>NC_065439.1:11161681-12519596 GCF_024364675.1 Aethina tumida
TAAATATATATAAATATATATACTATTGCTCATATGTAGAGCAACTATTAAAAAACATAATTATTTTATTAAAAGAACAATTCTTTTTGATTTAAATTAATTTTATAATTATACGATTATATTATAAAAGCTTTTGATGTTTAAATTTTAATTGTTATAAATATTTAAAATTCTAAAGAAAAATTCGAAAAAATTAAACTAGCATTTTTTGTAACGTATTAATTTCAAAATTATATTTAATGTATAAATCTACTAAAATGCATTAAATAATTATAAACTGTTTGATAGTATAACACAAGAAAAAAATACTATTTTTAAAATTTATTCAAGTTTTTTATACATAATTTGTAGAAAAAATTAAATTAAGGCAAAAAAAAAGAAATAAGACAAAAACACGCATTTTTCTTAAATTGTTCATATCTTGTTTAAGTAAAAAAGTCTTAAGAATTATTAAAAATATCAGACATTTTCCTAATTGGATTAAGATTTTAAATTTCGCTCTGAAATTCAATTTGAAACTTAAAAGTAATTCCTGCGGCGAACCTGTTATTGACTAACCAAAATTCATAAAATTTTAATTAACTATGTTTTAAACGTGTTAAGATACACTAAAAAATGCCTCAACTTAATTCAATTCATATAGATTATAATTGTCATATAATTTTAAACAAAATAATCAATATTACATAAACCATAGAAATTAATTTTTTATAGTCTCTGCATTGTGTGAAAGTAACACAGATTACATGGTTGATATTTTGCACATAAATTGATTTGGTTCACCATTCAGTAAAGCAGACAAAAGACTTTTTAACAATAACCCGATTGAGCAACAAAACCTAACACAAAAAGAAAAGAAAATTTCCTCTCACAAAAAACGTTTGCTTAATAGAATTTATATTAAAATTCGAATCTGGTAGAAAATAAACGGAAATAGTTGTTTGAATAATGTCGTAAATGTAGAGCAGCGATTTTTCTTTCACCTGTCGGAAAATCGAGCAAACCCTCCCTACACAATCTACATTAAGACATGCGCGCTGAAAAACCACGTGGAAAAACAATTTTCGCCGGCAGTTTTCGACGCGCGTCCCGCCATCGCTCACCTGTACTCGCGCGGCGTCGCGACGCGTGTTTGTATCGTGTTTTTAGGTGGGAAAACAGCACGTTACCAAATACTAGTGGAGTAATCAGTGATTGTGCGGCCCGCGAATTGTTCTGACCAACTTCTTTTGTGTGATTCAGTGATTGAAATAATAAATGAATAAGAAGTGGTGAAAGTGTAAATAAATCTGCGGCTTTGTATTATTAGAAAATTAGAAAAACGGAAAATAGGGTAAAAACCTTGTCGGAATTCACGACTGGTCTTTTGTTTTAACAGACGATGTTTTAATTGTATTTGCGACACGCTTGTTTGTTTTAATATTTTACAATGTTACAATGTTTGTTCGGCGTTTTGTAAAGAGTGAAATTAGATTTGTAGGTGACCAAGATTTGAATCTCGTTCGTACTTTCGTTTTTATTGATCGTTTTGATTTTCAACATGTTCCGCAATCTAAATGGATTTTTTAATGAGTTCTACATTTATTGTAATTAGGAAATATGAAAATTATTAAATTATAATATTTTTACATGCATTTTTACATTATTAATAACTTTATTTGTATATTTCGATAATTTAACGTTAACTTGCTCTGTAATTTCAATAAAATTTTCATTAATTTCTATTTTTATTGACTCTAGAAAAATTATAATTATTTATTAATTTTAAAGAATTTTACTTTTACATTTATTAAATTATTATAAGTAACATAAATTATTATAAGTAACATTTGATAAAATGTGAATTTACCGCATATTTTTGAACTTTAATATTTACTTCAAAGTAATAAAACTATATTTGGAACAAACAGATTAAATATAATTGTTTTATTTTATCCTTTTGTCAATTGTTGTAATTGCGTGCCTGTTAATTTTATACATTTTAATCCTGCTATAATTAAAACGCTGATATGAAAATATTCCCGTCTCGCATAAAATTCATATTATTAAATCGATTTTAGAAAAAAAACACTGACCCGAAAATTATTCCGAACATGAAGGCAACGTTTCACTCGTGAATCAGAACCTTTTTCTCGCTCTGATGACTTTTCTAAAACCTCGTTAAATATTACTAGAATTTCGGACAAAGAGATAAAATGTCCGTTTTAATTTAATTTATTTTGAGCTGGCTTGTTGTCAACCCGAATGACACAACATTATTGTGATGAATACATGTTTTTTTAAAATAGATTATCAGTTATTAATTTTAGAGTTCCATCACGGAGTGAATCTTCAGTTGAAAGTGCATGTTAAAATTGAATTTATTAGTAAATTTTGTGACATTTATTCCACACTGAAAAGGTTCCACTTTATTACTATCCGATGACTCAATAAAATTTAATATCTGCTCTCGAATTTCGTTCAACATTTTATTAAACGAATTCCAACGCAAAATTATTTCGAGTGTTATTCTTATACTTGTGAATTAACATATTTTTTGTATATCTCATAAATACTTGATTTATTTTTGCAGACTAGAACTAATTTTTTGTTTTGCTTTGTTGTGTTATAAAAAGATAAGATATTTGCTTTTAGTTAAGGAAATTTCGACACGGAATTAATCTTAAAAAAGAAGTCATAAAAATTTAGTAATTCATTAATTTTTTGTTGTTTTACTACATTAAAAAATCTATGATATTCGACATTTGAATTGACCAAGAAATTAATTTTTATAAATGTGTAAAATAAAGTTTTAATAAAGTTCTAAATGATTTAAAACAATGGAGTTTTAAAACCTTCAAAATAGGTATAATAAATTTATTCCCTCCAACCTGAAATAAAATGTGTAAAAGTTCAGAAATTTACATATATTTATATAATTTCATATTTTAAAAATTATTAATACATTTTATTATTATTAATATTTATATTTTATTTTTTTGTAAAAACCTTTTTATAAACAATTCACAAGTTCAGTAATAATTTATTTAAATGAATATTTTAAAAAGTTACATTTATATTTCTCAAATATTTTAATTTTAACAATTACTAAAATATATTTTTTCATTTTTTATTTTGTTGTAAATTATACATAAAATTGATTAAAATTTCTAAAAGTTGGCTTTTACTCGTATATAAATATATAAACATATATATTATAAATATACAATTTACAAATTATATAAAAGCATGCCATTTTCTAATATTTAAAATTTTATAAAAATGTTTAAATTTTTATTGTTATAAATAGTTAAAATTCTAAAAAAAATTCTAAAAAATGAAACTAATACTATAAAATCGTAAAATAAAGTTCTGAATATTAAACTTTATTTTAAATTAATTATGTTGTTTTGATCAAATTAATTGTGTTAAATATTTTCTTGTGTAGAGTTTCAAGTTGATTTCACATGTCACTTACATAAAAGCCTTTGATGTTTAAATTTTTATTGTTATAAGTATTTAAAATTCTAAAGAAAAATTCGAAAAAATGAAACTAGCATTTTTTGTAAATTATTAATTTCATAATTAAATTAATTAATTTTTTGTTGTTTTATTACATTAAACAAATCTATGATATTTGACATTTGAACTGACCAAGAAATTAATTTTTATAAAGGTATAAAATAAAGTGTCAATAAAGTTCTAAATGATTAGTTACTATACTTATTTTAAAACATCTAACAAGTTGTTTTAATCAAATTAATTGTGTTAAATATTTTCTTGTGTAAAGTTTCAAGTTGAATTCACATAAAATTACTTAAAATTTGTGAAAGTTGGCTTTTACTCGTATATATGTTTTTGAAGTGCACTCTAAGGTTAAATTCCGAACTTAAATTGGACAAAATTAAACTTTTTAATGAACATTCTTGACCTAACTAAAACTAACTAACCAAACCTGCAACAAGAAAACTAAAACAAATTAATAAAATGTAATTTTCAGCTGTTACAAAATTAAAAACCCTCGTAAAGTAAAACGTATTACCATACATTAATTAAATTCAGATTAGTATTGTCTCTCATACAATAGCGGATTTGCCTTTGAAAAGACACTTTTAATACGGTTTAACTAGGGGCTCAAGAAACGTGTATAATCAAAATAGATTCGTGTCGATTTATGTCTTGGAACGACCAAATATTTGTCTTGAATTATTTCGGGATTTAGTATGGCAAACATGTTTATTGCTAGTTAGCATGGTAAATATTCATTTCGTATCAACATCATCAAAGTGCGTTTAGGAAGTTTATGGGTTCCTAATTCAACAGTAATTATTTTATAATTTTAAAAAAAAAACATTGCTGCAAAAAATTGTTTGCTTTTCCACTTGAGTTAAAAAATAAATAATGTATATATATATGTACATATATGATAAGAATCAGTCGATAAAAAATAGTCTGCACAAAACACGAGGAATAAAAATCCCAACTGGGAATTAACGAACATGACAAATAAAATATTCTTGTTTTTGTTTTTTGTGTACTTCATTCGTTACTTTTACTTTATAGAATAGTCGATTCAATACCTCTTTATCATCGGGCAAGTTAATTTTTTGTGTATAATAAAACAAAAAAATAATCTCTATAGAAAATGGACGAAACATCGACCATTAAAAGTGACCAGTCGTGAATTAAACCCAATCAAAAAACAACAAAAGCGAATAGCGGAAACGGGAAAACTCAAAAAACGATGGCGACATCCGCCAAACTAGAGGTACAAAAAGAGATCGCCGACCGTCTCGAGCAGGATCACAGACGCAGACACATGTTGTCGGTGCGCGGGAACCGTTCGTGTTCGGAACAGGGACCGCATCCGGGCCACCACTTGTGGGGCACACGTAGATCGAGGAAGAGGACGTCGGCGCCCCAGATGGGCGCGTCCAGCGGCGGCATGAGGACCGCTCTCATCCTGAGGTCCAGGAGATCGTGGCCGGTCGCTCCGGTAGCATCCACAAGGTATGATTTATGGGGATCGATTTATTTTGCCGAATACACACAGTGATACAGATATCAGAATACTAGATAGATTTAGCGGTCAGATTTTTGGTGTATAGTTTGGAGACTAGCAAATTATTGAAAATTTGGACAAAAATGTTTACCTTATTGATTAGTATAGAATATTTTTTCTCTTTAAACCACTGCTAGACAATTGTACGAATGATCACAAAGAGAAATCGTAGAGCTAATATTCTAAGGCTGTTTTGACGTTTGTGGTTCGACGTATTACTGACTCCCTCACCCGTCGCTCAGGACCTTCTTGAGACCATGCTCTCCAATTTCAAGGGGAGCTTCGAGTCCCGTTCATTCGATTGCCATTTCCATAAACAAAATTTTGTTTCTCAAGCCAATGATTCTCTCCCTATCAACCATACTAAGATTACTAAAATTTGTACACCTCACACATTTCAATTTTACAAAAAATCTTTTCGACAAACAAACTTCAAAATTTAATTATTATTTGTCCCCATATGAATAAATCAAATTTTGTTAAAATTGGTTCACTGGAACTGTGCCCTTTTTTTGTCACTGAGTATAATTTGTTACATGACAAATGAATGTTATGGACGTTTTGTTTTGAAAATTACAATCCAGCGTAGCCAAATAAACAGGTGTAATTATCAAAACATACACACAATGTAAATATTAATATTTCCCAAGTAATAAATACTATCGATTATTCTTCGGATTATTAATCTTTTGTCCACTTTTATTCTAGAATGTCTCATTAATCAGGAATTTCATATTCCCCCAACAATTTTTAATTAATAACGAAAAACGTGGTCCTTTTACGATTGACCTTAATTCAAGCTTTGATTCTATTATGAAATTTAATTTATCCATCCAGTTTTATAAAAGTCACAACGTCTAATTAATCAGAAAATTGGTTGAGAGTAAAATGCACAATTTTATTAAATTACAAACCTTTTAAAAGGAAACAAATTTTATTCGACAAACATTCGATTCGGTTCAAACTTGTTCGTCGAATTTCTCGTTAACCCTCAGTTTCTGGGACCGAATAAATGAATAGAATTTCCTTTTCCGATTGCATAGAATCGCTCTAATCAAAACTAACAATGCTTAATGCTTTAAATTTTCCTAGAATCATGTTTTATATAAGTGAATGTTAACGGAAGATTGAATTAAGGAACATAGAGTTAATTTATATTATATCGTACTTGATACAATGTTGTAGATTTAAACGATCTTAGTAATAATTACAATTTACGATTTATAAGCTGATGCCTTCATTAAGATTCGAGTCAAGCGATTCGACACTTCACCACCTCGTTTTGTACTCTGGCGGAATATCTATCTGACATACAATGTTTTGCTACTGATTTATGTCTATCCTAAATGAAAATATTAAATTTCTGTGTTATATTAATTTACAATTAAATTATTTATTATTTAAAATCTTTAATATACTATTTAAATTTATTTGCCAATCATACAATTAAATTTAACCCAAATTTGGACTAGAAAAATATTAATTTCCTCGTTTTGTAATTGTTGTGAATATTTACAAATCTCTTTGTCAATTATATTAACTGAATCAATGCAAATGAATAGATCTACAATTATGTTCCATTTTTTATAACCATATTAATTGAGATATTAGGTTAATATTTATAATTATGACCGAAAAAAAATTTGACGATGAGTGGAATATACTTTAAAATAATCCTGGAGAAAAATAACGTGTATTTTCATATAAAATAATTGTTTACTAAAGGGAAGGGGCTAATTAAAAATGGAATAAAATGCAGACTTTGATGTTCGTCGTTTTTGAAACTCTCGTCTACTTCCGTTTATGCAAATGATATCAAGCATCAATTCTTAAGTAGCTCGTTTGTGAAGAGTTGGTTAATTATAAGGAGAAAAGTATTCATTTTCATAAAAGCGTTATAGACAAAATTAATTAACAATATCATTTTATTTATAGACGGTGCTTATTAAACTGGATGATCGCATTAATACAGTCTATAAATCACAAATTCAGACGAAAAAAGGGAAAAGAATTAGAGAAAACGAAACGTCCGCATCGATTTTATGGACGGAAATTAGTAAAAGTTTCTTAATCATTCATATCTATATTAAATTTTTTTTTTCTAATTGGATTAATCTTTTGGAAAAATAAAACGTTTGACATTGTCTGATTAAAAAATGTGCACAACTTTTTATTATATATTTAATATACAAATATATACAGATTTTATGATAAAAGTTTTTAAAAAAGTACAAAAGTCGGTCTGATATAATTAATTATTTAAATTTATTGAAATAAAAAAAAAACAATGAAATCAAATATTATTCTTTTAATGACAAAAATTAAAAAAAAATCTTCAGTAATTAAAGGTTTTTTTATTATTTTTA
The DNA here is from genome assembly GCF_024364675.1 of Aethina tumida. NCBI lineage: Eukaryota > Metazoa > Arthropoda > Insecta > Coleoptera > Nitidulidae > Aethina > Aethina tumida. The sequence goes on from NC_065439.1 coordinate 11,169,089, forward strand.
AAAAATTATAAATTTCTAAGTCTTAAAAATTTAAAATATAAGAAAAACATAAAAATTAAAATAATAAAATATATAATAATAAAAAATAATAAATAATTAAAATTATTTTAATTACTTAAATTCTTTTTATATTTATTAAAAATTGTAAGTATTAAAAAAATATAAAAATATTTTAAGATTATTTTTTTTATTTTATTGCAATATAAACTAACAAAAAAGCATCTTACCTCTGATTTGATCGATTTAGTTGTACAAATCAAATAAATCATTTCTTAAAAAAGGCTTATGTTATGTTCTTTACAATTAAAGGTATAATTTTTCTAGTGTACAACAAAAATGACGAAAACTTTTTTATAAAAACTTCAAAAGTTAATAATTTAGTAATAACCTTGTAAAACTAATATTTTCAAAAGCTGCATTTATATCTTCTCTAATATTTTATTCAGCTGTAAATTATAAATAAACTAAATTCTAAAGATTTATTCGTCTTAATTGTACAAATCAAATAACTTATCTATTAAAATGATTAATAAAAACATGTTTAACACTTTAAAAGGATATTTTTAATGATTTGCTTAGATTTACAGTTCCAAGAGTCGTATTTATATATTTAACAATTATCAAAATATATTTCCTATTTTATTGTTGTCAATTATTAACTTGGCTCCTAAATTTTTAATAGTTTCAATTACAGAAATGAAATAAATCATCTCTTGAAAATGTTAAAAATATTGTTATTAAAAGATTACTATCTAACTAACTCAAAAGTTAATAATTTATTTAAATTAGCATTTTCAAAGCTTGCATTTATATTTATTCTAATATTTTATTTTAAAAATTATCATTAAATTATAAATAAACTGACATAAAAGAATTTTACGTCTGAAAATTTGATTTTTTTATTGCACGAATTTCTTAAAACTGATGAAAACATTTTTATAAACATTTCATTAATTTTTTCAATACTAAATTATAAATAAACGAACTTCTGAATATTTACTCGTCTTAAGTGCACAAATCAAATAAATTATCTCTTAAAAATGATTAATAAAAACATGTTTAACACTTTAAAAGGATATTTTTAATAATTTATTTAATTTCAAATATTAATAAAATAAAAATGTATTTTAAACTAATTTAACTTCACGAATTCTTTAAATATATTTTTTAATATTACGACATTTAAATATCTTCAATGATTAAAAGAAAAACATAAATAATCAAAATTATTTTAATTTCTTAATTTAAAAGTAAAAAAAAAATTAAGCCTTACAAATTTAAAATATAAGTAAAACATAAATAATTAAAATTATTTTAATTATTTAAATTCTCTAAATGTAATGTAATTTTTTAATGACCAAAAAAAATTAAAAATTATAAAAATGGTTATTTATATTTATTAAAAAAACTACAAAAAATATTAATTTAAAAATTTAATTGTGCGTTAGAAAAATTAAAAAAATGTGCGTGGTGTAGGTAAATAGAAATCCTAATTGGATAAATGTGGGTAAATTGTTTATCCCCTAAACCGTTAAATCTGGGTACGGTTGTCCGTTAAACAATGAATGCAAGTGGGGTAAAACAGCGATCCTTGAACCCACCGTCCCTCCGTTGAACGGTAATCGATAATCCTGATGGGACTCTCGTTAAGCAGTCCGTCTGTCAGTTTATTAATAAAACATTCCGCGCGGTCACCCTCGGGAAAGGGTGAGGATTCCATTGTTTCTGCTCACTTTATTGGTGTCGTTAGTTCTGTTTGCCAACTTTTCGTTAGTCGGACGCATTTAAAATAAATCTGACATGGTCCCACATCTTTATCCCTTCACTATTCACTGTATTGTTTTCAATCATCCTTATGTTTTTTTAGGAATGGTAAATTTGATGTTGAAAAATTGAACCAATGTCTGGGTTTTATCTTTTGTCATTGAATATTTATTTGTATAGTTATTTATTTTATAATTACAGAGAAACTACAAATAGCTCGGTTTCACTTGTTCAAGCACGAAATCGCATTAAAATCGTGTTTATTCGTTGAATTACACATAAATGTAATTTCACAAATTCAATTTGGTTTCAAACGCATTCGAAAACATTCCCCATCAATTAACACCCGGTAAAACCCATCCAGGTCCATTGTTCATCTATAAAGGCTAAGTTTACGTGTCGGTAAACTATCCGGGAGTTTCGGGTAAGTCGAGTGACATTATTAAAGTTGTAAACACTTCCTGCGAGATCCTTGAACCTGTACAATGCGTCCAGATCAATAAAACCGCCACCGATTCGAACTCTCTGTCTATCTGTCTGGCCCATTGTGGTGGTTTACGTTCCCGATTTTCAAGAGGAATCACTACCCCCCGATGTCCGTATTGTAAAGTTGCGTATCGCGAATTGATTTCTTCGCGTCAAGTCGCGAGGAAGACGGCTTTATTTCGCCGACTCCGTTCTAAATTTAGCGGGGCATAAGGGTAAATAATTCTCTTAGTGTTTAAAGGAATCAAATGGACTTGTTGACTTTCGGAACGAAAATAAAGCTTTCAACGTAATAACATCCGGTAATTACTGAATAAATAATAAGTTTTTTATATAAACTTGCTAAAAGTATAATAAAACAGTTTATTTTGATTGTGATCAAACAATAAAAACATTTTCACAAATATTTAGATGTTTATTTTTATAATTTATATTACAACATATTTATAATATAACATAATTACATTTTTTCTAATAATAACATAATTTACATAGTTTCTTTTAAAATTTTTCTTATAAATTACAAATAAACTGACTTAAAATAACTTTTTTCTAAAGATTTTATCATCCTAGTTACATAAATCAAATAGAACAATAAACACATATATTTTTTTTATAGTTCAATCTTAAGGATTTTTGAAAGGAAATAGGTATAATTATAATAAATTTATTCCCTCTAAACTATGAAATAGTGTGTAAAAGGTCAGAAATTTACATATATTTATATAATTTCTAATATTCACATTTTAAAAATTATTAATATATTTTGTTATCGACTTATTTGCACAGAACAAATAAACAATTTCGTAAAAATGACAAAAACCTTTTTACAAAAAATTCACAAATTCAGTAATAACTTATTTAAATTAACATTTTAAAAAGTTACATTTATATTTTTCAAATATTTTAATTTTAAAAATTACTAAAATATATTTTGTTTATTTTTTATTTTGTTGTAAATTATAATATAATTAAACTAACAAAAAAGAATCTGACCTGAAAATTTTTCGTCTTAATTGCTTAAATCAATTAAATTATTTATTATAAATGATTAATAAAAACATGTTTAACACTTTAAAAGGATATTTTTAATAACTTACTTAGATTTACATTTTCAAGAGTCGTATTTATATATTTTTTAAAATATAATTTTTAAAAATTATCAAAATATATTTCCTATTTTATTATTGTAAATAATAAATTTTGCCCCTAAATTTTGCAATAACTTTGTTAAATTTATATTTTCTAAAATTGCATTTATATCTTATCTAATATTTTATTTAAAAAATTATTCAAATTTATTTTTAATTCTTTCAGTTGTAAATTATAAATAAACGAACTTCTACTAAGATTTATTCGTCTTAATTACACAAATCAAATAAATTATCTATTAAAAATGATTAATAAAAACATGTTCAACACTTTAAAAGGATATATTTAATAATTTACTTAGATTTACATTTTCAAGAGTCGTATTTATATATTTTCTAAAATTTAGTTTTTAAAAATTATCAAAATATATTTCTTATTTTATTGTTGTAAATTATAAACTTGGCCATTTGGATCCATATTAGTACTCTTACAGAACTGTCAATAAATCTTGCTGATTGCTGTACTCTTTGTGTCTATTTTTGTTGTTCACTATTTCCCATAAGTTTTCAATAAAGTTTAGATGGCCAGTTTATAACATTAATGTTTTCCTTTAAAAGCCACTGTTTCAAATATTTTGAAGTATGCTTCGGTGCATTATCTTGTTGAAAATAAAAAAGTTCTAGTGACATATTTTTATCTCAACATGGCACCTTATTTTTCTTATAAAATATTTCTTTATAAAAAAAATGAGCTATGATACCCTCTGTTTAAAGGAGAGGACCCATTCCAAATCCCGAATAAACAGTCCCATACAATAGTTTCAATTATAGAAATGAAATAAATCATCTCTTAAAAATGTGAAAAATATTGCTATAAAAAGATTGCAATCTAACTAACTCATTTATACGAGTATTAAAATTTTCAAGAGTTATATTTATATTCTCTATAAAAATTTTGTTGTAAATTTCTAATAAACTGTCATAAAAGAAGTTTACCACTGAGGATTTAATCGCCTCGGTTGCACTAAACAAATACATCATCCCTTAAAGGCGAAATTAAATTAAAAAAAAAACACCGTTAATCCCGTTTTAATGAACAACACGACGCCGCAACAATTTTTTCAGTCCGTTTATTAGACGTTTTTAATGTCTCGCATCTGCTCGACGTGTATTACTTTTCGCGGAGCCCGTTTTAATTTTACAATCCCGAAATGCAATTACAGTTTCAACCTACGGCTTAGTTTTAATTGGTTCGTACATAAAACATATCGTTATCTCGTGTGTACTCAAGACGCCGATTCTTTTTATACCGCGAGCGTTGAAGAAACTCACGCTCGGACGAGCGGAAACTCGTTCATGTCTCCACATATTCTCCTTGGGAGTGAGGTGAGATGACTTTTTTCATAATCACTGAAATTGTTTTAATAATAGCGTGTAATAAGTTCGAGAACATATTGGGAAGTTTTCCAATAATACATTAAAAATGAAGTTCGGATAGATCTGAGCGTTATTCGAAAGAGATGACTGGGTAATTGATTGTTATATCCAGCAGTTGATGAAATTCATTTCGGATGATTTCCTTTTTGGTCCATTTTAGTAATATGCTCCAACTTCATTATCAATCGCTACAGTTCCTGCTTTAAAGCGAACTACAATCATTCACACGTTCAATCAATAATTTAATTAAACACGAGCAGTAATTAACTGACAATTAATCAATGTTTTAAAAAATGCAATTCGGATTTTATCTTTTAGCTTTAATTAGTTTTAAATTCTTCCTTTTAATTACCATTGTTTTTATTATAAAATACGACTCAAAAATGTATTATCTTCTTTTAAATAATAAATCAGAATAAAGAACATATTAAGCTTAACTAGAAATTTCTGTCTAAAGCTGTTAGTAGTAATAGAAAATGATTACGTCGGATTTTCTGCTAGGGGTGACTTTTTAAAATGATACAAAATAAATCGGAAAGGTGACAAATGCGGTTAAGGGTTCGACGATCCCTTAATGAACTTCCATTAGGACTAGGGAAAACGGAGGAATTGTTAATGTATATTTAAAGTTAAGTGGTCATATGTCAGTTTTTTATGGTTTTATGAATTTAAAACAAATATTTTTATACCTATAATAAAGGTTATTATTATAGCAACTTTTTATTTAATATGAATTGTAAAAATTAAATATTAATTTACCAATATTATTTTACATTGTATTTTATAAACAATTATATTATTTTTTTATTCTCTGTAACATGTTATGTTTTTGGATATATACAGTATTGGCGGAAGGTAGAGCAACTTTTTTAAAATTTAAATAATTTTTGTCCTGGTTATTATGTTTAAAAAGTGTTTATTGATAATTAACTTCCCTTTATAAATTTAACAATTACATAGTAAAACAATATAAAAATGAAGAGTTTAATTTTACTGTTTTCTTTTTGGGCTGGTAAAAGGTGGAGCAACTTATGCTATTTAAAGTTTAGTTTAGTTAGTTTTTTTAGTTACTACGAATAATTTGTAATTAATATTTTAGTTAATTCTATACCAATATATTGTAAAATTCCCATTATTATGAACACCTTTTTTCACGGAAAGCAACAGATGGTCAATAATTTGGATCCATACTGATTACTATAATCTTTACGTCTTATTTTATTATTCACTATCTCCCATAAGTTTTCAATGGAGTTTAAATCGGGAAATTGACATGGCCAGTTCATAAAATTATTTTTTTCCTTAAAAGCCACTGCCTCAAATATTTTGATGTGTGCTTCGGGTCATTCTCTTGTTGAAAATAAAGTTTTAGTGGCATATTTTTATCTGAATACGGTACCATATTGTTCCTCAATATTTATTTATATATAAAACGATTTATAATACCCTCTATTCAAAGAAGAGGACCCATTCCAAATCCTGAAAAGCAGCCCCATACCATTACCGACCTGTAACTTTTAGTTAAACTTTTCATGACCTCATCACTCTAGATCGCTCCTTTCCAATCATTTAAAGTCCAGTTTAAAATGGATCCGGTAAACTCAACTCTGTCTCGTCTGTTCTTCTCTGATAGTAGTGTTTACTTGCCTGGCCTTCTCGCATTAAGACCCCCATATAGAAGAAACATTAATTCCAAGTTGTTGTCTCAAGTAGATCTTTTACTTTGCTGTTTTTTCTTGGTCTTCTAGTTTTATTTTTTCTTTCCACCTTACCAAATATGAAAATTGTTGTAAAACACGCGTTATAATCGAGCGATATTGATATTTTTTCATCGGATTGAAAGAACGATACAATCAGTGATTTTAATTCAGAAAATATTTCTTTCCAGTTAATTCAGTTTACTTTGGTGTATACTATAAAACTAAAAATTAGTGTGGATTTTGTAGAGATTAGTGATATTTAGTAAAAATTTGCTTTACTTTTTGCCAGTCGAATATTTAGTATTTTGATTTGTAACCAACAGACTTATTTTTAATACAAGAAATATTGACCGATATGTTTGTTTACAGTGTGTTCATAATTGGTATAAATTATATAATATTAAATTTGCATATATAGCAATTTATATATTTTTAAAATTGCTCTGCATTCTGCCAATATTGTATATACAATGGTATGTTTAATACAAGAAATATTCACCGATATGTTTGTTAATTGTGATAAATTATATTATTGCATAATAATTTATATATTTTTAAAGTTGCTCTATTTTTTCTCAATACTGTACAATGAGCAGTTTTAATTTTGAGAAGAATTTTTATATTTTTAACATTGACATAGATTATATATAATTATTAATTTTTGGAAAGCTTGATTTCTTTTGGAAACTCTCACTTATGGTATCTCGAATTTATTGAGTATAAGTATATTATTTATAAGCAGCACATTTTATGAAAAAAGTCTCGTCAGAAATATTTTATCATTCGTCAAAGAAACAAAAAATTAAATAAAAAAGTTTCTACCAAGTTTCTACCATATTTCAGGAACCGTCACAGATGTCAAAAAATGAGATTTGTGGCGACCAACCTTATTAAAAAATTGAACTCTGGTCACTGTCTTAAAATTGTCGTAAGAGCCAAACTCGATCAGTTTGGGACACCATGTATATAACCTTTATTATCATCATTGTACTGATTGAGATAATGAGCTCCAAAAATAATTATATACACAATATTCATCAATGTTTACAAATGATTATTTTCGTTGTTTAGTTAAAGTTAATGGACATTTGCGTTTATTAATAGAAATAAATTTATTTGTTTTATGCAACATTAATTATTTTATATAGATATTTTCTATTGTTTATATTTTCTAAACAAACATCAGATTCGCATTTTATTTCATCGTAAAATAGTTAATTGCACCCTCCATAAATTTCCATCTATTGTTAAATTTCTCTATTAAAAACGTCGCGATTTACAAGCATTTAATAAATAAAAAAGTAGGTTAAATATATTTAGTAAATAAAGAGTTAAAAGTGGTTAGAGAGTTAATTATTCTCTTGAGCGGTTCAAGAGCCACTTATTCTTGGAAATTATCACCGGGATTTCCTGATGGACTGTTAATTAATGGTATGATTGAGACTTGTCGAAAGTAAATTACTTTAGAGTCATTCTGAAAGCATCCCCGTCATGTTCAAAACTGAGGTAATTCTGTTGATAATTGAGATTCGAAATTCGTTTCGCGTTAAATAAAAATTGTTGACGGTACGTGATAAAAACGGGCATGGAAATGTTTACTTAACGGGACAGGAATTACACACGTGCGAACTTGTTCTCGTGTCTTTTGTAATTAACGTTTTGCAGGAATAAAAGACCTGAAAATAGGGGGCGAAAAGGTGCAAACTGTCTGGTTTGGAGCGTAAATCATTTAGTGCTTCCGAAATTTTCTTCTTGAGTTCGTGTGTCGGATTGTTGCAGGAATGAAAAATTTAATACTATTATATTTTTCTTTTGTTGTGCTGCTTTGAATGTAATTACATCTGCCTACAAAATTCAAATGTAGACTCATAGAAATTTTCTTTTACATTGTTTAGGATAATTTGTGTGTGCTGAATACGAAAATCATATATTTTTTGTCATCTAGATAATAGTAAATTTGTCTACTACATGAATACTATCTCGTTAGAACGGTGAAAGAGTCCAGTGCTATTTAATTTGTTTTGTCGATACATGTAGATATTTCATTAAAATTTGGAGCCACGGTTAATATTAATTATAAGCACCGTCTCAAGTGTTACATTTTTAATCAATAGCTTATTTAATTACAAATATTTCATGTCCCTGTAAAGTAAGATCCGATAAAATATGATTTGTGATAAAATATTTGTGGGAAAATATTTTATAGTATGAGGTCGTAAAAGTTCAACTTCGATAACTTGAATGGAACAAGATATCGATGTCGAATAAACCATATAATACATTACTCAAATTTTAAAAATATTTTTATTCTTTATTCAAAACTATTTTGTTGGATAAACTCAGATGAGTGGTCACTGAATTAAAAACGATGCATTTAATATGATAGATAAGATTTGAAATAAATAAATAAATAAATAAAATAAAACTATTCAAATATTTCTCGGTTATTTCGAAATTAAACTATAATTCTTTCACTCTGAGTACTATATTTCTTCATCGGGTCTGCTTCAGACAGAGTCTCGTCTTTTACGAATGTCATTCTGGACATGGTGCTAATAATGTGTAGAAATATGGAAGCTGAATATCAGAACAAACTCCTTTATTATAAGGAGATCCAAGGAGAACATTTTAGGCAAGTAAAAGTTGCACATAGCTAACAGTTAGCAAAATAGCATTGAATAGAGTAAAATTGCCTTTGAAACGATTCATGTAATATGTTAGATAAGTTTCGAAATAAATAAATAAATAAAATAAAATTATTCAACTGTTATGTCTTATATGTAAGAATGAATGAGTTAGTTAGTACATTTAAAAGCTTTTTAAAGAAATAGTTGTTTCAATTATGTCAAAAGGATCAACGCATTGTTATAAAATTACAACGGAGGAAATTGTGACGGATTACCGATGGTAATTTGATTAAATAGATGTTAAATCGGTAAAACCAAAGTCTTTTTGAAAGACTCGTTTCAACAGGTTATAGGGAACGATTTATTTTACCCAAGATATCGATGATGTTAGATTACAATTTAATTTATTAAATCTTTTAATTAATTAATTTAATTAATTATATTTTATTAAATAGTTCTACATAAAGACATGTAGAAATCCAACTATTTAAACTTCGAACCCACCTTGCGACCAGCCCTAGAACTTTATGAGGGTTTGAAAGGAAATCAGATGTCAAAAACAAAACAACGTGTAGTTTATGTTAAGAAAATAAATTTTGAATGATTTTATGACTATTTTACGATTACTCTAGTTTTAAGAAAACCCATCAAGTATCTGAACAAATTTCATGGAAATCTAAACAAAGTGGTGGTTTAAAAATTGTACTAAGCCATGATATAAGAGTTTTCTAGCCCTGTCATAACGTTAATTAATTTTCATTCACTTTGTTCAATTAGATAAGACAATTAATATGTAACATATTTTAATTCAACCATTTGGTTTTCTTCTCAGTAAGTCTAGGCCCTCAAAGCGATGAACAAAGATACGGCTGAAATAGAAAAAAGATTTGGAAATCTCAACGAAGTGAAGACTGACTATTGTTGGATTCTTATACGAGAAAATCCGTAGACAACAAACGTTTAAGCCGAAGTTCTTTTCAAAGTTTAAATGGGTGAAAAATTTATTTGTTTAAGCAGTAAACTTAAACATTCTTTTCATAAAATTTTAATATTTTATTCAATTTCGGTCTACAAAGGCACGAACTACTTCTAATTTAATAAATTTTCCATTAAAAATCTGAAATATTGAAATTATTTGTTGATGACTTCTTTAAGTAAAGGGACAAAAACATCAAACATTTTCAAATTCCAAGTATCGTTAAATCGAAAAACAAGCATTTATCCCCTACAAACAGTTTTTCCTATTTCCCAATTCAACATTCGAAGTGAAAATCCCGACGCAATAATAAACTTGTACGTTTGTATGTAAAAGCCAACTCACAACTTTCAAGGATCGTCCTTTTCCCTTTTTCGAGAGGTCACAGAAGAAAAGACACGTGGATCATTAATTTTTACATGTCTGCGTGAGTAATTTATCTCTATTACGTTCTATTATGTTCTCGGTATAATCGGTTATAATAATAAATATTTAATACACAAATTTGACATTATCGTAACATAATTCAGTTGAAACATTTGAAAAATTTTGATATTCTTAATTAAAAAACTTCAATAATTGTTTTCCGTCCAGGACCAGAAACAGTGGTAAATAAAATTTGTAAAAGTGAAACAAACATTTACTGTTTTGTACCAAAACAATTCTTTGATGTCGAAGGTCTTTGTGAAAAAAAAGGTGGTCCACAAACCCGATTGTCGGTTTCCGTTTCTCCTGCAAAGCGTTTTAAAAACACACCGATTCGATTTGACAGAAACTTTTCAAACACTCTCCTAATTCGTTAGGTTAAATCGGTAAAAGGGCAGAGGATTTACGGAATTGTCTATTTTGCCTCGTGAAACGTTAAAATCAAAACGATTGTCTACATAAACATTTAATTAAGTGGCGACGTTTGTGCAGACACGAACTCGGTCCCTTTGAATTAAAGCAGAAGAATAGGACGAAATATGACATGATAAGACATTTTAGGTAACACGGAATTTAATTATGCCACCCAGCTTCCACTATTCGCAGTCAAAGCGGGATTAATTCTATCTAATCTAAATTAGATTTAGAGGCGAAACATTTTAACGACGTCTAAAAAATGATCGAGGTATTCATCAAGTATATGATGTTATAATTGATTACGCAATTTAAATGAAACCACTGAGTTCAATAAATCTTGTAATAAAATTATTTGTTAACGGAATTACAGAACAACGGGGATTAGAGCAAGTGTGAGCCTTTAAGTTTGCAAAATGACATTAATATAGAAGTGAGTTTACATTGTGTCATGTTTACATTGTTCAAGTCAAACAAGGGGGTGAATCTAGTTGATTAGGAAACGGAAGTCCGACGAAAATTTATGCAATTTTCATATTCCATTATCGATTATGATATTACTAATTTAGTTCCAGTAGTAGATTATTAAATTATATCGATTAAATACATAAAAATATTGTTTTATGGGCTCAACACAAACACAATTAAAAAACCATTATAAACGTAAATAAAAGTGTTGCATGAAGAGCATGGTTCGTTATTTAAACTTCCAATTTCAGGTTGATAACAGTAAAACCGATGTAAGACCGAGATTTACTGCGGGAAAGCTTTTAAGAAAGAGCACAGGTACAGAACTTTTATTGTACGGCTTTCACAATAAACCTAATAGACTCGAGTTGCAGGAAAATGAGGCGACTTCAGCCGAAAATGTGTCGACCCTAAAATTTCGTTGTCATTTTTCATTCTTTGCAAACAGAGAACTTTTTTATATAACTTAAGTGTTTCAGTAAAAAATATTTTATTACAATTTTGATTATTAAAAATAAAATGTTGATAATTCTATAAATTCTGTATATGTACAGTATTAGCAGAAAGTAGAGCAACTTTAAAAATATATAAATTTTACCACCCTTTATATGCAAATCTAATATAATTTATACCAATTATGAACATATTGTATTCAAACATATCGTGAATATTTTTTTCGTATTAAAAATAATTCTGTTAGATATAAATCAAAATACTAAATATTCGGCTAATAAAAAGTAGAGCAACTTTTTACTAAATGTCACTAATCTCTACAAAATTCATAATAATTTTTAATTTCATAATATACACCAAAATAAGCTAAGTTAATATAATACCTCGTGGATAGAAATTATTTTCCAAATTAAAATCATGGATTGTATCGTTTTTTCAATATGATGAGAGAAAAATCAATATCGCTCGATTGTAACGCGTGTTTTACAACAATTTTCAAGATTTGGTGATGTGGAATGAAAAAATCATGCGAGAAGGCCAGACAAAAATACACTACTATCAGAGAAGAACAGACGAGCCAGAGTTGAGTTTACCAGGTCCCTTTTACACTGAACTGTAAATGATTGCAAACGAGCGATCTGGAGTGATGAAATCAAATTTAATCTGGTTAGTAGTGTCAGGATTTTATATGTAAAGCGACCTATTTATGAAAAATTTAACCCAAAGTTTACTGTTAAATACGGCGACAGATCGGTAATGGTATTGGGGCCTCTTTTCGGGATTTGGAATGGGTCCTCTCCTTTTAATAGATGGTATCATAGATCATTTTATATATAAAGAAATATTGAGGAATAATATGGGACCATCTGTTGGTTTCCATGAAAAAAAGGTGTTTGGAAGTTATTCAACAATGGGAATTTACAATATATTAGGGTAGAATTATTAAAATACTAATTACAAATTATTTGTAGTAATAAAACATTAAACAACGTAAGTTGCTCTACTTTCTGCCAGCCCAAAACCAATAATCATCAATAAAACTCTTTTTTTATTGTTTAACTATGTAATTGTTAAATTTATAAAGGGAAGTTAATTTTCAATGTACATTTTTTTAAACATATTAACCAGGACAAAAATTATTTGAATTTTAAAAAATTTGCTCTACTTTCTGTCAATACTGTATGTTTGGTATATTCACAAATTAATCAAATGAATGAGCTGTAATTAATTGAATAAATTTAACGGAATTTTGTTGATTATGACATTCCGCTTCGATTTTAATGTAACTGTTTAAATCACAATTTCAAAATCGTATTCGTCAGCTTAATTAATTAAAAACAGCTTGGATTTGATAAATCGGAAACGCTCCAATTCATAAATCAATTTCCCTTTAAACAAACAGTAAATATGTGTCAAATCGAAATTTTTCATCCTGTCGGATTAATTTGTTTGCACAACACGAGATAAAATTACCAAACATCATATTTCAATAAATCAGTGCCTGGGCGTAATTAACAATCCATAAACAACGCTACATCATTATCGGATCAAACTGATTTGAATGTTTCCGATAAAATTCGAAATTCGACCTTCGGTTAATTACAGAGGGCTTAATTACAGATCTGCTTCCTATTTTTTTCAATGCCTCATTGGTGTTATCTGATGGTGTGTTTCAGCTGAAGTCCTGAAAGTTAAGCGACATCTAACGGGAAAATCCTGAATATATATAACTACAGTTACAGATTTCTATAAATTCTGTTGCAGGATTTTTAGTTCCTCTGTTTTTTCAGTAGCATTTTTTAGAAGCTTTCAAAAATATTAATAAGGAAAATACAATAAACCATTTTATTCCATATATTTAATTCAATATTGTTGTTTTTTATATAGGAAACTTTCAGCTGAAAATCCCTAAGTTGGCGCCCCCTATATTTTATTGGCAGTTTCCTTCATTCGTTGCACGATTTTAGTAACTTTATGTTTTAGGACACAGATGTCAGGATTTATTTGAATAATGTATTCCTGAAACGTTACAGGAATGATGATTGATTATAATACAAGAATGCCAATATAAATTTCATTATTTATCTTGCCCATATTGATTGTGTTCAAAGTTCTATCACAACTTCCGAATTGTTCGGAGCACATACATTAAGAATACTTCGCAAGAGAAATATCTGTTGAACATTGAATACCGGAGAAATAAATATATTGTATCGTTTTTGATGTGATAAAAAATCACATTAGTACAATTCTAAGGGTTCGTCTTTTGAATCCTTATACAATTTACCAGCACAAAGGCTCTTCAAAACCCAAACTAATGGAATCTCCGAAATATTTTATGTTACTCTATAAAAATATCTATAGTCGCCATAATACATAATAAAAAAAATCCAATAATAAAGCGTTTAGCAAAACAAGCACTTAACACGTCCAAATATTATATTAATATCCAGGTTGTTATAGTAAATTATGACTAATCATATTTTTAGTTTCTCGGGTCTATAAATAATTTCAGCGTTTTTTTTTTTATTTATTGAATACAGGTGAGTCCGATTTACGTCAATGTTTCATATGTCATATTAGAAAAGTTTTCCAATCTAAAAATTCTTATAAAATATTTTTGACGGATATTTTTAATATTTATATTGCAAGGGTAAATTATAATTAGTTTCCCAAGAACTTTGCAGAATAAATTAAAAAATGACTTAAATGTTAGATTTTCGCTTACGGTTTTGATGCGGCTTCAAAGTAAATTTGCGCTGCAAGTGAAAATAGTTAGACTTCGTTATCAGCGGCACAAAAACAGTGTAAAGTGCTCAAAGGAATGTTTGATCGCAAGTCGACCCCCACCCCCGTTAAATATCGACTACCGCAAAACTTTCGACTTGTTCCAACAAACTTGACGATTACTTCCCGTGCTAAAAATAACACGTTTCCGATGTCAGAATCCCGAATCGAAATATGTATTCGAATTGGATGTACCATGTAAATATGTATGTGGAGAAAGTTGACGGTGTCAACGGCGAAACGAGGTGAAAAGCGCCCCCGAGGTTTAGTCGGTGCGGCATCCGTTTTGCTCGTGTCATGTGACATGCGAATATTTCACGTATCATCGCCGCATTTTGCATGCAATAAGTTTTTCCGACCGCGTTTTTGTCATTTCAATCACGTACCCAGTTTTCACACGCTTCAACGCTCTAATTAAACCGAAATACGTCGGATATTTGTTTGTTTTTGGTACACTATTTCCATCTGTTACGGTTTTTGGGTCAAGGAATTTCTAAAAAAATTACTACTGACTACCATGTAACCTCTTAGTCAATTTTTAAAATAATTTGAGTAACTTGGTTTTCTGATATGATTAACGATTAAGGACTAAGGATTATCTATCTATATCTATGTAGTTAATACAAATGAATTATACGAAAACTTGTGAGATAAGAGATGTCTTCAAATAACCTGAATTCTATCTCTAATTAATACTGACTATTTGACTAATAAATCTATTACTCTCAACTTCTATGAAAATTGACTATTTAAATCAGACACATAAAAAGTAATTGAGAAAAATATTAGTTGTATTTATAAATGTTCAATTGATTTCAGTCGATTGATCATTCAATTTCAAATCAGTCATTGATTGAGTAGTCAGTTACTGAAATAAGTTTATTAAATTCAGCTACTGAAAACTGACTATTAGTTATATGGAAACTACTTAAATATTAATCACATTTACCAGGGTCTAGCATCCAATAAATTTCAGTCGACAGATCAATCAATTATTTAAATTAGTTGTTAGTTGATTAGTTTGTTATTGAAGTAAGTTGTTCTTTCCTAATCCTAGGAATTACTGTAAAACTTTTGGAGTTAATTTTGTTTAATCCAATAAAAAATGAGGGAATAGTATTGATATTATTAACGACAAACGACTAAGGACTATCCATGCAGTTAATACAAATGAATTATACGAAAACTTGTGAAATAAGAGATGTCTTCAAATAACTTGAATTATATCCTTAATTAACACTATTTGACTAATAAGTCTATTACTCTTAACTACTATAAAAACTGACTATTTAAATCAGTCCCATGAAAAGTAATTAAAAAAGATATTAGTTGTATTTATAAATGTTGAAAATTTAATTGATTTCAGTCGATTGATCATTCAATTTCAAATCAGTCATTGATTGATTAGTCAGTTACTGAAATAAGTCTATAAAATTCAGCTACTGATAACTGACTGTTAGTTATATGAAAACTACTTAAATAAATATTAATCACATTTACCAGGGTTTAGCATCCAATGGATTTCAGTCGACACAATCGATTATTTAAATTAGTGATTAATTGAATAGTCTGTTATTGAAATTAGTTGTTCTTTTCTAATCCTAGGAATTATTGTAAAACTTTTGGAGTTAATTTTGTTTAATCCAATAAAAAATGAAGGAATATAATTGATATTAATAACGACAAACGACTAAGCACTATCTATGCAGTTAATACAAATGTATTATACGAAAACTTGTGAAATAATGTCTTCAGATAGCCTGATTTCTATTTCTAATTAACATTGACTATTTGACTAATAAGTCTACTACTCTCAACTCCTATGAAAACTTACTACTCGATTGACTATTTAAATCAGTCACATGGAAAGTAATTTAAAAAAATATTAGTTGTATTTATAAGAGTTGAAAATTCAATTGATTTTAGTCGATTGATCATTCAGTTTCAAATCAGTCATTGGTTGGGTAATCAGTTATTGAAATAAGTCTATTAATTTCAGTTACTAAAAACTGACTATTAGTTATATGAAGACCACTTAAATAAATATTAAATACATTTACCAAGATTTAGCATCCAATAGGTTTCAGTCGACAGATCAATCGATTATTTAAATTAGTGGTTAGTTGAAATAGTCTGTTATCGAAGTAAGTTGGCCTTTCCTAACCCTACGAATTACCGTAAAACTTTTGGAGTTAATTTTGTTTAATACAAAAAAAATGAAGGAATATTATTGATATTATTAACGACTAACGACTAGAGACTGTCTATGCAGTTAATACAAATGAATTATACGAAAAGTTATGAAATAATGTCTTCAGATAACCTGATTTCTATTTCTAATTAACATTGATTATTTGACTAATAAGTCTATTACTCTCAACTCCTATGAAAAGTTGTATTTATAAGTGTTGGAAATTCAATTGATTTTAGTCGATTGGTCAATCAGTTTCAAATCAGTCATTGATTGAGAAGTCGGTTATTGAAATAAGCCTATTAACTGCAGCCGTTGAAAACTGACTATTAGTTATATGAAAACTACTTAAATAAATATGAATCACATATATCAGGGTCTAGCATCCAACAGATTTCAGTTGACAAATCAATTGGTTATTTAAATCAGTTGTTAGTTGAGTAGTCGGTTATTGAAGTAGGTCGGTCTTTCCTAACCCAACAAATTACTGAAAAACTTTTGGAATTAATTTTGTTTAATCAAATAAAAAAATGAGGGAATAGAAAACTTGAAGTTTAGTGAAAATGGAAAAATAAAAATTACTTAAGAAAAATATAAAAGTGTTTAATTAAAAATTAATTATCAAGTTAATTCGATTAAAAATTAATTTTCATTCTGCGAATTCAAGAAAGCATAAACATCATAAATTTCAAGACGTTTTAACTGCTTATAATTTGAACTCGGTGGGACTTTTCAACAACTTTGACGAACTTTGTTTATACAAACACTTTAATAACAAAAACACATTTTAAGCTTTATTTATTTTACTTAAAATTTGTCTCTTTATTATTTACCAACGTCCCCATTGTTCATTAATTCGGGAACTTTATTTTCATTGTTTGATACGACGACTCAAGAAACAAAACAAAATCTCTTTTACATTTATTTTTCAATTTAAATCCGAACGATTTATCCTTTGAAAGTACAATTGAAGATCGTACGTACAAAACATAAACGTTTGCGTGTTTAACATTTGCAGGAGGAACACGTAAAATGGGTACAGTCGGGTTTTAGACGCCAGACGCCTCGACGGTGAAGGCACTAGTTTTATTGATCTACTTCGCCTGTTGCGCCTTTCGATCCTCCCCCCGTTTTCAACCCGGTGCTTTCGACAATCGTACGGGAATATTTAAATTTTTTTCACGTTTTTATGATAAAAATTCCGGGTTCCAAAGAGGAATCAAATATGCGCATTTTATCGACTGATGATTTATGAACTGTGCCACTGCAATTTACTACGAAAACGACAAAAGAAGCAAGAAGAGTAATTTAAAATTTAAGTTAAAGCATTATGTTAAAAGCGCTATTAGTTTTTAATGTTAGAATTTTATATTGAATTTTATCTCAATGCAGCCAAAGTATGTGCAAAATGAGAACAGGATATTTACAAATTGAAATTCATCTTACTTCAAACGAAATCCATTCGTTGGTCAAGTTTTATATTAAAACATTCTTTGCAGTCGTTGAATAGAAATAGAATTGACAATAAGATATAGAAAAAAAAATCAGGCATTTAAAGCATTAAAATTATTCTTTAACAAAGAAAAAACGAGTAGAGTGTAAATTTATTTCAATTTCGTTTCGTGTAAATAGCTCAAGTCGACCCATGAATTTTCTCGTGTCTCTTTAATTGAATTAATTAGTATTATTAATGGGTTATTTGCGTCATAAACCCTCAAGGTCCGCGTTTCATTAATCGTCGGCAAATTTCAGTTTTGCATGAAAAATAGACGTCGAACATTCACATTCCATTTTTGGCGATGACAAAGTCCAATCATCGACGACACAGTAAATAAAAAAAAAGACTTCAAAGCCACATCGAAATGGTAAAAACGCAATATTAAACATGCACGAATAAACGCAGCCGGAAAATCGCCGCACAAAAGGAACATCGGCAGATCCGAATCCGCCACATTATTAAAACGGACCTCTGCTTAAAAAAGGAAAAAAAAAATGTAGGGCTGCGAAGCGAATGTTCGGGGGTGCGATTAAAACATCCAGGTGGACGGTTTGTGTGTCCCTGTCACAACAACCACTTGTTCCATCCCTCTGCATGAAGTACGGGCGGCTCGTAAAAGATGCCGCCACAACCCTTAATTTATAATAGCGGTAGCACTAACCACCATTCAGGACCGGCCTGATAAAACTGTCTATTTATATTCGGTGTTTCTTTGTAGCTTTAAGTGTCGGCTGAAAATGTGAAAAATGAATGTTAACAATTGTCCATAGAAACATAAAAAATATCTAAAATGTCTAAAATATCTTATCGTCGTCAAAATTTATAATTCTGGTAGAATAATATATTATAATATTTTTCTTATTTATAAATTATTTCTTACATTTTAAAAAATAATTTAAAAAAAATGATAAGTAAATTTTGAAAATAAAAAGTTCTCAAGTTTTTTTTTTGTATTATGTCGTATTATTTTTGTTTTATATTATTTTTACATAAAAATCATTTCATAAATATTTATGAGATTGATAATTGTTAAGTCAATTTTTTTATTAATTTTTTAAATTCTCACACAATAATTATCAGATAATTTTGAAACAATATTTAGAAACAAATTTTTGCTTCGTTTAATATTTTTATATTATTTACTATAATTAAAATTTATTTTATTGTATCAATTTTTATTATTTTACCATTAAAAAGTAAAAGATAAAATTTTGAAACAAAATTTTTAAATATTTTTTGTGTTGTTTAAAATTTGCATTTAAAAAATATATTAAAACAAATGATCAAACATAAAGTATATGTTAAAAATGTTAAAAGTAAATATACGTTTATGATTTCTCTGTAAATGATGATGTCCTGCTTTTAACACCTACACTTAATTATTTATAAGTCCATTAAAATAATAATTTCCGCTCCTCATTAAAATTATTCCTTTTGACATTTGATCTTTGCAAATCCACCTGAAAAGCTCTTTCGCACAGGTCCTGAAATTAAAAACAAGCACATAACTAAGAAGAAAGAAAGTCGTTTCAAAGTCACGGAATATGCGATTCACCGACCGTAAAAGGTACCAGATTCAATGTACTTAAAAACATACAAACATATCAATTATTAACAAACATTTGTAATTTGTTTCTGGTTAGATGGGGGTGGTTTTTCCACCTCCTCCTGCCCCCTCGGGGGTGGAAAAATGAGCGATCGTGTGAGATGAAATTCATTGACTACGGTTCGGGTTTTCGGGTTCGGGCGCATGTCCAGAACTTGCGCTTTTGCTATCGATCAGACCACTTAAAACAGGACCGGATTCCTTGGATAGTTTCCTGTAGGAAACTTTGTTCGTTGTTCGGATGTGTCGCGAATCAAACACTCAAATTCCAAAGCGTCAAACTAATTACTAAACTGTGTAGATTCAAACGGAAATTACTTAGGTCAAAATTATTCTGTTGATTATTATTTAATTGTATATATATATATATATATATATATATATATATATATATATATATATATATAGTTCTCATTAAAATTGACAACTTATTAGAATATTATATTGTTTGGTCTTTGATATATTTAACAAGTAAGAGATAAAATGTTAATTTCTGACTTGAAAATTTCTGACGTAAATTATGAATCATAATTAATGAATAATCGTTCATAAGGTTGAATATGATAAATTTATACACATCAAGCCTCTTCCCACTTGTTTACATAATTAAGCATTGTTTACTTTCTTGGAGATTAATTAAATTTTGCGACATCATTAAATAAGCTGCCTGAAATCTGAAATTCAGGGTACAAGTTTCATATTTAGGTGAAAATCGAAGGAAATTTTCAAGGAAACAAACAAATAGTTTCATACTAAAATCAATATACACCAACTTCGTTTTATTAAACTGATTTGAAATAAATTTGATGTGTTATAGACTGGCGCCTCCGCCATTTTTAAGACTTGGGTGTATCGTGCAAAATCATATATTTTTTGATGAAACTAATTGACACGTTTGGACATTTGAGCATCTGAGTCTGGGATTTCATATTTTCGAGGGGATGAAAAGGATCTGTAACCCCCGAAATCCGTCGCATACTTAGAGTCGGCTTCTTGCCAAATCTATCTTCTTAACGCCTGGATTTGGACTTTTCCTTTTTTCTCCGCCTAAAAACATGTACAAATTTTAACGTAAATATAGATAATAAAAAAACAACTAAATTGTTATAAACATCGTTAACAACACAGTTAATTGTCGTGACAATGTCACTATATAAAAACATTTAATGCAATTTAAATTAATAAACACACACGGCACGTGATTTTGTTTAGCGCAATCGACCCGATTTTAATTAGCACTAATCAATCGAAATTGAAACACATTCGTTCATTAATTCGTGACGGTCCGCGCGATTCGAATCACGTGAAAGTGAATCGAGCAAAAACGGACGGACAATTGAAATTGTGCCCGTATACGATTATCCCGAAGGATGAGCGGGCTTTCGGGTAATTGGAAAATTAAGTTGATTCGTGGGTTTTCAAGACGGAATTACACGAAATTACGACACTATTGATTTTGTTCGGGTTGCTGTTATTATCGGTACAATGGTACAATGGGAATTGATTTTTAAAGGAATATAATAAATGCGGGACATAAATCGTTCGAATTTAAAAGTTTCGCGGGGAAAAACTTCCAAGTGCTTTTGAGTTTACCGTAAATCGTTTTGGTACATACTTATTAACTTTACGAGAGGGCATGGAAAATATGCATTAAAATGTGTGGAAAATTTGTTTTAACGTCAATTATCGTGATGTTAAATGGTTGGATAATTTTTTTATAAACCTTTTATTTCAATTGGTTTAATGTTTGATGTAGCTTTAATTATGAATTTAAACCATTTGCATTCAGTGACGTTGATGGCGAATTTCATTAAAGTCTATTTGATAGATGTTATTACTATTGGTCCAATTATTTAAAACCATTAATATAAACTAAATTATTTTTACATACACAAATATTATAATATACAGATGCCCATTTAAAACCAAAAACAGTTCTGTAACTTATTTATCTGTAACTAGGTTTTTGTGAATAATAGCTCAAATGATTAATCATCAAAAAACATCTTCATACGTTTCTTAAAAATTAAAAACATTACTTTATTTAATATTAATCATTAAAATATTTTTATTAGATGGTATCAGCGGTGTCAAAACAAATTTAAAAATTAATTATATTGGAAATAATAATTAAAAACTAATAAAATATTTGAGTTATAAAAATGTGCGAGCTTAAATAAGGGACAACTTATTATTGGGTTGCTTAATTAACCGGACAAGAAATTAAGAAGGGTTTAATTACGTTGAATTGAATATATTTTCGTTGAGGTTTTCATTCATTACTTGAAATTAAGAACTTGATGAAGTTTTGTAATATAATTAAGTTATTATTTGTATAGTTTTAGATTTGATTTTGTTAAAGAATTTTTAGATAATTTCAGTTGAGTAAAAATATCTAATAGATCAAATATTTTTTATTTACCTTCTTGTCGTTTTTTTATTGATTATATTGTAAAATTTATTATTTTTGGTCTTTTAATATTTTCTATAGAATAACAAAGTTTGTGTTAATGATAGTTAAAGAAAATAATTGTTTGTTTATGTATTTTTTTCGAGATAAATATTCAATACAAAATTTAACATGTACAATACTAATATTTAATATACAAAATCTTGTTACTTTTTATAAAATCTGAACATTAATTTATAGCAAATAGAGATATTTTATTAGTTATTAAAATAATAATTTTTATTTGTAATATAAAAAAATTAATAAATGTTGCTAGGTTGCTGAATTAGAAGTTAAATTGATTAACCTTTAATTGAATTTAGAAACATTTTAAAATTGATATAATTTCAACATATAATATTCTAGTCGTAATAATAAATATATAAAAAATGATATGTTTATTAATATTGTATTATCTTAATTTTTTATAGTTTTATATTTGAATTTGTTAAACAATATTTAGATAATTTTAGTTGAATAAAAATATCTAATAATTAAAAATAGATCAATAATATTTTATTATATTTTGTTTACCTTCTTTGACATTTTTTATTGGTTATATTGTAAAGTTTAGTATTTTTGGTCTTTTAGAATTTTCTAAAGAATAACAAAATTTGAGTTAATGATAATACAACAAAATAATTATTTGCTTATATATTTTTATCGGGATAAATATTCAATACAAAATTTAACATGTACAATATTAATATTTAATATACAAAACCTTGTTTGTTTTTATAAAATCTGAACGTATAAAATTATAGCAAATAGAGATATTTTACTAGAAGTTATTAAAATAATAATTTTTATTTGTAATAATATAAAAAATGAATAAATGTTAGTAGATTGCTGAATTAACAGTTAAACTGACTTTGACTAAATTTTAATTGAATTAGGAACATTTTAAAATTCATATATTTTACCTTCTTTGACGTTTTTTTATTGATTATATTGTAAAATTTATTATTTTTGGTCTTTTAATATTTTCTAAAGAATAACAAAATTTGTGTTAATGATAAATAATTGTTTGTTTAAGTATTTAATAAAATAAATATAATTTGATAAATATTTAATACAAAATTTGACAAGTACAATATTAATATTTAATATACAAAATCTTGTTTCTTTTTAAAAAATTTGAACATATTAATTTATAGCAAATAGAAATATTTTATTAGAAATTATTAAAATAATAATTTTATTTGTAATAATGCAAAAAATGAATAAGTGTTAGTAGGTTGCTCAATTAAAAGTTAAACTGACTTCAACCAAAATTTATTTGAGTTTAAAAACATTTTAAAATTCATATAGTTTCAACATATAATTTTCTAGTCGTAATAAATAAATATATAAAAAATGATATGTATGTCTCATTAAATATTTTATTTAAAATAAAGTGTCAGTGTCATAAAATTAAAAAAAAAATAAACTTTAATACAAAATTTGAATTAAGAAATATTATATTTTATATTTTTTGTTCATAATAAAATTAAATATTTATTAATTTTAAACGGGGTTTTGCATGTATTTATCAAGGATTTTCTCCTAAATTAATTTTTTATCAAAGATAATTCCACCAGCATTTTTTGACCGCAGAAGAAAAGTTTCTTGAAAAAAATTCTTTGTGCTCAACCACCCTCGAAAACAAACAAAAGAATGTACGATGATAAATAAGGGCTCCTCTCGGGGTTAATTGTAATTAATCGCAGCTCGAAAAATGTCAGGAGAGAACGTCAGGTGTTCGAGCGACGGGACCGTATCAGTTCGTGGGAAAAACTCCTGACCGCATCGATTTCCCGGAGCGCAATAACGGTTTCTGAATATTCCCACTCCCATTTAAATTTTCAGACATACACACACTGTTTTATTAGAATAACGCCGAAAGAATTCCAATTTGGATTTGACGCTCGTTTATTTGAAATCACGCCGAATTTCAATCAGCAATGCGAATACCGATGTTTGACAACATGACACACGTTCCGGACTTCAAGTAAACCGATTCCGAATTGAATTTCTGAAATGGGAAATTGTTGACTTATCGGCGAATTTGTGCTGTAATCAATACACGAAACCTTCAATTAGTCCCCCACCGAATGTAAAACAAGATAACGAGAGTAATTTTTTTCCGAAAGTCGCGTCTCTAATCTAATCGACCACTTAGCGAAATTAACGCGCCCCTTGGTCCATTTTTAATTAGCAGGGGTTGGAAAACAGGTTGTAATTAATGGTTTAAGAGCAACGTCACCGTTTGTGCATCAAAAACATGTGTTATAACTCAGTCCATTAGCTGTTAAATAATGCTCTCCCAACGATAATCATGTTAATTAAGCTGCGTCGAGTAAGCCGTTCAAGTTTGGACGTGAGGTCGCATATTTGATCGAAAATTTAACAATTTTCATTTTTACTCATTAGAATTAAACGTTTTATCAAATATATTTTGGTTACAAAAAAAACGCACGATGAACTTCTTTGATCCTCATTTTCTAATTATCACTAATGTACATGTTTTACGTATAAATACTGAAATTTACTGAAATAATATTGTAAAATGATTGCCTTCATATAAATAAGGTCAGTTTATGTTGAGGTAGCATATTTCATGATACCTTTATTTGAGTGTGAATGAATGTCTAAGTTTCTAAGTCTCTTGCCTCCACATAAGTTGAGTCGAAGTCCAGAGATCCTGTAACAAATTTACATCGGAATGTTGAACAGACTATAAAGTAACTCTTTCGTTATTTTGTTGGAAATTTAAATTTTAAAGGGTTCTAAAGTAAAGCATTAAATGGGGTTCCATAATTTTCTGAATGTATCACTAGGGTACTATATACAATGGCACCCCAAACCATAACTCTAGAGATATCATACACTGGGGACTGGGAGGACAAAAGTCTAAAAGACCGGATTCTATGGTAAACACTTCGCTTGGTAAGAACCCTTGCTTCTTCCGTAAACCACCAGTTGACAATTGCATGAGAGGTCACAAAGGGATCCCATAGAGTCAAACTTCAAAAGTGGCTATTCTGAGGTTTATTTGTCAGTCGACATTTACCCGAATAAGTCGCACACACTGACATACATTGGAAAAAAATAGAATTTAATCTTCAGACATACTAATTAATTAATTAGTACAAAAAATTAAGGTTTTACAAAGAGACAGACAATTTATGCTTCTTTAGTTTCTTATTTAATTAATTATTGTTGGAAAGTCAAATAAGACTTTTCATTCTCCTTTTGTGACAGTAACAATGGGGAGTTTTGGTCTGGACAAAGATAAATAGAAAACATAATGCGACCGAAATGAAAAATATTTAAGCCATTAAAATTTCAATTGAATTTCTACCTGCCCGGAATCTGGAAGACGTCTTATTTGAGATGTTCATTAAGTCGGATCGATTTCGCTTTAAAAAGGCAAATTTATATTATAATGATATCATTTGACGGTGTGAACGTCTGGATTATATTTACGAAGAAAGTTGGAGCTTTTATTAGTAAGTAAACTTGATTTTCCAATTCAGTTGATTGTCGCCTTCCATTTATGTTTGCTTTTTCAGGCGTAGTCGTCAAAAAGGGGATAATTATTGTACGGATCATCTGATTCCCGAGTGTGCGAAACAGAATTCTTTCATTCCGTATCACGCCATACTCGTAAATTGAATTAGCAAATTATATCTAACGTAATTTACTCACTTCATTGAGATTTATCACGTCAAACGACACTCACTTAAATTTATTCATAGTTAATGTATGTAAGTAACTGTTGCATAAAAAATTGAAAATCCAATTAAAGTGCAGCGTTATCCCCGACAACGTTATATCGAATATACGGGCCACGAATAAAATGTGTGCACAGTGTATCCGCGTACTTAGCATCATGTGCAGGATTCTGATTAAATGCCTGCAGGAATTTTCAATTTTAGATAAAGCTCCGATTTCCATATACGCGTACATTATTTTTTTCGTTCGCCACCGCCAAAGAAACTAACAGGTGTTTTCGCTTATTAAAACGATTTGCTTTGTTGAATTCGAGGATTAAATATATAATTGATGCAATGCATTTTGCAACTGATACATTTCCATAATCATAAGATATTATAATAAATACAATATAATTTCAGTTTCGATCTCATGAATATCAAAATCATAATTACCATACAATTTGAGATCGTGCATAATTTCTGAATTAATGTTGTATTAGTTTCGAATTATTCGGTGCATCGATGTTTATTATTTGGGTAATGGAATATCCGTTCAACAATGCGATTGTTTATTATTCATAAATGACAAAATTAATGTGTTTGTCACGGTTAAAACGTAATTATACATTTACAAATTAAAGAGTATGCAATATCAAAATATAAACCTGATGTGGAAGTTTTTTTGAAGATCAAATCATTAAATCAATAAATGACAAATATATTTAAAGTATGGTAAAACGGTTATGAAATTTAATTTTTACATTACAATATTAAAATAATCATTTATTCATTTTATTTTACTAAGTTTATGTATAAAATTGTCTAATTCTAAAGAAATTTTATGTAATTTTCGATTTTTTCAATGAATTATATAAAATTATTAAAACCTAATCGGTATTCTTATTTCAATAAACTGTAACAAAACTTCTAATTAATTGTTTCATTTTGGAGATTCTATATTTTATTTAATTTATCAAAATATAAATCGGAGATCCAAGATTAATCATTAAATCAATAAATAACAAAAACATTTATTAGACAAATATATTTTTTATTAAAGTGTGGTAAAAAACGGTTCCGAAATTTAATTTTTACATTAAAATATAAAAATAAATAATCAGTGCTTTTATTTCAGTTCATGTATAAAAGTGGCTAATTTTAAAGATTTTTTATGTAATTTTCGATTGTTTCATTAAATTATATAAAAATATTTAAACCTAATCAGTATATTTATTTAAATGAATTGTAGCAAAACTTCTAATTAGTTATGTGTCATTGGAGATTTTATATTTTATTTAATTTATAAATTAAAATATTTGAAAATATTAAAGGCTAATCAGTATTTTTATTTTTATAAGTCAGTGCTTTTATTTTATTTATTATTTTAAGTTTATGATACAATTGTCTAATTTCAAAGATTTTTTATGTAATTTTCGATTGTTCCATAGAATTATATAAAAATACTTAAATCAAATCAGTATTTTCATTTAAAAAAATTGTAGCAAAACTTCTAAATAGTTATGAGTCATTATGGAGATTATATATTTTAATTAATTTATACATTAAAATATTTGAAAATATTAAAGGATAGTATTTTTATTTTTATAGCTATGGTAAATTACTTTTATTTATGGCGTTTGAAATTTCATTTTTATATCAATATATGTAAAAAATACAAATTTAATCAAGATTTTAATTTTATTGAACTATGGTAAAAATCTTTTAGTTTACAATTATTGAAAGTATCTAAAAATATTAAGACTAATTAGTATTTTTATTTAATAAAACTGTGACAAAAAATATTTTGTTTAGCTATAAAATTATATTCCTGTTATTTTTATTTTATTTATGTATATAGGACTAATCTATATAGATAAAAATAGAAATTTAATTTCTATATTAAAATATGGAAATATATCAAAAGTTTAATCAGTATTTTGATTTAATTACACAATGATAAAAATATACTTTTGTGTATAAAATTGTGTCTCAATTTGGAGAGGTTTTAAATTAATAGTTGTATTCATAACTGCATATGAAATTTAATTTCTGTACTCAAAAATGGAAAATTATTAAGCTTCAGTATTATGTTAATTACACAATGATAAAAAATGTGTTACTTATGTATAAAATTATGTCACAATTTAGATATTTTGGATTAATTGTTACATTTTTAACGGTATCTGAAATTTAATTTATCTACTAAAATATGGAAAATAATTAATCACTATTTTGATTTAATTACTCCGGTAAAATTATATTATTTGTGTATAAAAATGTTTCTCAATTAATTTTAATTTTGTATATGTAAAATTATGGCTATTTTTTAAAATTTAAAAATAAATTCTTTGCATGCTCCAATATGAATTGACGTCTTGATTTGACGTTGGTTTGTGTTGGGAGCGTTGGTTTTATGAAATCAAAGTCACGTCGTGCATGAAGTAATTAACTGACATCAGCTGATCTATTTTCGAGTCTATCACAATCAATTGTTCATTTCCAATTGTTCGGCCGCAAACGATGTAATTCGAAATGACATTGAACGCCGTTCGCCTAAACCAATTACAAATTAACTAAAACCGTTTTGCGATTGTCTCCGTATTTTTTCTTTCGCTTCGGGTGTTAGTTTAGTTTTCGTTCTGTGTTTTCCTAGGACGTTTTGGTAAAATTGATTTCGGTCCGATGTCGTTTGTAGCGTCGCGGGAATCACAAGACGTTCCCGGGTTTTTATTCGATTTTTCAAACAAGGGTAATTGTGTTTAAATATAATCCTGAAAGGACACGTCCAAAACAAACAACGACGCGAATTTTTTGTTTTCGATTTTTCTCTTCTAAAATCATTAATTGGTTCGTTTATAATACTGGATTAGAGGCTGGTTATATTTAAACAGCTATTAAGTTTCTCTTTGGGCTTATTTTTAGAATTAAACGCCGAAGTTGTTTGGTAAAAATCCAATATACTCAAACGTAATCCCGATTCGGGGGAATTTCTCGCTCTTTGGCTCGTTTAAGAAATAGTAAAAAACAAACAAACATCAAGATTACAATTCAAATGTTTATTGGATCAATCCAATTCGATATGTACATAAATAACGTTGCAGTCGACTGGAAGAAAACAAAATTCTTATTTTTCAATATAGAAATAAAACGAACCATTAATATTTATAAAACCGTCGGATAATTTCTATCGGATATAACGTAAATTCATTGAAGTTTGACGTGTTATGTATGAGGGTTGAAATTGGCTGTTTCGTCAACGTGAAGCCTGCTTAAGCCTCTTCGAAGCTTTGATAAACTGAATTAGAATTATGACACAAGAATTTTAACCTAAACTTAAATTGATACCCTTATACATTTAATACTTTTTATTAACGACATGTGATAAACTTTTCAACAGCAATTAAGTAAATTAGCCATGAGAATTTTCATATAATAAATAAAACCAATGATCGTGGAACATTCCATTCAGAATTCATCCACTTGTTCACACGAAATGTGGGACTAATATCTAAGTGAAGGTACCCGGTTAGGATTACGGTCGTATTGCAGGAGCCCTTATGATTAGCCAAACAAAGCCTCAAGGGATCGTTTCTGCCAAAGATACTGTGTCTTTGGTAATTGACGAAACTGTCTTTCGTCCTCATGTTTATTCATGTTTCCACTGACACCTCGACAATGTTTGCTTTTGATAATGTAAAATTAATAACAATGGAAAAGAATTTGTACTCGTAATGCACGGCTAACCAACCATCATTTATAACAAGATAGTAATTAAATAATGTCCATTCAAGGTTGCATGTCGCTCGAATCGAGTTGAAAACGTGCACAAAGATTGAAACCATGATACACTGAATATATGGATTGGAACCGACTTTCGACTAATTTGAACAAATCGAACGATTGAAAATGCGAATTTTGCCATAAAGGTGTATGTTACGAATGCGACTATTAACGAAATTTATTGGACACTTTTATACTCATCGAACTTCAAATTGGATTCAATTAATTTGGAAGTCCGTTGTTGCTTCTGCATGTTTGTTTTCTCTGCTGATTGCGGGTTGCTGACTAGACTTCTTTCAGTGGAAATTCACCACTGTGGTTAATAGATTTGAAAATAGTTAAATGTCAAGTTAACACTTTCTACTTTTTAGATTCTTCTTCCGTAAATTTGTTCTTAAAATTAGATAGTTTTTGAAGGAAATATATATCCTATATATAATAATATATATTTTTATATAGTATTGAAAGAAAATAGAGCAACTTTTTATAAATTTAAATAATTTTTGTCCTGGTTATTATGTTCAAAAAATGTATATATTGTATATATGTATATATGTATATATGTATATTGAAAATTATCTTCCCTTTATATTATAATTAGAATTTGAATTAATTCTATACTAATATATTCCCATTATTATGAATTATTTCCAAATATCTTTTTTCATGGAAAGCAACAGATGGTCAATAATATATGGATCCATATTTTGCCAGGCCTCTTGCAGAAACGTGAATAAATATTGCTTATTACTATAATCTTTGTGTTTTATTTTGTTGTTCACTATCTTCCATAAGTTTTCAATGGAGTTTAGATCGGGAAATTGACATGGCCAGTTCATAACATTAATTTTTTCCTTTAAAAGTCACTGTTTCAAATATTTTGAAGTGTTCTTCGGGTCATTATCTAGTTGAAACTTAAGTTTTAGTGGCATATTTTTATCTGAATACGGTACCATGTTGTTCCTCTATATTTCTTTATACATAAAACCATCCATGATATCCTCTATTCAAAAGAATTCAAATCCTGAAAAGCAGCCCTATACTATTACTGACCTTTTGCCGTGTTTAACAGTGAGTATAGTAAACTTTCGGTTAAACTTTTCATGAATAAGTCGCCTTACATATAAAATCCCATCACTGCTAACCAGATTAAACTAGACCTCATCACTCCAGATCGCTCGTTTCCAATCATTTAAAGTCCGGAGTAAAAGGGACCTGGTATGTTATTCTCTGATAGTAGTGGTTTTTTGGCTGGCCTTTCCGCATGATGACTCTCTTGTAGGAATCTGTCTCTTGTGGTTTTTGAATAAACATTCATTGTTGTGTCTCAAGTATTTTACTGGAACTGAGGATCATTTTTAGAGTAGGATAAAATTTGTTTATCCTAAAACCTATTGATTTTTCTTGGTGTTGCAGTTTTATTTTTCCTTCCACATTCTCAAATCTTGAAAATTATTGTAAAATAGGTATTACAATCGAGTGATATTGATTTTTCTCTCATCGGATTGAAAAAACGATACAATCAGCGATTTTAATTTGAAAAATAATTTCTTTCCACGAAGCATTATATTAACTCAGTTTATTTTGGTGTATACTGTAAAACCAAAAATTATTGTTGACTTTGTAGAGATTGGTGACATTTAATAAAAAGGTACTTTACTTTTTGCCAGCCGAATTAATTAGCTAGTAGAATTATTTTTAATACAAGAAATATTCATCAATATGTTTGTATACAATGTAATTGGTATAAATTATATTAAAATTGCATATACAGGGAGGTAGCAATTTATATATTTTTAAGGTTGCTCTACTTTCTGCCAATACTGTACATCTATGGTTATTAAAAAGTTTAGTTATTACTGATTTCAGTATAATCATTTTAAAATATAAATTTATTATTCCAATATAATATTTTCTTAAGCAATTAATATTTGTTTTTTTTTTGTAATAGAATGACAGTTTAATTTTTTCTTAATAATCCAATGATTTTTTAAAGAAAAATGTGTGTGTTTTTTAATATGTTTGACGATAGTAGAAAAAGTTAAGTTACTATCGACTTATGTATAATTAAAAAGATTTAATTGTTTAAAATATGAACTAATTTAATTAGTTTTAAAACAAAAACTTGTAACTTATTGATTCAATATTTTTTTTAATGATCCCGTTTGTGAAAAAGTGACAATTTTGTATCTTCTTATGTTTGATTATGATATAATAATTTTAAAACATAAATGCAATAGTTTTTGAAGGATAGTAAAAATTGATAATAATTCAATTTTTTTTTCTATAGATTAGATATTGTTACTGACTACAGTAACAGTATAATCATTTTCAAATATAAATTTATTATTCCAAAATAATATTTTCTTAAACAATTAATATATATTGACTATCGACTTATGTATAATAATTAAAAATATTAATAAATTTAATCATTTCAAATAGTTTTAAAACAAAAGCATATCTAATTTATTTTTTTTTGGGTGATCCTTTTTGTGAAAAAGTGACATTTTGTATATACTTAGGTTAGATTATGATAAGTTTAAAACAAATTTAATCTTTTTTTCTAGTTTAGATATTTCTTTTAGTAGAAAATTGGTACTATTATATTTTTATACATCTGGGGTTAATAGAGTTTGGTTACTACCGACTCCAGTATAATTATTTTGAAGTATACATTTATTCCACAATAATATATTTTTTAAACAATTAATATTTTCTTTTGTAACAGGATGACAGTTTAATTTTTTCTTAATGTTCCAAAAATTTAAATATATTAAATGTTAATATATTTGACGCTAGTCACTATTCACTTATGTATAATAATTAATTTTTGTATGTACTTATGTTAGATTATGATATAATAATTTTAAAACATAACATGTTTCAAAATAATTAATTGAAATATTTTTTTTTCTGACGTCAACTTATATTTTGTGATCCAGTAAAGAGTTTAAAAAGAACAAGAAAAACTGTTAGTGATTGAAACACCTGATCGCCGTAGCCGAAAATCGAGGAGGCAGCGTCGGCGGCGTCGTCCGCGCGAGTGGGGGCAGAGCGCCGCTCTCGGCGCCGTCCAGTACCAGCCCAGCTGTTGACGGCGTCGAACGGCGGTGCGGCGCGCTGCCATCCATACCACACCGCACGACTTCGACCGCTCAATCTAACACCACCCGAAAAAATGATTAGCCTCTGACTCTCATCCCACCCATCGTAACGATGTGACCGTTTCGATTTTATTTGTCCGTTTTTTATTTTGCGTTTCGGTTTGTGGACGATGGAAAATGACCTAACAAACACCGGCGGATTGTCGCGGTTTTCGGTGGTTTTTGCTTTTTGTGTGCGTGCGTGTGTGTGTTAGTTAGTAGTAGTTTTAGTTGTGTTTAGGATTTTAGTTGATGGTTTTTCGCAATCCGATCAGAAATTGCGACCTTGGCGATTGTTTGGTACGGTCAATGGGAACATTTCCCGCTAAACACTGTCCATATTCCTGCAACGCGTCTGAAATAAACACGGACGGAAATAAAACGCGTGTGTTATGGTCCAGTAGACCGCCAACCTCCACGTGGTTAGTGTTTCGCGTACACCTACGCGAACCAAGTCGTCGACTTCTTATCAACCTTATCAATACCGATGGGAAAACGTACATGTGCTCGACAATCAATACACGATAATCAATAGTAGTGCACGATCAATCAACTTAAAAGTAAATAATAAAAGAACCTGAAGAACTAAACAAGAAACAGCAGATGCTTCAACAGGTGATGCGATGGTTGTTATTCTGGTGAGGGGGTGAACCAACAGTCAACCTGGTCGGGGCTTGGAAGTGCTGCTTGCCTTGGTGCGGCGCGCCTGAAGGCAAGCCGGTTCCTCCATCGCCACCGCTGCCGCCACTCGACTCGCCGCCGAGACCACGTCAACCGTCCCCGCATTTACAAGACATCGCCGAGGAGGAGGCCGAGTTCCTCATCGACGGGGAGGAACAGGCCACTCTGCAGCCTCTGGGCGGTCGGCTTAGCTACAAGAAACGAAGAAATGTGCAGTCACCGTCGCCGACACTATCGGTGAAGGCGTCCAGAAAGGGACAGCGCACCAGGTCGGTGACCAGCACCACTTCAAGCGAAGCGTCCGCCGGCAGTAACAAGATGCAGGCGGAACAAGGATCGATCGGGGATCTACAGAAGTATCACAACCGATATCTGAGGAACAGGAGACACACTTTAGCCAACGTTCGGTAAGATCACCAAGAGTTGCAACATATAACCAATTTGTCTATCTATCAACAGGTGTTGAAAACGATTATAACAATTTTGTAACAAAAATATGTAAAGCAATAATAATAAAACATGTTTTTACGTTTTTTCGTGTTATCTACAAATTTACATTCAACTTATCTATTACAAATGTATTTATTTTTGTTAAGGTGATGAAAAATATGAATTACATTTTTAACAATTTACGAGTTACATGCTTCTGAATAATTTCTTATTCTATTTTGGCATTTGTAGTAATTTTTAAAACAAATATTTGACCAATTTAACATTAATACAAAATGAGACATAATTCATATAAATTGATTCAATTGTTCTTCTTCCGTATGTATAATGCACATAATAAAAGTGCTCAGTCATATTATGACTGAACACACAAATATTCAACTGATTCAATCCAGATATGAAGACTATTTCTATTATCCATTGAACAAAAGCAAAATAAACTATTTAATGTATTTTCGATAAAAACTACAATAGCTCTTTTGTAACGATTTAAATAAATTTTCTAATAAAATATTTATTATTAAAATATACAAATTTTAAGTTTTTTAATTTTGATCTGTCGGTAATTTTTTATCATATTTTTATGATTAGTTACAAGCCTTGTCTCAGTGAAGTTTGTCCAACTATTCAAAACCTGAAAATTGTCAATTTATTTCATTATAAGCAAACTTTTAAATGTTCGATTATTTGTCTATCTATATGTTATTAGAGTATTTTTTAAAAATTTTCATGATTATCATAAAGAGAAAGCTCCTATTCATATACTGCAAGAACCACCTAAGAGTTGCGTGCTCGTCGCCAGGATATTTGGAACAATTTTACTCCGGATGATTGCCAAATATTAGTTGACACTATGTCGAGACGTGTCTAGGCGATAATAAGCCGAAAATGCGATGTAACGCAGTGGTAATTTTTAATTTAATTTTCATTCATTTTCTTTTTATAACAATATTAGGGATTTCTTAATATTTTTATTTCTGTTACTTAAAAATATAGGTGAGAAAAGCCTATGCTTATGCATAACAATTACATGGGAATTTTGGGGCCTTTTTCGGCTAATTTCTGACCAAAAGTAAAAATTTTAGGCTCAACAAGTAACTGGTTTTTTATTTCTAAAGTACGTTGAGTTTCAAGGGCTGGGGTTTTCGAATCAAACATTTTTATATGCAGGAATTCGAGCTTTTTATGGGTTCATGAATGGTCAAAAGGAAAAAAAAATGTGTAATAATGGGTGTTTTTTTAAATTTTAAGTTTTCTCATTAACACTTAGTGAAATTACACAGAATTACTTAATATTAAAAAAACTAATTGGAGCTTTGTATATAAGATGCTTGAAATTCCAATACTGTGAACATTTTTAATTAAATTAGATTAAATAAAAAGTCGATTATTTTTGAAGCCTAAAATTTTTACTTTTGGGTCAAAATTAGACTATTAAGAGCCCGAAATTTTAATTCTAATAACACTTCGGAATCTATAGAATTAACCGTTTAATGTCAATGAGAAAACCTGTAGATAGAAAATTTAAAATTTAAAGAAATATCTATTATTTTTAAATTTTTTTCTTTTGAGCATTCATAAGCTCATAAAGAGCCCGATGGTCCTATATGTACAAAATTTGGAATAGCTCCAGTGTAGGGGGCCCAAATTAGCCCATAAAAAGCCTGAAATTTCAGAACTAATAACACTTCGGAATCGACAGAATTAACCATTTAATGTCAATGAGAAAAGTGCAAATACATAGAAAACTTAAAATTTAAAAGAACACTCATTATTATTTGAGGTATATATTTTTTTCTTTTGACCGTTCATGAGTCCATAAAGTTTCCGAAATTCCTGCATGTGAAATTTTTTGATTCGTAAGCCCCCGCACTTAAAAAAACTGCCTAAATTTTTTATTTTTTGGCCGAAATTAGCCCAACATGAGCCCGAAATTCCCATGTAACTGTTATGTCGTTTTGGAGAAGTGTAAGGTGCAGCTTTTCTCTCCTTAAAAATGTAATTTACTAAAAGCAAATAAATGTTTCCAATGTAATCAAAAACTGTACTGATTTCAATAAATTTTCTTATAACTAATTTTGTTGGTTGGGCCAACTTCAGTGAGACAGGGCTCGTATATTATTAAATGTTAATTATTAATAAATAAGAAAGGGAAAATGAAGAATTGATGATAGTTAATAGCAATTTATAGATTTTGTAAATTATCGTCGGTCTAATGATATTTTCATATCCAATTTCCCGCCCCACGAACCAGTTATCAACTTGTAATCAAGCTTCTAAACTTCTCCTTTGACAACTAATTATATATTTAGTAATTTTGTTTTAATTAAGTTCTTGTTAATTATTAAAATACAAAATTACTAATACATTTTACTATTGTTTAATTTAAAATTGTTGGCATTAAATTATTTCATTTCATTACTAAATAATAATTATGAGTAATTCTAGTGTAATTCGACGAAAAACACAAAGCACATCGTAGTAAATAGAAGCCGCTTTCGTTTTCTATTTACTCCGATGTAATCGCAAAAGTTTCTTTAATTAAGTCAGCGCAATACTAATTCCGTCGAGCAAAACCGCTTTGACCTTGCCTCAAACGTCTTCTATTATTTTCTGGGTCGTAGACTCACTCCACAAACGAATTGAACTAATCATTTTTATAAAATCAAATTGGTCTGAAAAATTATTTTTATGTGTTGACACGTTTATAAAATTAGATAATCGATGTTTATTTAACGTTTTGGTGCCAAATTTAAGCAGATGAGACGGTTTCGCGATATGGCGAAAGAGATTTTTTATATATGAGGCGCATTAAAATGTTGGCGGCAGGTCAAAAATGAAATCAATTACGTGCAAACAGTTATACGGCGTGAGGATTTCATTTAAGCCGTTCAATTTTCGAATTTCAAGTGTCCTTTTTTGTGTGCGACAAGATTTTTTCGGTCCGCAACGTTTTTATTATTAAAGGTCGTTCTTTTTCCCATGGAAGTTTATAGATAGAGCGACGCCTGAAAGGGGTTAAATTCGCACTTGAAGGGACAATTATGAATGATTGATCACCTGAAAAATATTTCACATAGACAGGCCAATTTATTGTGGCAAGAATATTGGGGTTGAAACATCATTTTTAACCGAAATATACTTTGTGAATTTTAAAATTGTTCTTGGTTATTAATTACAACTTCTCCCCCATTTCTTCAGATACATAATTTCGAAACTTCTTTTGTCGTCTCGGAGAAATTGATTTAACAAAGCGGCAATCGTTTATTCGAAAATGCGTACATTTAAAATCGGCACTGTTAAAAGGCACTTTGCATTCAATATGCGAAACACTTTCATTAAATAAAATTACACGGAAAGAAATTGCTAGTGTGTCATTTAAAATGGTTTTTCACGTTAATTTTCGTTCGTACGAGTATGGAGGAAAATACCATTTAATTTGCATCCGTAGTTGAATTTTCCATTGTAGAAATTTCTAATTAACGGCGAAAGCGCTTTTATTTATTTTGATTCCTTTGTAAATTTCTCACACGAATATTGCAACATTAATTTGATTATTGTGACGCACAAAGGTTTTAAGAGTTTATCGAGTTTAGTCGAACGAACGAACTTTGAACTGGGTAATTTCTTTAAATTATACGACATTGTTTGCTATAAATATCTCGGTAAATACCGGTATGATTTTTTCGAATTATCTATTTAGATAAACATATGTAATTTATCCATTTCATCCAATTCAATACTTTTTTAATAATAATTGAAAATGGTGATCAAAATTTTCGTTGTCCCTTATTAAAACCGACGAAGGAAGTTTTATAAGTATGAATTGATTGATTGATGCAAATTTTATGTCAGAGATATGCTTATAAAAACAAATTTACTGGTGTTATGCATAAAATAATATTTTTAATGAGGTGCTCTTTTAATAAAATAAACTCGTATATTACATATTACGTATAAACATATTACATTCATAATTTTTGTCTTGCTCAACAACTTTAAAACGACAATACACTACAATTTA
Source organism: Aethina tumida (assembly GCF_024364675.1). NCBI lineage: Eukaryota > Metazoa > Arthropoda > Insecta > Coleoptera > Nitidulidae > Aethina > Aethina tumida. The sequence continues at coordinate 11,207,241 of NC_065439.1, forward strand.
GAGAGTTTTAATTCTCTTTAAGTGATTCTATATTACTTATAAACTCTTTAAATATTTATAACTATTTGTAAAGAGACTTGAAGCTTTCCAAACAATTGTAAAAAAAAAATTTCGTCTAAAAATCTAAATGTAACTTATAGTTTCAAAACAGTTTAAATAAATCTAAGGTTAGATGACTTTAAATTACTAAATTCACTTATAATGTCGTAGAACAATTTTAAATGTAGCTTAGTCCTTTTTGAAAATTACATATTTTTAAACAATTTTGAGGGATTTTAAAGAATTGTAACTGTAGTTTCGGCTATTTTAATAACGTTTAACAATTCTAAATACAAGTGTATACTTATATTTAATAATATTTAAATACTTTTAAAATTATTTAAATATTATTAAATATATGTAGACACTTATAAATAAAATTTGTACCGGTAAGCGATAGCTTACTAATTATTATACGATTTTGAATATTTCTGAACTATGTAATATAAGTATGTACTGATTGATTGATGTAAATTTTATGTCCGAGATGTGCTTATAAAAACAAATGTACAGGTGTTATATATAAAATTATATTTTTAATGCGCTGCTATTTTAATATAATAAACTCGTAAAATTTTAATATCATAACATAATTTTAGTTCTGCCCAACAATATTAAAACGACAATATAACTTTTACTGTGTGCTTGGGCCCGAAACTAGTTAAATTTACAGAACTTCAAATAAACAAACAGAAACTCTTTTCTATATTTCCCTTAAAAAAAGGCCTATAAAATGTTTTCACCCTCGAACTTTCATTTCGTATGTTATTGCAGCCTTTTGGGAGCAGTTAGCTTGTGTTGCGTTAGGCCGGAAACTTTTTTACGCCGTATAAGCCAACGGGTCATGATTTGATTAACATATAAATCTAATTGTTGTTTTTGCACTGTTTTCATTCATTTTCATTTTTCTCGTGTCTGAGAGATTTATCATTTCGCCAGTTTTAAGATTTCGCATTTAATCTTTGAAAACGGTTAAAATTGAAACGACTGTGTTTTATAAAACGAGTGAGCAGTTTAAAAAGGCAAAGTTTAATCGATAAAAAGAGCCTATAAATAATTTAATGCGATGGGAAGGGTGTCAGAAAATGATACTCTAATACTTTATTACGCAATTTTAAATGTATGTATAATAAAATGGAAAACTCACTTCAATATTGCACAATTTAAGATGGACATACTTTATATCCACATTTTTATGTGTTTCAACAAATAAAATGTTGAGGAAAGTATAAAAATTGTTTACGATAGTTTCACAATAAATGTTCGACACGAATTAATCATATAAACTGGAAATAAAAAGGATTGTACTGGACTATTGATCAGTTTTATTTATATCCACGTGTAAAAGTTAATATTTCACAATTTGATTTGTTTTAAAACAGGCCGTTAAAAACACTTCGCAATTATGTGCGGAATTTTCACTGTCCGAATAATTAAATGCAACCTGTTAATTTAATAAATTACTTTTAATTCTCACTTGTTACTACATGCGTTGTATAGAAGTGGTCATTTAAAATAGTATATTTTAATAATTAAACCAAAATATTTTAGAATTCTTTATATAATTCTATATTATTTTCATATAATATCAAATACTTTAAACAATATTGTAAACAATTTAATCAATTTTTAATATTCCTGTTTTTATTTTAAAGTTGTTTTAAGTATAATTTTAATTTCACATTAGAGGTCTCTAAATAATTCTAAATATATTTAGACAATTGTAATGCTCTTTAAAGGATGTTCTCTAAACAATTCTTCTAATTTTTGTTTTTAGATATTGAAACTTTTACCATTTTTAATATATTAGACATGCCGGATTATCTTTAAACTATTTTAAGCATAATTTAGACCAGGGGTGCGAACAGCAATTAAATATTTATTTAAAAGGTATGCAAAAAAAGTATTTAAAAAATTTGTTTACAAAAATTATATTTATTGAAAACGTAAAAATCTTTAGCTATTTTAAGTAAATTTTGAGTGATTTGAAAACTTTCTATATATTTCTAAAAATTTATGTAATTTGTCATTTAAAGATAGATAGTTTCAGAATTCTACAAATACATACAAATTTAACAATAGTTTAGATAATTTGAAAACACTGAATATTTTTAAATACTTTTAAATAATTCTTAGACTTTCTGAACAATTATGAGTAAATTTTAGTTAATGGTAATGTAGTATAATAATCCTAAATATGATTTGGAAACTCTCTTTAAACATTTATAATTAATTTAGTCAGTTCTGATTCTCTTCAATACTTTTTAAATGTAATTAGATGTATTAAATAATTCTTCATAATTTAGATAGTTAGAAAACTCTCTAAACATGTCTAATTATAATTCAAAAACACAATTTAGTTTATGTTAAAATGTGTTAAGCTGTTTTAAATGTTCCAAATCAATATCCAAATCGTTTCGAATTGAAAATTGGAGTAAAAAATGTGTTTTATTCGTGATACACTCGCATGAGGAGAATTAATGTTCTATAGTTCCAATAGTGATGTTGAACGGCAAAATGTCGGTTGAAACAACAAAAAACTAGATAAAAATTGTTTGGGTTACAATAACTGAAAATATTAACTGCATAAAAAGTACAAAAACAAGGTTTGTTACAAACTTTAAATTTTTTTTATCTCATTTTCTGTTGGACTTTTATTAGAATTTTTTTAAGAAATGTACTTATTATTTAGCAGTGCATATCTGTTTAAAAAATTTCGGATAAGTTATGAGACACCCTGTATGTCAAAAAACGTGTGAATGCTATCGACAGCTGTTTGTTTTGTGATCTAAATAATAACAATTCTAAATAGAGTATAGATAATTTGGAAACTCTCTTTAAAAATTTATAATTAATTTAGACAGTTCTGATTCTCTTAAATCCTTTTCAAATGTAATTAGGTAGTTTTTAAATGTTTTAAATAATTCTACATAATTTAGATAGTTCGAAAACTGTATAAAAAATTCTAATTGTAATATAAATAGTTTCAACATTCTCCAGAAAATTCTGAACATAATTTAGACTACGTTAAAATGTTTTAAGCTGTTGTAAATGTTCTAAATCAATATACAAACTATTCCCTATTGAAAATTGGAGAAATCAACTTATTATTTAGAAGTGCATATTTGATTAAAAAATTTCGGATAAGTTATGAAGCACCTTATATGTCACAAAACGTTTGAATGCTATTATAGCTGTTTGATTTAGATCTAAATAAAGTAAAAAATTACACAAAAATTAAGACAAATTTACCGAAGAACAAGATTTAATATGGTCCTAAAGGGAAATAAACATTAATTAATTAACAATTCTAAATTGAGTATAAATAATTTGGAAACTCTCTTTAAACATTTATAATTAATTTAAAGAGTTCTGATTCACTTCAATCCTTTTCACAGGTAATTAGATAATTTTGAAATGTTTTAAATAATTCTACATAATTTAGATAGTTCGAAAACTCTCTAAACAATTCTAATTATAATTTAAATAGTTTCAAAATTCTTCAGAAAATTCTGAATACAATTTAGGCTACGTTAAAATGTGTCAAGCTGTTTTAAATGTTCCAAATCAATATCCAAACCGTTCCCAATTGAAAATTGGAATAAAAAGTGTGTTTTGTTCGTGATACACTCGCATGAGGAGAATTTAAAGGCCCCAATAGTGATGTTGTACGGCAAAATGTAACGTAATTGAGTGGCACGTTGCGTCTCCTGCGTCTCAATATCGCCTTCCTCAACTACCGCCTTTTAAGTCTATTTCCACCGGGAAAACAAATACGTCGATTGTCGGGTTCAATTAGTTCCCGCCATTTATGCATTCCGTTCGGTTTTAATCCGTTTTACTTGTTGAACGCGTAATTTTATCGTTATGCATTGATCATACGCGAGATGAAACTGGCGTATGCGTTCGGAATTCCGGCCGGAGTGGTGAGCTGTTGCGGTCGTGCTCGAAACTTGGTCCTCGAAAGCCTCCCATATTCCCGTGAATTGTTCGAGTAGTATTTCATGGGTTTTCTGAGATTAATGACGGGTAAATACTTCAGGCTTTGGACGAAATGCGGGGTGAATTTCCGCTGCTTAATATGATCAATTCGTTTTAAGCCCTCTCCTTGATATTATAAATCTACTCCCGCCTTTTCCAGTTCGATTGTTTAGGCGATGCTTGGAAATTATATTTCATGCTGTCAGCCATTTTGATGTCAACGGTTTTTCAACTGTTTTTGGATAATTTTGTGATGCAGAATCTAAAATTCATTTATCTGATCTAGTTTCTTAGATAAACTATATTTATTCCACAAATTAATTATACATACATTTAATACTTATCATTTAACAATTTTCAATGATTTTTTAGAATGTAGTTTATTTGGATTGTCCCTCTGGAGGTTACTTTCCTGAGAAAAGGAGGGCAACAAATTATCAGAATGCAAAGCTCCTGTAATAAGTTCAGGTTTCATGTGAGATGATTCAGATCTTGCTGATTAAAACCTTGATTCAAAGTCGCACTCATTTTTTTAATGGACTGTTGGTGTTTCTGTACCATCTCTTGTCACCTCAGGAAGATTGCTGAAGGATGGGATGGATATTTCTTCAGAGTGCCATTTGTATCTATTGTTCTAGGCAAAAATTGAAGTCATTGTGATGGTTTCGTGGCTTCTCTCAAATCACTGGCACATCATGTTTTAAACATTGTCTCATTATCATGGTCCATTGTCGTAAATATTCAACATCTTTTTTACATACAAAATATGGTGTCCAAGATTTATCTATTTTCCTTAAAATTGTATTCACCACATATACAGGGTGTTATCCGAAATTTTTTAATCAGATATGCATTTCTATATGTCAATTTAAAAAAAAAATCTAATAAAAATCCAACAGTAAACGAGATATAAAATGTTAAAGTTTGTAACAAATTTTACTCTATAAAAGCTGTTCAAAGTTTTCTTCATTGACCTGCAAGCAAACTTGGGACCGTCTTATCCAATTTCGACACACTAGTTCCTTGCTGCTGTTCCTGGAGACGCAGATTATAGGCAGCCTTTATGATTCGTTCATGCAACTCACCGATATTTTGTACTTTCGTACGTATACGGTATACTTTGGTTGACACAACAAATAACCACACACTGTTGGATTTTTAATATATTTTTTTAAGAAATAAACTTATTATTTAGATGTGTATATCTGGTCAAAAAATTTCGAATAAGTTATGAAACATCCTGTATGTTAAAAAGCGTTTGGACACTATTTTAGATTTAAATAAAGTAAAAAATTAGTACAAATTTACCCAAGAACAATATTTAATGTGGTCCTAAAGGGAATTAAACAGGAATCATGAGGTGCTCGAGGTTTATCTGGTTAATTGAATTTTATTTTTCGTATGAAATTTCTTACATCTTTTATCAGAACTGAATTAAATTAGCCTGTGTCGAAGAAACTAGAATTGATAGACTAAATCTACTGATATTTTTCGAATCAGTTTATTAAAAATATTTTAAATTGATTTTTTCCTTTACCACAAAGTAAACGAAAATTATTTTGTTGACTTGTGTATTCCATTAACAGATACACAATAATTGCACTGCAACTTTTTAAATTACATCTCAAAATTGAAATTAAACTTTCAAGTTTACAAGATCCGGGAATGAGATAAATTAGAACAAAGCGCTGAACGTTGAAAGTTTTATTTTTAAGTTTGCAGGTTCGAATTAATTTGATTTTAATGATTGCAGGGAATATCTGTATTGTTTCAACTTAAAACATGTGTTTCGTATCAGTTTAAGTGCTTGACATCCATTAGCATTTTATTTTGATTTCATCCTTTTTGTTTTTGGCTGAAACGTTCCTTTGTTTATACACATTTCAATCAATGTTCGTTCAATTTTTTAACAGGTTTTATGTGGAATTAATAATAAAACGACAACAAAATGCCCGTTTATTTTATGTGTGAATCGTAAATCAAAAGTATAAAGAGAGATTTCCGATTTAATCCGATATTAATGTTAGGGATTAAAATACTTATTCCGGGATTAAACTATTATAACGTTCTGTAACTTTTGTATCGGGTCGGTAAAACTTTATATCCATATTTGTTACCGCTGACACTAATTTTTTTTTAGGTTGAAATAGATTCCCAGTTATTGATAACTTAAAACAATGCTTGAATTATTTAAGCCAGACTCGTGCAAAGGTATTGATTTATATATAATGCTTACAATAAAAAAGTCACATTTCTACATTCGAGCAAAACATCAAAGTGCAATATATTATTTCATAACATGAAACTAGAGTAAATTAGACACGAATTCTCCTAATGTTGAAACAAGCATTTCAATGGTAAACTTCAATGTTTGTGGAACTGCATGTTGTGTCACTTTGCAGCAAAACTTTCAGGAGTGTCTGGGGGAAACGATGTTAACTTCTTGTCCCAGTTTTCTTTTAATAATTGAGCGCATTCGCCATTTTTTAAAATATTCGTTTAATATAATTTTGTGGTCGGACGTTTTCACATCGATGTTGACCGTTTGGAACATAAAAATGGTGTCAAGGTTCGAATCTAAATTGCTTAATCAATTCCCACTTTCAATATGCGGATAGAAGAAGAACCAATTTTCATTGGGACAAAATATCCGAAAATGGAAATGTCTTGTGTAAACAACTCGATAGAAAAGACGGGGAAAATGCTTGCACGAAATTTATTATTTACGTGCGTCGAAGGAATTGTTCGAAAATAACGCGTCTGGGGTCTAAAAAATATTTTTAATAAACAGAGTTTAATATCGCATGAAATTTATGCTGTTTTAATCTGATTCGATTTTCCATCTGAATAACTGCCGAACTATCGATGTATTCATATTAAAATTTGCATGCGAATGTTTGCGGGCTTGAATGTGTATTAATAAATGTCCCTATATTGCGTATAATAGCTCAAATTCGTTTTTCCTGATGTTTTGTAGCCGCAAAAACTATAAAAAACAAACGTAGAAAATGGCACATATTGGGGTGTAAAGTTGAAATATTCAAAATGGCTTCGGGTGTAAAAGTGGGGGATTCAAACATTCTAATTAAGGGGTGACGGCACGTTTGTAATTGCCCTCGAGAAATATAATATTAATAAGGCAAAAAGACGCCCAGTTCACTTAACAACTCCGGTCCTGATTCCAATTAAGAATTAATCCCTGTAAGCCGATGAATACTTTTCAATTTCGTGCCTTTTAAAATTGTCGTCAACCTTGATCTCTTCCACCAGTTTACTTAAACGGGAAACGTTTTAAATTAATATACTTTTATTTTTTATAAAGATGCTTCTACGAAATGATATTTTTGTATTATTAATGACTATAAATATCGCAATTTCGAATAGGAAATTAAACGTCGACATAAACAATGGCAATGAAAATTGTCAGGAATATCGATTACGGATATTTCGGTCTAAATGCGAGCTCGGGGGTGATTTAATAATTTTGTAGTTGACATTTAGATCAAGTATGGGCCATTTTGACGATCTGAAATTAAGATAAGTGGACTCGGCCGATTAGTTTTTTCACGATAAACGTAATTGAATTGGCTGTTCTACTTTTTTCCTTCATGTCTAATCGTCATAGCATTTAAAAAAGTACACGAAACTGAAATCACAATAAAAAACTTTTTAAAGTAATTAATTATTGTTTTATATGCGTTATATGCCAATGTTTTTATATTCTGTTCCATTATAATCACGATTTTATATATTAATGAAATTGAAATAAAATTTTCCATTACAGTTTCATTGCATAAGTTTTTTTTTCGGTCGAATGAAATTTTCCTGGCCATATATACGCATTTTTAGTATTAGTAATTAAATAATTTTTGAATTATTATTATTATTATTATTATTATTATTATTATTATTATTATTATTATTATTATTATTATTATTATTATTAAGAAATTGAAATATGTTGTTCATTTTCATGGCATTTTCATTCAACTTTTTTGGGACTAAATAAAATTTTTTGTTCATATTTGTTTTTATAGAATTTTTTTTTTTTTTGAATTTGTAATTGTTTTTAGATTTTTGTTTTTGCTGTTATATTTAAATATGTGGTGTTGAAATTTCAAACATTGTTTAAAGCCTGTATGTTAATATTTTCCTTAAAAATACGAAAATATTTTTTCTATATAAAATAATCGCTGTATAAACTTATTTTTATTAGAAAATGGAAGTGTGATATATACAGTATTGAAAGATATAGTATAGTGTGTATACAGTATTGAAAGAAGAAAGAAGAGCAACTTTAAAAATGTATAAATTGCTATCCCCTGTATATGCAAATCTAATATGATTTATACCAATTATGAACTCACTGTATACAAGCATATCGGTGAATATGTCTTGTATTAAAATAAATTTGTTAGCTACAAATCAAAAAACTAAATATTCGCCTGGCAAAAAGTAAAGCAACTTTTTACTAAATGTCACTAATTTCTACAAAATGGATAATAATTCTTATTTTTACAGAATGCACTAAAATAAACGGTGTTAATATAATGCCTCGTGGAATGAAATTATCTTAAGAATTAAAATCACGGTTTGTATCGTTCTTTCAAAACGATGAGAGATAAATCAATATCGGTCGATTGTAACGCATATTTTACAAAAATTTTCAAAATTTGGTAATGTAGAAGGAAAAAATAAATCTGGACGATCAAGAAAAACCAATAGGTTTCAGGATAAACAAATTTTGTCCTACTACAAAAAAGATTCTTTCTTGAGTTTCTGCTAAATAAAAGATCTAATTGAGACACAACATGTAATTAATGTTTCTTCAAAAACCGTAAGAGATAGATTTCTACAAGGAGGTCTGGAGTGATGAAACCAAGTTAGAAGTGAAAAGACGACTTATGCATGAAAAGTTTAACCCAAAGTTTACCATACTCACTGATAAACATGGCGACAAGTCCGTATTGGTATAGGGCTGCTTTTCAGGATTTGTAATGGGTCCTCTTCTTTGAATAGAGGGTATCATGGATCGTTTTATGTATAAAGAAATATTAAGGAACAACACGGTACCGTATTCAGATAAAATATGCCACTAAAACTTTATTTTCAACAAGATAATAACCGGAATGACACAACACAAAATATTTGAAGCAGTGACTTTTAAGGGAAAAAATTCACAAAACACAAAGAGTACGGCAATAATCAAGATTTAGTCACGGTTCTGCAAGAGTCCTGGATAAATATAGATCCAAATATTATTGAGCATCTCTTTCTTTCCATGAAAAAAAAGGAGTTTGAAAGTTATTCTTAATAATGGGAATTTTATAATATATTAGTGTAGAATTAATTGGAATACTAATTACAAATTATTTGTACTAACAAAACTTTAAATAACATAAGTTGTTCCACTTTTTGCCAGCCCAAAACAAATAATCATCAGTAAAATTAAACTCTATTTTTTTATTGTTTAACTATGTAATTGTTAAATTTACAAAGGTATGTTAATTTTCAATTTTGAACATAATAACCAGGACAAGAATTATTTGAATTTTAAAAAAGTTGCTCTACTTTCTGCCAATACTGTATATAAAATATATTATACCATCAAGTTTTGACGTTTTGTTCGTGTTCTGTAACTTTACTGCTTGACTATTAGAAAATACGGGAAAAATAACAAAATATAATTGTATTTTTATATATAATTTCTCATAGTTACTGAATAACTATAAATATGACGTATAATGGTTCCCTAGAAACAAAAAAAAAAAAAATTAGTAGATTTGAAATGCAATAAGCCTTGTACAATTTTCAAGTTCACAAATCTCTTTACAATTATTTTAAATCGTTATTTTCTGTTACAGGTACGTAAAATCACAGAGCCATTGGAGTAAGTGAGCATCTATGAGCAACGGTTAATAACACAATACACATGTACATGTGTGTTAGATGTTTTAAAACCCGACCGTGCATTTTACCGCTCACCGTTCCACCCGAACGGGAATTTTATTATCTCCCCGACCGCTTTTCACTACTGAGACAATGGATGCGGATTCCAGATTGTTTCGACTGCAAACTCGCTATCTTTTCAGGTCGATGTTTTATTTAGACTGTTTCGAGCGATGAGTTGGCTCATTAACGTTTCAAGGGGCACGTGAATTTAGCAGTTTGGATTTTGAGAATTTAATACCGTTGCGGGCTACATTCCCGTTCGGGAGATTAGCTAACTTTCACGGGGGGTAAACAGAAGAACAGAAGTGAACTGGAATGTTACGGCTGAACTAATTACACTATTCCCTTTTATATTTTTAATCAAAAGCTATGTGAGGAATTAATTAAGCAACAGACAACGTAATAAGTTAACGATGGATAATCACACAGTTCCCTTGAAATTTATCGCGTAATTTTAATAATGTGAAATGATGGGAATTTATGCGCCAGTAAATTAAACGGGTACATAAAATAATCAATTTCAGAAACAACTTAGAAATTTATTAACGGTCTACAAAACCCACTTTATTGCTGATAATTATAAAGACCCGTGGCTCTATTTATAGGATGAATTGTCTGTCTTTAATACCAGCGAAATTTCATTTAATAAACCTCTAAAACGCCTCGGCAGTTTATCATTCTAATTTTATATAATATGAATAGACCGTTGTTATTTAAATTCGACACACGGTTTTGTTCAATTTGCGTCCCCGAAACCCGCAGTTAAAAAAAGGGAAAAGGAAACAAAGAATAAGAGTGGAGAGAGAATAGTGTACATCATCCAGAAAGTGCGCCTTTTATCCTGGATCTATTGTTGCTTGTCGCTGTGCAATCTGCCTAATATGTCAAACAGAATACAAGCAATAGACCGCATGTACTACTAACGACGACGGCAATTAATGGACTCTAAACAAAATAAAGACTAGACTGAAACTATTTTCCACAACCACATATGACTTAAAACATATGTGCCTCTGTTTATTCTACATTTGTTCCTTCATTAAAGTAAAATAAAACGATTTTTATCGATTTTTGTAAGTTAATATTACACTGAAGTGGTTTATACATAACTTAAGTTATTGAAACTCTTTAAATAATAATAAATACTGAAAAACGGCTATTAATAATAATAACTTATAAGCGACATAATTAAAATTTGTTAAATACCACAATTAATTCATCTTACAAATACTTTAAATAACTTTTTGTATAATACAATCATAATTGAAACTGTTTAAACACTATGAATCTCTTTAAACATTTTAAATATAGTTTACTGTATTGATATTGGTTAGATGCACTTTAACATATTGAATTTACATAGTTAAAATTATTTAAACAAGTCATAATGCAGTTTATTCATCTTGAAGCTCTTTTTTATAATGTCTTGAAATTGTTTAGATGGGGTTTAAATTAATGCGTCTTTAACTCTTGATGTAATTTAATCAGTTTAAAAGCTTGTTATACAATTTAAACATAATTGAAATTATTTAAACAATTCTTAGTTTAATGTATTCATCTTTGAAACTCTTTGAACAACTTTTTTTCCAATACTTGAATCTCTTTAAAAATTTAAATTTAAACCTCTTTAATACAGGTTTGGCAATTTGGAAATATGTCTGAATATTTTTTGAAGAAATGGTATATTTTAAGATATATGATATATTATTGATAAAGGTGAAAATGCTTTAAAAATAACTTTGACAGTGAACCTTTATTAAAATAAAATAAATTGATTTTTATAAATTTAAAGCAATTAAAAGTGCTATACTGGAGTAGTTTATACATAATCTAGTTACTGAAACCCTTTAAATAATAATAAATACTTACTAAAAACAGTTACTATTACAAGTTTAGGAATCCTACAATTTAGATATAATTAAAATTATTTAAACACTATAATTAATTCATCTTAGAAATATTTTAAATAACTTTTTGTACAATGCAGTAGTAATTGAAACTGTTTAAACACTAAACGTTTTAAATATAGTTTAGATGCATTTTAACAAATTGAATTTACATAGTTAAAATTATTTAAATAAGTCATAAAGCAGTTTATACATCTTATCATCAGCTCTTAAATAACTTTTTTTACTATATAGTCGCATCTGAAACTCTTTAACTAATTTAATTTTGGTTAAGAATGTCTTGAAATTGTTTAGGTACAGTTTAAATTAATGAGTATCTAACACTTGATATAATTTAAACTGTTTAAAAGTTTCTAATACAATTTAAACATAATTGAAATTATTTAAACAGCTCTTAGTTCAATTTATTCATTTTTTAAACAACTTTTTGTTTAATAGTTGAATTTTGGCAATTTCAAAGCATATCTGAATATTTTTGAAGAAATGGGACATTTTAAGATATATAATAAATTATTGATAAAAGAGAGGTGGAAATGCTTTAAAAATAACTTGAAGCTCATTAAAATAAAATGAATTGATTTTTATCGATTTTAGTAAGTTTTTATTACACTGGAGTGGTTTATACATAACCTAAGTTATTGAAACTCTTTGAATAATAATAAATTTTTACTAAAAATAGTTTTTATTACAAGTTTAGAAATCCTACAATTTATATATAATTAAAATTATTTAAACACTACAATTAATTCATCTTACAATACATGTCATAATTGAATCTGTTTAAACATTATGAATCTCTTTAAACATTTTAAATATAGTTTAGACTATATTGAAATTGTTTAGATGCACTTTAACATATTGAATTGATATAGTTAAAATTATTTAACAAGTCATAATGGGATTTATTCATCTTGAAATTCTTTAAATATTTTTTTACAATATAGTCACATCTGAATATCTTTAACCAATTTAATTTTGGTTAAGAATGTCTTGAAATTGTTTAAATAGGGTTTAAATTAATGAATCTCTAACTTTTGATATAATTTAAATAGTTTTAAAAGCTTCTTATACAATTGAAAAATAATTGAAATTATTTTAACACCTCTTGGTTCAATTAATTCATCTATGAAACTCTTTAAACAACTTTTTAACTAATACTTGAATCTCTTTAAAACTTTATATTTAAGTTTCTTTAATACAGTTTTGACAATGTGGAATATGTCTTTGAATATTTTTTGAAGAAAGACATTTTAAGATATATGAGAAATTATTGATAAAAAGAAGGTGGAAAATGCTGTAAAAATAACTTTGACAGTGAACCTTGAAACACTGAACAATTTAGAAAACAATAAACGTAACATTATTTACACAACTTTGTCGTGCAAAGAAACAAAAATATTCAAAGCACATAAAAAGATGACTGTAAAGTAATCATTTGAAAATACTAATACAAAACTAGATCTTTATTTCAAAAATAGCGTCTCGATTACACTTTCGACACACGATATGTTTTACGCGTGGTGAACGAGCATAAAAATCAATTTGTTGACTTGGAATTCATAAATAACGTCTCAGAGATGGTTATTTTAGGAGCACTCGTCTCGAACTCCCAGTTTACAAGAGGACCCTTTCGCCTTTCGCGATTCGTCGAACGCGAACATTTCAAAGAACTACATACATATATTTATAGACTAATGAAGGGTCTCCGAACTCCACCACTTTCCTCTGTTCGAACCCTTGGAAACCCACAAAACTTTTCACGAACTCAATCTCACAGATTTTCGCTTCAGGATTATCTAACGAGCTTTATCTTTCACATGAAACTTTTCACACAATTATAACATTTTTGAAGATTTTTAGTTCTTTCAGTGCAATTTATGCACTTTCTTTTCATTATAAATAGTGCAAAGCAAACGTTGATTTAATGCATAAAAGAAACGTAAAATTTTCCAGTACAATAAACCGAAGCACAGCCCTAATTAAAATTTTGGAGACTCGCCAATAAGTCGTAAAATCCACGTGGCAATCTAATAAAACGTTGTCACCCACAACCCAAAGCCACTAAATATTCAAGCGTCACCGTAAAAACATCAAAAAGGATTTTTGTGTATATGCAAATTAATTGTGACTGGAAAATACGATTAACTTCTTGATCAATGGACCGGCGCAAAATGGGAAAATCGCATTTAATAACTGCAGAACAATAAACAGTAATTAAAAAATACGGCGTTGCGCTAAAGTTTGAATCGTTATCAGTTTTCGGGCTCGTTCGAATTCTACGTTTAACGAAACAGAATTTTTGTCGTAATAATTGAATTCGTGGTCTTGAATATGTCCGCATAATAACCATATTTCCACGTCACAAGTAGTGAATTTAATTTCAACACAAATAGACGGAAGTTCGGCCCGAACCAAATCAAATATTAATGTCACACGGAATTAATTACGTTTGACTCACCCCCATGTCAAACCATGAAACTTTTATTAAATATTCAAATACAGAAAGTTCCCGGAATATAAGCTCGTATATATAATGTTATTCATGTGCCTAAAGTAATAATAATAATAAGTAGTGACATTAATTTCAATAGAAGTCTTAAAGTCGCAATCGCAAAAATAACAAAGGTCGTAAATTTCAATTAGCCAGGGAATAAATATAGGGCAATTAAAGCTGCAACTTTTATTATGGTCGGTATTGATTCAAGAGTAATTTATTATTCTTACGTCAAAGATTTCAGAGCCAGTCTAACTAAATCCGACACGATGTTTTTAAACCGAGAATAAACGGGTCAATAGCGCTGAATTAGATCACAGTTTTATTTGTTCTAAAACCAACAATTGTTGCGTTTACATTTTAGAAAGATTACTTTGGACCATTCGTCAAACTTCATTATCCAGGGAATTAACCTGCACACAAACAAGAAGTGCAAACAAAAACCAAACACGAAACTATTGCACCGCAGCTACTTAACTTAAGATCAACTGAGGAATCATGCGAAACTACCAAAGATTTAAGTTTTTAATTAAATATTTAAGCTCTAGGCGTTTACAATGTCGAATTGAATTCTAAATAATTACACAAATTGATGTATAATCCCACGAATATTTTACCTGAAATTTGAGGAAATTGTTATAAAGCAATTCTGTGTAATTATTGTTTATTTGAAGGATGTGCTCGGGATTAAATTAGATTTGTGTTTGATTACTATGTGGTTTTCGTTTTGCATCATATTGTATTACCTTTAGAAACATCCAGTTTGGAAGCGGGAGTTTTACAACAAAGTTGAACGAACCTTTTCGGGTAAATATATTTTATTATTAAATAAGGTCGTGTTTATACAAAATTTCAACAATGAAATATATACCTGTGTATATGAATTTCTTAATTAAATTTATTAACTTATATATGGTAAATATTGTTATAACCAAGATTCAATTGAAAATTGTTCTCTAAACATAATTTAGTCCTAAAACAATTCATGTATATTTAAAACTGTATAAACTCAAGTCTGTATTTTTAGTTATGAAAATAATCAAGTTTTTTAAACAGATACGACTACAGCTAAAATAATTTTAAATGTGAATAAAATTAAGACAATTGTAAATACATTTAAAATAATTTCAAAAATGTTCTTAAACCTCTCTAAAATGAATTAGAACTAAACAGTTATAAAAACAATAATGTAATTTTTAAGTTATTTATATAGTTATAAATAAAATAATCTTATATTAGAAACAAAAATAATTTTAAACTAGAAATAAATATGCATGAAAAATAATTTACGTAAGGAACATGTATAAAACATTTTAATGTATATCTTAAAACAATACACTATATAAAAATAATGATATTGTATATTTAGCCCAATATGTATAATTAAAATTATTTTTCGTATACTTTTAGTATTGAAATTAAAATAACTCTTCATTAACATTTAACAAACTTATATTTTATTACAATACAATACAATTAGCAGATATTTAGAGATGTGAATACAATTAGGAAGACTTAAAGCTCTCTGAATAGTTGTGAATACAATTACAGCTGTTTAAATAGTTGTGAATACAGACACCTTTCTAAATAAATACGTACAATAATCAATACAATTCTCTACAGTTGTGAATACAAAGACAATTCAAATTTATTTAAATAGTTATCGATTTGTAATAAAGATAATCTTACATCTTTTTAAAATGTTGCTATAACAATTAAGGGATACTTAAGCTCTTTAAATAGTTCTGAATACAATTAAGGCAATCTTATATTGTATGTATATATCTGTTGCATATACAAAAAAGATACTTAAAGTTCTCTAAACAGTTGGCAATACAATATTGTCCAGATGTATTTAGAATTGGGACAATTCTAAAGTTATTTGAATAATTGTAGATATAATTAAGTAATATTAAAGCTCTTTAATAAGCATTAAATAAAATTAAAAGAGGCTAAAGTTCTTTACACAATTATAATTTAATTTAAGATATTACAACAAAAAATTGAGATAATCGTAAAGATCTTTAAACTGTTGCGAATATAATTAATACTTAAAGCTCTTTAAATAGTTATGAATACAATTAAGACAATCTTATAATTTTTCTAAACTGTTACGTATAAATAGATTTAAAGTTCTCTAAACAGTTGCCATTACAATATTGTCCAATTGTATTTAGAGTTAAGACAATTCTAAAGTTATTTGAATAGTTATAGATAGAATTAAGTAATAATAAAGCTCTTTAATCACCATCAAATAAAATTAAAAGAAGTTTAAGTTCCTTAAACAGTTATAAATTAAATTAAAATATTACAACAAAAAATTGAGAGAATCGTAAAGATCTTTAAACTGTTGCCAATATAATTAATACTATGTTTCTCTTCAAAATCATTAAAGCAGTTTCTATTGCTGAAATCATTTTATCGAAAGCTTATTTCAAAATCGGACACTCAGTTTTATCGTCGCAAATTAAACGTGCTCCGAAGAAGAAAAATTGCGACGTTTTGTTCGAATTTGGGCAATAACAGTGTAAATCACGTATCGGCTCGTAAACTCGCTGCGATGGAACGACGTTATTTCCTGTTACTCGTCCATCCTATTTACTTCCAACTGTTTCCATTCACTTGATTACTTCTTCTGCATTGATTGCCCATTTATATAGTTCTGCTTCCCTCTCCCCGTCCATCTAACTCGATTTTCCCTCTGTTGTATCAATTATTTTGCCACAATCGAACCGAGACCGGTGCGTGGAACGTTCATCCCATTCGTCTGGACATTTAGATGATACCGAGAGGATTACATTAAATCAAACAGCGGCGGCAAAGTCATATGTGCCTCCAACACGTTATTTACTTTCCGAGATTAAACGACGAGATAAATCTTGCGGATTTACGCGTACGCAAACCGCAGCGGAGGACGGCATAGGTGCCTAGAGAGAGGTTTTGTCTTAACCCCTTGTAACGGACATGGAAATGTAAATTGAAACGAATGAGCGAATGCGGGCGGATAATTCACCATTTTCGCTACCAGTGCGAGAATCGCAACAAATTGATACCAGCTGTCCCATACATCCTGCATCTTATCCATTCTCGTTTGTCTCTTTAAAAAGTTGATGTGTTTGCTCCTCGCATTGATCGCTGTTCTTTGTTTGCTGGTTTGATGATCATGTTTTTTTGTGTTACGTTTGGAAAGGAGTTTGGATAAAAAGTTTAGAAACTGACACAATTTTCGGAGAGTCGAGTTCGGAAAGTTTCATTTACCCAGATTTACTCAGAAATGTAAAACAATTCCAAAACTACTGATAAGAACTAATTACACATCTCAAACGGTAGAAACTTCCTTCACTTTTTTATGTACTTAGGTACTTCAAAAAACATATATTCATATTGTGAAGGTTGGGGGTTTCATGACCATTGTTTCCATATCTGTAGTTGTTCGGGTTTATTGGTCGACGTGTTTGTTAGAATTATTTCCTTCAATGCTCCTTCTTTTCTATTGAAGTTGTTTCCATGTTTATGGATTTCAATTGCTTCCTTAATCATTCTGTTATGATGTTCAGTTGTTAAGGTGAAGCTTTATCATTAATATGAAGTCTAATTGTATGTCTTATTTCTGAGCATTTCCATCCTTTGGTCTGCAATGTTTTTTCTAAGTGTTCTTGCTCTACAGCGAGGTGATGTCTGACATATATACTTTCGGCTCGTTCAGTTAGTGTTTTAATGACCCCTTGTTTTTGACAAAGATGATAATTAGATATTTTATGTAGATACTGATTGGTGTATGAAGGTATTCTGTATGGTCTAAATGTTCACCAACTCTTTTTACTGGGATATCCAAAAAAAGGCATTTAGTTCTCCTTCTCCCATTCCATTGTGAATTTGATATTGCTGGTTTGGAGTTTAGGTATTTTAGAAACTGATCTAGTTTTTCTTGTCCATGTTTCCATATCACAAAAGTATCATCCACGTAACGATACTAATCAGAAGTTTTGTGTTTGTAAGTCTCAATGGGTTTTTGTTCAAACTTTTCCAAAAAGAAATTGGCAATCATTGGACTAAGAGGACTGCCCATTGCTAATCCTTCAGTCTGTTCATAGAATTTGTTGTTCCAAACGAAACAGCTTTCAGGAAGGCACGTACGGAAAAGATCCATTATATCTGGAGGGAATATTTCTGATATCATGTTTAAGGATCTTCTACATTAATGTAATATATTCATATTCTTGTAATTTTTAGATATTTCTAGAATTTCAGAGTTGGTTTAAAGTTTTTCAATCAAGGTTAACGTTCAAGATTGCTTTAACTGGTTATAATAATAATTTTAACGTAAGTTATTATTAAGATAACTTAATTTATTGTTAAGTACAGAGTACGGTACAGGTCACTGCATGGACCAGCCTCATCATAAAATAGTGCTCTTGTTTTAAAATTGCTTGGTGTTGTAAACTTTTCAATTTTTACAATTTCAGTTTTCTTGGTGTCATTCTCACTGAAACTAGAGGAGTACTCACTTGGTGTAGCACTTGTTACATCTTTCAGTGGTCCACATCTTGTGTGTTTACACATCTTGAATCAAACAAAGTGGTGTTGTATTTAACTTTGTAAGTTTCATGCACTCTTCGCAACTCATTCAGTTCCTATTGTGAATCATACTTTCCCAGTGATTTTCTGTGAGTTTGAAAGTATCCTCAGCCGTTATTTTCTACAGGATGTTCCAAAACATATCTCACAATCATGTTGCTTACATGACCAGTTGAATCTTGACATTGTTAATTTTAGAAATCTGATCAAAGAATTTACCAAAAACTTTGGTGTACTAATATGCCGAACAAGAACCAGCAGTGCTGCGTGGACATTATTGGCTCAGTGGTTGTGCTTGATAGGATGTAATTTACAGATGAACGTATTTGGATACTCAAATATTATGTTGCTAATTTATTCATATGATGCATTCGTTTTAATGTGCATATTGTCATCTTCATCTAAATTTTATGTTTTTTACGGTATCTCCGCCATAATAATTCTGTCCCAATAAAAAATAAAATATATATCCTAATATATATATATATATATATATATATATATATATATATATATATTTCTTATTGAGCTATCTGTTAAGCAATTATTTCATAAAATCTAAAACCAAAGAAAGGTACACACTTAAAGCATTAGAAAAAACTTTTTTTAATATTTCAAAAATATATTATAACCTACAAAAACTATCATGGTATTAACGTTTCCAAATTCTAAGTAAAATAATATTTGTGTTGAATACAATAAATATAATTGAGCCATGGACCAGTTTTTCTCTATATGGAAATATTCATAACAGGCAATATAAACCAATTTTGGATACTGTATAAAGTTTTGATTACTGATCAATTAAATGGCCTAAATAATTATTGTCCCAATTATAAAACAGTGTGTACAATTTCGAAAACAAGTAGCCGACGATTTTTCGTCAATAAATCATCAAAATATGAAATTAGATCAAAGCCTTGAGTTTCTGTCGCAAATTACAACGCACCTAGGTTACATTAATTCTTGCCAAAATTATTTCGAATCACTCATAATTCACCGGTCTAAGGCGGAATGTAAACAGAAAAATACTTAATCGTGACAAATCGCGAAAACACGAAGTGGATTTAATCGGTTTTTCGTTCTATATTCGTATTCGACTACTTTTGTGTGATTCATCTGAAGTTTGATACCTTGAAAAAAAAAAATATTTGTCTTGCGCGATCGTTATAGCGGACTTTCGTCGAGTGTTTTCACCACACGCTCCTCTTCACATCACACTAATGATTCCAATTTATCTCCTTGCAGGAAATACGGGAGACTTCTTTTTGTATCTAAAGTTCCCGGTAAATATGTAACAATTTCCACCTGAGTTCCGCTCAAGTTTTCCATTCTACGCTTTGAAAACTGGCAAATAAATCTATAATAGTGTCATTATTTGAACAATAAAGGTCTTCAAACGCAAATAGTTTGTGCAAACGTTCACCGAAATGACAAGCAAGTGGGTTCATAACGTGCTCAAGTGTTGTTACTGAACTAACTTCTATTAAATGATACCGAGTATTATGTCAGTTTGGGTCAAGTTCCGTTTCTCGTGCCAAAATGGTTCAACTTTAACTAAATATTAATAATGTAGCACGTAAAAAATTGGGCAAACGTTAATGTATTAACATCAAAAGTAATTGTTACTCGTATTCGTTTAATTAAAATTTAATTTTGACGAGCTTATTAGTATACGTGGGCGTAAACAGACACGCCACAAAATTAATTTATTAGTACAAACCCCAAGTGAACATATAATTCGTGTGGCTTTTTTTAATTACCTAAACGAACACCGTTTTCAAAGACCTATCGCTAAAAACTAGAGGGAAACATTTAATGTGGCATTTTGCGTGTTCTCTCATTTATTATACGGCTAATCAGACCGATCGTGCGATTGAAAATCGAGTTGGACGCGGAGCAAAGAAAACCAGTCGATCTTTGAAGATTAGCGGTTCGTTCGCGTTCAAAACCGCAAACGGAATGTGGCAACCCTTTCGCCGGCATATAAGTTAGTCCATGGGTTATTAATTCTTTATAAAGGGCACACCTGACTGCAAATTACAACGGTTCGTTTGTCATATTGATTATGATCGTAACGGTGTAAACAAGGGAGGATGTCTGCGATGTGTGTCACATCGTCGACGAAATATTCGCCCAAAAACGACTCCTGTTCTTTGTTAAAACAGTTTGTTCTCTATAAAATTGATTGATTATGTGATTATTAAACAACAACATAATTACTGCTGTTAATTAAAACGAGAGGGACACTGTTGGTTTTAGCACACATTTATATATATATATATATATATATATATATATATATATATAATGTTAATGAATTAATGTTAGAAATAGTAGTATTTATTTTCAATTAGTATTTCATGTATGAAATGGAGGTGAATTCCCGTTGAAAAACGGTTTCTGCAAACAGTTATTACGCCTCGAGCTTTCTTTTACTGCTGCCGCAAATTTTATTTCGAAATTACGATGTTAAACCACTTTGTTTCAGTTATTTATTGTTGCTTATTTGCGTTGTAAACTTCAGGATAATAATATTTTTATGATAAAATGATGGAAAGATAATTGAGTCTTATTTATTATACTTACTTAATAGTTTTTATAAGATTTTTGTGAGTTTTTAAAGAATATTTGAATATAAAATCTCATATAAAATAACTCTTAACATTGGAACTTAGTAAATAATTAAGCACAAACTTGCGCATTCGCCATTTTTTGAAAATCAAATATAGATTTATCAGTCTTAATAATCCTAAATAAAACCATTTATGGATTTAGAAACTAATAATTTTTTGTATTCTTTTGTCATTTTACATGCTTACTGTTATAGCATATAGAACATTTTTGTTTTTAAATTAGTCCATATTAAGATGATTAATTTTTAAAAATTGTCAGAGTTTTTTTTTTTTTGTTTTACACTTTCTTTGTACATTTTCGTGTATGTTAAATATTAACGTAGTCATATTCGGTATTCATTTATCCTTTGTTCTATTTAAAATATTCTTTCATTTATTTCAAATGCAGTGAACTCGGTGGTATGCATATTGGAATTATCTATGTGGGTTTCAAAGAGTTGATAAAGGGAGAATAATTAGTATAAAAGAGACTGTACTTTTTATGGAAATTTTGAATATTAGGTTTGATGGTGAGTCGCAACTTTGTTTGATGATGGTTTAATACGTGACGGAATGTGCGACGAATAAATGTGAAGTCCACTTTTTTTTGTAGAGAATCGAATTGCTGTTTTGGTTATGCTTGCTTATCTTAGGACTCTTCAAGATCCACATTTCTCTCGGGATAATCAACTCGTCGTGCGAGGGTTACTTTGGAATCAACTTTGCCATGTAAATTTATTATCATGACCAACAATATCCCCAGACTTATTACCAATTGAATAATTGAATTGATATCTAAGACAGGAGACTTCGAAATACAGCGTTCTTTTACTACTACAGACTTTATCAAACCTGTCTCATCAATTGAGGCGGTATGGAAATTGACAATTTCATTAGTTCAATACTTCAGTAAAAAATTAGTTGGTAATAATTTTTGATTTAACAAAAAATGAATAGTTTTGTCAATAGTAACTAGGCTTGTTTTAATTTGCAGCTTAGGGCAGTTGACGACGTATAACACAAAGGATTGTATATCTCGATTCTGACGTCTGAATGTTTCCATTAAACGCAGACAAAGCGCCGTTTATTATTACCCAAAGGGCGTTCTATCTGCGATCGTTAATTAATTGGACGTCTTAGTCTAATGTATAACTTTCGTTCAGCCAATTTGCTCCGGCATCGCCGGCACACATCCATGTAGCATTCTCTCTGAATTAATTTGCGTCTCTACGAAAGATTTTTCAAAATTTGTTTCGAATTTGGAGGCGAAGTGACGCTTCCTAATTAGAAAAATAAAAGACGAGCACGGAGAACCAACTTTTTTCATAATGAATACGTTTCCCGTTATTACGGCTTTAATTTTCTGAGCGGGATTATAAAAGAATATTTAAAGGTGTCATTAAGAATGAATCGGATTTTTCACTCGTTCCACTTTTATATAATAATTTTAACTTCGTTTTTTATGGAGCCACAAGGAAACCAATGAGATACAGTCGGTCACTTGTTTTCTGCTTGCCTCACAATTATTCAAATTCGAATTTCAATTATGACTTTATCTTTTAATTAATCCTGCGAGATAATTATGCGAAGTGTCTGGAAATTCGGTACGGAGGAACAAATTTAATGCGAGGCATTCCCCGGTAAACAAAGAAGTATCGAATATTAATAAAATTTCATTTTATTCTTTATTATCCAGGATTAAGTAACAAGATCCGTCCGTTTTAAATTTACGACGCTAAATGAATTATCTTCGCATTTATTTGTAATTTAAAATTCCAACAGTTATAACGAGATAATAAATCTGAATTAAGATTCTTAATAGATTTTCTTCTTATTCGCTTTACACAAACAACCACAAAATCTCCAGATTCAGCCTGAATTGTTTCATATGAAAATGAAAAATGTTCGTATCAGAATATTTTAGTTTGGAGTGTAATTTTTCATCGCTGTCAGAAGTGCATATGTGATTTATAACATTTACGTCAGGGTTTCCGCAATCGAAAATAAAATAACACGGAATCGTTAACTGAACTTAACTTTTCCAATGATTATTTGACTCGTTAATAATATTATTATAGTGCCGGACCATAAATTCGTCAATAAAACGCGTTTCTAGTCGTAAAATCTCGAATATCACAAACATCACGTGTTTATATCGTCATGGAGAAAATATTTTTGTTATAAACATATAAATTATTATCACATAATTTATATTAATTTATTAAGCAGTTGTAGTTTTATTAAAAAAATAATTTGTGAAAGTTTTTTAATATAAACCGCTTTATGAAGTTGGAAACATGTTTCGTTCTAGTGTACAAACTTTACAGAACGTCTTTATAAAGTTTTAAGTTTTGTGATAGAATAAATAACAGGGAGAATACGTTTTGTTATTAAAATATTAATAGTTCGCGCCAATATTGATTATGGATATGATGCATTTGTAATTATTTATAAATGTAATTAATACGAAGCTATAATGAGGGTACCAGATTAGTTATTTATGAGTTAATTAATTCCGATTGTCCTAGATATCGATTGTATTTCAATAATTATATTATATGCACGTGTTAATTTATTTGTTATGAGGCAACAGTGATTAACAGTTAATATCCAATTGGCATAATTAATGTGGCTAAAGTTTCTGCATATTTGTTTCTTTTTCAATTCCATAATTGAAATTGATTTTACTTAACCGCATAATCACGCCTAACACAACCTAACCTAACTTAATATAATTTAATCCTATTTAAATTTAGAGTGACCTTACTCAACATTATTTTTGTTCACCTTGGCTAAATAAAATTTAGTACAAGTTTTCTTTTGTTTTGAAAACATTAAATTTCTACACATTTACAAATTTATTTAATTTCATAACTAAACCTAATTTAACACAACCTAACATTTTTGACTTATAGACGTTTTCAACTGACGTTTTTTGTTAGAATATTTGGATAATATATAATTATTCTATTATAATTATTGAATTTGTAGTTCCTGATTGATCTTCCAGTTCATTAAGTTCAAATATATTCCTTATAAAGTTCAATTATATTCCTTATATATACCTAAATGTATTTTCATTCTAACACAACCTTCACCCAACCCTATCCGAAACAAGCCCTACTGGATTGAGTCTATGCAACTGTCTTCTAGTAGTATATTTTCATAATTGAAATTAATTTAACCTAGCCTGACCTAACCTATATCTAACCTAATTCAACCTAATTTCACCTAACCTAGTCTATCTTAGGAAGACCTAATATTGTTCTCTTTGGCGACAAATTGATTATAAAATTGAATATATTGTTTTTTTTTTTTAAATAATAACATTCTTCAATTTAGTAGATTTATTTAATTTCATAATAAAACAACTTAGTCGAATTCAATTGAACCTAACCTAGCTTAATATATTCTAATCCAACCTATTTAAATTTAGAGTGACCTTACTCAAATTTATTTTTGTTCACCTTGGCTAAATAAAATTTATTACAAATTTTCTTTTGTTTTGAAAACATTAATTTTAGGCACATTTACAGATTTATTTAATTTTATAACTAAACCTAATTTAACACAACCTAACCTTTTTTGACTTATAGACGTTTTCAACTGATGTCTTTTGGTAGAATGTGTGGATAATATATAATTATTTTATTATGATTATTGAATTTGTAGTCCCTGACTGCCCTTCCAGTTCATTTACTTCAAGTATATTCCTTATAAAGCCGCGTATCACCCTAAATGTATTTTCATTCTAACACAACTCTCACCATAACCTAACCGGAATAAGCCAAACTGGCTTGGGTCTATCCAACTGTGTTCTATTAGTATATTTTCATAATTGAAATTAATTTAACCTAGCCTAACTAAGTTAACCTAATCTACCCTGATCCAACGTAATTTCACATAACATAACCTACCTACCTAAACCTATGAAGACCTTGCATTATTCTTCCTGGCTACAAACTGATTATAAAATTGAATATATCGTTTTTTTAATATTAATAACATTCTTCAATTTAGTAGGTTAAACCCGTGTATCACCTTAAATGTATTTTCATTCTAACACAACCTTTACCCTAACCTATCCGAAACAACTGGCTTGGGTCTATGCAATTGCCTTCTTGTAGTATATTTTCATAATTGAAATTAATTTAGCCTAGTCTAAACTAACCTAATATAACCTACTCTAACCTAATTTCATCTAACCTATCTAAACTTAGGAAGACCTTACACTGTTCTCCCTGACTACAAATTGATTATAAAATTGAATATATTATTTTTTTAAATATTAATAACATTACCAAATTTAGTAGATTTATTTAATTTCATAATAAAACAACCTATTCTAACATCATTTAGCCCAACCTAACCTACCTAAACTTGACCTTACACAATCATATTTTTGTTGCCCCTCCGGCTTTAAAATGTTTGACGAGTTTTCGCTTATTGTAAGAGAAGGCAAATCAGAATAATTCGATTTAACTATAGACGAAGTGAAACCTTCTGGGCACGATAACGGGAATTAAAGCTCATAATGGGACGTGACTGAAAGCCATGTGAACGATAAACATCACGCCGTTTAGCGATTTTGTCTCGCAGCGGCCGCACGATTTGACGTTGTTACGTGAATATTTTTTTCTCCTCCACCTCCACCGCGGATTAATTCCCGGTCCGTTTGGGCTATTTTCGGAATGGAGACGTTCGAAAATTCGAATTTTATCGCCCACGCGACCACATGGAGATGTGACAGGACAAGATATTAAATTATATAAAAATGTCAACATCACAGTGTTTTCTACCTAAAATAAAACTACTGTCTAATAAATAATAAATGTAGTAAAAACTACGTAGTTGATTACATTTTTTAGAGGTAGTGAATTTATTAAAAAACAAAATGACGAATAGAGACATTTTTAATTCGGATAATGTAAAACCTAAGAGATTCTAGAACCAGACTTTTATTTACAAGTACATAATTCAATTCGCAATGATTTTTCCTGCGAGCAACTTTGAAAATTATCACACTCGACTTGGTAGCAGAAGTTGATGTCAAAGAAACGTATCCTTTTCGTTATAAAATCTGAAAACAAAGAAAATGAATAGTCCTTAAAATTCAATTAATTTCGCATTTTTTTTAAAATTTAATTTTTTATTTTTCAGAAAAAAATTATTAATTTTCAAACGAAGTTTTAATTTGACCGTTTCTCTTTTTCAGGTAAGTTCGTTGTACATAATCAAAATCCTCCGCATATTAAGTAAGTTTTTAGAATATAATTGTAGGTTTTCCAAATGGGAAATTTCCTGTGTTCACGTGCGTTTATTATTTACGATCCAACCATCATACGACAGTCGTTGTGACCTTCCCCCGTCAGGGAATTTTTCAAACGAAGGCAAAAGGTCACTATCGATTACGTAACTCTTAACCACCGACACGCGACAGAACCCCAAACTAAATCCCGCGCGACAAGTGGCCGGTTTCCCTTTCGACTTTTGTGAAAACTTCATGAGAATATTAAATGGTAGGGTAGACTGGCAGATAGATGGCGCTGCTTTTACAGAAGAGATAGTCGATTTGCGGGAACTTCGTTCATATATAGGTTTCTGCGTTGAGTTGGGGACATATTTGGCTATTTGTTCATAGAGGTCGGGAGAGCCGAGTTTACATTTTTATAAATATGTATGGTTGCTCAAAGTTGTTGATAGTGGTTATTTCAGTTTATTCAGAGAATTTATTTTACTATCTATTTAATAATTACAGCAAGTATAAAATAAAATTTTCTTAGTTACTTATTTATAATCAATAAGAAATAGCTAAATTAAAGGATTTGCTTAAAAATCAAAGGTAATGTGATAATGCATTAACTAAGTTAATTTAGTTTATTGGTATGTAAATGAGGTGAGAACTAATATAAAATTACATGTGTAGTAATCTAATATCAAATTCGAGGGTAGTCCTTTGATTAGCATAAATCCTCTCGCAATTTATCAACACCGAAATCCCATTAGATGCTCCCGTTGTTGAATACAAAGTTCGGTTAATGAACGGGAATATGAAGGTCCTGGATTAACAGGACTTAAATTTATATGTTTCCTATCTGTAATATTAACACTACATTGTCTAAACATTTTTTTTTCTTCAGTTAATTAAATAGGGTACTTCAATAAATGGTCAAATATTTAAATATTTATATATTATCCTTTGTTTCACGAAGGAGTGACATATTTAATTCACAATCTCTTTGAAATATTCACTTTGACCATAAAAAAAAGTCTTGTATGTATTTTCTCGACAAGCACACTCTATTTTAACCTTATCAGTGTGCAACAAACTATGAATTATTAAAAACCACACAACAGATCGAAAAGTTTCGGTTGTAGGTTTAAGTTTCGCATCACGTATCTGAAATCCAAATAAATCTCGTTCGTGTAAGGATAATTCTTTGGCGAATATTTGATGCATGGTATAAAGTTAACGGAGTTCGCGATATCCAATAAAGTTGCTTTTATTGAACCGCCCGACTAAAAGGTTGGTTTCAAGTGTGTTGGAAATGCACACTAGTATCATTTTAAGAGATTTTACTAACGGTACAATAAATACTAACGTTGAAAGACGAAATAGTCAAATAGATTTTTGTTAAATTTCACTAACAGTTGATTGAAAAATATGTTTTTGAATATCATAATATTTGTTTTTCTACTACTATAAATTTTTAATTAACTAGTTACTCATCGGACTTTATTAGTCATTACGGATTTTACTGCGTACAATCTTCTACCAATTAAATTCAACAAGTTCAATTCGCCACTCTTAATGAGAAGATTAATTTTTAAGCACTGTTCGATGTTGAAAAGATGCTTAATTTAGGTTTTATGGACTACATAAGACTTGTTCAGCTTTGCTCATTTTCTGGATTATACTAATTTACACGGAAAAATGCACCACAGCCAAATTTCAACCAGTTTCAGTTAGTGCCAATTTTTATATCGTCAAAATAAGTTGGTTTACCATTGAATTAAATTTGTAAACTGGTGTCTATTAGTCAAAATTTATAAAAATTTAATTTTGATTACTTTTTTATATTTTACTTAGTTCCTTTACCTGACGCAACCTAACCTGACCTAACATCACAAAGAAGGGAACGCTTAGGAATCGAAAAAGAAAAGTACAAGAGTCTTTAGCCATTGTACAAGGTAAAAAATAAAATAGGAAAGGTCATAATTAAATAAACGGTCGCTTTCGGCGGCATTTCTCCGGGGGCGCAATAACAATAAATTCCCTTTCCCGTTTTACTGTGCCATAAACTCCCCCAGCCTCCACTCCATCCCGAGGTCGGTTTCGGGATCCCGGTATCATATCGACCGGGACACCGATGACGCAAACTGGTGGTAGCTTCTAACCCGTTACATTATGTGGACGCGGCAAACCGAGAAACAATAAACACCGTGTTTCGCACAGACGTTTTGTTTGTCCGATAAACACTGGTAATATGAACGTGAAATAAAATGATAATGATGCGAACAGACGGCCGGTAGAAATATTTGCGGAACGGCGGAACAAACGTTCAATCTTGTATTGACCGTGGATATTTTTGGACGTAAACGATCCGCTGAACACGAGATTGTGACTGTGTTATTGGCATTATATCAATACCTGCCATTCCGCCTTCGGTATGCAATTTTCTTCGGACAGATTGTCCGGAAACACTTGAAGTAATTCAATATTTCAGTTTCTTTTTTGAAAACTAACTGTTGATTTTAATTGCTGCGTTAACCAGCCGTTTTAGGATGTGCTAATTAACGTTAAGTGTGTCTTAGTTAGAAAGTTTGGATAATAAACTAGCGTGTTTGTTCTTAAAACGGAAACGCCAAACAATGAGTTAATTGAAAACTTTAATTACTGGTTTTGTTGGTGAAATACCATTGTTATTCTGCCTTTTTTGTTAATTAGTCATCAATTTTATTAACTGAACAGGGCAAAGATTAAGTTCCTTAATCGTACCTAATTAAACCTTCAGGCATATAATATACTGTGCATCCCTCCAGCCAGTTTCCAGCACCGAAATTTAATTCACACTAAATTAAGATGGAAAATCATACGTTCATTCGTCCTGAGATGCTGCCTGCATCCCGTCTTATCTTAACGAATGGGTCTGTGTGCACGTAGATAATATTACTCGTTTCAATTTGCTGGCGAAACATTGATCTTGCATCTTCGAGCGTATATTTTGCGACACGACGACACAGGTTGATGGCTTCATTTGCGCCGTTTGTTCGATTTGCATACCCGATCAAATCTAATCTGAACTGGTCGCGGGGATTTTTCATCTTGTTTATTAAGTTGTTTTGGGCTAATGAAATAGTAAATGGGCTGAGATTTTCTTTGTGTTGCAGCGGAGCTTTTGCATTCGCACCCAATGGGAATGTGTTAACCTCGAGATAAAGCCGTCGAATTTACAAAGATTGTACAATTGTCCCTGATCCAATTTCAAGACAATCAATGTTTTTTATCAATTTCCGTCCTTCGCATCTTCCTGTACACGACTTCTTTGATTATACTGTTTGTAGAAGTGAAAAAAAAGTGGACTAATCGGAATTGTTCCCTGAAATAACGCCAGAATAAAATTGATGATATTGTCATTAGAAACAGCTGAGTCGTTCCAGAATTCCCAACGGATCGAGAGTATATTTTCCGACAAGCAATTTATGGCCAATTTCCCCGTGTTTCGTGCAAGAAATGCAGTTCCTTTGGGACCATCCACTCCATTTTCTTAATTTAATTCTTTTTTACCTTGCCCAAATAACAATGGTTATTAACGTGAATCGAACATTAGCCTGAGCAAAAATGGACTTTTTGATGCGACGACATAAAAAACTGAAGCGTGAAGTTACGAAAATGGAGTTTGTCAAGCTTGTTTGCAGAAAATATACATCAGTGTCTCGCGGGAGACCAAAACAACGCCAAACGAGACAATATCATATTTATTTTAATGTTTATTGTTTTCTTTTTATTCCCCTTTTTCTCTGTTTGCTGCTACTTCAACAAGTATTATAAAATCCTACTGTTTCACTTTTTAAAACTTAAAATTAGTCAGTTGTAAAATTGTGTTGAAATATTATGACTCGGAAATTGTTTATTTAGGTTTTTGTCGTTTACCACATTTTTAATATAGCATAACTTATTAAAATAAATTTTATTCTTCAAAGCAAATTAGTATAATTAGAAAAAAAATGGGGTTCCTGAAATTTATATTTATTTATTTTTTATTTTTTTAAAATCAGATAATCAGAGAAAAATAAATAATAAGACATATGGTGAATGAGGTAAAATTCTTATTTAATATTTTGGACTTTCTTGAGTCTTTAATGCGACATGTGGTCTTGCATTATCACGGAGAAGGAGGAAATCTTTTCTGTCGGTTAAAGAAGCTCGTATGAGTAAGTTTTTTAAAAGTTTGGCTTCAATATGTAAAATTTTAGGCGCAGGTTACCATTGAGTCATAAAAATCATTCTTTTCTTAAGACTCTTTTTGTTCTATCAATATTATCAGTTTCAACCCATTGATTAGACTAATGAGAATTGTCGTAATAAACATATTTTATGATTTATGTGAAAATACCACCAATATAAACCTCGTAAGGCAATTATCAACCTCCTTATTTTGTCGCCTTCATTTAATTTATGTGGAATCCATTTGTTCAATTTTCTAACAAATTTATTAAGTAAAACCTTTTTCTAATTATTGATTTGTCACAGTTTAAAGACTTGACAATTTATAAACATGTTGCCTGAGATATTACTTCGTTGGTGCATGGTTCAGGACAAGCTTGACGTTGTTCATCTTCATTCATTTATTAACACTTTTAAATCGACTTCGTCACTGCCAGCATCTCTTCCAAACACATTGGGAATGTAACTTGCCTAACCTAACTTAACATTCTGTTCCTCTCAGATCAAATTTAAAATAATAAAGCAGATTTACACGAATTAAAGTACTTCAGTAGACCATTTTTAATCCAAAAAAGTCAAATAATTTGGAATTTAATCATATTTATTATTTCATTTTTTAAACAGATAATGAGAAAAATAAATAATAGATATACGGTAAATGAGCTAAAATTCTTATTTAATATTTTCGACTTTTCTGATTCTCTAATGCAATATGTGGTGGTTGCATTATCACGAACAAGGAGAAAATTTGTTCTGCCTGTTAAAGAAGCCCACCTGAGTAAGTTTTTCAAGAACTGATAGTTCGGCTTCTTGATAGGTAGATATGTAAAATTTCAAGTACACCCTACCATTGAGTCATAAAAATCTTTCTTTTCTAAAGATTCTTTTTGTTTTATCAGGATTACCAGTTTTAACCCATTGATTCGACTGGCGAGAATTATTACGTTGTATGTAACAATACCACCAATATAATGCTCGTAAGGCAATTGTCAACCTCCATTTTTGTTATTTTCATTTAATTTACGTGGAATTCATTTGTCCAATTTTCTATCAAATTTATTAAGTGAAGCCTTTTTCTAATTATTGACTTGGTGATTTCCAAACATATTGCATGAGATACTACTTCGTTGGTTCAGGACAACTTTGACGTTGTTCATCTTCATTCATTTATTAATTTTTAAATAGACTTTGTCACTACCAACATCTCTTCCAAATACATTGAGAATATGACGTGCCTAACCTAACTTAACCATCTGTTCCTCTGAGATGAATTTTAAATTAATAAAGTGAATTAAAGTACTTTAATGTACGTACATTTTTAATTCAAAAAAAGTTGAATAAAGAACTTTCAAATAATTTGTACAGATTAGTACAAGAATGTTTAAATAAAATATTATTTTATTTAAATAGATAAATTACTTTTTATTACCTAATAGTTTATTTTTAGACCATCGAAATTTCAGTTGATTAAACTCCCAGATTAAATTCGCATGAGAAAAATTTAATTTACACTCGGGTTAATAATCCTTTATTAATTGGGGTGCGCACAGAAAATAAATTAAATTCGGTCCCGAAATTTTCAACAGCTGAACTTTTACACAAAAAGGTATGTAAATAAAATAAAACCGTAACGATATTTTTGGTGTCAACAGTGATTCTCTCATTAATTCATTTTGCGGCTTCACTTAATGAAACTTGTCAATATACTATATTAAATGTCAATAAAAACGGTTCAATAAACTTGTTTGTAAATAATTATTCGTTTGTGTGGATTAATAAATTATTGGATACAACTAATTCAAAATTTACATACATTTCGAAAACATGAATATAAACAAGAGGTGCCTAGTATGAGCCTCGCATGTAAACCAGAGAAGTTCCTTTGTGCGCTACGTAACTGTCGAATTAGGATCAGTTGCGAAAAGATCAAAGCGACGTGGCTCCACTGCGAATCGCGAGGCCGATGATAATATGAATTTAGTGGTTCCATCCCCGTACGAATATACTTTTTATTTTCGGTGCGTCGCCGGGCATACGAATGTGTTTCTTAGTCCCTGACTCCCGACTGCGAAATATGGACCAAACGGAAGCGGAACATCAATTTAAATGGCCGTCGTACAGATATATGGAGCGGTTTAAATCAAACTTGTTCCCGGCATTTTTCATGGATACGAATATTTTTAAAAATGCCTGGAGTACATTTATTTATGTGTAGGAACAAAAAACGGATATATTATCTTTTCATGTGCTCTAATTAATGTATTTTGTGCTGCCTTAATTGCTTATGTTGTTTTTCGTGGAGTTTATTACGACTGTGTTATTTCAGTCTTTTATTGCTGTTTTCAAAGTTCAGTTGATCTTACTGTTAATGGCAATTCTGTTTCACAGGAAACTGTGAAATAAAATTAATATGCAAAGTTGGCTGAACATAATAATTTACAGATATTAAATTTTCTTCATTCGTATTAAAGTTTTTTAAGATTAGCACTGTCTCAATTTTATTTTTTTAATTTCAATTCCTCGTAAAATTTTACCACAGAAAATGGATGAATTTTTTCGTGTAAACTTGGTTAATACAAACACCTATATTCAACACTTTTCTTCATACCTATTAATGTTTTTTAAGGTTAGGACAGTCTCAAATTTATTTTTTAAGAATATGTTGACAATAAGCAACCAATTTATTAAAAATTCATCTTTTTTCTGCATTGCAAGGTCTTTCAAAAATGTTTTTTAATGTTTTGGCAAGGGATATGGTAATATAAAATATTGAAATATGAAGTTACTAACATTTAAAGTCTTCTGCTTTTGTTAATATAATTAACAGTACATACTACTGCAATAATTTTATCTAAGGGCATCTATCATACAAGTACTTGTAATTAGATTTTTAATAATTTTTATATTTCATATAAATTTTTTAATTAAACAATTTTTGAATTGTTAGTACTTCTAAAATAATTTTAACTAAAACATCAATTAAATAACTATTGTTAGTTACATTTTTATCGATTTTTATAACTTTTATATATTTTTTCATTAGTTTTTAAAAATTTTTGAATAAGTAGTACTACTACAATATTTTTGACCAAAAGCATCATTTTATCTTTTCAAGTCCTCTAATTAATATATTCTGTGCTGCCTTGTACTTTTTCGTGAATTTATTACGACAATGTTATTTCAGCCTCTTATTGCTGTTTTCAAAATTTAATTGATCTTACTGGTAATGGATATTCTGTTTCACAGGAAATTGTGTGAATTAAAATTAATATGCAAAGTTGAATTTTGAGAAATTCATACTCATTTTGTGAAATACAAATTTCCTTCATTCGTATTAATGATTTTTAAGGTTAGCACTGTCTCAAATTTATTTTTTAAAAATATATACCATAAACAACCAATTTATTCAAAATTCATCGTTTTTCTGCATTGGAAGGTCTTTCAAAAATATTTTTTAATGTTTTGGAAAGGGAGTTTCAGTAAAATTGTAATATAAAATATCGAAATATAAAGAATTTGATTGATAAGAACTAGATTTGCAATATTTATAAATTTACTCACTTTTCTTCATTTTCGATTACTCATAATTGTTGAATTGTAGAAGTAATATGATGGTTTAAAATGTTCGTTTGTGGTTTCTCAACTAAAATGAATGAAAATATTCCTAAACATGAGTTTTGTAATGATAATAATAAAAAATAAGATTTTCAATTCTGCTTAAAATTTTACCACAGTTTTAGTAAAATGATATATAAAATTGAAATGTAAGACTACTACCATCTAAAGTCTTCTGGTCATCAAGTCGATACCTATATATAAAGAATTTGATTGTCTTAACTTACTTCGATAAGAACTAGATTGGCAATATTTATAAATTAACTTACTTTTCATCATTTTCAATTACTCATAATTGTTGAATTGTAGAAGTAATATGATGGTTTAAAATGTTCGTTTGTGTTTTCTCAACTAAAATTAACTAAAATATTCCTAAACATGAGTTTTTTAATGATAATAAGAGAAAAATCGGATTTTCAATTCTACGTAAAATTTTATCACAGTGAATGGACGAATTTTTTCGTGTAAACTTGATTAATACAAACACCTTTACTCAATATTTTAGTTCATTCGTATCAATGTTTTTTAAGGTTAGGACTGTCTCAAATTTATTTTTTAAGAATATATTGACTATAAATATGGTCTTTCAAAAATGTTCTTTAATGTTTTGGAAAGCGAGTTTTAGTAAAATGGTGAATTGTAAGGCTACTAATATCTAAAGTCTTCTGGTCATGTCGATGCTTATATATAAAGAATTTGATTATCACAACTCAACTTACTTCGATAAGAACTAGATTTGCAATATTTTTAAATTTACTTACTTTTCTTCATTTTCGATTACTCATAATTGATGAATTGTAGTTGTTTGTGTTTTCTCAACTAAAATTAACTGACATATTCCTAAACATGAATTTTTTGATGATAATAATAAAAAATAAGATTTTCATTTCTACGTAAAATTTTACCACAGAAAATGGATGAATTTACACGAAAGTTTATTTAAGAAAAAAATAATTTCTAAGAATTAATTTTGTTATTGTATTAAATATTTTATTACCTTTCTGCATGACGTTTATTACAATATTTTGTAAATATTTTCAACAAGTATTGACAATACGTTAACACTTAATTGCAAATTATGTTTTTTCCCACGATTAGTAACATTCATATGTGTATATCAACACTACATTGCAATTAGTTGATAATTGTGGGTAATTTAATGTTTAAATATTGTTGTTAATTGTTTTCAAATACGCCTTCCCATTTAATTAAAATGTACCAATTACATGTTGATACAGAACATTCAAAACCATCAAATAAATCAGACGCCCTTAATTTTGGGACTTGAAAAGACCTCGATGGGATCTTGTGTTAAGTACGTGATTTTTCCCTAGCCTTGACCCCGACCCTTCTTTGGCTAATTGAATTACGGGCACGCAAACGTCGCGCCCCCGACGAATAAAGTCGCCACGCGTCCTGATTGATACCTTGACTTATGGATTAATCTTTTTAATTAACCTTTACTTTATTACTGTGGACAATGGCGTAATGAAAATCGTTTGATTTTTCTTGTGTGCAATTAATTATTGTCGGTCTGGCCTGATGCGCCATACCTTGATGGAAATCAACCGGATTATTAAGATTATATCGATTAATGTCCGGGACTTTATGTGCATGTTAATTAGTCAATTGCACCATTCATAATTTATGATATAACCGTAATTATTTCTTTTATTAGTCTTTCAGTTAATATTTATACTACAATTTAATTTTCTATGTTTTCAAATGCGTTTTATTAAATCTAATTAGTTTCAATTAATTTACGAAACTAACTAACATGAAGTGTCTCGGATTATTTAAATTTCTTGATTAATTTGGCAACTGTTTCTTTGATTTTCGTGCAATTTTTGAAACGTCTCCAACAAGTTTTATAATTTTAATAATTGCCCGTATTTCAAAAATATCCAGAAGGTTGGAAAACAAAATCAAAGGTTATCCGATTTATTTTCAATCATACGAGGTGTCATTCCATTTAATGCGATTCAAATAAAAGTTTCAACACATGTATTAAAATATGTGCCAGTTTATTATTATTTACAATTTTTAATTGATACACTAAAAATAAATCGGCATGACTAATTAATTTACAGCGATGGATATAATAATTGCGTTGGTAATGTGTTGATGATGCAACGGAAAAAAATTCTATTTGCTTACATTCCGTCACATTTACGTATTTATTATTCATCAATTGTGGAGATTATGAATAATTAAACTAACGGAAATTCGCGGTTATAACCAAAAATAATAATACAAACCGTTCCTTCTGCGAGATTTGATCGGACGTCTCCGTGTATTTATGTGTGTTGTAAAAATTCCGTTAGCAAACAGCGAAACGACCTTTTAATTTAACGTGTACGTTTATATCAAAATATAATTTACCTGTGTGAATTTGGCGAGATTAATTAACCTTTGCACCGTTGAAATTTTTGCGACTCAAAACTTTTGCGGTAAACATTTTCGGATTGCATTCCGTTATCGTTTTTAAGTTGGAATGCGGCAGATATCTGAGGGAAAAATGTCAACGGTTGTCGATAACGCCTCGAATATAAAATTAATAAAAGCGAAATCGCGACTGCGTCCTTGAATTTGAATTACATCAAACACCTTCGGTTTCAATCTTGAAACTTTCCTGAGGGAAATACTTAGAGGTGTTAAGTAAGCTTTTAATACCTTGGGCTTTTATTTAATTTTTTTAAATTCATCTATCTGTTTGAATATTTTAATATATTCATAATTAAATAACTTTAGCCTTATTATTATTTTTATTATGTGGCTACTTAATTATTAATTAAGCAGAGAACCAGAAACAGTCTGGTTAATTTAAGCACGTGTATTTAAGTTTACTCTAGTCGCTAATTACTTTGTTGTGTCACCATTAAAGGCGAACAGAAAACGCAATTGAAAAAAAATTGTAAAATTGAAAATTGAAGAATGTGTTCGCTTAATGGACTCGTGTGTTTCTCGACGACATTGAACTTGATCCGTACGTGTGATTCAATTGTGGTCGGTTCGCCAGCCACTCGGTCAACATTTAGCGAATTATTTTACATGTTTCAAGCGCCGGCAACAACAATAATAATTTGTTTATTTTTTATGATAAAAATGCGCGGCTTTTGTTGTAGAGGCGCCACGATTCGCCGGCGATGTGTGGACGCGGAAATCGACAGATGCACTGTTGCCAAAGAGAGTTAGTTTCCTTTGTTATTTTCATTTACCATAATAAATTTATCAATTAGCATTGCTACAATTATTTTGAGCAAAACCACAATCTTCGTACTTAATTTGTTAACTATTTATATTGTTTATAATTATTTTTAATTACTTCTTAATTCATAGTGTTAATAATTTAACAGTAAATACTGCTGCAATAATTTTGTCTAAGAGCATCTGTCATACAACTACTTGTAATTAGATTTTTAATAATTTTATACTTTATACATATTTTTTCATTAGTTTTTATTTCTTAATTGAACAATTTTTTAATTGGTAGTACCCCTATAATAATTTTGACTAAAAGCATCAATCATATAAATATTTCTGGTTAGATTTTATATTTTCTATATAATTTTTCATTGATTTTTAATAGTAGTAATAGTTAAAACTACTAAAACATCAATCATACAATAATATATTGTTAGATTTTTAATGATTTTAGTTCATTAGTATTTTTGGTTAGAATATTATCAATTTTTTTTACTTTATGTATGTTTTATATTGGTTTTTAACTCTTAAATAAACATTTTTTGAATTATTAGTACTGTTAAAATAATTTTAAGTAAAAACCATCAATCGTAAAACATTTTTAACTATTTTTATATATTTTAGATATTTTTTCATTAGTTTTTAAAACAAATTTTGAATAATTAATACTGCTATAATATTTTTACTAAAAGAATCAATTATACAACTGTCTCTGGTTAGATAATTATCAATTTTTGTACTTTTTAAATATTTTTTAAATTATAAGTAATCAAATTTTGAATAATTAGTACTGCTACAATATTTTTATCTGAAAATATCAATCATACAACTATTTCTGGTTAGATTATTATCATATTTTTTACTTTGTATATATTTTTTATTAGTTTTTAATCCTTACATAATTTAAATTATTATTACTGCTAAAATAATTTTAAATAAAAATCACCAATCGTACAATTATTGCCAGTTACATTTTTAATTATTTTTATATTTTTTAGATATTTTTTTTTAGTTTTTAAATATTAATTAAACAAATTTTGAATACTCAGTACTGCTACTATCTTTACTAAAAGCATCAATTATACTCTGGTTAGATTATTATCAATTTTTCTACTTTTTATATATTTTTTATTAACTTTTAACTCTTAATTAATCAAGTTTTGAATTATTAGTACTGCTAAAAAATTTTTAACTAAAAACATCAGTCATAGAACTATTGCAAGTTAAATTTTTAATTATTTTTGTAATTTTTTATATATTTTTTTTAATTATTTTTAAATCTTAATTAAACAAGTTTTAATAATTAGTATTGCTACAATATTTTTGACTAAGATCATCAACCATACAATTATATCTAATTAGATTCAATATCAATTTTTATATTTTTTTATGTATTTTTCATTAACTTTTAAAATTTAATTAAGCTGTTTTTGAATTCTTGGTACTGCTAAAATAAAACGTTAATCATGGAACTATTTCTCGCTAGATTATTGACGATTTTTATAATTTTCTAATTAGTTTTTAAATTCTAACAAATTTTGAATAATTAATACTGCACAATATTTTTGATTAAAAACATCAATCATACGACTATATCTGGTTAGATTATTAACGATTTTTATGCTTTTAATTTATTTTTGATAATTTTTAACTCTTAATTAAACAATTTTTGAATTATTAGCATTGTTAAAATAAAATATCAATCAAAGAACTATTTCTAGTTAAATTTTTAGCGATTTTTGTACTTTTTTAATTAGTTTTTAAATCCCAACTAAACAAAGTTTGAATAATTAGTACTGCTACAATATTTTTGACTAAAAACATAAGTTATACAACTAGTTCTGGTTGATTATTATAAATTTTTATAATTTTGTATATTTTCCATTAGTTTTTAACTTTTAATTAAACAAATTTTGCATTATTAGTGCAGCTAAAATAATTTTAACTAAAACATCAATTATACAACTATTGCTAGTTTTTAAATCTTCATTAAACATATATTGAATAATTAGTACTGCTACAATATTTTTTCCTACAAATATCAATTATACAATTAACAATTATTTCTGATTAGATTATTATAAATTTTTATACAATTTTTCATTTGTTTTTAACTATTAATTGTACAATTTTTGAATTTTAGTATTGGACAGATTTTTATATTAATTTTTAATAGATTTTTTCATTAGTTTTTAATTCTTCATTAAATATATTTTGGATAACTACTACTGCCACAATAATTCTGACTAAAAATAGGAATCGAACATTTTCTAATTAGTTTTTTAATGTTGTATCCAGAATATATATGTATAATTTTATCAATTTTCAATTTTATATTAAATTTTTTTGAATTTACAGTAATTTTACAATATTTTTATCACAAATATCAGTCATACAATTTACTTGGAAATAATGACATTCTTTTCACTTTTATTAAATTTTAATAATTTGTTAAATAAAACATGCTTTTGAATTATTTATATCGATAGAAACGATGATTAACGATTTAAAACGAAAAGCCTGTCGTACAGCTCGCGTATTCGGATTAAGTTGAAGATTTGCCTGGCGTCTTCGGCCTGTCAAACCCAGCAACGTATTCCTGCGAATTCCTGCGAATTCCTGCGACCGTTTCGGCGACTAGCGGGCCGATTTGGCAACGCGGCGCGTTGTCCAGTCGCATCGCACTGGAACCGGCAACGTTTCGCAATCAGTACGCCGCGGAAAAGTGCGCGGTTCGCGTATCCTGCGATCCGGTGCTCCCGAGAACACGTGTTGCGATTCTGTGTGCAAGAGTGTGATGGTCCTGCAACTCGAGGATTAAATCCCGCCGCAGCATCGATTCACCGAAGGTATTTCGGCTGATTTTTTGGGGCCTGCAGGAAAATGCGTGAAGTCCGATTCGACGAACGACCGGCACAACGATTCGCGGTCGCTCGCGCCGGTCCTTCTTATCAATCGCGTCCGCGAAACGTAAACAAACAATCAAAAATCGCTTGGTCCGAAAAAAAGGGTCCGTTGACACATTAAGGGAAAATGCGCGCGTTTCAGCGGGACAGCAGGGCTGAAAGTTACGTAACGCACGCAGGATACGGTTCCTGCTATAAGTACACCGAGTGTGTTTATTCGGCGTTTAAGGTCGCCGGTTTTAAATGCAAAGCCAATTAGTTGTGGAGCATGTTTTCACAACGGCCATTAAACTTAATATGTTTTCGGTGTGGAGCTCTTTTAACATAGATTCGGCCATTTGAATAAGTATGCGAATATGAATTGCAAATTTTTACGTTATTTTACAATAGTTTGCGTTCTTTGCATTTTTTTACGTTTGTTTGTCTTGGAGTCAGGGTTTTTTCGCTTGCAAAAACTAACTGTTTTAATAAATAAATGAATTAGAAATAATAATAAATTATTCTCTAAAAATTTCCAAGTTCAATATTTAAATAAAAGTCTAAAAAGTTCGAATATATTTTAAATCTAGTTACTTAAATCATTATCGTTAATTTTTTAATAATTAATGCTGCTAAAATAATTTTGATCATCAGCAACAATTAAAAATAATAATCGTATAACCTTTTATAGTTAACAATAATTTTGTCTAAAAACATTAGTGCAATTTGATTTTTAGCAAATTTCATTAAAATCAATTTTTATTTATTTTTAATTATTTTTAATTTTTAATTATGTACAACTTTTAGTGATTTTTTATTTTTTAATTATAAAACATTTGAATAATTAGTAATGCCACAATAATTTCTAATAAAAACGTCAATCATACAATTATTTTTATATTTTTATATCTTGTTTTTTTTTTCATTAATTTTTAATTTTATTTTACTAAAACCAATAATAATACAATTATTTCTAGCTAAATATTTTTAAACTTATTTTTTTATTTTGTTAAATTGAATATAAAACAATTATACAAAATTTTTCTAGATAAATTTTTAGTATTTTTTTATTTCTTGAACAATTTTTAAATAATTATTATAGCTAATTTTATTTTACTATAATATAATATATAAATCAATAATAATACAATTATTTGTAGTTAAATATTTAAAGTTTATTTTATTTTATTTTATTTTATTTTATTTTATTTTATTTTATTTTATTTTATTTTATTTTATTTTATTTTATTTTATTTTATTTTATTTTATTTTATTTTATTTTATTTTATTTTATTTTATTTTATTTTATTTTATTTTATTTTATTTTATTTTATTTTATTTTATTTTATTTTATTTTATTTTATTTTATTTTATTTTGAATATTTACGCCTTCTACAATAAATTGGATTAAAAACAATTATATAAATTTTTTCTAGATAAATTTTTAGTAATTTTTTATTTATTAAAAAATTTTTGAATTATTAGTATTGCAAGTATTGTATTAAACAAATTTTGAGTAGTACTGCTATAATATTTTTGACCACTATAAAAACATCATCCATACAACTATTTCTGGATAGATTATCATAAATTTTTATACTTTTTATACATTAGTTTTTAACTCTTATTTAAACGATTTTTGAATTATTAGTACTGCTAAAATAATTTTAACTAAAACATCAATTATACCAATATTGCTAGTTAAATTTTTATAGATTGAAGGTATAAACTTTTATATATTTTTTTATTAGTTTTTAAATCTTCAATAAACAAATTTTGATTAATTAGTACTGCTACATTAATTTTTTGCTAAAAATATCATACAACTGTTTCTGGATAGATTATTATAAACTTTTTATACAATTTTTCATTAGTTTTAAACTCTTTATTATACAATTTTGAATTATTAGTACTGCTACAATAATTTTGACTAAAAATCATAATCGAACAAAAATATCTGGTCAGATTTTTGTATTAATTTTTAATAGATTTTTTCATTAGTTTTTAATTCTTCATTAAATATTTTTAGTTAACTGGTACTGTTACAATAATTCTGACTAAAAATAAGAATAGTACATTTTCTAATTAGATTTTTAATGTTTTTATTCAGAATATATATGTATATCAATTTTCAATTTTCTACTATTTTTTTTTTGAATTCACAGTAACTACAATATTTTTTGTCACAAATATCAATCATATAATGTTTCTTGTCAGATTATTAACAATTTTTATAATTTAATCAGCTTTTATTATTAATATTTTATTTTTTTGAATATTTGCATCTGCTACAATAAATTGAATTAAAAATAATTATACAAAATTTTTCTAGATAAATTTTTGGTATATTTTTTTATTTCTTAAACAATTTTTGAACAATTAGTATTGCTAGAATAATTTTGTTTTAGATTTTTGACTATTTGCATATTATTAAATATTTAAACTAAAATTTATAATAATGAAAAGTGATATTCAAATTTTTAATATAATTTTATAAAATCATATACAGTTAAAAAAACAATAAATTGTAATTAAAACTGAATTTCATATTTAAACCATTTAAACTATATTATAGAGAAATAAATATTTCAAAGTATAAAAGGAAATATGAATAATACACACCATTTTAGTTATTGTTTAGCATTTTATGAACTTTTAAACGCCATGATTTTACCATATTGTTCATCTGAAAGCGTAATTTGATAAACCCAGTTTGATTCCAGTTCATTATTAATTCATTAATCCGCTTGCAAATTGTTTTAATTTATTTAAACTTGAACAAAGTGGTATTTAAATTAAAAACATAATGAAATGGCAATTTGATGGAATCGTTTTGCTTTGTTTAACATTTAATTGCCTGCAATATAATAGTCTCTTTTGTACACAAAATCTAATTAAAAAATTATTTTACAACCGAATTATGAAAATAGTAGAGGAGAGTTTGTTAAAATAGTTCCGATTTTTTTTTGTCAAGGACCTACATTAAAAC
Organism: Aethina tumida; assembly: GCF_024364675.1. Classification (NCBI taxonomy): domain Eukaryota; kingdom Metazoa; phylum Arthropoda; class Insecta; order Coleoptera; family Nitidulidae; genus Aethina; species Aethina tumida. The sequence goes on from NC_065439.1 coordinate 11,250,948, forward strand.
TGGCGTGTTTCTGGTGAATATGTAACTAATTTAACACGACATCAAACTGAAATTAATGTAATCAGAGTTAATGATCACATAAAAGCGGTGCAAAATCACCATTTTCGTGACCGCAATAATTTTCAATCAAGAAGTGCCTATTTTAAAATTCGTATTTTCGAACACTAAATTAATGAACTATTGAGATTTATTGGTGGTTGATTTACGATTTGGTACAATGTTTATTAGTTGAATTGATGATTTTGGTCATAAATTTTGTGGGAGAATAAACAATGTTTCGTACTTTTATTTTTCATACATCATGTTTAATTAGCCTATTAAAATATTGCTAAACCATTGTGTTTTTAAATGGTCAACCTTTTACCTTTGTGTTTGTATTAATGGTAAAATTGTGCTAATTAGTTTTTTTAATACTATTTATTTGTTTGTGTCGAATTTATTCTGAAATACCATTTTGATTTCTGGCTGTGTGTACGTGAATAAATAAACATCTGAAATATTTTTATGCAAACACAAATTCAAATCAGCAAACTATTTTAAAGTTTTGCATTTTAAATATTTTTCTAGGGTTACCAAACAAATTCGACAGTTGGTTTTTACCTACAATATTAATTAGTTTATATTATAAAATTAATTTTAAAATATTTAGTAAATATAATAAATCTGAAAAATAAAAATTACGAAAAATATATAAAATATAAACATGTATTATGGAGTGTATAAATTTTAAAATTGTAGTTTTTAATATTTAAACTATTCAATTTGTGAATGAAAACAAAAATGTGTATATTATAAACAAAATAAAAATTGTAAAATAATATATTTTAAATATAATAGTTTTCACTGGTTTTTATAACTTAGATGTTTAAAATAATCTGTATACAATATAAAAAATAAAAGGTTATTTAATCAAATTGAAAAAAATAATGATAATAAATTTTCTCTTATTAATAAATATTTAAAATTATAAAAAATTGCAAATTATTAATATGTAGTAAGTGATGCATATAAATGAATGCTAAAGTTATTGAAAATTGGAATATAACTTTAATCAGTTTAATTAGTGTACAAAAAATTAGAAGAATAAAAAAAATTAAAAAAAAAAAAAATAAAAATTGTAAAATATTTTTAATTAATAAAAACAAAAAATTGTACATTTTAAGAAATCAAAATATAAAATAAATATAAATCTTTTAAAATTTAAAAAATATTTAAATAAAAATAAGGTAAAGTAAAAAATAAATGAAAATATTTGAAAAAAAATAACGTTATAACGTACATTCCTGGACAAAAGTTTAGAAACCCTAAAATTGTTAATTATTCGAATAATTAATTAATAAACAAAGAATGATTTAAATAAAATTACTGCCCGATATCCTGTATAAGATATTATAAAGTAAAATAGAATTTTATACAAATCTAAATATCTTATTAAATAACTTAATTTTTGAATAATAACCAAAAACAAAGAGCATTAATATTTTGTTTCATAAGTTTTAAACTACTAAAAATAAGATAAAGTTTATAAATAAATATTGAACTATAATATATTGTAACAAAATAAATAAATAAAAAATTGATTAGAGACATAATACAAATTAAAAAATATTCAAGACATAAATTAGAAAACAGAAAAGAAATGAAGTAAATAGTTTCAAACAATATAAGAAAAAACTCTTTATTAAAAAAAAATTAAACAATCAAAAGTAATAAATATTTTCTAAAAATTAAAGAAAGTTTAAACAAATTATTTGTCTTATATTAAGAAATATTAATAAAAAATATATGAATTATTTTTGAAAATTGGAATTAAATACATATATACTTACAATATTTATTAGCTTTTCCGACGAAATTAATTTCAAATTATTTAGCTAATTCGATTTTGCGGAAAAACAAATTAAAAATAGTTTGTTAACTATTTCTGAAATGACGATGAAAAAATGACATTGTAAAAAGAAATTTTTTATATATATTATGTAATTTCTATAAGAAAAAAATTAGAAAACAGAAAAGAAATAAAGTAAATATGTTCAAACAATATAAGAAGAACTTTATTTAAAAAAATTAAACAATTAAAAATAATAAATATTTATTTTTTTCTAAAAAAAGTTTGAAACTTCAGACTATTTGTCTTCTATTAAAAAATATTAGTGAAAAAAAAATATGAATTATTATTGAAAATTGGAATTAAATACATATTCTGAACTTCCTGAAAATAATATAAAAAATGTATTAAAAAGGTGAAAACTTATTACTTAATTATTTGTTTCGTTTGCTAATAATAATTGAAATTTATGAAAAATGGAAGTATGAAAAAATAAAAATTATAAGTGATCAATAAAATATGTGTTGATATTGACAATTTGTGAAAATCGGAATAAATTATTTTGAAAATTGGATTTCACCTACAACATTAATTAGTTTTTGTGGATAAACAAATTAAAAGTAGCTTGTTAGGTATTCCTGCAAGTATTAAATTATCTACCATAATTGGATTATTCGATAAAAAAAATAAATATATATAAGAAAGTTTGAAGATTCAAATTATTTGTTATTAAAAATATTAATAAAAAAAATATATGAATTGTTTTTGAAAAGTGGAATTAAATAAATATTTTGAACTTTACCTGCCATATTAATTATTATAGTTAATTAGTTTTACCTACAATATTAATTAGTTTTTGCGACGAAATTAATTTCAAATTATTTAACTAATTCGATTCTACGGATAAACAAATTAAAAATAGCTTGTTAATTATTCCTGCGAGTATTAAATTATCTACCATAATTGGATTATTTAACATCAAAAATTAGATCAGAACGTAAAATCAATTCGCAGTGAAAATTACACCAATTAAAACGTTATTTTTTAAAATGAACCAACACGGAGATCGAATAAAAATTACTATAGTAGTGCACTTGGCAAATATTTTTAATAGGAAAACACAACATAATATTCGATTGACCAATAACTATTGTTCGGAAATTCGATAATAACAATCGTATACCGCAAACCCATTAAAAAACGTTAATTAAAACAGTTATTAAAGTTATCTCTTTTCGATTTGTTCTGACCTTCCTTTTATGTTCGTTTGAAATTCGTCGATCGAATTTCGCAATTAATAATTTTTATAATTTCCCTCAACAATTTAAATAGATCTCAGCCGAAACTCGACGTGTATTCAAATCGCTTTGCATTGTGTGTACAGTTTCAATTTATGTATCCCATGAATATGTTATTAGAGCGTTTTAACCGGGAGGATTGAAACGTACGAACCGCACGAACCAACCGACGGACAATTTGTAGCGGCGCGTTTTGGTTCGATGATCTATTTATCTCCACAACAAGTACAGTCCCGATAATAACTGCGCTCAATCAATTCGCGTTAGTCAATTTTTCGTTGCGGCCGAAACGTGCGAAATTTTCAAATTGCCCAAATGGTAAAATATTTATTCGAGCAGCCACTCTTTTTGAGTGCCACTCAAGGATGCTCGTCTCTATTTTTCCAGATCGATGGGAAATGAAAACGTATTTCAAACAAGTGATTCTATTGAGGAAATTCTCTATTTTTCTTCATTTAAATATGACGTTTCCATTCAGAAAATTTAATAGGTTCTTTTATTTTTATTGCTATTGGAATTTAATTTTTTTCATATTTATTTTATGAATAGGAATAAAAATTATTTATAAAAGTAATAACGTCATTAAAAAAATTATTAGTATCTAATGATGAGAGAGAAAACGGGTAACAAAAAATTAAAAATTATCAAAAAAGTTGTAAAATATTGAATTATTAAATTATTAAATTATATATTATATATTATTATACACAAAATAAAAAATAATAACAATCTGTACACAATAATAAAAAGAACAAGTTTTTAAATTACTATATTATTATATATATTATATTAATTTATTTATTTTATTAGTAAATAATAATTAAGTATGGAAAATATGTAGTACTATTTATGAATATAAAAAATATTAAAATTTTTAGAAAATTGGATATAAAATTTTCCAAAACGGTAATTATAAACAAAATAAAAAATGCAAAATACATTTTTAAATAAAAATAATTCTTATTTTATATATAATAATTTGCCAGGAATAAAACAGAGAAAAGAATTTATCCTAAAAAGTCAAATAGTAAAAATATATAAAGTGTGAATGTTAAAAAATATTGAAAATTTTAAAAATTAGAATAAGGTATTCTGAAACTGTTTTATTAGTGTATAAAAGAAATTAAAAATATGGTTATAAACGAAATTATAATACTAATAAAAAATAAAATATAAAAAATAATCAAAAAATAAAAGAATTGAATTTTCTCTATGAAAAATATGGAAAAAGATATTTATTTAAATATCGAAAAGTATAAAAAACACTATAAAAAGTATGAAAAATAAAAATTACAAAAAATGTGGAAAATATTAATGTGTATTGTGGAGTGTAAGAAATTTTAAAATATTAAAAATTTTAAAATTGTAACGAGTTTTTAACTATATAATTTGTATATGAAAAAATGTACATCTCAAAATAAAAATTGTAAAATAGTATATTTTAAAATTTTAAACTTTTTTTATAAATAAAATATTTAAAAAAATCTGTAAACAATATAAAAAATAAAAAGTTATTTATTCAAATTTAAAAAAATGATAATACATGATTGAAAATTATAAAAAGTTACAAAATATTAATATGTTTAATTAGTGTACAAAAAAATTGTATATTTTAAGAAATCAAAAATAAAAATTATTTGAATTTATGAAAAATGAGGAAAAAAATATTTATTTAAATATTAAAAAAATGATAAATAAAAATTACGAAAAATATATAAAATATTAAGTTTTAAAATTGTAATGAGTTTCAAACTAATTTATTTGTGTATGAAAAAAAAAAGTATTTATTATAAACGAAATAAAAGTTGTAAAATAATATACTTTATTTTAAACTTTTTTTATAAATTAGATGTTTAAAATAATCTGTATACAATATAAAAAATAAAAAGTTATTTATTCAAATTAAAAAAAAAAATAATTGTAATAAATTTTCTTTAAATAATAATTTTTGAAAATTATAAAAATTACAAATTATTAATATGTAATGTGTGAGGCGTATGAATGAATGTTAGAATTATTGAAAATTGGGATATAACTTTAATCTATTTAATTAGTGTACAAAATGTTAAAAAAAAACAATTATAAATTGTAAAATATGTTTTAGTAATAATAACAAAAAATTGTACATTTTAAGAAATTAAAATACAAAATAAATATAAATCATTTAGAATTAAAAATATTTAAATAAAAATAAGGTGAAGATGAAAATAAACAAAAAATTGTTTAGAAACATAATACAAATTAAAAAATTAATTCAAATAACCTGTCTGAATAGTGAGAAGAAATATAAAAAATGAATGAACATTAAAGCTATTCAAAATTTTAGAAAATTTGAATAAAATGTTCTAAAAACTTTCTCTACTCAAAACTCTAAAATTGAAGTTTTTATTATTCGGATAATTAATTAATAAATAATGAATGATTTAAATAAAATTTGTGTTCGATATCCTGTATAAGATATTATAAAGTGAAATAGAATTTTATACAAAATAAAACTTTTTTATTTGTACATAAGTTTGGAAATCATATTAAGTAATTTAATTTTCGAGTAATAATTCAAAAACAAATATAAGCATTAATATTTTGTTGCATAACCTTCAGCTTGTATAACTGTTGCACACCATTTGTCCACGGAGTCAACCAATTTTCTAGTAAATTCTGGAAGTAATTTTGGCCATTCCATCTGAAATATTTTCAGTAACTCTGCCTCATTGTTTATTGTGTAGTGGAGTATATTCCTTTTTAAATAATCCCAAAGATGTCCTATAAGATTTAGATCCAGTGATTGTGAAGGCCATGGCAAAACTTGTATCTTTTCTGGTTCGAACCAGTTTTTTATGTAGTTGGAAGCATGCTTGTGATCGTTGTCCTGTTGAAACAACCCTCTTAGTGGCATAATATACTCCGCGAAATGTATCATGTGGTCCTTTAATATGTTTCTATAAATAAATTGAAACTTATGTTTTAGCAAAAAAAAACGGGTCAATAATATTTTTTATAATATCGAAATAAATTGCACTATACACTGTGTATTAAATTATTATTATTATTATTTTGTATTTTAATATACAAAGCGTTTGTTTTAATATTATTTTTTATAATTATTGTTTATTAGATATTTTGAACAATTATATCCTAGGGTTTCCAAACTATTGTTCAGCAGTGTATATTTAAAAACTAATATAAAAAATGTAGAAAAAACATATTACAAGTAGAATAAAAATTATTAAATATTTTGTAGTTACTAATAAAGTTCAAGAAGAAAAAGGTATATATTTAAAAAAATCTAAAACAAATAATATGTATGATTTGTTAAAACTTTTATAATAATAATTATCATTAAAAAATTGTTACAAAAATAAAAATAAATTAGATTTTGGAGAAACTTTATTGTTGTGGTCGTTACTTGCAATGTATTTTGTTGAAAAGTTTGTTTTGGTTTTAATTGAATAAATAAAGAAATAAGTATACGTTTACTAAATTATTATTATTTCCCTGTAATTTCCTGTCATTAGTATCTACTACTTAACATGGCAAGTAATTTAAACGATGCAAATTTCACGCCGAACTAACAATGATAATTTAAACTTCTTTCCTTTTTCGACTCTATTATGATTCATAAATTTATAAATTGTTCTGTTTCATATCTGAATAATACGTTAAATAACAAGATTATTAATAACAATAATTACAAATAGATAAACGGGTTTCGTGTGAACTGCAAATGTAAATATTAATAACACATGATTATTTAAAAACGTATTACCTACACCAATAATTATTAAGCCATAATTCATTAGCATATTTTAAATATTCTCATGAATAACATGTCGAGCATTAAAACGATTAAGCCAAGGTTTTTTGCACGTATCCATTATTTTTATAATATTTATCGAGTCGCAATGTTTACAAATAAATTCAATTCGACCGTTCACAATTCGCGAATCGGTCGCAGCTTTAAACGGTTCGCAAACAGAATCTCGTTTTCCCCGAAATGAACAAGACAAAATTCGTTGTAATTTCCTGCGAACATTCGATCATTGTGGAAATATCGGGAACGCTTGAACGCACACAGTTGTGCCGTTTTTATTTTCACCATTTAAGCGAAACATGTCGGAAAAATCGGACGAACGTAAAGGCGAACTTTCATTTCAGTTGCAGCCGAAGCTGGCACGTCTCCAACACAAATTTCGGCTTCTTTTCACTAGTTTTAATAAAAATGTTCGTCGGCTATCTGAAAGGGGATCGCACCAATAATGGCACATAATTTCGGTCATATTATCGTCGTTATTTTATCAAGTGTTTCTTTATTTATGAACCGTGCACTTCAATCAAAAATTATAATACTTTTATTTTTTTTACAAAGGTTTCTTTGTTCTATAAATTACTCAATTAATGCTTCATTAATTTCTTCTAGTATTTTTAAATTTTCAATCGCACCTTTCATTAAATGGAAAACAGCTGTAACTGAACAAAAGCAGAAATAAAACAGCCTTGAAAATTTCGCCTAGATACAAACTAATCGAATAATGGATCTTGTTTAGGGCTTGAACTTTAAATTCAAATGCTAGTTAAAAACAGCCCCTTTTCCTTCCGTACATGGTTTTCGCATTTACATCGATCCGTTCCCGATTTAATTTATTTTTGCGCCGCACAATCGAATTGATTTGCTAATTAAATTCGTTAATTAACTGATCTGTGCAAAGGGTAAATTGGTACAATGTAACGATTGAAAGGATAATAAGATAAAGGACGAGGTGCATAATTAGCTGTGGGAATAAACTAAACGGTTGTCGTGTCTTCGATATTGTGGAGGGAGGTCAAGGACAAAATCGAACCTTTTCACGATAAAGGTGAAATGTTTATACTGTTTAGACAACGGATATTTGAAATATCAGCCAGTTTTCTCAAGTATTTACAGTTGGAAGCTGTTACTTGAGCCATAAACAGGACAAGAAACACAATTTACTAAAACAAACTTCTGGCCGGAGTTCAGTTTAATCTCTCTAATTACTATTAAAAGTTGTAGTTTACAATTTAGACCGCAAAACCGTTGAAATTCCCGAACTGTCCCAACGTAACAATGATAATTTTAATCGACTAACGTTCGATTATTTTTTTATATTTAAACTATTGATATAAAAATTCTTGTGTAAATTGAAAAATTTAACTATAAATAAGTTATTGTTATGAAAAAAATGTGATAATAATTATAATTAATAAAATTGTTATATAACATACATTCTGGAAGGTTTATAAAAGTACGTGCAGAACGTCTTAGGTACATTGAATATTTTAAATATATGTAAATTGTTATAATTAATAACATAATAATTTTTATAAATTGTGCGATAAAACAGTTAAATAAATATAATTGAGTGTAAAATTGAATTATTTTTTTTTATCTCATAATAACTAAGAATAACTTTAATTAAATTGTAACTAGAAATAAGTAATTGTAATGAATAAAATTCAAACACCAATAATTGCAGTGTATATTAAAATATTTATATTACGATATTTAGATTGTAATTAAATATTCGAATTGTTTTTAAACAATATTTCTATCGTATAATTGTACTGGTATATTTTAAAATTATGTCGAGTAGGAAGATATTATTTAAAATGGAAATTTTTACAAAATAATAATATTCATATTCAAAATCTATATGAAGAAAAATATTAATTAAATTGAATACTTTTACTATAAATAAGTAAATATTCCACATTCTGGAAGGTTTATAAAAGTATGTGCAGAATACCTTGAGTATATTGAATATTTTAACTATATGAAATTTGTTATAATTAATAACATAAAAATAATAATGTTTGTAAATTGTGTGATAAAACAATTAAATAAACATAAATGAGAATAAAATTGAATTATTTTTCAATAATATTGTTATCACATAATTGACGTGTAGAATAACATTAATTAAATTTAAAATTGTAACCAGAAATAAGTGTGTGTACATATTTATATTGATTTAAAATTGAATATTTGAGTTATTTTTAAACAATATTTCTATCACCTAATGATCTTTGAATATATTATAAATTATTCGCATAAACAAAGACTAAAATAAAAATATTAACTAAAAGTGAATGAAATTATAATAACAATTATTATAAATTGTGTGTTAAACAATTATTAATTAGATTAGAACTGCTTTTAAGCAGTATATTTATCACATAATTGTACTGGAATATCCGAAAAATAATTTGTATAGAAGAACATTCATTAAACTGAAATAAATTATTGTAATGTATAAAATACTAATTGTATTGTAAATGGTAATAATTGTAAATTGTAATATTTATATTAATTAGTTTGAAATTAAATATTCTAGCTATTTTTAACAATATTTCTATCATATATTTGTACTGGAATATTTAATAAAATATTTAGTATATGAAAACATTAATTAAATCGAAAATTTGAACTAGAAATAAATTATTGTAATGAATACAATTGAAATACTAATAATAATGCAAATTGTATGTTAAAATATTTGTATTATAATATTTAGATTGAAATTCTAATTGTTTTAAACAATATTTTTAGTATAATTGTGCTGCAATATTTCAAAAATATTGATAATGAATTTTTTTTTAATATTATTACCGCCTAATTGTCGAGAGTATTTTTAAAATATATCCTATAGAAAACATTAATTAAAATGAAAATTTTAATTATAAATTGTTGTAATGAATAAAGCAAGATTATAATAATATTTATATAATTTTTATTAAAATATTTATACAAATTAGATTTATATTGAATTATGGAGTTGTTTTTAAACATTCCATCGTATATTTTAAAAATAATTCGTATAGAAAACAGTTAATTAAATGGATTTTAACTAGAAAAAAATGATTGTAATGAATAAAATTCAAAAACCATTAATTTCAATGTATGTTAAAATATTTATATTTTAATATTTAGATTGTAATTGAATTTTCGAATTATTAACAATATTTCCATCGTACAAATGTACTGGTATATTTTAAATAATATTTCAATAATATATATAATAATATACATATTTATAATATTCATGAAGAAAAATACTAATTAAATTAAATATTTTTACTGTAAATAAGTATATTATTGCAGTGAATACTAAATTACGTGTTTAAATTTTTACATGACTCAAATTAAAATTGAATATTGGAATTGTTTTTCTACAATATTTATATCGCTTAATTTTCTTAGAAGCTTTCACAAAAAAAACATTGCATAAATTATTCATCAGAAAACAGATAACAATAATAAGACGGTTTATCGGACAATTTACTATAAACTAAAGCGATAAAATACCTTATTCATTACTCGCGTTATCTAAACGAAAAACGTCAATAGAAGACTAAACAACGCACCTTTCAAACATAAAACAATAAAAAAAAAATACAATATCGTTTCGTGATGTATGGAAATTGGCGACGTTTATTCGGCACATAAATGTATGGAAAGCCCGAATGGAAAATCGTTCTGTGCACAGTTCCATAACACGATAACGTAAACCCTGACCTTTCGTAATGTCATTGTTTTATCTGTTCGTATTGTCCTTCAAGATATAATTTTTAAAACGATATTTTTAAAATTGTTAATTAAGGGGATGAAACAAAAGGTCAGAACACGAAAATGGCAAATAAACATGGCGAGTTTGTAAGATAAATTCAGACTGCAAGATATTTCGCTACAATTCACATTGTATTCTGGGTTTGCGTGGGTAGTTTTCTGCTAAATAACAACAACCACAACAAGAGGATGTTCGATATTTTATCAAACGTGTTTTCTGTTATAATAAGCCAGGTATTTAGGCAAGGTGCTTCACTGAAAAGTTGTTACGAAGTTACGAGACACAAGTTCGCCCTCAAACTTTCTTCTTACAGAATCAACATACATGAATAAATAATTAGATAAAAGAATTCTTAGTTGAAAACTTCTGTGCGCCATAAAGTGTGATACGGAACATGACTTTTGTTGATTAAAATTATCGCTCTTTTCGGAAGTTGTTCAGATAATGTTTCATCGTTCTGCCAGTTAAAATAATTAAATTGTTGCAGCACTTATTGAGCCGCTTGAAAAATGGTTGAATAGTGTAATATTTCAACGAGAAAATATTAAAACGACTACAATGAAAAATGAGGGAAAATAGGATATTGATGTGTGCATGTCACGCATATTAAAAGGGGGCGCTAAACTGAACATCGATTTAAAATATCGACGTCGCTCATCAATTCCATAAACGCTTAAACATCGACTTTTACAACTTTCTTTCGAATCGCGAAATGATAAAGGATTGACACGTTAATAGTGTACTTGTGGGTGGTTTATATGGCGCAGCTGTAAATTTTCACGTCAAAATATCCACGAATACTTCAGCAAGGAAACGCGTTTCACGAAAATAATATTATTTTTTATACCCCATCCGAGATGTGTGCTTAAACCAAACACGTAGTGAATCCGAATGTTTTTTTTATGGAAATCCATACGCATTAGATGGAAAGATGTTACGAAATTGGAATACGAATTAATAATGTTGCGTATGCGGAATATTAAAATATTTACCTTACAATTAATTGATTTGAAAATAAACTTGTTTACTCAAAATATCAGACTTATTAAAAAAAAATTAATTGGGAAATTTGGACGGGTTCCAAACACTCAAACCGCTATTTATAATTGAACGTCAATATTTACAACTATCCGATTTTACAACTTTCAATTATCGCCGAAACACAAACACGAAAATGTACACTTGTTGTTTCTCAAAAGACCCGGTATTTTCGCAACGAAAAATAATTTCCCTCGAGTTTTGCCGTAGGGAAATCGTGTTTTTATATTCAAAAACTTTTTTTCCTTATAAAATGCGGTGAAAGTGGAATTTTAATTAAAAGACAACGAAGATTTGATGATAATCTACGAAAAGATTATTTTTAATATGCTTTTCATTATTTTACTCACATTTATATCAGATTTAGCCATTAAAATATGAATTCAATTTGTCCAAATTGTGGATTTCTTAACCTCAGTAGCTTATTTTAATTTTATTTTTTGTAAGAATATTATTAAGAGAAACGTGTTGCTAACAGAATACTTTTGTTTTCTACCAAAAATTTGCATTAATAAACAATAAGAGTTTGATGATTAGTAATGAAAAATGAATTTCATTAAATTATCTTAATTTAACCATTCAGTATTTGTTTTTATAATTATTATTAATTGCATTGACCACTTAAGGGTTATTAGCGAATATGTATCTTATATATACATTTATATCTTATTATACATTTGATTATTTTTTAGATATTATATTAGGTTAGAAACTGACAATTCGTCTTCCATGATTTCCTGGGTGGTGTTGGGTATGTTGTTTTCAGTTTTTTCTCCGTGGTCAGTATGTTTTACAGTTAGTCGATATCAGATCTCGCAAAATAATGGTTCTTCGGGGCTTAAAAGATATCCATGTGTGTTTTGTGTGACCGATTCTAAGACGGGTTATTATAATCTGTTCTATTCTTCTCATTGGTTCTTTAAGAGTGCTAAGGACGTGGCATTTCATTCAATTTCGTTGAAAGGTTTCCCAATTTGTTGTAGAGTTGCATTTTTAATTTTGTTTTTTGTATCTGCCGAGGTTACCTTGATTTCTTGTTGGGCTTCTCATGAGGCAATGGCCATTTTGGTTGCATCGTTAGCGATTTCGCTACCGTCGATGCCTATGTACGAAGAGGTCTGCTTGTAGCAGTGGATCTTTGCTATACAGTTGTTTTATATCCATAATTGAACTTAATGAATCTGTCTTATGCATTGTATTGCCTTTAATATGGTGTGTAGCTCTGCGGTGTATATAGAGGCGTCAGGTGAAAGCCTAAAAAGATGTTGAGAATCTCTACAAATAAATGCGGTGCCTACGCCTTTGGAGTCTTTGATGCATCGGTGTATATATGGATGTAATTACTGTATTTGGCTGTGATAGACCTAAACTAATTTATGATTCCTTGATGATTCATTTTTGTCCCATTTTGTAAAACTTGTATCGTTTGGAGGGAGCCCGATTATCCAAGTTGGTTGTATATTTGTTGGTTGTTTATACTTTTTGCGGTAGTTCTTTCAAGTCTAATTCATCTTTGTCCTTAGATATTCTCTTCCCAAAGGTGTTGTAGTTGGTGTTGTAGAATTGGAGTAGTATTTCCCTGATGTAACTGCAACAGCATAAGGGATTGCGATTTATTATGTTATTAACAAATTCTGTTAGATCCATTAAGTGTTAGATTAAATTGGTGTTGGGTATTTTTTCTACTGAAAAGGATTGCCTTTGTTTTTACTGGTCCTGTTTGTCTTGACCAGTATTCGAGATGGCGGATGGATTTTTGAATATGAGTACCTCTTGCATACATAACCAGGTCATTTGCGAATAGTCTGGTTTGAGTTGGAAATATTATATCTTTGACTATATCATTTATCAATATTAAGAATAAGGTTACACTAATGACAGTTCCTTGTGGTGTCCCGTTTTATTGATTTCTTTTCTCTGAGGTGTGTCCGTTGGCTTTCACACGGAAGGTTCTTTGGTTGAGAAAATTGTTGACGAAAGCTTGCAGTTTTCCATTGTACTTCCATTTTTATATTTTTTTAATGATTTTACACTGTGTCATAGGCTTTTTTATGTCAAAGAATACAAACTACAAACATTTGTTTGCGAAGGATTCGTGAACAAAACTTTCTAACTCTAATATATTGTTTATGGTCATTTGTTAGTTGATTGTTTATTTTTAGTGTTTTATTGATCATTTTTTCTAGTAATGCGTACATTGTTGAAGTTAATGCAATTGGTAAGATTGAGGATCACATTGTTTTTTTCCTGGTTTTAGAATTGGAATTATGTGTGCTTATGTTAATCGTTTGGGAAACTTCTTTTTTGTCCACGTATAATTATATATGTCAAGCAGATATAGTAATGCTGATAAGGGTAAGTTTTGGAGAAATATAAAAGATATGTTGTCTGACCCTGCACTTATTTTTTGATTTTTTTTTAGGACGTCCTGATGTTATTTTAGCGAAAATATTCAGTCAGTAATTGTTTCTTTTTATTCTTCGGCAGATTTAATGTTGAGAAAGTTTGCAGTATAGTTGTCGTCATCAGAGTTTTCCTTGAAAATATCTGCTAGTGTTTCCACTATTTCTTGACTATTTATTATGTTTTGGTTGTTTCTGATTAATTGCGTTATTGAGTTATTATTATTAAGACCTTTTATTTTCCTGATATTTTTCCATATTAGTGAATTGGGAGTTGTACTGTTAATGGCACCAATAAATTTGTTCCAGGATTCTTTTTTAGATTTTTTAATTATGTATCTTGCTGGAGCCCTAAGTTTTTTAAACTCTATCCGATTTAATTCCGAATTATGTCTTTTAACTCTTTAAAGAGTTTTTGGATTTAATTGCTTTGTCACATTCAATGTTCCACCATGATACTGTTTTTCATTTACCATTCAGTTGACGCAATTTGATAATTTTACAAAACATGTATATTATTTCAATTCAATTATTTCTTGAAAGAGTACTATTAAGAAAAAGCACGTTGCTGACAGGACTTTTCTCTATCCTTGCTGATAAATTATTCGAAAAGCTGTCGCGATTTAAGACGCGTCTGCAAAAACGCTTGGGATTGTTTTAGACCTTTGAGCGTTATCTCATTATGTCGTAACTGGAACGCATGTGTTTCCCAGACGTTTTTCCTATTTCCAATGGCAGAACGGAAAAAAGGGTCGGATTAATGAGGGACAGATCGGCGATCGGATCAAAAAGGATTTTGTTTGGCGTAATTGCACAAATTTTCGTCTGTTCCTGACTGTTCTCTGTTGTGGTAGTTGATTAAATATATTTCTAGTTGGTTAATTATTAAAAGCAGTTAGTATATTAAATACACGTGCTTTAAAGCCCATTTAATCTAAATTAATGTTAACTGAAAGGTTTAACAAACTTTAAAAGGGTAAAAGCTTAAACAAATTTAATTACGTAACATATTAACCGAACCACAGTTTAATCGAAACTCACCCGTCTTTTTTACCGGCCCCTGTTAATCTTGTTTTGTGACGAACCTAGTCAAGAACAAAACAGAATTGGTAATTCGTGTCATGCAAGCGTGCAGGAAAAAAAGTCACACGTGTCTGAAATTTTATGGAAAATTAGATTTCGAACAGGAGGTATCCGGGAAAATTGGTTTCCGACTCGAAAACGAAACGGAGACGTTCCGCAGCCGGTTGGTTGGAATGTTAATCCGGATTTAGTTTTAATTTTCGGCAAGTTTGGGGGAGAAACTGTACTCCGGAAAATGGCATTAGTCTAACAATGTTAAAGCGCGGAAGGAAACACGTTTGGCCCCGCGAACTTTGTGTCACTCAGGAAATGTCCTCTGTGACTATTGTACTTTTGTCTTGCTGAATGTTGATTTTAACATTTAAACTGAATAAGTTTAAAACATTTTATGTATTTTTGAATGCTTTATTGAATTTATTTTATTTTTATAATTTTGTTAACAAATGTTACTGTTTACTGTTTTCATTGTTTTTTTATTAATAATAAATTTTAAAACATAAAAATGAAATAACTGAAACAGAAGAAGTATAAACCAAATTAAATTTCCATGCATGAATGAATATTAAAATTATTGAAAATAGTTTACAAAAAATTAAAAAAAAAAAATAAAAGAAATTTAAAACAAATTATAAATTGTAAAATATTTTTTAGTTAGTAATAACAAAAAAAAATTGTACATTTTAAGAAATTAAAATATAAAAAAATATAAATCATTTTTAAATCTAAAAAATATTTAAATAAAAATAAAGTAAAGTTGAAAATAAATAAAAAACTGATTAGAAACATAATACAAGTTAAAAAATATTCAAATACCCTGCCTGAATAGTGAGTATTAAGAAGTGTGGAACACATACTTTTAATTATTATTTATATAATGTTATTAACAAATGTTTAAAAACAAAGGATTTATACTGTCTTTTTAATCATAATAAATTTTAAAATATAAAAACAAAATAACTAAAACAGAAGGAATATAAACCAAATTAAATTTCCTGAAAAACGTTCATTTTGGCAACGTAATCGATCGTTCTTTGTTTGAGTAAATGGTAATTAAACGGAGGTGAGTTAATTTGATGATTAACATGCCGCTTTTCATGCTAAATTGAGGCACGAATATAATTCGATTATATATCTAGGAAGCTGACAAACTGAATTTACTGCTCGACTAAACTAATGTCCAATTAAATTTAATTAGGTTTTTTTTGTTTTTTAATTATACTGGATTTGCAATTTTGTACAGTTGTGATTTTTAAACTTTTATAAGTAATAAAATTCTTACTGAGCTGAAATCTATTAAGCTTTATAATGATGACTGAAATTTTTATGTTCTTAATAAAATCAAGCATAAAAATATAAATAAGAACCAAAGTATATTTAAATCATATTATATTTTTGTAAAACATTAATTCGTGTAAAGTATCCAACAAAAATATTATTGATATCGTTCTTAAACTAATAACTAATTTATGTACAGTATTGGCAGAAAGTAGAGCAACCTACACTTACTTACTTAAATTGTTACAAACATATTGGTGGATATTTCTTTATTAAAAATAATTCTGTTAGATACAAATCAAAAAACTATATATTGGACTTGCAAATAGTAGAGTTAAATGTTACTAATCTCTACAAAAACCACACAGTTTTACAGTTATACACCAAAGTGAAGTGAGTTAATATAGTATCTCGTGGGAAGAAATAATTTTCTGAATTAAAATCATGGATTGTACCGTTCGTTCAATTCGATAAAAGAAATATCAATATCACTTGATTGTAACGCGTGTTTTTCAACAATTTTCAAGATTTGCTAATGTGGAAGGAAAAAATAAAACTAGAAGACCAAAAAAAAAAAACTAATAGGTTTCAGGATAAACAAATTTTATCCAACTTCAAAAAAGATACTTTCCTGCGTTCCAGTAAAATTAAAGCTATTTGAGGTAAAACTTGGAATTAATGTATCTTCAAGAACCGTAATAGTTAGATTACTATAAGGGGGTCTTCATGCGAGAAGGCCAGACTAAAAAACTACTAGTTACTATCAGAGAAGAACAGACGAGCCAGAGTTGAGTTTATCAGGTTCCTTTACAATGGACTTTAAATGATTGGTAACAAGCGAACTGGAGTGATGAAATCAAGTTTAATCTGGTTAGAAGTGATGGGATTTTATATACAAGGCGACCTAATCATGAAAAGTTTAACCCAAAGTTTATTATACTCACTGTTAAACACGGAGACAGGTTGGTAATGGTATGGATCAGCTTTTCGGGATTTGGAAGAGATGGATCGTTTTATGTATAAAAAAATATTGAGGAACTACCTCGTATCGTATACCGATAAAATATGCTACTAAAACATTATTTTCAACAAGATAATGATGATGTTATGAACTGGCCTTGTCAATTTCCCGATTAAAACTCCATTGAAAACTTGTGGGAAATAAAGAATAACAAAATAAAACACAAAGAGTATAGTAATCAGCAAGATTTATTCATGGTTCGGTTGGCAAAATATGAATCCAAATATTATTGATCATCTGTTGCTTTTCATGAAAAAAAGATGTTTGATGAAGTTATTCATAATAAGGGAGTTTTACACTATCTTAGTGTAGAATTAATTAAAATACTAATTACCAATTATTTGTAGTAATAAAATTTTAAATAGTTGCTCTGCTTTCTGCTAGTCCAAAATAAATAGTCATTATTATTTAACAATGTAACTGTTAAATGTATAAAGGGAAGTTATTTTTCAAAATACATTTTATTGAACAGGACAAAAATTATTTGAATTTTAAGGAAGTTACTTTATTTTTTGCCAATACTGTAGATACCATTAATATGACATAAATAATTATATAAATCACTTATGCAAATAATTTTTCATATATCAACAAACGTCACCACTTTGATTCTTGTACAGTAACTTTATTATTTTAAATTCAATTAATGTAAGAAATTGTTTTTTACCACTTATATAAAATAATTTTAAAATTAAAAAGCTTATATTTTTTATTTCATACTAAAAATACTTTTAAAAAAATATTTAACAAGAAATTTTTGGTGTCATTCTAAGTATAATAAATTTGATTAAACTAGCACATAAATTTAATTTTAATTTTGTGACGTTAGGGGGATTTTTTAAATTCATATTTGCAAGCTTGTGCCAAATATTTGACGTCTATTTTCATATTTGTCAATTTATTAAAGGTGTTGTTAATGTCCACCTGTTTGAATTGATCAATATTAATAAAATTTTCACAATCCTATCAAAATAACTACTGGAAACCAACCTTCAAAATATCTCAACATTTTTTAAAAATTTCCAGTTACATAAATATAAATATATCCCGTTAAATTACCACAATGAAAATTTATGCATTTTCACACCGTAAAAACGTTAAAAGCCAAGAAGGTGTCGGTTACTGTTTCATTTTCAAATATAAACTTAGAGCCGTCCCGCTGTCATAAAGTTTCGTAGCTCGTTTAACGTCTGAAAGGCTCGCAGTTTCCACGTCCGACAACTGGAAAACCCTCACGTTTCATTCGCGCCAATTTTAATTCCCACAGTTAAGTTTCCGACTGTAAAACTTAATTTCGCCGTAAAGAATCGCCGAATATCACTCGGTGCGCCGTTTTCGCTCCGGAAATTAAAAGAAACGCTGCGTTGCCGCATCGAAAATTCGAAGGAAAACTGAAAAAAGAACAAAATTGTTGTTTTGTTTTCCGTTGCCATGTCGTCGAATCGGACTTGGTTGGAGAGTGACGTTTCCAACGTCAGATGTGTAGAGTGTCGGTTGATTTCAGGTTAGAGACGGGCGGTTTGTTACGGCGGCACGTCGCCCCAAGTGTGACGATGCGCCCCCGGAGTGATAGTGTGGGCGAATCTCGGGTGACATAACATGAGTGCCGAGCTGAAGGTGCCGGAGGTGCGGGTGGTCTCGACCGGGGGCAACCAACTGCTTGTGCCGCCCTCGCCCGCACCTAGGCGCAGACACAGCTGGATCTGTAGGTGAGTTTCGCGCCCGGAAAAAGCAATTAAAATATATAGACCGATATTAACTGTAAAATTAAGAATATAAAACCCAAAGCTAATTAAATTACGTGTTTGAATATCATTAAAAACTGCTCTAGCCAAAAATTCGGACAAGTAATTTAACTCCGAGGAATAATGTTGTTTTAACGCTCGAAACATTCTCGACTTTTGAAATGTGCGCGATAAAACTGCATCGTTGATTTCCCATCAATACATCAAACAGTCGTTAAAGAAAATTAATTGTTTGTTTGTCGCACTTTTAATAACCATGATGTCATATTTGATTGAAAATTCTTCGGTTAGTTATTAAATTTGCGAAAATATCTGGGCCGTAAATAAATATGATTAAAAGATAATTTTAGTGAAGTGCATTTATTGGCTAAATACCACAGATGAACCGATAGTTAATTTACTAATTGTTAGGTCAAGTTTGATTGAAGTAATTATAGATCAAACGAGGATTCGCTTTGCATTTAATTACATGTTTCGGTTGTTTATTGATTCAAATGGTTGATGTTAATGTTAAACTTTTAATTAATTTAATCAATACCCAATATATTATTTATTTAGGGTAATTCAAAAGTATTAAGTATGAAAATTTTTATCGAAATCTTATTATCAATTGGATATTTGAACAACTTTCAGTTAAAAATTAAAAATCGATTAATTTTTATGATTTAACTTTTGAAATGATAAACTACAGAACTTTAAAGTTAAAGGAAAGTTTAAATTTTCTAAAACGTAGTTGAATTATATAAACAATAGTATTTTATATTGATTTAATCATTATAGTTAGAAATAAAGTTTATAATAATGATTAGACTTTATTCTGTTGTTTTCACTAGTACAGCAATTAAAAAAGTTCTGTATTTTATCATGTCAAGAGTTAAATCATAAAAAGAAATTGATTTTTGAGCAAAAAATCAATTTTAATTTTTTTCAATGTGACGCTCATAATTTCATCGAAAATTGAAAGAGGAATTAAAAAAAATAGTTCCATATTTTTATCGTTATCATAATATGGTTGAAAATAAAAATTAAGAAAATAACCTCGTTTTTTTAACGTTCTTATAAGTAGATATAGCTCTTACTTTTTTTCCTAGAAGCTACCACCATGCCTCGAAACATATCATCCGGTATTTAAATCAGTCGTTTCACAAGGTGCAATTTTTACTGGCATGCCCTTTGCCATTATTTGGATGAATGGTTAAAATTTAAATAAAATAATATTATTTTCGTATTCATCTGACTTTGAAAATAGTTATAGAACAGTCCTCCAAGTAAATTATTGCTTATAATATAAAAAATATAGTGTA
Source organism: Aethina tumida (assembly GCF_024364675.1). Taxonomy (NCBI): domain Eukaryota; kingdom Metazoa; phylum Arthropoda; class Insecta; order Coleoptera; family Nitidulidae; genus Aethina; species Aethina tumida. The sequence goes on from NC_065439.1 coordinate 11,271,525, forward strand.
TTAATTGTATTCGAATTACAAACAATACAAAAATGATAAAGGAAAAAAAAAATCAGAATAAATATGTATTCAAAAATGGCGAATGCATCGAGATTAGTAATTTACTAATGTAAATAAATTTAACCTTTAACAATTTGAAATTTTCTCATTTCTTTTATTTAATTACCAGAATAATTTATCAATTTTAATTAAAAGTTAAAAAGTTATATTCCCATAGAGTAACTGTTTCAAGTAATTAGTAAAATTAAATTTCGTAACATTAATGAATAGTTTCAAGAGTTTTTAGTCGCAATTATCGAACTCAAATCAATACGAAAAGTTCGCGTTTAATTCGTCCTTTATTCCTTCTCGCAATTTCCATTTACATATTCATCGACTTCAATTACTTATTCATTCGGGTTTTGTACAATTTATTTTCTGTCCAATTTTCAGCGCTTGCGAATAGTAGGTTATAAATATATTTATAATAAATTTATTTTTTCCTAAAAATCCATTAATAAATTACAAAAAATGAGAGGAAAGTTTGAAATTGAATAATTCTGCAACTGATATGTTTATCCGTATGAAAGTAACTTTATATTAAAGACGTCATTTGGTACAGACATCGTTAAACAGAGCGTTCACAAACTTGTTTATCTTCAATCAGATATTAACTGAGTTCATTTTTTTGTCTGGTTTATATATTAAATAAACAAATTGTCGTTTAATATGTTGAAGAGGTTGTGGACGTATTTTATTTTCAAATAAAACAACTGAAAAAATTTTTATGCATCAGTTGAGTTAAGTTGTGTTAAGTAATATTAGAACTAAAGGACAGATCCACAAAACTGAAAGAATTGAATATATTTTCTTGGAGATTACTTTAATCCGTGCACTTTCCAAACACAAACAGTACATGTGAAGTTTTGTGGAGAACGAGCCCGAAAAGGGGCACCAGATCGATAGTGCAGAGCAGCATCGGTCCTCCAGCCCCAAAACGCTCCGGAGCAGGAGCGGCAGCAGCGGCATCAGCACCGAAAGCGTGAATCCTGCGGTGTCGAGTATCGAGCGATCGTCCCACTCCTCATTTGTTCCGATGTTCATTTCCATTTTTTTGTGTGCTTCAAATGCGAATAACAAATCGAAATTGAAAACTAGAGAAGCAACAGCCGGCTGTAGACGGTGCCAAATCGATTTAGGAAACGATAACGACCTGTTTTCGGTAAAATTATAGCTACGAGTTCCCTGGAAACGATCTCTGATGTTTGATTTAGTGGCCACGTTCCCGGTCCGTTCCGGGTTCCTGACCAAAACCAACGATATTTTCGTTAAGCGGCGGGGTGCCGTTCGCAAACAGTGCGAACGTACATGCATCACCGACAGAGAAGAGGGGCAGATGTGCAGTGTTTGTCGAAAGCTCCGGGCCCTCGTTTAAGGTAAACCTCTACGGAAACCGGAGCCAAATGGCGCGTGTCACAATTGACAATGAATAATGGAACGTACGACGATTTGCAGGAATTGTTCCCGGTTGCCAAATTTAATAATTAGTTTTCGCACTAACAACTTCATTTATGATGTGACCGCAATTTAAGCGCGAGGTTGTTAAATATCTAACGACATCTGTGTATTTTTGGTTTAAGTGTGCGGTTTTCTCCTGTAGCTGTCGTTTCGATTTGCCACTGAATTCTCTGGCACTTTGTCAGATAAGCAGGAAAAACATAAATGTATAATTATCTTTGTGCCATCTATATTTAGTTATTTACAATGTCAGTTTACTATGCGTATTTTTAAATATTGTTTTCAGGTCATCAAATCACCTTTCAGCAAACACCTTTCAAAAACAATTAAAATTGTACGAAATAAACATGTCAAAAGTCGAAGAAATACTATTTTCAACCTGAAATTATTAGCACAAAAGTTTTAAAGCACCTAACTAATAATATGAAAGTGGGAAGTTGGTAATAGAAAATAAATTGAAATACTTGTTCTAAAATTTTTTGTTCGTCTGTTCTGCAGGACGGTGACATTAAAAAGTTTTCAGGAACTCTAATACTGCCTTTGGAGAAAACTTCTTCGTTGCAAAACGATAAAAATAACAAAGTGATAAATGCAACATTTTCCCTAATAAAAGTTATAATTTACTTTCTTATAATTTATTTTATTTATATAATTTACTTTCTTATTATTTATTATGAGTTTCAGTTAGTTAATCCCTACTGATTAATTGATATAAATATTAATTAGTTGAATTTTTTGTCAAATTAAAATATGACGATTTTTTATGTATAGATCAGAATATTATACAGGGTGATTCACCCAGAAAATACCTAAACCCAATAGATTTTCAATTATTAATTTTTTTTTTAACATTTTTTTCCAGAATGCTGTCTCACCAATTGTGATTCTGGAAAGTTCATTTTTGATATACTCATAAACTAATCCTATAAGGAGACATTAGTTTTCCTACCCTAAAAATATATATCTGAGAATTCGTATGAAAACCTCAAATCTGATAATTGGATATCTGAACAACATTCTAATTAACTGAAAACACAAATTTGTCATTATTTGGATAAATGGTTAAAATTTAAATAAAATAATATTATTTTCGTATTCTTTTGACCCTAAAAATATGTGTAGAATAGTTTTTATTTTACATGTTTACTGCAAACTAGTGCTCCAAATTTTAATATTTTTCAACAATTTATTACCAGCTTCAGTTAGTTAATCCTATAAGGAAACATTAGTTTGCTCGTTTTTAATGTTTAATTTTGTGCATCTTAAAACGCCACAAACTTTATTTTACCCTAAAATATATGTTTGAAAATACGTATGAGAATCTCAAATCTGCAATCTGACGTTTTTTAATAAAATCTCGCTTAGTTTACTTTCCGCGAATCAGAGTCCCATTTAAATGAATTTTAAAGCAGCAAACTTAAAAAAAATGAAATTACCACCAATTAAAACTATCCCAAAAAAGTCTGAATAAAAATTAGAATCGTATCCGCAGTGAATTACGGAAGCTTAATTTGTGCGCCAGAAAAGTAAAGTGGAGAAAAAGTTTTAATGCCATTTCCGCAAAAGTTTCGGCGCTAAATGGAAATCGTCAGAATATTTTAAACAAAACCGAGCGTTTTTCGGTACAACTCCAATTTTCATTATGACTTTGAATGTTTCCTGCAACGAATAATCTTTCGTGGAACGGTACGAAAATAATTTTTGCATCTTTCGTGCCATAAAACATGACGATGAATCACTTGTATGCGAAAATCGGCTCATTAAACTCCAACGGTAAGCAGAGCCAAAAATTTTGTCTTTTAACGAGAGTGCGAATTAACAACTTTTTAAAAATTAATTGCTTAGATATTATTGTTCGTTTAAAATATTCCTTTATGTTTTACTATTTGTCACTACTAGAAGCTGTGGAATAGTAATCAAAATTGACATTTTGGAGGGTGGTCAGGGGCGACTACACGTCCGTGTTCGGAAAAACGTGATCCGATGGCATTTTGTCAAATATTCCCCACCGTCTACACACACACACACACACACACACACACACACACACACAATTAATATTATGCGGATGGGCGTTTTATTTGGTCGCCGGTTGAAAAACACCACGACGTCTATTTTTGCCGCTCTACATATGTGACAAGTCGTGTTTCTCTATTTTCGAACCCGTCCGCGAATTCTGTATCGAAGATACCGAGTTTTGTGTCGACGTTTTTCCCAGCTTTTCACGATTTCCGAAACGGATCAATCGGATTCTGATTACTGCAGTCGGTTCACGTGCAAGTTAAATAAATAGTGCGGTGATTGCGCAGTGAAGCGAAGTGATTTTAAATGAGTGACGGTTTTTTGAAAAATGTCAGGCCAAAGAAAAAAGCACCACGACGATTTTGCGGCTTTCGAGCAGCGCGTTTTGAGGAGGCGACGCGGATGGACCGTCGTTATCGGACCTGAAGTTCGGAGAGGGTAAAAGAAACTAATCACCCCTGTCACTTATAAAATTGCTGGAGATAATGTTGTACTGTATACTGTTTAGAAATGTCAGAGTTGAAAATTAGGACTCACCATTTTATTGCCAAGAGATGCGAGATCACACTGTCTTTTAAAAAATTGTTGATAGTCTCTATATTGTATAGGACAATTTGGCACATGCCAACATTATAACAAATATTAATTTCTATTCAATGCCGTTATTTAGTTCCATTCTGATAACTATTATAAGCATGATTGTGCTTAAGAGTTCAAAAGTAAATGTGTAAAATCACATTTTGTTGTACAAATATTCACATTTAATATATACCTTTTTGTATATTTTGATGTTTATTTAAACATTGAATGTGCTGCTCATAACTATGTAACTACTCATCAGTTTTCAACAAGCAAAATTGCATTGAATAATTTAAAAATTCTCTCTTTGATTATCATTATAAGCTCAACCAACAATTCAGAAATAAACGAGGTGCTTAGTTTCATTCTGATAACTATTATAAGCACAATCAAGAGTTCAGAAATAAATGTGTAAAACCACATTTTGTTGTACAAATATTTACGTTTAATATCTACTTTTTTATAATAATATCGAATTATTTATATTATAAAAAACCCTAAATAGTTTTTTTTTTCAAGTTTATCTAAACATTGAATGAGCCGCTCGTAACTATGTAAGGACTCATTAGGTTTTAACAAGCAAAATGGCATTGAATAATTTAAAAATTCTCTCTTTGATTATCATTATAAACCCAACCAACAATTCAGAAATAAACGAGGTGCTTAGTTCCATTCTGATAACTATTATAAGCACAATAAAGAGTCCAGATGTAAATGTGTAAAACCATATTTTGTTGTGAAAATATTCACGTTTTTTAATATCTACTTTTTTGTAATAATATCGAATTTCTTTATAAACAACCCTGAATAGTTTTTTTTCTAAGTTTATTTAAACATTCAATGAGCCGCTCATAATAATGTAAATAATCATCAGGTTTTAACAAGCAAAATGACATTGAATAATTTAAAAATTCTCTCTTTAATTATCATTATTAGCCCAACCAACAGTTCAGAAATAAACGAGGTGCTTAAACTTGTATTCTGTAAATATTGACTTGTCATTCTTACTTTTTTGTGGGAATATCGAGTTTCTTAATAAGAAACCCTGAACTGTCTTTTCTTTAAGTTTATCTAACACTTTAAATGAATAGGTCAGTACTCTGAAACCCTTGACTAGATTTTGTCAAAATAGTATTTTAAAGGGGTATCACAATAACACACTTTTCAGATAATTGATAGTTTCCATATGGTACTGGGGAATTTGGCACATGTAAACTAAGGCAAAATTTAGTTTTACATGGTTTGTATTCGAAGTCTTGTTTCATTCGAAAGTTATCAGTGTATATAAGAGTTGGCAGTGCTGTGTTGTTCTAAACATTATTTCCTCGATAAAATATCAAGCTATTGAAACATAAAATTATGTAAAACTCTTTATTAAATCAGTCAACAGGAACAAAATATAACAAACAAAAAGCCAGAATATTAGTTTTTTAGCACGATTTTTGTACATTTATTTGATTTTAAATTAATTTGATGTTTCGCTCGAAGCTCATTCCATTAAATACATTCGGAATTCAAAATAAAAGCCTTCCCGCAGAAAAAAACCTGTTAAATTTCGATTAATTCCATGTGTATTTTTGTGTGAAAGGAAGGCAAAAAGGGGACTGTGTGAAAATTCGAACGTCACGTCAACTAATTTATTTGAAACCGAACAAACTGAACGCGTTAAAGTTCCTGCGGGGGATGAGAACCGTTTCCCGTCCGTTTCACTGCGAAATGCCGTCCCCAGTTAAACGCTATCCGTTTCCATTTCTCGGTTTGATTAAATTTCGCGGTTTTTCATCCTCTAAATTCGGATTAAAAATAATAATGTCAAACCGAATGATTTTTTAAATATTTTTACAACGTTTACGTCACTAATTTATTATTTTATTTATATATGATATTTGTTTATTACTATTTTCAAGGACCCAGAAAGGGAAAATCTAGTTTTATGCGAATTTAAACTGTTATTTTCTTTGTTTTATTTACATGTTTAATATATAAAATATCTTTTTTTATTTTCAGGTAAGCACGAATAAATCATTTTCGTACTTATCGGTGAGTTTACTAACAGTAAATCGTTTAACATTTAACAGCAGCTATTTTTACAACATATTTCTGTCAACAACGAAATCTAATTTGTTTTATTATTCCTGCTGAAACAAACAGCAGCGCCATCTGCGGACGAATAGACGAACTAATTTCAGCAACCTTCAAATCGATGTTCGTGAAGTTTCCTGCTATCTTTTGGTTTTCCTGGCGAATATTAAACTGGAAAAGGTAAAAGGACAGCAGGAAACTGTTTCAACTCAGCAGGAATCTCATAACATATACTTTGAATTTTCGTTTACAGTTTACTTTTTTGAATCTGAAATCACTTCTTTTTATGTTTTGTAGAAAAATGTATGTTTCTGTTGATATTAACAAAAGAGGAACTATAAAGATAAATTAGGAAACAGTACGATAATAATTTCTGAAATTAAAACGTGTTTGAATGTGTAACTCTAGCAAATTTTGATCGTAATGAACACATGTCGGTGATTTGTGATAATTTTAAATGTCAAATGCAACAAAGGCGACAAAATGAAATAGATCATTTATCTCGAGTCAGAGAAATTAATTGTTGTGTCACATACACAAGTTTCCGACTAAAGATGAATTACTAATTATTAAAACTAGTTTTTTACGTATAAATTGTTTATTATTAGAAGCAAAGTTAATTAAAATGGAAGCTAATTATTGAGTGGGATGAAGATTGCAGTTGGCGTTTTAAAAATAATTTTTCCGCTTGAGGCATTACCTTTTATAAATATTCATAAAGCCACTTACCAACTTTTCTGCATTGCAAATTAAAATATGTTTTCCTTTCTTGCTGGAGGAAAAGTTCTTACAAAGAATAATTTTAAAATAAATAGTAAAAAGCTACAACAAGCTTCCGCATTAGTTTTCGTAGTTTTACGAAAAACCGATGTTCAAATTAAAATTCCAAACGAATATTGTCGATAATTGTAAAATCAGTCAACTCGTTAAAAGAAAAGGTAAATAATTCTGTAAATAAACATTTTAAAAAAGCAAAATGTTTTTTGTTACTACTAAAGTGGGAATTTAAACAATGTGTTTAATTTTAGTTTCAAATCATTTTAATGGAATATTAACATAAAAATTAGCAGTCTCGCATGATAAACTCATTAGGTTGCTTAATAAAACACCTGTTTAATGTAAGGCCATAAAACTGATGTTATAAAGATAATTTACGCCGTACGACATAAAATTGACCGTAAATTTGGACACTATTCAAATAATATGAGGAAATAACAGCCTTACATCAAATTTATATAATATTCTTACGATCTATCAAAGCTTTATTTCTGTCGCAAAAATGATAATAAAAGAAGACAAACTTTGAAGTTTTCATGTTTATATTTGTATACATTTCCGGGACTATTCAGATCGGTCGATTCTCGCTCTCGTCAATAGGATTTAAGTTTTTGAAGCATATTGTGCATACAAGAAAAAAGCTTTCGGCATGATAAATATCTCGAGTGAAAACTTCAATTCCTCGGGGTAAATATTCATATTTTATATGTTTTCGCACGGATTTCCGTCGATCAATACTGCCTGTCTTGTGAAAACGTCGGTGCAAATTAACTTTTCAATTAAAATTATTGCACCGACGTCTATTAAAATTGTGCAAAGTTTCGCGACATCAACTAGTCCACGCCCAAAGGTCACGTAATCCTCATAGGCGAGACTTTAATTAATTTCATTAATTAATAATTAGTGCATGTAAAATTATTAATGTGCTCAGCTAACAATATTTTCACGTAATTAATTTATAAAAAACTTATTAAATCATGATGAATTGAATTTATGGCATATTAAACGAGGAAATTTAATAATAATTTTCGCCCTTTAATAAATGAAATCAAAAGAACCGAAGGGGTAAAATTTAAAACGAAGTTAAAAAACATTTTCACATAAATAAATGAAATCATGTTCACCATTTCAACTCAATTATAATTGACATTTCGGCTTTTATTTTTATTTAAAATTTTTGAAACAATTCTGTTTGTTTCACATTTCATCACTGTTAAATAAAATTCGAGACTTGCTCTAATTAACACAAGTTTAACAAAAAAAGGAGTTTTTATTATAATATGCGGATGTGTAATTTGACGTTGCAGGGTAAAAGCTTTTAGAGCCCGAAATTAAATATTAAATTATGCCGAGTGCAAATTTACAATAGCAACATTAACGTAACGAATTACAATGGCTCGTTACAACTTTCGGAGAGCCGCATAATCACATAATTAAATGTTTTCAGAGACGACAAAGTAACTGAACTAAATTAATCGACCGTTTTTTTGAAACTAAAACCAGGATAAAATCGGACGATTATTTTTTAGTGTTCTGAATGATAATGTGCAGTCACGCCACACTTTCCATAGACTTTTTCCATAAAATTAACGAGGCAATTTCTTACCTTTACACCTGGATCTACTCTGACCTATTTTTGCCAAACTAAAATTTATGGGGTTGAGAAAAGAAACTTAAACGGGTGGAATACATTAATAATGTTATTTTTATAGTGGTTCTCTTACCCAGTTTACAGGAACAAATTTATTACGTTTTTATGGTATTGTAGCCTGATTTTTTTTTAATTGTATAGAAAAGATAGATGAAACATTATGTAATTCCAAAATTATCATAGTTCGATCTTTCTGAGTTATTGAGTATGAAAAATAACTAAAATTTTTTGTATTCTTTTCCATAATTTTTCACTTGTGAACTTCAAGATTTACATAAAATGGACTGAAACCAATAATTTATTCACTTAATTGTTTTTTACGAACATTTTGGGTCTACAGTCACATCTATCTAATACATAGGATAAATATGGATGGATATTCAACTTCAGTCGGGTCGTCGCAGAATAAAACTATTAATACAATCGAAATAATCAAAAACATTTCAGCATTTTAAATAAACAAGACAGTTGATAAAATGTAAAAATTGTTAAGGATTTATTATTCTTAAAACTACTGTGCTATAGATGCCAATATATCCTTACACATATATTCCCTGTACTCTCATCTAGATTACATTCTTTCTGAGCTGAAAATGATGAACAGGGTGAACATATTGGATTGTAATTTGCTTAAATATTACTTTTCTACGGATATTCCGAAAATGGGAGCTAATTTTAAAAAACCATTAACTTTTTAAAATTCCATGGAAAATATTACCTCAGAGAAAATACATAAAATATCAGAATCTATAAACTAATGTCATTAACAATTTATGTAATTCATTAAATTTATTGTTTTTGTTTTTAAAAAATTCGAACTGAAAGCAATGGAAAATAAATGAATAAGTTCAAGTCACGTTTTGGAATTATTGATGGCGAGTTAATTACAACAAAATTAAATCCGTTGGTTGTTTCTTCATTGTTTGTTTTGTAGTTCGAAAAGCGAGATTATAACTTTAACAGGAATGGATTAAATTTTCCCCTGTTACGTGTGTCATAATATAAATGGGTAAAATATATTTTGATTTTAACTCATTAAATATTTACTAATTGTGTAATTAACAATTTCAGTTTTACTGTAAGCAAAAATAAATGTAAATATTAAATTAATTAATCAGCAATTTTGTTTGAATTTAAAATAAAATTGCAAATGTCGATAAAAGACTCCCAATGTGAATTTGCATCAGTAGGCACAATTCCTACAGGAAAAAACTGCAATTCGTTTCTCTACAAAACGTTTTATGTTAGTTGTTTGAAAAGGGTTGTTCCCCAGTGACATTTTACCCAACTGTTATATTGCCAGGTGTTTTAAAATTGTGAAATATGGTTACATCGAGCAACTAGCTCGATATTTCACGACGAACATAAAAGAAATCCTGCCCACCATGAATTACGTTTCATCGAACGTTCGTGCATAAATTAACGTCATAAAAATGTGTTTTATGCGGAAAACAATCGACGTTTATCTGTGCTTTAAAATAGTTTTAACGGTAGCTAAAGTTGATCGGATGAAGTCAATAAGTGAAGCCAATTATAGTGAAACTGTTAACAAAAGAAAATTCTCATCGTCTGCGAACTTTTGACACCTTTAATGAAACGAAACTTCTCTAATTTGCCGACTTGAAAACCGTTTTTAAAGTGCAGGAAAACGAATCGATTTTCACGTTAATTTAACCTTCGAAAAATCTGGGATTTTCCAAATTATTATTTCAAATCCACCAGGTGATTTGGATGGTTCTAACGAGAGGCATTAAATCTCCAAGAACGTAATGAAACTAGACGGATTTCAGGATTTAAACTACGGCCCCGGATTTAATGAAACCTCCTGAAATTACCGGAATCCTTCAATCATATTTTCGCTAAGACAAAACGTCGGTTTCAATTACACTTGAACCGTTCATTTCGATTTTTCGACTGGAAACTTTAAATAGGAATTTCGATTAGTGATTTGGGTAATTGGAATTCTGTTTGAAGTCGTTTCCAACTTTTCACCTTCAGACAGTTTTGAAAGGTTTCGTTCGAAAGTGTTAATCGCCTGTAAAGTTTAATTTCGCCACGACTGAAAAACTCCGACAAAGCATCTATAATTTATTTAAAATTCGAGAATATACGGTACATACAAAACGTTCTCTAGTGTGCTCCTGTTCCTGAAATTGTCTAAGGTTCCACAAAGAAATGTGTCAGCGATTTTACAATCGCATGAATGTTTTAAGCACGATCGCGTTTCGCATTTATACCTTAAATGTTACTGCACATGTGTTTTCTTTACAGAATAAAAAATTTAAGCAAGTGTTTACGTGCCAAGTTTTACTCTTGTTTTGTTGCTCGTTTTAATGGGTATGTCAAAGTTTGTAAACCCGACGTTAAATTAATTAGCATATTGAGAAGTTTCTTACAGAGTTGGCCGCTTCGTTGCTTCGAATCCGATAAACTTACAATTAACGTTTGAAGGGTTGAACATCGATTTGATTAACTTGCCTGACTCAATATTTACTATTCATAAAACTAATTAGCACGATAAACTTGTTTTGTGTGGAAGACTGGTACAATAATGTGATTAAAGTTAGACAAAAAAAGTTGTAAAGCAATTTAAAACGTTGACAATTGTTCGTTCCTTTCAATGGCGTATCTCGCCCGATTCTAGACAGTACTCAGATTCGTAATATCCTCTTTTCATCATTTTCCATTTATTACTCTAGTCGACAGATTTTAAGAAATTTCATTCGCGTTTCTGAAATACATTTCTGGTAAAATTTTAGATATAATGTTTTAATGTATTTTAAAGTAGTGTTTAAATGTGGGGTCATTTCCTTCAAAACTGGCGATGAAAGTAGTAATTTAATCAAAAAAGTGTTTTTAGTAAGTTCCATAACTGTACTTAAAATAAAATAATTTCTTCTTTATACTTTACTTTTTAGGGCTTTTTATTATGATTATTTATAAAATATGAGTGTTAAAAAAGTTATTACGTTTTCCAATCTTAAAAATGTAAATCATAAATATCAGTTTAAACACAACTATTAATCAAAATAAGAACCGTTTGTGTCAATATTTTTGCCAACGAGAAACAAGCATTTTACTCGGTTCTAGGTACTTTCCAGAAACAAATACTTATTTCCGTTATGCTGTAATATTAATACAAATTTTAGAATGGAGTATTTAACTATACAAGAGAGAATAGAAATGATTCTGGTCAGCATTTTCCGGATAAAATTCGTTCCCGTGTTTCAACTTAATGTCAAGCAATTTGCAATTGAAGTTAATGTTCAACGAAAAAAACATACTCATTGTGCTCCAATTGCTGGAGAAAATAATCAAATTACCATATTATATACTGCAACTGTTTAACCCTCATGTTAGTACACGTCTTTGGACTGTTAATGTGTGATGTGTAATAATTGGCAATAAACTTAATATTTTCCTTATTATTGAAAGCAACGTGAATGAGGAACATCTGAGGAACAAAGACCAACATGACTGAACAAATCAGAAATGTTTCTTGGTTTCAACTTAATGTTAAATAATTTGGAATTGAAGAAAATGTTTAACGAGAAAAAACAGTGTTTGTCCTCCACTTGTTGGAGAAAATAATCAAATAGTCATATTATTTGCAACAACTATTAATCCTTATGTTATGTTATTAATATCTAAAATAACTCATTCCGATTGTCAAAGAATATTTTTTGGAGAATCAGATACAGTATTGGCAGAAAGTAGAGCAACTTTTTTAAAATTCCAATAATTTTTGTCCTGTTTATTATGTGAAAAAAAAAATGTATATTCAAAATTAACTTCCCTTTATAAATTTAACAATTACATAGTTAAACAATAAAAAAATGATTTGTTTTGGGCTGGTAAAAAGTAGAGCAACTTATGTTATTTAAAATTTTATTACTACGAATAATTTGTAATTAGTATTTTAATTAATTTTACACTAATTTATTGTAAAATTCCCATTATTATGAATAACTTCCAAACACCTTTTTTAAATGGAAAGCAACAGATGGTCAATAATATTTGGATCAATACTTTGCCAGGATTCACTCAGAACCGTGAATAAATCTTGCTAATACTTTTTGTGTATTTTATTGTTCACTATCTCCCATAAGTTTTTAATGGAGTTTAGATCGAGAAATTAAGATGCCCAGTTCATAACATTAATTTTTTCCCTTAAAAGACACTGCATTAAATATTTTGAAGTGTGCTACTGGTTATTATCTTGTTGAAAATAAAGTTTTAGTGGCATATTTTTATCTGAATACGGTACCATATTGTTCCTCAATATTTCTTTATATATAAAATGATCCATGATACATACTTTATTCAAAGGAGAGGAACCATTGCAAATCCCAAAAAGCAACCCCATTCCATTATCGACCTGTCGCCGTGTTTATCAGTGAGTATGATAAACTTTGGGTTAAACTTTGCATGAATAGGTTGCCTTACATATAAAATCCCATCACTAGTAACCAGATTAAACTTGATTTTATCACTCCAGATCGCTTGTTTCCAATCATTTAAAGACCAATGTAAAAGGGACCTGGTGAACTCAAATCTGCCTCGTCAGTTCTTCTCTGATAGTAGTAGTTTTTTAGTCCGGCCTTCTCGGATGAAGACCCCCTATCTCTTACAGTTCTTGAAGAAACATTAATTCCAAGTTGCGTCTCAAGTAGAGCTTTTAGTTTGCTGGAACTCAGGAAAAGATTTTTTTTGGAATAGGATAAAATTTATTGGTTTTTCTTGATCGTCCAGTCTTATTTTTTCTTCCACATCACCAAATCTTAAAATTGTTGTAAAACACGCATTACAATGTGATATTGATTTTTCCCTCATCGGATTCAAAGAACGATACAATCTGTGATTTTAATTTGGAAAATAATTTCTTTCCACGAGGTACTATATTAATTTAGTTTATTTCGGTGTATACTATGGAACTAAAAATTATTGTAGATTTTGTAGAGATTACTGACATTTAGTAACTACATTTTACCAGTTGAATATTTAGTTTTTTAATTTGTAGCTAATATAATTATTTTTACTACAAGAAACATTCACTGATATATTTGTATACAGTGCATTCATAATTGTTATAAATTATATTAGATTTGCCTATATAGGGCGGTAGTTTTTAAAATTCCTCTGCCAATACTGTATATTTGCACTTCACAGTTGTGTACAATGTTTGGTAATGTGAATAAATCCATTGCAGTAGAATGCCACCTTTTTGAATACTTACTTTAATAGAAATATAATGGGCCTTGAATTTGAATATCACAAATGTTAAGTGTAAAAATCAGTAATTAAAAATTTGATAAATAAAATTTGTTTTAAGACTATTTTTGATTTTTACAATGAAACTGAAAAAGGATTACTATAAAATAATTCTACTCGTTTTGATAATAATTAGATTATTAACTGTTATGAACTTGATTCGAACTGTTTTTTAATGACCAGAACGTATATAATATTCTAATGTTGCTCAATGACAAAAAGGACAATTTGCAGTAATTATTGCATTGAAATTTAAAATATAGAAGGGGAGGTAATGTACTAGATGCAGTTACAATCCTTGAAAGTCTATATTAAGTCAAAAAAGTTAATAGTACCATAATAGTTACGATTTAAAATATTTCTTTATCGTTTCTCAACATTTTAAAAATAAATCTAGATTAGAATACCGTTTTCATAGACCAATTTGTAGCATCATGTAAAATTATATAACCTTTGTTAATTTAAATATGGATCTGAGCGACAAAAAAAGCAACCATTTAAAATTAAGATTGATCAGGAAAGATCACGTTACGAATTTTTTCAATTGAGTCACTGTACTAAAAACATTCTTCGAACGTTCGTAATATTAAGGAAGTGTTGTACTTAACTCCAACACTTGTAAAACAGTTAAATTTAGTTGTGACAGGCCATTAATCTATTTTTATGATTTTAAAGTGGTGCGCATAGGAAGTTGGGAAAACGTTCGCGTGTAATGTTTACTCGTTTTTTGTACATGTTACCACATAAACGGTGGAAATGTTTTCTTTTAAAATAATTAAATTAAATTGTTTTGAGTACAACTATAAACCTTAAATTATATACAATTTACTCTCTTTGCATTTTAATTATTTTTAAACGAAATAAATATTTTCATGGTACAACATATAGTTCGAACAAACTTCAGTTCAATCTTGTCGTTATCGTGTTACCTAAAGCAGTTTGAACTTTTAAAGGCAACTTAACAGGCTCCAAACTTTAATAAGAGTTTAAAAGGTGCACGTTTCCAATTCACGTAAACTATTCACAACTTCTTTCTCACACGATTAAACCTGTTCCTTAAGAAAAAAACATACATATACGTGTATATATAAAAACAGGTGGACCGAACATATTATTAAATCGAGCTCTGAGAATAGACCACCTGAAATAGTTTGGGCCGATTGTTTTTTCTGTCGTAATTATGTGTCGTTATTGTTCGGCTATTTTTGAAATTTCTAGACGACACAAGCATGTGCTGTTTCCACCTTAATTTAGCTATCCACTATGAAATTTTCATTGTGAATTGTTCACGAGTTTTTGACGTAGTTTTAAAATGATTCATTCGCTTATTTATGTATATTTTTCTTGTTTTCAGGTAAGTGGAAAACGCATTTGGCATCCAAACGTAAGTAACTATGACATAAAATGATGCAGATCGATCATCGTAATTTCAGGAAAGTAATCTTAAGTTTTACATAAAAATAACAGAAAGACGAAAGTAGACGAATGTGCTCTTTATTAATAAAATTAATAAGTGCATAAACTGTGACATAAAACGCAAGAAATCGATAAAAATATAGTGTAGGAAAACATTTCCTGTGCCTTTCCAGTTGTAAATTCACCACTTTAATTTATTGAGAAAAAATAAATTGTGGACAAAAATAGACACAATAACTTGGTCTTTGTATAGCGTGACCTAGAAATATTTTTAATGACGTACATTTTATTAAACGGTACAAAATTTTGAATTAAATAAAGTTCATCTTAAATTGTTGTGACCTTCGTAGTAACATATTTATTAACGCAGCAGGAAAACACGTGAAATATTTTGTTCGGCAAAGTGTGAAACATTGTCCGCAAATCGACCGGCTAAATAGTGAACATCGTGGCCAGAGTTATATTTAATAATTACGAGGAAATGCTTTCATCCTTTGTCCTTCAGTGCCCTTTTTATTTTCAGTACTGCCGTGCTATGCTTTTCATTCAGTCCGATCGAAGTGGACGCAAGATTAATGATGGGCTTTTTACATCTACTGTTACATTATTTTTCAATTACAACATACAGTTCGGATCGATGCCTTAATTATTTGGAAAAAGAACTGTTTGTGATTTAAAAAAAAAGTATAATATGTCGTGTTGACTTTTGAAGTTCACCGAATTTATTCAAACTGGAAATTACCATTTTAATTAATGGAACTTTTATCAGGATTGTTGAGTTGTGATTACGATAAAAAAATTAATTAAAAGTGATCAGTGAATGTTTATTTAGCAAATGGATGTGCACCAGGTAATTTAATTAAACATGTAACACTGCACAATTTATATTTTGACAATAATTGTTCCAATTAATGAATTAAATTAGTAAAAACTACTAGTATATTACACAAAAATTTTGCTTACATATTTTTATTTTTTTAAATTTATTTTAAGTAGTTAATTAATTTTTGAACCAATATTTTTATTG
The DNA here is from genome assembly GCF_024364675.1 of Aethina tumida. Taxonomy (NCBI): domain Eukaryota; kingdom Metazoa; phylum Arthropoda; class Insecta; order Coleoptera; family Nitidulidae; genus Aethina; species Aethina tumida. The sequence continues at coordinate 11,287,847 of NC_065439.1, forward strand.
AAAATGTCTTTGATATTTCATAATAAATGTTAAAAACACTTAATTCTTTATAAAATTGTTAAATATGTTTATTAAAACTAAATGCATCAGGAAAAATATCTTTGATACTTCATACTAAATTTTAATGAATTTATTATAGTTTATATTTCATACGAATTAATGTTTATTTAGCAAATGGATGTGCACCGGGTAATTTAATTAAATATGTACATTGCAAAATTTATATTTTTGACAATAATTGTTCTAACTAATAGATAAAATTAGTAAAAACTTAACATATTACATCAAAATTCTGCTAACATTATTATTTTAAATAGTTAATTAATTTTTGTACCTGTATTTTTATTGAATATATAAAAAGAGATTTCTTAATAAATGTTAAATGGTTTTATTATACATGTTAAATAATGTTAAGAATAATATTATAAAAATATCTTTGGTACTCCATAATAAATTAATATATTAAAATATTTTTCGTGTGTTTATAAAATTGTTAAATATATTTATTAAAACTAAAATCTGGAAAAATATCTTTGATACTTTCATACTAAATTTTAAGGATTTTTGTATAGTTTATATTTAATACGAATGTTTATTTTGCAAATGGTTGTGCATCAGGTAATTTAATTAAATATGTAACACTGCACAATTTATATTTTTGACAATAATTCTTGCAACTAATGGATCAAATTACTAAAAACTTAACACACATTACATAAAAATTTTGCTAACATATTTTTATTTTTTTTTTCAATTTATTTTAAGTAGTTAATTTTTTTACCTGTATTTTTATTGAACATATAAAAATGTTACACGTATTTATTTAAATACAAAATATCTTGTTAAGAACACTTAATTGAATGTTTTATTATACATGTTAAAAATGTTAAGCATAATATTATAAAAATATTTTTTGTACTCCATATTAAATTAATATTTTAGAATATTTTTCCTGTATTTATAAAATTGTTAAATATATTGATTAAAACTAAATGCATCAGGAAAAATATCTTTAACACTTTATACTAAATTTTAAGGATTTTTTATAGTTTATTTATCGTCATAATAAATGTTATAATGTTATATTTATTGAAATTAAACATATTATTGATATTTTGTAATAAATTATTGTATTGTATACTTATTTATGTGTATATGTATTATTGTATATATATAAAAAAATGTCATATAATAAAATTTTAAAAACACTTTTCTAAATTTGTTTCCACTGTACAGGTTAAAAAAATCGTTAAGGATAATTATTGTAATAAGTATCAAGTAAACAACAGTAACATAATTAAAGATCGATTTTCCATCAACCTATTGTCAGATGCAAGTAAACATCTTCCAATGATTGATAGACAAACTGGCATAGTCGACGTGAACAAAGACGCATCATTTTAAGACCTAAATTTTTCGTCGATCACATTTAATAGGAATAATTTCGAGTGACGGGCAATTGTCAAGTCAGAAACAAAATGGGAACGTCCATTATTAATGCGTCGGTTCCACGGAAGCTGCTACCAAAAACGGGCAACGCTAACGAATAAATCGACCGTTTCGTTTACGGGGAAACGTTAGAAAACGTGTTAAAATCGCCATGTACGTTTTTGTACCGTAGCAGGAATGTCAACATGCTGCAAACTGCCACTCGATCGCCAAATACGATTTTACGACTGGAAGAAACAAACACAATTATTGAATGAATGGACGCTTTTGTTTTTGAAGCCTCGCTTTTTACGAAAACTCCGTTCTCGACCTTTTGTTCGACGAAAAGTCTGATCGGCATTTACCTTTTGGATGAGCAACGGATGAACGACCAAATCGGCTTAAGGCCGAAATTTTTGATGTGTGTATTAAACCAAAACCAAAACAAGCGATTTTTCTAACACCAGCAGCAGGAATCCTCGCCGGCGTAACACTCGTGCCGAATCGCAGGAGTCCGTGCGTCGCCGTCGGGCGTCCGGGAAGCGGCAAACCGTGCAGTGCGGTCGCGAACGCGCCTCCGAAAAGGCCATCCGGATTTCGGTAACCGTGTTCACAGAAACGTGCTCCAGGTGAATAAATCTCATCCTCATCTCCCAACATTTGTTTTTTTTTTGTGCCAGTTTGTGCAGTTGTGGTGGCGGATTAAAAAAAGAAAGAAATTCCTGCCGACGGAGAAGGTGAAAAATTTTATCATGTTTCTTGTAGTTACGATTGGTTGTGTGAATTATGGTACGCAGATGAGATTGTTCAATTATTTTTTGAGAGTCTAGCAGATTATCGTTATGTACGTAATGTTGTTTACAATAACTAGATAAGTGGTTATTACACATTACATTCATTAATTTAATGAGGCAACATCAAACAAGTTTTGCGAATTGTGTGATTCATACTTTAAGTTTTCTTTTTTATTACATCGAATTTTGAATTGAATTTTTAATAGAATTATTAATTTTAATTAATCCTTTTGTTTTTTTCAAATTTAACTTATTTGAATTGGAAAATACTGATAAATGTAATATTTTCGCAGTTTATAAATTGTTTCATTAATAATTTTTGTATATTGTGAATGTACTACGAAAAAAATTAAATTAGATTATTCTGTTTTTTAATAACTTTGTTTTCGAAAATTTAGCTCAATCTATATATATATATATATATATATATATATATATATATATATATATATATAATAAATTAAATTATATTATTTTCAATTAATTAATTCATTTTTTAGAGTATCTTTTGAACTTGAACTCAATCTAGAATATATTTAAACAAATACAAAATATACTGTCTTGTTTTACAAAATGTAATTATTTATCATATAAAAATTTAAACTAATTTTTTTCTTTATTTTTATGTAATTTATGTCATTTTTAACAAATTTTAACAAAAAAACTATAAAAAATTTGAAAATTATAACGTATTTTTCTTTCATTTTTTGTAATTATTTATAAATTTTAATAAAAAAATATAGAAATTTGTAAATAATAATTACTATTTTTTAATTATTCTGTTTTCTAATAACAATATTTTTGAAAATTTAGCTCAATCCAAATATATATAAAAAATTTATAAAAATAATACATTAAAATTATATTATTATTTTTAATTAATTATTTTTTTAGTATATCTTTTAAACTTTAATTCAATCTAGAATATATTTAAACAAATACAAAATATATTGTCTTGTTTTACAAAATGTAACTATTTATTATATAAGAATTTAATTTAATTTTGTCCCTAATTTTTGTGTAATTTGTCATTTGTTGCAAATATTAACAATAAACTATAAAAATTGAAAATTATAACGTATTTTCCTTTAATTTTGTGTAATTTATATAATTATTTAAAAATTTTAATAAAAAATATAAAAATATGTAAATTATATTTTTCTTTACTTTTGAATAATTTACATAATTATTTACAAATTTTAATAATCATAAAAAATAATTTGTAAATTAAAACATATTTTTCTTTATCTTTGTGCAATTTCTATTATTATTGACAAATTTTAATGTCGGAATAGAAAAATTTGTGAATTATAATTTAAAATATAATAATAATAATTAATATTTACATTTAATATAGATAAATATTTTTATCTTTGTCAGTATAATTGTCAGTTATAAAATTTGTAAGAAACTAATCTTTTTATATTTATATTATTTTTACTTTACAATTTATACAGTTTATAAAATTTATCAGTAAAAATACATTGGAGCTAATTTCATATAACATTACAAATAAAAATACATTTACGACTGCCAATCTTACAAAAACATTAAAATTGGTGGGCGTAGAATAAAAATTTAATTTATTTAAATTTATTTTTGTGTAATTTATGTCATTATTTACAGATTTTAACAAAAAAATATAAAAAATTCAAAATATTTTTTTTATTTTTGTATAATTATTGACAAATTTTAATGTCAGAATAGAAAAAATTGTGAAGTATAATTATCAGTTATAAAATTTATAAGAAACTGCTCTTTTTATATTTATATTATGTTTGTTTACTCTACAATTTATACATTTTATAAGATTTATCATTAAAAATATATTGGATCTGTTAAATTATAACATTACAAATAAAAATACATTCCCGACTGTCAAACTTCCAAAACCATTAAAATTGGTGGACGTACAATTTTAATTGTTTCGACAAATTCATCCTGGTTGTGGATAGGTGGTTATATAATAAAACCAAAACAGACCGAATCATTTGTTCAATTAATGTCCCATAAAACACAACGAATGTGTGATTTCAAGCGGTTGTGTCGTATCATAAACCAACACTCATATGCAGTTAATTTTTTACTGCACCACCTCTAAAAATATTTCACGTTGGGAGTAATGTTTACGTTTTGCGGGAACATGCTCCCAATCAATCAATTCGGATCAGAACGCTAATAGTAAACAGACTGTTTGGTTTCCTATTGTTGGACGAACGGGAGAAAAATAAATATATTTAGAAAAGGTGAAATTACGAGCCTTTGAACCGTGGAGAACAATGCGTTTGACGTGTACAAGTGAAACTGAAACAGGAATTTCATATGAAACATGTCAGTGGCAGGGTGCAAGTCTTGTTACCGTCCGTTTCGGTTCTCCGGAATATTTTGATGTGGATAGATGAATAAAAAGTTCCCAAGTGGAGAGAAATCTCATTTGGTACGTGATATTAATGGTATTAAAAGTAGTCACCTCTAACGAGATTACAGTTTTACTTACACCTCGTCAAATAAGATTGCAGTGGATTTGGACACGAGCTTATTTGATTTCAAACGTGACATTAATGCGAGCATAAAGTGCATATAAATATTCAAATCCTGTGACACAACGACAAAACTTTTCTGATTACGTATCTTATTGTTCCTGACTAATTTAATAGAATAAGTTACAAACATAACACAACCTAGATAACATTTGCAGTAGGATCAAAATTGATCCGTTGTTGCTGTTATTCCTGTTAATTGCCAGACCGCATGATCCAACTAATTACCAACAACCCCGAATCCGATTCACACTTGCATCGCCGAATCCCGTGTTCGAAGATCGTTTCGAAAACAGTTAATTAACTATTTTTTTCATACACAAAAGTTGAATTGTGACATGAAAGGCTTAGAAGCTATCAACATGGAACATCTGAACGATATTTAATTTACTCACAATACAAACAACAAACAATGGGGATTAAAATCATGATGGAGACATGTTGGTGAGCGCAACATATTCATGACTATGTGCTCACTGATTCGTGCAGGTTTAATGGTTTAGTCGTGTTTCTATCGTATTATGGCTCTTCTAATTTTAATCTAATGCTGTTTAATACAAGAAGAATGTTTTTTTTTTTTCATTTGCACTTTATATCTATATGAACAAATATTATGAACTATATGTATTATATTTCTTCTAATTTACCTAATTCTGTCTCTTCTAATTTCTATCAAATGCTGTTTAATATACGAAATTTATTTGTATTTTATACACATGAAAAAATATTGTACTATATGTATTTCTAATGTTATCTAACACTATTTAACACACAAAATTATAAACAAATGTTATTTATTTGAATAGTATATATTCTGTGTCTTTTAATTTCAATCTAAATCTTCATTTTTAATTGTCTCATACAAATATTTTTAATAACATATGTTCTCTGTCTTTTAAATTCAATCTAATGCTGTTTAGTACATATATAAAATATACAAATTATACTAATAATATATTCGATAATTTGAATTTTGGTAACTCGAAGCAAATTGGTGGGCAATGGCGTCCAGGGTGAAAATTATGTGAAATTTTTACTTGGTAACTCGAACTTTGATTACTTGAATATCTTGATATTGAATTAAATATTTGGCATAACCTTGGATAAGTCGAATTTCACCTGCCTCAGGTGAACTTCTCAAGGATTTTCTTTCTTTCTTATACCCGAAGAGAATTCCCTATTGACAAGAATTCTAAGACAATTTATTAAAATAATCTCGGAAACTCCTACAATTTACTTTGTGGTGTTTATACATGATTGCAACATCCTAAATTCTAAATGGAAGTACATTTTACTAAGGGGTTATTCCGATCAAATGTCTTAAAGACAACCCCTACAATGGTAATGCTTATATTTCGCTACAAGGTTTCGTGTGGGAAAACATATGCATGAAAATCTTGGCAAAGCTATTCTGGAATGGTTTAATCGTAGCTTTGTTTGAAATCATGTATTACATAAATTTATGTTTCAAATTGTTACTTTTGATAAGCAGTGTACTTTAGCAGTATTTTTTGTAATATCTATCATAAATCATACTTACATGGTAAATACACATTTATAATTTTCTATGCATGTATTTTATTTAATAACTTGAAGTCTCGATTGTTGTGGCAAATGATGATTCGAGTAATCGAAGTCGACTGTTTTTTCTTTAATTGAACTCTAATATTACATATGAACACATGTTTTAAATTGTACTGTTGTTTTTTCTAAATTCATTCTGATGTAATTTACAAATTATATTATTTCGTTTTTAATTATCTCTAATAAGAATAAATGTTATTATAGTTATATCTAACTTTAATTAATACACATGAAATATTTTTCATTTTTTATTGTTTCTGATTTATAAGTATGAAGAAATATTTAGAATTAAATTTTCTGCAAAAACTGTTTAAAACAGGAAAAAATTATTTCAATTTCGATTTATTTTTTTGAAATTGTATAAACGAACGTTTTGAGCTGTATTTATTCTGTCTTTTCTAATTTGAATCTAATGCTGTTCAATACACAAAAAAATATGTTTTTATTAATGCATATGGCTAATTCTTATTATAAAGGAATAAAACGGAACATTTTCAATTTCGGACTTTTAATTGCTATATCTAGTGTGCAAAGTTGTCAGTGCTCAAGGTTTCGACTTGACGATTGAAAACTGTTAAATTTATATAATAATAAAAATTATAATGTTAATGCTATTTTACTGCAAGGATAATGAGAAATAACCAGGAAACTGAAATTATTAAATTTAAAATCACATATTTAGTGTTTATTTAGAAACAATTAATCAAAATATTTAAACAGTAAATATTCCTTCTGTTCTGTTTCTTTTAATATTAATCCAGTGATATTTAATACAAGAAAAATATTATTTTATTTTTAATTGTCTCTAATTTATACATGAACACATGTTTTAAATTGTACTATTGTTTCTTTTAAATTCATTATGATTTAATACACGAATTACATTATTTCTGCTTCCAATTTATACATAAGAACAAATGTTTTGAATTATATTTAACTTTGATTAATACACATAAATTATTATTTCATTTTTAATTGTTTCAAATCTACGATCTGACATACGAAGAAAAATTTAGAATTAAATTTGTTCTCTTTCTTCTAAAATCAATCAATCATTGTTTAAAACATGAAAAAAAATTTCATATAGCTAATTCTTATTATAAAAGAATAAAACGAAACGTTTTCAATTCCGCACTTTTAATTGCTATATCTAATGTGCAAAGGTATCAGTGATCAAGTTTTTGTCTTAAGTAAGCTAAAGTTTTGTGGGTCAAACAAAATATTCGTAAATATTTAAAACATAACCGTTTTTCTTTTTAAATATGGACAAACAAGCGATACATGGCGCAGAAAAATGAAAATAAATTTTAAACATTTATAAAAATGCATAATAAGTGTCGTGTATACCGTTTAGAAAGCGTTTGATCCAACTGAATTTTGAGAGAGATATCTTGCATGACAGAGACAGTAAAAGTTTACCAATACGGACATTTACTGTTTTTGTCGTGCATGTGTCTCTCTCACTATTCAGTAGGATCAAACCCTTTTTGATAGGATTGGCATATAATAATGAAAATTACGATGGTTATGTTATTTTATTGCTAGGATAATGAGAAACCCAAGGAAACTGAAATTATTAAACATAAAATCACATATTTAGTGTTTATTTAGAAACAATTAATCAAAATATTTAAACAGTAAGGCACAGATTAAAGCAAGGTCACATAATCAACAATCCTAACGTTTTAACAAATTTTTTGTTAGTAACACAAAAATGCTATATTTTAATGCAATCTTAATTAACAAATAAAAATCTTTAAGAAATCCATATATTGTCTATTCTATGATGGAAATTCGAAAAAATAGGGATATTATTTAGTTTTTAATTATCTCTAATTTATACATAAGAACAAATGTTTTGAATTATATCGAACTTTGATTAATACACATTGCTTTCTTTCTTCTACAATCAATCCAACACTGTTTAAAACATGAAAAAATTATTTCATTTTTGATTTATTGTTTTAAAATTGTATAAACAAACGTTCTGAACTGTATTTATTCAGTCTTATAATGAGAAATAACCAAGGAAGTGAAATTATTAAACATAAAATCACATATTTAGTGTTTATTTAGAAATAATTAATATTTAAAGAGTAAGGTACTAGGAATCACCCGAGATTTAAGCAAGGTCACATAATCAACAAACCTAACGTTTATTTATTTTGACGCTTTGTTTGAATGCAATCTTAATTAACAATTAAAAATTTTTGAGAAATCCATATGTTGTCTAACCTATAATGGAAATGCGTATAAAAATAGGGAGACACGTTTTTAGTTTGATTGTTATTATGATTAGATATAATATTTTTAATTTATATTTTTACTTTACGTATTATTTCGGCAAAATCGTGTGACAATTTTACTCACATTTAGGCGTTTTTTTTTTTTCATATACTTTCTGTCCTCGCTGAATTTCAGTGCCTAAATAGAATAGAATTTCTGTGTCACTCTCAATTTTAATTAAATGTTGTTTAACACGAATAATAGTATTTTTTTAATTGTGCTTAATTTATACACACAAATAACAAAAAAGTATTTTTCCTTTGAATCTAGTAAATCCTGACCGGAAATAAAATCAGGCGAGAAGCAAATTATGAACTCTTTTCATTGGTAATTTACCGTTTGAGCCTCATACCCGCTACAGAGGTAGCGAATCAATTTTGAAACAAAACGTGAGCGTAACATTCATCGCCTGAGGACAAGTTGCTCTTGTTATTTGTTTGGACGGATGAAAACATTTTACCTCGTGCATACGTGACTTTTTTCGCCCGTTAGTTTCCATAGGAAAATTAATTTCCATTTATTAGACTCGGGAAGTTTGTAAAAGGGTTATTTCAATTCGCTCCCCGGAATTAACTGTGAATCTATTCATTAGTTTTCAACTAGTATTGATCGTAATTAAATAAAATATGCGAAACCAGTTAAAAGTCACGTTAATTAATTGTTTGTTGAAAAGTTAAAAAGAAAAATGTTGAATGAATAATAAACGAATTCACTAACGAAATTAGTGGTCGCATTAACTCGTTTATCTGAAACACTACAAGAGTACTAACGTCTCCCAGCGGTTTTCGCGGTTTCCCGTTTCTGGAAACGTTGTCTCCGGTTGTTTTTCGTTTTAGTGGTAATTTATTGTTCGAGCAATTTTCGCCAAGTCTTAATCTCGACAGAGTCGCGTCCGATGTGATAAAAGGTCTCGACGCTTTTATTAAAACGTGGGCACTAATTTATTCGTTTACGTGCGAGGTGTTAATTCCGCTCTCAAGGTTCCCAATGTATCTGTCGTTCGTGTACGTTTTCATTTGATACAATTGTTACTGTTGTTTGTAACGTTAATGGTTGTGTAGTTTCGACATGGCCAATTATACTTCATGCTAATGTTATATTGTCCAATTTGTACTGGCAGAAAATATCTATGCAATTAGTTTGTGTAACTTTCAAGTCCCGTAGAAGATTCTCCATGGATTAAACTAGCCGAAAGTTTCGTAAACTTTGAAAGGTTAGTGAATATTAAATTTGACGTGGTTCGGTACGAATATCTGACTAGATTTCCCTACCTAAAGGTCGTACAAACAATATAAACCAATTTTCAGGGCAATCAGGGAAAACAAACTAATTTTAAATAGATCTCGCAGCTGACATGTGGTTGAAATGTTCAATTATAATTTCAGAAAACGTTTTGTACAAGAAACCAAGAGACTTTGTATCAGTCCCAAACATGTATTTACTTTCCGTTTATACACTTCAGTGAGTTTCTTGTAGGTTGTGTAACAACCAACTGTTCAAAATTCCCTTTGGTTGTTGTGTGGTTGAATGTCTTTTATGTAAATTGCACCGTAAACATTATAATGAATGTTTAACATCGCCTAAAAGAATTATTATATGTATGTATTAATAATTCTGCGAATCAATTTAGTTATTCGTATGTAATTTAATATATTCGATTATTTATTTTTCAAATGCACAATAATGAATTATATTTAAATTAGTCAGAAATGAATCAGAATTAATATTTATTAAAAAACGTTTATTTTTGTTTGTTGAAGTCATCGATATATTTGATGTATTTGATAATTACAATAGTTAGTTATGGTTTTGAATTAATTTTTATTTCGTTTTATGTTAATGTAATATTTCACAAGTAACTACATTTTAAATGTAATAGTAAAAATTTATGATCTCCATGCAGAAAAATATAGGCACAGCGTCGTCGTCACATCGATGAATATTTAATGTTATTTCAGTGACTAAATGTAAACAGAATGTATTAAATTTATTAGTAAATATTCGAGAACATTTTTAAAAATGCTAAATTACTTATCCCGGAAAAATTTCGAATTCAGTCCGCGTAAAGGTTGGCAGAAATAAATCAAGAATTATTTTCTCCAGACAACAAAATTGTTGAATTTTGACAGAAAACTGACAAAGTAAAATAAAATTGTTTCCTTTTATTTCGCTGAAACAGTCAACTACATAACAATAAATAAAACAGATTGTTCTCTTCTTTTTATTTGATATATCTTTCGTATCGGTTTCTATTTACTTTATTATCCTCTACATTTTATTTCGTCCTCGTTAAATCGTTGCAACAACTTTGTTCTTGCCCAATTAGATACTGAAAGCACATTTTAAATATTACATTTTTTGCCATAAAAATATAATTTGCTAATGGACAAAAAATATACGGACGACCCAATTGAGGAAATCTTAAAATAAGGCTTAAAATTCCTTACAGTTTTCCAGATAATTTGGCTTAACTGAAAGTTGCCTTTTCCACAACAGAGATTTACTCCTTTTAACGTTGGAGTTTTTGTTAACAAGTTTCCTTTAAAATTTAATCCTCAGATTCTCATCATTTATTAAGTTAATGAGAAACGTTGTTCAATCTTTGTTAGAACTTTTTTGTTAAAAATAAATTAAAATAATCAGGTTTCACTAAAGAAAAACCTAATTAGACCACGTGGATGTACTGAAATGTTAATTTTGTGTAAATTTTATTTTTTATTTAATTGTTAAAATTACTGGACGCCCTAGTAATTTTTGAAATTTATAAACAAGAATAAAGCTTCTGTAAAACTTTTCGTAATTGCTCTCCGAAATTTTCTCATTATTTAGATAAATTAAATTATGTTGAATTTGATTATAGTGAAAATAAATATAAAACATTTTTACTATAATTCATGGATTGTTGGACATTGGACTGTTGGAGATCCAAAAGTTTGTAATCGAATAAACTATAAATTAAAAATATACTACTTGAGACATTGAAATTTTTTAGTATTTTAAAAAATTGCTCTAATGGCTCTAGAGTGGCTGAAATTCGTGAAAAATTAAATGAAATTAAAACGTTGAGACGTTGTTCAATCTTTGTTAAAGTAACAAGTTTTCAATGAAAAAAAACCTAATTAGACCACGTAATATGTGGATGTACTGAACTGTTAATTTTGTGTAAATTCTAGATTATTTAATTGTTAATAGTATATAAATTTTTTCAAGTGCTGGACGTCCTAGTTTTAATTTTTGTAATTTATAAACATGAATAAAGCTTGCGTAAAACTTTTTATTGGTTTTCGAAATTCTCTCAGTATTTAGAAATTAATATATGTTTAAATTTGATTGTAGTGAAAATATATATAAAACATGTCTACAATAATTCATGGACTGTCGGACATTGGATTGTTGGAGCTCCAGAAGTTTGAAATCGAATAAACTATAAATTAAAAATGTACTACTTCAGACATTGAAATTATTTATTATTGTAAAAAATTTTTTGTTTATAATTATAATAAATAATTAATTTTCTTTGAAGAAAAACCTAATTAGACCACGTAATTATATGTGGGTTTACTGAACTGTTTATTTTGTGTAAATTTTATTGTTAATAGTATAAGAAACTTTTTTTCAAGTGCTGGACGTTCTTGTTTTAATTTTTGAAGATTATATACGTGAATAAAGCTTCTGTAAGACTTTTCATAATTGCTTTTCGAAATTTTATTTGATACTAGTGAAAATATATACATATTATATATATATATATATATATATATATATATATATATATATATATAACATTTTTACAATAATTCATGGATTGTTGGACATTGGACTGTTGAAGCTCCAAAAGTTTGTAATCGAATGAACTATAAATTAAAAAAAGTACTACTTGATACATTGAAATTATTTATTATTGAAAAAATGCTTTAATGGCTCTGCAGGGGCTGAAATTTGTGAAAAATGAAATGAAATTTAACGAATATGGTTCTCATGATTTATTAAGTTAATGAGAAACATTGTTCAATCTTTGTTAGAACTTTTTTGTTTATAATTACATTAGAATAATCAGTTTTCACTGAAGGAAAACCTAATTAGACCACGTGGATGTTTTGAAATCTTAAGTTTGTTTGTGTAAATTTTAGATTGTTTAATTGTTAAAAGCATAAGAAACTTTTCTCAAATACTGGACATTCTTGTTTTAATTTTTGAAGTTTATAAACATGAATAAAGTTTCTTTAAAACTTTTCATAATTCCTTTCGAAATCTCAATATTTAGATAAATTAAATTATGTTTAAAGCGATTTACATTATTTTCAATTGATTGTAGTGAAAATATATTTACAATAATTAATGAGATATTGGACTTTTGGGGCTCCAAAAGTTTGTAATCGAATAAACTATAAATTAAAAATGTACTACTTGAGACATTCAAATTATTTATTATTATAAAAAATTACTCTAATAGCTCTACAGTGGCTGAAATTCGTGAAAAATTAAATGAAATTTAACGAAGTTTCATCAACTGTACCTTCCAATAGAAATAAATTATGAACCGTTGGATGTGCCTTTCTAATGAAATATTACTCATCTCAGCCTGGTTTACCTGTAATTTTCAATACGTAGCTTTAAATAAAATGGGAAACTGAATAACACAAATTTGTCGCAGTTTAGGTAAATAATCCGAACGAAAAAAAATATGATTTTCGTGTTCAGCATATCCGAATTATGAATTAGAAAAAAAACACTATTTAGTTCCTATTTTTCAACATTCCATAAAAAACATATATGGTAGTTTCGTGTATTATTTCTAAAATAATAACTTTTGCAATTTTCTTTCAACATGCGATCGCGGAAAGTTAATAATCCGAACGAAATTGATTCGACATTGAATCATATATCAAGGTACAATATATTAAATAAACCCTCTCTGAAGTGTTTTTTAATTATCCATTTTATACGTTGTCCGTGCGTATTTGTAAACAAACATTATATCAAAAACGTATTAATTAAAACTTTTTCGTATAATTAGTTAGTTTTACGTGCACCAAATATACACTATTCAGTTTATAGTTCATAATTAAGTACTCGACCTGGCATTTACCAGAACCGGTACCTTAATTAGAATTGCGTTAGTTCGAAAAGGAAGTCGCCAAGTAACTATTTGTCTTTCGTTAAAGTTTCGCGTGATTGCCTCGTATCCATTTTCATTCACGTCCCGCTAATGTAAATTATGCAGATATACGACCGATGAGATTAGATATAAACGCGGTTTATTTCACTGCATAAAAACTAACTAAACGAATCGATATGCGAAGAAAACTTAGTTGAAACACACATTTGTTATTTATCGTTTATGAAACATACAAAAAATTCCTCCTTAATTAATTATGAGTTATTAATTTTCCGGATAATTTTTTGTTTTCGTTCTTTGTTCCAATACAATAATTCCGTCATTGCTAATTTAATCATCTTGTTTTCTGCGGAAAAACAAAAGATCTCCCTCCTCGGTTCTTTTCACGTAATGCTCAATAATAAATGAAGCGTGGCTGCGAATTTTTGCTTGGGCTTTATTTATTAAAACGCAATTATAGGAACAAATACGGGTTTTTGCCGTGGTGTAAATGAACTCGATTTGTGCTTATATTTTTATCGACGGTTCAAAAATAAATCGGTCAGATCTGATTAATCACAGACTGTGAAACCATCCCTTACCCGTGTGTGGGGAGTTCATGTATGAATTTTGAACGTGGAAGTTCCTATGGCAACCGACCGCAAGATATGTTTATCCCAGGTAGTCGATTCCGTATTAGGGTCACTAATTTTAAACTATCAACACGTTTACTACTACGTGAAAAGCTCATTAAAAATGAAATGGAAAACGTTTGGGCGTTTTGCAATTGGAGGAAAGTTTTTAATTAAATTAATTATTTCGGCAACGCAAAGGCTTTTGTGCCCGGTTCACATTTGCAGGAACAAAGTTCCGTTTTTGCATAACGAAGTTTCCGTTTAACACTGTTAATTCTTCAATGAACCCCGGGACAAATTGATTATTAAGTAAAACTGGTCCTGCTGAGTTACAGTCATACCTTGCTCACCAAAATATTGCTACAGAATTGAAATATAAATTTGAATCTGGTTCGTGATCAGTATTGTTTATTTTACAGTAAAGCTCCTCTCTTACACTCGAATTTCGGTTGCTTTAATGCTATTGATTTAGGACTTGTCGAAAAGTGCTTTGTGTTCCGTGTCGAGTTTCATACACATGTTCAGATCTTTCAAACCTAAAATATCTTGTTGTATGAATTTATAATCTCTTCATTCGCATCCACGGAGGGTAAGATTGAACTTTGAGCTTGTGAAATTAAAAATTAATTTTCTGCGTTCACCCTTGCATAAAAAAAGATTCGTAAGAGACATTTTCTTAATGGAAAACACATCCGGAACGAAAAAGAGTACGGGACAAATTGGATTTTGGCCACAGACTTAAACTAGAGTATAGATTTTATTGCGGCGTAATTTATTAACCGTTTAATTATGGTTTTGGACAAATAAGATAATGGGGATAAATAAAAATTAAGATGGGAAAATTTAATTTTGTTCGTTTCGTTTTATCTTTCTTTTTTATTGTATGATAAATTTTATTGTTTTATTAACCTGCGTTAATGAAATATATCGCCATATTGAGTAAATAGTAAAAGTATATTTCATGGAACTGAAAAAAATACGGAAACTCTAAATTTACAGAAAACAAACATTTCAAATGTATTTTAGAACTCCTCATGTGTGCCTAACAAATCGAAAACTAATTAATACCTTTTCCATAATGTGCATCGGAATTAACGAATTTATGCAGATCAAAGTAGTCAAACGATTCAACCATCGGTCGAAATAGTCCATTCACATCGAACATTTAATTTATGGCAACCGAATTCCAATTACAAATATACGTTTATCTGATTGGAACCCGATTAATGCTCATACGTGTAGGTGGATGAATGGTCAAATTATCGAAAATTTTCTGCTATATATCTTTAAAGTTTAAATAAAGTTCAGGGTTTCGTCCATAAATTGAAACTTTTGGTATTTAAGTTTATTTCGAAATGGTTTGTTGCATTATTGATTTTTCTGAGTTTTCGGGCCATTAATCTCTTAGTATTGACAGGACAACATTCATTTTTTTCTTGGTGAACTGAATAACGAATGTTTTGTTTCGGGAAATAATTTAAAAACTTCCATCCATCAAATTTTTATATATGAAGCTAAGTCATCAATAAATTGATTTTAATAAAAAAACTCATTAATGAATAATTCTTTTTACATGTACACAAAAATTCAAATAAAAGATTCTCAAGATCATTTCCCCCATACACATTTATTTTATTTTATTACTTTCCTCATCATTCAGATGTGTTTTCAAAGAAACGTCTCCTTGGGGATATTTATTTTGTTCCCTGCATCCCACTTCTATCTTTTATTATTTATTATTTTTATTTTTTCTTTACCTTATTTTTCTTATTTACCGTACATCGTGGCAAGTTATTTTTTATTAAATTATCTCATCTGCGGACCATGAACACAGAATAAGACCCAATAAAATTGAAGGGTTCGTAATTGAATTGCAGGACTTAAAAAACCTGTTGTGATTGTTTGCGGGTGTGCGAAATGCCAATCGTTTTGTGACGAAAGACGGTCAAACTGAGCAAACAACCGAAGCTGTTCAAGATGGAGGAGGAGGAAGAGGAGACCACTTCCTTGTCCAAGGCCTCGTCCACTGTCACGCTGACCCAACAAAACGTTCAATCCTTGTCTCGTACATCCACCACCTCGACTTTCGGCCCCGACATCAAACTAGAAGGGATACCGCAGTGTCAAATTTTCACGCAGCAGGCAAGCGCCGAAAGCGTTGAATCGGAGGAATCCTCACAGTCGACGTCGCAGAAGGCGTCGCCTCGCTACTCCATACTATCGAAATCACCCCATTCCAGTTCCTCGCAGGAGGACTACGAGCCGGAGCTGAAGCACAAGGGCCAGTTTCTGTCGGCCGGCCACCGAACAGAAACGGCCAAGAGTATGGAGAGCTTGCGCACCAGCTCCAAGTCGTTCTTGTCGACAAGCGAGCGCGACATGAGGAGGATCTATTCCGAAAGTACCGAGACCAAATCCTTGGAGAGTATAGAGAGAGAGATGAGATTGAAACGACACGCCATCAGTGGAGAGGGCTCTACTTTAACAACATCCTCCGGTTCATTTCTGGGCAGTTCGGATGAGACTATAAGTGCTGAAAAAAGACGTGGCTTGTGGTCGGGCAGGATGAGGGTTCCCCAACATTTGAGCCTACCTCCTCCCGCCGGTTATTTAAGTTTGAGTCCTGGCGACAGGAAGTTGACCATTTTGTCGCCTCATTCGCCCCACCGAATGCCGGACTTGTTGCATCTATCGCAGACCACACTTAAGACGAGGAGAAAAAAGGCGACCGTTTTACCAAGGCTTGTTTTGCCACGAAGCGACTCGGATATCAGCGAGGTTTTCTCCGAACACGGACTAGAGTAAGTGTCTAATTATTTCGACATGAATTATTTAATTATGGACATTTTCGAAGTGGTTTTAAATAATTTTATCGTCTGCAGGCATTTGGAGTTAACCCATGCAACAACCAGGAGATTTCTAAGGTTAAGAATTGTGTTGAGCTTTAAAAAATTGCACCAAAAATTCTAAGAAACCACGTTAGATTGTGGATAAACTTAAATTACATAGAGAAGGTTCAATTCTTTTGTACGCAAATTATCTGTAAAACATTTCATGTAACATCATTGTTGTACTTTGTGTGTTATGTGTTGGAGGGAGTTTTTGTTCGACAGCAAGAAAACAGTTTCTAAATTGTAATTAAATTGGGGGAGGCAAATTGAACCTACTCTACGTATTCTCAGCCTTTACACACTGCTTAGTCTTTTAGCTTATAAGACGTTGTACAAAACCCTCTACAGAATCACTATTACATTGTGGAATATTATTAAACTTTGTTTTGAAAATAACAGATAAATTTTTTGAATAATTAATTTTAAATTATTATTTTCAGTATTCCATAATGTTTAAAAGTCTGCACAATTGTGAAATATGTACAAAGATTAGCCGAAAATAAATTATCGAATAGAAACGTGTAGAACTGCATGAGTAGATAAAATTTAAACTTGAAAAATTAATATTTATGAGAATCGTGATTTCAGTAATAAATTAAGATAATTTTATTTTAATTTACTAGCTTGTTCTTTTATTTCTTAAGAAAATTATAAACAAAAGTTATTAAAATTGGTTTTACACTCATATATTTGAGTCAGGTATGTGAATAATAATTTAATTGAAAATATAACAGGGAAAATGTTTTGCTTATAAATTCGTTAACGGATAATGAAATTACTGGTTTCCAATATATTAATCCAATTACTTTTGATGGTATCAAATTAGATTTGCAGCCAGAGAATAAATAAATATAATTTTTGTTTGTACCTAAATAACACATAAATGTAATTATTACAAAACATTAAATTTAAAACCGAATAATTACAGTTATTCAATTGAATGCCTTTATTATTTTAACAATCAATTTATTCTCTGCACAAAAACAATTTTGTTTCTGTGTTTTTATCAAAAAAACGTATATTTCTATTAAATCGTTTATTGTTGGTTTATTTAATACAAATGAACGGTTAAATTTTCCAGTAGACAAAAGTGAAATTTATTTTAACACAGGTTTAAATATTAATAAAATTTACTTTGTGTACAACCTGATTGTGTATTTTATTTTCAAAGGTTGTCAAACGAGGTCACAAAATTTATAATGTATTTACATTTTGGATTTTATATAAAATGTCTTCGAGCTTCCGTTCCTGGTGGAAATATATTCGGTGTACATCCTGAAATAAATTCGTCCACTTTAAGTTATTTCAAGCGTCGATTTAGATGTAAGTCGAGGAGGAAAAAAACATGTGACGTATGAAACGTCCCGTCGAATTCGTGATTCCCGTTCCCCATTTAAAACGGGGATTAGGAACCCTCGTCCTGACTAATGCTTTATAATTCCTTCTTGCATTGCGACTCGCGTCGCATCCAAACATTATGTGGGTGGATTTTTGAATGGATCCTCTATTCAATTTTCGACTGAGGATTTTTGATAAACTAAAAAAATAAATTGTTTCCAAGCCATTTATTGCTTTTAATATTTAATATAGTGATGTGTTCCAAGTTGTTATTTACTGCATGGTAAAACTATTTTTATATTTAATTTATTGATTAATAAATTACGTTCTCCTTTATTACTCCGTTTAATACTCAATCTATTAAAATTATTATTTATTATGTACGTTTTATGAGAAATACTTCATATTTAAAATGTCTTAATAATATAATGAATTTATATTAACATGTTTATGTGTGTATATAAAATGGTTAATTAAATTAAATCCGGACACTAAACACTAAACAATTTGATAAAACTATAAAAGTTTACAAACATGTCATTCCTTTTTGATTGAAGTATTTATAAAGTTTTAAATTTAACGTAAACTAAAGAGTTTTATAGAAAAGTGACGTATATATTTATGATCTATTTTAACGAAATATTTAATTAATAAAATTTTGCTTCGATAAAATTCTAATACTTTAAACAAATATTGATTTGATTTTTCCACATTTAAACCTGAATATAAAAACAATTTTGTTAACGAATTGAACTTAATCAGACAAATACAACCAAGGGAATAATAAATAGCAATAATTATTATTAATTACCAATGATAAAGTACAAAGTTCATTAAAAATGTATTTTTAAAAATTAAGTTTGTTTATGAATTAATAAGTAACGTAATAACGTCGATGAATGTGTTTTAAATTAGGAAATTGCATGTTTATCCTTGAAGAAACGCTCTGGATTCCGGCATTTTAAACTCCCACAGGAATTTAATCTAAATAACATGAAATTTAAAATAATAAAAAATGTTCGGGTTCAACTCACGGGAATAAAAACAAATAATTGAAACTAATTCGTAGTGTAAGTACGATTTAGCTACCTGACCTCCATTATGGATAATCGATTATCGAGTTTGTGTACATTAGCATCAAGCTACATGTTAAGTGATGTACTTGTCCATAAATCAAAGGTAACAGCCAGATTCGGAGTCCTTTATCACGAAACGATCATTATTCTCCTGAGATTGATAAACAGCCGTTTCTTTTAATGTTTAACCACAATTACAATATTAGTATAATTATAATTCTTATTTTAGCTGAAAAAAAAAAATGTTTTTTCAACTGACACGTTGATTAATCAAGATAGTAAAGCGCCGCAACGAAATTGGCGTCATTATTCTCAGTTTTTCCACACAACAATTCCATATTAAATATTCATAGTTTCCCCGGGCTGACGTAGCATATAATGACTTTTATCGGTGTAATGTCATCGTTAGTTTTCCCCCGCCTTTTGAGCTAAGGGAAACTGTTTGACTACTAAGATATTTTGCATGTCGCATCGGAGTTGTTATATTTTTACGAATATGCACTTTCTTGATAAAACTTGCGGTTCTGCAACGGAAGAGTTTATATCATTCCGTATGTTCTGCGCTGAATTAAAGTTGTCATGGCTGATCGATGCAGCCGAAGTTGTTTTCTCTTTTTTGTTCTGATAGAAACAAATGTTCTGATAAATCTCTCGATAATCGCTTTTCCGATTCGCTTAATTTGCCGTCACATAACCAATTTAATTTCGCTTTATTAAAAAGCACACTAATTAATGGGATTAATGCATAAAACGTTTTAATGTGTTCTGGTCGATATATTGCATTTTTTATGCGTTGTTCTGATAATGACCTTTATCTTTACTACTTCCATTTATTTTTAATGCCTAATCTAATTTTATTTCATTCATAGATTGATCGATCTTTATCAATTTTGTACAGTTACTTAAAAATAGTTTAACGTATTAATGTATTATTTTAATATTTATTTATACTAAGTATATATTTTTTATTTTTCAGGTAAGTGTTACATTCTTAACCACCATTTTCATGTTTCCTGTTGGTAAGTAATTGTTGGAAGACACGTTATAAAATTCCAATGAAAAGATAAATATAATTTTTAAAATATTTTTAAGCAGTTTAATATTTAGGAAACGGTCCAAAAGCACTTTATATTATTATTTATATTTGTGATTCATCTAAAAATTACTGGTTTTATTCATTAAATTTGAATACTTGAGCCAAATGTGTGTGTATCAATCTAATATAAATATATTTTACAAAATATTTTTGTACAAGTTTTAAAATTTTTAGATAAAACAAACCGTATGTTTCTGTCAATTTTTATTTAGTTGCTCATTTCTGCCAAATCGGTTGTACTATTTTTATTTTTTAATATTTCTTGCTGAAATTTTCGCATATAAGTTTAAATAATAATTCCTTATTTGTGTTTTATTTGCAACAATAATAATGTCTTCATATACAGACTTTTTTCTCAAATTATTTTTCCGTTCCAAATTCCAGGTGTTAATGAATTTTTTTCCATTACATATTTAAGGTCTTGCTGCGAATTAAATTAAATTAAGTGTATATGAAATATTATACAGTTTTAAATTTTTTGATAAACATATCATCATGCAAATATGTGTTTTATAAAGTTTGATATTTTGTTAGTAAAAATTGGTAATAATGGTAATGTTTTGTTGTTCCATGACATATTTACAGTCTAGCAATAAATAATTGTTATTACTACATTTCTGGGCACTGATAGATAATAAGTACCATTACATTGAAAGTTCAATAAAAAATTATTTGAAAAGTGAAAAAAATATGTGGATTCTATTGATATCAAAACATCTTTATAGTGTATTTTAAAGTGCTTTCTAGATGAAACACACACTCTGTAGATTATTTCATAATTTTAAATAACAAATTTAGATTCTGCATATAGACATACTTTCTTATACCAAATTTCAACAAGTTTTATTAATCCGTTGCAAGGCAATAAATAAATAATTGAAAAGCTTTTAAGATTTATAATCTTGAAATAAGGAATATCGTCTGTTTTTCCTTTTAATATCCTCAATCTAAAATATCGGTGAATAATAAGACATCATAAAAGAGGAATTTAGAAAGAAATTTGATAAATTATTTTTAATGGTATTCTTAAAATCCAATTATTATAAAATATAAACTGAAAATTGCACGATTTAACATATACAAAAGGCTTTATTATATTGTAACAGGTCTAATGGCCTTATTATTCTACTACAGTGAATTAAGGCCTACGGTTTTAGCATTATTAAATAATCGAACAACAAGCTAAATATTTGATACTTCAATCAAGAATCTTACAAATGTACGTATGTTTGTCGTTTAACGCTATCGGGACACTCAAAGTCATTAGTCTCTTCCCTGATAAAACGACGTACACTTCGTGATACAATTTTCTCCATTTAACATATTTTTTGGAAGTACCGCTGTATTTATGAAACTACATCTGATCTCATTTCTTTGTGATTAATATCTAATTAGTTTTTGATTGTTTACCTTATTACTTTTCAAAAACACAGCCTTTATATCATTTAGTTCTGTTTTTTTCGGTTGGTTTTACCATGATGAACAGACATAAGTCGATATAATTTAATTGAGACAAATTGTCCGTGTGGACAATGTGTGGTGGAGTTACTATAAACAATTTTGTAAAAACAATATACTATAAAACAAACAATTTTTGAGTTGAGAGGAGGATGGTTACAGTTAATTACTTACAGTTAATATTGGTAGGCCTTAATAACCGGGATCCACTTGTTTAAGGAAAACAAAAAGTAATAAAAATTTATATATGATATATGATTCTCAAATATTGTAGATCATTAAAGCGTTCATTATTGCGCAAATATACATCATATTTACATATTATAATAAAAAAATTCTAACGATTAATTTAGATTATCCGTGTCAAATGGCTGAATCTCACAAAATATGATGTGATATGGGAGGCAATGGAAGAAATAATGCAGATACCCTGTATATTTTTTATATTGACACACAACACTCGAATAATATTTACAATAACACATAGTATCATATAATATTAATATAATAAAAGCCGACATTTATTGATATCTTTTTACAACCGGCAATGACACGGAATGAAATTCCGCCTGCGTTGCTAAAATTTAATTTACTTGTGAAAAAAAAAAACGGCGAAGTTTAACACTGTTACTTATTACATTTGCGAGGGCATTAATGCCGCGAGTGCTCCGAAATGAAGAGAAATGAATTGTGTAAGCTCTTTTATGTTTCGTTTACTTTTGCGTATGCTTTGATGTAAATATTGTGAAAAAAAAATGCCGACTGTCGCTCAAATGTCCGAATTTTAAAAATAACTCATTATATTCATTCGTGGAGTTTTTCGTCGTTTATTTCGACGACACAAAGTGGGCACGTGAAGTTGTAATTTTTGTACAAAGACAAAGATTTATTAGTGGAACATTCTATTATACTTTGGATTACTCGCAATTTTGTTTTGTCGAAACGTTTATTTCGACCGACTGCAATGATTTTTAGCGTGCGGTTTCATTGTGGAAGATTAATACGATTTACTGTGGAAGTTTGCATGTCTGAAAAGGCTTTGAGCGACTCAAAAAAAAAGAATGTTTAATCAATGAGCCTTGAACCACATAAACCACATTGTCTGGGTAACAGTTGCACGTGAAATCGTCCGCGTTTATCTATCGGATTAATTTAGTCGACTGTTTCGGTTTGTCTGGTGTATATGTTTTTGGATTCGGTCCAATTTTACGTTTTCGTCCTTTCGGCTGTTTTCGTTTCATTTACCTAATTTACATCTGGTTGCAGTTCCTATTGTTTCGACGGTTCCGGGGGAATTTTACCTGGTTATCAATATTTACTTTCATTCATGTTTCGCGTTAATTAAATTGTCCTTTCGGGCCTGAAAACTTTATTTGTCGTTAATTAAAACTTTTTTCACTTAATAAGGTGTACAGGGTTATTGGATAATTTGGCCACCTTATCATTTTTTTATTATAAGAGATTCAAATGTGTTTTAAATAAAATTTTTAAGAAAATTAATTAAGAAAGTTTTACGAAATATAGTTGTAACTTCTGTGGTGTCTTTATATCACCAGGTGAAAAATATTGTTTAAAAAATCTGTTGTAAATAATGTATAAAAAAAGACATATTTTGTATTCTAATAAAAAGTGATCATATATACAGTAGAAAAAGCGTTTAACCCGCCTGAATTTAGAGAGAGACATCATGCATGACAGAGACAGTAGAAGTCTTCTCCATAGTGGGTCACCTACTGTCACTATTGTACATGATGTCTCGTTCTTGATTCAGATGGATCAAACACTTTTCGTACTCTCTAATAATTAAATAATTAATAATTGACGTGAAATTTAAGAAATTGAAAATTTATTTTGTTAGCTAGAATTTTACTTTATTTAATTTTATATCTTTAAATATAATAAATTAATTTGAATAACTTAGAAATTGATTTATTCAATCAAAAAAAAAAAAAAATAATTAAAAATTTATGTTTGCATTTTCGTATGAATTGATAATTCATTTAATAATCAAATAAAATTTAAAATTTAAGAAACCTGTAATTTACTTTTTAATTTTTATGGTAAAAATTAAAAAATTGATGAATAATGAAACTTAATATTAATTGATGTAAAATTTAAAAAATGTAAATTTTATTTTGTAAACTATTATTGTATAATTTAAAAATATTTTACTTTATTTAAATTTATATTTTTAAATATAATAAAGTAAAGTAAGTAAAGTAATTTAAAGAATATTAATAGGAATTGTTAATTTATTTAATAATCAATAATAATAATAATCAATATATAATGTATATAATAATTAAAAATATTTTACTTTATTTATATTTACATCTTTGATAAATAAATTAATTTTAATAATTTGAATAAGTAACTTGATTATATTTTTATCAAAATAACTATTCAAAATTGAATTAATTGAAAAATATTGTAAATAATCTTAACATTAATATTTGTTAAAATTGACGTGAAATTCAAGAAATTGAAAATTTATCTTGTTAACTAGTATTTTTAAGTATTTTACTTTATTTAAAAATTAATCTAATTAAACTTAGAAATTGATTTTTTCAATTTAAATAAAAAAAATAATTATAAAATAATTCATTTAATAATCAATTGAAATTTAAAGTGTAGTAAAAAATAAAAAATTTATGAATAAATGAAACTTAATATTAATTGAGGTAAAATTTAAAAATATTCTATTAATAAATCCAATAAATTAAATAATATCTATTAAAAATGTCAATAATTGTAAAATATTGTCTAAAAAACTATTGTAATTAATGTATAAAAAATAATGTATATAGAAACCACACAAATATATTTTCTATTTTATTAGGAATTGTTAATTTATTTAATAATCAATTGAAATTTAATATTAATATAAATTGACGTAAAATTAAAAAAATATTTTCCTTTATTTAATTTATCTTTAAATATAATAAAACAAATTCAATAATTTTTAAAAGTAACTTGATATAATCACATTTATTCAAAATTTCAATAATTGTAAAAAATTGTTTAGAAAATATATTGTATTTAATTTTGGACCTGAAAATTTTATTTCTCGTTAATTAAAACTTCTTTCATTTAAGGGTTATTAGATAATATGGCCTCCCTATCATACTTTATTATAAGATATACAAATGGGTTTTAAATAAATTTAAGAAAATTAATTAATTAAGAAAGTTTTATGAAATATAGTTGTAAATTCCGTGGTGTGTTAATATCACCACCTGGTGACCTCACCAGAGTTTGTCAAAAAATATCATAATATACAGGGGTTTATCATAAAGGTATATAATATATTATTATAATTACATATTTAATTAAGTATTTTACTTCATTTATATTTACATCTTTAAATATAATAAATTAATTTCAATAATTTGAATAAGTAACTTGATTATATTTTGATAAAAATAACTATTCAATATTGAAATAATTGAAAAATAGTGTTTAAATATAATAAATTAATATGAGTAACTTAAGAAACTGATTTCTTCAATTTTAATAAAAATGTCTGGCATTTTAGTATGAATTGGTAATTCATTTAATAATTAATTGAAATTTAAAATTTAAGAAACCTGTAATTTCCTTTTTAATTTTTATGGTAAAAGTTAAAAAAATGATGAATAAATGAAACTTAATATTAATTGTCAGCAAAATTTAAGAGTATTTAAGTAAATTTTATTTTATTAACTATTATTGTAAAATTTAAAAATATTTTACTTTATTTAATTTTATATTTTTAAATATAATTAAATAAATCCAATAATTTAAATAAGGTCCATCAAAAATTTTAATAATTGTAACATATTGTCAAAAAAACTATTGTAATTAATATATATATATATATATATATATATAACAGAAAAACCAATATTTAATCAATAACCCTGTACAATTATTATTACTAAACATGATTAGCACCAGCTTTAACATCAATTTCGGAGGTTAATTTTAACTAGTAAATTTTCCACTAGTATAACAAAATCGATTGCGCCCCCATTGTGGAACCGAATGGTATCTTTTCAAATTTCCCGGTACAAAGGGATAATCTTGTCGGCAGTGTCTCTTATTAGGCACAAAATCAATCAGTTCAAACGAACAATGGCTAATTCGATGAAGCTGCTCATGTGAAATAATCAAATTAATGAGCGATATGGAAAATGTCAGACAGTAAATTTTAAGGTCAAGGTGATGTAAATTTAATTCAAACCACTATGTTTAGTTTGGCTGTACAAGGGTTAATGATGTGCACACCTGTATTTTATAATTAACAATATTATTAATAATTGAAATGGAATTCGTACACGTGTGAAACCCCATATGTGCTTTCTCAAAAGGTCCATTATCGGGCCGTTCCCGAGGGGCGCGACGAATCGAGTGAGCGTCTCGATTTAACGAGTCCCTGGATGTAAATGGGATTCCGTCGATATTTGGGACTCTCTTTCGAGTGATATACCATTTCATTTCCGGCTATAAGTCTATTTGCAGGCTTTGAATTAATTAAGCTACTAAATAAATATAATGGAAATTGATGGTTTTAATAAAATAGTTCTGATTCGGTTTATTAGAATTTAAAATGCTGATTTTAAGATTAATTATATAAATTTTAATATAAGTTTTCTACATTAATTAAATAAAAGTAACAGGAAACTGTAATGAAATCTTCCAACAGAAAATTATTTCAGCCTAATAATACTAATAATAAAATAAAATGTCGAGATTTAATAAATTTATTTATTGATCTGTCGTTGTATTAGGAAAATTTCAATAAAATTCAATATTGTATAATATGCTAGTAAAATAAATTGAGAGCATAAATAATAAACCTTGACAAAAGACGGATTAAAATCCAAATCGAACTTGGCACGGCGCAAAATAAGTTTTCTGAAAATAGTTTTTGATGCCAAACGACATTTGGCATAAGACACGATATGTTAATGGAACTACGTTCGAAATTGCTAATTGCTTTAAAACAATTATAACAATATTTACGAAATTATCACGTTTGCAAGTGAAGCAAAATGTTTTTATTACTATCATTGTTTATTATTAAATAATTACGGATCGATCAGGAAATTAATCATGTCATACGTGAATGTACATGTTCTAAGGGACAACTCAGTCAACAATGTTGACCCAGTAAGTGTTGTTAGTAAATGTAAACGTTTAAATTAATTATTCCAATTTTAACATTAAATATTAACGATTTATTTCGGATCGTCGATCAGTGGATAAGATTAGGGATGAGTTAATGATTTAGGGTTCTATAATTAGATTTCGGTGTAAATTAGTCGAGTTTTCGGTAAATTAGCGACTACATTTGTGACAGATGTGTTACGCTAGACTTAATGCCAAATTGATGAGCTAATAATTAATTTTCTTGAGTGAGTGCCGATGGAAATCAATTTTATAGATATCCTTACTTATTGTGGTTTAATATTTTAATTATTTTTGATTCTTTAATGAAAATTCGAATATCATGCAAATATGCATTCGGTTCCGTTAAATGAATTGACGACGAAATTGGATTTTGCCGAAATTAGTTTTCAGCAATTTCGCGTGTTTAGTGACTAACTCGATACTAAACTCGATTCGGTAGTAATTAATTTCTTGAGTACAGATTCGATGCAAATCGATTTTATGATGTTAATTAAATGTTATACCCACACATGAAATTTTGTATTTCAATAATTTTTCATTAGTTTATAAAGTATTAATTTTAAAAAATTTAAAATCGTAAAAGTGTTCAACTCCAAATATCAAAAAAATTATGAGTATATCAGAAAAAATACATGTATAGTTATTTTTCCACTTGATATCACCGGTGAGCCACCTGTGGGAGCTTTGGGAAACCAAGCAGTTTGGGAAACGCCCGTACCGAATTCAAGATGGCGCCCGACAAACTAACTCGTCCTAATTTTGGTAACCGATTCCGAGATGGCGCTTTCAGGATTGTAATTATTGAGCGTCGCGACGCGATGCCATACAGATAAAAATTATATCAATACGCAAATGAAAATATGCGAACGTTTTGTTGTACAACAAAACAAAAAATCCGAGTTGACAATCGATTATTTAGTTAATTGGGTCAAGGTTAAATTTAAAATTTGTTTGAAATAATTAAAAAAAATATTTGAAAAATATATTTGTGTATTAAATAAAGCAAATTATTTAATTTATGTAAAAGAATATTTTTATTCATTTATTTATTTATATTATAATTCTTAGAGTCCTTATTAAAAATTATGAATTTTAATATTGATTTTTTTTTCCTTGAACCTAATGGTTCCAGAAAGAATCACCAGTTGTTGTCCTAAATTTACAACAAATCAATAATTTGAAATTATTTTTTTCTAAATACAAAAAATTTAATTTAAAATGCAGTTTCCTGATCACATACAAAACACATCGACACAAAACACACAAAGCCAAACACCTGGCATAGGTTCCCTCCACCCCCCCAAGAGATACGAGATGAGACATGGGAGGTGAGAGAGGGATGCTGGATGCAGTCCAAGATGGCCACCGTACTCGGGTTACCCCCGCTAGAGGGAGCGAACGATTTCGGCTAGGGTACGTCTCCCCCGAAAACTCACACACCGACAAATCCGCCGTGTCCCGTGTGTCTTATGGTGGTTGCACCCTGTAAACAAATGTGAATCTTAAGGATAATTGTTGTCGTATGTTTTTTAGTAACAGCTGCCGATTGTTTTAGAACAACCCTTTTCCATTCTAGATTATCTTTTGCTTTTTGGTTTTTTAGATTAGTAAAATTATATTAGGGTAGATGGTAGTAAATATGCTAGATTTAATTAAGGGATTAAACGATTTGAATTGTTTTGAAAATAATCGTTTAATTAAATTTTGTAAGCCGGCCGATAAAACGGTAATGTTTTCGGTTAATGGAATTTGCGCATGTGATTTGGCTTTTGACCTTTGTTTGCTTTAGCGGCTTGTTTAGAATTGAAAATTCATTCGACACTGTTTTATAACTTTTTGAAAACGATATAAATTCGCTAAATTAAATATTGTTAATTGAAAATACATTTAAGTTACTTTTTTATTGATTTATATAGATATATCATTGAAATTAATTTTATTATTGATATAAAACTTATTGTATTATTTTATTTGAATATATAAGAAACATTTTATTGTGAACATGGATAATTGTTGTATTTTTAAAATGTATATAGATTTATTTTTTTAAAGAGTATAAAGGGTATAGATATATTTCAATTTCTAACTGAGTTCATAAATAGTATCAGATACCCAAACCGGCGCATCCGCCAAAAATTAGATAAAGTTTTCGTATAGCGCATTCGCCAACAACTGAATGTGTTTCAAATTAATCAATGCATCCACCAATTTTTATTTATTAAAAATAGTACACTTTTCATTGTTTATCTCTTTACAAGAAACCAGGGTTGCTAAAATTAAAATAATCCTTATTGAATATTCGACCTGGCGCTGTTTATTTATGTTCCGGAATGTATCCTTTGGAGGCTTTGCATCCTGTCGATACCCCGTCACATTCCATATGAAAGGTTCTATTTTGATCGTCATGTTTGCATTCAATTTTAGTTACACGACACCAATTTCAAATAAACACTTATCTACGACAGCATCAATACAAAACCCTTCATTTTTTACACGTTTAGCTTTGTTTACTTTAGTTAATTAACAAAATCCCAATTAGATATCCTATTGATTTTTAATTAGACGGTCATAAACGACGGTAGAAAGAGTTACTCGAAACTTGTATCCATCGATCCCGCCACTTTTGTCGGTGGTCGTCCATCCGGGTGCATTTTTCAGGTGAAAGAACATGCACGGGCCGGCATTTCAGCCGTCCCTGCCGCTTTAAAAGTTGTTCGGCCGTCATAGTCGATTCGCGGACGCGGCCACGGCGAAACGTTCAGTTCGTTCGTCCCTCCGAGATCCGGTGCGATGGGCCAGGACTGGTGCGTCCGGAAGAAACGGAAGAGAACCGGAACCACCTGCTGTCCGTGCGGACCAGCTTTCAGAGTGCATCCCTCACGGTAAATAACTGGTCACGTACTCAGAAGTAATAACTATAATTTTTAAATGAACTTTTAACTCAATTATTGAATACATTTTTCTTGTGTTTTTTATAAAAAGATTTAATGGATTTTTTATTGAATTTTAACTTTTTTTTACTTTACTTGTTGGTGGATTTTTTTATTTTAATTAATTTAATAATTTTAATAATACTTTTTATTTAAATTTTTGGTTGAAACAAAAAATTAAAATTGAAATAATTTTAATAATTAAAATTAAATGTACTGAAAAAATAACTCTAATATTTATATAATTAGTTTTCTCAATGCAAGCCGTGCTTATTATTTTTAATTATTAATGGATTTTTTTTTTAATTTTGACAAGTTTATTAATATTAATTAATTTATTAACTTTTAAGAAAATATTTGTTTGAAAGAAAAATGTACAATAGAAAATTTTTTTTTAGAATTGAATACCACTGAAAGCTCATATAAATTAGTTGTCTCACATATTATTTTTAATTATTCCTTTTTTCAGTTGGTTAATAATTTCAAGATATTAATGGAACTATTAATTATATTGTTGTTTCATACAAAATAATAAAATTGAAAAAATATCAATATCAATATAATATTTAGTTATTAATGGAATTACTTTACTTTCAAATGATTTATTAATTTTAATATTGTAAAACAAATCATATTTTATATGAATTAATTGTACTGAAAATCCACTAATTTACTAATAATTTTAATACATATTAATACAACTAAAAAAAATTACTATTTTTGCAAAGCTATAAAATTGGTTACTAGATACCTTTAAAAAGTACTCTCCAAAGATGAGCTCTTAATTTTAATAGGAAGGTCCTCCTCATCTCAGTTTTCCATTTTTTCTTCAGTTCCGTAACTCTCTAAAGTCAAAGTTTAAAGAATTTAACAAAAATTTCTTTTTTAATTCTAAATTTTATAACTCGTAGATAATTAAATATTATAAAATGCCCAACATATATTTTTGTAGGAAATTGAACGCTCTAAAAAAAAGGCATCTTACAATTTTTTTCATAACTCTCGAAGGCCAAAGTTTAAAGAATTTAACAAAAACTTCTTTTTTAACTTTAAATTTTATAACTCGTAGATAAGTAAATATTATAAAATGTTCAACATATATTTTTGTGGGAAATTGAACGATCTACAAAAAAGGCATTTTACAATTTATTTCATAACTCTCGAAGGTTAATGTTTAAAGAATTTAATAAAAATTTCTTTTTTAATTCTAAATTTTATAACTCGTAGATAATTAAATATTATAAAATGCCCAACATATATTTTTGTGGGAAATTGATGGCTCTACAAAAAAGGCATTTTACAATTTACTTCATAACTCTCGAAGGTCAAAATGTAAAGAATTTAACAAAAACTTCTTTTTAACTCTAAATTTTATAACTCGTAGATAAGTAAATGTTATAAAATGCCCAACATATATTTTTGTGGGAAATTGAACGCTCTACAAAAAAGGCATCTTACAGTTTTTTTCATAACTCTTGAAGGCCAAAGTTTAAAGAATATAACAAAAATTTCTTTTTTAATTCTAAATTTTATAACTCGTTGATAAGTAAATATTATAAAATGCCCAACATATATTTTTATAAAAAATTGAACTCTTTACAAAAAAGGTATTTTACAACTTTTTTCATAACTCTCGAAGGTCAAAGTTTAAAGAATTTAACAAATTTAAGGAAACTTACCTGACTCATATTAAAAAAATATTCAATTCCACTTAGTACTTTTGACATAGAAAAAAATATATACCCACATATTCTGAAGCAGCCTTCCAAATTCTCACATATTATTTTTAACAGATTATTTAATGATTTATTTTTTATTTTCAATTTTAATAGATTAATCGAATTCTGTACTGAAAACATTAATAATTTTTTTTGATTATTTTAAAAATCTTGAATATTATTTTGAAATCAAGTTTTAATGTTGTTTGACTATTTATTTGTAATAATTCTATATATATCTTTAATCATATTTTATTTGGAAATAAAATGAATCAATTTAAATAATACAACTAGTCACTAATAAATTTGTTATTTTAATTTTTACATATACACAAAAATAAATTTTTAAATGTTTTGTTTTGTAATGTCTCTATTAGAGACTTTGTCATAATCTTTGCTGAAATCGAATCGAAACATGGTAAGAAAAAGATTTGTTGGCGGCGTTCGTGCTCGACTTTGTATGTGTGTGTGTGCGGCTAGAGGGTCGTGACGTCAACCAAGGCATCGCTGACGTCACGACGCTGAATAGACGCACGCCTTTTCCATCGCCACATCTGACCTATCTCAATATAGCGAAAGTAGAGGACTGGTGAGCCCGAAGGGTGGCGCGAAAGAGTCCGATGTTCCGGGACTTCCAAACCCACCCATCGCGCCGCGATTGTCGGTCGGGGGTGGGTAAATAAATCTCCGCTTGTTCGGCGTCGATTCACTGTTCGGAATCAATCGGGAATTTGGCGCATTTCAATTTCGCTTTTCGACCCGACACAGGAATTGTCGCTGGTCTAGGAAAACATATTCGAGTTTTGGTGGGAAACCTTCCGGAATGGGATGAGGAGTTTTTAATTTATTTCTCATTTGGCGGGTGGAATTTATGTTTTTCGTGTCACGTCTGGCGTTTTTAAAAGGCGTCTTTTTAAAAATTTACGAACGTTTCGTTTACTTGTTTGCTCTTGGCACGTAAGAAATTAGTGCGCTTCTGTTTCTAAAAGAAACCTAAAAGATGTTGTTTAAAAATAACTTTGCAGTAATTATTTTCTCTGGAACTGCTAAAAGGGATATAAAAAGCGATAAATCTTGTTCAATTTACGGAGCCATTTTATTATTGGCGCGATGGAAAATAAAATAAAAGTAGGTCCTAATCGAATTTTGCTCGTTCTTCCATTTTTCACCCCTTCGAATGGAAAAAGGCGAAGGGGAAAACGTGGATTTTCCGCCATTAATGAACATTGTTCTTCGGATGATACGCGAGGCAATTATTCAGGTTTTGACGAGCGCAAAAGACTATTTCCAAAGGGGAGAATTCAATTTTAGGGGGTGGATTTCTCGCTCGAGTTCTTATTTCCAGGTTATTTACGGCACGAAACTGCGGTTTGCTTGACGAGGGTGGAACCTTATGTTTATGTTCTTGTGTTGGATTATTTAATATTGTTATGAGAAACGAACTAATTAAGTTTGAGTCCATAATTTAAGAGGGAATCAAGCAGAATTATAAACATTTTAATATTGTTGTTTGTGAAGGATTTATTTAATTAATTAATTCTTATTCAAAATTTAATAACATTATTAATTATTTTTTTTTTTTCAGGTAAGCATCAGGAATTTTAAAACCAGGAAGTTTTAACATTTGGTAAAGTACAAATCCTAAACGAAACTGTTTATTTTATCTATAATGAAAGTGTTATTTGAAAAGTTTTGAAAAGATTGACTTTTTGTTCATGTTGGAACTTTATATAAAGGGATTATTGGCATTTTCTTGGAAATAGGTTGGATATAATGTTTTTTCTCAGCGTGCCTCCATATTAATGGAATTGTTTTGATTGTTCCTTCTCGCCACGATAGAAAACAATTTAGCCCTAATGGAATTTCGATTAAACCTCGGCTTCGGGAAATTATTTCCTAAACCCCAACCGTTTGTTTAATACGCATTCTATCATATCTCTTTGGTTAATACATATTCTATTATATCAATTTGTGTAGAAAATTAGTCGAAGTTTTTTGTAGTTAGGCGAATTTTAAATAAACTATTTAAACGACATAGTAACTCCCACGTATTTAAATATTTTAAAGCATAATGTTTCCAAGACATGTAAACACAAAAGTTAAACATCGTTTCCGCATTAAACCTTTCTAAACAAGACATGGAAGCCCCATTCCCTGAACAACGGCCAGTTATTAATCTCCAACACACACATGCATTTACAATGCCTGGGGGGCCGGCTTGAAAAACCTGAGGGGTCGCTCAGAGGCACGGAGAAAAGTCAACAGATATCTTGTGAATCGGCTCGGCGAAATGTGCCAGGCTCCCGCTAGTTCCTGGTGGTAGACCGGTGCGGGGTCGAAGGGGGGTGAGTGCCGTGACATGCGCGCAGCCCCTACCATGGCCGACACACTTTCCCATGCCGCGTTCAGCCTAAAACACCCCCAATTTCCCGACACCGATTTATATTGCCCGTTTACTCCAGTCCGGTTTCGCATAACGTGCGTTAATTTATCCGCGACAATGTTACGAGGCGAGTTGCGTGGGGGTAGTCCGACCAGTGCGGCGGTATAACTGGGGAACCTACAATGCAGATAATTTAACCCCAAAACCGGTGTGTGAGTGTAAGTGTTATTGTGACCGAAGGGGTTTTGTGACATCAGTGATGGTTAGAAGTGATTTCGAAACGATACGTGTCACAACAACAATAATAATATCTGGAGGCTAATGTGTGACACCTGCCGGTTTCGTTTTTGCCGCCACTCAATAAGGATGTAAACAAGGGTCTCCGGTGGATAACGGGGCCGAAAAGTGGTCGCGGATCGATATACTGTTGCTCCGCATGGTCCGACCGGAACGTCCCGCGAAGGGGATGTTCGCCCCGACAAAGACTGCCTAAAGTATAATGTTGACGCTGCTCTTCCTGCTGTGGTCCCTGATCCGAGGTCTGACGAGGCCGATGGCCACCACGGAGGAGGAGCAGGCGGCTCCGGAGGATCCGCCGACCCCCACTCCGAGTCCGGAGCGCACGTGTTCGCACACCCCCTCGCCAGAGCCGGAGTTCGTCAGCGAGATGTCGAACTTGACGAGGATGTCCACGGACAGTTACCGATCTAGGTACAAATAATCAAATTTGATCGTCGAAGAATGTTTGTGGCGACTTTTGCTGTTAATAACTAACACTTCTGAACAAAAGTTTCGTTTTAAATAAGTTTAATGCTGAGAAACTTTATGTTGAAGTTATCAGACAGGCAATCAACGCAACTGAAGCTTTGGCTTTTGTGTGTTAATCTGTACAAGAAGTTCTAAAGAAAATCTTTTAAATTTGTTCGTTTTATTCAAGCAACTCTTCCAATTTACACAGAATTTTAGCGATAAAATCGGAACGTGGAAATAATAATCTTATTACATCCAAATCAGATAAACTTAATGCGATTACTGTATAAAGTGGAACGTAGGTAAACTCGATAAAATTAATTAAGTTTTTTAGACAATGAGTGAGAATTGTCTGTTAAATAATTGTTATTAAATAAAGGTTATCAGCAACTTTTTTTTGCCAGAAAACACTTAGTCAGTTATTAATGTGAACCAATTCAATTTTGCATATGAATAGTGCAATCTCCATTAAAACCACCCCCCCTAAACCCCCATCAATACTCTCCAAGAAACACCGGAGTGTATCTCCCCCACACCTACCCGTTCAAATGGTCCCTCTGATTTCCACATGCACACGACCCCATCTCGATTACACGAACTTTACGCGAATTGACTGGCTCGCATTACATCGCATAGTTTCAATTACTGGCGTTTGACGAGGGCCGAAGCGAAGCGTTTTCGTGTTTCCTAGTTATCGATCGATTATCGATCTTTGTCTGTGCCGATTGTTTCTCCGTGCCGTCTTAAATGCCGCAGCTGACGCAATTATCTGACTCTAATATTGTGTTTAAACACTCAAATTAATTTTAAATTAAATGATTTTTGTTGAGTGTTAATTAAATTATAATTTTGAGCCAGACAATATAAAATCCATTAACATAAATTATACGGTCGGAGTGTTTAATTAAACGCCACAGGAATAAAGATTCAAACGACAAACTAATAAACGAGACGCGTCGAATCACGCGTCAATGTAAATGTTTGCGTTTGATTTCAATTTCAAAGTCCTTGACTTTGATTTACGATTTTCTCGTTCAACATTACTTGTAAAAAGTAAACTTTTGTATAAACGTGTTTCTAACATTACTACTGGTTACATTATATATATACATGTTTTAAGAAATTTTATAAGCATTGCCTAAAACAAATTCTTTAAGGTAAAATTTCCCATAATATTTATAATTTTCATAAAAAGCAATGTTTAACCGTATTAAAGTAGTATTGGTATGTAAAAACATTTTTATGTGTCTTTGTTCTATTTTTTTTAATTGTATAGGATACTCAAACATTTTAAAGCATTATACTTCATCATAACTATAGTATTTCTGTAACTATACAAACATATTTAAATACAACTGTTTATTTATTTTTTTCATATTTGTTAACTTTCAAATGTTAAGCAACATAAAAGTCTTCTTTACGAACTCCTACCTTTGAGTATAGTCAAAGTGTATTGTCCTGTTTTTTATAAACTATAACTGCAATTAAGTCAATAAAACATTTTTTTTTTCTTCTTCACTCTTTGTACTGGGAAAAATGTCTTCGATTGTTTCTTCTTATAACTGTCCAGAATAACATTATTAAATTTAGAAGGAATGGTTAAACCATAGACCACACAAAGATAAAATGGCCAAAGAACTTTTACAACATGGACAACATGTCCAATTTTTCAATTTAAATTTCAAGAATAGTTTTCTTATTTATATTTTGATAACCCTTGACCCAATCATGTTAAAATTTGGTATGTATTATGTTAAAATTCATACCTACAATTCAATGTACTAAATTTTTTCCATAATGATTTAGTAACATAGATTTTGAGAAAGGTTCTCCTCCATTTCTCGTTCTATTTTGTACATGTATTTCTTATTCTTTGCACAGATTAAAAAAAGTGCTCTTAATTAATTTTGACCATCACAACAGTTATTGAAATATTCTGTTTTAATGTTTATTTAATTTTTTTTCAAACAAATAATAATGGAATTTTTAGAAATGAATTAAATTTTCTGAAAAGGTTTTCAAGTTCAATTTTTTTTAATTTTCAAATTACAATGTTTTTTGATCCAAAAAAATTATTAAATTTGGTAGAAGGAAAGGTTAAACACAGACTTTTAAATATTGTTCAAGTTTTCAATTTAAATTTCAAGAATAGTTTTCTTTTTCATATTTTGATCACCTTTGGCTCAATCGTATTCAAATTTGGTATATATTATCCTAAAATTCATACCTACAACACAATCTAATAAACTTTTTCCTTAATGATTTAGTAACATAGATTTTGAGGAGGTTTCTTCTCCTTTTTTCGTATTATTTTCTATACCATAATATATTTTAAACTATTAAACTTTTCATATTCTTAGCACAGATTAAAAAAGTGACGGCAGTTATTGGTAGAAAAATAATCTAGGTAAGGGTGGGTATAAGAAAAAAAGATTGTCACGTATAGCGTTGCTTTAAAATGATAAATTCTTAATTTTTTACATAATTATCAGTTTTTAAAATTAACAACATAAAGAAGATTTTGTGTTATTTTCATTTAATATCTACAGAAGTTTTTAGGAATCTTAATATTTTTGAATGTTATATTTGGAAAAATGGTGATATAATTAATATTGAATTGCAAAGTAATTTTCATAATCTTAATCGATTATGAAAATTACTTTTTTTCATAATCGATTAGTCATTAGTACAATAATTATCGAGTCGTACTATGTATGGTTATATACAGTTCGAAAAGAGTTTGATCCATCTGAATTCTGAAAGAGACATCATGTACAACAGAGACAGTGACTATGGGTCCACTGTCTCTGTCATGCATGATGTCACTCTCTAAATTCAGACGGGTCAAAAGCTTTTTTACTGTATACAGTGTGACCCAGGATACCTTCATACAACCTTTATTTTTCTATTTTTTTCAATTGTGAGATGTTACAATAATACTATACTAATTATACTGTACTCATACAAATTTTATATACTTCCACTAATTCACCGTTCAGTTCAATACATTTATCTTTTTCATAAGTTTATTTCAGAATCACGGGAATAAATTACCCCAGAATAATTGAGGAAGATAATCACGAACTTACGAAAAAAGATATGATAAATATATTGTATTAATCAGTGGTTTGTTGGAAATATGATTTGAGTTTATATGTTATATGGTATAATATTCCATAATTTGTGCTATTTTTCAGTTATTTCTTGTCTATTTTATTAGAAAAATTAAATCATAAGAAAAAAATGATTTTTAATTTTTTCCACAGAACTATAAATATGCATAATTTTTTTTATAATATTTGGTATATACCAATTTCAAGGGGTTTTAATCATAGTTTTGCTAAAAAAAATTGGTAGTATGATTTCTTCAATTTTTCTGTCTGAAAAATTACCCAGTATGTTTTACTTTTGTGCCAAAAAACGTGACATTTTGTCCATAAGTACATAAGTCCATGTTTTACATTTAAAAAAAGTTTTTCAAAATTGGACGAAAAATACAAATTATGTAGGAGTCTTCTCACTTCAAATGGTTCACACTGTATGTATGTATATAAATAAAAATTCAGACAAAAATACCATTCTTACAGAACAATATGTGCCATCCTATACCATATACTATGGCGATATTTCAAAAATGAAGTCTATTTTAAAACAATCATTTTCGAATTCTACGTAATATTTTGCAATTAAAAAGTTCATTTTGTTATTTGTATATATTTTTAAGTTTAAACTACTTTAACAAAAGGTAAAAAATATTAAATCTTTCTACGTAATTAATTGGACCGTGGTATCGATCGTCAGTTTTTATAACCATCCCACTTTATGATTGAATTTATTTAATTACAAAAGTTTCACAAATATGGCCACGATCTCGAATGCAAATTGCCAAGTTTGAAAACTTTCAACTTCGTTAGCATTCGTCCGTTTTACCTTAACGTTACCTTTATAAAACTTCTTCCAACCCAATTAATTGTTCTCAAGCATTAAACGATTTAAATAACAACGCAAAAAAATCACCACAAACATTCCGCCATGGAAAAATATTTGGATGACCAGCAGCAGATATTCGGCGTTCTCGCGGGACTCCTCGGTGGACGTGGGCAACGAGAGCCGTCCGTCGGTGACCAGCATCTCATCGTTCTCGACGTCGTCGCGACGCTACGAGATCATGGGCCAGAGGTCGATCGATTCGAGAGCGAGCGTGACCAGCCTGTGGTCGTCGGACATGTCGCGCCGTGACTCCGAGGCGATACCCGAGCACGAGGTCGACTCGAGCGATTCACGCGCCAGCTTCGCGTCCGCCGGCAGCTTCGCCGGCTCGGACGGCAACAGGAGGTACTCGGAGACGATGGGCAAGAGGAGGCGATCGTCGACGAGATCGTCGCAGGTCAGGAGGCACACCAAGAGGTTTCCGTTGAGCTATGACAGGCGAAGGACGACGGGAAGGTTGGTTTGTCACGTGGTGCGCAAGAGAACGAGTTATTGAACATGTTGTGTCAACAGCCAAAGAAAAATGCCGATAATCTCTGTCCGCAATCAATTATAGATTACCTCTCTTATCTTATCTCTGAAAAGTAATTTAATTATGGTATAATGTAGTTAGTTACACGGATCGAAGGTATTGTTGTTGTTTCCGTTGTTGTGTCCGTGTGGTTTTTTGTTGTGACGAGGAAACGATGCCTGAGTATAACGGGCCGTTTCGGAAACCGATGAAGATCAAACGACGAAATTCGGATTTCGTTATTTCGCAATATCATTACAACAAATTGTAAGTCACGTCTTTGACAACTATTTAATTTTGTTGCGATAATTAATTTTTGTATAATCAATAAATTTATTGTTAAGTTTTAGTTTTTGGGTTTGGTATTGACGTAACACAAATACGTTGTTCGATTGAACGAAAAACTACGTTATCTTTTGTGTTTGTTCTGATAGTTGGCCTAAAAATATTTGCACACAATAAACAAATTTGGCTCGTGTTTTTCGAAGTCTACGACAGACTTGATTATACTTTACTATAAATTTTTTACCTGTACATTATCACAAAAATTTATATTTATCTTTTTGCACACATATAAAATTGTGTAAAATGTTGTTTATTTAATGGGTGACAGAATTCGATAGTGATTAGCGATATTTCCGTAATCAATCACAAAAAGTTTATTTTGTCACTAAGTAAATCTATCCTAATCTAAGGTTTCTTTATAACGTCGTTTATATAAATTTATGGTCGATTGATAACTAAAATCATGACTGACACATTTTTGTGAATATGAATTTTTATTTTCAAGAAAAATACAAAATAAAATTGAATTTATTTATTTTATATTTCTAAATACTTTCTTTAGAGTGATAAATATTTCGAAATTCAATGTTTTCCTGAGAATTATAAAATTTAAAATGATGAAATTTATTAATTTATAATAAAATTTAAGCACAGTTATTGATATTATATTATAAATATATCTTTCTTATCTTAAAAAAATTGCTACATATTGTTACATCACATCAAGTGTTGCACAATTGTAACAAACAAACAATAACTGTTTATCAAATCTAAAAAAAAATAGATAAACTGCATTTATTACTTAAATTAATTATTTCAAGTATTTACTTGCAATTGTATCAATTTATTGCAAGTATTAATGATTTTTATTTGTTTTAATTGTTTTATATAGTCATATATAAATTATGATTATAAATTATTTATATTATGTTTAAAAATAAATAATATATTTGATACGAAATATTAAGTACCAGAAAAAGTAATATAAGCTTGAAATAATAACTTTCTTTAAAATAAATTTTATTCAACAAAATATTTATCATTATCAACCTTTTTTTGACGTTCTACAAGTAAATTAATGTCATCTGAGTTCCTCCAACTCATAAAAATAATTATCTCATTTATTACATCCTCTTCAGAGTTTATTACGTAAAAAAAGGACA
Organism: Aethina tumida; assembly: GCF_024364675.1. NCBI lineage: Eukaryota > Metazoa > Arthropoda > Insecta > Coleoptera > Nitidulidae > Aethina > Aethina tumida. The sequence continues at coordinate 11,328,973 of NC_065439.1, forward strand.
ATGATGTGGAATCTGATCTGATTAGTCTGGCTTCAAATTTGTTGAATAAGGATTGTGAGATATTAATTTAATTTACTTGTCGATAAAGAATTCTGGCGTTCTTGTCACATTTGTATACTTTTAAACCATTACTCTAAACACAATATATCATTTTTTATACAAAAATATCTGGATTAGAATATAGGATATATATATGTATATATCTCATTGTTAGAAAGAGTATAAGTAGCTTTCAAACAATGTGTACAGTTTAATACAAAAATGTTAAAATATAATAATATTTTATTCAAATAAATACTTAACAAAAACATTTATTACTTCTTCTGGTACCTATATACTTAATTTACACATAATTTAGTATTATTTTTTTTTTTTATTTTTATATATAATATCTGTGGATAAGTAAAAAATTTGGATTAATCAAAAATATTAATGTTAATGTAATTAGTTAGATTAACAATCTGATTTAGATTAATTCTATAGTTTCTTAATTGACGACCACCTAATTAGATAAAACACATTTATAGTTAAGATTTTATAAACAGATATTCTTGTCTCCAACTTATATTTTCATATTATTCATTAAACCTAAAAAACTAATTATTAATTTATTTGTATTTAGTTTCGACGTCGAAAATGGAGCGAGCCCAGGTCGCAGCCCCTTGGACGGGGCAGCGTCCCCCTCCGCTGGCTTGGTGCTCCAGAATCTCCCACAACGCAGGGAGAGCTTCCTCTACAGGTCCGACAGCGATTTCGAAATGTCCCCCAAGTCGATGTCGCGGAATTCATCAATAGCAAGCGAAAGGTAAGGACTACATTTGTTTCACTAAGTTCCACACTATTATACGTCAGCAAAACACAGTTTAAATTTTAAATTTATGTAAATATCTTATAATAGCAACAAAGTAAATGTGGTGTTAAAAGGGAAATACCCACTTAATCCTGAAAATGGAGTAATAATTTCTACTTTGAAACTGTTAACTTTTAACTAAAGAAACCTGTAAAATCAATAAATGCACGCCAAACATAGAAATCTGTAAACGAAAGAGCGTCGAAGTTTGCTACTAAAATCGTCGCCATCTGACGGTGAAGTTGCCGAGTAGTTTTAACAATCAATAAACAAAACACTGCAAAAACACATGTTTCTCTTTGTACATAGTTCATGTTTCTCTGTTTTTTTTTTTTTTGTTCTGAAAGTCTCTTTTTGCTTTTGTACAATACGTTCATAAGCTCACGCTGTTTATATTTGACAAACGACTACAAATGGAATAACGAGTTTTATTGAGAGATGTAAATTTTTACGACCGTTCCTTTCATGTTATTAAAACAATCGTTATCTATTTGTTGCCAACTGTTATGTTTTCTTCTATTCTATGAACTAACACTATTTTTTCCTAAACACGACGAACCCCCCAAAAAAATAAGAACTTATTCAGGTGTAAATCAAGAAAATACGACGAACAATCAAATTAAAAGAGACGATCTATTTTTGCAGATTCAAGGAGACTGAAAGCATTTTGGAAAGATCGTATGTATTTGTGTACCTCAGTAGTATTATTTTTTCGACAACTAGTTTTACTATTAATTTCTCATCATCAAAGCTCTGCATGTTTCACCACTCATTTTCTCCATCATTTTTATTAATCACCATCGTAGATCTATGTTTAAAAAACTGCCTTTTTCATTAAATTAAAAACGAAAGACATTGAATGAAAAACGAGGAAAGAAAAAGGTAGTTTTGTTTTCTCTACTAATATTCTACTCGCTTCTGCTTCGCAACTTTAGATTAAGTTTATTTACTTTAAGGAAAGCTTGCAGTGGATTTTGTAACTTGGCGTAGAGTTTCACGTGGAAAACGAACCGTTTTAATTAATTATGTTCCTTAATTAAGGCGTGCCGACTAAGCTCCCACGAATTGTGATCAAAACATCTTTACAATACTAGTAAGATTCACTCGAAATATAAGTGAACTAGTTGTTGTTTTAGCAATAAGTATCCCGTTTCGAACGAAATTCAATTGAAATCCGCATAAATCATTGTCCCAGTTGGTGGGTGGAGAAGAAAGGGTTAATTTCGTACGGAGAACCTTTCGTATCTCGTTACCGTTTTGACGTCATACCCTCATTAATGCTCCCCTTTTTTTAACTTTTAATTAGCTGAAACTGTTACGCGACACGAGTTTAGTATCACGCATATTTTCTGGGACACTCGAGTCTAAATCTGGACTATTCTTTATATGCAGGCGATAGTAAATGCAAATTTTAACAATAAATTGTTTATAATATTTACATTTTTACCTTTACCGATTATAATTGAATAAACGTTAAAACAACATTTAGTCAAATTCAAACCGCAGATTAAAATGCTTTGTTGTTATTTAAAATTAATGTGTTTATTCAAACAAATAATTATTAATCGATTTTACGCTCCGGAATAAAACAATGAAAATTTTATTATAAAATAGCTTCAAAACATCCGCTTGTTTATCATTATTCATATTAGAAGCGAAATATGTATTCAATTTAATTGGGTCATAGAACCGTACAATTTTGCTGATTTAAAAAAGGATAATCTTTTATCATTTTATGATTTTGTTCAATTAAAAACAGTAATCTTTAATCTTGACTGTTTTATCATATTTTAATCCATCATATGTTAATTGTTGAAGTTGTTAACATGTACTTAGAGATAATAAAATATAGAATGTAATCGTTTTTACTAGAAATTGGTCTAGTTTATCTAATCATTCAATAATTATAATTATGTTCAAACTTACCTTGCCCTTAAATTACATACAAATATTAAAAATATATATAAATGATGATGATATAAAACAAAAAAATTTTAATTATTTCATTATCCTTAAATATATTTTATATATTTATATATTCTTATATATAATATAATTATATATAAGTATATATATATATATATATATATATATATATATATATAATAATAGTAAATACTTCAATTCAGTATTTGCTAATATTATTTATTGTATCAATTTTAATTTATATTTAGCATATTTACAATTTAATTATTTTTTAGTAAAGTTAAAATAAAATTACTTCATAAATATTGATATGGTAAATTGATAACAACTCAAATTTAATTCAAATAAAATTTTTATAATCGGTATAAATTAACTTAAAAATAAATATTTTTCAAAGCTTTTATATAAAAAGGTCGACAATAAATAAACTATCATAAAATCTTTTATAAATATAAAATTTAAAATATTAAAATTATTTATTCATTATTAATGGGGTAAATAATTTTAATAGTTTATAGTCGATATTAACTGACTTGCATGATTTATTTTTTTTTTCAAAGTTACTATTATCAAAAAGCACAAAAAATATGCTAATATTTTTATAAACTAATAAAAATTAAAAATTATTCCAAAAAATAGCTTATATTAAAGATGTATGATACAATAAATAATTATATTATAATCATATATAATTATAATTATATTATAACAAATATTTCTATTTAGAATAATTATAATACTATGTATTGTATCAATTTTAATTCACATTATTACAAAAAAATATATTTAAAATTATATATTTATAATAACAACATTTATTTATATTTAGCATATTTATAATATAATTATTTTTTTAGTACTGTAAAATTATTTCAGAAATATTTATATTGTAAATTGATAACTCAAAATTAATTCAAATAAAAATTGTATAATCTAATTTTTTAGAATTAACTTAATTGATTTAAAAATAAATATTTTTCAAAACTTTTATATGAAAAAGGTCGACAATAAATAAACTAAAATAAATAAATATAAAAACATATAAAATTTAAAATATTAAAATTATTTATTTATTATTACTAGGTTAATAGTTTTAATAGTGTATTATTATTATTATTATTATTATTATTATTATTATTATTATTATTATTATTATTATTATTATTATTATTATTATTATTATTATTATTATTATTATTATTATTATTATTATTATTATTATTATTATTATTATTATTATTATTATTATTATTATTATTATTATTATTATTATTATTATTATTATTATTATTATTATTATTATTATTATTATTATTATTATTATTATTATTATTATTATTATTATTATTATTATTATTATTATTATTATTATTATTATTATTATTATTATTATTATTATTATTATTATTATTATTATTATTATTATTATTATTATTATTATTATTATTATTATTATTATTATTATTATTATTATTATTATTATTATTATTATTTTAATTTAATATTTATAGTCGATATTAACTGACTTGCATTATTTATAAACAATTTTGTACAAAGTTTCTATAATCAAAAAGCACTATAAATATGCTAAGAATGATTTTACAAATTTATAAAATATTAAAGATTATTCCAAAAAATAGTTTATACTAAAGGTGTATGATAAAATAAAAAATAAAAATATTATAATAATAAATATTTGTCTTTAGCATATTTATAATTCAATTATAGTTGTTAATTAGTAAAATTATATCAGAATTATCATTAATTGATTATTGATAATAGTATTCAGTAACACTAATTTAATTTAATATTTATAATCGGTATAAACTATTTTGAGATATTTAAAATATTTTTCAAAACTTCTGTAATCAAAAAGATCCACAACAAACATGCTAATATCTTTTATAAACACAAAAACATTGAGCTAATTGATAAACTTTTAATTAATCTCATGAAACTTTTCTAATGGAAAACGTTATGACGTCAATACTTTTTTTATATATCAAACGCACGAATCAAATTAAGTTCCTCCTCATAATCAGTAAAAATTAATAGTTGTACATAATGAAAAACATGTGCAATACAAACGATAAATGGGTTCGAGAGTTTGTTTAATTGAAGATAAGAACATTGATTCTATTAGATAGTTTGACTTTTTATCTTGCGCACCAAACATAAAGTTCAAGTGGGGTTTCGCAGAATTTTCAAAAAATAAAAAGAAAAAATCACTTATTAAAAATGAATCGAATGTAAATTTTGGGAAATTTCTCACCTGCTTTGGACAGACATCGAAAACGTTGACATCCCCCCGACGTCATCCCCACTTTCGGGGGTGCGTTGAGGCGGCGTCGCGGCGCTCCACCCCCGTAAATTCGGTAGCGTCGCGGCCGCCCGCCAGTTGGTCCGGGCGCACCGTTCAAAACGCGCGTTCTTACCAAAAACACACTCAACTAAAACACTTTACATATTATTATTGGCTGTTTTCGAATGCGGCGACAACGTTAATAATTTAATCGTGGGGAGACGCACTTAAACCGTTTGGCCAAACGGACCACAATTAGTTTCGTCGCGAACATTTGTGGGTGATGCTGTGCAGTTTGTTAAAGTGAAATTGTTACGTTCAGTTTAGTTGTTTATTGTTGCTTTCAATCGGTTTGTGGCAATTTATAATTGTTTCGAGTCGTTCATTAGCTTATTGTCAAAGGAATAATGTGTGGAATACTTGAAAAAACCATATAATATATAAAGATTTAATGGGAAAATTATAAAAATGTTGGAACATTCTTTAAATAACAACAAAAATTAAGTTTCACACAAACAAAAAAAATGTTGAAGTTACAAAAAATTAAAAATATATTGTTCTCATATTGATAATTTGACAAGGGTTGTAAATAATTCTTGAACGCCAGTTAGCTTAATCGATTTGATCGACTTTCCATCTGTCAAAATAATAATAAACCGTCCTAATTGCGGCATTCTCATTCCTATAATTAAACCGTGCGTAGTTTTAGTTGCCCTCCGTTTCGAATTAGTTCCGTCTGTTAGATAATTCAACTAAAAGTTAAATTACGATGTGTCATTTGAAAATTTCGCGCCATAAAATAATTTCGCCGCATTTTAATCCAATTAACTAACAGTTAATTATCAATTAGGGTTAGTGTTAAGTTCAAGGGATTGAATTAAATCAATATCAATTCCATTAATATCACAAAGCTTTGATATTATAATATATACACACTGTTTGATTGAAGGAGTCAAATCAGCTCAATGGTATATTGAAATGTAACAGTATAAGATAATTTGGTGCTAAAAATGTAACAGAAACAGCAAAGTATATTTTTAAATTTTAAAACCACGTGAGTTATTAGCTTATTGACTAGACAACGTCAGAAGTGCTTAAAAACTATTAAATTTGTACTATAAATAAATAGTTTCAAAAATGTAGTAAGTGTAATTCGAATTTTTTTTTTTTTTTTAGAACGCAATAAAAATGTTTTTGTCCAATTCATTTAATTGACCAAATATCAACAATTTTTCACCCGGATAAATTTAACAATTCGTGATATTTGTTTTATAGACCATCTAAATATAAATCGATTAGGAGTTTAATAACAAAATTCTATTTTAACGTTTCAATATTGTGTGCAACGTCAGTGTTTCATACTGGACTATTAATACTTACGGTAATAAACATCACCACACATGATTAATAAACGCTTCAATTTTGCAAACATGCAAGAAAGTAACAAATAAACTGTAACAGTGTACGACGATTTTAATGACACAATAAAACATCCATTGTCGCGATTTTTATGACGAGTGATGAGACTCCAGGAATGATAAACGAGAGGAAATCGATTCGGGAATGTTCAAAAATGTTTTTGTAACACGTGTGTTTTATGACTGGTTTTTGCTCGCTTTTCTTGCAAATTTCAGACGAAATCGTGTTTATGGGGCGGAACGCTAATGGGAAAAGTAAACTGAATGTGAAGAGAATTTTATTGTTTTAAGAATTCTTATACCCAGTTAAATGGAAACTATTTCAACAAAATTGAGAAATATTTCATAATTTAACATATTATTTTATCCTTAAAAATTTTCAAAGGTTTAATGTAAATAATAAAGTTAAATAATAATGTTTAAATAACTTTTTACAGTTTGAAGTTGAATGAAATTTAATTTTCGTTATTCAGTTTTTTAAAACTTTATGACAGAGGTTAATACTATTATTATTCACATTAGAATATTAACTCAAAAAATTGAAAGTGCAAAACTTCATTGTTTGACGTTAAAATATGTTTTTCATTAATGTGATATATAAGCGCATTCACCATTTTTAATAGTTATTGTACAATATGTATTATTCAAAATTGAATCCAATCCTCTAAAAAGTTATTTTATTTATTTAAAAAAAAATACCTACAAATATTTCATCTACAACTCGATTGTTTCAGGTTTTGAATATTAATTTTTGTAAGTATTTATTCGTTTACAGTTTCATATTCTGAATAATCCTTCCAGATTCAAATTTAAATTGAAACATTCAACATTTGCATATTGAATGATAATCAATTTACAAACGTAACAAAGCTTGTTGTGTCTTTAAATATTATAAAAAAAACTTTGAAATCTTCTTTTAAAATGGAAAGGAACTGGCGCATCCGCCAACAATTTAAAATTTTATTAACCTCATTACTTGAAAAATAGGATTCTTGATTAATATCAAATGATAACGTTTGGTTGTCAATAAATTGATGTGAGAATACCCTCATCAAAGAACAAATTCGAAATCGATAAACGTAGGGGATAAATCGAGAAAATAGTTTGTGCCTAATCTAGTCCATCGCACCCGCAAACAATCTCCGAAAATCCGGTTTTCGCATCACCGCAAGACGAATAATCCTCTCTTCGAGCACACTCGAAATTTCCACGTCATCATTCCCAAGAAGTAAATAACCACCTTTTACCGTTCCAAAATGAGTTAGGAGACTATATTGACGTCACACGAACTTGCTTTATATCAAAATGTTTGCTACAGAAATAGCTTCCAGTTGTTCATTAACATAATTGTGTAAACCACTTTAATTACACTTTGATAATGAACCGTCTTAATTGAACGTCTTGCCGCAATACATAATTCCGGATCGATAAGTGTATTTACCCGAAATCGTAAATTTTGGACCGGAATTTCTTGCGTTTTCTAAAGGAAAGATGCCGCTCAAGTTCTATTTTAGGGTGATATTCAAACGCATTCCTATAAATTATTCAACCCCACTGGATTTTCGACTGTCGAAGTCTCCACCCGCCAATCGATGTTCTATTTTTGTTCCTTACCTTTAATTATGTGTTTGTAATTGAAATCCTGACGCTAATTAAATTTTTAACGATTGATTTTATTTAATGGAAGAAAACGTTTAATTGCTTTTTTCTGTTCTTTATAACACATTGAGTTAGAAGATAAAAATTCGGTTCATTATCAACAAGGGAACCAATAAAATATTTAATATCGTTGTTTCCCTTCGAAACTTTTACCCAAAAGTAAATATGGTACAGGAAAATGAGTCCTGAGAATGGTATTAAAGGAAACGATGAACTTTGTGTTTGATCAATAAGCACTAGAAGTAATAAATAAGTTAGAGACGAAATTAAATCCTGTACACGTGTAAACAAAATGTTTTTATCGAAGTCGGGAAGTTGAATTGCGTTAGTGCAAAAAAGGAACGAAATAGGATGCGGTCTTAAGTTTCCGAGATCGACATAATATTCCTGGAAGAACGGAATAATTGTCTTTTTTCCTGTTCGCATTATTATTCTAATGATGTTCCTCGGTTTCGTGTAATTGTGTAGGTTAAACCGTATAATTGCGACCAAATTATTTTCTCATTCTGGAAGTTTTGTGACTGGAAAATTTAGCAAATTACTCCAACAATCACAAACCGATTGATGGTGCAACTCCACAAGAGAACTATCTCATTGTCATGTAAAAAATGTGAAAATCTGTCTGAAAACCGACCACCATGCCACCAAACACACCCGATTTGAGCCTCGTAAACGCGAAGCACACGATGCAGTGAATACGACAGGTGTCACGCTGGAGGGCGGCGACTCGTCCCCCGACACCCCCCTGTCCCCGTTGCCCGGCACACTGTCGCAACGAGGTTCGTTGTCGCGGGCTTCGGTGGGCAACTGTTCGAGTCCGTCCCTGCTGATGGCGTTGCCGCAAACGCAACAGGACCATCCGCCGGTCCTGCCGCGTACGTTGAGCGTCTCGGCGCTCCGCACCAGGGATCGCCAGTCGTTTTGGGACAAGTTTTGGCACGAGAGGAGCAAACGCGACTTGTAAGTCATGGGTCAACATAAAAAACAAATTAAATCAGTGTATATTTTGACCATTGAATTGATTCGTTGGATTTAACTTGTTTTCTTTTAATCATTCTAATGAAATGTTTACTCTTTGATCAACGAGTATGTTTTCCTTTTGAAACACCCTCGTTTAGTTGCGTGACTTATCTTGTTTTCGCATGGAATCGACTTTAATTGAGGTGTTTTTACCGAAGGATTAAAAGCAACCATCTACAATTCAACCAGGGCTATTTTTAGTTAATCCTCGATTATTTAATTTGTTTAATTATCCTTAATTTGTAAATAACAAAACGTATATTTCTATTACAATAAAAGTTTCTTGTTCAGGAGAAAATTCGATGGGAATAAAGAACACTCGAAAGACAATTACTTAAACGCCACTCTAAAATATTGTTTCCCATCGTTATTTTTCTCAAGAACTATTTTATTGCTTTTTGAAAAATAAGAGGATTAACTTCAATTCAATCATTGAGCTCCATTTATTTGTACTGAATGACCAGTTTTCCTCAATTTCTGTCAGTTCCCCATTGTAATAGATAATTTATCTTGTTAAATACATTGGTTTACAAATTTCAACTTTTCGACTAATAACTTAGACAATGGTAAATTTGTATTTTACAATTTCATTTTACCTGAAGCGGTCCTCAAAATAAACGTTAATTGTGCGTCTATAACTGATTAATTCGTTTCAGTTTTGAACTTCAAATTTCATGTAATTTTCATTACTTTCGTCATTTGAACTAAACATAATTTAAATATCCCTAGTTTTATATTTTTAATAGATAATTTATTTAATTAATAATATTTAAGTTCTAACAGAGCAAAATCTGATCAAAAATGATTTTCTTCATTCATGTAAACTGTAAAATAACGACAAATGTCTAACTGAAATTCTTTTAATTTGTATTGTAAATGTTGTATATATAAATAGTTTCTGCTTCCTGAAAATCAAATTTCCGATATTACCAATAAGTTTGAAGTGGATATTTCACAATTATCTCCAAATCAATACATTGTATAACTAGAATGAATTTAATGAATGTTTGTTTGAGCGCAGTTCACTTAGAAGCATTCCAGGGAGTAGTTAGTAAATTTCTGGGATAAAACAAGTGTCTCAATTACTTTAAAAAGATCAATGCATAGTTACAAAGATACGTTGTGGTATATACAAGTTGTAATATTTCAATTAATACTCATTCTTTCTATTGTATATGTGAAACAGAGAGGAAATATCAAAGATTTAAGATCGTGATGGTAGACTATTTGTGGTTTCTTATACGAAAAAATCTGACTTATAGAAAATGTAAAGATAATGTCATATATTTTTCTTTCCCTTATAACAATGTCATTATGTATCTTGATATATGGGAGGGAAATTGAATAACTGTCATCAAAAACTTTTATTATCAAAAAATTACTAAAAATCATCGAACATTCCATAAAATTTGAACTTTCAATAATCATTTAATTTTCTTTCTAGAGACGAATTAAGGAATCGTTGGATTCATAATATATTCATTTTTCTAATGGATTATTATTCATCTCGGTCGGAGTTGCCGTTTATTCTGGACTCTGCATTGTGTATCATAAAAAAGAAAACCAAATGTTCGACAACTCGTTCACTTAAATCGTAGCCAGCAACCGAGATTACACCAGCGTTAATTAATTGCCTGCCCGTAAGATCAAATTCAACCGTAAAACGGTTCGACAAACACTTCGCCCGCCAACATTAAAAACCACATCCGACTTTCGTACAGTCAAATTAATTCGTTTCGAAACCCTTTTAGTCATCGGCATTTTCACCCTGACTACGAACTCTTTTTTTTTTTCTCAATTTGCCCGGTGAATGTCAACGGCCCAAATCGATATGGAAATAGCTAAACATCCCGAATAATTAGAGCTTTTAAGGCCAATTACGGCCGGGCATCAGAATCGAGGCCTCCCGTTTTTTTTTATTTCGTGTTTCGTCTCGTTCCTTTTTCCTGATGAATTTTGCCCGAGTGCAATTTGCGTTCCTGTATCGATTATTATTGGTTTTCGTTATCCAATAGTCGGATGTGTTTTAATTGAAATTCTTGGTTAAACGGAACGATTAAATTGTGAACGAGCTGCTCGAACCATAAATGAAATTTATTATGTTAAATAATAAAAAAAATGTCGGCACGTGTAAAACCAAAAAACCTTCAAGTATTTTGCCAGCTTGTTTACCTAAATCCTGATAAGAATTTTTGGCAAGAAAACAAAATTATTTTATACAATTCCTAATCACAAATATAGAGATGTAGAAAGGTATAATTTAAATGATGATTTTGCAAAAGTTTTGTGCATTGAAAAATAACTCTAATTGCGGGTGAAATTAAACGTAATGTCCACATTTTTCTTCTCGACGACTCTAAAATTAGCAAAGCAAAGGAAAAAACAAATTTAGCTTAACCATTTGATTATGCAATTTGTTCGCCCGTTTGTTTGTGTGCTGCCTTTTAAAAATAAAAACTATCAATTCCGACATGCGTTTATGTCAATTACTTTTAATAATATTATCTCGTGCATTTAAGTGCACGTCGAGTTACTGCAAACGTACAGAACTCCGAATCACTGTAACCAAATTGACGTGTTGAAAGTTAACGTACTTCCAGGACGTCTGGGGGGATACCGGTAAAATAATTTGCCGAAAGTAATTTGGAAATTAACTGGTCTTATTAAATTGCGCCCGGAACCGACAGTTTTAATCCTGTAAAAGCAGTCCGATTTCGTTCGTTTACTCAACTGCACAGTTTCAATCGCTGGCAAGTTTAATCGCACAATATTGTCAGTTAATATGATTAATGCATAACTGGTTTTAGGTTTATTAGTACAACATTTAGTTTGTTTTTGCTAAAACCTGATGAAATAATTATAATTAGTTGATCTAGTTTTACAATTAGCATAATAAGCGTGGCTTTTTGCGTTTTAACTGGCACCAAACAGTCTAATAAAACGTCTGACCTTTTTACGGGCAACAACAACGTTTGTTCCGCGTTCTTCGAAAGACGCCAAAACGTTTAATTCAACGTTAAGAAAAATTCATAGAGAAGCAATTATAAAATAATATATACACCGTTTTAATTGTCTCATTAATGCAACTATATCTCGGATGCAAATTCCTGGGCCTGTTTCAAATTAAAAATTAATTAAGCCACAACTACGAGGCACTTCTGGAACGAACGTAAGATCTTAGAGTTTTGAAAAAATACACGCGTCTCTGCATAAACATAATAACCGGCGGATTCTGGAGGACCCTCTTCTCTTTCTTGTTTCTGTCCTCGAGTTGGGTCGCCATGGCGACCTTTATTAAAGAAGATGAAAATTCATTTCGATAATAAATCTGGAAGCTCAATTTAAACCTGTGCCAAAACAAATAATGTATTTTTATCAAAAATTTATACAAATAGCATTAAATTACGGTTTATTAATGTTTTGTTTAATTGTAGATGTGAGGCTGTTGATTTTCCGAAGGTCTTTGACTGCGTGAACATAAATATTTCACTTGTGACGTCCGAAATTCACCGGGCAGCATTTATAATTGGTAATATTCGCATTTAATTAACGCGAAAACTATTAATTAAAGGCCCATTTTTAATGAATGCACATTATGTGAGGTTGTTGGTGTACAAAAATTAATTAAAAAACTTCTCGATTTTCCCTATCAAATTAAATTTCTCTCGAGCTTATGGATAACATTGACGAGGTAGATTTTCTCTGAAACAGAAGTGGTTAATTAAGATAAGCACCTGAAAATGATAAATACACCGCAGAAACTTTTCCACGTAAAATTTAATTTATATTAAACAACGTTAATTTAAAATCAAACTTTAATTATTTTTTTCGTTTGAATCGTACAAATCGATTTATGTTTGGCCTTGAACTTATAAAGCATATAAACACGATCTGAAAATATTTTCTGGCATAAACACATCGACAAATCTTTTTTGTGATAATTTCTGTATGCCAGTTTTAATTTCTGGATTAACGCAGTTAGTATTTATCTGAATGTTAAAACCTTTGAGAACAAGCTGCAACTGTCTGTGGGAAAGGATGATTTATGCATTTTGTAAATATTTGAGCAGCACACGTCAACAATTATTCGGGTGATATCGGAATTATACCTGCGTTTTAATAAACCAAAAATAACTAAAGAATGTTTTTTTCGGCTAATATTAACGTTTTGCCAAACATTTAGATAATTTTAGGTTTATCAAATTCTATTACAATATATACAATAAAATTTCCCTGCGATGTTTTATGAATGAACCAAATTACACGTGAAAATTGATTTGTATAAAGTAACCATATGTGTTGTGTCAAACTTGTTTATTTTAATTAATCGAAATTTGGTTAGCTGAAGAATTATTACGTCACTTAAATTAATATCTGTTGATGTTTAACACAAACAAATTGTATTTTTGTCATTATAATTTTCAAATTATTTACTGAATGAACTAAAATAAACAAATTAATTTGTTTAAACAAATATTTTTGTTTTAAATTTCGTTTAAATAATTTTAAACAAATATTGATTTCATTCTATACGAACATTAAACTTAACTCACCACATATTTGCTAAGTGTTTCTAGTTCTAAATCGATGTTTTCTGATTTAATTTATTATAAAAATTGTATAAATAGTAAGTTGTCACTGTCAATTGTTGGTCATATTGAATACAATAATAAGACAAATTCTATGCCAAGTTACATAATTCAGAAGTGATCAATCACAAAATAATACTGGAGTGTCTAAAATAAAAAATCCACTTACAATGTCACTTTTGACAGTTTTACATAGGTTAAGATTTATAGACAACAGTCGATTTTACTGATTAGATTTACGGTATGGATTCAGTTTGGACGATGAAGAATGTTTTGTTAAAAATGCCCGAAAAGTGTGTGAGTTTACTTAAAAACTAATTGGTGCATTTGTGGTTTTTTCTTTCAGCCATGGTGAAGATCTCATTGTGACGCCGTTCGCACAAATTCTTGCCAGTCTGAGGAGTGTTCGTAACAATTTTCAATGTCTCACCAACGTGCCCACCAACAAGTGAGTATTTTTTTTCCTATTTTCCAATTTCGGAACACAATTTTCGCATTAATGCTTTTTCCAATTTCGAGATGAGATTTTAAGGCACCGTGAAAGGCGCTTTTAGTCGAACGGTGCTTACGCTTTCCAGGCGGATAATTGGATCAGTTTGATTAGTGGATTTATCCTTACGAAACGCGAAACTCTTTGATATTTTTAATTTCACTTCCTCGAATCGACGAAGAACGTCGTAGTGAACGAGGAGATTATTTTTAAAACTATTGTCCGTAAATTAGCACCGACGGAAAATATTGGAATCGATAAAAGAAATTATATAAAGTCGGGGTTGTTTTCAGAGAGTTATGCAAACAACTTCGGGTATAGGGATCAAAGTAACTTCGACTCCGTTCGCCTGGAAAATGTATCGGGAAAACCTGAACGCAAATAATCCTTAGCTTTGACTGTTTTGCAAGTAATAACCTGACTTTGCACATCAAATATAAATTTTTGTCGTAGAATAATTTAAGTTTTTTGACCATGTGAATCAGACAGACGTTTGTTAATTAAATTTTTTTGGAATGATACGTAATGTTGACTCATTTTGTCAGGTGGTTAATTAGCAAACCTATTATTAAGCTTTAACTTAACTTTTTTTACATATTAAAGATATATGAGCCTGTCTGCAATTCCAAAAAAGCACGTGCTTATAGGAATTTAGGCGCCACATAAATAACAAATAATATTTGATAATCCGTGAAAAAGATAAAAAAAATTTGTGATTCACACCAGAAATGTTGGACGATTTCCACATATTTTTATGTGCCAAACGATTTTTGCGTTTCTTTGTCTGACAGGTTTGATTTAATAGTACGATTTTGTTAAATCAATTAGTTTAATTAATTGGTTTTAATTTTCTGGTTTACGTAATTTTATTGATAGGAATTAATGTTTTACATAATACTTCCTGTAATATAAACTGTTGCAGGACGGGCTTGAATTTATTAAAATTCTTTAGTCCTGGCATTATTTTACATTAAATTTACGAGAATTCCATTGTATAATATTATGTACAAATAACAAGGAAATTAATTTTCTTTTTTATTTCATTTTGTTTATTTATTTGTTTAAATATAGTAAAATTATTTCGAAACACAGGGCCCTTAAATTGTTTGGATTTTTGGAACTGATTAAAAAAAAAATGATTTAATCGTCCACCGAAAATTCACATTTGTTATATTTCGAAAAAGAATGATTATTAATATTTTGTTGTTAACTTTTTGTAAAGGCAAAGATATCAAATTATTATTTTTAAATCAATAAAGTAAATTATCAGTTACGCATTCTATATTTCATAAAAATTAATGATTATCTCGAAACTTAAGCAGTTGCATATAACGTTATATTTTAGTTAAAGATAATTAATACATGTTTGAACAACTTGATTTTGATTTCAAGAGTAAACACTACTGTGGTTTTCTTCTGAAATAAAAAACGTAAATATTAGGTAAAATTGTGTTTCACTCTTTATCAAAATAAATGCGTAAAAAAGTTATTACATTGTCAAATGTCAGTTTTCATATACCAATCGAAAAGCGTTTGATCCAACTACATTTTGAGAGAGACATTATGCACGACAGAGACAGTAAAAGTCTACACATTTGATCCGTAATGGGAATATTTTACTGTCTCTTTCATGCATGATGTCTCTTTCAAAATTAAGCAGGTTCAAAGGCTTTCCAATCAGTATATTTCAGAACAATCAAAATGCGGTCATCGTCAACAGAGTTGGATTCTCAAATCAGTGTTTCTCTATATTGTTTGAAAATACTTCTAACAGTACAATTTCAGAAAAAAAAAATATGGGGAAACAAAAGAAAACATATTTTATTAAAATATTCTAACAACCTTTTGTATTGAACAAAACGTAAAAAGCAACAATTAATACATACATTGTAAAACAAAGCTATCGAATTAAGCACCTGACAAAGGGGAGACATACGAAAACACGGCGAACCGAATTAAAGCCGACCATTGTCTGCATTTCATCACAGAATTTCCAAACAATTCCACCTCGTTTCCGGCGAATTTCTCACCCCCTGTTGTGTTGCAGGTCCCGGCGTTCGTCGGGGGCCACGACGGCTGCGACGCCGCAAGCCAGAAACCTAAATCCCGGAGGTAAGGATCAATTTCTATTTAATATCTAAATGTCTTTTTTTATCTGTCGCGTCATTATTTAATTATAAACCGTGAAATCCGGCAACAATAAAAAGAATGTGCAAGTCAACCGTTTATCGGTTGTTGTATAATAAATTTTGACAAGCGCGATAACCGACAATAAATTATAATTGAATAAATAAATCGTGAACCGTGCACGCGATACGAATTTTCAAAGCAAACACAAAACGCGAAATAATGTCAGCGATAAGTCTCGAAATCGGAACGGACTTTATCGCCTGCCGCAAATAGACAAATTCAAAATTGTCTGTGGACTGTTTATTTCAGTCGCATCTCGTCCAGAAATAAAACGTCCACGGTCTAAAATTAACGAAACCCGGTTCGAAATACTCCGCAAGTATTTTGATTGGCCGAATAAATAAAACGACTGGATTAAATAATATTTACTCCCCGGAGAGCTTTTCTCGGTGCCAAACGAATTATGGATCCTTGTCTGTACGAATGCGACCTGACAGCCCAAAAATTAAATTCGTCGATTAATTTTCGAGACGTCTGGACCAATTTTGTCTTTTTTATGAAACCTGTAAATAACAGGGTTGTTCTTAAATGGCAGAGAAGCTCTCCCGTATAGATATAGCCAGTGTTTTTTGTGTCAAAAAATCTAATATCAAAGAGATGTGTGAAAAAAGTTTTAACCGCTATTACAAATGGTAGGTGTACCGTCTTTCTTATAATTTCTTGTAAAATGTTCTGAAATTATGAAGATATTTCACCTGTTAAAAAACATTTTACAAGAATTGATTAGCCAATGAGATCAATGAGGCGACATCGTTCATGTGATGAATTATTTACATAACCAATCATGCGTATACGTTATTCTTGTCCACCGGATCAGGTGTTTTTCTGATTCAGTCGTAACATAATCTTCGACACATCGGCCGGACCGGATCAACGGAATTTAGGACGGATCAGGACCCCTATGCTATTTTAAGAAGTCTATTTGTTGAAAATATAAAATACATATTGTAAGCAAAAATATACCAATGTAAAATAACAAATATGTAACGAAATTATATTATTTCATATGTATTTCCAACAATTATTTTGTGTTGTTGTGGCTGGAACAGTAAGAAATTGTCCAAGACGGAGTTACCAGATATAAAACATACTGTTTCTAAATAATCTTTTGGTTCAAGAAAATTCAGCATCAGTTGAACAGTGTAGCAGTCAGTATGGAATATTTTTATTCAAGATATTTCAAATTTATAATGGTCACATTAAATAGTAGAAAGGTAATATTGTAAAATTGTTAGTGAGGACGAAGATGAATAATCATTGGTTCCTATCACAAAAAGTTCAAAAGAACAAATAAAAGTGTTATGATGTTAAGTTTGTACCATCTTCGACATGTGAATCTTTTCGAAATTATTTTTTTTATTTTTTACTTATTTTTAACTTCAAAAATTTAAATTGGGTGGAATTATTATGGTCCCGACGGAATTCCGCTACATCCCTACTCATTATGATTTGTTGCTGCAATTAATATTTTTGTAAACGTTGGTTAAAATTTTCAAGCAAATTGAATAAGATGTTGCCAATAATACACATTATAACTGGCTTTTAAAATTGTTATTTTTATACACTGATCATTGGAAAGACACCCTGTATTTATTAAGATATGTCAAAGAGGAAAATCACCGTGGAACGTTGTCCTCGCGATTTTAATCCCGATCAAACACGGCGAAAGGTCGATTTTGACGCACAAACGCACTTCTCTGTTCGAAATGTCCCGCGAATTTAGAGCAAATCCGCGTCACGCGAAATTGTTAAACCGTGCGGCTGCAACAACGGTTTCGACACGTTGCTAAAATGTTATAAATTAAACACCTTTGTGCGTCAGAAAACGTGAAATTTATCGAGTCTGCTAGCTACTTAGGTCTGGCCGTGTTTATGCGAGAATTTCGCTATTTGCAAGTGGAAATTTTCAAATGAGTTCATCCTCGAGATAATCTGGTGGGAAACCGAAACGTTGTTTGATGAATTTGCCTTCAAATTTCATAAATTGCATTGGTAATTTAACTAGTCGTAAAATTATAGTAATCGTATAGTTTTGTAACGTGCTAGCAGCTTGCAAGAGATAATTTATTAGATTTATGGCGTACATTCTTGTCTCAATTTACTTAATCCAATCCGACTTTAATGACGTTATGTTACACACGTATATTATAATTGGATTGGTTTAGTGTAACCTAATATTTATTAAGTTTCATTTGAATAACCAGAAATTGACGTGTGTTTAATGAAATGATAAGTATTTAAATAATGAGGTTTCTTAATCAGGTAAAATTTTAAATATAATGATGAATAATTATTGGGGAAATTTTAACACAAAGAAAGTTGCAACAATTAAACTAAAAATATGTAAATTTAATATGATCAATTAAAATATGCAAAAAGGGGAGTAAAAATAAATTGTAAAAATAATTACAAATTAGGAACGTTTGCAAATAGTACTGGTCTGGTAAACTGACAATAATCTGTTGAATGAAATTTATAAAATGAAGACTTGGAAAATAAAATATATTAAAAATAATAAAAACCATAAAAAATAGTATGTAACATAATGTATACAAACATATAGGTGAATTAAAAATAATTCTGTTAGCTACAAATCACAAAAGTAAATATTCAACTGGTAAAAAGTAGAGCAACTTTTTACTAAATGTCACTAATCTCTGCAAAATCCACAATTGCTTTTAGTTTCATAGTATACACTACAATTTTGCAACAATTTTCAAGATTTGGTGATGTGAAAGGAAAAAATATAACTGGACGACTAAGAAAAACCAATAGGTTTCAAGATAAACTAATTTTAACCCTCTCTCTTCCTGAGTTCCAGCAAAATATAAGGTCTACTTGAGACACAACTTGAAATTAATGTTTCTTTTAGTACCTTAAAAGATAGATTACTGCACGGGGGTCTTCATTTGAGAAAGCCAGCCAAAAAACCAAAACTATCAGAGAAGAACATACGAGCCAAAGTTGAATTTACCAGGTCCCTTTTACACTGGACTTTAAATGATTGGAAACGAACGATCTGGAGTGATGATGTCAAGTATAATCTGGTTAGCAGTGATGGGATTTTATATATAAGGTGACTTATTCAGTGGCTTTTAGGGGAAAAAATTAATGTTGTGAACTCGGGCATGTCAATTTTTCGATCTATACTCCATTGAAAACTTATGGGAGATAGTGAACAACAAAATAAGGCACAAAGGTTATAGTAATGAGCAATATTTATTCATGATTCTTCAAGAGGCCTGGCAAAATATGAATCCACATATTAAGTTAATTTTCAATATACATTTTTTTAAACATAATAATTATTTAAAATTTAAAAAAGTTTCTCTACTTTCTGACTATACTGTATATAAATATAAAATATAATAATTATGAAAATTAAAATCAATGAATAGAAAGATAACAATAGATTTTTCTAAAATTCATTATCAACAATTTTCTTAGTTTATAAAATAAACTTTTAAAAAATGATGAATTTATTATACACCGCTCTGTAAAAGTCAAATAAATAAAATATATTAATATTCTAATATAGATAAATAAAAACAAATATAAATCTTGAAAATCTACAACTACTACAGTTATGTTGCTTAATATCAAACGGATAAGAATTGATTCAATGAAATTGTATGCAACTCTTTAACAAGTATTTTGTTACATTGCCAAATTACTAATGATATTAAGACTTGTGAAATAAAACCGATAATTATTGACTCGATTGAACTTGAATAAAGGCGAATCTCGTTCCGTACACGAATCAGTTTAGAAACATTAAGACCACGATATTTACAAATGATCACTGACGCAAACGAGATTAATGGTGTCGGAGTCCTTTTAACAATTTCAAATAATATTTTTCACCGATTGTTTTTAATTTCTGTGAATTGGTAAAAGTCACATACCACAAATGTGGATTATTTTCGTTTTACATGTGATGTAATTTAATCGATGATTGCGCCTGATTAAAAATCAGATAATTGAATTTAATATGAAACAATGGATGATTAACTATGCGAATTGGCAAACTGGTTTAATAATCGGTTTGATTGGAACGTTGACCATAGTCTATGTTGGCCAACTATAATTATTCTGTGCAATTTTAACAGCGAATTTCAACATATAATGTATATAAACGCAACAAAAACCCCATCTAAAAGTGGACAATGGACGAGGAATTGAAACGACGCAGACAAAAAGGACCTTAATCAAAATGAAAGCTCCTTTTGTACACGTAACACGATCATTGTCCTTTTAACGAAACACTCCTGCGATGGATTCATATTTCGATATTAGCGAAGGAGAACAGAAAAATACCTTGCGGGGGACTAGCATATGTTAATTCGTTATGTATTACTACGGACATATGCATATTGTTATTTACATTTTTATGGAATAATTGTTAGTTGTGAGTTCAAGGAAATTCATTTTGTAATAAAATCAAACGCAATTTTCCTTTTTCTTTTACTACCGCAATATGTTAATTTTTAACACAACAACAACTCATAAAAATGAATTAATGAAGAGGATGATTTTATGGTGCAGGTAACAAATATTATTTAAATTTTATTAATATATTAAAATCTAGACTCTTAAAATAATTTAATTATCATACAACGAGCGAAAAAACTGAAAACATCACGGATTACATTATAACATTGTCGCAAATTTTCTAAACACTCTGGTAATTGATGTCAAATCACTCAAGTTTTCTATTGACTGCGATTCTGATTGCATATTTTGATACGGTGTCGCTAATAAATTACGAGAATCGGCTCATGATTATGAATGATTTTTTCTCTTTTGTTTGTGTTTCCATTTAGTACAAGAACCGTAGTAGTAACAATCATGATCGAATCAAATGATTAAAACGTGATTTTATGTCGAAAATGTATTTTTAATGAAGTATCAGCACAATTCTATTGATTTACTTTTTATTAAATAACATTTCTGTAACTTACGATCATTTTAATGTTTGCACCTATCTTGCCCTCTTTTCAATAATCCTGATAACTTATTTCTTTAGCAGATATATTTTAGTAAAAGTTTTTCTTTGACATTATTGTAATGTTGAGCCACCAACATCTAGTCTTCAGTTTTTTATTAGTCCAAAGTTTAAATGGAGAGGATTTCGTTTCGATAAGAAGTGGATTAAGTAACATTCATTATCATTACTTTGAATTCTTAGAAGCCAAATTGAATATATTCTGATCTTGCCCATTAAGAACATAATCTCAATAACAAACAAAAAAGGAGAATTTGGTAAACGTACCTTGCAAATTTCTAAATATAAAACTAAAGTGGAAAAAAATAAAATGAGAAATTGACATTGAAATTTTTGTATAATCCAAATTAATTTTTCTTTGTATTTGAATATATCTTCTAATAGTTGATTTTTTCTTGGATATGTAGAACGTTTTCATTGAAACTGTGTTTTGTCTTTAATTGTTATCAATATTTCTTCTATTTCTCAAATGTTATAATCATTGAACAATAGTTTCTCTATTCCATATTCAAAAATTGTAATTCTACTTTTGTGTTTCAAAAAATTATATATACTGTCTGCTTTTAGGTTGTATTTTCTTATAATTTTGTTAATAATATTTGTTGTGTCCTTAAAAAATTATTTTTCTATATTGTCAATTTATTTTTCTTTTCCTTATTTATGATTTTTAATATATTTTCCACTTATTTAATAGAAATATTAATAACTATTATTGAAGAACCCCTGATGATAACATGTAATAATAGTGTATAAAAAATATTATATTATTAATTAATTTTAAAGCCGTTAACGTTTCTAAAAATTATATATACTGTATACTCTGCTTTTAGGTTGTATTTTTTTTTAAATTTTGTTAATAATATTTGTCATGTGTTACTAAAAAGTTATTTTTCTATATTGTCAAATGTATTTTTCTTCCCCTTATTTATCATTTTTAATATATTTTTCCACTTATTTAATATAAATATTAATAAATATTTTAATTAGTTTATAATAATGACAATAATAATTATATTATTGAAGAGACCCTGATGATAACATGTAAGATATTAACATAATTACTAATATTATATTATTAAATTATATATTAAGTTTTTAATAATTTTAAAGCCGTTTCTAAAAATTATATATACTAATTTGCTTTTAGGTTGTATTTTCTTTTTAAATTTTGTTAATAATTGTTGTGTGTTTGAAAAATTATTTTTCTATATTGTCAATTTATTTTTTTCCCCTTAATATATTTTTCCACTTATTTAATAATAATTTAAAATAATAACTAATTAATATTTAACTTCAAATAATAGTGTATAAAAAATATTATATTATTAAATTATATATTAAATTTTCAATAAGTTTAAAACCGTTAACGATTTCAATATTAAAAAAAAAAAAAAAATACTGTTGAATAACTCATTTTCAAGTGACTCATTTTTTCATGTATACTATTGTATCATAATTAAAGTATGCAAATTTTTATGTTTGTCAAAAGACAGATAAAAACTAATTAATTAAAAATTATCAGAAGTGAAATTGTAATCAGAACAGTGAGTCACAAATTAATAACTTGGTAATATATGTGTGTAACTTTCATAAATTTAGATAAGCTAGCTTTTTTGCTTCCGAGTAGAATGAATTAGATCGTTACGTAATTTTTTAAACAACATAATTAGTGTTCGTTGCTGTTAATTAACTTTTAATTAACGCCTTTCATCTCTAACCGGAAGAATATTTCATAAAGATACTTTCAATTTATTTTTCGTCTTATTTTTACTTTGACTTGACATAAATTATATTATTGGATGTAATTTCAAAGTCAATAAAAGGTTAGGATAAATAAAAGTAAATAGTCCTAACGGGAAAGTAACAAATAAAACAGTTTCTGATCCTTTATTTCCCTTCCTTTATTTATTTACCATCGTATATGTGGAACAAAGCAAAATGAAGAAAGCATAATCTTGAACTTGACCGCCTCGAAATAATCATTGAACGCAATCCGGTTCGTTAAGCGACAATTACGTAACCCTTCCTCGTTACGAATTGTATAATTTTTACGTAAACATATCGCCTGAAAATACGTTTTACTATACAGGTTGTGCTTTTAGTCGCATGAAAAAATGAATGATCCTTTATGAAAACGAATAAATTTTAATAAAATATACGTGTTTGTTTGTCGTATCCGTCTTACTCATGGTCAGTTAGTTTTTTCGTGTGTGTGTGTTACACAAACAACAAGTTTTGTAACAAACGAGGAAAAATTGAAAATTTTAAACACTCTTCACATGCAATAATTTGAATAAACGATTCAAACACGTGTAGAGACAACGAAATTAAAATAGTATTAAAATAACTGAAATCGGCTGACTTTATAATTTATGACCTATTTATATCGTCGAACTTCACAGGGGATATATTTATAATTGAACAGCGATAACAACTGTATCTGAACTATTTAAACTATGAATTAATTATCGTTGTCGGGTCGTAATCTGAAAAACTCGCGTACGAGCCAAAGTTCCCCCAGACAGATCGATAAAACAATTTCAGCTTCAACAAAAAAAAACTAACGTTTGATTTGACAGTAATAAGTAATAGCAAGTCTGGATACCATTTTGTACGAATGCACGAGATTAATTGGTCCCATCGGGATGTGAATCAATTTGGCTAAATCCCTTTTTGACGGTGTCATTAATTAACGTTCGTTTTCTCTACATTCGTCTTTCTGTAAGAACAGATTTATAATTAATTTATCTCCGACGTCACAACTTTACTAAAACTGAATTTTTGTTTTGTTTTGTTTCCAGACGAGGCTTACATGAAAATGGCAATGGAAACAATGGAGGAGCTCGACTGGTGTTTGGACCAATTGGAGACGATCCAGACCCACCGATCAGTTTCCGACATGGCTTCCCTCAAGGTACGTGCCAGCTAAACGAATCCAAATCCGTTTTCCCAAAACCGCTTAATTAACTCGGGGGGTTTAATCGACGGTTTAATCGAATATTTGGTTTGCCGTCAAGGGTTTTATCGGTACCCGGTTCTTTGAAAACGTTAAATACGTATTTAGGATGTAAATTAAAAGGGGTGTGGGCACGAAGAAATGCAATTTCTGGGTCAAATTTCAATGAACGCTAATCAAAGAAAAATGATGCTGATTAGATAATGCTCAGTGAATGACCCTAATTAAGCAATTTTGGGGGTATTTGTGATTTTCCTCAACCGAACAAATAATCATTATCTCATCTGTTTAATTGTTATCATTTTATGTCAAAGTCAAATGGTTTTCGAATTGTTGTTTTTCTTTTCAGTCCCTCAGAGAAATTTGTCTACGTGCCGCTTTTCAGGCACACTTTAGAACATTATTTGGTTTCATGTTTACACAACAAGGTCAGCCAATAAAATGATGCTCTATGTTTATTCTTGTAGACAACTTCGCCTATTTACATTCGCTTTTAATCCAATTTGTTGTGACGATTCTGATCCTCGCGATCACGTGCGATCTTTATTTATTTGTCTTCTAGCGTAACAGTGGTTTCCCTCTATTGTCCGTGTCCCAGTTTTCCTGCTCCGAACGCGATTTCAAATTTTAAAAAGTAGGTTGAGTGCACGAGCAAAAAAACAATCTCTCATCTTCGATCTGGTGTTTTGTAGTGCCTTTTGACCCTTTTTTTTTGAATACGTCCCCACTCGACACGAAAACTTTCAGCGTGTTCGAATCGGCAACAAGGATGGAAGTTTCAGTATTCGAATTGTTTATTGTTGCGTTGAACGACTCTCGTCCTTTGTGGTGGTGAAAATTTCGCAATCGAATGAAAATATGCGAGAGGTTATCGCCGTCTTATCGCATCGTACAGACTGTTTGGTGACGCACGTTATTAAATCCATTCCTTTGCTTCGTGATCGCTGAAACTACGTCCGGAATTTCGGTTTGTCTGCAATAATCCTACCGTTTGAATATCGGGGCAAAATTTCACCTGCAATTAATTTATAAATTGATTTCGGCCTCGGTTACAATTAACGAAGTTTCGAGACCACTTAATCGAATGCAAACCGCCCGTCCCGAAAAGATGAAGATCGCATTTTAATTAATGAGAACAAATTGCTTGTAACACAATTAGCTACGGTTAAAGGAATATTTTTTTGGCATGCAAACATGTTTGTTCGATTCGTCTGAAAATACTTCGACTGGAAATACTTTTTGAAAACATCTATTAATATTTATATGGCTAGATGTATGATATCCCCGATGTAAACACACAAATTTATTGTTTGTGTGTTCTGCGTTGACCCAGGAAATAACCTAAACGAATTGTTATTGTGCGTTTTTAAGTGGCAAATGCCCCAATAAAATTATTACCGCTTACGAAATAATTTCCTTACAACCACGATAAATACGTCACGATAAACAAACACTTATCGATGCAATCGACTGAGTAAAAAAGAACAATTTAATCTTTCAGGAACATATGTTTTCCCAGAAAAATTGGTGTGTGTTAGACGTTTCAACACCTTCGCGGTTTTATTATAGACGTCGGGATTCTGCCTTTTGACCAAAGTTCAAAATCTACGTGATTGTTCACACTTGCTTTGTATATTTAGGTATTTTCGAGTTTGGCTGATTTACAACCGTGTCTTGAATCACGAGATTAGATGTTTATAATTATACATTTCGTCAGTTCAAAAAATGGAACAATTTTTAAAATTTCTCTTGGTAAATTTTGCAATTCAATTGATGTAAAAGTATGCTCGTGGCACACATTTATTATAATTTAAAACGATTTTGCACCAGTTGCATAAAATAAACAGTCTCCGATAACATTATCAATGATGGTTGTAACATTTCCCCGTTTAGCATTGTAAATTAGACATTATATTTAAATTTTTCCACTTTAATTACAGTTACTTAATCTTTATTTGAACGCTTCCAAGCAATTATTGGTAATAAATAAGCAAACTTTTGATAGACTCGCTTGAAAATTCACACGTTTTATCTCCACGTTTAAAATTTATGTCTTGACAAATTGTTTAAATTTTGATGAAGTATATTAATTTTTACTGGAAGCATGAATAATCAATAATTTTATTAATGTGGCATTAAACTACTTTAATATAAAATATTAGCTTAGCGTGTTTTAAATTTCATATTTAATAAATTTTATGAATATGTAAATTGACATCTCTAAATATCTCGAATTAAAAAAGTTATATTTAAAATAATATATAAATCACCTTTTTTCACACTTCAGATAAAATCTTGGTAAATGTATGATTTTTTATAATCCCCCGTCCCCCCCATTGATAGTAATACTTAAAGTAGAAAAAATTAAAAGGAGTTAACAAAAAGTAAAAACACTCCGTTTAATTTTTGGCAATAAGGTTGAAATGTGTGAAATAAAATCAATTAGCTTTAATTATTAAAACTTCATTTATTAGAAAATATGTATGGAAAATGTCAGATTCTGCCCATAAATAAAAATAAAATTAATTAAACTTTTTAAAAACTTTGCTAATAAATTTCACTATACCATAATAGGATATTAGGACCTATGTTTTTAAGGTTAAATAACTGAACAAGTTAAATATTTTGTATTTGCGCATCAATAATTATACTAATGAAGCAAATTAATTCAGGATCAGGATACACAAATTCATTTGTGTCAAAACGACACGTAATTGGCGATATATTTTGTAGTATTAATACTTGTTTATATCAGTTGATGTTTTTTTAGTATTTTTGTATTGATTTTCACAACTTTAGTTCCTCTCAAATTAATTAATTTTTCTAATTATTAATGTTTTTTATTATTTTTTTAAATCGAGGTAGAAATTTATTTATATAGATTTAGATAATAAATACAATAAGTATTCAGAGTTTTCTTAAATTATATCAACAGTTTTTGAATATAGAGGGAAACAAATTAGAAAATGTTCAAACAAATGTATTTCATTTTAAAGTTAATACTCTTCAGAAATTGACAGAATTTTTTTAATAAATATTCATCGCTTTGCAGCGCGATAATGGAATGGAACGGTCTAAATTTGTTACCTTATTTTTTTTTATCATAATTTTTTTCCAAATCATTTCTTATAATTTTACAAGAAAAAAATATTTGAAGATTAGAGTTGATGGTAAAAAAATACATATTTTTGAGAAAAACGAATTACAGGATAGCCCTATTTTCAAAGCAAATACTCTATATATCATTTAAAATTTAGTAAAAAATTTAGATTCTGATCTTAGAGATACCCTTTAATAACAAAATCTCATTAATTGGTTATGAGACAATAAATAAATAATCCAAAAAATAAAATAATTTTTTGAAGCTTATTACATTAAAAGGAAAATCATTTTAATGAACTTCTTAGGGTGGGAAGGCTGTAACTAGGGTAAGTTCAATTAATATAAAATGCGAAAATAAAATGACAAATTCCTCCATTATTAGAATTATCCTCTGAAAAAACAATATTATTTTTTGAAGGATTTTATAGAGTTGATGTTAAAAAAATACATATTTTTATGAAAAACGAATTACAAGTTAGTTCTATTTTCAAAAATATGTCTTTTTGTAAAAATATTAGATGGTTTTTACCATTTACCAATCTATGAAAAATTAAAATCTATTTTCAAAACGAATATTATTTAAAATTTAGTAAAAAAAAAATTTAGATTATGCACTTAGAAATACTCTCTAATAGCAAATTCTCATTAATCAGTTATAAAACTTTTGAAACTTATAATATTAAAAGGAAAGTCATTTTATTGAACTTCTTTGTGTAAGAAGTGGTGTAAGTTTAATTAATATAAAATGTGAAAGGAAAATGACAGATTCTTCTATAAATATATATTACACTATAGTATTTTATTAAGACTACGGTTTTCATGTAGCAAATTAATAAATTTATTTTTTTAATTATCCTGAATTTTCTTGTCTAATAGAAAAGGGAACAATCGAAAGACTTAAGATCTTCCTCAACAATTTTGTAAAAATTTTCCATAACTTTAACTGGGAACTGCACAGTTCCTTTGGCTAATATTGATCCTAATACACTATAAAACAAATTTTGAATTGAAAAGTAGGTGAAAAATAATTCCAACAATTAATAATGGTAAGACCTTAATAATCGCCATCCATTCATTTAACAGAAAGTATTATGTTTATTTTTCAAATATTCATGATAGATCATGAGAATGTTCATTAATGGCTAAATGAACTGACTAACCATTCCAAACACAAAAGATCATAAATATATATAGTAATTTGGAAAAAAAATAGATTAACGTCACTTCTAGTTGAAGTATATTATTTTACCTAAAATCGAAATTTCAGCTTGAATGAATGAGTCATTTAAGTGAATCACATTGTTTATTAAAAAATATGCAATAATAGAATTTAAAAAAATATATGTGTAATTAAAATGCAATATATATTGTTCATTATTATGCATTGATTTTTAATTGCCCCATAAACAAGTAAAAAACATTGATAAAATTAACAATTCCAGACAAAAATACAACTCCACCGCTGCAATAGAGTGCAATAAAATTTTTTATTGCCGTTTGCGCAAAACTGCAAAACACAATCTTGACAATTTTAACCAAAAACAATAATAAAAAACGCGACTAGGAAAATTAACCGGGATACATTTTCAGCGATCCTTTGTCGCAGGATGAAATGTCGTCGCGTATCACATTTCCATTTTTCGTCGATGGTGAAAATCCGCGAAGGTTCAACGCACCGAACATAATCAATACGAAGTTGAGACGCTGTTTCGGTCACGTCTTTCATATGTTATGTGATAATTGCGATTAATATTAATTGTGTTTGTGGATAATTACGTCGTTTTATTTTATTTGCCTTTGGCGCCATTAAAGTGAAACGTAAAAACATAATTTAAAAATAGTTTTATGCCCGCGGCAAAATTTTCCAGCTACAAAGTCGCGATTGGTAACATATTTTACGCCCGTTTCGTACCGATAAATTAGGAATGCACACACGTTCATAAATTTGTTAGTAAAACAATTTTGCGTAATTTGAAAATCCGCTTTCGCGTATGATTTATTCGAAGTGGAAAGGAAATCTTTCAAGTGCCAGACATAAATATTATGCGGCGCACTCGGAAAATACCTCATTGTGTTTTCCGAACCTTAAAATTTACGGGTGATAATTCAATTATAAATCATATTTTCGCAGAAGGTGAAAATACCTTGTGTGTTTTTTTTTCTTTAAATTCTATTATATTTCGGTTGGAGGTGCAAACACACTATTTATTTTGAACTTTTCGTGTTTGCCTTTCCGATCTAATACATTGTTGACGTGGAAAAAGATGGGAAGACAAACAAACAGCCGAAGGCGAAGGGAAAATACGGAAATGATGTCGAATACAATTTAACAAAGGTAATAAAGACGTCTTGGAATAAATAAATCAATATGACCGTCTGGAATGTGATCGTAATAATTCTATAAAAAGTACGTGTTTTGAATCTGAATATGACATTAGATATTAAATTATTCTATTTTTATTGCAATTCGGGTGCAGTGAACATGAAAATCATATTCATTTTTTTTTTTTCATTTATTCACTATATAATGGTAAATTTTTGTTTTTTGATATATTTTTTTAACTCTTTCAGTCACGGTTTTTAATTAAGAATATTTTGAATATTTTCATTTTAGATTTAGCTTCATTTGCAACTAAAATATCAATGAGACTAAGACAAAATTGGGTACTGAGGTTTTCGAGGAATAAAGTGGTTAGTGACATTAACCATTGATACAAACAAGCTACGATGAATTGTGTATATTATTTATTAATATATTATAATGAACTTACCCACAGGAAAAACTTACGCAAAAATTATTTTTTATGATTGTCTGAAAGACACGTTTTTCCTTTACGTAGGCAAAGGGGCACTTTACATGTATTACACTTCCATATAATACGTACTAGAGACATTTTAGTGCTACATTTGCAGCATCTTCTCGATTGCTGCTAGATGGCATGGATTTTAGTATAAAAATTCAGAAAGAGGTGTGAGTGACAGTAACCACCAAGACGGAAAAAGTTAATACGTCGCCAAGAATAAATGACGTCCAATCGAGATAAATAATACCAGTAGCAATGGTACCTTCTTCATTTCAATCAGAAGAAAATTAGCTGAGTTACAGTTGTAAGAAGTTCAAATTTTGCACAAACAAGATGAGTTTTAGTCACTCTCACCAAATAAATAATTTGCTTTAACAACATATATTTCCTCATATACATTTTTAATTGTGAGTTTATTCAGATACTATTATTTTAAGCTCTGGTAAATCTAAACCGCATAAAAAAATGATATATAAAAAGACATATTTAAAATTGACTGTTTTGTGTCTGTATTGCAGCCATTTGAACGGTATAAAGAGATTCGATTTGCTTTTTTATGGTCGGATATTTTCGTATATGGATCCAATGATAATAGCCATTATTTGATCTTTCATGAAACTTTGAGGTGCTTTGTCCATCTAAATTGTCTAAGAAGTCAACCAAATATATGAGAGAAAAAAATATTAATTGTATTATTTTATACTTGAGAATTAATTGATTCGTTCTTACCAATTACGTTGTAATTTTATCTCAAAAACTTACCAACAACTCCCTAAAATATTCCTAAGTGAATTTTATTCAAGCAATCATTAAATATATAATTATAAAATGTTATGGTTTGAAAACCACATTGAAATATTTACCTTATTTGTACATTTTGATAACATTGGAAATTTGATTTAAGTCTCAGCCATTTGAACAGTATAAAGAGATTCGATTTGAACTTTTGCTTTTTTATGGTCGGATATTTTCGTATATGAATCCAACGATAATCGCCATCATTTGATCTTTCATGAAACTTTGAGGACTTCTTTTTATTTCAGTTCTGTGTTGACCAAACCTTTTATCTTATTCAAACCTATTATCTTTGTTCATCTAAATTATCTAAGAAGTCAACCAAATATTTGAAGAGAAAAAATTATTAATTGTATTATTTTATATTTGAGAATTAATTGATTCGTGCTTACAAATTACGTTGTAATTTTATTCCAAAAATTTTCCTGAAATATTCCTGAGTGAATTTTATTCAATCATTAAATATATTGGATAATAACATTGGAAATTTATTTTTTACGAAGCATATGTAGAATATATGAATGGAAAATATCAAGATTTTTACTGTATGTTTGGTTATTTCTATAATAACATTTTAATTTTTATCCCATCTTCACAGATTGAAATGTTTTTAATTGATTAAGGTATCTATTAAAAATGTAAAGCTTGAGATATTGGAATTATTTATTACTTTATAAATATGTGTTCAATCTGAATCTAAAAGATTGCTCACATATTCTGGAAGACCCTGTATTATAAAACATCCAAATTTCAAAAATTCGGAGAACCAGTGTGGTGATCATGATTCAAATATCATTATGCTAAATTAATTGTTTCATTTCAAATTTATTTTTTGTAATGTTAATAAATAAATAAATTAAAGTATCAATATAAATAAATATTTTGGATATATTATTTGAAATTTAAAGGATAATAAAAAATTGTATTTATGTGCCAACTTTTAAATAAAATAATAAACGTGTAAAATTATCCTGAAAACAAATTTCGGATATTGCATTTAAAACTAATACACGGAGATTCAGAGGCCACATTTTATTTATTTGTTTGACAAATTAGTGTGATACGCAAATAGACAAATGGGAATTTTTATTGCCGCGGCAAACGTTAAAATGTTTAGTTTGTAGAAATAAATACAAATGTTTTAACATAACCAATACATAAAAATTGTATAAAAATAATAATTAGAGCGAATTAAGGTTAATATTTATAATGTGATAAAAGTGACGTCAATTAAGTTTAAAAAGGATGTTCCGAATATTAAATTAGTGTTTTACTTTGTCACGTACCAAGTTATAATTCAATCATTAAAGTTTTAAGATTTAATAACCTTAAAACGGAAGTTGAGGCCAATCTGTTAACTAAATATGTGTAAAATTATACTCTCTTCTTAAAATGAATCATAAATGGAACGATGTACATGAGTTTGACATTTATTTATTGTACCTGGTAAAACACAGACTAATTAAATACAGGTGAATCCTGCTGGTATTCCCTTCCATGAATCTACGTGCGCAAAAGCAATATTTGAAAACTTTCCAGCAACTTTGACACAAAAAAACCACTAATATTTATTAAATTTAGTTAGTGGTCGATTTTTGAAGGAATTTAAAATAACACACTTTTCTAAGTACAGGTGCTACCAAAATAAACAGTTTCTCTGAACTCGTTTCGAATCTACATTCCGCAAGACTTACTCAAGTAAATTGGATTATGCTCTTAACAACCAATTAAATATTTATTCGGTCTTGTTAAACACGCGAAATTAATTACGTGCAGTCGAGCTGTCTGCGATAAAACGTTTCTGGAAACAATTCCAAACTATTTGATAACGTTCGCAATGGCAAAAATACGCTAAGTCAAAACAAACATGATTCACAGTCGTGAAAAAGATGTAGATTAATGTGTAATTAGCGAATTGCAATAGAGAAAAATAGTTATTATCGATGAGTCAATAGAAGAACGTTTGTCGGAGTGGTGGTGCCATTGTGCACGCAACTAATTAAATTAGTCATTGCGAAACTTCATGTAGACAATTCACTGTTCACCAGAATTCGCCTTGAGAACAATTACTTTGTGCACATAATTTTTTTATTAATTTCGCCATAAATTTCTA
This sequence comes from Aethina tumida, assembly GCF_024364675.1. Lineage (NCBI taxonomy): Eukaryota > Metazoa > Arthropoda > Insecta > Coleoptera > Nitidulidae > Aethina > Aethina tumida. The sequence continues at coordinate 11,362,192 of NC_065439.1, forward strand.
TTCAAACATCGTCATATGAACGTGTGGTAAGGGAAGTACATGACACCGACATGTCTGGCTTGTTTTTTGCAGGAAAACGATCCTCGCGTATTAAATTGTCGAGATAATGTCCGAGATATTTGTCTTTTAATAAATCCCGCGCTTAATGAGAACGTTATTCATACAAAATAAAATATTTGCCTTAATTATAAAGGACAACGCAATTTTCACAAGAATATTAAATATTGATCTAACTTTTTATTTATTACTCACTGAGAGTTACTCATGTTTTACATTGAGGCTAAAGCTCCTTCATTTTTTAGTTTTATTATTTGGTTTAAAATTTTATCGACAATAAATCGCTTTTAATTCCTTTTGAAGGTTTCCGTCAATCATTCAATGACTGATTTTATCTGGAATATATTTAGCACTGTGTCAAATGTAATTTTTTGAAAACAATTTGTCAGCTTTATTTGATTTTTAATAAAAAACGATATTTTTTACCTTGAAGGTTTTTATAATCCAGTTAGTTAGTAAATCTTCTCTAATCTGTCACGAAGGTTGTTTATTAATGTCTGAATATATTTTTTGAAGTTTGCAAAATATTTAAAATCAAATACAACAAGTTATAATTCAAGATTTACTTTTGGTTAAGGAACTTTTTTAATCCATAAGCAAATTTTTAAAAATATAAATGAAATCATCTGACGTCGGTTTCCTGTTTTTTCAACCAGTTTCCTAAGTTTTTACTAGTTTTAAATCGCCAATAGTACTGTTTTTAATCAATAAAATAACCATTAACCGATTTAATGAACAGATTTAGTGTACGACCATTATTCACAACACTAAACACCTATTAATTATATTTAACAGCAAAACTATGATTAGTTACGACATCAAGGTTGATCATTGTTACGTTTATCAATGTTTCGTCTACACGAAAGCAATTTGAATTTGGCATTTTTTACAAACAGTTATATGCCATTGTTTATGCAAACGAAAAATTGTAACGGCTGGACATTATCGAATTAGATTTATTCCGGGAATTTTGTGTATTTTCAATAGTTTCTATCGATAAACAAACTTTTATGTCGATTTTTTTCTCATTCATTTTCGTGGGTAGATTAAAGATTCTGCTTTAAATCAGTCAGTGTCAAACAAGTATCTTGGTTAATGATGGTTGGGTCCTTGGAATCGATTACAAGTACTTTTTATATGAAGCTGTAAAATAAACGTTTTATGTTCTAATCATTTAACTTCGTTCGTTAGATATTATTGTTTGCACGTGCACGAGACCAAAACCTTATGGTAATCTGGACTTGTTGCTGCTGAAAAAAAATCCGTAACAATTCACGATTATGTTACCATTACGTTCCTTGACGCAGTTTCTGCGATTGTTGTCGTCACATTTTGCAAATTCGAGTTTTTGTACATAATGGTTTTTGTTCCGTTTATGGAGCGTTTTTCTTTTTTTATTAAAAATAGAAATCCTTGACTCGACGACGATAAACTCTCGCCGCGACAAAACATTTAGCATTGATATTTCAACGGTTTTCTCTGCGGTTTTGTAAATTTTCGCTTTCGTCTGTTCGTTGGAAATGTACTAAAAAACACGTCAATGGGTATACGATCATTAGTGTCCATTAACAATAAACAGGCGTTAATTGATAGGTAAACGCGATCAAAGATCACACACTCGCGGGTCCAGGATTGATCCGTTGAAAATAAATTTTTGTGTATCCACATTTCTCTCTCAACCACATCGGGAAGTTATTGTTTGACCCGGACGTATGTGGTTTGGTGATTTGTTGCGATCGCAACAGATAAAAGTAATTAAATTGTTTATTTGCGATGCGGATTTTCCTAAATGGCAGCTGTGCGGGTGGAAAATATGTCAACATTGCGTGCCTCGTTACCGAAAATTGCGATTAGGAGGAAAATGAAAAACGGTTCGGCTGCCCGGATAAATATTTGCGCTAGGGACGAAGTCAGTTTTTTTATTTTCAGTACGTTTCATAAAAATACTATTGTGGAATCTGCATTAATGCATCGAAAAATGTGTTATCTCGTATAGGATTATTTAAAAAATATATCTAATATTTCATTTAATCTATGATTAGTCACAAAAAATATTTTGTCTCTAAGAGATACTTATTAAGAGTAATTTGAACCGTTATCTAAAGGTGACCTAAACGAGAAGGTAATAAATATAAATAAATTTACATTTTAAATTTTTTCACCGGTTTGCAGGTTGAACATACTCATTTTAACTTAATGGATTGCAAAACGGAAAAACAATTAAAATTATCTTCAACTTATAATCACAATTTATCGAAGTAAATATGAATAAGAAACAGGAATATTTTATTATTAGGTTGGTTATATGAAATTTTATTAATAATTTATGTGGTTTACACCAACTGGGAAAAATATTGGTTACAGTTAATGAAGTTAATATCATATTTATTACTTTATTAATATGTAAAATGGACAAGTAAAAGTATCTTCAATAAATTTGTAATCATAATTTATGGAAACAAATATTAGAAACGTGAGTAAAATCAAATTAATTGCCATTATTTTTGTTACTATAACCTATTATCCAATTATTTAATGTTTATTTGCTAATGATATTTTTTCCGATTTTTAACGATAATTTATATAAGCAATATACACATTTCATTGACAATTATAAAAAATATATTTAAATGACCTATTAATGTGAAGGTGTTAATAATTTTTAAAAATATTAGTTTAATTTCACAACAATTTCATATTTACTGCTAGTTTAAATTAAATATACAACTATTATATTAAGTATTTGCTTATTGAAGATAACTCAGTTTCCAATAGTCATTAAATTTTTTATATTTATATATTAAGGAATATATTAAAGCGAAAGTGTTAAAAATTCTCAAAAATAATTATTAATTAATTTAATATCATAACAATTTTATAATTTTAACTACATAAAACAACCACAGAACTATTATACAAATTATTTGTTCATTGAATATAGTGCAGTTTCCAATACTCTTTTAAATATGAATGTATACAGTATTGACAGAAAGTAGAGCAACTTTTAAACAATAAAAAAAAATAAAGAGTTTAATCTTAACTTGGAAAATAATTTCTAGTAAAGTAAAAATTTTTGTGGATTTTGTAGAGATTAGTGACATTTAGTAAAAAGTGGCTTTTGCCAGCCGAATATTTAGTTTTTTAATTTATAGGTAACAGACTTCTTTTTTATACACGAAATATTCACCGATATGTTTGTATAAAGAGTGTTCAAAATTGGTATAAAGTATATTAGATTTGCATATACAGGGTGGTAGCAATTTATATATTTTTAAAGTTGCTTTCTGCCAATACTGTACATATTAAAAACTGAATAAATTTTAAAATCAAATTAATTATCGTTTTTGTTGTTATGGTATCTAATTGTCTAATATTTATTTGCTTATGTGGTAAAATAGTGGATTTTCCGTTGCTTTTTTAAGAATTTTTATTGATAATTTTTGCGACTAATATCGAAAACGTCAATTGCTGTCTATAGAAAAATATATAAACTATCAATTTATATGGATGTGTTAATAATTTTCAAAAATATTAATGTAATTGGTTACAACTAGTATAAAATAAATATACAAGTACTTGTTTATTAAAGATTAATTTTAGTATAGATTAGATTTTTAAATATATTTAAAAAAATAAATTTAAAGATAATTTTGTGATATCTTGTTATAAAAACTGTAGATAATTTGAATTGATAATCAAAGTACAGTCAACAAACCAATTATAAGATGTAATTTCCTAAGGAAAATATGAAAAAGTGGGCAATTTTTGTTACCGTGTCACATTATCTAATTATCTAAAATGATTATTTGCTAACGACAGGTTTTCCCATTGTTTTTCCCTTTTTTATCAATAACTATGGTAAAATTCGATACTAAAATTTGAGCATTGGGCGTCATCAAATAACTGATTAATTAACCGGGACGGAGGTCGTAAAAATATTTTTAATTGCACACAACAAACAGATTACGGCACTAAACTACTTAAGAGTGTTTATTGTAGATAATGTTATAGTTTATGGTTTGCATTTTTTTCGCAAACATTAACCAGATATTAAAGTTTAAAATTGCAGTTATTTTTAATATGAAAGTTCGCGTTGCGGCATTTTCTTCGGCACGTAAATTGGTAATTTATTACGACTGAGTACAATTTTCGAGCCGGTTAATAAAACTGGATGATTATTAACTCTCGGAATTGGCAAAGTTCCACGGCGAAACACCATATTAGCCAATTTTTTAATAATTTTCATATCGCAAAACAACAAATGATTAAGATCGTTCCGACTACCTGACTTTCACTCGTAGTTCACGGAATGCCGCAAACACGACCGATTATAGTAACATCGCAGTTCAAGAGTTCACCCACTCACATCAATTAAAACGCCTCGTTCCTTTCGATATTTAGATGGGAATATGGCAAACTTCGTCTCAGTATTAAATAATGTAATTTGTTTATCTCATTTACACATTATCGATGAAATCGGATTATGCCAGTAGAAAACAAAGTAATTAAAACTTATTAATAAAAACCGTTTCAAATTGAAACTGCGAAGTCCAAGGTTTTACAGTGAAAATAATACTGTTCGTTGCCAATTAGACTCAATTATTATTAAATGATGGTCTTAAATGTTTCAAACATGAAGTTGTGCCACTATTGCAGCATACTGTCGTTGTTAAATAGATATAAACAATTTCCTGATGTGCCCATAAAAGTGTCGATACAATACAATCCAATTATTTTATTACTCCACGTCGCATTTAAAACAATGAACCGGTAAATTATGACAATTATTACAAATTCGTAATTGTAATTTTCATAAATCAATAAATACATCGAGAACGCCAATTATTTAATTTACATAATGATGCAGTTGAAGGTCGAGCTTTCCATATTTGTGGGTTACACAAGTGCACGATTTTATTTTCTTTATATTCACACTTCTTGCCGTTGATCTTTGTCATTTTGTTTGCGAATTACACTTGGTTATTTGTACATTTGTAATTTATGTCCGGCTTCAGTTCGTGTTTGTACCTTTTGTGTGTTCTGATTGTTAGTAATTTATGGGTCGAGGAAAAACACTGGAAAATGCATTTGTTTATCGTTGCTAATTTGAACGTGACATTATTATTGTTGTAAATTGTTGGTTCAGGAATGTTTTCGAATGTGTTGAAAGTGTTATATGTATTTTTTGCATTTTATAAATTAGCCATAACAATTTAGACATGTATAAGTGCCAATACCAATATTAAAATTAATTATGTAACGGTTGTCAATTTTCAACAACTAAATCTAAATAAGAAGATAATTATTCAATTTTATTGTTACTATGAACTGATTATTTAATATTTTTTGAAAACTAGTACACAACTCTTATCAGTTTGTTGACGAATTTTCCTCAGCTATCTTTATCTATTAAGTACTCATTGTATTTTTTCTAAAACTATAGAAAAATACAACAACATAATCTGTTAGACAATAAGAACATGTTTGTCGTAAACCGAATCGAGTTTTTATCTACAAGTGTAATAGAATATTATGTAAACTAATTATTTCCGCACAAACACTTCACAACGTCTAGAAATAGTAATCGACACCTCGAATTACTAAACAATAAACTAATTGTATAATTGTTCTAGTTAATTATAAACAATCGAGGTTCAATTACATGGAAATAACTGTGTTCACTTTATAAGACTTTTTTTGGCAAAATTTGGACTTGTATTACTCTTTCAAATTGAAAAAGTTCGATTTTGTCTTCGCAGTTGGGAGAAATAAATGTGTTTCAATTTATTTCGCAGAACACGTTCGAAAAGTTTAATTAGTTTCATGAGACTGTTTTATGGTATACTAATATCAATTTCGAATAAATTGATAATAGGTTCGAGTTTTCCTTAAAATTTTGGCAATTGTGATATTTTTGTATCACTATTTATAAACATTTATCGACGTTTATAATAATTAACACTTATGTAAAAAATGTCTAATTAACAAAAATAATTTTCGGGGAATTGTTTGTTTCATATTGTTTAAATTTATATTAATATTTGATTACTATACAATAGTAAATAGATTTGGATGTATTAAAAATAAATACAACAAATATATTTGGTATAACTTAAATTATATCGACATTGACATTGAGGGTAATAAATTAAGATGATTTGTCCCAAAAAGTTCAAAAAAATGTTCTCTTTTAAAATTATAAGCTGCAGAAGTTTTTTTTATATTCTTTACTTAAAAAAATATATATCCAATAATAAAGGAGGAAATATATAATTCTAAAAATTGTCTGGAGTTTGTAACATTAGAAGAAATCATTTTATTTATTTTTTTTTTTTGGTTAAACAGGAGATTCTAAATGAAACAAAAAACAACTAAATTTAATCAATTAGTTTTAATGACAATAAATCTTCAATTATAAAATGTGAACAAAAAATGGCAGATTCTGTAGCATAAAAACATTTTAAAAACTTGACCAATGTCAATGTCATATTATACTATAGTATTTTAATGAAGACTACGGTTTAAATATAATATATATAAATTTAAAAAAAAAAATCATTAATTGATTGCGAAATGAAACGAAAAACACCAAATTTAATCAATTAGTTTAAATAACAATAAATCTTAAATTTCAATTATAAAATATGATCAGAACATGGCAGGTTCTGTAGCATAAAAATATTTTAAAAACTTTGTCAATGGATCTCATTATATGTTACTATAGTATCTTAATGAGAACTACGGTTTCAATATAATTAAATTATCAAATAAAATTAAAAGTCAAAAATCATATAAATGAAACAAATTAATTTAAAATTCTTTAAAGAAAATGTTGAATTTCGTCGGCTAACATCAATCAGAACAATTGAAAGCCATTAAGATCTTCCTCTCACGAAACAACAAAACTTGTGATTTAAAAAGATATAGCTAGTCTTTTCTTAATGGTTGGTGTTTTCTTTCCATTATTTTATTGAGGAACAAAAATAAAGACTGAAGTTACTTTGTAATTTATAGTATTTTACTGTTTTTCTGTTGTTTTAACAAAAGTTCTTTTTACAGCCACTAAACAATCTTGTAAAATTTTCCAGAAGTTTTGATTGGGATCTGTACAATTTATTTAGCTAATACTGATGCTAATACATAATAAAACAAATAAACTTTGAGCTGGGAAGGTGGGTAGATGTGTAATGAGTTCTATAGTTAATATTAGTATGCCTCGTCCACTTGTACATAAAAAACAAAGAGTAATTAATATTTGGGAAACAATATCTTAGATGATAAAAGCGTTTATTAATGGACAAATAGACTGCAGACTTACATGGCTACATATAATAATACCAACTATTGATTGAGATTATTTGTGTGGCCGCAAACGGGTAGTAACATGTGTTTTAGACGTTTGTTAATGTAATTCTGAGTTAGTTTTCCCATTTTGAATACAATTCTTTAGTTAGTCCTTATTATACGACAGACCTCACATCTGTGCATACACGTATAATTGTTTTTTTTTTTTAACTCGTTCTAGTCAAGCAGGAAAGATATCGTTTTAATTTCGCACGATATATTTGGACTTATTACGCAAATCGCAATCGACCTAAAATTCAGTCGAAAAGTTTTCCGGTCCGAATACGTTTATAAATAATTAATAATAAGTTTGACGCTAAATTCCAAATGGACTCGAACGTAACAGGATGTCCAAAAACTTCGCATCAGTTTCTAATCTATTGTCTATTGTAAATTAATTATAATGAGATATATTTTAATAACAGGCTGTCTTAAAAATATCAGCAAATAAAATCAATATTAATTTGAAAACAAAATTAAAAAACGTAATTGTATGAATAACGGTCATAGTTTTATCGTAAATCAAACAAAAAGCTTTTGTAACTGGTAAAAATTTGGCTAAATCCCTTTGAACGTTTGATTTGTCACAAAAACATTTAATCCGCCCTTTCGATTCGATTGGACAAAAACGCACATCAAACACTGTTTCTGTGGTTCTAATCGTGCATATTGAACTCGTACCGACGTCATCGATAGCGTTGTTAATAACACTAATCGGGGGTCTGAAATTTTATCTGCGGCCTGTTTTCAGACAAAACAAACAAAAAGATTATGTTCTCCCCGTGCGTTTTATTAACTAGCCAAAATTGCATCACCTTTTTTGTCGTTTCTGCGTCTCAGGGCTCCACAAATCAAATGTCGATCGACGAAAACAATGGATTTTTGGGCTGGGTGAAAGGCAAAATATTAATGTTTACCGAAAATGGAAAATACCTACGCACAGAAAACTATTGTTTGCTCATTATTGTTGTTATTATTGTCGTTATGTCAGACGGTTGTTTTTCGATTGGATTATTTATTATTTTATTGTCTGGAGGGTTTTGTTTTCGTCCGGGATTTTCACCAAATTTTGCATTAATTAGTTCGCACGTGCGATTTATTTTCACGATGATACTGAATTTCCTCGTTTTACGTCAGCTTTTAAAACAGAAAAGTGCGATAAAATGTGCTGGGAATATGAAATATTACTGAACATTTCTGGATTTATTTCTGTTTTGTTGTTTTTAATTAATGTAACTGTGTTACGTTTTTGTACTACACGTATGCCAATACATGTTTTCAAACGTCGAATCCAAGTAAATAAAATATATTTGTTTTTATTTGAAACAAATTCAATTTCAAAAACAAATAATATTTACATAGATTATTAAAATCATAATTCGGGACTAAATAAAAACACCCTTTCTGGGAATATCGATCTACGTCGTGTTATAATAGACATAAATAATTTTGGTCGACTAACGAGAAAAGTGTACGTTGTGATTTCCACGCAAGCTCATCAAATCCGGGAAATTATTTGATGAATGGCCTCGCAGCTGTTCCGAATGATATTTCGTGTCGGGAACGAATTGAGAATAGAATACTCGGAATACAAAGAAAATTCCTTTGCGGAAAAAACAACTGCAGTGTTTTCCTTTTCTTAAAAATATTTTTAATTAAAATATTTTTTGTATATCCCTGTAATATATTATTGGAAAAACCGGCATTCGTTATTTTTGAGATAAAATCAATTGATAATATAAAAAATATATATTTACCAATTTTTTCAGAAGCACTTTTTATCTACTAGTCAGGTGTAACATTGGGAATTTTTAATCACATACTCGATAAATAATTAATTAATTTAATTAAATTGTTTTGCATGATTTTTGTGTCGAGTTTTAGCCTTAAATTTTCGTTTATTTAATTACGGTTTAAGTAATTATACTTTCAAACTTAAATTGAAGTTTTATATAAATTAAACTTTAAACCGGCTTGTAAATTTTAAATAAGATGCAAATAAAATTAAACCGAATTATAAATAGAAAAACTTTCAATGAAAAATCATTAGTAGTTAAATGTAATTTCGCAATTTTCTGGTACTGAATAGGTTTTTGTTTAAAACACAATAACTATTTTTGTAACGTTTATGTTTTAAATGCGTCTGACATCAACAAAACATTGAACCAATAAAATTAAGTGGAATCGTTCACGATTTTTGGCACATCTTCAAAGTTGAGATTTCAAGGAAATACAGCTTGTTCGATAAAAACCATTGAAAAAGCAGAAAATATGTCAGTGGGTTAATGTAAGATTCGATGGAAGACATAAATTAGCGTGGGCTTGAGTAAATTACAAAATTGTCGGAAATCTAAGAGACAAATTCTTGTAACTGTTGTTTTGGTTGAAAATTCACTAATAGTATAAAAGCTAAATGGAACTTCTATAACACACGCATGCCAGGAAAAGTGTTATCAAACATCAACTTACAAAGATTTTAAATTATCAACTACAAAATCATTGTGAATGTGCCGGCTGGCCAAATAATGGGTGGAGGTTATCAGCCATACTCAGAAACTACTAATTAGATTGATATAGAAAAATATATGTACTAATAAAAATGGGTCCTCTAAGAAACGTGATGCATATTTTTAACAACTTATGAAGGTTTTAAATTATCAAATAAACTATAAAATAATTTTGAATTTGCCGGCTGGCCACATAATGAGAGGAGGTCATCAGCCATATCTCAGAAACTACTAATTGGATTGATATAGAAAAATATATATTACTAATAAAAATAGGAAAGAAAAGAAACATGGTGCATATTTTTAAATTCTTAGGACGTAAATTGACCATTTGAAACGTTTGATTACTTACCTTTGGAAGATTTACCATAATATATAATTTTTTTGACTAATTTCTTAAAATAAAGTGAGGATAAGGAAAGAATCTGTGAAAAATGTAAAACTTTATTCGACTGAACAGCAATCATTAAACTTAAATTAAAGAATTTATCTTCTGCATTTTATTACTTCTTTATATCACCAAGTTTTTAAAATTGACAAAATTTGCAATGTTATTTTCTTTGATATGAAAATAAAGATTTGAAAGTAGTGATTGCTAATTAATTAATTTCTTTCTAGTTTTCCAACTTTGAATGTAGTTTGACTAATAATCTCAAAGTTTGCAAAATATTTTTAATTAATTTCAACACCAATTAACCTTGAACTAGTATAAATCACATGACTATTTAGAAAAATATATATTACTAATAAAAATGAGACTTTAAAGAAATGCGATGCATATTTTTAAATTCTTAAGACGTAAATTGATCATTTGTGAAACGTTTAATTGTTTACCCTTAGAAGATTTGCCATTTTTATATTATTGTAATCTTCTTTACGGATCAATTAAAATAAAATGGGGATAAGGAAAGGAGCATTAAAAAATGTAAAACTTTATTGGATTGAACAGAAGTCATTAAACTTAATATTAAATTAAAAAATTTTGATCTTCTGTATTTTATTACTTTTTTATATCACCAAATCTTTAAAATTGACAAAATTTGCAATGTTATTTTCTTTGCCATGAAAATAAAGATTTGAAAGTAATGTGATTGCTAATTAATTAATTTCTTTCTAGTTATCCAAGTTCGAATGTAGTTTGATTAATAATCTCAAAGTGTGCAAAATATTTTTAATTAATTCAACTACTTCAAACCTTGAACTAGTATAAATCACATGATGATTTATCTATAAATTATTATTAACAAAAATATGAATAAACAAAGAAGGAAATTTTAAAGCTGCATAAAATTTAAAAAATTTGCTGTCTAGATGTTTTATTCAAATCAATGACAAATTTACTTAGCATTTCTGTGAGTAACAATGTAAAAATTCGCTTTATCGTAACTTAAACAATAAAATACGTATTTAACATTTTACATTATTATCCACTTTTAAACCACCTGCTTTCATCATCTATTTGTGTTCAATTTAATTAAATCTGAGTAATAAATTAAACTCTGCATTTAAACTTGCCTTAACCATTTTTGGAATAATTTAGTTTGAGGATTTTGAACGTGTGGGAGTCAGATTTAGTCAACGGAATTACTAATTCAAATCCACCTACAAGACGTCTCTCGTGGTTTTAGTTTGGTTTTCAACGGATTATTTACGCTCTGTGATATGTTTAATTTGAATTCAGAGATGCATGTATGTAGCATAAGGATGATCCAGTATTAGTATTATTATTATTATTATTATTATATTCTGATAAATTTTTCTGCGAAATATCTCGCGTGGGCGTCGCAGGGAAGACGCGGACGTGCCCCTCGAATTTGGAACGGCGCGTCGCCAACGAAAATCTCGAGCGTGGCGTGCGCGTACACCTCGCGCTTCTCGGTATTATCTTATTTCGTGAACGTAAAACGTGCACGTTCCTGCGATCCGCTATTTAAGCGTGCGCGCTTATCGCACTCGGTCAGTTGTGTTGGGACCTTTAAGCAGGAGCAAACACAGCCATCGTCCACTGAAATTGACCGGTGGATCATCTTAGACTCGTTACATTTTGTGATTTTGTTGACTTTTGACGTGTGTGCTGTTTTGGGGATTTAAAATCGGTGATTTGTTGGTGTTTTGAACGATGTTTTCGTCGGATGAACGTCCGGATTCCCGCAGGAGGGTATTGAAACGGGCTCATTCTGAGGAAGTGATTGACAGGATTCCCCCCAGTTCCGAACGGTTGTTTGAGAATTTGCCGTGGTTGAACATTATGGCCGATATCGCCATCACCGCTGCCATTGCGGAGATGAAGGTAACATAATTCAGTTCCTGCTAATTGCAGTGCAAATTTTCGACCGACGTCAAAGATCTTGTGATCGCGTTGCACAATTGTTACGATTCGTTCTTTTTCGAAACCCTAACCTACGTCAAATGCATTAATGTTCCGATTGAAGTGGTCTGATTAATGCGTGTTCATTAATATTATTGACACATATTAGCAATTACCAGCGGTTTTTTAAACGGTCGTACCATATATGGATCAAGCGTTTCGCATTAATTAGGAAGGCGGTTAGAAAACGGCTAATTACACCGGTTTTAATCGATCAATCATCGTCAGAGATAAGATCGTTATTGAAAAATATCGACTGGTCTTTATACGAAAAATTTATCGTGACAAATGCTTACGTTAAAAGGATTAAAAGGATTTAACGTTATCTTTATTACATTTGTTTTGCTTATTGTTCAATAAAACGTATCCAAAATTAAAATTATTTAAGCACTTCAGCTTCGAGTGTTAAACTCGGTGCCGGTAGCCCTCAAATTTCTCAATATGATAGTTATATCCCGGTTTTTAACTAAGCTTCGTAACGGAGATGAACCTGTAAACGTCAGTTCATTTATTTAAAATGTTTCAATTTTAACACAAATTAAATAATTTTTTTTTTTATTTCCAGTTCAAACGTATGCTGAATAAAGAACTCTCCCACTTTTCGGAATCAAGCAAATCTGGAAATCAAATTTCGGAATACATTTGTTCGACTTTCCTTGGTAAGTATTTTCGCAGAATTTCTGAAATTTATTTTATCTTAATCTCATTCATTGTTAAAACACAAGTGACATCAATAACTAAACACTAAATAACGAGACATTTGAAATACATTTGAGGCACATTAGTCAATAAAATAAAAATTAACCAAATTCTTTATTGTTTCACAGATAAACAACAAGAGTTAGACATCCCCTCACTGCGTCTAGATGAAGAGAAGGAGCAGCCGAAGGGTGCGCAGCGCAAGGAGAAGCCGCGCGGCACCCACACTACCATGTCCCAGATTTCCGGGGTGAACAGGAAGCTGTGCCACACCAACTCCTTCACCGGCGAACGTCTCCCGAATTTGGGCGTCGAAACGCCGTACGAAGACGAATTGGGCAAGTGTCTGGGTGAGATCGACAAATGGGGTATCGACATTTTCCGCATCGGAGATCTGAGTAACGGTAGACCGTTAACATGTGTCGCCTACACCACATTCACTAGCAGAGAACTACTGAAGGCGATGATGATACCGCCGAAGACCTTCATCACGTTCATGATGACGCTGGAGGATCACTACGTGAAGGACAATCCCTTCCATAATTCGTTGCACGCCGCAGATGTAACGCAGAGCACGCACGTGCTGCTCAACACACCGGCTTTGGAGTCGGTGTTCACGCCCCTGGAAGTGACCGCCGCTTTGTTCGCTGCATGCGTCCATGACGTAGACCATCCCGGATTGACAAATCAGTTCTTAATCAACTCCAGTTCCGAATTGGCGCTGATGTACAATGACGAGAGCGTGCTAGAAAACCACCATCTGGCCGTCGCCTTCAAACTTCTCTCAAATGAAGGCTGCGACATCTTCTGCAACCTCTCCAAGAAACAAAGACAGACTTTGCGTAAAATGGTCATAGACATGGTACTGAGCACTGACATGTCCAAACACATGAGCTTACTCGCTGACCTGAAGACCATGGTTGAGACCAAAAAAGTTGCCGGATCCGGAGTGCTCCTACTCGACAACTACACGGACAGGATCCAAGTGCTAGAGAACCTGGTGCACTGCGCCGACCTCAGCAACCCCACAAAACCATTGGCATTGTACAAACGCTGGGTCGATTTGCTGATGGAAGAATTCTTCCAGCAAGGAGACAGGGAACGCGAGGCCAAAATGGACATTTCGCCGATGTGCGATCGATTGTCAGCCACCATCGAGAAGTCACAGGTCGGTTTCATTGACTACATCGTCCATCCGTTGTGGGAAACATGGGCCGATCTGGTCCATCCGGACGCGCAAGATATTTTAGATACGTTGGAAGAGAACAGGGATTGGTACCAGAGCGCGATACCGCCCAGTCCGCCCGCCGAAGAGGCGCCTGACCCGCAACGACCGAGCGGTATCAGGTTCCAGGTGACGTTGGAGGAGGGCGAGGCGGAGAGCGAGGCCGAGGCTCCGATGTGACGGAGGCTGGTGGGCCTCTGCAGGAAGCTGACCGAAAAGGTAACTATCATTCACACTCATTTAAACTTTAATAATCAAGCCAAATTTTTACATAAAATCTCTGAGAGGAGTTAAGACAGCGGTATTAATGGTAGTTTATAATTGTTTCAGGTGCAGCAGTGGTGGCGCGTCCGACAGTGATTCGCTGGCCGACCTGTCGACGACTGTGTCCCGGCGCCACACCGCGCAGGCGCGGCATTTGTTATGTTTGCATCGCTTGACTGAATCTAATTAAACAAAACAAAAAAATTAAATTAATAAATAAAATAATTGAGGGGCCGGTTGTGCGCGGCCCCGTTCCCCCCTTGCAGTTCCTGGGAGTGTACGTTTCACGTTCTGTTCTTCTGTTTTGGCCTTCTCTCCACCACGAATAATGGATAAAAAACAACCCTTCTTCGTCATGCCTTAAAGTAGGAAGACACAGCCCAAAAAAAAATATACTACTGACTATACATCTGTACATAGTTCATTATATCTGTCGGTGTAATACTCAGATCCCCCGCCCCCATTAAAAAATAAAAAAAACAAACCCCCGTGTATGTATAGGTACTATGTGTCATGTCAGCTATGTTACACAAGTAAAGCTCTCTCCATTTTAGTGGTTCGTATTATTTTTTTACCTCCCGCAGGATGTGTATACTTTGCGCAAATAAAACTTTATTTATGCTGTTGAAAACTACAATTTTTCTACTAACTGTCTAAAACTTACTAACATGAACCTAAAAGATCTGATTAACAAAAGACAGACAGCATAAAATATGTATTAAAGTACCCTAATTTCAAATAAATAATGAAATTGGTCACAAAACATTGAAAAGCAATAAAGGTAAGTAGTCAGATTTGAATAAATTAAATTTACAAATCAACTTAACTAAAATCTAAATTTGCAAATCAAATGGAATCTATTTCATTTGTACGTATTGTTTTAAGAGTTAAAATATTTTATTTAATAATTGATTTAATCATTTTTAATTGTATATTATTTAAAGCGCACTTAATAATATCAATTTTTTATACACATAATTCTTGATTAATATACATATATATAGAATTGTGTTTGATATAAAGATCGTATCTTCAGCAGGATTAATTTATGTATACTGTGGCGCTATCTATCCAAAGTTTCCATAACTATGTGAAATTCAGGAAAGCTTTCTGTATTCATCATTTTGAACTTTTACAGATTTCTTTATATTTTTTGCTTTATTTTATGATCATTTAAGAAATAATTTAAAATTCTGTTTTTTAAATTTATAAAAAAAGAATATGAATATTTAGCTAAAATATAGAGTCGCATCATATTCTATTTATAAAATTGCATAGCATGTTAATTTATAAATAAATATTGTGTAGTAAATATACAGTTTGGGTCAAGAATTTTCTGACGAAACAATTTAATAACAAGTTTATATATTTAATAATGTCATTGAACTACTTATTAAAATATATGATAAAGTTTTCTTATTAATTAAAATGGTTGGTTGTTGTTGTAATTAAAATTTTACTTAAGATTAAAACTATTTATATTGAGACAAGTTAAATAATTAGAACCTTGAAAACCAAAATACTTAAATAGATAAAATCAAATTCAAACAAATATTCGCGAAAACAATGACGTAAGTTAAACGTAATAATATTTATCTCGTAAAATAGCTGACTTAAAACAATATTTTGCATATGCATTTTAATGTTATATTCCATTAGAAAAATATGAGTTGTTTACTCAACAAGTTTGAATATAATTGTAAGTAAAGCACGGTATCAGCAAACCAATATTTACTTACATTTTAATAAATATATTAAATATTAAAACAAATATTTTAAATTTTTAGACATTATGAACGTAAAACCGCGTAAATCGTTGAATCCCTAAAAGGTAACACAATAACAATTATACATGTTACCCAAGCATTTTTGCCTGTTTTAATTAATACCCTGTGTTGTTTCCAGTTGAGATCACATCAAAATAATTAGAAAACGATCCGTGACGAATCCCCACGAAAAAATCTCAGACATAATTATCGATTTTAATCACGGTAAAAAAGCTTCAAATAACTCGATTTACAATTTAAATATTCAACCCCTGAAACCCGGGGTTAATCCATTTTAATCAGCCGATTTTAAAGATTCGCAGCGCCTGAAAATAAGTCGGAGGTAGAAAATAATGGTAAAAAGGATTCATTGTTTCAAAATAAAATTGTGTTGTCGAGTGCATATCGTAGGATCTGGAAGGAGAAGGATCCTTGTCGCGGCCTCCTTTTCATTACAGGGACTTCACACTAGTTTATTCGAGGCGTTTTCTAGTCCGTAATTAACACTGGCTCACAATGAGATCCCGCTACGAGATTGCGCAATATATGAGATAATCAAAATTTTACCCGGCGAATAACTATTTACGAAACAAAATTGATTTAAATCGAGTTGTAATCGAGTTGTGGAACTTGTTTTCGAAAGTCTTAAGTTTCTTTCGCGGCCCCATTTAAAAAAGGGGTTTAATTCATGTTAATTAGGGAGGTGTACTAATTTTAGATCTGCAAAAAAGTGCCAACGCCCGTATTTTAATACAAACTTTGTTCATTTAATACTTAACGATGTCTTGATTTCAGTTTTGGACGAGGAATTTCATCTGGGTAAACATTTTGGCACAAACTTTAACTCTGTGTTAATTGGCTTTAAAAACTGTCAGCTGCATAATTGAATATTTAATGACGTTTCTTAATAAGGTTTTTAGGGATTTTTAGACAATTATTGTAATTT
This sequence comes from Aethina tumida, assembly GCF_024364675.1. Classification (NCBI taxonomy): domain Eukaryota; kingdom Metazoa; phylum Arthropoda; class Insecta; order Coleoptera; family Nitidulidae; genus Aethina; species Aethina tumida. The sequence continues at coordinate 11,379,368 of NC_065439.1, forward strand.
TTCATTTAGAAAATGCAATCTTTGTCTTGTGGTGTATTGTTTTCTTAAAATAATTTAGTTTTTGCTTTTCGATGCTACTTCCTCTATTCTATTTAATGTAATTAACTTTTGAATTGTATAGCTCTCTTGGACTTTGATGCTCGAGAAGTTTTTTCACTTTTGTTGTTGTCCTAGAAAGTAATTGAGTAACAATCAGATAAATGTTTTGTTTGGATGAAATGTTCATTAAAACAAACCGGATTATTTAATGCCTCAATATTGAGTTTAAAAATTAGTGTGGACAAACAACAAAAGGCCCCTGAATATTTTCACTCATACATATTTTCGGTCTCGCATCACTTGTAAGATCAAAGTGGAATGGAACAAATGATCTGGACTTCTTTGATAAAGCTTTCAGTTTAATAAATTCGGTTGATTAATTTTCATATCATATTTCCTTTTACTTGAAAAGTCAATCGCATCTTCGCTCAACCCGAAAAATCCTTTTCTTTCATTCAAATTCCACAGAGAAGTCTGCTACAATATTCATTTTTTTATAAATACATTTTCTACTGCTGTTAATACAAAATTGTGATCTGATTGGAAAAAATGTACCAATAAATGATAAATAACAAATTTAAAATAAATGTGAAATACAAATAAATGAATAAATATTGAAAATATTTTGGATCCCAGTAACAGTAATATAAATAGTATTTTCATATTTATTCCAATTGTTACATCCACAAAAGCTACCAAAAACCGATAAATGGAAATTCTGCATATTTTTGATCTGTGCGAATGTGGTATCTGGCAATAACGGTGATTTCACGAACAAAATAAAACTAATTGGTCACGGTTTTACATTTATGTGCGTTTGTCGGAGGATAATTAATTATGCGCCTGCATATAAAACAATAATGCATATGATACGTTACCGTTATTACTTTTTGATCGACGTTTCAATATTTGGGATTAATTAGCACCTCTCGTTAAAAAAATTCGGTAATTAGTTTCGATATCGATTTGGTTCTTGATTTATTTGAATATATTTTTATTAATTTTTTTTTTTAATTTCCTTCTTCTATTAAATTTAATTTCCTCTTGTTGAAATGGTGTGTATAGTGTTCAAAAAATCGGTTTAAAACAACAAAAGCAGCACGTCGCATTTGTAATGTGACATCAGATCTAGCCCCAAGCGACTTCTTTTTGTTCTCTCATCTAAAAACTGCGCTCGGAGGACAAAAATTTTCGTCAAATGAGGAGAACCATCTTTATGAACAATTATTTTGTAGCGAAAAACGCCGAGTACTATTTGAACGGATTAGAGAGTTGGTAGCATCGAAGTGTGTAGAGTGCACAAGGAGTGTAGAAAAATAAATTAAAAAATTAAGAAAAAAATTGTATCATTGTTAGGTCGGAAACTTTTCAAACCACCCTCATATTTCATCAGTTTAAATATGATAATATTACAATGAAAATAATCATCGTTAAATTCGTCCTGATTATCTCATGTTTGGTAATAGGCCAAAACTAAACTGCAATTAATTAACATTTAGAAATTCATACAATGAATTTCATCAAAAGGTTGAACAAAATGACTCCACATAAATTAAATGAATATAACAAAATTTTGATTCTGATAGTTGCCATTGCACCCTTTGCACGTAACTAATATAGACATTCCTGATTGTATAATTATACTGAAAATATGTTTTGATAATCCTCCTCGGTTAAAGCAAATAAGCCTGGTAGAAGAGTACTTAACCCAAAAAATTATTTAATGAATAATATGAATTTTAAAATTTATTGTTAAAAAGTAAACTACTTTTTCTGTTGCATAATATTCAGTTAAAGTTCAAAAACAATAAACGACTTTTTAAGCCTTAATTTGTGACAACCATCCAAATCAGATAACACAAAGGTCGCACAGGCGAAATAACGCAGGTCATTTCACATGAATAAACCATAATATGTTGGACAAACGTTCGTTAATTATCTGTCAATAACCGGTTAATTAGCCAACTACACCCAACGATGTTGTACTATTTGATTTATAGCCTTCAATTTATTTTTGCTGCGAAAACAGTGTCGTTAAAATTTATGTTTTGAAACTTATCGCATCGACCAGCTGATAAAAATTAAATTTACTTTTTATTTTCCGATTTTTCTGGCGTTAATTCGTCGTCAAAAGAAAATTGTAATTAAAGATCCGCTTGCAAACGACTCAAAAAAAAACATCAAAGTTAAAATTGCCCAGAATAAAGATTAGGTACCTGATAAATTTGCGTAATTAAAACGGTCTAAATAAAATAGAATTTTCGGCAACGACACCAATCGTTTCTGATCCGATTCAACTTGTTGCCGTTAATTATACAATAATTGAATTATTGGGTGATTTTTGTTTCTGATTATTACAAAGTAGATTAATGCCGAATTAGACACGAGTATGACTGAACAACAACTAACTAGTCGTAACTTTATCTATGAGCTTGCGTTTAAGCTGGAGTTATTAAATTCGTATTATGTTTTGTTGCTTGTTCATCCTAGTTTGCTAGTTTAGACAAAACGTAATCGCGAAAACTGTATCAAACTTATAAAGTGTGGGATTATAATTAACTAAGTGAAATGCTTTGTAACTATTTATTTAGTTATTAGAAATTTCGTCAATGTCTGCCTTAATTGGGAAACGTTCAAACAAAAGTGAGTGTATACAAAATATTGAAATATTAACGATAGATTATTTAATATACTAATTAAATATAACTAATCTATCCTATTATGTATTATTATACTGTGGAGTAAACATTTTCTCCTCAAATATACACTATATAAAACCACCACCACCTATTTTTTGTGTATACTTCATTTGATAGATATTTCAATTCTCTATTCATTTTACTAGTCAAACTTAGATGACTAGTAACAGAGTTATGATAGTTTCATTTAACATGTTAATAAACTACAAAAAGACTGATCAGTGTTTGTTATTAAAAATAATTATCACAAGAGTGGACAGACAATGACCTCATTAGTTTGTGCAGAATTCAATAATTTTATTAAAATTTAGCCTTTAAAATATTATTTTCTCTCGACTTTAGTAAAAAAAACACCACGTATTCACCATTATTTGAAATGCCCAACTTATCGTACAATTTGTTACAATTAGATTTTAAGGTTTTAATAAACTACAAAAAGACATGTTCAGTTTTTATTACTAAAAATTTTTACACAAGAGTGGAGAGCTAATTGCAGAATTCAACATTGTTCTAATAATTTTAGTAAAATTCAGCCTTTAAAATATTATTTCTCTCGACTTAAATAAAAAAAACACTTCATTTAACGTTTTAATAAACTACAAAAAGAAATGTTCAGTTTTTATTACTAAAAATTATTTACATAAGAGTGGACAGCTAATGATCTCATTATTTTGTACAGAATTCAACAATGTTCTAATAATTTTATTTAAATTAGGCTTTAATCTATTATTTTCCCCCGAATTCTCCACGCATTCAACATTATTTGAAATGCCCAACTTATCGTACAATTTGTTACAATTACATTTAAAACGGAACCCATTTGAAGGTAACGGTGAATTCGATGATCACTTCCAGATTCTCTCATCCAAACACCGAAACAAAGTGGCCGTTGCCTGAAAATAATAGTGCGAACGAAATAGATCGGCGTTTCAAGTATCAGTAAGAGTCATCGTGGCCATCAGAGGCATCCTAGTCCTGGGAAAGGCTGGATCGATCGTCGTGAGCGCGCCAGAAGGGCCCAAACGAACCGGTCGCACTGGATCTCGTGGCGGCATTCGAACATTTCGAAAGGCCCCCCCAACTGAATGCGTGTGAGTAACTCCCACGAACCAGACACAGGAACGGGGTTGAATTGGCGGAGTCACGGGGAAACAATTCGTCGCGAACGGTGCCTCTCAAGGTTGCGGGTAGATCTGTTACGTGTGGGGAATTAATCGGGATTTGTTTTAAAGGGCTGCTTATTTGCTCACGAATTGGTTAGACACAATGTTTATATTCGGAAATATTGACAATGTCAACTGGAAAGACAATTGTAGTAAATCCGGTGTGATTGATTGTGTGTCTGGTACAAAAACACATGTTTCATTTCAATTGTGCATCCGTATGATGCTTGTTACATGGTTCGCATGTATCTACATGTATTTAGGACACGTGGGCCAATATTGGCACGGTCACATTGTAATTATCACTTAATGTCCTACTAAATTCTATGCAGGGATCCGATGTAAATTGGCTACATTGTGGCAAAGATGATGGAGTGTCAGTAAGATTACTTGAGCAACGTTTGACCACAAACACTAAAACGGGGACAGAAATATTTAGGCAAGTAAATTCGTTGGTGATAAAATGAAACAAATCGCACCATTTATTTTTCTACCATTCTGTTTTATCGATTTCTAAGGTTCTAAACATAACAAACACATTTTGGAACTTGAACATGTAATTTAGGTTTTCTGTGACTTGAATGAATTTGAAAAAAAATTTAATGCACTTTTTCTCCATTATGTAACGGATGTATCAGGTTATTGATGGTAATTTGATTACTATAGATGTTAAATCGGTAAACTAGACTTTTTGAATACTCTTTATGACAGGTTAAAGGGAGAGATTTTTACACAAGATATCGGTGACGTCGATTGTACAACTTTCATTCTATATTAATCACTAACCTTTACTTTCATTAATCAACTTTTCTTCAACTAATGTGATATGAAATATTATGTTAGTTAATTTTACTCAAATTTTTAATCCAAGACTTTAATTAAAACGAAGGTTAAAAACAGCCAAACTATATTAACAAATAAATATAAGGAAAATAAAACAAAATACTTAATAATATAAAATTAAATTAAAGATCAACAAACATTAAATAATTCGATAAGAAAAATTAACAAAGATTCGATCTGAACACTATAAAAATTCAATAAAATCTAATAAAATAAAAAAAATCAAGAAAACCTCAGGTACAGATCGAAACACAAGTCTTATAATTAAAATTACAGCCCATGCCCACTTACCATTTCCAGTATCCAGTTTGATGTAATCCTAGATTTATTTATAATTGATAAGATAGATAATATTGTGAAAGTAATTAAACCAAAGATTACAAATAAAATCGTTGGAACTATTCTGAAAATGGCTAAAATGATTAACATCAAGTCCTAGACCGACTAAATGAACAATTCAACAAATTGCTTCGTTAGAGTGTATAATGTTCATAATTTATTTGTCTTGTCCTTTTCTTTTGAAAAGTTCGCAGATCCGGCTTCAATTTGGAAATCCGCCTTTATATAATTATGTAAAGAATTTTTAAAATTAATTTAATTAAAATCACTTTGGCTAGCGGGGTTTATTTGATGCATTTACTATTTCAGCAAATTTTATACAAATATATATATTCTAGCATTTTAAAATAGTTTTAGTGGAAAAAATGTTTCTTCAAAAATTTATTAAATAATTAATAATAAAATATTATATAACACTTCCATATAACATAATCTTTATTTAGATTTTGGTGTATTATCGTCATATTTTTACAGTTTTTGGTAAAAATAATTTTTTGCAAAGCTTCTATCTGAACTCTAGAAATAGTATTTTTCTTACTACCTCGGTCGAAAGTGCGTATTTTGCTCCCCGGTTCCACGACAGAAAAATACTATTTTCTGCCGCGGAACCGGGGAGCAAAATACGTACTTTCGACCGAGGTAGTAAGAAAAATTCAATGAAACTTCAGGTACAGTTCAAGAAAACAAGTCTTATAATTAAAATTACAGCCCATGCCCGTTACAGTTATTTGATTTTAAGATGAATTATCAAAAACGTAAATTACCATTTCCAGTATCCAGTTTGATGTAATCCTAGGTTTATTTATAATTGTATTCTGAAAGTAATTAAACCAAAGATTACAAATAAAATCGTTGGAACTATTCTAAAAATGACTAAAATGATTAACATCAAGTCCTAGACCGACTAAATGAACAATTCAACAAATTGCTTCGTTAGAGTGTTTCCTTTTCCTTTGAAAAGTTCGCAGATCCGGCTTCGATTTGTGAATCCGCCTTTATATAATTATGTAAAGAATTATTAAAATTAATTTAATTAAAATCACCTTGTCTAGCGGGGTTTATTTGATGCATTTACTATTTCAGCAAATTTTATACAAATGTAAATATTCTAGCATTTTAAAATAGTTTTAGTGGAAAAAATATTTCTTCAAAAATTTATTAAATAATTAATAATAAAATATTTTATAACACTTCCATATAACATAATTTATATTTAGATTTTGATGTACTATTGTCATATTTTTAAAAAGTATAAAATAATTTTAGTTTAATTTTTTAAATAAAGATATAATTGAAAAAATATATTTTGAATTTTAATTTAAATCTTCTAACAAACTATCACATTCCTTGTTATGTAAATTTTTAAAGAGTTTATGGTAAAAATAATTTTTGCAAAGCTTCAATTTGAACATCAGAAAAATTCAATAAAATCTAATAAAATAAAAAAATCAAGAAAACTTCAGGTGCAGTTTGAAAATTAAGTCTTGTAATTAAAGTTACAGCCAATGCTCGTTACAGTTATTTGATTTAAAAATGATTCATTAAAAAGGTAAATTACAATTTCCAGTATCCAGTTTGATGTAATCCTAGATATATTTATAATTGTATTGTGAAAGTAATTAAACCAAAGATTACAAATAAAATCACTGGAACTATTCTGAAAATTACTAAATGAACAATTCAACAAATTGCTTCATTAGAGTGTGTAAAAGATGTCTGTAATTTATTTGTCTTGTTCTTTTCCTTTGAAAAGTTCGCAGATCCGGTTTCGATTTATGAATCCGCCTTTCAGTTCGAAAACGACGTAAACGACAAGGAATTTACATAAAAGTGTATCAATCCGGAAACGTGCAAACAGAATGCGCAGGTAAATCCGGGTTAATTTCGTACACCGAGGAGAAAATGCATGATCAATAAAACAACATTTGTTCTGAAGGCGACATTTTTAATCATTTACAAATAGAGAGGACGTAGAACGAATTGGTGCTTGTTAAGTATGTTAAACAGGTTCTGTTTTTCTAAAAACAGCAAATCATAATTCACGTTGCGGCAATGTAATAACATCATGCGGATGTGAATGCCACTGAAAAATTTAACAAACCATGAACATCCGTCAAAGGGAAAACTCCCGAGGGAACATACAAATTTCAATTTTTAAATCTCTCACTAATTTTCTTTACTATGCAATATTTAACGAGATTATTCAAATGTTTCACTTCTCATCTTCATAAAAAATTACAAACTACAAAATTAAAACTGAATACACAACATATATCTTTTTATAATAAAAACTTAATACCACCCTACTACTTGTAATAATGGTGGATGCGCCGTCTAAGAAGTTTTAATTTTAAAGTGGCCACACCTGTTGATTTTAAGAGTATTAGATCAACATTTAAATTCGATCAATTGAAATCATTTTAGTCGGAGTATATTCCTTTGAATAACGATCCACTGTCGATCCCATAAATCATATAAAATTCGACGTTAGGAAACAAGAGAAGAATTCCCGAACGATAATTTTAATGGATGGTCCCGTTTTTTGTTTGTCTGTGACTGGAAAGTGGATTTATGGGGATTTGAATTCGGTGTTTGGGTATACGTTTAAGAAACTTTAGCGTTTTATGAGTTTTATTAGGGTACATGAGAGAGGTTTTAATAAAAAAATATCTATTTAGCTCGCAGCTTTTTACACACTGGGATTCTTGTTTTTTTCTGACCGATCACAATGATTACATAAATAAAAGTACTGTTTTCGGTTAAAATTATTTTATGTAATTTTATTTGTGCGGCAATCGTGAAACGTGAAATATTATTCGTGTCACGTATATACGTATAAAGACAAAACTTAGTTTTCTTCGAGGTGCAGGAAACTTAATACCGAATTCAGTGCATTGCTTGTACATAATTGTTACCGCGGGTTTAGGAAAATTTACTGCTAAATGTCTTAAATCGTGTAAAACGTGAGATCAAACCTAGAATCTTAAGTATGTGAAACATTTATTGCAATCCATTAATTTTTATTACACTACACAAGGGATACTTTAATAAATAGCTTCCTATTAAAAAACAATTAGTTTTCTTGATTATTGAAAAAGATGAGACGTGAGCACATATAAATTTTGGATATTAACTGGCAACATTGGATCTTTTGAAATGAGCAATTTTCCGACTCCCATCTGCGAAAAGCGGACTAATTTTCTTTCTAATTTATTTATGCCTCGAAAACTTGAAAGTGTATGGTGTTCATTACAGATAATAAATTGGGAAAAAGATCTAAAGTAACGCCAGATTAATCGTAATTAATAATGAAGAATTATTTGTGCCGTCTTGACTGCGCTAATCGGAAATTTAACGATCGAAATTGTCTTGAATCGGAATGTAAATGGATTAGTAGAATGCTTACTTGTATTTTATTGATTAATTACCATAATTTTAAAATATTTACTAAAACAATATATGTATGATTATTATATTATTATGTTTGATAATACTTATGTTAATTATTAATGATAATTATTATTATGTATGTAAATTAATTGGGTAGCTAATTAATCACTTTGGCTAGCGGGGTTTATTTGATGCATTTACTATTTTAGAAAATTTTATACAAATGTAAATATAGTATTTTAAAATTGTTTTAATGGAAAAAATATTTCTTCAAAAATTTATTAAATAATTTAAAATAATATATTATATAACATTTCCATATAATATAATTTGTATTTAAATTTTTAATTTGGTGTAATTTTCTTCCATAATGAAAATAATTTAAATTATTTTTATTAAATTAAATAAAGATATAATTTAAAAATATATTTTGAATTTAAATTTAAATCTTCTAACAAACTAGCACATTCACTGTTATGTAAAATTTTGAATAGTCCTTGGTAAAAATAATTTGCATGTCAATTTTATTTAAAATTTGAAAATATTTTTATTATATATTAAAATATATATTATTATATTATTATAATATATTAAATATATTGTAATTTGTCTTTAAATTTATTCTTCTAGTAAAACTGGTGTATTCATCTTTATGTAATATTTAAAACAGTTTTGGTGAAAATAATATTTTAATTAATTTCATAAATAAATACTCAAAAAAATTACACTATGATTTTAATTTTGTTCAAATTTAAATATTCAACGAAACTGACGCATTGACCAGTATTTAAACCACATTGATCAAGATATAAATTAAAAAATATATTTCGAATTTAAATTAAAATCTTCTAACAAACTGACACATTCACTTTCATGTACTTTTGTAAACAGTTTTTGGTAAAAATACTTATTTGTTCAATTTAAAAATGTATATAATATATATTGTAATTAGTTTTCAAATTTAATTTTCTACGAAACTGACGTATTCATCTTTGTGTAATTGTTTTAATTAATTTTATAAAGAAATATTCAAAACAATTAAATTATTTTATTCAACAAAACTGGCGCATTCGCCAATATTTAAATCATTTTAATTTGGTGTATTTTCCTCATATTTTTAGAAAGTATTTAATGAAAATAATTTTAGTTAATTACAAAAAGATATAATTTGAGAAAGATATTTTGAATTTAAATTTAAATGCTCTAACAAACTATTACATTCACTGTTATGTAAATTTTTAAACAGTTTTAGGTAAAAATTTTTTGTTCACTTTTATTTAAAATTTAAAAATATATTATATGTTGTAATTTGTCTTTAAATTTAATCTTCTAGAAAAACTGGTGTTTTTATGTAATTTTTAAAACAGTTTAGTTAAAAATAAGGTTTTAATTAATATTACAAACAAATACTCAAAAAGTTGTTGTTTTCAAATTTAAACATTCAACGAAACTTGCGCATTCGCCATTATTTAAGCCAGATTGATTCAAAATCATATTTCAGTCAATTTTAATAAAAAGTATAATAAGAAAATAATTCGAAAATATTATATATTGCAATTAGTTTTTATCTTTAAAGCTTGTAACAAACTAGGGAGTACACTATTATTTAAAATGTTCAAACACTTCCTATTGGTAAAGTTTTTGAATTTAAGTTAAACACTTTCCGATCGATTGAATATAGATATTCTTCCATAAAAGATATATTAAAACTTTCCGATCCATCAAAAATGCGACGAAAAGTTAATCCTCAAACAATATCTGATGCGTCGAATCAAATACGGCTGAAATCGTGGCACTGAAAGGACGAATTTACTGCCGTCATTGTGCACTCAATCCCTACGAACATAAAACTCTTTTTGACTCCACGGATTTCGGCTTAATTTGAATTAATGGCCCGCCATTAAATCATAAATAACACACTCAAGTGAATATTAGGGCGTGATAAAGTTATAAATATAGACAAGTACGTAATAATAAAAATTGAACAAAATCGAAATATGCCCGGGCCTATATCTCATATAAATATTTGTTTTTGTTTTAGCGCGTTTCGTCCCATATGTTTTACCGAACGCGAATTTAAACACGAATAGTTCAGACACATAAATTTTCCTTCCCATCCCATCCCAGTTCGATACACAGCCTACTTGAACGTTAGTTTCGGGACAAAGCAACAATGCAGATTTATCAAACTGTCAAAATTAACAAAGATCCGTTCATAGAGTTGCAGTTGGTTGCTTGTTTGTTTTTATTAGGTGAACACACATACAAATGAAATTTCATTGGTCCGGTACGTTTCGAAGAGTTCAAATGAAAAGTATGTAGGTAGGCAAATTTATTTGCGCCATAAGTTTTAAAGTGCGGTTTTGCGGGAAACTTTCAACTTATTCGGAAACTGCTTCTGTTTGAGTGTTTGATGCTGTAACTTTTAGCTTAACTGTTTGTTTAAAAAAAATATATTTAATATATATTTTTTTTTTGTAGTTCAGAGAATTGTATTTTTTACCATTTAACTTTTATTACACATAAAAACGTAATGTACTGCGACCGACTGATGCCTTTCTTTGATACTGTGACCAATATATTCAGTTTTATTACATACACATAAGGATAATATCCTGGACTGTATTCAACAATTGCCTTTGACCTTTTATTTATAAGTAACAGTGTATTTTATGACCGTTCTAACATTGTTAAGTCGAGAATTTATTAGTTACGTTAAAATTTATGTTATATATAATAAATATTATATTAAAGAAATATTTATAATGTCACATAATTTATTTTAATTTTTTTAATTGTGAATATATAAATTAATATAATAATATAAGAAATTTTTGATTTTAGTGAGTCTGGATATAAAGCTGTTAATTAATAAACTTGTTTGTGGGCATAATTCTGGCAGTGCACTTTAATATTTTAATGGAGATAAACATTTTGACTGGATTAATATTCTGACATTAAAATAGTGTTGCCACGTATAATTTAAATTTAGATTATGCCGTCTAAATTTAATCTACGTTTTGCTATAACGAAGGTTATTTTCATTACGAATACGATATATTTACTTTCGAATCATAAAAATACAGTATCTAAAAATGGTGGAAACCGTAGAAGTTCACTACTAAATTTTTGTTAGAAATATAACATAAAATAAAAAGTAAAATTTTAAATACTGTTTTTAAACATAAGTGCTAAAATTCTAGATGTAATATTAGTTGTGGATGAAATATACTCCGAATAGTTTAATAAATCTTGGCACTGTTCGTTTTTATATTTGTAAATTGTTTCTTTTAAATATATATCATGGGACTGTAGCTTTTGGTTTTGCTGGAATTCAAATTAAGTCGTATTCTGGCACGTTTTCAACGAATCACACGTTGCGATAAAGTCCGCTCTAAATTTACACTAATATATGTGCAGCATTGTTACAGATTATATAATAAATAAATCAAAAAGGAAAATTAAGCGAATATGTTTGCCCGACATAAATTTTATTAAATTACCCCGCAAATGTTTTCAGTATTTGTCTATTCTTATAAACGTTTAATGTTATTTTTAATGATGATGGATGAATAATTTCAGAAAGTTGTGAAGTGATAATTTTCCGAAGTTTCGATATTAGACGGACGCCGAGCAATGAACTTGTCGCAAATTTAAATCAATTAAGTAAAACCATGTATTAGCACATCGACTGCACTAATTTAGTTTCGAAATACGCGATTAAGTTCGTCTTGAGTGCTAAGCAAGAACAATCAATTTCTGTTCCAGTTACCTTCAATTACGGTCGGCTTCTAAATTCATCCTATCTCAAACTCTCGTGCTTTAATACTTAAATCAACAGTTTAGTCGGGCAGTTTTAACTCAAAATGGATTTTGGAATTGTAATGGCGCAGATAAAAATCAGTTGTTAGTGTTTGTTCCTCTTTCTCTACTTTATACTCAGTTACATAGAAAATAAAACATATTGATCTAATGAACTAATAAAATTTTATGTTGTTATAGAGATAAAGAAAGAATTTTGTAGATGAGTTTTTGTTTATAATATATTATAAATTTATTTCAGTATTGTTTTGTATCTAAGTATCTTTGATAGAGTACGTATTGTTGGATTAAAAGAGCTGAAAATTGTTGGAACGTGGTCTGAAGAACCTAGAGATTACCGCCTTATAACTTCAACTCTGCGAGATCACTTTATGACAACTTTTGCAATTGCCAACAAGGGTTTAACGTTGAACTTGTTTGCTTTGGACTTTTTTCATGATGTCCTTATATTGTAACGATAATTTTGGTTCCAATTTTGAAGGTATCTCAAAGGAAAGACATAATCCACAATTTTTTATGAAATAGTCGAAGTTAATTATAGTTAATTTGACTTCCTAACGATATACAGTATTGGCAGAAAGTAAAATTCAAATAATTTTTGTCCTGGTTATTAAGTTAAAAAATGCATATTGAAAATTAACTTCCTTTTTAAATTTAACAATTACATAGTTAATAATAATAAAAATTAAAATTGGCAATTTGCCGATAGAAGTAAAAACTTAGAACTTTTAGAATTAAAACTGTCAACATCAATCTGGTTATCACATCTATTGACACTCCGAGCAACAATTATATGCATGTTTATGTAGTTCTTTATTATTGAAATATATTATGGGCTGAACAAAATCAAGACAAAATATAAATACAATTTTAATTAATATACAATCATATTATTTATGTATACTATTTGTATTTACTTAAATTTCAATCCACTTGATTTTTAACATTATTTTAATTACTTGCATCACTGTCATTTCTTTTCAAATCGACGAAGGTTGCCACCTAAATTCCATATCAATGATCACCAAGTTGAGTGGAGTCCCTGCGCCAAGTACCAGGGTGTTATACTTGACAAGAAACTCAGTTTCTCTCCCCAGGTCGCTTTGGTAAAGGGGAAAGCTCTAGCAGCCTTTGTTGCTTTGAAATCTTTCTTCCTTTCTAAACGTCTTTCCTCTTCAGTTAAGCTGCGTGTTTTTAACGCGACAGTCCACTCTCTCTTCACCTATGCTCTTCCTATATGGAGCACCGCCGCTCCTTGGCTCATTAGGTCCCTGCAAGGGACCTACATGAGGCTAGTGAGGTCGGCCCTTGGTGTCCCATACTATGTTCGTAACAGACAATTCTGTTTCGAATACAACATTTCCTCTTTTTCGTAGCTGCGGCGCAAGCATGCCCTCAATCTTCGGAGATCTATCTTTCAACACTCTAATCCGGAGATTGCATGCTTGCATGACATCCAACCCTGTGAATCCGACAGATACAAGAGACCTTGTCTCTTGGCTGTCTAGACCTCTGCGTCTCTTTGGGACATCTTTTCTTTAGTATGTGGCGGTAGCTGCAAACCTCTTTAACTTTTTCCTTCTCTCTATTTTCCTAAACCTACATGGTTATATTCTTAGACCATGATCTTCGGATCGGTGCCCGGAGAGGGGTTTTTAGTCGGTTAGTCCGACACTGCCTTCGACTTCCACCAGAAGGCGTCTTGTAGATTTTCCCCTCTTTGACCCAATAAAAAAAAAATCACTGTCATTCTTAATTTCAACAATACTTCGACTTTTTGTACTTTCAATTATTTCATTTGTACTAAGTAGATACAATAGGCTTATAGTAACAAAAGTAAAAAATGAAAATTTTTGATTCATCTAAGTATCGCGTAAAAACGGAATCGATGTCGTTTCATATTTTGTAATACTGAGTTTTCGATCATTGGACATAGCCATTCAAATAACAATCAAACATACTATATCAACAATGCACAGTATATACACATTGAACTTTTCACTAAATCCATTCAATTTCACTTATAAGATATGTAAGCACTACGTATAGTAGTGCTGACGTATCAGCTGTATAGCTACAGATATACTGTTATAAGCATGTCGGTGACGCGAATACACGAAATTTCATCATACCAAAAAGTGTCTAAGATGCCCAGCAAACTGCGCGTGCGCCACTGTCAACACGATTCCTTGGTTGCTAAACAAACTTTGAACAATTGAACGAACATGTCGGTGACGCGAACCCATAAGATATTCCCCTACCAGATAGTACCAAACGCGGTTAAAGAAGTTTTCACTTCAAAAATAAACAGTTTAATTTTACTGATGAGTTTTTGTTTTAGCCTGGCAAAAAGTAGAACAACTTATGCTATTTAAAGTTTTATTACTATATATAAATTGTAATTAGTATTTTAATTAATTCTACATTAATATATTGTAAAATCCCCATTATTGTATATATCTTCCAAACATCTTTTTTAAATGGAAAGCAACAGATGATCAAAAATATTTGGATCCATATTTTGCCAGGACACTTGCAGAACTGTGAATAAATCTTGCTGATTACTATTCTCTTTGTGTCTTTCTTTGTTGTTCACTATCTCACAAATGTTTTCAATGAAGTTTAGATCGAGAAATTGAGTTGGCCAATTCATAACATTAAGTTTTCCAGCCACAGCTTTAAATATTTTGAAGTGTGCTTCAGGCCATTCCTCAATATTTATTTATATATAAAACGACCCATGACACCCTCTATTCAAAGGAGGGGACCCATTTCAAATCCCAAAAAAGCAATCCCATACCATTACCGACCTGTCGCTGTGCTCAACAGTGAATATGGTAAAGTTTGGTTAAACTTTTCATGAATAAGTCGCCTTACATATAAATTCACATCTCTACTAACCAGATTAAACTTGATTTCATCACTCCAGACCGCTCATTTCCAATCATTTAAAGTCCAGTGTAAAAGAGACCTGGTGAACTCAACTCTGGCTCGTCTGTTCTTCTTTGATGGTAGAGGTTTTTTAGTTTGGCCTTCTCACATGAAGATCCCCTTGTAGTAATCTATGTCTTACAGTTCTTGAAGAAACATTAATTCAAAGTTGTGTCTCAAGTAGATCTTTGATTTTGTTGGAACTCAAGAAAGAATCTTTTTTGGAGAAGGATAAAATTTGGTTATCCTGAAACCTATTGGTTTTTCTTGGACGTCCAGTTTTATTTTTTCCTTCCACATCACCAAATCTTAAAAATTGTTGTAAAATACACGTTATATCGAGCGATATTGATTTTCCTCTCATCACCGATCACCGATATATTTGTATACATTGTGTTCATAATTAGTATAAATTACATTAGATTTTCTTATACAGGGCGGTTACAATTTTAAAGTTTGCTGCTGTATTTTTAAAGTTGCTCTACTTTCTGCCAATATTGTATATATATTGTTGATATAAATTGTTAAGCTTTTCCTTTATAGATATTGGTGTGTTTTCAGCGACAAGAAGCTATGATAAAATATGACTTATATTAGAACGATATTCACCACCTCATTAAATCATATTACTATAAAATATATATCAACCAATCAATGAATTGTGATTTGTGGTACAATACGTTTTAGAATATTACTGAACATATTATATTCTTAATTAATTTATTTACTTTTATTTTTTTAATGTACCTTAAGAAAATTCAATACGAAACGTGAGATTCGCTTTTAAAATTTTTATCCGCATAATCTCGGACACTTTGCACACGGAAATGAGCAAATTATTAAAGAAAGTCATTTCCGTAAAATCCGAATGACACGAAAACGGAATCTCATTTAGATTATCTATCCCAAGACGCAACTGGATACTTGTTACCATTATTTTCTCGCCGAATGTTTATGCACATTCCGAGATTCATTAAACGTGGCCTTTGATAAAACCCCCGGATGCGAAGTTTGCTGCATTTTCAACTTTTCCGATCAGTCGAAACTTCCTAAGTCAATCTCTAAATGTTGCGGTTAGCCGGATGGTTTAACAGTTTTTCATTTGGTGTAGTGTTCAAATAGTAAAATTTGCAAAACAGAAGTGTATAAAGCAATAAAGATAGGTAAAAAGATTTTCGAACGCGAAATAAGCACACAAAAATCAATTTAAATGTAAATTAGTTCATTACGTCGCCATAATACTCTATCCATAAAACGTAATGAAGATTGCAAGTGGAAAATGCATTAATTTTATCTCACAAGTCGAAATCCGAACCCGACTAGAATTCCTCTTGCCACCAAAGATTTCCATTAAATCTCCCCGCATAATTCCTCACCGAATCCATAACTAATTAATTGGATCAATTTATTACCGCACGTTTTACGAACACCCCATGTTTTACTAGAACGACACGTTCATGTTTTTACGTTTAGGATAGTTAATAAAAATGCTAATGAGGGAGGCAATTGAAAAAATGAGCGTTCACGGTTTATTACCGGTTTAAAAATATTATATAAGGGTTCATTTTATCGTTGCGCTTTATTTTAATAACTATGAGCAATAAGGTTTGATGTGTTTACAAAAACGTCAATAAAATAAATCTCTATAACTGTAAAAAGAAATAAAAACAATTACGACTTGTTTTATATTTTATATAAAGGGTAGGATGTAAAATTAAATAAGTTTTATTCAAATAGGGTGCATTGCTGAAACAGGCCACAACTTTTAATTAAACACAGGTTGTAAAATAGTGTGTTTAAAAATAATACGGCCACGTTTAGTAGACTGGCAGGGTATAAAAGTGGAGAATCGTGTCGTTTGACCGCAGAAAGTTAGGAACGAGGCGATAATACAGGAAGTGGAGCACTTGTTACGGGGGATTAACAATGACAATTATATTAGACCCAGAGAGTTCCTGAGGGATTACTGATATTGAACTCTGTGCACTAATTATTTGCGCCCCAACTTCACTGGACCCAATCTACTCGTTGTTTATACACGACATTTATTCCCATTTACGCTATTTATTAGTCTTACTGTTCTGTGCTGTTCTACGTGGAAATCCATTACAATTTACGTAGGTCTAAATACGGCACTACTGTTAGAAATAACATTTATTGGATTTAAAAGGCTATTTTAATAATTTTTAGTTTCAATGGTAAAGCTTATCGAAGTAGAGTACGTGTAGCACCTGAGATATGAGAAAAAAAATGTAATGGCTCTTATGAATAGGTATAATATATTTATTTTTGAATGATGGTGACTTTAACCTTAGGTTTACATAAAGAGCTGGATATTTTCCCTTGTTTCAATTAAATCGTTTCTATGCAGTGCGTTTACTGTGTAGGTTAAGTTATACTGTGGTAGCCGCAGAAACACATTACTATTTATTGCCAATTAGTAATAATTAGTAAATGCACACCTCTAATTAAATGCAATCAAAATATGTTATGTGTAATTTAAAATAATTACACTATATTCTTTCTACAATTATTCATGATGTATCTAGATAAAAATAATTTTTACTTAAAAATAAATGTGCAATGTGGCTGACAACAGAAATAAAATATTATTTTACAATTATCTATATTATATTTACAAAAACATTTATTCATGTATTTTATTAATGTATATTTATTAATTGCATAACCTTGTTCAGATTTTGATGAATACCCTTTATTTGTTATAACCGCTTCTAAACAACGACTCATAATGGTAGCTTCTAGAAAAAAAAGAGCTCATAAGAACCTTTCCTTAATTTTGATTTTACGATAACGATAAAAATATGGAACTATTTTTTTATTGAATTCTTCATTCAATTTTCGATGAAATTATGAATTTCGGGAATTTTTTAAAACATTAAAGAAAATTAAAAGTCGAGTTTTTACTCAAAAATTGATTTCTTTTTATGATTTAATACATATTGCATACATTTTCAATTGAATTTAGATCCAAGCTTTACGCTGACTAATCGAGAATCTTTTAACCAGTTTTGAATTACTTTGGACACTTGTTTAGGATTATTATCATATATAAAAATATATGGTTTTGTTCATGCAGTCGACGTCTGATTGTTTTAATAGACACACTGATATTGTATGACATTTTTTATTTGTCTAGAACACAAGAAAGTTTTTCTTATTTTTTAGAATATTTTCTTAATGTGTTTTCAATTGAGTTTGTTGTTTCATATTTATCAATATCAATACAAATCATAGTTTAGACGCTTTATAAATGTTTAGCTATGTCTACAGTATTTAGACCTTAATGTTTCATTTTAATTATTTATTCCATTTTTCTAGAGTACAATTTTTGAAGTGAAAAAAAAAAACAAACAAAAACTGGGCACTTTTTGGTAGGGGAAAATCTTATGGGTTCGCGTCACCGACATGCTCATGACTGGCGCACGCCCAATGTACTGTGCACCTTTGGGTGAAATGTCGTGCGTTCGTGTCACCGACATGCATATTGCAGTATATTTGTAGCTATACAGCTGACGTATAGTGCTGTGTATATCATGTAAGTGAAATTGAATGGATTTAATGAAAAGTTCAATAAGTATACACTGTGCATTGTTGAAATAGTGTTTTTGTTTGATTACTATTTGATTGATGATCGGAAACTCAAAATATAAAACGACAATCGATGCCCTTTTTACGCGATACATAGATAAATTTGAATCAAACATTTTCGTTTTTTACTTTAATTACCATAAGCCTATTCTATCTTTTTAGAACAAAATGAAATAATGATGACAATGATGCAAACAATTAAAATAATGTTAAAAATCAACTACATTAAAATTTAGTAAATACAAATACTATCCATAAATACTGTATAATAATTGTTATTTCAATTGAATTGTATTTATATTTTGTCATGATTTTGTACAACACGTAATATATTTAAATAATAAAAAACCATATGAACATGTATATAATTGTTGCATCGAGTGTCAATAGATGTGAAAACCAGATTGATGTTGATAATTTTAATTCAATATGAAATTTCAAATTTTATACTATGAGTTCTAAGTTGTCACTTCTATCGACAGTCTCTACAACTGACAATTTTAATTTTTTTTTTTCACGGAAAGTGAGATGTTCAATAATAATGTTTTTCCTTGCTAAACAAATTTTTAGCTATTAACAACTTGTCATTGGATACCAAAGTTGTTCTTAACCCTGTGCACTGATATGTACTGAAAATATACTTTTTCTCTATTGGTAATGCTGAAAATTGGATACGAACCTCGTTTATGATGACAAATACAATAATATTGATTTGAGCAATATACTCGTATGTGGGGTCCGTAATTTTCATAATCTATACATTCCATTTGAAAAAACAAAGTAAAATTGACGAGTGCATATGTCAAAATGGCATTTGCCATTTAGCCAAAAACCCATTCACTTTTCGGCAATGCGTCGCCTTTAAAGAACTAATCTTTCGGAAAGAAATCAGCTTAAAATATCTCGTCGCAAAGAAACTGTACGACAGACTAAGTCAAACATTTCAGGACTGTTTCGGGAGTTGATTTTATTTTCTACGTCCCTCTGACATGCTACATGTGTCTTTTGATGTAATGAAAATATTAGATTTTTAGGTTTTGCTCGGGAAACTTTCAAATACAGATATTGCAGTAAAAAGAAAAATATTAGATTTATTTTACTTTTAGACATGTTTGCCCGGTCTTTTATCTCCAATGAATTATGTTCAGTTCAGTGGAATCGCTAATTGTACTTATTTAACAATTTTCTGTAAATACTGTATTGTTATTTCACAAATAAAATAAAGAGCCATAGACTGAATCCGAAACATGCATGCATCGATTGATTTAATGCAGTAACGTCATTAATTATCGCAATTGAATTTGACATGGTCGACAGAAGGTGTACTAGAAGGTGGTTTTGCAGTTAATCTAGTTACAATGTACGTTTGACATCGTTTTGGCGGACTGAATTACGTGGGGGCAGTTAAGAAGGGCGGTGTATTATGCATAAGCTGCCGGCCGCAATCAAAAACCCTCTCGAGGACCGTAAAACGTTCCACACTCAAACTCCCGTGGGAACTCGATTTGCCAAACATTTTTTTTTCTTCGGGTCCTTTGAACGTTTCGGTTTGTCACCTTTCCGATTTTTATCTTTGAACGAAATATATTCCGCCTAATTTAAATTCGAAAGTTGGAAAAATGAATTGCGTCGTTGATGAAACGAAATGGGAGGTATTAAATTCGTATTCGGTCGTTGCGGCTACAAATTGTTCATCAACCATAAATTTCTAGCTTTTCATTAACCGATTTGAAAATCGAATTTTAATTTTCGAATTGTACCGAGCATGCAAACGCAAATATTGAATGGCACGGTTTATTAAAGCGATGTGCAAATAAAGTTGTGCCAGACACGAAATATTCCTTTTGTACATGTGCATTTTGTAAATAAATTAGTTTTACGTCTTCGTGCACCGATTTCCAGACGATACACATACACGAACGTTTCGAATAGTTTTCCTAAACTATTGCAGTTTCGAATTGTTTGCTCTTTGATAAATGGATGCGAGGAACGTGAATCCAAATTCAAAATATAATATTAATTGACAATTTAACCTTTGACTTTCGACATAACTTTTAATGTCAGACTGCAAAAAAAAAGGGTAGGAGGAAACTTTCACAACCTTCCCGAATTTCCAACGATCGAATAATAAAAGAAGGGTGGAAAAACTTGAGTAATACAAGACATTTTCATTAGTTATAGATCGAGACATGCATCGAATCGGGTCCTTGTTGGTGGAACTGCAGACGTAGACAATAAATAACTCCCGACTTCGATATAAATCAATGTGGGCTCGTTTCATTAGAATTCTGGAAATGTCGTTTCACCCAAACTACAGGCCTCTACATTCGACTGCCAATTCCGACTTTTGAGTGACGCATAAATACAAAATTTTTTATTAACCAATAATTTTATTATAAAATACAAATTGATAAAATTATATATCGACAAAAAATTTTAACTCAAGACAAGCTACATATTAACATGCAAGAGTTTGTTGCTTACGGTTGACTTGACGTAGATTTCGTTTAGTAAATTGGTCTTTCTGCTCTTTATTCAGTGTTTGCCAAATTTTACCACCTTCGATAGCGATTTGTTTGCCGGAATAATCGCAAACCGCTCGCAGTTCTCTCAGGAAGTTAAAAAAGGGATTTTTTGTTATTTTACCCGTCGGTAATTTTTCCATATTGACAGTTTTATTGACAGAAACACGATTTCTCGACGTTTTGTACATGGTCTGGTTTCTTTTTAGCTTCGATATTTGGAATCTCATGTTGTATTCTTTTTCGAAATCTCCGCACATATTTACATCGGTTTCTGGTAATTTAGATGTAGTCGGTTTCGGCTGTACATCTATATTGTTGTTTAGTTTCTCGTTTCTAGTAAACCCGACAGTTCTTTTCGGTTTGATTTCATTTCCTAAAATTTTACGATATCTAGTATAAGATTAATTAAGATGAGAAAAATCATACCCATCGTTGAGCTCTTAGATTTTTTAATGCTCTCCTCTTTCATGATCGGTTTAGTTTGAGATCTAGAAATCCTTCGCTTTTTTAAAACTGCTGAATCCTCTGAACTGCAAACCGATGGTGGCCTACTTTTTCTTTTGCCAGTCATGGTTTTTGGTAAAATTTTATCAGTTTTAAAATTCACCATTGAAAAAAAATTGTATACATCAGAGAACAAAAATTGTGTATAAAATCTCTGTAAACCTTTTTACATTGCGATTAAATGCAATGCTGTTTTTACGTTTCCTTGGTAAATCGTTATTTCAACTATTCTGTCACGTGGAAAATTCAACGGTTACGTGTTTTATTCGACAACGACCACAAATAACGAAAAATAGATTTTTGAAACCGGCAAACTGCAGTAATTGATGTAATTTAAATTCTCCACACGTTTAAAAAGCAGTATAAAGAAATTTAGTGTAATTTACATACCTTTGTTAACATTCTCTTGTGACATTTTAATTATGGTTTGTCTTTTTTTACTGTGCACAGCTCCAGAAATTAAATTCCGGTCCAGAAGACACAATTTGACAATTGCTTTTAAACTAACCACCACAAATTCCCCCATATGTTTATTGTTAAAGATTATTTTGCTAATATGCATTAAAATATTTAGGTTAATAATGTCGTACTTGCAAATTTATTACGGTTCGAAAATGCCAAACCGAGTGATATAAATCAACAGACAAACAAACCGTTTGTTGATTAAGGAAGTCATCTGCCCTAATCTATGTAATTAGTGCGCTGAATGTGTATTATTCATCCCCGATATGTCAGAATTCAATTTCGAATTGACGTGTGCATTTGGAAAATTGCCATCAGCACCAATTCCAATTTAGTCACTTCAAAAGTAATTTATTTCTTGGCTTTTAATCAATTTTGTCATTGGATGTAGTACTTATGTTATTATGCTTAACTGTACATCAAAACAAATATAGTGAAATCGAAAAAAGCTCATCCCCTCTAATAAATTTTGAATTTCATAAGATGTGATCCTCAAATAAGTAGCGTGTGCAATATTTTTGTCATTTACTTAACATGCCAAATTGCCCACTGTATATTTAAATTAATTTAATTGCAGAAACAGTTTTCCATATAATTGCTGATCAAATAGTCGGTACTGAAATTTATGTCACACATTTCTTCATATTACGTTTTTGTAGTACGATGAGTAAAACTATTTATATTTATTATTGCAAATAGTATAGAATATAATTAAATATTTTTTATTTCTACTTAACATCCTATTTAAATGTTAAATGAGTATTTTTCTTATGTATTATCGTATTTTAAAGGTGGCAACCCTGGTAACGTGACATCCATTGAAAAACAGTCTAATATGACCAATTTGTTAAATTTGGTAATCTGATTGTGATTAAAAATCAATTATGGATAAAAAATAATAATATATTTTAACCAGAAATAAATAACGAGTATTGTGATGCGATGTTGGCAGTCATGGAGTGAAGAGGGCAAAAGAGGTAGTACAAGAGGTCGTCTAAGATTATTGGCCCTAAGGGACGGGATGACCTCAACGCGGATCATGACTGACGATTTTTTTGTTGATGAAGATATTCGATCTGTTTACCTCCGTATAAATTTATTTGGTCTATGAAGTTATCGCTCTTATGGAACGTCAACAGTGGGATGATGAATGAACTCACATTATGTTTAGACATGCTTTGGTAAGAAGGCGACGTGGAGAAAGACGTAATCCTCGCTTTGCTGTGCAGAGGCATGTTCACAACACTATGAGTTTAATGGTATGGGGTGATATTGCTTATGGTAACAGGTCACCTTTAGTTTTCATTAGAGGCAATGTGGGGTCCCAGCGATATCTGGATGACGTATTGGGGACCAACGTCGTGACTGGTCCACATATTGCCAGGAATACATTAAAATCCACACTTATATTTGTTCGGGTTTATAGGTCTACGTCTAGCCACTCGTGCTAGCGAAACGTCAGTAAATAATTCCAACAAACGTAGACGAAAGCCTTAACCTTTACAATACAATATATTAAATTTCCTAGAAGTCTCCCATGTGAATTTGCTGCCACGGCCACTCAGATCTCCAGACCTTTCCCAAATCGAAAATGTTTGGGATAGAATACGATGGGGCGACGCTTAACGAATTTACAGCACCCCCACGGATTCTAAGACGTCAGATCTAGGATGAAATACCACAAGAAAATGTCGATGATCTCATTAAATCGATGCCAGTTAATCAATTATTATTTTGTAATAGGTTAATATTTTTCTAAAAAAAATTGGAATAAATGAATTATGAATGAATCTAGATGCATTCCTAATAATATGGTTTTCCAGTATTTAATTTTTTGAGTGTAATATTTCCAAAATACATATAACCAATATCTTTATCAGACCAATATTGTACAATTTGCCTGTTTATAGAAATAAAACTTATTCATTCTCAAATATTGTTTGTTTGCTGACACTTCTCAATTCAAGAAAACTTTGCCGGCAGATTGTTAGGGTTATTCACTAGACACCCAACAATTTCCATTTGTTTTTCTTTTGAAATTGAAACCCTTCCTTTTCCTTCTTTTCCTTCTTTGAGTACTATGAATGTTTACACTAATTCTCTTAAAAACTTTCTACATATGCGGTTATCAGAGAAATAGTTACTAAAGATAGGTTCTGCTTCAAAAATATAACTTCTTTTTAATTTAAATTAATTTTATAATTATTCAGTGTCCAAACATTTCGTACTTACCTTTATATCTTTATTTATGTAATTTTATATAAGTTTTTAATCTACTATGTTTAAAGGTGTCCATTTATGGATACAAATTAACAAGTTTCGGAATGATGAAAAGCAGTCTATTTAAATTTAAACAAATAGATCATTCCGAGGACGATTTTAATTTTAACAGAAACAATACACTGGAAGGAGTTCCCAAAAATGGTAGAAAACGCAAGACTAACAGAGCCGTGGACAGGAAAATAAAAATGTTTGCTGTTCGCGACCCTTTTATCGGCGCATCCTGCATAAATCAAGTCTAAAGGAGCGTCTATATGGTAGAAAATCAGCTAAAACGTCCTTCATTTCTGCAAAAATAGAGCAGCGAGAATACTTTTAGCAAGTAACATGTGAATAGGACAGATGGGCAATGGGAAAAAAATTGTTTTCCGATGAAAGTCGGTTCCAATTATTCAAATCTGATGCCATTTCATGTTTGAGTAGACCAATTATTGAAAGGTATAATCCCATGTGCACTAGACCTACTGTGAACCAAGATAGTGGAGGCGTTATGATTTAGGAATCTCTTTCTGTAACATTCTGGAGAATCATATGCTTCCATTTGCAGAAGATAACAACAAGTTTAAGGTGGACTGGACGGTTCACGATAACGATCCGACAAAGTTAGTTAAAGAATGGTTCGCTTCTTAAGGAGTACGTTTAATGTCTTGACCAGTACAAAAGCCTAGACCTCTTCCAATTGAAAACCTTTGGTATGAAATTGATCGGATCATCCATGCAAAGAAACTGTCATATTTAAATGAACTCTACAAAAAAGTTTAAAATAAAAATCAATCAAAGAAATATCGAACGATTATGTTGAAAAAATATTGAAATCAATGAAAAAAGGTGCTTAGAAATTATTAAAAATGAATGTACGAGTACGTAAAATTGTTTTATTTTATAGTTACTCTTCATTTGAGCCCTGAATATTAATAAATACCTAACTAAACCCATATTTAAATATACAGTGTACATAGACGCTTTACATATGAGCGATAGTGTATATATAAGGTGTTCTAGAATATGTGGTCAATCTCACGAATTCACATAGAACACAAAAAATAATACGAAGTACGGGTCCATATTGGATACCCCAGAAAACAGTTTGTTTTTAAATAACTTTTGAAGTACCAGATGGAATTGAATATTTTTTTTAATATAACAGTAACTAGCTAGATATCCTTAAAAGGAGTCGTTTAAATTACATTCCACTTAGCTTGCCAGGAACGGACTGTTCTAACACATTAGTGCTATTTTTTATTACACCCTGTATGATAAAGGCACAACAATAATATTTTTAACAGCAATTTTTATATATGAATTGCTCATATCTCGTATCTATTCATCAAATTTTATCCGTTGAATAGAGAATAAAAATCCGTTTCAAATGAGTTATCATAAAACCACCCTTTCCATGAAGAATAAAATATTTGAAAGTCAACATCATAGAACTTAGTTATTTGAGAAGAGGGACCTTTTACCTCCTCACTGTATGCCCCTTGTCGTTAATTTTAAACACAATTTTATTTCTTTTAAAAAAATGTTCCAGGAATTTTTCAAGAGTATTCATGACACTCATGAGCATCGTTATAGTTATGACTCGGTTATCATTGACAACACGAACCAATTAATTTGTGTCTGCAAAAACCGCCCGTTGCAATTTTCGTCGGTGTGTGCATGTCAGTTATTAATGTTCGGGATTGGTTTTTGTTACTTGTTCAAGACGATTTGTCAAATTTCTTAACGAGTTCACGTTCGAAACACATATATCATAGATGTGTTCTTTATTTGGGTCAGAACAGACACGAATTAAGGACACGCTTTCTGTCTGGAGCCAATAAATGTTTTCCGTGTTTATGGCTATTTACTTGCTATTCATTTTTAATATTTTAACGACTGGAAGTAAACAGAAGAAGTTAATTCCACATAACTATTTTTAATTTCTACTAAAAGTAATTAAATAAGACGCAAACACAGAAAATAAAAAAGTATATATTTTGTTTCTGGGTGGTTACATTATATAATTAGTAAAGTTGAAAACTTGTCAGACATTACTCTTGGCTTCGCAGATACATTAGAATACAAATTGCAGTTACACACAGAGAAAATTTAATTTCAGACTTCAGACAAACTCTATTTGCACAAACAAGTTTATATAAACTAATTAAACACCAGACTACTAACAATGAAAATAAATATTAGACTTTGTGATATCTTTTTTCTGAATACCGTGCCACAAATTTAATGTAATTGACAGTATTGATTGAGGTACAACTGGTGTAATTAACCAGTAATTAATCCAATCAATTGGCTATACGATAATTAATTCAATGTAACAATGTCCTGTGTAAATCATTGGAATCCAGTGTTAAGAAATGAAATGGATGTGAACAATATCTTTTTTAAAACTGAACCACATAAAGTGGCTGAAATAAAGTTGCAATTACGGTCATATTTCGTAGATTTTATATTATAAATTTAATTGAGCTAATAAACTTGTCAATTTCGAAGATATTAAACTAAATTTTATTATCGTTGCCCCGATAATACTTTTACTGGCTATTAAATAATAATATTATTTTGATAAATGATAAACGGTTATATAAGTTTTTACAGGGACTTGGAAAGAATAGAAACTTCTGAAACTCATACATAAAACACATTGAAAACTTGAAAGTTTTCAAAACTGAAATAAAACAATGACCATTAAATAAAGTACCGATCCAGAAAAAGCTTTATATATTTTTAATGCGAACCTTGCAAAAACCTTTTTGCTCCAACTTTTTACCGTACAATGAAGTTAATTAGCTAATGAATATTTCATATCTGGTTGTAATAAATACTCCGTCACAAAACCTGCGCTTATTCATATTAAGAATATGAAAGGGGGCTAAAATATTAATTGTATTTTAAAAAATTAATCCTGCTTTATGATACCAAGATGAAAAGGATTCATGAGGGAAACAGATTCCGCAGAAAAAAGCATTGAGATAACTAGACACTTGATATGAAGGGTTTTCGTGACTACGCATCAAGTTGATGACAGTATTTTATTTGTCTATGCGAGGTGAGGAGTTAATTAAAAATGTTGCGTGCATAGTTCAGCAAACAACATGATTTTACAACGTAATCGAAAATTGCATATTTATCCGATTTTGCTAGATATTGAATCTATTGAAACTGTTGTCAATTGCAGACATGAAATTATTGATTACCCAGATTCATGTTGTGGAAGTTTTAATTAGGTTTCAAAATTTCATGACTACCATATTTATGGTGTGTGTAGCGGAGAAAGTAATATGCAGTAAAGTTGAGTTAATATGCAAAGTGATGTGAAGGTAAACGGCATTATTGAGACGAAACTTGAAGATTAGAATGTGTTATGATGGGAATAAACCGATTATATCCTCAACACATTTATGCACACTTCACGAAACCTGAAAAATGCTTAAACAACATGTTTTTATATTTCCATTCTAACATATTTGTTGTATTTGCAGGATTAATAACACTCCGTAGTTCAGCAAATTATAAATTTAAACACTCCATGAACTCAGTTTAGTATAAACGAAAAGTATCTAAAAAGCCGAAAACGTTTGTTGACTGAAATTTACTAAATACCAACGTGAAGCTTAATAAATTTCGCCTAAAACTCGCGAATCTTTTGGAATAGTGAAATAGCTCGCTTCAAAGTGAAATCCCTCTTTATATTTACTAAATTATTTATATAACTAGATGCCCCCTGAAAGAAACTGAAGCCTTTATTTTAGGCCACAATAACACTGAAACGGACTGCAGAATTTCACATTCTGACTTTGAAGTTCACCACTTTTCTGTCCAAAGCAAAACTGAATATTTCGGATGTTTTAGGAAAAGTTACATACATACAAAGTAAAATCCACCAAATTTTTGTTGACTTGTTCTGTTTGTGTTTAAGGATAAAAATACGGAAATAGACGGGAACGGGATAATAATAAAGAGAAAAAAACTGACTCCGTTATCAGCAGAGTGAGCGTGTTGTGATTGTTGTTGTTTTCGACGTTTTAGTGTTGGCGCACTGTAATTATCAGAATCGTGGCGAAAATTTGCTATCGTAATGTGCTGCGACTCCTAAATTACGGCTAATGGAATTTTAGATTGTGACGCCAAAAAAGTTTAGTCACATTTACGAGATTTATTTATTGTACGAATTATGACATCAATTTAGCCGGACGTATTGAATGAATATGTGGAACGTGGAGCGAAATAAAGTATAAAGAATATAGTTGCGACATTTGGTGTTGTTTCATCAATAATTTAAATGTCAGTAGCCTCTTTATTTAGTCATCAGGACAAACGTTCCCCGGCCGCTCGTAAAACCGACTCTACAACCCTCACGTTACAAAAAGCACAACGGACGAATGGTGCTTGTACATTTGTAACTTTGAAAAATCTTAT
This sequence comes from Aethina tumida, assembly GCF_024364675.1. Classification (NCBI taxonomy): domain Eukaryota; kingdom Metazoa; phylum Arthropoda; class Insecta; order Coleoptera; family Nitidulidae; genus Aethina; species Aethina tumida. The sequence goes on from NC_065439.1 coordinate 11,408,396, forward strand.
AAATGTTTGTAAATAATAAATTGAATGTACAAACATTCTATTGTTTTAAAAACAACAATTCAGTTCATTTTATAATTGATAGAGAATATATAAACAAGATGAAATATTTGTGATTGATTTTTGTTTTTAAAACTAAAAATTGAGTGAGTAAAATTGATTGAATTATAAATCTACAGCTCTATTATAAAAATAAAATTATTTATTTACTATCCCGTAGTAAAATAAAAATGGATTTATCTTTAATTTTATTATTTTAAATGTAACTTTTTAAATAAATTTAAAAGTATATAAATTCAATGACATAAACAATATAATACATACAGTATCGGCAGAAAGTAGATAGAATAATAAATAGAGTTTAATTTTACTGATGATTATTTGTTTTGGACTGGCAAAAAGTATAGCGACTTACAATACTATTTAAAGTTTTATTACTACAAATAATTTATAACCATCCTAAGTTTTCAATGAAGTTTAGATCGGGAAATTGATATAGCCAGTTCATAACATTAATTTTTTCCCACTGCTTCAAATATTTGGAAGTGTGCTTTGGGTTCATTATCTTGTTGAAAATACAGTATTAGTGGCATATTTTATCTGACTACGGTACCATGTTGTTCCTCAATATTTCTTTATACATAAAACTATCTATGATACCTTCTATTAATAGGAGAGGACCCATTCCAAATCCCGAAAAGCAGCCTTACCGATCTGTCGCCGTGTTTAATAGAGGATATGGTAAACTTTCGGTTAAACTTTTTATGAATAGAAAGATAAAATTTGTTTATCCTGAAACCTATTGGTTTTTCTTGGTCTTCCAGTTTTATTTTTTCCTTCCATATTACCAAATCTTGAAAATTGTTGTGAAACACTCGTTATAATCGACCGATATTGATTTTTTTCTCATCGGATTGAAAGAACGATATAATCCGTGATTTTAATTCTTAAGATAATTTCTTTCCATTAGGTATTATATTCACTACTACTTTGGTGTATGCTGTAAATCTAAAAAATATAGTCAATTTTGTACAGGTTATTGACATTTAGTAAAAAGTTGCTCTACTTTTTGCCAGACGAATATTTAGTTTTTTGATTTGTAGTTAACAATTATTATTAATTTAAGAAATATTCACCCATATGTTTGTATACAGAGTGTTCATAATGGGTATAAATTATATAGTTTTAATGTTGCTTTACTTTCTGCCAATACTGTAGAATCAGGGGTTAAATTTCGTTGATATTTAGTATATTGGGAAAAAGAGACCCACAGTTAAAAATGACACCACAAAAATTCAGCCTTCATCAACATTTCTTAAAAGGAGACATCACAAAAGATTACTTAATGCATTATGCATACGATTTTCTTTGATATTTATTAATTCATAAAACAAAATCAATATTTTCTAAACTCCCCAAACAAAACCACAAGAATAAACGTTTATTCAAATGCCCTAAGCTATTTTATTATAAATTCAATGTTTCGCAATAGCTTTTCCTGTTTTGTCAGGCAATTTTCATAATCAATCCTTTGACGTCGTTAATTAAAGGGTTCGAATTATGCGAGTTAACAAATTTTTCCCTTTGACACAATTAACCCGAAAATTAAGCGATTTAAACCGGTCTAATCAATTTTGGATGTTTCCAGAATGATTTAATTTACCCATTAAAATTATAATCAATTCTAGTCGCCTTTAATCTTTCGTCATTACTAAAACGTGTAATTAATAGATATATAATAGACAAAGTTGAATATTTAACAATGTTTCCGTTTATTCGTAAAAAATCAATGAAGGAACAATTAAAATTGGTACATAATAAAGTTGCAAGGCGTAATTTTTATTGCCGCATCTAAATCTTGCCCCCCCCCCCGTGTCGGAACGTTGTAATTGTAAAAACGTGTGGTAAAATTTGATGTTTTCTAGTAGGAAAAGTTTCGGCGTGAGATTTAGGGAGGGCCGTAAAAACGAACGAACGGAAACCTAAATGAAAGAGACGTGAACGTTTTTTGCGCCGCTTATTTATGAGTTGCAGTTACGACGACTAAGGAGCTTGTCCTAATATCGCGAGACCCCCGAAAGGGCTGTAAAACACGATTAGTTGGGTCGCGGTTTAAAATAAATGTTAAATAAACCCCCGCCGTTCCACCAAAGAATTTATGTCCTTTGTTCCGGAGCGAAAGAGACTAATTAACCATATTCGAACCGATAAATTTCGGCCCGTTTAAGAATGAATCAACGTAATTAATTTCCTGATTAATCGGCCCATTCATATGCGATCATTTTACACTGGCGTTTTCTCGTTTTACACGGAATTTGTCTTTTGCAATTTCAATTCATTACGACAATTGTTTTAAACGACCATAATTTTATTAATAATAAATAATGGAAGTGCTTATTAAATTATTCCCGTCATGAATTACTACTTAAAGACTCGATGAAGCGTAAGTGTATGGTCCATAATTCACTTGTCTGTCGTTAAAACCTCATAAAACAATAACGCATGCAAATTATCCGTACCATTTGTGGGTCATTTGAATCGTGATGTTATGCGCCACTTTTTTATTATTTAATTGAATCAGCGTCGCATTCGAATGGAATTACATCGGTGATTTTACGACGCCCGTCAGACAATCGGCTTCATCGTATTTCAACCAACAATTAATATGAATTTATGATGTACATTTGCTTTTTTATCATAAATAAACACGTACAAACGTAAAGAGGTAGTCATTTTGATAAAGTAACTTACGAAATGGAAACAAATGCGTGTCTGGTGATTTTCCTGTAGGAAACTTTTTCGGCGTGATATATTGCATGCTAATAGGTATTTCTTATCCCGGAATTTCCCACGGGATCACACACATCCACTCCCGATTCCTATTCTGGATTTTATTCAAAAAATGTTTTTTCGACCGCGGTTAATTAATTACGTCGTTGATGTTTTATGGGCGTTTAAAAGGTGTGAATGGGGCGCTAATGAAAATAATATTTCATTTTTATGCGACGATAAGAAAAACAAAGTGAAACGCGAGTGAATTTAAAAGATTAATGACAACTTCCTCTACCTATCATTAATCACTTTTTATGCCAACCTGAAATTGTGTATATGTATGTTAAAGCGACTCTCATAATTGTGATTTCGATGCTTTTGTCATTCCGGTTGTGGTCCGATCAATTATTAATTGATTCCTTTTTTCTTTTCTCGCTCAGATTTTGCGGCCCTAAAAGTTGGCTAATCCGATAACAAAGAAATATCTATAACTGTATATCGAGCAAACGTCTTAACTTTAACATAACTTTCGCGGAAAAGCTCTCTCAATGAAAGTTTTTCGCCCGAAAATAAAACCTGTTTATGTCGCTTCATTGCTTTGAATCTGCTACGAAATTTTCTTGTAAAACTACACAAGAACAGATATTTCCATAATATATTTAGTAGCGGAATAATAATTTACTTTTTTGCTTTATGGTTTATTTCGATAAATTGTTATACTAACAATGATGATTATTTTCATCAAAAAGTTGCGCAAATTAATTCTACATAAATAAAACGAAGATAACAAAAATAGGCGTTTAGCTATTGTTATTTTTTTATTTGCTTTTTTGAATCATTGTATTGCAACAGAGCTAGAAAACTGATATTCGTGGGAGAAATTTTTAGATCACCACTTTAGGTTCCAACGAATTTTTTCAGATTCTTTATGGGTTTTCTTAAAACTAAACTTGCATATGTTAGTCGTATTATAAATTTATTATAAAAATTACTTATCTTAATTTTGATTTTTGACATATCTGATTTCCTTTCGTACCCTCATCAAGTATCAGGGTGTGGTCGCACAGTGGGTTCGATCTTTAAATGGTTGGATTTCTGCATGTTTTTATGAAGAATTAATTAATGAATATTCGTAAATTAATTAATTAAAAGATTGATTAAATTAGCCCTACTTAGAATTTTAGAGAATTTCCTTTCGAACCCTCATCAAGTGTCAGGGTGTGGTAGCACAGTGGGTTCGAACTTTAAATGATTGAAGTCTATTCTATTTATTTATATTTTTCAATATTAGTAAACTTAAGTTAATGAATTGATTTTTAAGTGATTGAGGATATTTGTAAGTACAATGGTTTTTCCTTAGGCAAAAGTTAATAATATTAAAAACGTTTAAATGAATTGCACTGAGGTTTTATAGATCAAGTACACAACAATGTTGAAAAAAGGAACATTTGTTTAGTTCATCTGATTGGTTGAAGTAGGATCGTTGTTGGAAACATTATGTTTCTTAAGGGATTTAAGTCACCACCTACTTCACACCCTTCTTAGAATCCGAGTAAATAAAAACTCTGGGAATCATTTATTTTGAAAGATCAGATTTGTCAAAATCGAAGTTCTTTTAGTTTTTTACTTACTGTTTGTCGAATCAATTGTTAAAATATTCGTTAAGTTCAATCTTTTTTCCTATATTTAAGTTTCATTTTAAATCATTTATTTTTATATTCTTATTTGTTTTGTTTTTTATTTATATTTATTTGTTAATATAACTATAAACTTAACTAACTAGATTGTTTTAACCTGAGTTTTAATTAAAGTCTCATATTATAAATTAGAAAACAGTAAAACAGTGAGTAGAATTTTGGTTTGGTGCAAGATTTGATTATTGTAATAATCACATTAGTTAACGGAGACCTCTTCAACGGAAGTCATTGATATCTTGTGTAAAATAGATCGCTCCATTTAACCTGTTGTAACGAGTCTTTCAAAAAGATGGTTTTACCATTTAATCAAATTACCATCGGTAACCCGTTACAGTAAGTATTGTTATAAAAATAGGACGATTTTGTAAATTTTTACTGCTCTGAATAATGGATTGAAGCTGGTGGAACAAAAAAAGTTTCAATTCGAGCAACATTCAGATGACGATATGTTACGTTAGCCTAATCTAACATAACTTAACCTACCAAGAGGCTCGACGATTAATAAAACTGTCTGCTACCCGCAAATTGATCAAGTTTCCTCAGAGACAAGCATCTTTAGTAAATGGAAAAGGCGTTCTGCTTTTCCATGACAACGCAAGGGCATGGGTCTTAGAGACTGTAACGGGTTATCGGTGGTAATTTGATTACTATAGATATTAAATTAGTAAGGACTCGTTACAACCGGTTAAAGTGAATGATTTTACACAAAATATCGAAGATACATTTAATGTTAATTTCAATATCACTAACCTTCTATTTTCGTTGATCAGCTTTCCATCAATTAATATGATCTTTCACAATACATACATCTGGCCTCAAAACCAAACATATATATATATATATATATATATATATATATATATATATATATAATTTTATTCACTGTTCTTAAATTTAAAATCCGGGAATATAATTAAATTTAGACTAAAAACAACCTACCTATATTAACATATAAATAAAAGAAAAAAACAAATAAAAATAAAATAATAATTAAAGTAGGAAATCATGAATCCATGTGATCTATTTATTTTTGATTTTTTATTCTACGGAGTATTATAAAATTGATTGAAATTGTTAATGGTGACTATTTTGTAAAATTAAGTTATTTTACATAAAGATATGTTATTTTCAATTTAAAGGCATTAAATTTAAATAGACATTAAATTGGTAAGGACTCGTTACAACCGGTTACAAAATATCGATGATATACTTATATTCAATATTAATTTCAATATCACTAACCTCTACTTTCGTTGCTCCATCAATTAATATGATCTTTCACAATACATACAAAATTATTTTATTCACTGTTCATAAATTTAAAATCCGAGAATTTAATTAAAATTATTTTATTAACAAATTAATAAAATAAAAAATGTAATAATAATTAAAGTAGGAAATCGTTTATCTATGTGATCTATTTTTTTGTTTTTTAATTCTACTTAGTATTACAATTATTTTGTAAAATAAAGTTATTTTACAAAAAGATGTGTTATTTTCAAGTAAAACGTTAAAAATTCTATCAGTACCTTTCGGTATATTCGTATTCATATAAGAATCGTAACATGAGAACCAATAAAATTTAATTAACTGAAAGATAAGTTTTCAGGATTGATTAAGCCATAAAAGTTAATTAATCAAACCTCAAAATCTTATAATAAAATTGTATGAAACCACCAATAAAAGTTGCAAAATTCCCTCGAAACTTTTCCAAATTAACTGGTCCCGTTTATGCGGTTTTCCTTCCTTTTTTCCAACCCAACCGTATGCTTAAATTAGTTTTTTTATGTAAAGGACTTTTGTGCGGGCCAAAGTCGAATTCCAAAATAATTTCTCGGTCACAGCCACACTCGTACCAGTTGTAAAACCGAACTGTGTGCATTTTCATTGAGTGGCAACGGAAAAATAGCGACGTAAAATGTAATAAGATAGTGAAGTAGTGTGTCATCCGGATCCGGGGCGTCCGACACCGGATAATCTGGACACGAGTATCGGCGAAATGTCGCCCGAGAGCAAACCAGAATCGCAACCCCTTTCGTCCCGTCATTTCCCAAGGCACGAACTCGCGACCTTTTTCGTTACGCGCCATCCTCTTTTATGGAAACGACCGCTCGGCCTTCTTATCGACGCTCCCCCAAACTGTGCTCAAGGAATTTTATGTCCCGAGTGTTTCTCTGTCAAAAACCAGATCGATCCTATCAGAGATTCCAAATTGAACCGTGTCAATTTATGGAAGGGTGATTTTCCTTTATTAAGTTGTTCAACTTCGTATCTAAAAATTATTCTACAATTTTAAAATATTAAATTTAATATATATTTTTTTTTTGTTGAATAATAGTTAGGAAGCATTATAATAAACCTTGGACCTTGTTGAACTATAATGGCCATTCAATCTATTAGTTGAGTGGCCAATTATTCTCTAATAGATGTAAGCACTGGATTTCAGAAAGCTGCTTGTTCGATTCATTACCAATAAAATATCACAATTCGAAAATTTCATAAATCAAATTGAAGCTTATTGCCATCCGTAAAGTGAACGAAACGTCCAGCAGTCAAAAAGTAGCGTTTTTTTTACGATCCATAAATCGAACGACTGCAAACTTTACCGGATACTTTTTCAAGAAAATGCACCCTAAAGTGACTCGTAAAGTTTACGTGGCTGTACTAACGAACATCTGCATGTAATTCAATCAACGGATACGGTTAATCCTGAAACACTGACTACTTAACTCGGATAATTATTGTGAGACAAAATGGAACGTTGGAACGGTTAACAAATGGGGTTGGAAAGTGCATCACTGCTTTATATTATATCGGTGGCATTTACGATCTTTTACCTTTACACATTGTTTCCATACGAGGAACTGTACTTTGTTGAACTTTATTGTGGAGGAAAATATTTCCAACCCCCACTGCATGATAAACAATTTAAGAATATGAGAACGAATGAAATAAAATCATATGGGAAGTAAAAAGTCGATGATGAAAGGAGTGAAAATGGAGGATCGTAGGGGTCCATAATCCTGCAGTATTAATTTAACCGTGGAGTATCAGTTTGACATGACCCACGGGTCGACGTTTATTAAAAAGCTCTGTCCACGAATTTTCCGTCTCTATTCATTGTACATTTCCACAAAAGTCCGGCTGACAAATTACTGAAAATTGTAATACACCTTTTTTGTTGCAGCATTAATTTTCCTCTGGGGCTAATGTTATAATCGGTGTTTAATATTCAAAATTTTGCTGCAGGGTATTCAAAAATATTCCCGACAATAATGTGATTCGAAATTTTCATAAAATGATTCTATTGTAATTGATCAGTATGATTGACTATTGAATTTTTTAACAAGCTTATAAAAGAAATTACAAAAGAAAAAGATTAATTTATTTGAATCACTGAGTTATTAATAAAATATGTAGTATTGCAAAGTATGATCGAATCATCGTTATGATCATCATAAATCATTTTAAAAACTCAAATGTTCATTTAGTTTAATCTCAAATCGTTTTCAAGCGAATTGTAAATTTGGAATTGCTTAATTAAAATTTTAAACATATCCACTATAGATTAATCAATGTGATTGACATACATTTTTCAGTAATATTTTCATCTAGATTAAATTTCAGTCACAATCGTATGAGAGAAATTATGATAGAAAACTATTACAAATTATATCAATTAATTATTTTAAATGTCAGATTTTAATAAATTATGTTTTCGTTTAGTTTAAATCGTTTATGAGAAATATCGTTATAAATAAATTAGAGAATTCGAATTGTATTTTGAAAGTTCTTTCCTCATATTTTCAATAATTAGCCTAATAATCAATCTTTTCCAACGGAATAAGAAAAAGTATTATAGACATTGATTAGAGACTAATTTAAAGTTTAATTAATTAAGTTACTATATAATATGTTATAAATAATGATAAAATCATATTTTGAAATTGCTTTGTTCAACATTCAAATATATTATATGCCCCAGATTAATAATTAATGTTGTTATATTTATCTTAATAAATAAAATATTCAATTAGTTTGATAACAAATTGTTTTTAATTGAATGAGAGTAATTACGACAGAAAACAAATAGAAATTAAGCTAATTGAAACAATTCAAACGATGATACAGTGGTACCTCGACATACGAATTTAATTCGTTCCGCTCATATGTCAAATTCATCGTATCTCAAAGTAATTAGCCTGGCGTTATACCTTTTATCAACTCCTTCTGTTTAAGCACAGTACATATCATTGATGTGCTACGCCGGTACATCCTCGCCAAGTCAATTACTCGCACACCTTGCTCATGTTTTTCTATGATTTCATGCTTTAATTCAATAGACATCATCTTCGGACCCATGGTTATAAAAATAAATGTGATAACATTTTGTAAATGTACAAAAAGCAAAAAATGCGAACTTAACTTATCAAAAGTGCTTCGAAAACGAGGCCTAGTCTGAGGGAGAAACTGTTAGACGCTGCACCTGATTCCTCGTATTTTTTCAATAAAATGAGAGAAATAGCAATAGGAAAGGATTAGACATTAAACCAATTATATTACTACAATTAATAACTATTTTGAAATTCTCTAGATTAAATATAAAAGTTTTTAAAAGAGATTAAACAAATAGAAAAAATTCAAAAGATAATATTTTTAGTAACACAATTACTAATAGTTCTCAATTAAATAAGAAAACTAAGGATAACGATTAGTGATTAAACTAAATAATTAAAAAATATAATATTGTAAATATATTTTAATATTTCTTAATTTACACTTCAAACATATTTACATCCACATCCCTGATTAATGTTTACGACTGTTTTCCATACCTAATTAATCATATATGATGAATTGCTATATTTTTTAAATAACTCAAATCTTCAATTAGTTAATATTTATTGTATTTCAAAGGAATGAGAGAAATTACGTCGCAAAACAACTATTTTAAATATTGTTTTAATAACAGTATATCCACTCTAGATTAATGAATGTGATTGACATATATTTTTTAGTATAATCATGAAAACTATTACAAATTATATCAATTGAAACACTGAGTTATGTAATTGATTAATTATTGTAATAATTTGTAATCAAATAATTTCAATAATTAGCCTAATAACCAATCTTTTTCAATTGAATAAGTATTATAGAAATTGATTAGAGAATAATTTATTGTTTAATTAATTAAGTTAGTATATAATATATATGATAATGATAATAATAATAATAATAATAAAATTATTATAAAATCATATTTTGAAATTGCTTTATTTAAAATTTAAATATATTATATGCACCAGATTAATAATTATTGTTCTTATATTTATTTTAATTTTAATTTCAATTAATATTATATAATTAATTTTAATAAATAAAATTTTCAATTGGTTTAATAACCACTTGTTTTCAATTGAATGAGAGAAATTACGACAGAAAACAAATAGATTAAACTAACTGAAACAATTCAAACGATGATATTTTTTTAGTAAAACCATCAGTTAAATTTCCAATTGTTTTCAATAAAATGAGAGAAATAGCAATAGGAAAGGATTAATCACTAAACTAATTAAATTATTATAATTAATAATTATTTTGAAATCTCCTAGATTAATTATAAACGTTTTTAAAAGAGGTTAAGTTAAATGAAAGAATTCAAAACATAATATTTTTAGTAACTCAATTAGTTCAATTACTCTTCAATTAGTTAATATTTATTATGTTACAAGGAAATGAGAGAAATTACATCGGAAAACGGAATATTGGTTGATTGATAATCATTTATTTATTAAAAAATATATGTCATATTGTAAATACTGACCGAAATCAAAAATTGTTTTATTTAAAATATTAACATATCTACTCTAGATTAATGAATGTGACTGACATATATTTTTTAGTATGATGATGAAAACTAATACAAATTATATCAATTGAATTATTGAGTTAATTAATTTATTAATTATTATAATTGTCAGATTTTAATAAATTATGTTTTTGTTTGGTTTTAAATCGAATATGAGAAATATTGTTAGAAATAATTTTCAATAATTAGCCTAATAATCAATATTTTTCAATCGAATAAAAAAAAGTATTATAGAAATTGATTAGAGACTAATTTAATGTTTAATTAATTAATTATATTTTGAAATTGCTTTGGATAATATTCAAAAAGGCCGAGATTAATAATTATTGTTGTTATATTTATTTTAATAAATAATTGAAACAATTCAAACGATGATTTTTTAGTAAAACCATTAATTAAATTTCCAATCGTTTTATCAATAAAATGAGAGAAATAGCAATAGGAAAAGGTTAGATACTAAACCAATTATATTATTTTAATTAATAATTATTTTCAAATTATCTAGATTAAATATAAAAGTTTTTAATAGAGATTAAACTAAATGAAAGAATTCAAAAGGCAAAGGCTAGATTAAGTAGTAAGTGATTAATAAACATTGATTTATTAAAAAAATATATGTTATATTGCAAATAGTGAACGAAATCACAAATTATTTTAATAAAAAAATATCGTGTATCCCAATAAAATATACGACATTGGGGGAATCCTTACAATATTCATACATCCACAATCGTCATATTTTTAATAATAAATTTTCAATTATAATAGTTTAATATCCAATAGTTTTCAGTTAAATGAAATAAATTAATAATTTAAACTAATTGAATCTCTGTTATTAAAAAATGTATGATAATAATAATGATTCGGATATGTTCAAAATTTAAATTAAGCAATTTCAAACCACGATTCGATAATTATTATCAAAAAAATTATTTTCCATTACATTGTGCGGCTTAATAACGTGCAAAATGCATCCGACAGATTCGAACATATTTTATTATTATTATGGGAATTGTAAATGTTAATATATGCACCATAAACCGTTGGTCGAATATTCAAACCGAACCAAATTTACAAGTCAAACTGCAACAATGTTTATCCTTTGTCGACATCAACATTGTAATTGCACTCGGAATTGTTTCGGCTTATTCAATTCCGAACCGTTGTAAACAGCCAATTTTACAGTAGCTAAATTTTCGTTTCGATTTAATATTTACACCTTAATAATCGCGATACGAGTAAATATTTGTCGGAATGAAGGGAAACCACCTGTTCCGGCCCACACACCCGTTTACATTAACGCGCGTGTATTTTAACTAACGGAATATTCGCGACTTCCCCCCGGAGACAAAAACCGGGACTGGCGGTCGGTAAAATTTCGTCGGATTTCCAGTTTAACTTCGGTCCCGCGCGTATTAGTATTAGGACCTGAATTTGTCATGTACACGATTTCGAGATTCAGACGAGCGTTAAAACCATTAAACGAACCATCAAATCGCAATATTTTCGAACGGACAATGTTGTGACGCCGAATGCAGTAATTTCGAGTAAACAACGGCGCAATCATCATTAAAACGCAGGGGATGATTTATCGTTTTGTATATTCCGAAACTGCCGTGCAGTTATTTCATTTTACGGGCCCCCGATTTTATTTTTGTCAATTCGCAGTTTCAAGAGGTTTCACGGGCATATTGTTCGCTTAACCTTTTTTTTCTCATGCTCCACGTCAGGAGCTGAAACTTCAGCAGGATTTATTGTCTTGAGACACATTTCAGATTTATATGTCACTTTTTGCAGGTGCTATTTTTATGTCATTCATTTTAACACGGATAAGGGCAACGTGGCATTTTTGTGTTTGGTGTTGTAAAAAATTTTTGAATTAATTACTAGTAAACTAAAGGTTATTGAATTATGAATGACTTTCAAAGGAAATTCGTCGCTGACGATTGTCTCGAGACAATCGTGGCAGAAATTATAGGATTTGCTCAAATTTAATTTAAATACAAAGTACACTGAAAAGAGATGTGTACATTTTGCAGTAACGTTACTATTATTTATATTATTATTAATTAGAGGTTAATTTGTAAAATTACAAATATTTTTAATCTTTAATGTACAATTCATAGAAAATTAAATAAATAAATAAATATCTTCTATAAATCTTTACAAAAATGAAACAATTTGTTTGTTTTTTAAAAAATATCAAGTAGGTTTGTAATTGGGGATATGCATACAATATTTTGGGGGCATCCCAATACGGCAAATAACATTTGAAAAGTTGTATATTTACATACTTAACGAACATATTATTTATTATTTAAAGTATATAAAGTAGATTTTTTAAAAATAAAAAACGATTTTCTCAATCTGGGATTGCTGAAACAAAGATTTGCTTTGTTGAGGAATCCACTTTTTTATATACATGTGTCTCAGATTTCGAGGAGAGAATTTTTAATTTTTTCACAATATTATAACAGTTATCTTATATAACATAAGTTGTCCTTCGTTTTTGTAATAAGTCTTATTTTTATGATATTTTAGTCTAATTTTTTGTTAAAGGAAGGATATATATTACTTTTCATATATTTTTCTTATTTTATGCTAATGAAACTAAATCAGATAAATATTTAATTATTTTATTCAGATCAATTACAGCTTTTTACAGTTTCATCTAATAATTAATACTTTGCAATTGAAAATAAAATTGGCAATCTTTGACAATATACAGTTAAAAACATTAACACAAATGTTTATTTAACATCATTAACACTGTAAAATATAAATTATTAACATTATTAAAAATAAAAATGTATCCCAAAAATTAAATAAAATAAATAAATGCATAAGTAAAAAGACTAAAAATAATTAAATGTGTTCAAAGACATCGACTCGTCTGCGGAGACGAACCGCATGCTAAACGCAGCAAAATCAAATGATCCCCTCCAGTCAGTCCGGCCCGCCCACATAATTGCATGTATATCTTTCTTTTTTGTTTACAAAGGGGTATTGATGTTCCGTCTCAATACGCGAGTAGACACGTTCATCTTTTTGATACTGTATATGTATATATATATATATATATATTATATATATATATATATATATATATATATATATATATATATATATATATACTTTTTGGTAGGGAAAAATTTTATGGATTCACCTTACCGACATGTTCATGACTAGCGCACGCGCAGTGTGCTGCCTTAGACACTTTTTGGATGGGTGAAATTTTGTGAATTCACGTCACCGACATGCTTATAGCAATATATCTGTAGTTATACAGTTAACATATAGTGCTGTGTATATATTATAAGTGAAATTGAATGGATTTACTGAAAAGTTCAATGGATTTTGTGCATTGTTGAAATAGAGTTTTTGTTTGATAATTATTTGAATTGTTTAATTGAAGAATAATTATGCAGTACAATAGTGAATATTAAATAAATATACTAATATTTTTGAGATAAAAAAATAATAATAAATAACAGAAAATTATTTTATTTTGGCGTTTGAAAATTTTATATTATTTAAAATTATTTTAAATCTTCATATTTATTCTGGCGTTTAAATATTTTGTTGTATTATTTATTTTCTAATATTTATCCTCTGTAATGCATAAAGCAATCTGTATTAGTATTTCACAGTGCCTTAGACGTTTTCTTATTACCGTGGTAAAACAGACTTCTAGTTGTTCAATCATATTTTTATAGTGGATTTTGAAATTAAAAATTTTATAAAATCTACTAATAATTCAAGATAAATGTGTTGAAGTTTAAAATATGGTTATCAATGCAAAATTATGTTTATTACCTTATATCATTAAAATCTTTAGTTTAAAATAATGAAAACGGTTCCCACTTTCCTTTCATTAAATATATTATTTTATTTAAAAATTTAATATTTCGAAATCATTGTTAAGTTTTCGTTTCTATAACTGCCATTTTTTTAGGGGCCTCACTACACGGCAAATAGAATTTCAAGAAGTCATATACAATTGTATATGCATGTCCTTAACAACATATTATTTATTTTTTAAAGTATATAAAGTAGATTTTTAAAAATAAAAAACGATTTTCTCAATATTTTCTTTAAGATTGGTGATAGGACATGAAGCACTTGAATCTTTTTCTGAGATTCCTCAAACAAAAATTCGCTTTGTTGAGAAATCTTATCATTTTGATAACAGGTTGTATGCTTGATAGACTGCATTGGTAACGTTTTTTAAATGATATAATCGAAAATGTAAATTTAATAAAATTTAATTTATACATTGAAGGTTTCAGAATTAATTGTTTATACATAATTTATCGTGTCGTATCAGTTTACTGCATGTTTAATTTCAACAGAAATATTTTCCGATTGGACTCGTGTAAAATTAATGAATTTATATGTATTTCCTTATCGGCGTCCTCGAAACGCACAGTTGTTATTTACAAAAACTAAATTTATGATTTTGGATCAAGTTCGGCATATTTTGGGACACTTACAGTAAAATTAGTGAAAAATTGTGTCTTAAAATAAAAGTGCGAGCATTATTTTTAAATTGTTGGCTTCCAGCCATTCTATTAAAATGCTGATGTTTGTTGTTGGACTCCCCGTTTTTCCAACTTGCACACTTAAAATTTTGTTTAACCGCAACAAATATTTTTTTTAAATATTAGTGTCCATTAGATGTAACAATGCACACCTTCGTCGTAAACCGGACGAAGTAAAAAAAGCTGAAAAAAAGATCCTGAAGGCGTAAGTTGTTGAAAGTGGCGTCATAAATAATTTAGCGTTCTTTAAAGCAGCTTACACTTTTGTGCTTGCACAGGTCAATATTGTGGCTTTGCGTTCATTTTTTATTTACCGAAACTTTTTCACAACACATCCCACTTCACGTGAACGAAACCTAAATTTGTAAATCAATTTTGTTCTGTAAACAATCAAAAAACTTAATTAACTTTAGTAAGTACAAATTTAGTAGTAGTGAAAAGCACTAAAAAGTAATTTAACAGTTATTTAATTTGAAATTGTGTTTCGTTTGGTCCTTTCATGTAAAGTTTCCAGGCAAAATTCAATTAATTACACAAATTATATTAATTACGTGGACTTATACTCATAAAAGTTTTCATGTAGCATGCTTATTCCGGCGTTATATTTTCTTGTTGTGTTTTTTGAAATTTATCGTTATTTTGCTAACAACTTTATGACCATAAAAGATAATTTGTTCACCGTTTCGGGTCTGTCTCAGACGTAATTTTTTCCCCTGCCTCGATATTTTTACGTGTTTTTTTCGCTCCGGTTTTCGTATTTATCGAGTTCAAACGGCTTGTTATCAAATCAAACACAAGTTTTATTGCTTGTAAACTCCAGAAGCCCGATGGATTTTTGTTTTAGTAATGTTAAAAGATTGTTTGTCGAAATACTTCAAGGTTGTCAGGAGAAATGACACAATTTTATTTTTATATTGTCACACTCAATAAAATATCTCGTTTATTTTGTGAAAATTTTACTATAAATTGGGAGAAAATCATACAAACTAAAACAAAATTGGAGCAAATCCAGAACAAATAATGAAAAGTCAATACATAAAAGAGCGAATTTAATCGATTATTTTCATTAGACACCAATAATTTGGTTTTATTTTGTAATAATTATTAAAAAGCCACTGTACTTGAGCAGTTTTAATGGTGTAATTTTAATTTGTTCTTTTGGAACCAATCCAACAAAGTAACCGATTAAATTAGTTCCCAGTTCACGACGCCACGTAATAAATAAACTTGTTTGGGCATGTAATCTTCCGCAACACCGAAATGACTAATATTATTAAACGTGCGACGAATAATCAAGAAAGATTGACGCGTAAATCATGTTTAAGAGCTACTCCTGCATCCCTAAATCAACATTTATATTAGTTTTTTTTTTTTTCCTTTTGCGTCTTCAAGAGGTGTTTTGTTCCGGATTCCTAAATTGGCTCGGTTAATTTATAGTCGAACTATTAAGGTAACGCGAGGTTGCAACCCTTTTGTTGTAGACCATTTACGAACTTTATCCCGTTAAACTTCCCTATTGGATTAGCACGTTTAAATCGGATTGTACAACCGTAAACACGTTACATTTTTTATAAGGGTTTCTGGATGGGTTAATTGTAAATTTTAAAAGACACGTCAGTCTCCTTAGGGAAATCCGGCGGCATTAAAGTGAAAGCAAGACACGTCCGCAAGTATAAAATCGCCCAGAGGTGTACAAAGATATCGGTGTGCGTGGAGTATTGAGCTGTCAGGTGAAATTTGTATTTAAGAGTGAATGGCAGATAAGGTGTAGGAAATGGAGGTGCGGAGCTTCAAACATCTGATAACGCTTACCTCCACCCTCTCTATAGACCTGTCAACGGGCCTTAACGCGTTTCCACTTCGCATTTTCTTCCATATGTTTTAGTACAAACCGCGTTTCCTATATGGAAATTTACCTCTTTTTAATACACATGTGTGTCACGGTTCGAGGAGAGAATTTTTAATTTTTACACGATCTTTTACAAAGTTTTTGAAATATCGCCAAAAATATTATTTTTATATTTTAGTCCGATTTTTTATGTAATGGAAAGATGTATGTTTCTTTAAATACATTTTTAATATTTTATGCTATAAATGAAACTAAATCAGACAAAAATTTAATTAATTTATTCATATCAATTACAATTTTTTTTACAGTTTCATCTAATAATTAATACTTTGCAATTGGAAATAAAGTCGACAATCATTTGAAAATATACAGTTAAAAACATTAACAAAAATGATTATTTAACATCATTAACACAGTAAAATATAAATTATTAACATTATTATGAAGTTTTCAATGATTAAATTTAGTGTTATAATCCTAAAATAAATGCTTTTAATATTCTGATTTTATTTCATTACAGTATATATAAAATTAATAATGAAATAATTTAATAAAATTTAAAATATTATTATTAGCAACATAGTTAACTACGTGCAGTATCAAATTATAAAAAAATATATAACCTGATGGAATAAAATTTGTATCTAACCAATTGTTCAATTATAATTACATATATAACTTTCATATATATTTTTTTATTATGTATTTATAAAAATAAAATACAGAAAGGCCATAAGACGATAAGAATACCGAATCGGCCCCAGAAAGGTATCGGGCTCATAATTTCAGGAAATGTTGGTACTCATAAGATACTACTTATTTTAACATTTCTAAAGTTAAATCATAAAAAGAAATCGATTTTTGAGCAAAAATTCGATTTTTAATTTTTTTTTCAATATGGTGTACCGTTCCCGAAGCTCATAATTTCTTCGAAAATTGAATGAGGAATATAAAAAAATAGTTTCATATTTTTATCGTTATCGTAACACGGTTAAAAATCAAAATTATGAAAATATCCTCGTTTTCACAAACTGCTGAGAATAACAATTTTTACTGATTTTCAGTATTTTTTGATTTATTCAGAAACGGAAATAGATAAAAATCTGAAACTTGCAGCATCGAAGTATCTTATGAGTACCAACATTTCCTGAAATTATGAACCCGATACCTATCTGGGGTCGATTCGGTATTCTTATCGGTCCCATGGCCTTTATTTGAAAAAATGTAACTGCTGATAATGAGCTTTTTATAATAAAATTTACTGTGATCAGTACAGAATATTCAATTTCAATGACCAAAAAATGAAAGAATAATTTGAATATTCATTTAAACATTTTTACAAAAAGGTTGCTTGTCTTTTATACAAAATAAACTAGAAGATACGGTAAGAAAATGTGATTTCATTCATATACAATTTAAACAAATAATACTCTTAAAGCTAATTTTTCCTAAACAATGGCAAACTTTATAAATCCATCGATATTTTAGAATTTTTCTCTAGAGACAAGTGTCCGAAATTAACAAATTAAAAGACCACAAACTAATAATTTTTGGTCTCGGGCCAGAGATTAAAGGACGGTTTCGACAAGACCCCAGGAATTAATTTATGCCGAAACGGGGCTTGCAGAGTCATTAATGGATGCATAAACTGAGCAGAAGCAGCCACTGCATATTAAAACTTACATTTTATTATGGTGCCGCTTTGAGAACGTGTCCCAGTCGTTAAATATTACATTGTTACAATCTGTGCAATCGTTTTTTCGGATGGTTTTAAATAGATGTTTATTTTAGTCCTTATTTGCCGCCTGTTTATTAATTCGCGTCCGACAAATAAAAAATATGAGCGCCGAGACTTGTTTCAGCATGTGGCCAATATCGAGGATATTTTTTCTTGTCGCACGTTCGGAAACAATATAAAAACTTCCAAACTCCAGTTTTTTGAAAACAATGAAGTTACAAACTATCGTTTCCTTTTGATTCATCCTTCAAACATAAAAATTATTTTCGCTTGGCGACAATGTAGTGTGTAAGAGAAGAGGAACAGAGCTAGCGTAAAACAGTCGGTGACAGTAATTAAGCGTTGGCTTGTGACACATCGGCAACCGACTAATAAAGCCAAGATCCCACAGGCATATGTAAAGACCCGAGCCAGATAACCGAATCCGACTGAAATAACGTTTAATCCGGTCCATTCTGTACGACCAAGAATAGAATCACGTTGGCGTGAACCTCCTGCGAAATCTCGAACTTGGTCCACTCAAAACTCAATCCCGACTAAATCGGAATTGTCACCAATTTATAAAATACAATTTTCATGTTAAATTATTATAAAATTGTTTCAATATAGTAATTTTTACCTTGAAAATTGTTTAAAATAAGTAGACTTATGATTAAATAATAATTTAGACAATTTCATAAACATATTTATATTAATAAAGATTAAAATAAAGAATATATATAAAAAAATTTCAAATTGTTGTTATTCAGGAACATCAGTTGTCTAAGTTGTCATTTAGTTGTTAATCAGATGTTAAAGTTAAAGGTTAGAATTAATACTATTTCCTCATGATTGTAATTTATGTTTTATAGTCACATTTTAAAAAACTTTTAACATCGTAACACAAACTACTATGAATCATTAATTTCAATAGTGTAAAAAAAGTCGAAGTTCTTGATATTTTTTCATTATTATTGTGCTCTTGTAAATTGTTGTTCTTAAATTTCTACAGTTTCACAGACAGACACCTTTTAAGCAGTGAATTACAAAAGAAACTCAATAGTGTATAACAAAAAAATCGTATAAATTTCTTTCAAGAATGTTATTATGAAATAGAAACAACCTTTTACAAGAACGTATTCGTGCAACTCGCATCTTAATTTAGTTCGCCATTTCATCCGACGAGACACAGAAACACATTGCTGTTGGAGTTTTGTCGTATAAAAAGGAAGCATTTTTCTCATGTTTCCTTTTTGCCGGGACGTCTACGTGGATTTCTTGTGTCAATATTTTACACCATCCATTTTCCATTCCCCCTTTTCGCGCTTTCACATGAGACAATCAGATTCCATTCGACGATTTTTTACCAACAAACCAAAATCAAACGTCTAAAACACCAGACGGACGGGTTGTGGGTTAGCGAATGGCCGGAAGTGTTTGAACTAATGTTACATTTCCCATGACGCAACTCGTAAGTTTCCCGTACAAGTTGACGGTGGTTGTGCAAAGTGTGCATGTTTACGGTAATTAATAAGTTTTGATTAGCAGACTGGTATCGTGATATGTTTCCCTGAGACGGGGTATCAAGTGGGATTCGATATAGTTACATGTGGTACCTCGGGGAACTGAATGTCGGTATGGATTATGTTATCCCGTCTCGCTTATTGATTGTTCTGCATTATTAATACCTGCTTGATCCCTTTCTGTGTTTGACTTTGAATCTGTCTTTGTTACGGACGATGGAACATCCGCAGACGTGGGACGATCATGTACATCCGTAAAAATGATGAGGGGGGACGAATAAAATACAACCGTTTGAAATTCGTGCATGCCACGACCACTACGAATGAAAATTTCATATCGAACATTTAAATGTTTTTGCATCCGAGTCAATATATTTCGGTCTCGGCGTAATAAAATAATAAATCGAAAGGATGGCGAAATTGAATCATAAATAAAAAGGACGAATAAAGTACAACATAATAAAGTAAAACGAAAAGGGAACGTAATAGATATGATTCCCTTCGAGTAGAATTCAATTTTTCTTTTGTACGTTCCAGACTTAAAAATGATACTGAATCTTTTGCTTTATTGGCTGATCATTAAAATGGATAATATTGTAACAACATTTAAATCATTTCCAGTGTAAATTTGATGAGGTGAGCGCATTCGCCATTATTCACAAATTGGGTGCATTCGCCATTTCCTTTGAATTATATGAAACGGAAATGCATAAATTGCGGTATTTAGTAAAATATTCATTTACATTAGGACATAAAACGTTGGTAATTGACAAAGATATCTTAGAGTTTGTCCGTATAATGTTTCACAGCAAGTGATAATGTCGTTAACGAATCCATTTACATATATTAGTGTACAATGGAAACTAAATGGCTCTGTTTATTGCATTAGATTTGCTTCAATAGTAAATTTCTGTTAAGGTCGAAAACACGAATGCACAACGGCTTTTCCACAATTGATTTTTTCTATTTAAATATAGACGTTTTATTTTACAAAACACGTTTGTTAATAAAATAGAGTGAAGAGAAACATCATGTTTTATGTGGCTAAACATTTAAATCCGCTGACTTATCGAAAGTATTTTCGTCAGCAATTTATTCCGTTTAAACGATACGAAGAACCTAGATAATATGGGAATGCTGAAAAGGAGGCAACAATATTATCTAGACCGACGATTAAGCGAATTTTCTAGATCTTAAAGTTGATATGTTGGTTTAGCACCGAAATGGATGGATATAAATTAGAAACGTCCGTTTTTCTATTGAAAGGAAAACCGAGGATGCTTAAAGTAAATGACGAGATTCTTCGATAAAAACTTGACGTTGTACATTAATAGGTCTGAGACTGTATATTTATTTAACGCAGCCTTAAAATAGCTTATCAAAAACTGTATAAGTAGTTTATTCATAGGCAAATTCAACATAATATAATACATTCTTAAAGGGCACGTTATTTCAAACGAACCGAGGCGTTTCCTCCTTATTTTCTCCAAAAGGTAAATTATACAAAATCTCAAGTTTCTGTAAATTAAGTCTTAAACATGAAAGAACATGTAGGTCTCAGTTAAATATTAGAGTTTCCATCATAAACAAGAGATTAACAGTGGAAGTTTTATAATTTAGGCATTTGCATCGTTTTAATCCGACTGTTTAAGTTAACTAATATAACTTGTGCAACTCTAATTATTCTATTTAATTATTTAACATCGGCAATGTAGAAATACTCGAATTGTTGGGAACCAAGTTTTGCGGTTTGTTTATGTCTCTGTCTGTTTTAATGATTTATGAACATAAATTATTTATCAGAAATTGTGTTTGGGCGTTCAAAATTTCATTTATTAAATATTCAAGTCACTCTTTAAATTTTAAAAGAGTCATTGAAATGAGAAAACATTTTAGAAGGCGGTGCTTTGACATTTATCTTGATATGCAAAACGTGGTTTTGGTGGCTTATGTCAGGTGTATTCTTTATTTGAGTTATTTGAGTTAAGCTTGATGTACGATGCGACGCCGGATCTCATTTTTATTCATCCGACGATACGGTGCATAATGTAAACTTTCTTGGCCAACTTCTCTTTGTTTGAGCTGAAAATCGTAGCCTCTACAGTTTGCTATTTAGATTTTTGTTTAAATGTTATTTGTTCAGTTTATTTTCACATAAAACATTTCATTTGAATCGAATTGAATAACGAAATAAATGGATTCCTTTTTAAAGTTCTTATTGAAATCACAATAATATTATGTTAAAATACAATTAATCAGACTCCACAATGGCGAAAGATGTAATATTTTATGCATTGTATTTCGAAACACGCACAATTTTCTTGTTTTTTACTAAGGCTTTTAAATTCTAGAACAAAAATATATAATTTAATGAATGGCTAAGTTCGACCGTGGTATTAATTCGTTCCAATTTTATTGTTTTGCCAAGAAATAATATTTTCGGTCGTTCACAAATTATTTACAGAGGTCATATTCATCACAGGAGTTGCCTATAAATAGAATTAACTAAAAATATGCTCTGGAAACAATAGGAAATTATTCCTTACTAATTTATAATTTTAAACAAGTTTGAAATACATTAATTTAATTAAAATGAATTTTAAAATGTTTAATATTTAGTGAGAATTCTCACTAAAATATAACTGCATCAACGTAGAATATTGGAAAGGCGAAGTCTTAGTTAACATGTTCGGTATTACGTTCATTAGGATCATTTACTTATGCTAAACAGTCACGAGGCGCGTTTAATTATTATAAAGTGCCAATTTTCGATGAACGCGAACTTCGTCTCACTCTCTCCATTTCGCCGTTTCTAATATCTCTAATATGTTATTATACCCGCAGGAATTTTACTCTCGCCGTTTGTTGTGCCTATCAATTATTATCGTTATTGGTGTTAAAGGGTTTTCGTTTAGTTTCCCGACGTCGTTAAAGTGAATTAACTGGCGAATAGGTTTCACCTCTCAGGAATTTTAATAAACGCCACTTACGAAAATATAAATTCATTGAATCACTGTAATTAAGTGTAATATTTTATGGCTCGGCTAAAGGTTACTTTTCATTTCATAAATACATAATAGATTAAAATTATTCATAACGTACATTTTTATTAATTGTTTTACGTAGAACGAATAATTTCAAGTAAATTACCGATGTAAAATACGTTAAAACATTAAACGTGCTGGTGATTTTGCGGTTTGGTAATTTGTAATACGTTCTGACTTCAGTCATGCGTTGTTCTCGGTTACAGAAATCCAACTCGCCTTATCCTCCCCCTCGAAACATATTAAATTTCTCATTATGAGAAACAGTTCGTAAATGATATTTTCAGCCACAGCCTAATGAGTAAGAATGTTCCTAATTTAAATTTTTTCGTGTACATAAAAAAAAATCTGATTAGTGAAAATCGAGATTTATGATTCTCATATGTGAAATTGTCTCCCTTAAGTGGTAACATCAAGCTGACATACCTCAACTCGGAAACTTGCTGCGTATTAGATTACAAATACCGGAGATTAAACCGAGTGGAGAAACTGAACCCAGTTATTGACTTTGAAACTTTCGACCAAAACGTTTACAAAATAAAAATCGTACAAAAAATATTAGAATATTTGTGATAAATACTATTTGTGAAGTAGACACGTGGAAATGATAACAAATTGTTAGTTTAAATGGAAATATATTTTGTTTCGTTTACCTTTGCAATTGTATCATTCAAGTATTATCGTAATTGCCGTTTTACTTACACTCATTAGATCACAATTATGTTTATTTATACCACAATTTTTAATATAAACTATGTGGTTATATTACGATTGTTGACGTTTCCTTTACATCATAGGAAAATTGTCACTGAAGTATAAAAATTATATTATATATATATACAGGGTGTTTCATAACTTATCGGAAATTTTTTAACCTGACCTAGATAAGGGTGACGATGTTTTTCAACAAAATTCATTAAACATTATAATTACTATAAATATCGTTTCGCAAATATATAACAAAAACATGTTGTCTTTTGGATAGATAAGGGCAATAACGTTTTTCAGCAAAATTCATTAAACATTACAAGAAATGTAAACAGTGTTTACTAAAAATATGGCAAAATTCAAGAAGTTACTTACTGGTTTATTTTAAGAACTTTTTATTTTATGGTGATTGTTGAAAAATTTCTAAAAAATCTTAACATTACAAGAACTGTAAGCAGTGTTTACTAAATATATGGCAAAATTTAACGAGTTTCTTGCTGAATTAATGTATAAATTTTTGTTATTTGGTGATTTTTGAAAAATCGCTATGTTCCATGAATAAAGGTGATGTTTCCAACAATAATATTGAAAATTACTAGAAATATAAATAGTTCTTCCTAAATAGCGGCAAAAGGCAAAAGTTAAAGAAGTCATTTACCGTATTATTCTAAGAACTTATTGTTCTTAATTTTTGAAATACCAATTTACTCCACAGATAAAGGCAATAATGTTTTTCAGTAGAATTCATTACTAAATATATGACAAAATTCAAGGAGTTACTTATTGGTTTATTTTAAGAACTTTTTATCCTTTGATGATTTTTGAAAAATCATTACAAGAAATATAAATAGTTCTTCATAAATACATGCAAAAGTTATTTACTGTATTAATTTAAGAACTTTTTGTCCTTTACTAATTTTTGAAAAACCACTTTATTCCATAGATAAAGACAATAACTATTTAGTAGAATTCATTAAATATTACAAAAATTGTAAATAGCCTTTACTGAATATAAATAAAATCGCTATGTTTCATGAATAAAGACGATAATTTTTCTAACAATAATATTGAAAATTACATGAAATATAAACAGTTCCTAAATACAGACAAAAGTTAAAGAAGTCATTTACTGTATTATTTTAAGAACTTATCGTTCATTATTAATTTTTGAAAAACCATTTTAGTTCGTAGATAAAGGCAATAATGTTTTTCAGTAGAATTCATTAAACAATACAAGAATTGTAAATTGTTTTTACTAAATATATGACTAAATTCAAGGAGTTATTTACTGATTTAATGTAAGAACTTTTTGTCATTTGATGATTATTGAAAAATCTCTATGTTCGTTCTATGAAAAAAGGTAATAATGTATCCAACAAAATTTATTTAAAATTACAAGAAATATAAATAGTTCATTCTAAATACAGATAAAAATTGCAGAAGTTATTTACTACACTATTTTGAGAACTCTTTGCCTGTTACTAATTTTTTAAAAATCACTTTACTCCATAAATAAGGGCAATAATATTTTTCAATGGAATTCATTAAACATTACAAGAATTATAAATAGTGTTTACTTAATATATGACGAAATCCAAGGAGTCACATATTATTTTTTTAAGAACACGATTTTTTGAAAAATTTCTATGTTGCATAAATAAAGGTGTTTCACAAATTAAAAAAGCTGGATTATTTTAATAATTTTATGGACTTCAGAAAACTGCTATTTACGTTATACAGATCTAATATTGAAGTAAATGTAAGTAAATATTAAGTAACCTTAAGAATTTCATGTCCTTTGTCAATTTTTGGATAAATCCTTTAAATAATTCAACGAATAAACCTCTAAATTTATGACCTACATCGGATCACAGTTCCGATTTTTTTTTCTCGGTGCGGTGCAAGGAGATGCATTTGGTGCATTTCGGGGTCGACATCGGATGGTTGATCAATGGGCACACTCCGGCGAGGACGTCGCGTCGCGAGCGTCGCTTCACACTCGTCGGGACCGCGTTGCGTTCAGTCTAACGCCGCGCGTCGCTTGTACCGCATCGCGCCAACCGTACAGCCGATTCCTGCCACTCCACACTCCTGCTGCAAAACGGAAACTGACACGGACCGAACGGGACAGACGTGGAGGTCGCGTGTGGTGGATTTTGTGCCGCGGTTACTGTGGTACCTGCCCGGTTTTTGTTTGTGGGGAGTTTTATGATCGTTTCTTAGGTAGGATTATTTTTTTCCAAATTTCGCATTTGAACATGCCAAAAAAAAATTGTTGGGATTCTTCATGTTGGTACTGTCAAAAATTTTGTTTAGTTGGCATTACATAGTAAAAATATTTGGATATAATATTTGGCACCACTTTTATAATAGACAAATTGCTTCCATATAGACTTTTTAAATTAAAAAAATATATGTATTATATTTATATTTTTTATGATAATAATTTGATTAATTTGATTTGATGAAAATTTATGTTTTTAAATATTTGGCACCAGTTTATATTGCCATATACATTTATTAAAAGTTTATTTCAATTTATTTTTACAAATGTTTTTTTTATTATTATATTTTTTAATATTTTATGATAGTGCATTTTTGTTAAAATAATTTAAAAAATACAATATTAAAAAAATCGAATAAACTGCTTAATAGTCTGAATTTTTGAGTTTTATTTTAATTTTTAATAATTCACCTTTTAATATTTATATTATTTTTAATTTTTATATATTCCATATTGTGTAACCATAAAATAAACAATTATTTTAAAATATCTAAAATTACACATTCTTCTGTTCTAGAATTATTATAATGAGTAAGGAATTATATTAAACTTAAATTTTCTAACTATAAACTTTCCATTACAAGAAATATTAAATTTCTATAAGATTTTTTAAGATTCATAAGTAAAATCCTTCAATTAATTGAAGTAGATTAAGATAAACCCTTAAAGATTTTAATGTTTTTAATGTGTTTTTTTCACCACATTTTTTGTAATAATTTCAATTGTTTATTCCATAAATAAGGTAGTTAAAATTTTATATATTGTATTTTAATTAAATTTGCACAGCGTCAGTTGAACCAATTGTATATGAACGGTTTGCCCTCTATATTGTTCCTTGATTGAATCACGTCGCATTATAGCACACTAATTAAAACGTTTATCGGAGCGTTTGATGAGCCACATTTATTTTAGAGGATCGCCCAATTATTGCAATTAAATTCTACCACTTAAATGCGACGCTTTTCTTTCCATACAATTTGCTAGTTGAGTTAAATTAAAATTTCTGATCCTATTTTAAGCCTGAAATTTGTAGTTTTAAAGCCGATTTTTCCTATTCATGAGTAACGGACAAAAAGTACATATATCACTGATGAATTGTTTATAACAACAGCAATTTAAATTAATACTGAAACAAACAGATCTGTAGAAGACAATTCGTCTCGGAAGCGTGCATCAAATTAGTAATAAAAAACACATTGAGAATATCAATTTAATTGCCTGTTGCACAATTAACTATTTTATTGATGTGTTTCTGAGCATTAACAACAACAAATGCCGAGTTTGTTTATTTTATTTAACCAGTAACTATTCTAGGTGGGTTATTATAAGCATAAATTCGTTTGTGTACATATCAGGAATGAATTTCATATTAGGATATTTAAATATTTTGTGCAGGTTATCGTAAAAATTTGCATAGTTTAACAACATAAGAATGGATCCAAAAATCGATTAGACATTCATAATTTCTAAACTTTAAATGACTAATTGATAAGATTTGAACAATCAATCGACTATTAGTAAAAGCCGAACATAAAAGTTTTTAATAATTAATATAATTTGATCCGATACAAATCAATAAAAAAAATACAGGAAAATTGATTAAAAAAAATCAATGCATATTTAACATGTTGTTTTTATGGGATAAAAATTAACATTCGAACATACAATAATTATGTACAGTGAGATTCGTCATAGTCAAGGATAAAATCGTTGAAACGTGCATTAAAACCGTAAATATAACTACACAATTTAATATGAATTGTTTTTGTTGTTAATGAATCAGCGATTGTTCATAATATTATCAATGAAAACGCTCTTCGATTCGACTAAAATAAATCGATTGTCTGTTTTTAGCATAATATATTTCAAAGTCAATACTTGAAATTTTACTAACATGCCTTAATTGAATTTTTCCACTATTTACAAATAAAAATGTAACAGTTTCCATGTTATAACTTCAAAATATTTAGCTAATTAAAAATATGGCAGAAACTTCTCAAACATTTTTATAGATTTAAACTAATAAAAATTTTTAAAGCAGTTCTTAATAAAACCGAAGCGAAATTTCCGATAATAAGAAGTTTCACGGGTAATTAAAATTGTCGCATCGTAAAATATGCCCGACTCGAAATACTCGAGTTATAAATAAAATGAAGGTAAACAAATGGCGATGCGCCAATTCAAATGATCACTTTTTAAATAATTAACGTCAAGTGTTAAATTTTAAAAGGGTTACTGCAAGTCACCAATGCGAAATTAATTTTATCATTATCGTTTTGTTGTTGTTTTGATATTGAATCGAATCGTTCCCGATAGAAAATTCGGAACCTGTACAAGGATAATTAATGCATAAATGCAAAACAATCTAATAAAACGGTTCCGAGAAGAAATTATTTATTTAAGTGCGTCAGCAAAAAAAATACTAATAAGGACTTTAAAAAAATAATTTCCTTAAAAGAAACAAATGGGTTTTTTATCGTGGTTTGATCCCAGAAATGCTTGTTATGTTTAAATATGCGACACTAAAATTTTCATCTATTTATATTTCAAGGCCGCACCGAACAATTACAGATAATGAAAATGAAAAAAATTAGTTATGACAACCATAACTCGAATACTTTCACACCTCCGAAAGACCGAGAATAAAATCCTGGTTGAGAAAAAAAAGGGTTAGTCCCTCAGGTGAAATAAATTTTTGCGACAGGAATTCGAGACCGTTTTCCCAGTGCCCATTTCAGGCTTTCCTTTGATCTTCCCGGACACAAAAGACATTCGAAATTGCATTTTATCGATACAGTTCGTTTAAATAATGCGGACGAGACGTTCGCATTGATTAATCGAAACACGGGTGCAGTTTAACGCGATTAGTGCGTCGGAAGCGTGGCGGAAAGTTTTCTTTTACAGCTTCCCCGACATAAAACAGCAGGCCAACTCCTGCACGGCCAATAATCCGGTTTGTTGTTACCGCACACAAGATTATTTAAATAGTTTTACATTGTTTAGTTGTGGAAGTGATTCACGAAAAATTAATTAATTTAAGAAACCCGTTTCCTCGACTAATAACAACAATTTTTATGTGATAGAACTGGCATTTACGTCGACGTATGAACAATAAATTATTTAATTAAACTTTAACATTACAACTAATTAGCCGTTCGTTGCAAATGAGAAAATCGCATGTTTCCTAATGATGCAGCCTCTTGTTTTATTATTTCACGAGAGGTAATGAAAAGACGGGAAAGGTTATTCGAGATAAAAGTTCGTTTGCGAAGAAGGAATATTTTATAAAGTTCTCCAACACACATCTGCAATATGTGAAGTCGATGTGGATATTAAAACAGAAGTAAATTTATGTACTAAAACGAACAAATAAAATTGTCATCCGTTTTAAAAAAAATGTCATGAACATTTTTCATTTTTATTATTAGTTTTAAATAAAACTCAGTTCTGATATATTACACTGACTGGAACCATTCGTGTCCATTATTTCCACATTGGAATAAATAAATTAACAACAGTGACGTAACAGATAAACTTTTAATTGAAAATTGAACTATTGTTTTTTATGATTTACGTAAATATATTTATGGCTAGGGTAATTCAATAAAACGTCTATAAATAAATTTACAAAAAATACATTTCGTTAATATGTTTATGTTTTTGTTTTTCATTTAAATAATGTAAAATGAATAATATGTTAGTTGCCTTTTATTAAATGTTTGCAAATAAATTGATTAACATGATTTAATTAAACTTTTGATCGAAATTAAAATATTAATTTGTAATAAATGATTAAATTGTGATTGCCGTTTTTAATAAAATAAATAATGTAATAATATTTGAATTTTGTATGCAGAATCGTCACGAGAATCGAGTGTCATGCGGCAGGAATATCACGAATCGTTTGCTGACAATACCATGAATACCTGCATGTTTACATCAAAACGCGTTTTGTGTTTATTGTGTTTGTGCACAACTACATTCTATATTGACTCTGATTTTATTGATTTTTTTACTACAAACTCAGAATTGTTTAATTTTAGCCCTAGTGTATTTCCCCTACTGATGGATTCAATTTTGATTATGGATGTATAAATTTATTGAATTAGGTTGTTACAAGAACTACTTGATAAAAGAAAAACAGAATTTTGATCATCTAAGTGAAGGTATATTTGGATTAAAAGAAATTGTAAATTGCCAATCGAATGAACCAAAGTCTGGAATTGTTGATCTTAACAAGGTTATGAATGACTGAAGAGGTTCAAGAGGAAGCGAGCTCTACGAGACCGCATTTGCATTACTCGTGTAACAGTCAACCAATGGTTATCCAAAGAAGGAAGACTTCTTACTACTCGATGTGTTTACCACAATATCAGTTCATTTGATCATTTTTCTTACCTTCCCCAGTTGGTGCTCCTCTCACATTTAACCATCGTTCAAGACAGAAGTGGTGTAGAGATCAACTTTAGGATGTGGAATGAGGTCGCCTTCAATGATGTACCGATTTTTTTTATCCGTACATGGTGATCGAATATGTGACAAAAGGTATCGCAGTCAAAGACATAATACATAATTTTTATGAAGAAGCTTGTATATGGATAAATTACGTATACAAGTATAATTATCATTCTAAGTAATTTGATCACCCAGTGACACAGTCATGAAATTGTGAAACTCCATTTTTGGTTAAAATAAATTGGAAATTGGCAATCCTCAAACTGCATTTTGGGTTAAAAGAAATTGGAAATTGCCAATCGAATGAACCAATTTCTGGAAATGTTGATCTTAGGAAGGTAGTGAAGCAGTTGAAGAGCAAGCAAGCTCTACAAGATAGCATTTTCATTACTCATGTAACTGTCAACCAATGGTTTTCAAAAGAAGGAAGATTTCTTACCACTCGATGTGTGCACAATAATATCAGCTCATTTGGTCATTTTTCTTAGCTTCCCTAGTTGGTGCTTTCTCTCACATTTAACCATCGTTTAAGACATGAGTAGTGTAGAGAACAGCTTTGGGATGTGGAATGAGTTCGTCTTCAATGGTGCACCGATTTTGTTTAGCCATACAAAGTGAGCATTGTTCAAGGCAGGAGTGGTTTAGAGAACAACCTTAGGATGTGGAATGAGGTCGTCTTCAATGATGTACCGATTCTGTTTTCCATTCATGGTGATCGAATATGTGACAAAAGGGTTCGCAGTCAAACTCATATTACACAATTTTTATGAAGAAGCTTGTATATGGATAAATTAGATATATAATACAAGTTTAACTACCATTCTAAGTAATTTGATTACCCAGTGACACAACCAGGAAATTGTGAAACCCCATTTGATATCTTATCTAATTATTAATTTTAGTTTTTTAAGCCCAATTTTTTTAATTTATTTTTATTTATTTTTTTTTTCTAAATTTAAAATATGTATTTTTTAATTTAATTTATTGTTTTCAATTTTGAACTTAATTTTTTAAATATTATAAACATAAGTTAATAATTTTAATTTTTATTAAATTTAATTGGTTATTTAATAATAAATAAATTAATATTTATTAAGACTATTAAGAAGTTTTTAAATTTTATAAATAAAATTTTCATATTAATTAATATAAAATAAAAAAAATTAAAAGTGATTAATATTTCAAAAATAGATTAACTTATAGTATGCAGCAATTAATTTCCAAAAAATTGAGCTTTATACATTTGGATTGCTCTTTCTGATACAGAAATATAACTGGCAAAATCTGGAATACTCTGTACAATTTTCTCCTTAAAAAATATATATTTACGTAAGAATCGTTTCTATTAGATATGTATAAAATGTTAACATAATATATGCAAAACATTATATTTCCTCATATCAAATTCACTTCGACGTTTTTCTCGCAGCTTTGATATGTTAAAGCAATTTACTTGCCCCAAATAGCGTTAAAAAAACTATTAAAATACAATAAAATTAAATCAAAAAGCAAGCACATTAAATAAATTTACATATTAATAATAAAAAAATGAAAGGATTCGTACCAGTATATTTTTATTTAAGCAGTAAAAAATACGTATCACGCTACTAACACGGACAATCGCAAACGCGGCATTTTTCCTACCGATCCGCAAACTTTCATGAATTTTTTAAAAAAGCGCGTTCCGCACCTCAAAAATTTCACGGCCCACGTTTTTCAGCCGATTCGGCGAAACTGTCGCGTTTATTTTATTTTTTTATGTGCCGTCCCGAATCGATGCGAATGAAATAATAAATGCGACTTTAATTGAACGACGGCAAAAATAAACGTCCAATTTTACTTTTTTAAGGAAATGAACTGGATTTATTGTTTATTAATGGGAGGGATGAATTGCGGGTCCGGAGTCGGCGGAGGAATGCGAGAGGTCAAAAGGTTTATAAACACTTTGGCCTCACGAAATTAACGATCGAGTATTTGATCGCTTATTTATTAACAATTAAGGAATCACCGAAACGCCGTGTTTACGAAATAACTCGAGTGAATTTTGTGTGTGATAAACAGCTTTAGGGCAGGAAGTTGCTGAATTTGGCAAAGTGCGAACTGACCATGGTAAACGTGAACAAACTTTGCATAATTCACAGCAGAACTTGTAGTTTAAGTTATCTTGCGAGCAAAAATTGAGAATTTAATCTGAATATTTTATGGAGTTCTTGAGAAACTATAAAAGACATAAATTTAATTTTGTCTAGGAAATTGTTTCAAATCGAACAACGGTATTTTTTAAAAGTCACTAGTGTTTCCTAACAATATAAAATAGTAATGTCATGATGTAATTACATTTAATTTTTTCAAAACACAGGGGTATTATTAAACTAATAAATGGCTAATTTATCTTGCGTAAAACAATACTTAACAAAAACAGTAGTTAAAAGAACATTAAACTATTTCCCAGAAAATTAATACTTGCCAAAAATTATTACTCGACAACTAAACTCGCGAAACTTACTTAAAAAGTTATTGCTTAAAATTAGTCACGTCGAAAATTACAAAATTTATTTATATGCATTTTATAATATGTTAAAATTAAATAACACATTCTAAATACATAATTGACAAATACTTGTTTACAGGATGTTTATCTGATAAAAAACCACAATAAACGAATTTTTAACACTTTGGAGTTGCTTTTTATTCATATGGGAAGTAAATGCCAAAAAAATATATACATTAGTAGTAATCGGTTACGGAAATTGCATGTAACCTTCATTTAAAATTGTTTTAATGATAGGACTTATAAACAATTACCTCGCAAAGTTTAAAAATAGTTTTATTGTGCGTTAAAAAGGGAAAAGTCACAACGAAATCCACTTAATTCGTTTTAAGATTAATGAGGACCAATCGATATAATTCCTGACAGATATTGTACGTTTTTTAGTCAGGAGCAATTAAAACTTTTACAAAGGGGAGGAAATTGATTTATCCCTTGCTGTGTATTAAATTTCGATAAATTGCCAATTAACAATGTATTTTATCTTGTAGGAAATTTGTTGTGGAGACAGGAAAGCTTATTTGGGGACATAATGCGTTAATGCATAAAAATAAATCGAGCAATCAATTTTTATGGCACATTGTTATTGAAGGTCGAATCATGGTTTCTTTATTTCAGTTATATTTTTAATTTTTTTTTATCAGACACAAACAGCGAAAGTATCGCCTGTAAACATTGTTTTAATTGAATTAAATATGATTTATCTTATCGGATTTGCGGCCAACATTATTTTCGTACGTTTTCTTTCGTCCGCCCACGCAGAAGGCATAAAAAACAAATTATTTTATTGTGAGATAATGTTCGAAAAGAATTGGCTTTGAAAATTGCTTTTTTCGCTCTAATCTTGTCCTTGATTTCCCAAGTTTGATACAGCGAACTAGAATATTTATAAAACCGTTTCAAAAACACATGCCAACACATTTTTGCCAAGACACGATTTTTCAGCACTCCACATTGACCGAGCTTCAATTTGCATGTTAATTTGGCAAACGCACATTTTGTTTGCGAACCAACAGAATTATTTAATCACAATACACAAGTACAACTTAACTTTGTTCATCTAAGTTTCGTTATTAAATGTTGCTTTCGCTATAATCAGAATTGGTAATTTTCTCAGATTTAATGTGACACTTTCGTCAAGTTTCAATTTAAATTATAAGCAGCACAACAAACCGTCTCGAGAAAACTGTATAAAATCGCCTGATATTGAATAATTGAGTTCTTTGGACCTTTTAAACAGGCCATAAAACATTTTACGGCCTCCTTAAACATTTAATTTCATCATTCATTATACGAATATAACAAACGAAACTATAAAAAGAGACCAAAGTTCCCGAAACTTTAATTTAATTACGTTAAGTTCTAAATGGAGTTTATCGAGATTATTATTCGTATTGTTTTGGTGCAACGGCGGAATTTCGAGCGCAAAAATAGCTGCAAAGATCAATTTGGTCGCATGTTATGTAAAGCCATCTCAAGGTTGAGATATAATAGCATGCAATTTAGATAAACATGGAATTACCTTTGTTATTTATTTCTTAATAAATTCACGGTTTTACATATTTAAAAAAAAATTGCGGCAAGAATTTTTTTACAGCTTAATCGAAAATCTCAGTATTATTTTAAAGAGAAAATTTTATTTGGTCTGGAACCCCCTGCTGCAGCAAAAAAAGCAATCTTATTAAAAGGCCCCAAGAAAAAAAGTTATATACATACGCAGAGAGGTAATAAATTTGAATGAAATAGTTTTCTATCCGGAAAAACACGCGGCGTTATTATAATAAGTCGGGGAATTACAGGAACTTAATGTCCCAGCAATAAAGTTTTTTTCATACAATTCGCGTACCCTATTTATTTGCATATTAGAGTTACTTGTGCAACGGCATCACGAACGCGGGCCGAAAATGTGGAGAATAGCCAGATAACGAAATGGGGCGGTTGAAAAGTGGAAAGGAACACCCCCGAGCCACAAAAAAATATACGTGACGCAATTTAATAAAACAAACCGCATCTCACCTTTGTTTTGGCTGGTGTATCGACACATAAATTTCGATACATGAGCCCCATTTATCTTTCGCCTATGTTCGAGTGACTGACTTTCGATTTTTATCTCTGTCCCATCCATACTTAACGTGAAACATTGATGGGGTTAGAAAGTGGTGTAAAATTGAGATTAGATCGGAACAGACGTGTTTCGTAATTGTCGTTCGAGCCGAGAAGTTGTTACGTTGCACGACAATGAGTCCAGTTTCACGCCGGTTTTAGTTGTCGAGTGGAGTTCAGGGATAGGTTCGCATTCTGCATTGTTGTGCAAAGGACAATGGGTCCGGTTCTGCTTATCTCTCACACTTTGGTCCATAACCAAAAAAAAGTACGTTTGTGCCTGACACAACAATAAATAGTTCGAGTATCGAGAGGGTTTTTGATCAAAGTTGATGGTAGAACTATTTCTATTATTAAAAAGTTTCATACTTGACTATCAAAATATTATTTATAGTTAGTTATATTTATCACGCAATTAATGGTTGTCGTGTCGCAAATTGAGTGTAATTAATTTCAATTAAAGCCATGTTTATTGTAAATAAAATGATTTTTCAACAAAATTTCGTTACACCATTATCGATTGTTTAGTCCATTAATTACTAAAAGTTTTACAGCTTAAAAGACTATAAATTTATTGCATTTAACGCGTGGAAAATCGTCGGAATATTTCATTTTATTATCACAAATAGCTTTCAGCATGTGAAAAACCACAACCTTGTCATTACATGGTGTCCTTAATTGTAGCGACAACACATAGATTCTGATTGACTGCAACTTTGACTATTCCTCAAAGTTCAATAAAATCTTTTCCCTATTAATGTTACAAGCCTTAGAAATTTCGAAACTTGTTCTTTATTCATTTATTGTTTTGCAGTAAATTAATGAAACTTGTTGAAATTTGATATGAGTTGTTTAAAAATTCGAAACATTAGACAGAGTGTTCGTTTCACAAAAAAACTTTTAATTTTTTCTCTTATTTCACTTAATAACTTTGCGAATTTGACATTTAAACCAATTTAAATATTCAAACAGTTTAAAATACATAATAAAGCTCTTGTTTCGTCGATAAAATACATGCTTTTCTTGAAAATCATTCTATTTATAAGAATCTGACAATGTGATGGTATTTGTTACCCAGTATCGTAATACAAAAACAATAGGTACCATTATTATATACACAGCGTGACTGAATAATTTGAATTATTTAAAAAGAAATTTAAAATTGGCAGTTACAGAGACTACCGATAGAAGTGAAAACTTAGAACTTTTAGTATTAAAATTTGAAATTCCATAATGTTTGAATTAAAATTATCAACATCAATTTTCAATATACTTGATTTTTAACATTATTTTAATTGCTTGGATCATTGTCATCATTAATTTCAACAATACTTAAACTTTTTCTAGTTTTAATTATTTCATTTTGTTCTAAAAAAGATACAATTGGCTTATGGTAACTAAAGTAAGAAACGAAAATGTTTGTTTCAAATTTATCTATGTATCGCGTAAAAACGGGATTGATTGTCGTTTTATATTTTGTAGTACTAAGTGGTCAATCATTGGACATGGTCATTCAAATAATAATCGAACAAAAACACTATTTCAACAATGCACAGTGACTTTTCACTAAATCCATTCAATTTAACTTATAAAGTATACAAAGCTCTATAGCTACAGATATACTGCTGTAAGCATGTCGGTGACACGAACGCACGAGATTTCACCCATCCAAAAAGTGTCTAAGCCGCACAGCACACTGCGATGCGCCAGACTTGAGCAAGTCGGTAACGCGAACCCATAAGATTTTCCCCTATCAAAAAATGCTCAACGCGGCTAAAGAAGTTTTCACTTCAAAAATCAGAATGGCATTGCAACAAAATATTATCAAAATAAATTTTAATAAACAATGTATTCTCCTGCTAAATTAAACAAATAGCACAACCAACAGAAAATTTAAACTAGTAACAAAGCTAATATCGATAAATTCCTTGAAAAATCAATAAAATAATTAATTAATCTATTAATTTTATTAAAATTAAACAAGAGACATCCGCATTTTTCTAATTAGTATTTCGCTGATCCCCTTTGCTGTAAAACCATCTTCCACCCTCCTTGACATTTTCAAAATAGTATGTATAGTGCACGAATATATTCTTGACCTATAGATGGCTTTCTTCTCCAAGAGCATTAGCTGGTTCTTCTAAATTATGAGGCTTGTGGTTTCAAGTGTAAAATACATCCAATACAATCAAAGTCTGGTACGGTGATGTCGGGCAATGCTATTTAGAAAAACGAAATATTTCTTGAGTAAATGGAATAACACTTGGTTGTATAAGTCATAATTTCGTTGCGCATTTATAGTTTTTGTCTAAAGAAGTCATGTACCTAGATTCATTGTGAACAAACATTATGCCATTCGATTGCAGTCCATAGGCGATCATCTTTGTATTTGCTTTCCGGTAACCCGATGCTCCCTATTCAATAGAGTGTTGTCTTCTAGCTCTAAAAGCAGCTTCATGCAACTTTCTTCAAATGGTAGATAGTTTTACAATGTTTCCAATATTTCCAACAAGTCTGGATGTAGAGTATGAACTAGAATTTGTGCCTTCTGGACGTAGCTCTTTGTCGATCATCACCATGTCTTATATTGGCCTTACCAATTTTCCAGTTATAATTCCAAGCACGACTTGTTACACTTTGTGAGACATTGTAAGTCTAGGTTACTATTTGTTGATTTCAGATTACCATCTACCAAATTTACAATTATAATGGCAAATTCTTCACAAGAAAATTTTCTTTGAGGAAACAAAAGATGTTCTAAATAAAATCTGTTCAAATCCACAAAATGGTAATTTTACAATTGTCATATTCTGTGTAATTAAACACCCAACAATTTATTATTTTCCATCATAAACTAATAAAATCGATTTTACAATTTTGGCATCGAAGCCCAAAACCAAAAATACCTCAAAAAACGATAAAATTGGCACCGCCAAACTGGAAAACCGGTCTTTAAAGTTTTCGTGTGGGCACGATTTTGCGATATCGCTCGATTTTAGTAACGGACACGTGGTTTATTTATTTTCGGGCCGGCGATTTGGCAGATATAGTAAGTGTAAAATTGTCGCGGAGGACAAAACACACAACAAACTACAGAACGAGTTAAAAATAGAATCGGAACAATTGTACGACCATTATCTCACTAACTCCATGTTTCGTCTGCCTATTAATATTAACTATTCAATGTCAAGGGAATAATTGTTATTTTATAAATATTCCCTGGGATGTTAAAAAAATAATTTAATTATTGCTACCATGCAAAGGTATCAAATAATCCTAGAACCGGTAAAAATCTAGTTTATAAATATTTGGCACCGACGTAAATAAAACCTAGATTAGGGAACAAAACGGTTTTTCTCGACGCCGACAAAATTCAAAAATAAGATTCATTCCGCATTAATTATCTGAAAAGGTGGAGGATGAATTTCAGATGCTGCGACTTTAATTAAGGATTTTAATGTAATTTTGTCTAAATTTTTACTCGGGATTTAATGCCTTCCACGTTTCACATCTAATTGGAATCTTCTCCAGGCAAAAATGAAAGGAAAGTTACGCGGAATGATATAATGCATTTTGATACGATTCGATACTCTTATTAATTAAAATTTGCTTTTGCACAGTAGAATTTGAAAGACACTTTTGTAAATAAATTTCCGAATTCGATCGATGTCTTTTTAATTAAAATCTGATTTAAATCAGTACTTTGTACTTTTATCATTGTGTGTACCGTGTGTGTTTAACTTCAAAGGATTTTTTTCGAAACCGAATTTACTTTGTGATCGCAAACGACATTAAATGTTGTTCCAAACAAGGAATCGATGTGTGAGGAAAAACCTAATTAATTGTAAAACCGTAATGTTTCACCAGACAGCAAAATCCGTAACTAATGTTCAAACCGTCCGTCCAATAATAATAAAACGAGGCCAATCAAAAATAATTGAAAGTTTTCCGAATGGAATTTTCGTTAAATTGCTTGGTCAGCGTCGAACTCAACTGTTTCACTATGGTCGAAAAGAACATTCAGTGCAGTTCGTTTTTATCGAGCGGAAAAACCGTTTTTAGGGGAAAATGCCCTTTACCAAATCGCACCACTTATCACCGAATGTCACAATTTTTACTTTAAAAAGTTGTTGAAGATAAAATGAATGTGGGTTTTTTGTCGTTTTTCGAAACGTAAACGCCCACACGTTTAATTGCCCATCAAATATTTCAATTTAATCTGAAAGTATTATAATTTTCGCGACCTTGTTTATGTCTGGAATGGTTTTCGATGCGTTAAAAGTTTTGAGCTGATTTATCGAATTTTACAAAGTACTGTTCAAATATTTGATGGTGCAACGATTTTATTTAACATGCCTGAGGCAAATAATATGTCATTAATTAACATAATTGTAACCTTTTAATTAATGGCCAACACTTAATTGGAAACACAAGACATGACAGAATATTAATTAATTATTAATTAACATTATTTTGAAATCCATTCGATTTAAACCATTTCCGAAGCATTTTTTTTACATCAACGAATGCCGATATATATTGACCAATTACGATTTTAGTAAACTAAAACTCAGTTTAGTTTATATGTTCAGTGTTGGCAGAAAGTAGAGCAACTTTTTTAAAATTCAAATACATTTTTTCCTGGTTATTATGTTCAAAAGAATGTATTTTAAAAATTAATTTCTCTTTATAAACTTAACAATTACATAGTTAAACAATAAAAAAATAGAGTTTAATTTACTGATGATATTATAAAATTCAAATTATTATTAATAACTTCCAAACACCTTTTTTTCATAGAAAGCAATTGATGGTCAATAATATTTGGATCCATATTTTGCCAGACCTCTTGCAGAACCGTGAATAAATCTTGCTGATTACTATACTCTGTGTCTTATTTTGTTGTTCACTATCTCCCGTAAGTTTTCAATGAAGTTTAGATCGGGAAATTGAGTTGGCCAGTTCATATCATTAATTTTTTCCTTTAAAAGCCGCAGCCTCAAATATTTTGAAGTGTGCTTCGGGTTATTATCTTGTTGAAAATAAAGTTTTACTGGCATATTTTTATCTAAGTGCGGTATAGTTTACTTTGGTATATACTGTAAAATTAAAAATTATTGTGGATTTTGTAGAGATTAGTGATATTTAATAAAAGGTTGCTTTTTGCCAGTTGAATATTTAGTTTTTTGATTTGTAACTAACAGAGTTATTTTTAATACAAGAAATATTTACCTATGTTTGTATACAGAGTGTTCATATTTGGTATAAATTATATTACATTTGCAAATACACGGTAGTAGCAATTTATATACATATTTTTAAAGTTGCTCTACTTTCTGTCAATACTGTAAATTAGATGTAATTAAATTATACATATTAACAATAAAGGTGTACTTTCTGTATACGTTACAAATTATGTTAATTTATAATACAAGCATAAAACGAATAAATTAAAATAAAATTAAATTGAACCTTATTTATCTTAGATTCATAATAAATTTCAGAGTATAATATAAATAAAATAGTATAATATAAATTTACACGAATTATAGCACAGAAAAAATTAAATACAATAGGAAAAAGTAAAAAACACACTTACAGCATAAGCTTTTAAAAATATACTACATATTACTTCATGAACCGAGAGAGTAAATTACTTTTTCTCGTAACTAGTATATTTTACATGAAAATAATTTATTTTTATTTTATACCAGTAATGTATGAAAAACAGATAAAGTGGAGATTATATGTTATGTGTAGACTGCAGAATTATTAATATAAAGTTTTGAAATTTGCATTTCAGTTTACACAACTCGGTAGTGATTTAATTAAATAAAAAACATCAGCACAATATCGATACATGGGCGTATATTCTGCCAATGGCAGATGGCGAGACCGACGGTGGAATCTTTGGACCACCTATGCCGATGTATCGGTCGAGCCGCACCATTTTACAATTGTACTTATAAAACAATAAACGTAAACCATTACGGACCTTAGGCAAATACAAATTGAAATTACACACTGATTTATAAAATAAAAGCATTTCTGGTGTCAGTATATAAGTAATTGAAACTGGAGAACACAATTACGAAGTTCTGTTGCTATTAAAAAGCAATATTCAACTTTAGTCAAACTGAAAACTATTAAACGCTGCATTAAACAAACCAACATTCGCCTTTAATTACCTCCATTTAGCATTTAGCATAGAATACACTAAAAATAATTTAAATTAATTATTTTCAGGTCGACTGTAAAACTGTTTGGTGAAAAACAAGAAATACATAAAAGAAAAAATGTTGGGGAGACGAACAGACGGACCGTACCCAAAATAGACGTATTCAAATTGAAAACTGAGCGAAAAAAACAGTCGTCAGCAATAATTTATGTGATTCGAGTGTGTGAGTGATACAGTTTTTGGGGGCGGCGGAACAGTGGAACTAATAGAAAAATTTAAGGGACAGTTTTATCAAAGGGATTACAGCATAAATTTTCGGGGGGGACGTGAAAGGTAAGTTTAATTAAAAGATTCCATCCGAAATGTGTTCTGGGGGCAGAAGATACGAGTCCACGTGATTAATTACTCTTTTTGTTTATACATTCACTAAATCGGTTCAGAAATAAACTACTTTTTTTCGTGTAAGCGCAGGTTCAGAAACAAATATATTTCAAATACATATACTATTGTATTTTTGCACGCATTCAGTTAGAGACCATTAATTTTGGAACGGAAACAAAAGTTCATAATATAGTTTTCAAAAACTAAAACCGTAGGTACATCGAGTGTCGTTAATTAATTTCGCTGGAATACTGAATCGGCGTTGTTCGAAAAAATAAAACTGCCAGGCAGGACAATTTAAATTGTGATTCCTGTAATTAAATCAAATCGCAATGTTTCCATTTGTGAATTCAATCGGTTTTGATTGAAAAAACAAAAAAATATTTATATTGTGTAGTGAATCATGATTATTATTAATACTAAATATGTGTTAATTTATATGTACGTGTGTGATTCATTTGGCAGCTGTGAATTATTAGTCGCGATTGGAATTTCTAGGTTTTTGCAATTTTAACGGGCTGTTTTTAGATCGCGTTGACATATTTAACTGCTTTATTTTTGTTTAAAACGGTTTGTTACAAACAAAATCAGCTTCAATAAAATTAGTTTATTACTTAATTAATATGCGATTAAAATGTGTTTCGTCCTTTGATTGAAAAAAAAAGAGGAAATACGTTGAATAGTAATATACATCACAGCAGTTACTGCACGAATAAGTATTTAAAAAGCTCGATCAAACGTTATTTACTGTATTCAAAATGATGCTTTTAAAATTTGTCGTTAATTGCAATGGAAATGTTCAATAAACAATTATCCGTTTTACGTTAAAAGTATTTCATTCACTTCGTATTTTAACTGGAGGTTGGAACGGTTCCAATAAAATTTACAACCCTTTTAAATTTTTGCGTTTTATTTAATCCGAAGCAAACAAAAACCGGTATAAACTAAAAACATAAACAAGCAAATATAGTGTATTTTGGTTATTGTGCTAAAGTCCATTAAAATACGATGATCCGAGATTCGTTAGGTTTATTTTATTCGTTAAGCGGGGCAAAACTGAACGCGCAAAGCTCAGGCAAGAATATAAACCGGTGATTTATGGGGAAATAAACGGGCGAATAGGCAAACTCGAAAAACGATACAAAAACCACTATATAAGTTTGTTTTACTATTGGCAAACGGAAACTGAAACTCGTACTGAAATCTGAAACTTGGATTTTAGTTCATCTAGGTGGTTTTTATGTTCTCAATAACTTCACTAACGATAAGGTTTTTAACGCTTTTACAAAAATACACGATTTGTCACAATTTTTGATAAGTTACTCTAGCTTACAGCTAAAGCTCTACATTTTTTATTATTAGTTTATCAAATTATAAACCACTTTAAATCCTGATAGGTCAATATCGAATAATAAGAAATACTATAACGATGGAATGAAACACAAACGAATGCTATATTTTATTGTATTTCATTAATTTGAACTGAGTGATGAACTATGAATTTTACATTGCAATTAGTCGCATCTTGTTGTATAGGACTCAATTAAATATTTAAACATTATTTATTAAAAAAAAATAAAATTTGGCAATTATAGAGACTACTAAATAAATGAAAACTTTTAGTATTAAAATTTGAAATTTCATAATGTTTGAATTAAAATTATCAACGTTAATCTGATTTTCACATCTATTGACACTCCGAGCAACAATTATATGCATGTTTATTTTATTATTCAAATATATCACGAGCTGTATAAGATCATGACAAAATATAAATACAATTCAATTGAAATAACAATCATATTATTTATGGGTAGTATTTGTATTTATTTAATTTTCACTTATAAGATATACACAGCATTATACGTCAGCTATATAGCTATAGATATATGGCTAAAAGCATGTCGGTGACGCGAATGTTCGAGATTTCAGCCATCCAAAGTGTGCACTGCGCGTGCGTGTCATGAGCATGTCAGTGACGCGAACCCATAAAATGTTCCCTTACCAAAAAGTGTCCAACGTGGCTAAAGAAGTTTTCACTTCAAAAAGTACACAAATACTTACTGCGTCTACAAATAGTAAAAATAATACAAAGTTTTAAAGTTCCACAGCTTTAACCC
Source organism: Aethina tumida (assembly GCF_024364675.1). Lineage (NCBI taxonomy): Eukaryota > Metazoa > Arthropoda > Insecta > Coleoptera > Nitidulidae > Aethina > Aethina tumida. The sequence continues at coordinate 11,452,185 of NC_065439.1, forward strand.
AATTATTTCAATCGAAACAAAAATTGGACATTTACCTAAATGAAAAAACAAAAATATACGCATGATGTGTATGATTTATGTATTCAAAAAACCTAGAATCATTTATTCTCCAATACAACAGTATCGACATAAAGTGAATAAAACGAAATTAACGTCGAGTAACTGAATGGATTCAGAAACTGGAGCGGAGCGACAATTCCGGTCTTTGTACCAAATGAAAATACCCAATACCAATATCATATTGTAAATGAAAATGTTGTTGGTATAAATAACTTTAAATTGTAGTTATCGATCGATTCGCAACTAAAATGAAAAGCGATTGAATAAATTCTGTGATTTCCACTGGAAAATTACCTTTTGTTTAAAACGTTACAATAGAGAAATGTGGTATTGATGTCCGACTTTATAAAATACACAACATGCTTTAAATGAAATATGATCGTATTATGTCATAAAATTACTAATGAAAATAATACGTTATGTTTATTATCTGTAAAATTTATCTGCGAAACAGTAAAATATTTAGTAAAATTCACGAAATGTATTATAGTGAACATTATCTCTATTTTATGTATATTCTAAAAATATAATTATCTAAATGAACTACGGTGCTAAAAGACACGAATACTAACTGAATGTTGAAAATCCATACGGTTATAATTAGGACGATTTATTAATACTATAATAAATATTAATATATTAAACGCATAAATTGTAGCCATCGTTTTACAAATGTTTTTATTATAAAATGGAAAAAGATTAAATACTCACGCAACGATTTTAGATCAATAAAAGTTATTAAAACCGTTCATCTTTGACCTAAAAAATTAATATTTAATGTGCAATATAGCACATCGAAAATTAATAACAATTTTAATAAAATGTTTAGTGACCTATTAAATAACACATCCTCTTCAAATGTCAACAATCTTCTTAATAAAATAACAAATATTGCTTCCAAATTAACTTGGGAAATGCATTTTTATTCATTCTATATATTTATCACAAAATAGACTTAAATCCAAAGCAATTTTCAAAAATTTAATTGACTTGTCAGATATGTTATCTCTTTTCAAATAAACGAAACAAAAGTTTTACAAAATAAAGTAGACTGGACCTCAATATTATAATCTATCGTTTACTGTAATTTACATACCATATAAATTCTAAATAAATAAATATAAATAAAGATGAAGGAAAAGGAAGTGTTTGCGATTAGTGCTTAACCACTTCTATTACATTAAAATTGACCATGACCTGCTTTACGGATTTTAACATCAAATTATCTAAATTTTAAATTGTTAAATTTTAATTTTGTCCATATCTAAAAATTTTAATAAAAAGTACATTAAATAAATTATTTATACATTGGTAGTAATAATGTTTTGACATGAATAAAAATTTATTTGTTATTAATTAAAGGAAACTTTTAATCTTAATTTACGGTATCATAATCCAAAAATAACCGAAATGAACTGTTTATTTCCATCTATTTTTAATTAGTCGGACCGCTTAAGATTTTATTTTTATTAGTCACTAAAAATAGTGAATTGAAAAGTTTAAGAAGGTCATGGTCAAAACAATAAATCAACTTGTTAATATAATTTTCTTAAAATTAAACTGAAGTCTGTTTACAAATCGCTCTTAATTATTTGTAATTCAACAAACTGACAAAAGAAAATACATCTGGTTTATGCCAGTATAATAAAGTTTTAATTATGATTAGTTGCGCTGTAAAACTTAACTTAATCTTAAAACATTAGTTTGTTATAAAACAGCACGTTCAAGTACACAAAATAATAAGAAAAGTTTATAATTACTTTTTAAAATAAACTGTTCTTAATCATTACATCGTACTTACAAAATAAATTAGAGTTCAGCTTTAACAGAAAATCCCACAACTCACTCATCATCAATTTGTCAATTTGCTTAAGGATAGACAAGAGTTATTAACTGGACATATTTTTGTTCGATTGCCAAAATATGATAGTCTGTTGAATAAATAACTTTCAACAGTTTCCACTTCAAAACAATCCAAACAAGAATGTCAGTTGTTTACTAATTGGCGTTTATAATCTGTTAATCGATAATTAAACATTCTCATCTCGTGCGTTATCCTTTGACCTACGACAATGTTAAATGGCGAATGTTAAAAAATAAGTAAAAATGGTCAAGCGTGCGTTGATTGATGGACGACGGGAAAATGATGTCGGAGTCTTTATGAAATGCAATTTCCTTAAACCCGATCGGAATAATAAATCGGCCGTTCAGGCATACATCATTTATCCACCGACAAACTTGACGTCTTGAATTACGACACGATTTTTACCAAAGAAAAAAAACCGTTTGTTTTTCATAAATTTTCTCGCTGCAAATTTGGTTTTTATTTGCAACTTCATCGATAACCGTACTGAAAAGGTTGAAGTTCCAGCATTTTATGGTAATAGATATTTTTTTCCAAATTTATCGTTTATGAACTCTTCTAACTTCGTAACCATAAAATGCAATTTATAAAATGTATGTTTTAATATTAAATGTGAACTTCCATCTCTGTTTATCTTCTTGAACTTGAACGATTCGATGTAATATTGAAATTAATGTTTGCAAAGTTTTATGAAATTGTTGTGGCGGAAAATAAGAAGTTTAGAATTGTGTAAACCACTAATAAAGATTAATGTTCTTGTTTAAAGGAACTAAATTTATTTCCTGGCTTATTAGACGCGTGACTAACTTGTTCAATTATTCTGAATTTATTACTTCCTTTACTGTTCGGGAATTTTTTTTAACGGTCCCATTTTATTTTCGCCACAAAATAATCACTACGAATTAAACTAAATTCAATTTCGCCGTTAATTTATTAAAATACCCAATTAAACGAGGTGAGCAATAATGGGTCGAATTAATAAGTAATCAGACTTTCCAAGCAACTGAAGTTGGAAAGTTGGAGGAAACGAATGAAAAACTTTTTTAAATTTTTCCTTAGAATTAGGAAAAACGGAACGTCGTAATTTATTACATAATGCCGGTGAATTTTTCCGCACAACCAGAGAACTCTTTTGCATTAATAAAACACTGTTCTGTATTGTTTAATCGAATTTATTTTTACGGGTAAAATACCGCGTTTTGTGTGAGTATTTTAGTTGGTGCTCGAGAGAGAAATGAATATAAATCAATTCGTTAATTAGTGCGCGAGAAACTCTAGTACGGATTAAAGTCGGAATTACACTACACACAATTTACTAAAATCTCTTATTTTTAATGAACAGGCTTCTCACCCTGTTTTATGTTCTCCACTCGGTAATTATTTGCCTCATTCCGTCTCCTTTAATCAACAAAAAAAAAAAAAAATAAACACAAAAAAGTGAAAAAGCTCTTGTCTTTGTTCGGTGTTAATAATACGGCAGATCGAAACAAAGACCAAAGATTGATTATCAGGGGTTAATTAAAAGTCAAAAACGGCACACAAGCTGAGTTAATCAAACCTTTATTAAATTTTAGGATAGTTAAACACAGGGGGAGCAAAACAACATGTTTTAGCATCAGTAATTATTTTTATTTTTTTTATTTTGGTTCGTAAAAATGAATGAGAAATGATAAGAATTAAAGGAAACAAGGAAAATCATGTAACATTTTGATTATGACAAGGTTTGTGTGTTAAAACGCTTGATGTTGCTTTGTCGACAGCTCGCATGATTGATTGACGGATTAGCTGTTAATCATATTACATTAACCGGCAAACGTTTACGTTACTCATAATTCTCGAGCTTGTTTCTCTTTTGCAACTCATCTCTCTAATCTCCTAATTTATTAATTCGAGTTTTCACGTTGTTTAAAGAACATTTCTACGTTTGTTTGTTTTTATAATGATGTAACCAAATGGTGGAAATAATCGACCAAATCTCAGGAACTACTGAACAAATAATAGATTTATAATAAAATATTACTAATTAAAAACCTTAAAATACGTGGATATTTAGTTTTATTTACTTACATGTAACATTGAAATCAATTTACAAATTTTGTAGTGATCAAATTAGTGTTTCTTTACATTACTTCTTTTTACATTGGCTGAGCAAAACTGGTGTTATCAAGTTTTATGTTCACTATCACCAGCAACATATTATTTAAGAAATACAGCCATTTATATTTTCTACGATTTTTTTCAGGGTCACTTTTATTAACAGACATTTTTTATTTCGATGGCTTCCAGCAATTGACTAGCCGTTACATATTAAAATATATAAAATATTTATTTGTTCAAGCTTAAACAGTTCTTAATTAATATTAAATTAATTAAAATGATCAAGCAATTTTTTTCCTTAATAAACGATGATTAATTGTAATTTCAACGAGTCCGCAAGATCCTAAGTAAATAACCATAAAAACCGTGTCCCAACAAATTAAAAAGTCTCCCCAAAATCCTCACAGCAAATATCCAGAATTCTCCATAAAATCGATAATTCCAATTTCGTGCAAATCTCTGATACTGCGAGTTAATTTTGATGGATCCAGAAACTCAAGATTAAAACGGATTAATTTAGATAATTAGTTTTGTTATGTTCAATTATGTTGAACACAAACCAAAAAAATAAATATATATACTGTACAAAATGAAAAAATTTTATTTCACGTTCCGTTTTAAATGTGACTTTTCAGTTTGTTTTCGTCAGTTTCAGCGGGCCCTTTAATAAACGCGACAAGTCTGAAATGCCGCGACCCAGATTTAAACTCCCTCCCACATAAAAAACTACTGTCCCATTTTTATTTCATTTTTTCGGGGACAATTTAATTCGGATTAATAAATTTATGGTTTGGTGTTTTTATGTTCTACATTCATTTTTAAGTTTATACTCAGTTTATTTCCAGTTTGTAAGTTTTTATATCTATCGAAGTTTCTGTGCTTTCTAATTAATCAGTGTTGTGATAAACAAAATGGGAAAAATTGAAATTTCTTTTAAGAGACATTTCATTAGAAATGAATCGATACACATTTTCCAGTACTCCGACTTCTCCAATATCAAAAGGTTGTTTATTATGAATTCTTTTGCTTTTGTCGCATTTCGTTTCCTTTGTAACAATAATTATAATTTTATATTAAATGTCGTAATATATTATGAATTTTCATTATATTTATTTTGAAGGCATTTGTTTTATTTCTTTCTAAACTAGTTTATTATTTATTCTTTTCTGAAATAACAGCTGTGGAAAATACATACATAATAAATTGAAATAATGTTTACATAAATTAACAACATGAAATTTAACACTCTCAATTTTATACATTTGTATTTTTTAATTAACAGTGAACTCTTTTATCCAATTAGTCTGATTAATTGTAATTTCATAGAATTTTTTTGATCACACAATGACGTATTTGTGCAATAATTAATTAATATATTAATCAAGCTTTTTGTTCAATCATAGTTCTACGTAAAAACGTTAAAAACAAAAATAATTATTCTTCTAAATCCTCAAAGTAAGTGGCAATTGATTAGAATACTTATGGTATTAAATTAATGCGAAATATTTTATCATATTTCCAGTAAACCACTAAAACAATCCCTCATATTCCGTTAATTATTATCACTTTCAGTTTGTCAATTTTAATCGCTTTATCTATCTGCAACAGTGAAATGTTTAAGTCAATGATTTATTTGGAAATTCTTGTGTACTTAAAAGTGCTAAAAGTAACACTTACCACTTCATCATGTAACAATGATTTCTTTATACTTTTTTATCTTACAAATGTTAAGGATATTAAATTTTTTTAGCATATTCAAGTATTGATTAACCGTGAGAAAGCCCATAAATAAGTCGACGTAAGTAAGTAAGTTTGCTGTATGAGTGTACATATATTTGGCTTGAGGGGTGAATTTAAATTGGAATTCGGAGAATCCTGAAACTTCAGGCCGGTAAATCTATGTATATATAAATTCGTAACCCGTTTTCAGACTACTAAAACTGAAATTTATCGCCCCAAAATTCCATTTCAATATTTACATTTACCTTTCTTGAATTATTTCCAATATTTCGCCAATTTTTCGTCTCTATTCGCACATAAAGTTATTTATTTATACGTGCAAATAATTGATATTGGTTAAGCGAAAACAAATATAATCACTTAATGTTGTAAACGTCAAACTAAATTACTTGTTTAAGTTCGTGAAGTCTTTGAACTAAAACGTAAACAAATTTTTGATTTATTGCACGGAATATGTAAATATTTTTAGCGATGCAAATTCATTCATAATCGATTCGTATTATTATTTACTAACTAATGACAGAAACAATTGAAGCGATACAAACACGAGGAAGTTTTAAATTACCTCATATCGTTTTCATTGCAATAGAAAATAATTATGTGTGACATTGACTCTTCATAACAATAAACTAACCATCCAATTTATGATTCACGTGTAAATTGTTTTTTGAATCATCTTTCAAGTTTTATTATTGAAAGTACGTAAACACGAATAAACCCAATTAAGCATCCGCGAAACGTTTCACCATATGTAAATATATAAATGTCGAACTGACACTAAATTAAATTTTCGTTGTAAAACAAATTATTAAGTAATTTAACACTCTAACCCGACGTTAATTTCATTAACGTCCGCACGGTTCTTTATTTTCCGGCTATGTGGAAACGACACGTAGCGTCTGAAAATTCGGCGAGAGGAGAATTTTAAATTAAAATGCAAATTGTAAATTATCTGCGAGTTTTCCATCCCGTCAACTCGTATGTGCACAGTTTTTCTCCGTTCGCTGTTTTTTTTGCACGTTGCATTTTCAGGGTTGTGAAAAGCTTGTTTATCTCTAACCTAACATCACCAGATAAATGATTTTCAGAAATTTTATACGTATTACCTGAAACACAAATCTGTCTGGTGTATAAAATCCATAGTTTTGGTGACTATGAAAAATTGAATGAACTTGAACTTTCAACTATTAAGATTACATAAATCGAACAAGAAAACATTCATAACTTGATGGTATACTGGGTATTTTTTCGAATATTTTGAGCTTATGGTATATAGATTTTATGCTATAACAGTAAATAAAACAATTTCGTTTTTTACCTTTTAAAGGTTTTTATTTTAATTTAAAATATTATAATACAAAGTAATGTCACAAAGACTTTTCTGTGATAAATTAAAAACGAAATATAACTTAAAAACCCATTAATATTTACGAAAATTTTAATACAGAAAAGTTCTAGTGTATTTAAAACAATGCTTTCAGCTAGAAATTGAAACATTAAAAATTAAATTTAACTTATTTGAGGCTTAAACGGGACAATAGAACGGTTGGGACCCATTTCCTCTGGAAACTAATAATTTTATAGAAGTTGATGGTCTTGACGCCATTTAATACCGGATAGATTTATGATGTTGGCTATGTAATAATGGATATTTTATGCCATTGTGTTTACGTTATGTGTTCTCTATTGATATTAATATAAATGTAATCGATATTTGGTACATTGTGCGTCATTATGCCTGTTGTATGTCTTCAATCTCACGTGAAATGCTGTTTAACTATTCATTGTTGTGTTGTGTACATTTGCGCGTCTGTTTTATTAATAAAATCACGATTTTGGGGTAAGAAAATCGAGCTGATAATTGAGAGGTTCGATATTAATAGGGTGTGAAATAAATCAGTTCGTTGAAGTGTAAAAGGTTGATCCGATAATAAAGCGACTCAGAATGAAATAGTCTGACTCTACTTTAAGGGAAACATTTATTTTACCCAATATATTCGTTATCTACGACTATTAAATTTTAAATTTCCTTGTAAACATGTCATTTTTTGAACATAAATTTCGAAAATGCCATTTTTTCCTTAAAATAAAATTTCATGTTTCGCCTTCAGTTCGATTATAAGCATATTGTTTAAAGTGTTAAGAAGTTTAGTAAAGTATAAAAGCAATTTTCTGTAACAAACAAAAGTTCGGGATTTAAGTTTGTCCGTGAGAAACTAAACGTGTCGCAATATCTTTTGTCTCGTAATAAATTTATTTAAACTCCTTAACCGAGTTATTAACATTAAACTGCACAAAAGGGCAGAAAAATAGATTAATCAAACACAAAGTCACTTGCCACTAGTTTAGTTTAATTGAAGTGGTGTCTGCATCAAACATATTGACCTTAACTGGGTATTATAAATAGCAAGCATTTCTGTCAATTGTCCGTAATTTATCTGTCCAATTTTCATTGTTCAACGCCAACCATTTAATTTGCATGGAAAACCGTCCAGAAAGTGCAACGTACATATTTTTAGAAAGAATCGATATGTTATGTGGTATTTTTAACGTTTTACCCCCATTTCTAACTTACGTTGTAAGGAGCAATAATTAATAATATTGTATAAGCTAATTTTTAGTCAAAATTATAAAAAATATGCTACTAATGTTGTAATGTTTATGTAAATGAAAAATTAAAACGAAAGTTTTAGTTAGCTTATGCAAGTGTAAGAGTGTAAGCAATGAAAATAAATATTTACTTATTTCTTGTTACAGGAAACAATTCTCCAAATGGAGCCAGAACAAGTAAGTTTTATAGACACATCAACTTTATGCTCATTTTATGCTTCTTTAAAAGAAAAAATAATTTAAAGCAAAAGGAAGAGGATTTAATAAAATTCCGATTGAATATTCTCCGTTGGAATGCCCGAAGAATGGGGTATCGAGTGACTAAACATTCGTGCCGATCAAAATCCAATAAGTTGTCTTATGTTACCTACAATTTACGAATTGTGAGAACCCAAATTGGGCAAATTTTATTGTGGCGTCGTCGCATGAACGGATGAATGGCCGCTCGATTGCAGGCTCCTTTTCACGCCGGAAAAATCTGATTCGAATGGAAATCCGAACGGCATTCTGATTTTAAACGTGTAATGATGAATCTTCCTCAAACTATCTGGACGAGGATGAGATGCAATTTTGTCGCAACGTGGAATTTCCAACGAACGTTTACGTTCACTTTTATTTTTGCTGGAAAAATTTAATAGTGAAAATCTGGAACGAATTTAATGATGTATATATAACAGTGGTTTATTGATTTTGAGAATTGTCACAGGCATTCTGTGACACTTATTCTATTTAAGATAAAAAACATTTGTACACATTGATCCATTTAATATGAATGTAACTTAGTAATAATAAAAACATTGTTTCCAATACGAATTTCTTGTAAAAATTTTAATGAAATTAAGATATTCAAATTTAAAAAAAATTAATTAACCTATTTTTTTTAACGTAAACCAAAATATTGCCGTTAAATTCACTGACACAATATTTTAAAAATTTGAAATCGTACTGAAAAACATTTAAAGTAACTGCTTCAATTATATTGTTAAAACAACCTCTAATATTAAAGTGATTCATTTAGATTGTCGACAATTGACACCTACAGAGTAATAGTTCAAAAATAGTAAATTCTTAAGAATTTTACATAATTATGTATCTCGTTTCAGAGATTTCATGGTTTCCTTAAATGGACAAGCAACATCGTATGTCAGATTAATTCAGAGTCTGCATCTGGTTAAGTATTTGGTGTCACTTCTTCTTTAATATTTGAGAAATACAGGAAAGGGGGAGTGTGATAATATATTGAAATTCAAGGTTACTAACGTCTAAAGTTTTTTATTAGTCTCGAAATTTATATGGAATTATTGATATTACAGGAACTGTAACTGTTTTAATTAAGACCAAACATCCATAGTAGCTGTGTCAAAATTCTTTTTTTATTATTATGCCTCTTTTCTTGTGTTCCGTTATAATTAGTTTAATTGAAAAATGAAAAGATGCGCACATGAAAAAATTGAATAGAACTCGTAATCCAATTCGGAAAGTTGACTGACAGCCGAATTGAAAAGATTTAATTTGAAAATGGGGAAACATCTAAATATATCCGTATTTCGAGAGACGACAAGCTAGGAATTTTAAAATACAGATACACAAAATAATTATTTGCATTTAAAAATTCACATCTTGTTTTACCATTCGTACCAAACGAAGAACTGTAAACGGAAGTACTCGTAATGGAAATTTTGCCGTTTGGAATCGTGTAGTGTAATATATGTGTGTGTAAAACTGGCAATTAAATTAATAGACGAATTAATGCGGCCGCAAAAATTATTAACCTCTAGGAACGTCACATAAAATAGTCACAAAACTACCCCGGAAAATGTACATTCATACATTTTTATGGCACGATAAAACGAAAAGTTAACTGGGCACAAAGCCGCCTGATTTACGGCCGTTCATGTGATTTAATTTGTTTAACGGGTAAATAAAAAAAATTAATACGAAACGCTCGTTTGTCATAAACGATTATGAATGTGAAAAAATCCCTTTTTCGGACGTTAATGCTAATAAACTGGTGGTCGTCTGGTGGGCAAATATTTATCGCCGACAAACTTTTCACTGATTATAATTAAAGGGGCAATTTCGACACATAATACTAAAACACTTTGATAAATTGAACCAAAAATAATTTATTTACAAGGAAAAAAAGAATTAATGGGGGTAATTAGTTAAAATTTGTTGTGGTTTCGGTGTATTCCCAAGAAATTATTATAACATATATTCACAATAAATTATAATTTAGGAATTGTTGCCAGGAAGTTTTCATATTAAGCGGTTACGTGCTCTGATAACTAATAGAGGTTTGTTCCAACGTTTGGGAAACGGTACGAAACATTAATTTTCCCAACGCTAATTAAGATGATGGATTGGTTTTCATTAAGTCTACCGGAAATTTTTATTATTAAAATCACTCATTTTTATTTTTTGTAGTCGGTTAATAAAACACTGTAGCTAATTAATTTAAAAGTCCGGCTTATCTATTTTAAATTCATGAAAATTCTCTAAAATAAAAATAAACATCATGATAAAATGATATCATCATATAAAATATAATATTTAAATGGGATCCTGTTAAAAATAAACAATTAAAACATAATCAATTATATGCACGTATCATTATTAGCATTGATATATCATTTCGGTATGACTTTTTAATAAATCACACCCTAATCACACTGTTTATGCGTACGGATTTGCTTATCGGATCGTTTTGACGTGATTTATTAATTATTTGATATTGAGTTGTTTAACATTTAATGACGGATCGTTCTTTTCAAATCGTACATAATAAACAAACACCGTATTTTACTTTGATTGTAATTCTATAAATAATTTAACAGCAATACTAAAACGGCTCTCTTGTTTGTTGTTTCGACACAATATTTACATAAATTGCAATTTAATTAATTAAAGTTTGTACTACTGCATCAATTTTAATTAGGTTCGTTTTAACATATATTAAAGTTTATTTCTAGTTTAAATTAAATACATGAATTTCAGCATAATAATTTTCGAATCACAAGAGAGATTTGAAGATGTTTCAAGGGATGAAATTAACTAGGGGACATTATGTAGATTAACATATTTAAGGGAAGACCATTTAAGGTTAACTACACCCCACTTATGCTAATACTCTATAAATTCCCTTATCTTTATTGTCATTATTATTCTGGATGGTAGTTTATAAAAGTTGCCCAGTTCAATTTTATTAAAAGCTAAATGTTCAAACAGTTCATTATTTAAAATGTAGTAGCCAATAAACATTAGATTTTGTTGTTTATTGATGACTTTCCTGATGTTCGTGCAATTAATTAAATGATTTTTTAATTTATTTCAAATTTATTGTATGAACAAGTTTAAGGTCAAATTAATAGTTTCAAAGCTAGAAAGTTCATTAATGGAAATGGCCAACTGGATGAACTGGAGTCGAAGCACTGCCTACAATTGATGTAGAGCATGCTGTGAAGAATGTCATGAAAGATGGACAAGAGGTTCATTAGGACAGAGTGACCATTCGTGCAACTGCCAACCTGTGATTTACAGGAACAGGAAGGTTCCTTAGCAATTGAAGTTGTTGGTTCTTCCTTCCACAAAGTAATATCGTCGTCAAAGATAGCTTTGATATGTTAAATGGAGGAGATCTTCTTCACTGATTAATTCCTATTTTGTTTGGTCATTTATGATGCTTCATGTATGGATAAAGATACAATACACAATTTTTGAGAAGATGTTTGTACATGGACTTATAGTTTGAAGTTCCATTACATCCATCGGAAGTAATTTGAATACCTATCTATAAACACCTTATATTAAAAGCCTTTAAATTTCGAAATAAATTTGTTGCCATGACCAGTAAAATCTCCAGAATTTTCTCCAGTTTGATATATGTGGAATTAGGTACCTTATTAGATTAATCACAAGATAAGCCAATGTTTCTTGTCATTATTCATTATTGATTTAGTTTATTTGATCAATCATTTTGTCTAAACTTTTAATCAGTAGTTACACTAACAAAAATTAATATAATCCTACGTAAGATATCAAGTACTTAAGACTGATTCGTTGGAATCAACGCAACTCCATTTTATCGTTACAAATTAGGCCAAAATAAAGATAACAAAGCTTCATATTAAACAAAAACGTAACCACAAAAGAAAGTGGAGAAGCCTCTAAAAGTAATTAAACCGGAAAACGACAACCGTCTAATCCGTGGCATATTTAAACGAAGTCCGGAACCTTTTCATGGTCCCAATTTTCGTTCATTATGCGCCATTCAGTGCTACAACAATGGTCAATTCGAAATTTATTGTGGTACGCGTTTTCGCGATGATTTATCCACGCTAATTTTCGCGCTGCGCCGCGAATTTATTCTCCCCGTCGGGATAATTACGTTCCCACTTGGTTTCCATCCCCGGCACCGTTCGGATTTCCTGTTTTCATTCGTTTCGCAGCTCGATCGTTGTTAATAAAACAAACATTTTTTTGTTTTTGGTTGGATATTAAATTTTGTCGTTGTTTTTTAGATTTTTTGCCAGTAACAATGGTGCATCAAGTAGGATTTTGAACGTGGAATTTAATGTAGATGAATGGAAATTGAAACAATCGGACTAACAGAAAAGCAAGACAAAAACGAGTTTTGAAACGTTAGTTTTACGCCTTATCGGCAATTATTGCACAGTTTATTGTGTTTTGGTCTTTGTATGTGGGAACGTTTGTGTTTCTGTTGACTTTTCATCGAAAGAACGAGTTATTTACGTATTCCAAAGGACTAAAAATCTAATTTATTTTACCATGTTTTTTTTTTGCAGTAAAAAGGCAATTTTCCATTTTAAATTAAATTGGGCTTTCAAATATTAATCTTTGTAATTTAAAATATATAAATTATTTAAGCAAATGTAGATATCCATATTTAAATCATATGCAATATGAATATTGAAAATGTTCAAATAAATATTTAAGTTTTTATAATGGAAGAAATAAATTAAATAAAATATTTAAAAACCGAAACATATTTTATGCTGTATTTTTATGCAGATTAAATTATATGTATTTTAAAAAATTTATTGTACATATATTAAAGATGAACTTCATCAAGTGAAGATAATAAATATATTTTCAGGTACATTGTAATTCGAAATGAAACATTTTCATAGCATATTATCCGTTGTTTTCTCAGACAATTTAAAACACGCTCTGTCGACTTTAACGACCTCGAAACGAAAAACTTTAACACAGAATAATATGTACTACAATTACATGTTCTCATATTCGATTATTTTTATTATTTATTCATACTTTCTTACATTCTGCAAAGACGAATCGACCTTATGACAATGTAATAATATGTCGACAATATTTAATTGTAACTGTGCAACTAATTAAAATGATCCATAAAAAAATTCATGATTTTACTTTATCATAATATTGAATAAATGAAGATAGTAATAATAACTAGTAGGTGGTGTAATTTGTAGAATTTTATATTAGAATTTGCAAAATAAAATCTAAAAAAAAAATTATACGCTTCAGTAGTGGACGAAATTTTTCGATTTTTTATTTAAAACGGGGTAACTTGTTAACGAAATTTGATATACAGGATAAGTTTAATATCTAAATGTGCCACTTAAAATTTAGCTCTAACAAACTGTATTTAAATTAGACCATTTTAAGTTATTTAAAAATAATAATGAATAAATCGATAAATTAAATGTAACATTAGTCCACAAAGAAAGTTTATAAGCCACAATTTGTGTTATTAATAACTTAGTAAATCACCCACTATAATTTCCATAGAATAAAAAACTTTAATATTAATTCTAGATATTTATCTAACATTCTCTAATAGGGAAAAACATTATGAGAAAAAACCAAAATTTATTTCAAAACACACACTTTCTATAATATTTGAAATTTTTTAACTGCAAATTTGGATTGTGAGCTTGAATATACCCGTCTAATCAAAATTTCAACAAATTTTATTAGCTCTTTTGCTACTGTTTTGTTAGTAAAAAATTAAAAAAGCCTTGTCGACTTCTAAGGCTTGCATTTTTTTGACAAATCTTTGCCTTCAAGCTACACTTCACTTGGTGATGTACTTTAAGGAAACTCTGAATAATAATTTAAATTTAACAAAAATTATTTTCGTTATTTCATTATTCTTTCATTTATTGTTAATTTTGGTACTACAAAACATAATATTTACTGTTGGTTTTAAATTATATTTAAAGGTTGTTAATATTGTTTTTATCTCAAATTGTACATTGCGGAATTATATTTAATATTAATTAAACGTCATTTTATTAAACCTCAATTAAAATTAAAAATCATTTCAGGCAAAACAGAAATAATTTTTTGAATAATTGGCAATCGGCATTATTTTAACATTTTATATGTATTGTATTAAAACGAAATGAATTTTGTCAACCTTAAATTAAAATTTAATTAACATATTTGTAAAATTAATATGTTCCCGACCAGAATTTGTCAATGAATTATATAATTAAATTTTGTCAGATTCGCCACATTTGTTATTGTCATAATTTTGTTGAACTGATTTAAATTTGTATTTTTTTTTTAACGTGTTTAAACACGAATTGCAGATTTACCAGTTTAATTTGTCCCGTTGCAACAAGGTAACATTTATGATAAGAAAATTACAAGAGAAAACGGCAAAATTACACGTTAGGAAATGTTTAGTCGGTATTTGCAGGAACGCGAATCGTTGAAAAGGCACAAAAAGAACAAAGGCATTTTGCCATGTTAACCCCCAACAACGGACATGCTCAAAACCGTGAACCACCATTTAAAAATAAAAACCCATTGCATAAATTCGCTAAAACACACACACATGGTTTTTGAAACGATATACCCAAATGAAAAGGTACAATTGTGGGGTGGATTTCAAAGTTCCACGTCGTGTTTGATTTATGATTATTGTCGATTGCTAATGTGACCCGATTTTC
Organism: Aethina tumida; assembly: GCF_024364675.1. NCBI lineage: Eukaryota > Metazoa > Arthropoda > Insecta > Coleoptera > Nitidulidae > Aethina > Aethina tumida. Next base: position 11,467,515 of record NC_065439.1, read on the forward strand.
TATTTTTTTTTTTTTTAACTGACGCAAATCGGGAATGCGGCTTCGAAAACGTCGCAATAAATACGAAGAGCGGGCACACAAGCGGCCACTAACGGCCTTTTAACGAGTTTTGTATTTATATAAATCGAAAAAGTTTCCATTTCTCCACTACTCCAAAGTTTTTCCACAATTTTTTTATCATTTTTCATATGCAAATTTTGGCCTAAAAAAATTTTTGATTTCGGACAACACTAGGACACATTGGTTAGACACATGTAAAGAGTACTCAGTATGGAAATTGAATTCAAGTAGGTGAAAAGACGCGGGAATATTGAACGGAAACAGTAGATCGGTGTTACAAGAGGTAATTTCAGTAGCAATTTAATAAACAGAATAGATTGAATAGGAGGGAATCTTGTAATCCCATTGAAAGGACCTCGGGAGAGTCTAGAAACCTGAATTCGCTCTGGTACGCACCGATTTACCTTGCCATTATTAACAAAACCATTTAAACTCTCGCTCACATTATCCACACGGTTTTAGTCAGTTATTACTTTACAAAAGTTAAAGCCATCTGAGCTAATTCAATTTATTATTACAAAGTAAAAAAAATACAGCGCATCCGCCACATTTTACACAAAGTCCCAGCAAACTCGATGCAAAGAGAAACTGGCGCATCCACCGTATTTCATAATAACGTGTGGAGATGGCGAAGCTAGTAATTAACTACCGTATATTATATTAAAGGAGTGTGTACATCGCAACAACTGCAACGTGTAGTGTTTGTTTTGGTTTCGGATTAAATTTTAGACTTGTATACGTTACTACGCAAACAGTATTATTTACTATATACATACGTACTGATTTACAATGCAAACACAGTTTATTTACTTTCGATTTTGCCTCTACTTCCAGGAAATATACGTTATGAATTACGACCTTTATGCTGATTTTATGAACGACAGAAACTACATAAATCTTCTTTTTTGTATTGATACGTAGTACATAAATGGCAATAAAACTGAATTGTAGTTTAAAAAATTAAATTATGTCTGCCATTTATGAAAGAGGGAAGAAGAAAAAAACTGGTCCGCAAATGGGAACGATTGTCGATTGGAATTGGATGTGATTGGCACTGTTGAAGTTTGGGTTTCCCGCGAGCTGGTGGAAGTAATGGGCAATGTCGGGGGTTGGGGCCAAGTGGAAATCGAGCCAATAAAGGGTGCAATAATCTATTGCTCAATATCACTCTACGCTGACGACTGCAAATTGCCGTCCATTACTCGACTCAACTAACAACAATTTCTTCATGAAAATACATCTATGATTACAATGGTTTCGAATTCAAAATTCATAGGTTTTGTTAATTTTATTAAATATGAAGAAATATTATATATCAAAATAAATTATAAATCAAGAAAATTTTTGTTTGAATACATTTATAATTTCATTCGTTTAAAATTTAAAATTTGTCTCCTAAACTTATTATTTTTCAAATTCAACTATAAACTAATCTCGAATATTATACCCCTTAATATATTCAGTGTAATTGTAAAAATCATAAATTAAATTATAAATCATGAATATTTTTTTCATTAAAATATACAGGGTGTTAAAATTAATATAAAATATCTAAAGAAGTAATAGTATGCACCAAAATAATCTGAAAAATCTTATGGTTTCGGAGCTATGGAAAATTAACTTTTTTTTTTACATTTCACTCACGAAGGAATCAGTAAGAAAAAATTAACCTCGGTTCATTCCCGAATGGATTTAAGTCCTGTGTCGTTCTGCATAATACACATAAAGCTGTTACTCGATAAGGGTGGTTCAATCCACAAAAATATCTAATGTAATTTGTGTAAATTAAATATTAATATATATTAAACCTTTTAATATTGCGGAGAAATATAACTCCCAGAGATTGTTAAAAAATTACTGGTGTTAAAAGTATTTGCTTTTAATAAGACTAAACAGTAGTCTGTGATCAGTATTTCATAACACGTGGGTAAAGGGATATTAGCAATCAAGTGGAAGATACAGAAGATGTGTTATTTATGAGCAACTGTCACAATTGATACTACAGTTCGAAAAATGAAAGATGGTACTACTAAAAATGCAGATCAAATGATTATACGATTTAGACAGAAAAAGTGGAAAATGCTAATGATCTGTGTTGATAAAATTCATATTTTGTATCAAGAACGCACTCACAAAAAAAAAATTATCGATTTCGTAGTAGATCTAGCTGAAGAGTTGATTAGTCAAGGACGATCAGAATCCTGTACAAACGGTCCAGAAGACAGGACAGGGTTTCAAAGAAAGTCAAAGTTTTCGCAAATATTGGAGATCATCTTCCAGTAAAATCATTTGCCAAAAATGTCAAGTAGCTTTATGTATTTATTGTTTTACACCATACCATACATAATGTAACAGTTTCAATAAAAATAAATATTATCTACTCTTGAATACCCAAATTTGAGGTCTGATTATTTACTACTGGGATATATTTATTCCATAATTAAACTACTGCAGGGGCATATGTGTCCCAAGGCATTTTTTCAAAAACCATATATTCTAAAACTCGGCACATTTAGTTCAATTATACAGAAATATCTTCACTGACCAAAATTCGTATTGAAAGGGTTAAGCAATCTACGTTGTGGTTTCGGAGCTATGAAAAATTATCTTGTTTTTAAATTTATTTATATTTAATTATTAGTTAATTATTTAGTATAAAAGTATAGTGTAAAAGATGCTCAAACTATTATTCTTCCATTTCACGCATGACATCTTTGTGCAGAGGACAAATTCTTTCTAAACTTGCCATATTGACTCAAATTTCTTGGCATTTTTAATTCATTCATAATTACAGCTCCTGGAGATTATTTATAGGAACCAATATACACAATTTTTTAAATATCTCTAAAAAAGAAAATATTTCATGCTATTTCACGATAGTCAAAAATTTATTTGCAGCGCCATTATGCTAGAACATCTGTTGTTCTTTGTCCAAAAGAATATTAAGATCATCTATGTCGTTTTACAAAAGGTTTAAATATTCATTGTATTGGGAAAATTAATAATTCTGTGTGTATCCAGTCTCCTTCGTAAACATAATTTTGGAACGAGAGTCTCCAACATATTAATGAAGGAACCTGTAAGAAAAAATTAACTTTGCTTGATTCCCTTAATGGATTTAAGCCATGTGTCGTTCTGCATAATAAAGTTAAAGCAGTTACTCGATAAGGGTTCTCTAAACAAAAGGAACATTAATTCCTACCTTCACTGACATTTTCAGTCACTGGATTATATTAGAAACTAGAACTTTTTCTTCTGCTCTAGAAATATTGTAAGTTTGAATTATAAATATTTTTATTTACAAAATTAATTATAAATTAACATATGGAGGTTCTATCCATAAAAATATCTATCGTAATATGTTTAAATTAACTATTAATATATATTAAGTAATCTACGTATATTTTAATGTTAAATATTGTTAATAATAATAAATAATTAAAAGTAAAACAAATATAAAATTTAAGTATACAAGAAGTGTATTTACGAATGATTTAAAATAAATTTTTTGCTTTTTATGTCTTTCATATATTTCAGAACACACAATTTACAATTTGAAATATTCACAATTCAATTTACTGTAGAAATATTTAATTGAATGATTATGGTATTTGCAATATCACAAAATAATAGCTATAAAAATCGCAAATAATTAAATTGAAAATGGTATACGGAAAATTAAAAGAGAAAAACAAAAAAAAATCCCACCCCGCTTTCTTTTCAGGGTCAGACAATAAAGTTAAGTGAATATTAACATCACATTCATATTCCCTCGCAATATGTAAAATGGTTTTCATCATCGCCACCAAAAGAATTTCATTCCGACCGAGTCCCTTCGAAATGGTACATTCAAGAAAATGTGAACTAAATTAAAAACTTCTAGGCGAATATTAAATAGTTTTGTTACAAGAATTTAATTTATTTGCGTCCCATTAACAAAATTTAATTATATGCAGTGTAATAGACACCAAAAAGCAGGTCGGGATTGAACCAGAAATATTTTCGTGGAAGGTCTCAACATTATCGTCGCCGCTAGATAAGGTTTCTATTTAAGCAAAAATAATTAACGTTACAAGTTTATCCCCCGAAAGGCTGGAGGTAAATGTCCATTTTTATTCCATTATCCCCATTATCCTTGCCGGGCTCCATTTTATCGTCGCCTGATGCATCCCCATTATCCCCCACCCATCGAGCGGTTTCTTTCGGCAAGTTTTGCGAGCGTAATTTTAACCGGAGTAACTGGCTGAACGCAGTTTTTCGGACCTCGCGTTCACTGCCAAGTTATTTATGTCATCCCCGATTTTTTCCGTTATAAATATCTCGACGTGGCGCTATAAAACACGTCGTCGTGATGCGGCTTTTTATAAACGGCTCAAGAGTCCGATTGCGATGCCATAAATCCGCAATGTCAGCCGTTTATTCGACCCCGAAAATATGTCATTAATGACCCAATTTCGTTTTGAAAAATATACCAATTCCGAGTCTTGTTTAAACCACGGAACGATTCCTAAGTCTTAGACCCAAATTAGCGGTGAGACAAAGAAATTATTTCTGGTTGTGGTTTGGAATGATGGCGTTGTTTTATTTCCCTTCAATCCCTTAATCAATAAAGAACAATCGTCTTTAGAGTAGCACTCAATAAGGCGGTTTGATTTTCGACGTTTAACGACCACGAAATAATCCGTAAACAAACTTTTTGTCAATATTTATCCTCAAATATTTGTGTGTTTCACTATTACCAACACGATTTTTAACTTGTAACAAGTACTTCTAAGTTCCTCCACTTCAATTTTATTTGTTTTAAGAATTTTTGAAATATTTGCGGAATTTCAGTAAACACTTTACAAGTTACAACATAATACTAATAGTTGAAACTGTTGTCGTGAACAGGAATTTCGGAGTTTCAGTTTCGAGGCATCTGAACGAGGTCGGTCAGATTTATTGCTCACGCTATCATACCGGAATAATGTGCTTTTAAAGATATTGTTTCCGAAACGGACGGTTTTTGTTGCCGAGATCGAACAACTAAAACATCGCCGATCGATAAAAAAGATTATTGCGTGTGTTAATGGTTCCCGAGGGGTCCTTCGTTCCGGCTTGAACTGGCTCGGCATAAAAGAAATCGCTGAAGTTTTGCCATAATGCAACAATTTTATTACTTGTCCGTTAAACAGAATTTATCGAAACAATTTTTAATTCGTTTTTCTGTAGCAAGCATGTTTTAAAGTTGCCTCGCCTGCGAACAGAACTATGGTTTTATCTCAGTAAAATTGAATTCTGCTTAGTTTACATAGTTGTTAAAAGCTTTTAACCACATTATGGATTTATGCGAAAAGTAATTACTACCCCATTGAATTGTAAATCTGCAAAATCCACACCATAACGAACATTTTCAGACGCACGGATATAAAATGTGTTTTGAGATTAATTACGTCCCTATAAATATCATATATTTTTCTTAATTTGATAACATTAAGATAAAAAAGTGATTAACGATATAAAATATATATATTATAGAATCATAGGAAATGAGACAACAAGATTAAATATATTGATCACTATCATTTTTTTAAACTACAAATTAGTTGGACTTTCTCCAGACACTCTCTGGCTCATCTCGACATTGATGTAATAAGGTGATCAAGTTCATCCTGAGCTACCATATTCGAAGTTACCTCTACATGACTATAGGTCCTTCAAAGTCTGTGGAGGAATCTCGCTGGCCATGATAATAAATTTCCGTCAGAATGTTGGAAAAACTTCAAAGTAACAAATAATTTGGTTTTTATCAAACTTAGATTTGTGCCCCTTCATGTTAATATTTTTTGAACTTTCCTTTAAACGTTAATTTTATTTGCAATAACACAAACAAAAAAAATCAAAGGATTCAAAATCAATCAAAAAAGATTCAATACCTTATGGACAAGTGTACTCACCAAGATTTGGATCACTGGATATAATTTTCACTTGTTAAATTTGGTGAATGCATCAATAGAATATTTTTAAAATGGCGGATGCGCCAGTTTAGTTACATAATATTAAAAATACTTTTACAACTTATATATAAATTATATAAATTGAAAACGTTCCTAATCATAAAATACATCAGCAGCACATGCAATTAATCTTGGGATAATTGCAAAGTTAATCAATCTGTAGCCAGCATTAACTAACGTTAAAGTGTCATATTCCGAGAGTTCAAACCGCAAATTGCACACGCATTTCACACCATATGTTACAGTTAATTTCGATTCAATTACCGCATGGAAAAATTCGGAGAGTCATCTCCTTTAAGATGAGTAATTATTAAGTTCCCCTGAGGGCGTAATTCATCTACTTAGACAAGAGTTTGTAACCTTATACTTTAATGTGGGAGTCTGAAATTAATTACCGGGGATAAAGCAACAATTACAATGGATTAGACGTGTGCTTTTTTTGTTCAATTATCTGTACAATCAATATGCGAACACGTAAACGATTTAATTTGGATTGGCGGTTTAGAACAGCCACAATTAAAAACAATTAACGTTCCCAAATCACCAATATAAATAAGTGAGGCGGCGTCTCAATTAATAACCGACATAAATGTTGGATTTCTTGCCGAAGGGGAAAGAGAAAATCCGTAGCAATTGCAGGAAACGGGAACGAAAGGGGGTCGGGAAAAGTGGGAGGATATTAGATGTAATCTATTAAAATTGTCAGATCCTCCGCCAACTTCTTAATGCAATAATCAATGAAGTTGCTCCAACTTCGCAAACGGTTCGTTTCGATCAAATCGGACGGTTTCATTTTTCCAAATTGTTATTGCGCTGCTCTAATTAAAGAAAATTGTCATTAGGACGTTTTACTTTAATATCCACTAGAAAATTTGTCTGCTCAAATGCAATGGCTTAATTATGAAACTAAAACTTTTGCAATTTAAATTTTATATATTTTCAGTCTAATTAAAACAGAATGTTAATGTGAACTGAAATACAAAAAAACACTAAAAAGTAATTAATTAAAATATTTGCAGTTTTATTTATTTTTTATTTAAATTAATAAAACATGAATTGTTTATATATAAATATAAATTCTAGCACTAAATTCAATTAAAATTTAAATGTTGTCGCAAAGGTTCTCGTTTATTTATAAACTTACTAATTAGTTTCTATAATTCACAACGTAAATTACATTGTACGTAAACATTAATAATAGTTATGAACGCACATGGTTTCTTTGATACATATATTCGGTTTAACTATTAATTCGCCATTTGAGTCTCATAATTTGAAACATTACTGTAAATTTATACCAACAATTTTCATACTACCCATTAATTATATTGCATATGGAAATATATAAAACAAAGCATATTAAATATTAATTAATATTACATATATGTGTAGGTTTTATGACCTCTGCAATAATTGTTAATATTAGAAGTGCTTATGTTTCAAATATCGATTTTATGTTTCAAATATTATTGAATAATTTATTGGAGTTTCCAATAAATTAACATGGGAATATTTTTAAAATTGCCTCAATGTTTGATCATGGATATTAATATTTCAGAATAATGCATGTTAACATTTTAATGTGTTTACATAAGCATTAATAATAGTCGTAAGCACCAATAATGTATAAATAATTATGAACTTGTTGAATAACTACCTAATACTCCTATAATTGAATAAAAATATATAAACGAAAGCATTGTGGAGATGTAAATAAAAAATTAGGGTTTTACTTGCTCCAATATTTTAACAGTTTTATTACGGCGAAGGTATTTTTATAACAATTGAATCTGTGACTAACGAAATAATAGAAAAAGTCACGTAGAAACTAAATAAGAACTGGCAAACGTAATTGTCTATAAATTTGGCGCTTTGTAAAATCCAATAATAGACTATATACTTACCCTTAGACCAACTCATAATAAAATTTTAGCACTAATTGTATGAAACTAATTTTACTCAAACATTAAAAACTATATCAAGGGTATCTTTATCCCATATATCCTATTTGTGACTTGAGGGGTAATACTGGTCCAGAAATTTGAAAAAAATCGATTTTTTTTCTCCTTATTATCAAAGCTTAACCATTTAATCATATGTCCTCAAGAGGAATTTTCAAAATTCAAATTATTTTTGAAGATTTTAGTGATGCGGTATCCACCCGGGACGAATAAAACAAAAGACATAAAGGTCGTCCCCGTCTACCCCGTCAATTCTTTCAAACTTTTTCTCTGTTTTCTCTGTTTTTTTTTTTTAATTCTTACGTTCTCTAGAAATACTGAAACGATTTACTTGAAATTTGGTGTGAGTCTTCTTTACTCATTCCTCTATTGTATTAACTAAGATTAACACCAATTTTTACTAATTTTAAAAAATTCGGAGAAGTAAATTTATCATATTTTCAGGCAGCCGTATTTTATCGAAAAAAAAAAAAAATTAACATTTTTAAATAAATAAATATTTTGTAAAATAATGGGCGGTAAAAATATTGTTTGTCCTTTTTTTAGTACCTAAAATTCATGCTTCTAGACCAGAATACAAAGGAAACAGTGCTAACTGGTCCACCCCGTGGTCCAGATATTTCTCCACGTGACTATTATTAATTTTAGTTGTTTTAAACAAAAAATGGTTTCATTTTATTAATGGAAACAAAGCAGAAAGTGAACAAGTTTTCAGTTCCAATAACACTGAATTTGTTTTGTGGTATGAATTTGCCTGTATAATCCTAATGGTGATTATTTTGTATAACTTAAGTTATTTTATGTAAAGCTATGTTATTTTTAGATAAAACATTAAGAATATAAATTAATTTTAATGTAATATTATAATAAGAGTTCCATAAAAAAATTGTAGAATTTTCTTACTAAAATTATGTTTCTTAACCATGTAACAGATATAAAACATTTGGGATAACATAAATATCTTGAAATATTTCGATATAAAAATCGAAAATAAACGACACTGAAGTTATAAAATCACGAAGGTTTGTTGAATAATTCATGAGGCGTCAGACTAAACAGGCCAAAAGGCTTGAGCCAGTCAAAACGTTTTTCATTCTATCCGACCGAGCAAATTGACTATTCTACTTCTACGTTCACTCGAATTAAATTAAAACTATAAACTCTCATCCCTGCTTTAAGATCTCTCACTCCTCACGCCACATTTTATCGGTACTTTCTCGAATTTTTCAATTACAAAAATTACTTTGACTGTGCAGTTTTGTTTTAAGTTATTACTGTTACTGTGGCATGAAAATTATGAAGTGAGAGAAATTTAAAAGCGGCAAATATAACGAAATTAATCTGTTTTAGAAACTGGTACAAATTGTTAGGGAAACTTTCCTATATTTAAACAGCTATTGTTCGTATTTTGAATGCAATTAAAAAAGTTCAAACCCGGTTTTCGCTTCGATTTCGTACCGTTTTATTATCAGGTGAAAACTCTGTGCACTCGTTTTTTATGGGATTCCATTCTGTCGAGTACAAATAGCATTTTCCGTGCAACTAATGAACTGCTGTAAACCTTATAATGCGCATAATCCTTAATAAGCTTTTGCACAACAAACTGGCATTTTAACGAGATTTTCCTGTTTTACTCGAAAATTTCACCTTAATTCAACGAAAATGGTCCTAGAGTTAAAAGGCACTATCATACACAATGATGGGTTCTTTAATCTAATAACTTTCGAAGATTGCCTCGTTAAAATGAAAACGCAACTGAACTAATTAAAAAAGTATCCTGTTTGTTAAATAATTTTCCTAACACAATATCGATTCGAAAAAGTTTTTAATTAGGCAAAACTGAAAGCAAATGCGAAACCCTTGTATTGATAAAAAATTTTTATGATTTATCACATCTGCTGCCAGAAAAGTTTGTTGGGTTAATTTGTGATTAAAACGCATTTCGAATTTAATCAGTCACTTTAGATTATAAACAACTTCCATCCCCATCAATGTTTTAAAAAGCCATTTAAAGAGATCGTCCATAATGATAAAAGTCGTTACCTAAGACATCGCATCAAAATTATCTTAGGTTGATGCACCCCAATTTTCCAGTGGGCTATACGACTGGGTACACCCCAACGTAATTTCCTCCGTCGCCATGCAAACTAGAAAATTGCCAATCCTGCGAAACACACCGCGTAACTATCGAAATGTATCGCCGCAATCGGATGGACTGGGTGGGCGGTTGGATCGTGGTGATTGAGGAGGGGGCGAGAGTTGGCGCAAATGTAAGACAATGACTCAGGAATGGGCAAGAATGCGGCCGAATGCAAATAAAGATCAGGTTAACCGGCTGGATTAGCGCATTGCGGCTGTTTTCTACACGGATTTCGACCCTTGTTTCAAACACACCGGGTTCCTGTTTATGTGGCAAATTATGTTTTGTTCTGGATCAAATTTGCGAACTTGTTTACATTAATTACGGGGCCCACTTTTAATTTGCAGCCGGAAGTTTTATACACAATTATCCAATGTTTTCACGCAGATTTTAATTAAATGTATTTTAAAATTTCGTAGACAATTTTTGATCTCAATTACAAAAATCTTAATGTTCAAATTAAAACTTTTTTAATGGTTTAACAAGAAGTTAAAGGGTAGGTGAAAATTATTACAAGGAATTGATTATTAATTAGAAAGCTTGAATTCCGATTAGGTTCATGCAGGTGTGAGCCCATTAATTAAAACTTTACGATTTGCTGGGTTTGTTAAGGGCTTTGCTCTATGAATAATGGCAAATTTATTACTTTGAACTATTAACTAACTAATTAGAGATTTTTTTACATGGCGTTAGCTATTTTCCTTTAATTTTATTAGAAGTACATACACTTTAATTTAAGTTCGCGACACTCCATATTTAAGGCCTATTTAAGGTGAAAACAGACTCGTAATTTATTTATCTGTAACCAGTCTATATCTATAATTAGCCCAAAATATAGAGAATGCATGCCATATCATCTACCATAATATTTTTATAGTCAGCATTATAGGACAAATTATTAGTTCATAAACTAAATTATTAGTATTACAAACAAGGAGTTTTAATACCACTTTATGGCACAGTAAAAAAGTCTCTCAAGGACCCTTAAAATAGACATCAAAAATCATTAAACAAATCATTAAAACATAAAGTTAATTCTAACTGGACAATTTCTGTTAAAATAATATTGGACAAAGTACGTACAATTCGTTGCCCAAACGTTTTATAATCAATGGGTTTAAGCACAAATATACGCAGAAGCTTAAAAGTCCAACTAAGTGCTTGAAGACCAATATTAAAAACTACTGTAATGTGACATTACATTAAGAATTTCATTTTTGTTTCAGGTCAATCTACATTTCCATCGACAGATTGTCGAAATCAGCCATGGGATCTCCAGAAAAATGCTGAAATTAAAATTTACCAACTGCAATTCATAAACAATTTCCTCAAGACGCAAACAGACAAAATAAAAAATAATGTCTAACATAACAGTGAACGTTACGAACGCGACGAGTACGGAAGTGTTAAAGGAAGTGGAATGGACGCATATCCTGTTGTTGTTCGTGAAGGCGACAATAATGGGTTCGATCATCATCATCTCGATTTTCGGCAATCTCCTGGTCATTGTTTCGGTGATGCGGCATCGGAAACTCCGCATAATCACCAACTACTATGTAATATCGTTGGCACTTGCGGACATGTTGGTGGCTATGTTCGCGATGACTTTCAATTTCAGTGTGCAAATATTCGACGAGTGGTTGTTCTCCGATTTCATGTGCGACGTCTGGAACAGCTTGGACGTTTACTTTTCGACCGCCTCAATCCTGCATTTGTGTTGCATCAGTGTGGACCGGTACTACGCCATTGTTAAGCCGCTGAAGTACATGCAAACGATGACGAAGAAAGTCGTGGCGTTGATGATCCTGAACACGTGGACGAGTCCGGCGTTGCTGAGTTTCGTGCCCATTTTCATGGGCTGGTACACGACTGAAGAGAATTTGATTTATCGAAAGGAGCATCCGGAAACTTGCGAGTTTGTCGTCAACACCACTTACGCGTTAATAAGCAGTTCCATCAGCTTTTGGATACCGTGTACCATAATGATATTCATGTATTTAGCTATCTTCAAGGAAGCCAACAAACAGGAGAAAGAAATGTACAACCGTCACGGAGCTGCCATGCTTTTACATCAGAACAACACCAACGGTGACATGCTGTCGAACTCGGGTGGTTCCTCCAAGACGTTAACGCTGCATGAAATCAATCAGGACCTACACCACACACCGACCAAGGAGAGGAACATGATCAAAATGAAGCGGGAGCACAAGGCCGCCCGCACCTTGGGCATTATAATGGGCATCTTCATCTTGTGCTGGTTGCCATTCTTCCTGTGGTACGCAAGCGTCACCATATGCACCACCTGCTACTGTCCCCCGATCGTCGTCTCCATTGTCTTCTGGATCGGCTACTTCAACTCCACACTAAACCCATTGATCTACGCGTACTTCAACCGCGACTTCAGGGAGGCGTTCAAGAACACGTTGCAGTGCGCCTTCTGCAGCCTGTGCAGACGGCCGCCCTCCGATCTGGACATAATCGACATCAGGAGGCCATCGATTAGATACGACGACCGAACAAGGAGTATTTATTCGGAGACCTATCTGAAACACTCGGACCGGAGGTGCTCGGAGTTCGGTTCGAGCCTTTGAGTAGACTTAACTAGCAGCAGGCTCACCACCACCAGTTTCTAGGGTGGTGGGCTTGCTGCTAGTGCGAACGGATACCTTTAGGGCTTAAGTAAAAAAATTTTGGTGCTGTTTTTTGTATGTAAAAAGATGAGTGACAGTGATTACAAGAGTGATGCAGTGAGCTAGGGTTAATTTAGTTTAAGGATGTTATACAAGTATATGAGAATTTGCCAAATGACATGATTTATTTCGTTGAGTGATATTTATTTCGTACTAACCAGTTGGGCAAATCATGTATACTAGTCCATTGATCTGTTTCGTTTCGAGATTTGTCCGGCCCCTTAATTACAAATATTTGTTACTTAAACTTAACGAACACTATAAACGTAGTTTAGGTTTTAGACATGTTTAAGTTGTAGTTAGATTTATGCATTTTTCTAACCAATATTGTATGATCGTCTCTTATTAAATTATTATTATTATTATGATTACAATTATTATTGTGTGCCACGTAATGATATTATCATTTTTTTTTTCATCCCCATAATAAAATTAGTTGTTTGTTTAGTGGTTCATCTATGACAAATCAGACGTTGTTTCAAATAATTTTGTACATCTTTTCGATTTTTATACAAATTCGTTTAGATTATAAACTTAAGTTTAATTAATATTAATTTAAGTTATATCCTAAAAACAGTATTATTATATTTATTATTGTATTATTATTGTACAAGTCGGAATAAATTAATTAAATTTAAACTACCTAATTTTGATATCGCTTTAGCTTCGGAACGTCTGACTTGTTAATTTGTGCTACCACACATTAAATTTTACGTAACAAATATAAAATTAAACAATTCATTTAACAAAGGGAAACAAACGTGCGAAAAGTATATCCAAATAAAGTTTTACGATCCGTAAACCCAAATCAATTTAGACGACAGTTAAAACCTGGTTTGGATATATTTCAAGTTTTATAAAACTAAGTTAAGACTGCGATTTTACAGCAAGTTACTAAACTTATACAAATGTTTATAAATAAGACAACTATTAAAATCTATTAAATTAAAATAAAACAAATTGTAGATAAATGTCTTCATGTCAGATATGTTAATGTACCTATTTAATGTGAGGAGTATCTCTAAACTAATAAAAACAAGTGTAGCGATATACAATCATCTTTTAGATAAAATGAAAATGTTCAATTATAAGCTGTGTAATTGACAATGTAATAGGTTTATTCCGATATTTAAATAATTATTTTTTGGGCAAAAACTAGTCAATAAAATTAATTACGTAATTGTGCAATATCTGAATTTGACTTATTATAAGGGAAATTCTACAGAAATTTTCAATTATAATAGATATTTTTATTGATAGATATTATTCGACCAATAGCGTTAAATTAAGATTTTTAAGCAATAAAAACTGTTTAGTAATTATACAGGATTTTCAACATCGAAAAAATAAAATATAAACAAATACTTGAACAATTTTTATTTGAATGTGATTTGTAAAAATTATATTTTGTAAACAATTGTATACCGTCTTCCCTAAAAAAATATATCAGTGTTCATGTTCATGACAACTCAATTTTAAAGTAAAAGAACTTTAGATGGAAAATTAATGTAATAAATGTTCCATGTTCAAAACCTATATTTGAATTTTTTACTATCGTTTTAAGTGAATGATTTTAGCGTTAAGATTTTCGAAAAAGATTACGTTTCGTTTATTTGTAAATAGATAGTTTGTTGCATTATACTTAAATATATTTATTGTTTGTTAATATTTTTTATCGTGAAAAATGTTTGTACATTTATAAAGTATGCTTTGTTATTTCAATTTTATGAAACTTACAATTGCTTTTACACAAGAAAGGACAGAACTAAAAATAAAATAACAACAGTATAAAACCATGTTTTCTTCTAAACCATTCTCCCTTAAACAGCAATCATTTCGTCGTCATTGTGCAACCTCATAAATAATTTAAGACGAACATCAAATCAGTGAATCAGTGTGTTAAGCGTTAACAGACTTTAACTAAAACTGACACCGTGGCATAATTCAATAACAATCCATCATTTCGATAAATTATTCATTGAGTTTGCTCTGTCTTAACCACTTGGCACTTTGGTTTACAAGCGCATAAATCAACACGAATCTAATAAACTGTTAATCATTTCAGAGGCTCCGCTCAAACCAACTGTTCATAATTCGCTGGATGTTTTCTAATGTAATAAGACGAATCAAACTGTTCTTGGATTATATTAGCATTAATATAAAGTTGCGGCTTAACTACATAAAAGTGGTGGCCGCCAAAAACATTTTGACAAGATTTCATTTACCTTCATTCTTATTTATATATTATAATAATAAAATTAACAACTCTCTTATTTCTGAAAGCACCATGAATAACATTTTTAAAATGACATTGAAGTTTGTAACAAGAAGACGTTTTAACAAAAAAACAACTTCTTTTATAAACAGACAAATTGGAAGACTGCTTTCTTGCCTTCTAGGCAAATAAAAATGAATTAATTTTGTCACAGAATTTAAGAATGTGTAGGAGAACAATCAAACGTCGACTGGGGAATACATTATGATTAGGAGATCCTTTTCTTGGCATTATTGCTAATATGGAATGTTTCATGAGTGATATAATAGAACCATTTGCCAACAATAATTTAACAGTAATGTAGATTTTTTTATTCTTGATAATGAAGCATGCAATGTCCTGATGTAAATCAAGTTGAAAACATATGGTACTATATGAAGTATCCATTAAAACATCAAAAACCATCAAATTTAGACAAATTTAAGTGAAGAATCAAGGAAATAGCTAACTTACAAAAAGAATCGACATTTTAGAAGTCTAAAATATGACGGTAGAAAAATCAAACTGTTCTTGGATTATATTAGCATTAATATAAAGTTGTGGATTAACTACATAAAAGTGGTGGCCGCCAAAAACACAGATTTTGTCAAGATTTCATTCACCTTCATCCTTATTTATATAATATAATAATAAAATTAACAACTGTCTTATTTCTGAAAGCACCATGAATAACGCTCTCAAATGACATTGAAATTTGTTACAAGAAGACCTCTTAACAAAAAAAACTCCTTTTATAAACAGACGAATTGAAAGACTCTGTAAACGAAATCCTTTCTTGCCTTCTAGGCAAATAAAGAGTAAATTAATTGAGTTATACAATTTAACAATACGTCGACTGGGGAATACATAATGATTAGGAATTCCTTTTCTTGGTATTATTGGTAATATGGATCGTATCATGAGAAATATAATGGAACCATTTACCAAGAATAATTTAACAGTTATACGGATATTCTTGATGAAGTTCTCGATTGACCGAATGTCCCGATGTAAATCCAATTGAAAACTTATGGAATTGCATTAAAATCTTCATTAAAACATCAAATTTAGATGAACTTAAATGAAGAATCATGAAACTGGCTAACTTACAAAAAGAATTAACATTTAAGAATTCTAAAATATATAGGAAGAAAAATTCATTTCATGAGATGCGTCTTTTCTTATAAACTGGAGTAATTTATTGCTTTTCACATGCAAATTCAACAAAATTCAAGTCAGCGATTTTTTTAGCAAAGATTTGGAAGGACATATAATGGTGATAAATCGTCTCCAGTTTAAAAGAAATTAATTAGTTTAAAACAGAATTTGGACGAAGGACTTGAAGATGAAATTAGGATCGGGGAGAATTTGAATAAAACATTCGAGTTTCGGGATATCGACCGTAGCTATTTAAGGAAGAGGTCCTCCCGAGGGAACAACAATATATGCCGTTAGCAAAAGGAAATGTACGATTATGTTCCTTCCCGGAAACTTGACTGACATTTATATATAGAAAAAGAAAATCGAACGTTTCCTTGAATTAATCAGTATTTCATCATCGATTTTGCGAAATGAAATCAACTGTCTCGTAAAAAAGCAGAATCCCCAGATTTTCGCAGCAATGAAAACCGTTTATTTACGGCCGTCCGAACACAGCAAACTTGCCGCTCTTTTTACTCGTCCCGTTTAACACGAGGTCGCGTCGAAATGAAAATTGTCCAATTGTTAATTTATTTAAATAAGATTTATCTTTTTTTTTTTTTGATTGAACCCGAACCGTTCGTTTTGCTTCCGCTTTGACTGAAAGTTGCCTTTCATTTACGCGAAACTGGAATTGTAACACTCTAATTGCTTTCATCCTCTATTTCTTTATTTAAAAAAAAAAAAAACACATAACTGTGTTTGAAAACTTAAACAAACATAAAAGCTTGTTTCAAGTTGTCTCCAATAATGATTGGAAGATTAAGTTTGTTAAAACAACTGCATCAATTTCAATTGTTTGGGTTTTTAGAGTTGAAATTGAGTCTGGTGTAAAAGTAAATATTTGCATTTCTAATTGTACAAAATGCAACAGATAATATGATAACATGAAACAGGACGATTCAAATTTATGTGCTTCGTTTATTAACGTCCAATGTTGATTAATCATTTTAGAAGTGCAATTCCTTTGTCATATTCAATCATATTCAGTCAATTTACGGTCATTTTCAAACATGAAAATCCATAACAATCCATAAGCACAGAAAAAAGCAATACACGTTTTTGGTTTGTTTTATTTGAATATTTTTTATTGTAATTATTATTTAAACATTTTTTAATTAAACTGTGGGTTATTGAAGGTATTTTACTACTATTTCTTTTTAACAATTATTCTCTATTTTGTAAATGTTAAAACGCTTTAGGGGTCCTTTAATGATATAAAGACAGTCAAAAAATATAAAATTATATTATACGTTATTTTAAAGTTAAAACAGTTGTTTATTTTATTCAGAGCCTAACAAAATATTTTGTTGCATAAATTAATTCCACGATTTTATTTACTTAACGTACCAAAGGTAACTCGATTAAAGCACAATGTCCCGATTTAAATCCAGTTGAAAACTTAAGAAACTACATAAAGTCTCCATTAAAACATCAAAAACCATCAAATTTAGATGAATTTAAGTGAAGAATCATGAAACTGGCTAATTTTCAAAAAAAATCAACGTTTTAGAATTATAACTTACATATATCTTATAATTCGACCTATTGAGCAATGAATAAAAGAGGATGTCTCAATTCCCTATTTATTAAAGATCATTTCTCATATACGTCGAAGCTAAGCGGTTCTGAATGTTCTTAAAAAAGTTAAAATTGAAAGAATTTGCATGATCACCACATTCCCTGGATATGGACCCAACAGATGGATTACTGAAGTAATTTAGTACTCTTTCTTTTTTAACACAACAATTATTCTCTATTTTGTAAATGTTAACTCGCTTTAGGGGTCCTTTAATGATATAAAGATAGTCAAAAAATATATAATTATATTATACGTTATATTAAAGTTAAAAAAGCTGTTTATTTCATTCAGGATCTAATAAAATATTTTGTTGTAGAAATTAATTCCACGATTTTATTTACTTAACGTACCAAACGCGAATTGTATAAATAAGAGCGTCTTTATAAAATTAATTAATCAATTTATATTCCAAGTGTTTATTTTCAATCTTTTGATAATTTCGAACAAAACTTCCGAATCGGATTGCTTCAGCCTCGACTTCTCGGAACGGCATTTATTATTTTAATCAATTGGCTGATTTTCTCATAATCAACGATAATTTGTGTTAATTTCAAACATTTAGCAGGATTTCCAGGAAACGGAATAACAAGTAAATTAAATCCGATGAGAGAGATTTATCTACGAAAAAACATCCGCAGGCAATTATTTAATGCCGTCCTAGTTTCGACAATTAATAAGTGAAAAGACCAAGGAGACTGGAGGATTCTACGTTTTCCTTGGGCGGTTCGCGGTGTCCTAAATCATTCGGCGTAGGAAAAACGCGAGGGCAATTTATTAATCGTGAAATAAAATCCTCCTTTGTCATCTTCATAAGTTCCACTCCTCGGCACCAAATCCACAACTCCAGAAGTAATTAAAATGGAAGGCGATTATGGAATTTTCAAACGGGGGTAAATAAATTCCGCCGCGGAGGAATTAGACCTCAATATTTAAGAGATGAATAATAGGTAATTATGCTTTTTTTTGTTTATAATGGTGCTTAAGAGATTAATTTAATGTTTCATTGTGTACGAAATCAAACAAATAAGTTACTTTGTTTTTTATTAAACAAAAAAAATGTATGAAATTGAGTATGGGTCGAAAACTACAGAAAGCTCGAAGCGGTTTTCTTGATTTTATTCCGAAGGAAAAACAGAAACAGAACCGATGGACAAGCTGTTATAAATTAGACCGATTCGGTTGTGGCCACTGAGAAATCTCCAGTGGCAGATAAACCATAAAATAGGTTGAATTGTTTGTGTGTGTTTCAAAATTATTCGGATTATTCGATTGTCCAATACAAAGTGAGATTTTCTACGGTTGTTTGGAAATCGTTTATATATTTTTTGACCTTTAACATTTTTACAGCAAAAATATATAAAATTGTTTGGTATTGAAAGGATTTTTAATTTAAACGAACTACTATTAAATATTTGTTAATAAACACAAAGTTATAATTGAATTTAAAAATATATTTATTTTAAACTGTCTGATTAAACGTTAAAGCAAATAATATTCAAATCCCTACAGATAATTATTGCAACTATGCCATAAATTTGCAGAAACAATTTGGAAATGTAATAAAGTAGTTTTATTGATCGATTTGAATGTGGATTATTTGAACATAAGAGCAAACAGTATTACAAATCAATCTAGATAATTATTTCTGTCATACCATTATTTTACTGTAGGTTTTGCACTTCCAAGAATTAATTGAGGAAAATTATATACATACATTTTTACATTGTTTCACTATTTACTATATATGACTGTCCTATCGTTGATTTTTTTCTTTTTAACTTTTTTGTCATGTTTCAAGAGCAGTGTTAAGTTTGTGCAAGAGCTTTATCGTTAATCTTATATTATAACGTCGAATAGTGGTAGGTTTAGTGAGTAGTTCCCTTACACTAGTCCCACATTACTATGGTATACTATATCAAATATGCGTAACAATATCCCCCACCATAATATTTAAGCTCTCACGAGGCGTACAGAATCGGTTTTAATCTATCTCAGGTTGTTCTATGGCCAGTCTCTTCATGAGACCTTGTAATAAGTTACTGGATATTTAGTCGATGATTTTGAATAATTAATACAAGTAGTAAGTAACTCATTTATACTTGTGGCCATTCAGGTATATATAAATTACGAGATATTAAGACTGTAGAAAAAAGTATATAGAGAATACAAGTGTTACCCCAAACAATTTGGAAAAAAACACTGAAGAATGTGAAATTCCGTTCTTAAAGTTATTTAGACCTGTGAAATTTATGTTGGTTCAGATCTGTTCAGTGAGAATGAAAACTGATAAATTATAAAATAATTTGCACAATTGCTATATTTGTGCAACTAATAAAAATAGCATATGGAACATTCTTATTTTCTTATAATGTTAAAATATCAATTATCAATTTTGGGTAATATCTCCCAAATGGTAAAAAAATATCAGTGACACGTTATTAGAATTTATCTACATTTTGCGACGTTGCCACATATAGAAGAAGTATAGTATTGTTTATATATTATTATTTATACATAATTATATACTTTAATTTTTTATTTAACATATAAAATTTTCTTATTTCCAATGGAAACCACTATCGAATTTGTATTTAAAATGTTGAAATATTAATTATCAGTTTTGGCTAATACCTCTGAAATATTAAAAAATATCATGGTATAAACAATACCAGCTAATAACTTCATCATCAAGAGAATCGGAGATATTGGAAAAATGCAGATATTTATAATAACTGTAATAAGTTACTGGACATTTAGTAGATGATTTTGAATTATTAATACCTCAAACATTTTGGAAAGAAACACTCTGAAGAATGTGAAATTCTGAGTACAAACATGTTTTTAAAGTTATTTAGACCTATGAAATATTGAACGTTTCCTACCCCGAAGGGAGGGAAACGGTTATTTCAGGTCTTGCCAAAGGCTTGACCTATCGGAGATTACCTACCGCATCTTTCATGCATATTTACCCAAAGTTACCAAATTCAGGCCTCAGTCCTGGCCGAAGGAGGGGATTTTCCCCACCACTTGGCCTTCATGGTGCCGGGTAGCACGCACCGCTTAGGTCCGTGAGTCGTTAGTACATGTTCCGATTTAAGCCGGCAAGGGCTTGCTCAGGTCAAGCCTTTGGCAAGACCTGAAATAACCGTTTCCCTCCCTTCGGGGTAGGAAACGTTCAATATTTCAGTTCTGTGCCTTTGGCTTGACCTATCGGAGAGATGTTTAGTTTCTGCCGGCACCTCGCGTACTGTGACCCTGAAAAGAATTACCCCTATCGACCTTAACTACTTGCAAATAAACCAGGAAGACCCTTTTTTTTTATTAAACATAACGTCATACATGAAAGTAATGAAATTCTAAAAGAAAGAAGCTTAGAATATTAGGCGGGGATCAACATTCTCGAGAAATCACTTACTCTATTTGTCAACCAAGACTAATCTAATTGACTGGTTCAAACACATTCAATACTGCTTGATTTTGAGATTTAGATTTAGGTTTCTGCACCTCCTTACAATAGTACTTAAAGAAGTTTTTAGCACCTTGCCAATTGCCTCGCTTCAAGATTCCATCCAGCTCCATCCCCTGTTCAAACCTGTACGAAGCCACTGCCGAACGGATAGACCCTGGACTCGTGCCAATGCCCAGGCCTTTGAAAATCGTCTTTAACCAGCCGGCGATCATTGCTTTCGATGCCTCGGCGACTTTCCCTCTCGTCGTAATAAATAGCCTAATTAAGCCTGGCACCGCCTTGCGCCTCTCTGCTGACACTTCTATTAATCGCTTCACCCAGAAGACCAAATCAAACTCTTGTTGCTTAGATTTTGACAGCTTCCATCCAGACTGTCGATGCCGTATATTGTCAGTCTTAGACCCAAAGATCGGCCAAAAGGTAATAGACTCTCGCTGTGACACATAACTGTCCGCATCTATGGCTAGAAGAGTGAGATCGTGAATGCGCCTCCCCGAAGCTAACAGTAATAAAACCGCTGTGTGTCTGGAGACCTGGAAAAGGCTATCCCGGTCAGGGGGATGACTCTTCAACCACTCAATTAGCACTTCGACGTTCCAGATACTTGATTCAATAGGTGTCTTAGCTGCTTCTCGATTACCTATTGCTTTAATCATTGATCTGACTAACGGGTGAGCACTCAACCGATTTTCACTACCTGGGTTGGCTAATGAGCTAACCACCGATTTCTTTGTTAAAATAGTCCGGTAACTCAGCTTCCTTTCATTTGCTAAATATCCTAAGTATGAAGCAAACTGCTGACCCGACGGCTGGCTAGGCGGTACCCGGTTCTTAGCGCACCACTTCATCCATTGGCTCCAGGCGGAACCATATGTCTTCCACGTTGAACTCCTCCACGCCGATGACACGAGGTCTAAGTTGGAGCTACTCAAGCCGGACACTAAATCGGCCCACCCCGTATCCGCCAAACCTCCAAACACAGGTCTTTCACGTTCTGGGGGGGCATTCCGGTCGCTAGATCCACCAACGAGTGCTCCAGGTTCCGTAGTTCGAATGGAGCTGCCAGACTCCTGCTCTTCAGTTCGCTCCGCCAAAAGGTTCTCTCCCATCGAGGAGCCACGACCAGAAATACTCCTTTCGCTGAGTTCAAGCGGTGTAGAACCTCCGGAATCAATGGAGGTGGAGGAAACACCCAGGCTAGGTCCACTACCCAAGCCCTGCTGAAGGCATTGATGAATGCTGCTTCGCTGTCGCTCGCCTCCAGCGTGACATATGCTTCGACTACCCTCGACCGGCTTGTGGCAAACAGATCTATCTGCGGTGTTCCCCACTTCTCGAAGACCAGTTGCGTCGCATTGCTCTTCAGGTGCCAGTCCGTGAGAGGCATTCCTCGTGATAATCTGTCTGCCCAGCAGTTGTATATTCCTGGCAGGTAATAGGGAACCAGGTGAATTCGCTTTCGGTGACACAGAATCAGGATCTCCTTGACTACCTCTTGCAGAACTTTGGACCGGGTGCCTCCCTGCTTCCTGATATAAGCCACTACAGTTTTGTTGTCGGATTACAACATCACTGACCTGCCCTGGAGCCCCCTCTCGAATTCCCTGAGAGCTATCAACACGGTGTAAAGCTCCTTGTGATTTATATGCCATTGGCTCTGCTTCTGCGACCACTGACCCGCTCTCGTCTCGCCATTCAGATGGAATCCCCAACCCTTCTCGGACGCGTCTGTTGTCAGAAATATTGTCGGGTGATTCTGGAATAAAGGACTCGTCAGGTGGAGATTCTGCTTCCACCAAATACAGTCGTTCACGGCAGGCGTCGGAATTGCCCTCTTCTCTTTCGGTTTGAACTCTGAGAGCTGCAGGACCGCTCTCTGCAAATTCCTCGAGAAGAGACGACCCAGTGGATTCACTATTGCTGCGAAGTTGAGCTGGCCCAGTAGCGACGTTCCTCTTAGCCAGTTCCATCTGTTCCCCGCTAAGATCCAGTCGATGACGCCCAGAATACGGACCTTCTTGTCCTCCGGCAAGATTTTCAAGTCCCTTTCTGTGTCCCAGATGATTCCCAAGAACTCCAGATTTCTTGACGGAGTGGTCACTGATTTCTTCAGATTCACTATCCATCCCAAATACCGAAGGCAATTTATTATTCGCTCCACGTGATCCCGCAGGATCTGAGGGTCCTGGTGCACAATGAGAAAATCGTCCAAATATACTAAAACTCTTACTCCCCACTGACGAAAAAAATTTGCCAACCAGTTGCTGATTCTTGTGAATGCTAGAGGAGCCGTAGCTAGGCCAAACGGAAGGCATGTCATATTGTAGACTTGACCTTTGTACGCTAGACATAGGTATCTCCAGTGACGCATGGCAATCGGCACGTGGAAATAAGCCTGAGAAATGTCCAGCCTCACCATATAGTCGTATCTTCTGAGGAACCGAGGAACCCCCCGTTGATTGACCAGGCGAAACTTGTGTGGCTTGAGATACTGATTCAACTGCTTTAAATTGAAGATCTGTCTTACTGACCCCTCCGACTTTGGGACTAGAAACATGGGCGAAATGAACCCTTTTGACCACTTTGCCTTTTTTAACACTCCCTCTTTCAATAACTTCTCTATCTCCCGAGACATTTGCCGGGACTCTCTGGTCCCTAATCTTCTTATATTTTCCTTTAAAAACGGCACTGTAATTGGTTTCTTTACGAAGGGGATCTTGTAGCCTTGCAACATTTCCAAGATGTAATTCGGAGCCCCTAATTGCCGCCACTGGTTGATAAAGCTTTTCAACTGACCCCCGCGAAACGGATAGTCACAACCTCTTGAACCTGACGCGGTCTCTTCTGCTCGAGCTGGAACTTGAAGGCGGTTTTCTGGAATTTCTGGTGTTGGTGCTAGTGCCTGGTCTTCGAAATGAAGACGAATTAGATGATCTGTCTGAACCTCTCCTTTGGTCTCGAGGCTGGATCGAGCTATTTGAGACACGACTTGGTTGGGGCCTGGGATTGCGAAAACCTCCCCCTCTAGCCGCTTTTGGGGGAAAGTTCCGAGACTTTTGGTATGAGTAAAAGACTTTTTGAAAGCCACCTCGTTGATCAAAAAAACTTTGACAAGGCTTCCTCATCGAACAGGTGAGACTCAGAAGGAGGAATTTCAGCTAGCTTCACCGCAAGATGACTATCCTTGGGCTTAAATGACTTCCTCCTCAACTCAATCAGTTCTGCCCGTCTCGCACAAGTATAATGGAGCAGATCGTCCGAGATCTCCCTGAAGACTGAGTGGCCCAAAAAGTTGTCCTTAATTTCGTTGTATACATCGGGATATTTTTGCGCAATCTTCTGCATACCCTCGGAAAACTTCTGTCGCTGCTTAAGAAGACCATGCGTGATCGTTCCTACCGTTTCTTCCGCTTTTTCTAACATTGAATTAGCAAAAGATTTGGGCACCAGGGTCTCCAACTGACTATTCACCTTGAGAGCATCAAATACCGGCGAGGCTTGAAGTTTTCCCTGGACCTCCTTGTATCTGATTCTATTCCAGCCTGGGGTACCCAGCTTCTGACACTCCAAGCCCTGTGCTTTGATTTCCGGAGTCGGAGGCGGCACTGTCGGCGCACTTTCCTTAACCTGAGGAACTAATGCCAGAGCTTCCAGGTCAACTGACGGCTTTTCTTGAAGTTCCTGCTCAGACTGGCTCTCTTCATCGGACTCATCTATACAATCGTCACTCCATTCAAGTTCGGCATCCCTGTTCTCCAACTTATCCAGCAACACCTGGGACATGTTCTCCATTCTCTGCTCCATCATTGCAATCCTTGATCTCTTGGCCAGCTTGCCCTGCAGATTCGAGCCCTTCCTTTTACCAATAAGGCCATCAGGGGCATCGTTTTCATCCTGTTCCTCCTCCGAAGAGTCTTCCTCCGGTCCTAGCAAGACTGCCGCTTGCCTACGGGAAATAAACTGCTCTCTCAACGGCTTCAAGGCATGCAGAAATAGCTCTGCCTGACTTGCCGAACCCTTGATCCTGTTCACCACTGCCGGAGGGCTCATAATCAGGGCCCTACAGAAGGCCCAGTTCAGCATATCGATCTTAAAGTCCCGATACTGCTTTTCCGGCAAATCCTGAATTGACGGATTAAAGGCGCGTGCAATTGCTACCGTAGGTAGGGCAAATCTTAGCTTGTTGAACACCTGGGGATCTATCTTGTCCCCAAAAACCTCTTCCTTGGAGAGATTAACCACCTTCCAGTCTCTCCAGCCAACTGGTAACCACTCTTCCGCTACCAGCTTCAATCTATCCAGGATCCTGTCCTGTTCCTCAGTTTCAGCTGCTTCCTCTACCAAGTCCTCCATCGTCACGAAGGCCGATTTTCGAACATCCATCTGTAAATTTAGAAAGAAAGACTGAAGTCAGTGAGGGTTCTGGTCAGCCGCTTGAGAGAGAATGTCTACAAGCAGGAGTTTGTGTCATCGAACAGTGAGCTGTGCTACACATAGAATCGCTCCGTTTTGTATGCTTTACCAGGATTGAACGCCGGTATCAGCAAAACCCCGAGCCGAGGGCTGCGGAGACACTCCTCGAGCCGTTGAGGCTGCTTAGCGGAGGTTATGCGTTTCGCAGGCCGTGAGAGCAACTGCTACGGTTGTGTTTTCCAGGATTGAACGCCGGTATCAGCAAAAACCCCGAGCCGAGGGCTGCGGAGACACTCCTCGAGCCGTAGGCTGCTTAGCGGAGGTTAAACCGACGACTGTGTCTCAACCTGAGCCTCCAGGGAGACGTCTCGGCTCCTCGAGCCGCAACGTCTGCGGCTGCGGCTCACTTGAGCCTTCCAGGGAGACGTCTCGGCTCCTCGAGCCGCAACGTCTGCGGCTGCGGCTCACTTGAGCCTTCTAGGGAGACGTCTCGGCTCCTCGAGCCGCAACGTCTGCGGCTGCGGCTCACTTGAGCCTTCCAGGGAGACGTCTCGGCTCCTCGAGCCGCAACGTCTGCGGCTGCGGCTCATTTGAGCCTTCCAGGGAGACGTCTCGGCTCCTCGAGCCGATACGTCCGTGTACCTAAACAGATTTAATACATAGCATGATATCTTACCTTTACCTCTGGTCTACAAGCACGGGTAATTCTTTTCACTTATAAATGATTAATTATTTTATTAATTAATCTCTATTAAATAAGATTCACCAATCTTCGAACGTTACAACAACGTTTGGGTACATACACACTACTCGATAAACAATAGCGTACTAACGACTCACGGACCTAAGCGGTGCGTGCTACCCGGCACCATGAAGGCCAAGTGGTGGGGAAAATCCCCTCCTTCGGCCAGGACTGAGGCCTGAATTTGGTAACTTTGGGTAAATATGCATGAAAGATGCGGTAGGTAATCTCCGATAGGTCAAGCCAAAGGCACAGAACTGAAATATATGTTTATTCAGTTCTGTTTCATGAGAATGGAAGTTTTAAGTGATTTTAAAGACGGTGAGTAACTAATAATAGTAGCATATAGAACATTATTATTTTCTTGTAATGCTAAAACATCTATTGTATTGCATTGTATATATGTATGTATATTACATTATAAATACAAATAAAATTTTCTTATTTCCAATGGAAACCATTATCGAATTTTAAAATGTATGTAAACAATGTTACAGCTAATAACCTACGTCAGGAGGATCGAAAATATTAGAAAAATGCAAATATTTCCACATATGCAAAATACAAAGGAATAAAAGTATTAATTCATAATACCACCATTAAAATCCAATTAGGTTCGATCTCTCATAAAGTAGAGAGTGTTGTAAAGATAATAGGGAGTTATACCACAACCATCTTTCATTTTAATGAGGAATGTGTTGGAAACTACCACCGTTTAAACGTGTAACAAATTGCACAACTTATTCCTGCGACGACCTAACGGAATTGTTACTTCATCCCTGAAAATTTAGTTATGATTAATTGCCTCTTCTCTAAAACTTTACTACGTGATTTATTTAATTTTTTATATATCCCCAAAGTTTCCCGCTGTTATTAAGAAAAATATATCATTAAAAAATGTGGATGAACAACCGGGAGGCATTATTTTTCTTTTGTTTGGATTTTGCGGGAAAGTATCCGTATGAAGTGCGGAAAATCCGTGACATAGTAAGATGTGTGAGGTGGAAAATCCTCGCAGGGATCCGCGTCAAAGCGAAAACGAAAACGTACCTTGCGAGATTAATTTAATATCCGCTTTACGCAAGCAGTAATTGCGATCTTCCTTAATTTTCAGATTGTTTTACGGTCGTATTTTCGGGTTCCAGTTTAAAACAGGGGTAGATCTTTGTCTGATTGAAAGACAAAACGGAGGCGCTTATTCGACTAATTAATTGTTTGTTTATTATTATCATGACGTTGGGTTTTAAAATGGTTCAAAGAAATGACACTTTCATATCACAGAGTCCAAAGGGTCAAAATGAGTAACGTGCAAGGTCAAGTGCTTCATGCAAAGGCCGAAAGTTGCGTGCCGGAAAAAGTTCGTTCCTTGCAATTTTTATTGGTTCTCGGTGGCTGGGAGAAATTTACACTGTTCGTTTACTTTCGGAGGGTAACACGTAAAACCATGATTAGACTACGCGAAGGTCGCCGCCGTAATAATGTTATCAGTGAGATTAGTTACGTTGTGTTACGGATCTTCAGCCTGTAATTTACTGGAAAATATGCTTTTGTAACTCAGGAAAACATTTTTAGTAATTGATTTTTAATTATGGTTTTATTGTTGGTCGATTTATTGTTTTGTAAATGCCGGATTTTATCGAACATTTCATTTGTGTACTGTTTCCATACGTTGGTTTAGTCCTGGAAAATTATTTTGATTTAGACAATTTAAGTTCGCATTTTATTTGTATACAGATAATATTTCAAAGTAGGAAACTTTCAAGCATCTCTTTTAATTAAACTTTTTTCTTTATTTATACAGAACATCTAAACGAAACTTTGTTACTACAAAATAATATTTATAATAACTTCTACAAATATTTTTATTTATTTTTCCAATTAGTTGTATACAAAACGAAATAAATTATGCACATTATGCACATTATCAGAAAAATTCTTTTATCAATTTATGCATTTCAAAATTATTTACTGTTGTTATGATTAAAGTAATTATATAATAACACATGTATTAAATTACGTTTCCAATTAAATTTACTGCTTTATTAAAACATAACCAAACCGTTTCGCTGAAACACGCTCATTAATAATTAATAATTCAACAGACAATATGTCTATAATAATAATTAAAATGTACATCCAATTCGAAAGTTTATTATTTATTTCAAGTTATGTTTAAAACATCGCCATCTTTTACGAAACACCATTAACGTCGTCAATTCTCTCAACTCCACTGCAGATTCCTGTAAAAGTACTCTGTAACTCTCAGCTTTAAATTGTAGATGGCACAAAATATATGATTTCAAAAGAAATCTTTCTGTTCTTAGAAATATATTACATATTTCTATAAGAAATTAAAAAGTATTACAAATGGCAGAAAATTCAACAAAGAAAACTAGTCGTAAATGTAAAATTCATAAGAAAACTAAAATTACGATTGACTTTAAAATGATCTTATTAATGAACATTAAAAATAAATTTTACTAATTAGAGAGATAATTAATAAAACAAAAAATACTTTTGTTTATTTCCTATACAAATTAAAGGTCGCATTTTTTGTAGTTTGTGTAATTGAGTTGATTTAAACTTAATGGAGTTTGCGTGGGAATATTAACAAACCGAAACTTTAACATGATTAAAAAGAATTTGTAAAGTAATTTAATACCGGAAATGAATGATGTAATTTATTTTAATTTTTCAGTTACATTAATGTAACGAGGCAACAATAAAGGTGTCAGAGCACCAATTCTATTGAGTGTCACGGCACAAACATAACATTTTATTACATTAAGCCATCGACATGTCAATTTGCCACTTTTGTAAAAGCCTCACACATTTATCAGGAAATATTGCACGCTCTCCTTTTATTTCCTGTCATGCTTGCCTTTGGACATTCGCAGACCTTTTCAAAAAAAAAAAAAAAAAAAAACATATTTCCGCTTAAAATCGAGGATAGATTGAGATTACCTTCGAAGTGTCGGTAAGATGGCTAAAAATAGCACGTGCAATCGGCTGCGATTGCCTTTTTTGAAACGGTCCTCGGGAATATTTATTTACTCTGTCTTTGCGAAAATCTAGGCCATTCGATTTCCTATTTTTAAAATGTCGATTTCCTGTTTCTATTTATTTAATTTTATTGTATTGTTAGTTTATTTCAGTTTTGTATTGATTTAGTATTGATTTTTAAAACCTTCTATTTCTTAAAATTGACTTCAGTTAGTGTCGAAAAAATATTTTTCGATTTTTTAAGTACTCTTTACATTCTGATAGTTCATGATAATGTATATTGGAACATTCCTCCCATTCTATTTATATTAAAACTAGCACAGTATCGGAAAATTGTTGTATAACCGCATGAAAACGGCGAAAAACAATTTAGCGGGACAGACGCAGACATGGAAACACGGCGAGAGAGGCGAGGAGTAGCCGCATATTGATTCGGATCCTGGTGCATGCTCTGCACTGGGTCAACAACTGGAGGCCAGAAATTCGCGTGGCTCCTGCTCTAGCCCGCTTAAATGCACCGCTTCCTGCCTTCCCGGCTCTTCCCTGTCCTAGTTTAGACGGCTCCTGACCTCCATATCCCGACCTAAAAACATCCCATCCGCCAAACTGATAATTATATTTCAAGCCGAGCAACAAATTGAAGATTGGACAATGAACGCGAGGAATTTGTGGTGCAGGTGCACTTGTGCGAAGTTCCATAAAGCATTACACTAGACGAACCTCATGCGGGGCTTTATGTCAAATTCTTTGCAATCCCGGACCACTTCAGCACCGAACCTGAAAGCGACTCTCTATTACCGAATGCCGCAGTTTCTGCTTTCATGTTTAAACGATCGGGTACAAATAGAAAAAAAAATCTGAATCGGCGCTATTAATTGAATTTCTCGTTATCAATTCAAATTACGATTTCGATCGGTTAGTTTTGGTGGAACATCGGGGGAAGGGACGAGCTAATTTAAAATCAAATTAACTTCGCACCAGTGCAAAAACGTTGCGTCGGAAAAATTTACATTTTACCAATTAGTTTTTCTTGAGGGGGTGTTTAAAAAAACTTTTGATTTACTCCTTGATAAAGTTTTAAGGATGGATTAAGTTATTTCTTATGAAAGTGGGGGCGATTGCGAGGCCGATCCGTTCTCGAGTTGTGTTATATCAATTTGGCTCGGTAATTTCAGAGCAAATCTCCGTTTAAATGGCACGTAATTGTTGTCTTATGTGATGAGGACTATTAAATTTATACACTTGAAATAATGCTAATTTCGGTTCGTTCAAAATTATAATAGGATTAAAATTTAAATTAATATAATTGTTTAAAGATTTTCGTTAGTGTGTATTATTATCTTTAATTTTATAAATTTTGTTTACTGTTGGTAAAAATAAATAAAAACCAATTGAACCTGCAAATATATGTTTGTTTAAGTTCAAGCTGCATGTATAAATAGTAATAATGTAAAAAATATATATAGATTAAAAAATAAAATAAATAATTTAGTCTAACATAAAAACTAGATTCGATGGACGTTATCTAATGATTTTTTTGGATTCTTCTTGTAAAAATTTACAAACAAACAGTTACAAATCTAGAAATAAAAAAAATAAAATTGATATATTATTTATTATATAATTATATAATGCAGTAAAAATCATTTATAACTGGCGCATTCACCAAAATATATCCATGTTTATAAACGTGAATAGAGGCTGTGGGTAAATTAAAGTTAATTGAATTGCAATTACCCCATGAAATACTGATTGTGTATAATATTATATTACTGACATTTATTTGTACCTGTAAAAAACACCAACAACGCATTCAGAAATTTGTTGTACAAGTAGGTACCTATTAAAATACAGAATTATTAAAATTTAAAGTCAATCGGGAAACGTATTGTGGTTTCTTTGTTCTATTTACTTCATATCTTTAAGGTATTTCAAACAAGCGTGTAGCACAATTTGTTTTATTAATTAATTAATGCTAAATGTTCAACATGCCTAGAGTAAAGAACAAGAAATAATTTTAGCTAATTAAACGAGTTCGATAGGTATAAACTAATATATATAAAGACAGAAGGAGAGATAATGCAAGTAGTTCCAGAAGACCCAGATATCCAAGACCGTCGTCTTAGATTATTGGCTCTAAGGAACAGGATGATTGCTGATGAATTTTTTGTCGATGAAGGCAGGTCATTGGTATCCGATCTGTTTCTTCTGTGGTCTTATCTCTAACAGCAAACCATGACTTCTATATGGAACGCCAACAGTGGGATGAAGAATACAATCACATTATGTTTAGTGATTAATCATTCTTTTTCTTGGGCATGCACGATGGTGATGCGTCGGTAAGGCGGCGACGTGGAGAAAGACGTGATCCTTTCTTTGCTGTGGAGAGTCATGTTTACAACACTATGGGTTTAATGGTATGGGGTGCTATTGCTTATGGTAGTAGTTCACCTTCATTTTCCGCTGGCAATATAACGTCGCAGTGATGTTTGGATGACGTTTTGGGGCCTTACTTTCATCCTTACATAAGAAGAGATTTCGGACTAATTTTTCAGCAAGATAATGCCCGTCCACATATTGTCATAAACTCATTAAACTTCCTGGAAACTTTCCATGCAAATTTACTACCTTGACCATCCAGATCTTCAGACCTTTCCCGAATCGAAAATGTATGGGATATGGGGGACGACGCTTAAGGAATTTACTTAATGAACTTAGACGTCAGATTCAGTTCGTGACGAATCAGATAACACAAGAAATTGTCGATAATCTCATTTAATCGATGCCACGACGTGGCATTATTAGCTTCTGACAATTTATGCTATAAGACTTTTGTTTAATATTTTAATCAATTATTGTTCTGTAATAGGTTAATATTTTTCCTCAAAATTCGCAATAAATAAATTATAATTAGGTGTGCGTTTTTTTTTGCACGCAGTATATTTTAAAATGGTATTAATTGTTTTAGATACTATTTTTATAAATTTTGGTAACGGTGGTAAACATGTAAGAATATCTTTAATCGTGTTTAGTTTTAGTAAGATTAATCAATCTCAATAAATTAATACTAAGTAACATTTATATTTTATGTCAAGATACAGAAGAAATCATTTATAACTGGCACATTCACCAAAATACATACATGTTTATAAAAATGAATTGAACATGGGGGTAAATGGAACAAGTTAATTGAACTGCAATTAGCCCTTGTAATACTGATCCATTGTATAGTATAGTATTCTATTACTCATTTTATTTGAGCGCTTCTTTAGTTTTAGTTTACCTTTAACCTTTATCTATCGCATTACTACAAGCCAATAATGATGAAAAGTGCTCTTATCCGATATATAGTATTTTTCTGTGGAAAATTGGGATAATAAAAGAGAATTAAGTTAAAAAAATATTGATTGATGGTTTGGTTTTCAATCGGGGTGAAAATACAAAATTGTGAAATATGGAATTCCGTTCTAGTGTCATCCCGTCAGATCGGATAACTTTGGCAACATTTCGCGCTGACGTTTCCATTATTTACGTTATTCACTCTTCGGTGTCCATCTCACTTACTGACGTGCAAATAAATAATACCGAGCCCGATTTCTTCGCTCACAGCCGTGCAATATTAAATATTGTTTCGCTTGAAATCCTCCAAAATTAAACTAAACTTGAGGAAATAGTTCGTTCGTTTATTAAATAATTTTGCGTAATCTGCGTAATGTTCGCCGCCGGAATGATATTCGTAATTCCGAAACGCCAACGTTAATACGCAGTACATTAAAATTTATATATTTATCTCGGAGGAAAAGCGGAAGTTGTGTATGAAGTCGGGCCGCAGTTCCTCCAACTTTCCCGTTGTAAACGAGTTACCGAAAACCGACTACCGCGTTCCCATTTAATTACACGAAAAGCGAACTTTGTGTTTTTGTTTTGGGGATAACATTAAAACCGTGTACTTTTTGATAAGAAAACATTTAAATCTCCTTTATGAGCCTGTAGTAAGATTATTCGTAACGTTACGTATCAAAAGTAATTTAAAAATGGGTCGACATGTTTCGGGTATTTCACTTTATGGACATGTGTCAACGAAACAATGTTTCTGTGTCTCGTTACTCTTAATTTAGTCTGTTACTGTCACAAATTTAACATATTAAGTCCCCGATAATGGATCAGTCCTTTTAATTAAACGAATGTGGTCGGCGGGAATGCGGAAATACTGTCAACCATTTCAGATTTATTTGGTGGCTATTTTTTCCGTGTCAATAAAATGCTTGATGAGGTTTCTGTATTTTACAAATTTAACGTCATTTTTAACACTGCAAAATATAAATTATTAACGTTTTCATAAAGGTTTTGTAATTAAATTTACTGTTATTATGTTAAAATATATGGTTTTAATTTGATGATTTGATTTCGTTACAGGAAATGTAAAATTAATATAATAATTTTATAATATATAAAACAGGATTACTCATAATTTTAATACTTAATTAGGGGCAATGTGACAAAAACCTTTGTTGATTTTTATTTCAATGAAATCCAATATTTAATATATATATACCGTATCAAAAATGATGAGCGTGTCTACTCGCATATTGAGACGGAACATCAATACCCCTTTGTAAACAAAAAGGAAAGATATACATGCAATTATGTGGGCGGGCCGAACTGACTGGAGGGGATCATTTGGTTTTGCTGCGTTTAGCATGCGGTTCGTCTCCGCAGACGTTGTTTTTAGTAATTTTATTTAATTTTTGGGATACATTTTTTTTTGAAAAAAGTAGTTTATTTTTAGAATACTTATTTTTGTTTTTGATATACCCTCAAAAAATATTTCATTTTACAGATTGAAAATTATACAAAGTTACGGAATTTAAATGGAGCATCCGAAGAACTCGAACTACATCCCTACGCATACGGAGAGTTACTAAATGCATTCGCAAAGATTAATTTACATTGTGCGCCGGCGCGCACCAGCACGGCGCATTGTCTCTGAGAGTAGGGATTCTTACTACCGGGCAAAACTTTTCTCTCTTTGTCGTGCATCCATCTCTTACAACATCCAGACACGAAGAGCATTTTTCGTACGGTATATATATATATATATATATATATATATATATATATATATTGGCATTCTCGCTTTAGCAAAATTTTACCTGACCTCAAAATTCTCTCAAATCTACAACTTTCAAAGTATAGAGTTAAATAACTGTTAATATTTTTGTGGGAGTGTATTCTATTGATATCTGCCATTTTTTTCCTTAATTACTTCGATTCTGTTATTACATGGCCATCCAAAACAGTCGCTATATTTAGATGACTTTAACTTTTATCTCAAAATTTCTATTTGGTTCAAATTTTCAGGTATGTTAGTTTATTATGTCCCCAACAAACCCTGAAAAATTCAACTATCGTTTCGAGCTTGAATCCGAGTTATAAATTTTCAAACATCTCGAAATTAGTCATGGAAAGAATGTATGTGATGGAACTGGAGCTACGACAAAAAGAACAGCGATGCGCCAATAAATATCACCTATTTCAATCCCATACTTTTTCTTGATGCTAAAATTTGTTGCACATGTCTTTAAGATTCACTTTATGTGTAGAACTACAGCAAGAAACAAAACTTCGAGAATAAGAACAGCAGATAGCGTATACAAAAGTCTTAAAACCAGTATTCTTATCGTAAATAATAATCAACTTATTCGATTGTTTAAGTGTGTTGTCATCAAAGCCGACAAAAAGCACACATCGTGATGGCACTGTGTGTATTATTTCAGACACACACCTGTTCATATAACGTCCTTCAATATCCACTAATAACTGACTAGAACAATAGCAATCAACACATCACCATCAACCAGTGTGATCTAGACACTGGCAATGAAACAAACAAAAAAATTAGTTCGGGAAATTAATATATACACCGATTAATGATTAGATGTAATCAGGACAAATATATCCTTCGACATTAATATTATCAGTGAACATGAACGTTAAGATCTAAAGTGAACGTATACGATTTATTCGATAAAAGTAAGCGGAATTACGAACAGAAAGATCAACTTACGGGATGCTATTACCGGAAACTGATGGAAATTTAAACATCAACGACATCAGCAATGCCTTTAATTTACCTTCAAGCTACATGAGAGTCCACGAAAGACGTAGAAATACCTTCTCGTAGACATAAGTACGTTATTATGGTCGTCTATTGTTCACACATTTACAGGTAATACAAATTGGGAGAAAACACAAACTTTGCTTTTACCAGGTTAAAAGTCAATTACTTCAGCTGAGATTCCGGATTCAGTAATTAACCAAGAATTGTTTGGTCTGGGTGGACGTTCAAAAAATGAAGTTGAAATTGACAATCAGAGGGTTGTACTATACTCACTGTTGCTTTGGAAACATATAAAACTCATTTAGTATTGAACTTCACAGTTCTGTAAAATCAATTAATAAAAGTAATGAATTGGAGTTAAAAATACAAATGAAAATGACAAAATATCACACAATCAAATGGGCATCAGTAGCAACGAAGCTAGAGAATCTTCTCTCTTCGAAGAGAGAAGAAGTCTGCTTCATAGTGGAAGATTTACTGTCTTTATTGTACATGATGTCTCTTTCAGGATTCAGATGGATCAAACTCTTTTCGTACTGTATACGGGACGTCCTATCGTATGCATAAGTGGTCTGCCACTTCGTTGACATCAGGGAGACAACCTCTACATATGGTTTAATGTTTTAGGTTTTTCATTATAATATAACATTTGTTATCAAGTCTTTTAATTTTAGAAATTGTTATTTAATGTTCCATATAATAAAATAAATACAATTTTGTGATTATAAAATGAATTGTGAATTCGGAAACACATTCTGGACATTCTGTAAATCGACTTTCTGAGGTCTAAGATGATTTATATTTAAGAATCGAATCGAAACGCGGCGTGAATTTTGTGAATTATATGTCATATATTAATTTCAAATTATGTATCAAGAACTGTGTTGGAGATTCGCAGCCAGTTTCTTATATTCAATTTTAATAATGAAAAAGACAAAAAGAAACACTTGTTTACTTCGCGGCTAATATAAAAACAGTTCGGAATACAAAATACATACACATAAATAATTATAAAATTAAGAGTGCAAATAATTTTTAAAAAATCCATTGTTGATAAAAATATGTCAAAATAGTGAAAATATAAAATAATTTTCAAAAACAGGTAATTCATATAATTTAGTCATTTTATTTATTCATTTATTTTTTTCTCAAATTTCTAAATATTTGTATAACATAACGTACACAATCTCATAAACAATTTAAATAAATAAAAAAGTACAAAATGTGTGTAAATGATAGAATCTGGAAACGATAGAATGAATAAACATTATTACTAGTATATTATATATGTTTACTCGATAAATAAATTAATTTTAATCTTATATATATTTTTCTTTGTTTTCATTTACAATATTGATATTTAATTTATTTGTTTAATTATAAAAAACATTAAATAATAGTAATTACAAAATTATATAACATGAAAATCTAATGTATACATTTTTTAATATCTTACACTCGAGGTTTTTTAAACTGAATGCAAAAACATTTAAAGAATACCATTTATAGAAACAGATTACAAATGATGAATGTGTTATAAGATACAATAACAAATAATGTTTAAAGAAACAATCAATGAAAAACAATTGTGAAGATCTCTTTTTCGTCGCTTATTACAACGAAATATATGTTACATTGTTAATAACTATTGTTATTTTATGGTTTTAATTTTAATCTACATAAAGAAATTAATAGCAAAATTGTCCATAAAATAAAGTTAAATACATAATACAGCATAAGACTAAATACAATTAACAATATGCCATTGTTATTAAATAGAATATTACATACTGATAACATTTAAGAAATTGTCGTGTATCGTGAAATTTACTCATAGGCTCGAACAATTTCTAAACAGTCGATCTTTTTTATTATATTTGTTAATAACATATATTATTATAACATTCAAAATGTTTTAATACGCACTATTTTACGTTTCGTAAATACTTGATTTTGTTACGAAAATAGTTAATTTTTGTTTCTTGTATGTAATATTTTAAATATTTTTAAAATATATCACATTAGTTCAAATACTAATTTAAATCATTTTTAAACTAATTCAAAATAATATTAATTAAGATTATTTTCATATTAGTTATTTAAATAATCGCTTTAAATAATGTATTTATTATAACAATTTCAAAAAAACAAATAATATTCTCTGAATGACTGAAGGTTAAAAAATTAGTTAATAATTTGCCGTATTTCAATCCTTGCAGTTCTGTTTATAGTATAAAATGTTATTCTGTAATTTCGTTACACTTTAGACAGTGTCAAAACTTATACTGATTCGGTTTTTGAACCTAAACGATGCGCGGTAACAGAATGTGACGGTCGAAATCAAGCGCTTCGAAAAGTGGCAGACCACTTATATATCCGATAGTACCTGAAAGAAAGTGCTGCATCTAACGTTAAATTTCAGTGTTTTTTGATTTTGTAAATGTATACATTTGTGACAAATATCTTGTATTTGCGGAAAATTATATTGCACTATTTTATTCAAAAGAAATCTGCAGCTTAAGTACATAGAATTCTTACGGTGACAATGCTCTGTCGGAGGCGATATTCAGAGATTGTTTCGACGATTCAAAAACAATGATTTTCAACTCATAAAGAACGTTCTGGTGCACCGAATAAATTGGAAGATAAATAATTTGATCACGGCTGAAGTCAGACGCTAGCAGAATTTGTATTAACATTACCAATAGATGAATCAACAGTTAACAGTTTAAAACGTTTAAAACCAAGACACTCGGTACCATATGTTTTGAAGCTGAGACACGTCAAATGGCGTTTTCTCATGTGTAAACTACTACTTCAATGTCCGAAAAGTTTTTTTTCTTGCACCATATTGTGTCTGGTAATGAAAAGTGGATACACGAAGATAAGGTAAAACGTAGAAAGTCATGGCTTATGCCAAACATGCATTAACATCGACCGCAAAACCAAATAATCATAGTTCGAAGCTCTACGGAATGTAATTTATTATGAGCTAATCAAACCAAATGAGACTCTGTTGCCAGAAAGATGGAAGAAAGTAGTGGCTAGTGATGACCAATACTTTGCATGAAATATTTTTCCTCCATACATTTTATATAAAGCTTTGTAAAAAATCAGCGGAAACTTATTCAATGTCCTAATAGTCTTTATAAACTTGAATTCTGGTGATGTGGTGACTCAAGTCTTATGGGACAAAATGTCTCCATCATTGCCATTTGGTCAACCAATAAAATTAATGAATCTTTGTTACCCTCAATAACAGTTTTCCTCATTATAAAACCTTTAACAAAATAACATATATGTAATCAGAGACAAAACATTTGCATACTAACCCTTTGTATTACTATTATTTATCAAATTGAACAAATCACTATAGAAATAATTATCTTACATTATCTCCAAATTATTAAAACTATTGATTATATTAACAAACCTGTGACTTATTGGGATTTGGGGAGTAGCTCAGATAAATACAGAATCCAAATAAATACAAAATACTTTATTAACAAATAACTAACAATAGGAAACAAACAATAATAATAATTATTTTAACTTACGCTAAGGGCCATCTTTAAGGATGAGAGTGACACATAAGTACATTGTACTTATTCCACCTTTTATCTCATTATCCTTGTGACTTTTTTCCAACTAGTTATCTTTTATATTTTATTTAATTATACAATAGACTGATGTTTATTAACTCCGACGATTTCCTTATTCAGTATGTAGTACAATCAGTCATCATCAACTATAATGTTACTATAAAAAATACATACTACTGGAAATCTCAAATAATGAAATAAAAAAAATTATAAATATCTACTATAATTATGCCTGACTTATTTATTATTACTCTTCTGGAACCGTAAAAATATTGAAAATTTTCCTACCTTTGAAATTAAATTGGCATTATCTCTAAAATAAAACCATAAGTTTTAACTTTTTTGCTATTATTACAAGTTGAAATATTCTACAGACTTGAAAACTGTTAATAGATTTCCCAAGTTAACTCCTGTTTTCAAAATATCATCAAAGTATTACATTTGAGTACAAGGTGACATATATTGGTCAGCATAGTATTTTTAAGGAAATTTTAATCTTTCAGTTTAAATTGTACAGAAGACAAATATTTTAAACAATTCTATAACTATAGTGGTTGGATAATTATAAGCAAATAAAAAAAGTATTTTTTTCATTTCATATTTTCCAACTTTGTTTCTTAGACTACTATTTCAAGTAAAAAAAGTTATTACATTAATTTCGATTTATTTGGCGAGTAAGAAAAATGTTCTAAGTGAATTCATCAACATTGCTAATACAATCGATAAGAATCGAAGCAAGTACACTATTAAATCCGCCCTCTATAAATCTTGGTTTATTAAAAACCAATAAATGTAATGCATTTCTATTTCTTAACACCGGTCTTTTAAAATATTAAAGATGTGATGCAGAAATATGACGAATTTGTGAAAATATTAAATGAAAATGACTCACAAACTAATATAATATGTGAAAATTGTTAAGTATTTGCTACCTTCAAAACAGTTATACTATTGGTATCAATATTTTCTAAAAATACAATTCTTGTAGTCTCATCTGGATATTATTTTCGCGTAATAATAGTATATTTTATTTGAAGTGCAAAATTATCAATATTTACATTTTTCTCAGTATAAATAGAGAACATAACTAACTTTATTTTGTAGAAAAAAAAATGTTAAATTATTTTATATGATTTAATTTCAATTATAATATAAAATATACGAAAAGCATAATGAGAGTTTTATATTCCATTAAGTTTTTTTATTTTTATATGACTCTTGTCCCTTGAACGTTTGAAAGTGCGATACAATAATTGTATATTTATATAGTTTAAAATATTCGTCTTTTTCCTCTATAATTATATATAAAATAGAGTAATTTCTTGTAAACAATACCATTATTGTAGATCAATATATAATTTCATATATTGCAATTTGCATAAATATTATCTATTAAATTAAATGAACAATATTTATATTCCGGAGAATGCTCGGGAAATATCATAAAATCGTACTACTATTTCTATTTTATCGCAATATTATCAAAAATATAACATTTCCCAGCACCTGTTAAAAACTTGTTTCTGAAATAAACCTTTCAGAATAAAAAGAGTAATCGGTGAATTTTGGAACCGTTGCATCGAAGTATATAATATATGTATTAAATCGAATATTCGGCTCGTTCGTGGATCGCTTTCCATTTAAGTTAGGGGCGAACGGGCAACTGTAACTTATCCGAACTTATCGTCGACCCCGCAACTTTTCGCGCCCACACGGTTTTGTTTCCACATTGGATCGCACCTCTGGATCGCATAAATTTTCATTAAAATCTCATCAACTTTATTAAAATATCGCGAAACAATATGAGTAATGTACACGAGTGTAAAAATATTGGGGCGGAAAACGGAAGAATTGTAGTAAATTATATTATTAATCGAGTGGAAAAAAAAAAACGTGAAAGCAGGAAAGTAATTCATGTGCAGTAAATGGAGTTTGACGTGGTGCGTTTTGTATTATTCGTGTGTTGTAATTTGCTGAAGATGTTTTATTAGTGTCTTCCGCCTTTTAATAAATCATTTTTCGCAAATTGTTTCGTTCGTGTGCCAGTTTTAATAAACGCGAAATTCCTGTTTTTGATAAAGCAATTATCCCCTCAGTTTCACAATTTCGTATGTGATTTATTTTACCATATATGCTCTATTAAGTCTATGAATATAGAATATATTTAAATGTTATTATTTTATATATTGAAATATTAAATACCGATTTCATTGCTAAAATAAATTACGATAAATTTAATGAGTAATATAATAACATAAATTAT
The DNA here is from genome assembly GCF_024364675.1 of Aethina tumida. Lineage (NCBI taxonomy): Eukaryota > Metazoa > Arthropoda > Insecta > Coleoptera > Nitidulidae > Aethina > Aethina tumida. The sequence goes on from NC_065439.1 coordinate 11,509,011, forward strand.
GAGTTCAAGGAAAATGTCATTTGGAAATAAAAGTACATAATTTAGTGCGCTAAAATAGCTATATTGATTAAGTTAATGTTCATGCTAAGAATCCATTAAACCATAAATAAAAGTTCATCGATATGAATGAAAAAAAGAACTAACATCATTTATTATTCATGTAATTTAATGAATTTAAACCCTTCATAAAACCCGATTAAAATAAAAAATAAATAAATAAATAATTAAAAGTTAAATTATTTTTACTTATTGTGGAATATCAGAAACTTAAATAATTAAATTCTATTTTTTTTACAGGGGTTTTGATGATTTAAGGTTTTTGTCTAGAATTAAATTTTAACTTTACGAACGAAAGGGGAAGTAACAAATGTCACTATTTTTTAAATATTTGAAATATTATTCTTACTATTAATACAGATTGGGTGATTCTACCCTCATCTAAGGAGGACTAATCGTCGGATATAAAGGTTAATAATCCTATTAGATAGAAATTGTAGTCAGACATCACTAAAAAAAAAAAACATTCTCTAATTTGTCGTCACAAATCTTTCAAAAGTCTAATAATAATTTACTTTTATAATTACTACTTTTGTAATTAATCAACAAATCAATTTTAATTTACCATTAACATTTGAAATACTATTTAAATACAATAATATATATTGTTATAACTTCATAAAACATAAACAACATAGAATATAAATAAGTGAAATATTTTTTTATTGATCCATGAAACAAAACTTACAAATAGCTAATGAAATGTTTATTTATAGTCTAATTTTATTGAGACATATACAATATAAAAATACAATATTATTTCTATTTTTTGTCTTTTAAAAATATGGATTTACATAATATAAGTTGCTTAAAATCTTATTCTTGCTCAGGTTACTCCACATTATTACGGGATAACATTTAGATCTTTGTTTTTTAATAAAACCGCTATTAAAATTCATGGTTTTAAATCAGAGTTCGTATTTTGATCTCTTGTAACCGATCCCGAAACGATGTTCCGAAACTATCGACTGCCAATGCATAAATTTTCTTTGCGGCAACGCGAATCTATTATTTTTCCTTCTTGCGTTCCAGCAATTTCCGTAGAGTAATATTAAAATAATGGAGAATGTAATCTGAATGTCAAGACGCACAGCGACGAAAATCCTTTGAAAATACCACATCGATTTATAGTTTATTGTGTTAAACAAAATGCGGCGATAAATAAGTGTGTCCAAATGAAGGCATTTTAGCAAACTCGCAAACCAAGAAATGTTAAACTTGTTTAACAGTTCGGCCCTTCAATTTTTCCAACTTTGTAAATGTTTTTGTGCGGGTTTCGGTCACGTTTCTGGAGTTAAAACCGACTTTTTTACACTGCGGACTGAAAATAACTTTTATTGAAATATAATGATGTTAGATTTAATGGAACTGGTCTCATATTTTGATTGATTTCTATACACACTTTTCTAACTGATATCATAATCCTGATTGTTTTTTCGAACTGGGTTCAATTATTATCGGTTTGCAAAAATTTAAGGCTTTTGACACCATAAACCAATATAAAAGGAAGCCAAAATTAATTTATAAAATCTGAGTGATGTTCAGTGAAATGGAGTTCCCTAAGATTCATTTCTAGACCTGCTGTTATTTATAATATATATAAATGATTGGATGATTACTTTTTAGTGAAACTGAAGATCCCTGCTGCTGCACCTAAGCACACTCAACCATTGAAAATCATGCACTGAAATACAAAATAAATTTTCCTGTGGATAAGAATAAAGGAAAAAATAATGTTTACATTGATCAAACAATTTATTGTCTGACATGCATATAAAATCAACAAAACATCGAATTCAATTTCGTTTATCGATTAAAATAATTAAAGATATATATCAAAAGTTTGGATTGCCTTCAAGTATGCTCTAAACTTTACGAATCCTCGAAGATGGGAACAACAAATATTGATATAAACAGTTTATAGACAATGTGGATTAAATATAGCGTGAATTTCGTGATGCCATCGTGTGTTAATAATCAAGCTTTGTCCTAATATAGACAGAATTTCCTAATCAATAAATTAGTGTGACCGAGATCACACTTCTCGCCAATGTGATCGTTTATATTTAATTTTGTGTTTGCGTCAATTTCTAGTTATAAATGTATAATGAATGAAAAATGTTCTGTTGGTTTGTTGATTCTCTATTTAAATATTGACGATGAAATCTAATTATAATCCTGATTTTGTAATATTGATAAGATGAATAACAATTTTAGAAATTTAGATGGTATTTAAACTAAATTAAATTTAAAACGCTGGTCTTTTATAATTAAAAATACACACAGTGACATAGAAAAAGGAATGCATAGACCTGATGGTCATATTGATTTTTGCTGTACAGTTTTAGGTGATTGAGCATAATGGGTCATTAAAAATTCAATACTGAAAATTAAGAATCTCCACGATGATCCAGATGCTCACCTTGGCATTGATTTAAAGATGAAATTTCATCTCATTCTATGCCAATTCTACTTGAATCTGAAGGTCTGCCAAAGCGGAAGTCTATTGCCTATAATATCCCACACGTTTTCAATCGTTGGTAAATCCGGATATCTTATTGTTCATGACGACAAATTTACGTGGGAATGATGGAAACATTCCAAAGAAACCGTCGCAAAATGAGGAGTTCCAAAATATCCTAAATATATATTCTATTTTCACAAACAGAAGTCCTGTTTTTTTAGCCAAATACTCCCTTAAACTTATTACCAAATTAATGAAATTATCCCTTAAAAAATTCAAACGTGAAATGATTATTAAAATGTATTAGCTCATTTTTTTAGAGATCAGTAAACAGTTTCTTCTACAATCCATATTTTCAAACAAAACATAATAGTCGATAAACACAATAATTGCTAATTTTCATGTTAGTTGTTCTAATACATTTACAAAAGTATTCCAGTATTCAGTATTCCAAGGCAAATGTAAATTAAAAAAAAATGTTTACATTGATAATTAAAAATATAATGATAACGAAAGGTTCGACATCCAATTACAAATTTAATCCAGGCGAACGGAAATAAATTTACATTTCATTTCGCATCGATAATTTTTTATTTTTATATGCAATTAAAACTGAGGATTTGTGCCCGAATTAATATTTGCATTTGTTTATTAAAATAACAATAATTTATCGATGTAATAATTAACAATAAAACTAGAGCAAACATAAAATAGATTAAATGAAACACAGTGCAAAGATTCATTGTTGTAGGAACACAGTGTTTAAAAGCACTTCCTAAAAAATAAAAAAGGACAAGTTTTCCATTGAACAAAACGCTCTTGATAAAGTATTGTCCATAAAACTAACCCAACGGCACGATTTCAAGACGCCTCAATAAAGTTTTATCTTTTTTGAAGTTGAATGGCCAAGAGTTTAATTAAATTTAGTGGAAAAGGTGGCAAAATGTGGGAGGTGTTTTTTGTGAACTTTAATGGTGCATTAACAAACATAGAAGGAAGAACGTTCAATCATTTTTTTTTGTCAATATTGTTTCATATTGTTGGTGGAAATGTGGTTTATCTATAAATATTCGCGCGGACGTTTTCCCATTTTCCGATAGGAAACAAGAGAGATCAGGTGTTCAATTCTGAAAATACCATTACGCACATAAATCCGAACGTCCGCTTTAACTATGCTGACAATTCATCCAATAAATTGGATGCAACAACAAAAACAATCTCGGAACGTTTATTTTTCTCTGTGTGTAAACAAGAGTTTAGTTTTTTTATGATTACGTTATGTGACTCTAAATGTGTTAAGTTTTTAAACAATGATTTATGCCCTCGCTCGCCTCCACAAGGTTTATTTTTATATTCAACAGAGTTTATAAAGAGCAACGGTCACACTAAGGGGCAGGTAAACATTAACAAAAGGACTAAAAAATATACACTCAGTGACAGGATATAGAAGACACCACTGGATAAATAGTAAGATTTCATTGGCTTTTGGTGAAGAGTTTGGGATAAAAGACGGTAGTAAATGATTATAAATTCAGAGTTAAATACTGAGTTGATCAATATCACTGTTTAAAACTAATGAATTGGACCTAATTGCGTAGGTACGAGGCCACTGTAACACATGTACTTAAATTTCTTACCCTCACAAATCTATAAAGAGGTGTCATAAGTCTGCAGACCTTGTATATGAACTACAAATGTAACATCATTCTGTACAAACATTTCGGAAACACCCTGTACAGAGTAACATGTCATGATAATTATGTAGAGTCAAAATCCAGATTAAATCCTTTAAAACTGACGCATTCACCAAAATTTATAGTTTTCAACCTACACAGAATTTCAATTCAATTATACATGTTTGACTAAATTTAAATTAACACTCATAATTTTTACCATAATTCTTGTTTAAATATCACATTTGTTCATATTGAAATTTCGAGTATTCGTGTACCTAATTTGCGTAGGTACGACGCCAGTGCAACTCCATGCACATAAATTTGTTACTCTCACATATCTCTAAATAACTGTCATAAGTCTGCTGACGTTGTATACGAACTACAACCCGTAACAACATTCTGTACAAACCTTTCGGAGATACCTTATACAGAGTAAAATGTCATAAAATTTATATAGAGACAAAATCCAGATTAAATCAGATGAAACAGAATTTCAATTCAATTATAGATGTTTAACTAAATTTAAATTAATATAAACACTCATAATTTTCACCATAATTCTTGTTTAAATATCACATTTGTTCATAGTGAAATTTCGAGTATTCGTGTACCTAATTTGCATAGGTACGACGCCAGTGCAACTCCATGCGCATAAATTTGTTACCCTCACAAATTTCTAAAGAAGTAAGTCTGCTGACGTTGTATATGAACTACAACCCGCAACAACATTCTGTACAAACCTCTCGGAAACACCCTGTATAGAGTAACATGTCCTAATATTTATGTAGAGACAAAATCCAGATAAAATCCTTTAAAACTGACGCATTCACCAAAATTTGTAGTTTTTAATCTACCCAGAATTTCAATTCATTTATACAAATTTTATTTAATAAAAACCCTCATAATTGTTACCATAATTCTTATTTGAATGTCACAGTTGGTCACGATGAAGTTTCGAGTGTACCTAATTTGCGTAGGTACCAGGCCTCTGCGAAAGATAAAATTTTCATCTCCATGCACATAAATTTGTTATCCTCACAAATCTCTAAAGATCTGTCATAAGTCTGCGGACCTTGTATATGAACTACAAATTTATTCGATTTTAAAAACAGATTCCAAGTTTGCATGTTGCGAAAGCTGAGAAATTTACATTCACAAAACTTGACAAACACGTCCCTAAACTAAGACGATAACCATCTGATTAATTAATTTAATTAATTAAGTTAATACATTTTTATAATCTGTCGCCTAGTACATTATAAAATGCTTTGAAAGAAAGACAAAAGTTCGCTTGGGATTAATGAATCTTAAAATCCCGATTGGAAAATATAAAAATGAAAATTTAATTAAATCCGGAAGTAGTGAGGGTGTGCTTAAAGAATTAAGCCCGAACCGTTCCATTTGTAAGCTTCGAATCGTTCGTGAGAGTGTCCAGGCGGAAAATTACAATTTAAAATTTTCCTTTATCACGTCGGATTTGTGTGTCATAAAGCCGAAATGATTTATTGATGTTTCACTTTTTTATACCCATTTTAGTGTTTGAATATGTACATCTCGTCGCATTTGATTTGATTTCCAGTAGGAGAGAACAACGAGTTATAAATAAAACTGCGCTCCTTGTTTACCACGAACTGAATTTATTTCCTCCGATAAGTCCACATCGATTAGAAACCTACGCGTTCGAGCGGAATCCCTTAATGCCGATTAGCATTTTTCTCGAAATGTAAAAGGCAGACAGCAAAGTCGAAAGGGCATTTATCCAGTGCCGGAAGTTAATCAGTGGGAAAGTCGCGCTCGAATGATTGATGGTTGCACTTGTACACTTGCATCGAGTCGAACTAGGTGTAGGTCAACAACAGCTAAGATCACTAGTTCGAAGGTTACTAAAGTAACCACCGACTAATCGATAATTTACTTTACACCCAAGTTTATTACGTGAAGTGAAGCAATTTTCTATTTTAGTATTTTTACTGTCTGTTGCCAATTCACAGGTAACAAAAATCAATTATATTCACATAAAAACGTGTGTACGTTATGGAGGAAATTTCTTAAGTTCCCAAATGGTTTAAGTACAGTTTAAAAGCTTCAAAACAACTTTTATTTAGTATTTTCTACTTGCAGGACAATTTTCAAACGATCATTGAAACACTCAATCAACCTGATTACTCAAAGTACATATACGGGACATTAAAAAAAAAACCGTTGACTGAATGAAACCGGAATGAATGAACACCACCGGCAATCACGTAAGTGACGGGGGCCCAAATTCGGAATCGAAAGCCGGTCCGGAGTCCGGACTCAGGAGACGCCGACTCGGGAGTCGCGGGGGCGCTTGCGTCGTCGTCGAGAGCGTCGCCGGTTCCCGTGTACCACCGGGACGCCAGTCTGACTGCGGACGGACGATTGCGTCCTGACGACCCTCTGCACCGCTCATCTATCGCATCGCGGCACCGATCGGCGTCGCGACGGACCGAATATCGTGTAAAATTTTTTGGGTCAACTTATTTTATTTTTTTATTTTTTTAATTTTTGTCGGGGTCGCGGTGGTGCGCAGCTGTGTGAATTTTTGTGGGATTTTTTGAGTATTTTTTTGGATGAGTTTTTGGAGGAATTTTTGGAAGGAGTTGTGGTGAGGCTAGACAAGATTCAAGGACTCCGTCAAGGATTTGTTAGTAACTTTTTTCTTTTATTTTTTCCTTAAATAAATTTGTATTATCTTTTTGATAAGATAATAATTGTCAACGTTAAATTAAATAAATTATCCAACTAAAATTTATGTTAAAATATTAAAAATAAACTACCTAGTTCAAATACAAAAAATTACCATTTTTAATTATGCTAATTTGGAAATGAAACTTGAAGTAACAAAAGAATAAAACGTACGAAAGTAATTGATAAACAGAAGTTATGTAACACTGAGTAGACGTTCATGGATTTAGCTTCAGTGACACAAATTGTTTTAACCCTTTTATTCTTTATTCAAAATTAATCAAGATTAATTACAAATAGACTCAATTATTTTGTATTAAAATTTATGATAGTTTACTGTATTATAAATGTTTTTAATTTATATTTTTTACGTATTTTTTAATTATTGCTTAAAAGTATTAAAATATTCTTATATTTATTAGATAAATATTTAATAGATTTTTTCTAATATTTAAAAAGAGATATTGTTAATATCTAAATATTTTAAATTTTTATATATTATTATATTACATTTTTTATTTTTCTATTTTGGACTATATATGCCTTTTACATCCTGTAGAATCATAAATAAAAAATATCGTTAAATAAATATTAAATAGATATTTATGAAATATTAAAAATATCAAAATATATATTTCAATATTAATGAAAATATTCAATTAAAATAAAATAAAATAAAATAAATTATTGTCCTATGAAAGGATTCAAAACAAAACCAGCAACAAAAGAAATGCAATACATTAAATAACATTATTTTTACAAAATGTATGATGGTTTATTTATATCATAATACATTTAATTTAAATTTATGTCCTTTTATTTAGTATTATTGGTGTCTTTTTAATTACTAAAAAATGTGTTTTAAATATATTATTATTATTATTATTATCTTTTTGTAATACTAGCAGTAGTTATATACTTCTAAAAACAAATACTTTAAATATAATGATTGAATGAAATAAGTATTTGATTAAAAATTTAATAATAAATATATAAATAATTTTTATTTTTATATTTTGAAGTCTAAATGCACAATTATATCAAATAATAATAAAAATAAAAAGCGTATACGTATTTTATTAAAAAATTTAAATATAATTGTAAATTATTCTCCTATAAAAGGATTCAAAAGAATGCCAACAACAAAAGAAATGCAATACATTAAATAACATTATTTTAATAAAATGTATGATGGTTTATTTATATTATAATATATTTTAATTTAAATTTATGTGCTTTTATTTAGTACTATTGGTGTATTTTTAAATACTATAAAATGTGTTTTAAATATATTATTATTATTATTATTATTATTATCTTTTTGTAATATTAATAGTCGTTATGTACTCTTAAAAAAATACTTTGAATATATTTCTTTAACGGAAAATCATAATAATTGAATGAAATAAATATTTGATTAAAAATAAATATATAAATAGTTTTTATTTTCATATTTTGAAGTCTAAATGCAAAATTATATCAAATAATAATAAAAATAAAAATGCGTATACGTATTTTATTAAGAAATTTAAAAATAATTATTAACAAACAAATTCATAAATTATTCTACTATGAAAGTATTCAAAATAAAACCAACAACAAAAGAATGCAATACATTAAATATATATATATATATATATATATATATATAAAATTTTAACAAAATGTATGATGGATTATTTATATCATAAAATATTTTAACTTAAATTTATGTCCTTTTATTTTGTATTATTGGTGTATTTTTCAATACTATAAATGTGTTTAAATGTTTTTGTATTACTAGTAGTAGTTATGTAGTTTCAAAAACAAATACTTTGAATTTCTTTAACGGGAAAACATAATAATTGAATGAAATAAATATTTCATTAGAAATTTAGAAATAAATACATAAATATTTTTATTTTTATATTTTGAAATTTAAATGCACAATTATATCAAATAATAATAAAAATAAAAAAGCGCATACACATACATTTTATTAAGAACTTTAAAAATAATAATTAACAAATAAAATTATAAATTATTCTTCAAAACAATATTATGACATATAACATAAAATAAATTATAAAACAACAATATATGAACAGCAAAAATATTTACTTACCTAATATTTAATACAAAATTTGAATTGAAAGAAATTTTTAAAATATAATAAATATAAGAATTTAACAAAATGATTCGATATATATACAAAAAGATTCTTGCCCAGAATTCATCCTCTCGTCAAACATTGTCATGCGAAACAATTCAAGACAAAACCAACAATAAAAAAAACTGCAATAATAACCGATTCGTCAATAAAACATCGTATTGTTTGCGTTCGGAATCGATATGGACGGTGGATGGTTATTTCGACGAATGTTCGAGGGGTCGAACAAATCCCGCAGTCTGATTTTCGTGCGTGCGACGAGATAAAAGCTGACATGCATCCACTCACGCTTTTTTTACTCGATTTTTTGTCCCGAGGATAAATTGGATACTGTTTGTGATACATATTTGTCGAAGGTAGATGCGATTGTCGATTAATCGAGTAGGATGTTTTGCCGTGCCTTTATTGGAACCATTCATTTTCATCCGAGATCATAAACACTTGTTTGGTTTATGTAATAATTAATGAATGGCACGAGAAGTACAGCAGTTAAAAGGACAAAGTGTCATCCCCATTTTTAAGAGGGTCCTACAACAGACCTAATTGCAATTTAATGAGGTTGAATAATGAAAGTTTAAAATGTTGGTAAATTTCAACGTCCCAAGTCAAAACCTCTTATGGACTTGAATTTTTAACAAGTAAACAAGAGTAACGAAGCTGCTTCTTTATTTATTATTTATTTGTTTTAAGTGAGTCATTTCAGTAACGATATTTATACAAAAGCTTCATAATTTTATTCTTTCTCATAAATTGTAGATTGTTTTTCGGGTTTGGATAATGTTTTCTTAATCTCGAGTTTAAACAAAACGATTCCATTAACTCGAATTCATAATTCGCCATTTTAATTATCTGCCTCAAAATCGAATTAATATTTTTTTTCCGTTCCAAATTAATTTGTAATCGGAAAAGTTATGTTTAAACTTTAAGGCTTAGGAACTTAAAATTAAGCAACTAGAAACTTAATTTCGGTAAGCACACAAAACGAGCTTTTAACTTCATACGAATTTAATGTTGAACGAGTATTTTAAACAAATTTTAAAGATATTTGTACTACTAGCTTTATCGCGTAGGCCCTTAATAATACAAAACTCGCCTGTATAACGTAGCAAAATTGAAAATTCCGTTAGAAAATCGCGAGATCAATGCGAAAATAAAGACAAGACGGAATTAGAAATGGCCGATCGCATTATCCATCCCCGCCGAACGCAATAAATACACGTAGCGGGCAACAAAAGAAAAATAATTTAGAAAAAAAGAAACGAAAGGAAAAACTAAAATGGAGTGGCTTTGTGCGACGTAAGAACGTGCACCGGCAAGAGAAAACGGATTTCGGAGTCTAATTCGAAATGTATCCGAGTTATTATTGTGCCGAGCGTTGGGAAAGGATGTAATGATCCTCGGCGGGGGAAAAGAATGGGAGGTGCGCGAAATCCCGAACGCGTTATTGTGCCGATGCAATTATATTTATATGCGCTGAATGATCATCTCGTATTTCTTCTTCAGATTAATTTTCTTCGTAGCATAACATTTATTTTATTTACTTTCGTATTTTTAAATGAAAATTGATGAACGTGGATGTTGCGATTAATAACACCACCAAATTACATAGAAATAAAGAATTAAAATAGAATAATTCGATTCGACATTTTAACTATGAGAATTTAGCAATTAATACTTTCTTCATTTACATGTATGTAGTGGGCACTTTTACCAACATTTTAACACATGCTGTAAGGGGTTACCGATGGTAATTTGATTACTATAGATAATAAATCGGTAAAACAATCGATGATGATGAACAATTTTCATTCAATTAATTTCAATATCACTAACCTTTGTTTTCGTTGAACAGATCTTCTTCAACTAATATGATGTCTCACACACAATACTCTTCAAATCTTGCACCAAACCGAAATATTAGTCAATTACTCACTGTTTTACTGCTCTTCAATTTATAAGACGGGACTAGTTAAAATTCAGGTTCAAACAACCTAACTATATTAACATATAAATATAAGAAAAAAAAACAAAACAAATAAAAATATGAAATTGAATGATTTAAAATTAACTTAAATACTTGGTAAAGAGGTTGAAATTTTAAAAATTGATTCAATAAACAGTAAGTAAAATAAAAACTAAAAGACTTGTATCTAGAAAAATTCTGGTCAACAACGATCCTACTTCAACCAATCAGATGAACTAAATAAATGTTCCTTTTATCAACATTGTTACCAAACTAATTTAAGAGTTTTCCTAAAGATATCCTAATCTAAATAATAATGTACTTGGTCTAAAAAACTTTAATACAATTCATTTGAATATTATTCAATTTATGATATGAGTTACTATTCTCTAAAATTCTACACAGGGATTATTTAGTCAACCGTTTAATTAATTAATTTAATTTAATTTACGAATATTTTATTAGTTTTTCATATAAACACGCAGCATTCATTTAAGCTTCAAACCCACTGTGCGACCACACCCTGACATTTAAAAAGAGTTCGAAAAGAAATCACATATGTTAAAAATCAAGTAACGTATAGATTAATATAAATATAATTTAAAATAAATTTTGTACAATTTTACGACTATTTTACGATTAACATATGCATGATTAATTTTAAAAAGACTCGTGAGAAGAGAGAAAGAGAACATGAACGTGCCCTAAAAATTTCACCCACGAATAACAGTTTTCTAGCTGTTAGAATACACTTGTCCGACGAACAATTTATAATACTCATTTTCACAAATTTTCCTTATTTTGTGCCATAACTGAGGCTAAATTAAATAAAAATTTTTTTGTATATATCAATTTCTTTCTTATATATTAATGCAATAATAACAGGTCTGCAAAGTGTTTTTTCACAATTGTCCTGCTTTTTTATCGTTGAAATTTCTACTTCTATCTAATCCAGGTCTTATCGAAGTAAACAGAATTATGTTAAAGTCTCTCCATATAAATATCAGTCAAATAAAAAACCTTACGAAGACTTCGTAGGAGCCATTTCAATATATTATCCCTCAAATCCGTAATCTGATGTAGATTTTTTTATACATGTCAATATCTCCTATTTTTTTATATTTTTATGTAAAATCACTGATTCGTAATATATGTTTACCTATGTTAATTCTCCTTCTTTACTTGTTATTAAAGTATATGAAATTAAATTAATTAAATTATTATTTAGAATTTTTTTTATTAAAGCAAGAAGAATTTTGTTGAATCATCTCTAAGCTCAAACATTAGATGTTACTACGTATTTCATCTTATCTGTTTAAATACTCTCAAATCCAAGTTAAAAATTTTTAAACACATCAGTCTCTCATCATTTTTATTGCATTTTCATGTTATAATCAGTGGTTTGTAAGTTAAGAATACCAAATTACCCTGGTTTTCTTCTAATTAAGGTTACTGTCTCTCTGGTTAAATTAGATTACACACATTTAATGTAGTCATAAAGAACAATTTTCGACATCAGTGCTTGATTGTTGTTAATTTAATTTTTAACGAAGAAGATAGAATTATGTTAAATCATTTTCAAATAAATCTTGGCCTAATATAAATCTAGAGACTTTAGATGTTACTCGATGTGTACTTCAATATCTTATCGTTTTCTGAAACATTCATTTAGTATTTTTTATATATGTCAATCTTTTTATTTTAATAATATAATCATTGCTTTGTTTACCAAATAAACCTGCTTTTGTCGTCCTTATCCAAATTAAAATATTATATACATTCAATTTGGCCATTAGGAAAAGAGTTTAAAGTTTAAATTGTTGATAATTAAATTTTTATCGAAGTACGTAGAATTATATTGAATACTCTTCATATACATTTCTATATAACAAAAAATTGAAGAACTTAGATGTCAATAACTCTCTACTTGTGAGAACATTTGTTTATAGAGTATGAGTACAAATTAAATAAACATTGTGTACATTTTTTATTATCATTCTGCGACATAACCTTATAAATAATATTTTTATTCTTAAAATTTGAAAGAGAACATTTGAAAAAACAAAAATATTTTATATTCAATAAATTTAATTACGCAGGTCAACAAGAAGTTAACAATGGATTAAAATATTTACCTATTTTAACTCTACAGATCAAACTCCCATAAAAAAATACAACTTTTTCAGAGATTTTAATGTGAAATTAAAACTGTAAACTAGTATCATTAATTGAACGTTTGAAAACAATACGATTTTCTCATCAAGAAAATCAATATATATTCTGAAACAAATTTTATGTATATCCACAATATTGAAATTACAAAACAAAACTTCAAAGTACTAAATTGCACAATTTTCTGATAACAGAACTCGCCTGAACTTTTCCAATATTTTCCAATAGCTCGTGCACATATTGTAACAAATCAAGTTGTTAGAAAGGTGAAGAGTTTATAATACACGTGTATTGCATTACGTTTTGAAACCTATTTTCCCGACAATGTCTTTTAAAGTGCATTTATGAAATTTTAATATAGCACTCGAGAAAATTTGATTACATTGACACCTGAGCCGCGATAAAATTTCAAAATTGCAAGCGGAAAATTATCAACGATTTTATCACCTTATTATGTTTATTTAATAATAATTTTTACGTTTAATTTTACTGATTTAAATGGCACGAAGAAGTTAATAATAAATAAAAAAAATCGAGTGAATAAAAAATCGGTAATAACTGTCTAATTGTCTTCCATTGTGGTCCATTCAAATTTAAAATTCATGATTCGTTATTACAGCGCATCAAACGTGATTAAATAGTCGATACTTCGAAATTCTATAATGGCTCACCTGAAACATAATTTCACACTCAAATTGATCTCTATTTGAGGCAGCACATAAATATGTTTCCACTTTTTTTCACAATCATGAGTATTTATAAACATACTTTAATAAAAACATAAATTACGTCGTAGTTCTGTGGGTTTTTTATAACCAACAAACACAATTTAATAACGGTCTGATTAATGGGGAAAGTGTTAATACATAATCAAACCCATCTATCTTCTTCTAAGCCGACAACTAACTAGTCAACATAATAAACAACTTAATCTGTCTAAATATCCCTAAACTACTGTTATATTATCTATACATATCTGTCAAGTTGACTGACTACTTCAAAGAATTCAATTTATCCACCCAAATTGTGGCAATTAATTATTAAAAGAACCATTCGAGACACACTTGTGCAGATACAAAAGAATAAAATATAGGTTTTAGGAGCTTTCAACGAAAACCACTCACTGAACTTAAGCATTCTTATTTTGGCCTAAGAGAAACTTTATTTTCCCAGCGGCTGAACCACACGAAAAACTAAATACAAAGTGCATCACTAAAACTACTACCCCTTTTTATATAGCAAAAACTATTTTATTTGCATAATAATGCTTATTTATTTTTAATTAAAATTCGTTAATTTAAATTGCCGTAAACAAGTATTATTATTAACTAGTCTAGTAACAATTATCGAATCCTATTAAATATAATATAACCACAAATTGAATTCGATAGAATATTAAATCATACTGGATAATTAACGTATTGTTTTGCATGTATACAATATTCACTAAGCTTTTGTATTGCAAGATTGCAATGTATTGTTCCTTATTTTGTATGCACTATGAATTTATTTACCCCATTCGTAGTCTAAATGCAAGAATTGTATAAACGGACCGTTATACACTTGATTAACAATTGAATAATATACATTAAATGGTTCTAATCAAACCTCGAAAACATTTTGGTTTGTTGGTTAATCTAAATGTAATTAAGAATGTTTCACTACCTTTAACTAACATATTAACAAACAGTGAACATTTCCATTATGCATAATTTAAAGTATTGGTTTTCCTTTCAAGGTTCCGTAATAATTGAAAATTAATGGGTTTCAAAATATTTTTTTTTAAGTGAAATAAAATAAAATAGGTTTGTCAGAAGATACTCAAGATCAAAAGAACAAAACTGGAAAACAAGGGGAGAGGACACGTGTGTGTAGAAATTCGTCAAACAGCTCGAGGCCTACATACATAAATAAAAATCAAATTTAAACTTTTGTTGCTTTTGAATGAACATCAAATAATCTTTTGTTTGTACGAGTACAAAAAAATTGATGCTACTGCTATTGATGCACAATCAACCGACGCATCCGCCAAATTTTTAACTTGTGTGTATATTGATTTAAATTTTAAGTGAAATTTTCTCTTACATTTTTTTAAAATAATTCTTACACACTGAATACGAAAATCTGTATTTTTTAGTTTATCATGTTTAATAAAACTACGTCCACAAGCTCAATGGAGATAAATAATATTTCATGGGAAAAGTAAGTGAATTAGAATTTAATGGTAGCCAGCTTAATCAATTACAAACATTTCAAGTATATAATTAAGAGAGAATCATGTAAATCAGTTTAATAAAACATAATTAAACATAATAAATATATTATTTATAAATATAATTTGCGACAGTAAATCTTAATCAACTAATTTCTTCAACTCCGTTACTACTAATAAACTTATACTCACCAAAATCAAAAAAGAAAAACTTTTAATTAAAACCCCGGTAAAACTTTATTAAAATCACTAACTAAAAAAAAGAAACCAGCGGTTTGTCTCGAAAGTTCGTGTCTTAATTGAGGTTTTCAGTTTTAATCTTCCCGAGTATCATTTCTTTCTCCCGGATCTTTTATCTTTGGAGTTGAAACAAAGGGGTGGATCACATTTTGTACATTACGAAAGTTTCCTTATCCTATTTCATATCGTTCGTTTTTCATTCCGGATTAATATAAATGGAAATGAGTGGAAAAAATAATAATATTTGTTGTTGTAATTTTGAAACGGTCTGAATATAATGTTGTATGGAGACGGAAGATAACAGTGTGTGAATAATTCACCGCAATGCAATTGTCCTAAATGTGCAAAGGACATTTAAATCACGTTTATGAATCCTTCCGGCCACATTAAAACTATTGTTTCTGACAATAGAAATTCCGTTATTTCGAAAGTATATGCGTTGTTGGAATCATATTATCCGACCTCGGACACACGCATGTATAAATTTGTGAGTGTCGTTGTTAATTTTGATTGGTCATAAATTAAACTTATGCCATTAAAAATGCCTGAACGTTCAGAAATGTGGAAAGAACAATAATAAATTCCAGGACGACGGCGCATTTCTAATTTCGCTGACTCATCTATCATAATTTCCTGGACGGTTAAGATAAAACGTCTGGAATTCTGAAAACTGAATCTTCTTAATTAATATTTAATAGAACCAATTGGGAGAGTGTTCTAGCGTCATGACTTGAAACAGACGAATCTGGAACAAATTTAGTGTAACACGAGTTGATTCGAATACAACGATAATAAATTGGGTGTAATTTAAAATTGAAATTGACAAACAAACAGAACTGTTGGCTCAGTATTAGTGTGGAAAATAAGAAAGCTGATGAGAAAAAAAGGTGAAGCGGCAAAGTCAATTTATTATAATGACGAGGCGACGAAATCAAAATAATTTGCATAGACGAGTGTTTAGGTTGTGCAGAAGTGTGAAGTTTTTGTTTGGACGCGGATCCGAACAAAGGGGCTGGTTTTTCGAGGGTTCGTCGGTGGGACGTTTATCGATCGTTCGTTCGTTCGTTTCGCCACCGAACACAATGCCGTTTAAACAAGCGCTTGTTTATTTTATTCAAAATCTAACCTCACTCGATTATTTAAATTTATTCAATTATTACAAAAGGTGTTTTATACGCGTCCCGACGTCGGGATTATTGCGGGATTATTATTTAATTTAGCGGCTCTCGTCTACGGCTCCCGCTGAATTCACTTTTACTACATTCATACTTGTTTAGACAATGCTTGACGAGTTTCTTAGGGGATTTGAGAAATATTTTTAGACGCAATTAGAAGGGATTCAAGCTCACAACTTTTTATCATCTTAGACTCCATTATTTAACATTTATTATTCAGTTATTAACATTAAGTTACTAAAAATTCATTACAGGTATTTATATTAATAGATTTAGTTAGGTCTGAATGGAATTCTAAACAGAAAACATATTTTCTTTATCATAATTCACTAAAACTAAATTATACTAGATTCATATTTTTATAGACAATAAGATTTACAAAATATTTTTAGTCGGAATCTACTAAAACAATAAATAAAAGGTAAAGTTCACTTTATTTTTGTTTAGCTAATGTTTTGAAGAGTTACTTATGGGCTTTACAACATCTTTATAAACGTAAACAAAAGTAATTCAAGCCCGCAGAATTTGAAATTTTTTATTTGAATAATTTAAGATTTATATTTACTTCGTTTGACTTCAAATTATTAATAATCCAATTAGATAAGAACTAGATAACAGTTAACCAGTTTGATCAGATAAAAATTATATCCAAATATGATGAGGGGCTATTTATTATAATTATAATCTACTGAAGTAAAGAGAAAAGAGACGAACTTTTACTGCCCACACACTTGTTTAAACATTGCTTGAAGAGCTTCTTGTGATATTAAAAAATATTTTTAGACGCAATTAGAAGGGATTCAAGCTCACACCTTTTATCATCTTATACTCCATTATTTAACATTAATTTTTCATTCATAACATTAAATTAATAAAAATCCAATTATTACAGATATTTATATTAATAGATTTTGTATAAATTTGAATGTAATTCAAACAAGAAAACAGTTTCTTTATCATAATTCACTAAAACTAAATTATACTAGATTCATATTTCTATAGACAATGAGATCTACAAAATATTTCTAGACTGAATCTACTAAAACAATAAATAAAAGAGAAACTTTATTTCATTTTTGTTTAGATAATGTTTTGAAGAGTTACTTATAGATTTTACAACATCTTTATAAACGTAATTAAAAGTAATTTAAGCTCTCAGATTTTGAAATTTTAGATTTAAATAATTTAATATTAATATTTAATGCGTTTAAATTGAAATTATTAATAATCCAATTAGATATTGACTAGATAACACTTGATGAGATAAAAAATTATAATCCAAATATGACGAGGGGCTATTTATTATAATTATAATCAACTTGTTTAAACATTGTTTGAAGCGCTTTTTGTGATATTAAAAATATTTTTAGACGCAATTTAAAGAGATTCCACTTCACACTTTTTATCATCTTATATTCCAGGATTTAACATTTATATTTATTTAATTTACTTTACTAATAATCCGCTATAGACTCTACTTGAAAAGTTTCTTGTGGTATTTAAAAATAACTTCAGGTGCAATTCAAAGGGATTCAAACTCACGGTTTTCATCATCTTAAATTTCACGAATTAACATTTATAGTTATTCCATTTATATTTAAATTACTAATAGTCCAATTATTAAAAGGGATTAAATCTCAGTTTTTATCATATTATTTTGCATGAATTTATATTTAAGTTGTTGGTTACCCAATTAGGTATTAATATTAGGCAACTTTTGAACAGTTTCAGTTAGATGATAAAAACGTGTAATCCAAACAACAAAAAGAGGCTGTTTATCATAATCCGGCGAAGTAATAAGAAAAGAGATGAATGAACAACGAAGCAACACTTGTTAATTAAGTCGAATCGCGATGATTAAAGTTGCGCTCTCCATCGTTAACAAGTCCGTGTAATGCGCAGCATTAAAAGTAAAGTTGTCGGAAAACAATTCATAACTGCTAACAAGGTGGAATATTCGCAAACGCAGAACTGGGCGACTTATGAATTGCAAATGCGGCCCGTCCTGTTCGGCGCACGTTAACGAATCGAAACGAATTTCGAAAGCACGATAACGAAACACTCTCAAATTTCCACGGGCAACGTTAATTACGAACGATGCGCCTTCGCAAACGAAACTGTTGATATTTTGTTACGTTTTCAGCTAACAAGTTTTGGCGTTGTCTTCAATAGTTCTGGTCAGAGTCAGAGTTAAAGATAAATTACACCAGTATAGATAACGTTACTAACAATACTAGCCTTCATTTATAATTTTCCGTTAGGGCAAAACATTTTAATTGTTAAAATATAAAAAGAAAAATTTTATTTACAGTACTTGTTTGATAATTAAAAATCCAGCTGCACAAATTCTCAATACTTTTTATATCAAGACAGTCCGAAAAGAGTTAGATCTGACTAGAGATAATATTATTTTTTAATTCTTGACTAAATTAATTAGTATTTATGGTGGAGTTTGCTTTTGCTCACTCACTCAAGCAGGGTATCAAAGCTTGGAAAAATGGCTAAAAAAGGACTATGTGGAGGAATAATTCTTTCTCATTTTTTTTTATTAAGTCAAGAGCTTTTGAGACTTTCCCCGTATATCTCTTTTATGTTGGGAAAATTCCGGTTTTGGAAATTGCAGGAACGAAAATCAGAATCGACAGGATCTAATCGATTATCAATTTATCCTCTCGGAAAGTACATAAGTGAATTAAAAACTTTTCCTTTTAGTACATAGTGATACATTTTGATTGCTTATCACAAATAATAAATTACATGACACTCCAACAGAATACTGAACTTTTTCTTTGGGAATAAAGTTCAATTGCTTATTAATATAATTTACATAACAACATTGTATATATTTTATATGAATTTATAATTTTTTAGTATAGTATATTCACGTTTTTTACGTATGTTTTTATGTATGTTTTCAATGACTTTGTCACACAATTTTTGAGTGTAGTTTTAGAAAAGTTAATAATGAAATTTCTTTAGAAATCACAATAACCTTTTATTTTTATTCTTCAATAATTGTGAGATTATGTTATATATCAAAATATTTAAAAACCATTTTGGTAGTTTTTGACAAAAATATATTGCATGTTAAAAAAACATTAAACTTCTGTTTTCCTTTGCACATGTATTTAAATTGAATATTTTCAATCGTAATACGAAAAAAGCTTCATTAAAACATGCTTGTTACTTTATTTGTAGGTTTCATAAAAATTCAATAATTAATATAATTCAGTAACCTACTACTCAACTAACAACTGTTTTGAATAAGCGTCAGTGTACAGAAATCAGTTGAATAATCAACCACCAAAATCAATCAATAATCAGTCAATACGACTAATGTTTATTTAATTTACTTTTCATACAACTGATTTCAATTGTCAATTGAACATACATCAGTTCCATTTAGTAATGTCTATCAATTGCAGGATAGTCATTACTAATAATCGACGAATAAGTTATTTATTAGTCGATTAATTCCATTGCTACTTATTAATTTCTTCTTATTATAAAATAAATAATAAGAATATAACATATAAATATATTCAGTAACCCTGAACCAAAATTAAAAGCATTAATATAATAAAATGAAAAGTAACTACATCTTAACTAATTCACAGTGTAATTCGCTCATCTCAAATTCATAATACAGTTCCATTCAGTAATATCTATAAATTGCAGGGTAGTCATTAATCATTAGTCATATCTCATATTTAATTATTCAGGTTGTTTTTAATGTCGACGAATAAGTTATTTATTAGTCGATTAATTCCATTGCTATTTATTAATTTTCTCTTACTATGAAATAAATAATAAGAATATAACATATAAATATATTCACTAACCCTAAATCAAAATTAAAAGCATTAATATAATGTAATGAACAGTAACTACATCTTAACTAATTCACAGTGTAATTCGCTCTTGTCAAATTCATAAGTGCATGATTTTATGAATTTTTAATAATCGATTAATTCAATTGCTACTTATTAATTTTCTCTTACTATGAAATAAATAATAAGAATATATAAATAAATTCAATTGAACCGAAATTAAAAACATTGATATAATAAAATGAAAAGTAAATACAAATTAATTGATTCACACTGTAATTCGTTCATCTCAAATTCATATGTGCGTGATTTTATGAATTTTTAATACAGTTCTAATCAGTAATATATATCAATTGTGTATAGACATTAGTCATTAGTCATATGGCATATCTAATTATTCAGGTTATTTTTAATATCGACAAATAAGTTATTTATTAGTCGATTAATTCCATTGCTACTTATTAATTTTCTCTTACTATGGAATAAATAATAAGAATATATAAATAAACTCAGTAACCCTGAACCGAAATTAAAAACATTGATATAATAAAATGAAAAGTAAATACAACTTAACTGATTCACACTGTAATTCCTTCATCTCAAATTCATATGTACATGATTTTAAAAATTTTGAATACAGTTCTAATCAGTAATATCTATCAATTGCAGGATAGTCATTAGTCATATGTCATATCTAATTATTCAGGTTATTTTTAACATCGACGAATAAATTATTTATTAGTCGATTAATTCCATTGTTACTTATTAAATTTCTCTTACTATGAAATAGAAATTTACAAATATATTCAGTAACCTTGAACCAAAATTAAAAGCATTAATATAATAAAATGAACAGTAACTACGTCTTAACTGATTCACACCGTAATTCGCTCATCTCAAATTCATAAGTGCGTGATTTGATGAATTTTTAATACATTAGACCATCCCTTGATTATTTATTAACTCACATTCATCAGACCTTCTGCATTAATTAATAGTCCTGTTTAATTTCCAGCCAACCCCATTTCAAATATAGTATATTATTAACAATAAATATTATAAACTCAATTATGGTCACATTTTATTTAATTAAGTCGCAGTTTAAGGACGAATCCAAACTTTATGCCCTGGGTGAACTAATGCAAATTTTAATGTTGCAATTAAATTAAATTTAAAACGTACATTCAATGCGAGTCCGTCTAGCTTGTTTGCAATTAAATCACAGTCCGTCTAATTTACACAATGTTTACAACAATTAATTTATGTTTGTTCATTAGTTGGTTGTAATTTTAGAACTGCATGAAGTTGATTAAACGAAACCTGCGGAAATAAATAAGTTAATGTAACGGCTCGATAAAATACACAAACAGAAACTGAATTCTATAAATAATAATGCACGGTTATATTTAGAACGGAACAAGTATGTGGGATTTCTTATTTTCATTCGGAAGACAATCGTTTTGCGCGTGCAATAAAGGACAACAGGTAGGACAGACGAGTGGAGGGATGAAAAGGCAAAGATAAATATCGGGGGTCCCTAATTGGGCCTGTGGAAACACCAAATGTCGCAAATTGCGCACAACATTCGCTGTTGACAACAGAAGTTGCCTTCGAGTCAATGCGATCAATTAAACTCACAATGATGGAGTTGTTTTGTTTTATTTTTTAGTTAATTACGAACACATGTTAACAGTGTTTGGCGCTACTTTTGCTGCAACAAATATTTTTAATTGATTTTAAATCGTACTATTATTTATTTATAAATACATTACGTGTCTGTTTTTTTAGGCATCGTTGTTTATCTAACGTCACAACAAACATACAAGGGGTAATTGGACGATATTGACACATAAATCGGCTTGTCAATCCAATCAGTCGATGCGGCTTAATAAAACGATAATAGCTGATCCGGGATTACGGGAGCAGTCAGTGTGTGAAACCGTAATAAAGCCGCGGATCATATTTTTCAACCCCAGGAAAATTACACCAGCATCCGCAGAAATCGGGAACTGGGTGTCTTCATGAAATATTTCGGCATAATTTAATTCTTCTCCCGTGCGTCTACAATCAACATGTCGGCAACCGCCCGGTTGCTTTTGGCTTCCGGAAAAAAGTCAGCCTCGTAAGGGGGTGAATACAGAATTCAAGTTTCTTTATTTTCCTTATTTTGTTACTGGATAAATTTAGCACGTTCACAAAGTTAAATTGAATGCGAGTGTTAAAATAGAGAGACGGGCTTAAGCACAGTTAATACCAAATTAGGCAAAACATTGGAAACTTCGCTTATTCTGGCTGAATATTACACAAATAACAAGCCTATAAATTTCGTTTGCGCTTTAATCAATAACACATAACCCAATATTGCTACCCGGTTTTGCGCCCGTTCTCCAACTTCTCAGATCCACAGTATTAAATTAATACTCTGGATATCTGGGAATTTAATAAGCCCCCCATTAATTTGCAAAGTTACACACCGAAGAAAATTGCGTCTTGTATGTGTGCGCCGTGAAAGAAACTTAATTTCTTGAGCACTTGTAGAATTAATCAATTATAAGGATTTGAGATGAGTGTGTGAACCTACAATAATTCCACGGCCAAATGTTCTTGTAACTTTAACACATCACCTTTTACATTTTCTGAGGGAGAATTAACTAAGATGGGGAACATTTTGCCGGAATACCACTGTCAAATCAAATTTAAAGTCTTCTCGAGAGATAAACATAAACTTCTGTTCTAAAACACTTGTAAGATTAATTATTTTAAAGATGTCTGAGCTGAATGTGTAAACCTACATTCATTTAACCAAATGTTCTTGTAATTTCTACATATTCATTTTACATTTTGCGAGTAAAAATATACAAAGATAAGTAAATTTTGACAGAATCCGACGATTAAATCTATTCAGAAATCTTCTAAAATATAATTGAGATAAGTGTGTGAACCTACATTCATTCAGTCACCAAATATTGCTGATATTTCAACATATCTTTTTTTAAATTTTCAGAGTTAAATATAGCAAAAATAAGGATCATTATACTAAAATGCCGTTATCAAATTTAATTTGAAGTATTCTTAGAAAAAAATTAAATTAATTTATTTTGTTAAACATTAAAGACTAAACCAACAATTCTTGTATTTCTATCTATTCATTTTACTTTTTTCAGAGTAAAAATGTCAATTTATTTTTAATTTTTATTTCTACAAATTTCTTTTACATTTTCACAGTAAATATAAGTAAGGATGAGAAAATGTTATCCAAATCATAAACCTTCTAAAAATCAAAGTTTCTCAGAATTTGTCTATTCTTAAACTGTATAAATTTAATCATCTTAAATAGAACTAAGATGAATATATACACCTAATCAGTCAATAACCAAATTTTGTCGCAACTTCAACAATTCTTCGTTTAACTTTTCATTATTAAATATAGAAAAGAAAAGGATCAATTTTCTGAAGTCTCATAATCAAACTCGTATCTAAAGGCATGCATAATTTTAAATAGAAAAATCGAAATGTATAGCTATAATAATTAAAAAATCAAATGTTTTTATAATGATAATACATCTATTTTACATTTTCAAAATAAAAATTAAACCGATAAAAATAAAAATTTGTATTCTGTTGTTTTATCAATTCATGCTATTTCACATTTTTACATCATATCAGATATCTTCTCGCAGAACCAGAATTTCTGTATTTAAACAATTGTAAGATTAATTATTGAAGAGGACTGAGAAGAACTAGTAAACGTAAACCATCAATCACCAAATGTATTTGCAAATTCAAAACATTTTACATTTTCAGAACAAAATTAGTAAAGATGATGCATATTCTGTAGATCTTTTTTGAGTCGGTTTGAGTTTGAATTTTTGTGGGGCGTCTATTATAAAAATTCACATAAATTGGTTTACTGTTATTAATTAAGTATATTAATTTTCAGACAACTTTCTTTTGACATATTTTTCATTATTCATACATTTTTGTTTATTGGACCTATACCTTCACATAATGCCTGATCTAGATATCATATCTTTTTCCATATTTGTCATGTGTTGATGAAACCTTTCATCACGTTTATAACTTTGACCTCCTAGATAATGTAGAAAGAAAACTAAATGTCTGAAAACAAAAAGAACTCTAATTGTCTTTTCTGTCTTTTTTGAACCTGGAAATTGATTTTTTAAAATACTTTGTATTTTGTTGCAATGATATTCTTGAAATACATTGTCCTGAAAACTTGTTAACGACTTCCTGGAAATCTAATTGCGTTTAAAAATTAATTAAATTAATTCTCAGTATAGCTATAAAGACAAAATTAAATGGCAAACGTTTACATTTACCTAATTTAGATTGAACCCATAAATAAATAAAAATATGTCAATCGAAATTCCAACAGTTCTAACATATAAAATAAATTATAACATATAGTCAAATTGAATTTATTCGATCCACATCCTGCATTGTGCTTCGTAAATTCTAAAAATCAAAGTTTCTTAGAATTTGACTGCTCTTAAACTGTATAAATTTAATCACTTTGAATAGAACTGAGATCACCAAATTTAGACGCAACTTCAACAATTCTTCGTTTAACTTTTCAGAGTTAAGTATAGCAAAGAAAAGGATCAATTTTCTGAAATCTTGTGATCAAAGTCTTATCTAAAGCTGTATGTCTATGAATGTAAGTATATGAATTTGTGCTAGTAAACATTTGTAAGATTAATAATTTTAAATAGAAGAATGGAAATGTATGACTACAATAATTCAAAAATCAAATCTATTTATAATTATAAAATTATCAAATCTCATGATCACATCGAATCAAAACAACGTGTATTCTGCTGTTAAACACTTGTAAATTAAATATTTTTAAAGATGTGTGGCATGAGTACCTACAAAACATTCAACCACTAAATATTCCTGTTTTATCAATACATGCCCTTTTACATTTTTACATCAAATCAGACATCTTCTCAAAGAAACAGAATTTCTGTTTGTTCTGAACAATTGTAAGATTAATTATTGTAGAAAACTGAGATAAACTAATAAACGTACACCCATTCAACCATCAAATGTTTTTGCAAATTCAAGACATCGCCTTTTACATTTTCAGAGCAAAATTAGCAAAGATGAAGAATATTTTGGCGCAATCGCACGATCAAATCCAATCAGAAATCTTCTCCAAAGACAAAGTGTACCTGAAACCGCGAGAGTAGTGACCCACAAGTGAACCGCGAGGGTGGAAGGAACGATAAACGGGGCACCACCAGACACAATGATAGTGAATGCAATGGCTTCATTCTCGGCGACTTTGACTGCAACCACCAACCTACCGATCCTGCAAAACGCCACGCTCGCTAATCGCACAAACGTGACCAACATCGAGAACCCGCATCCCGATTGGACTGATCTGGTGATCCTGATACTGAAAGGTTTCATATTCGGCACGATAATCGTGAGCGCCGTGCTGGGCAACGCGCTGGTGATCATCAGTGTGCACAGACATAGAAAATTGAGGGTTATCACCAACTACTACGTCGTCAGTTTGGCGATGGCTGACATGCTAGTGGCACTGTGCGCGATGACGTTCAACGCTAGTGTAGAACTGACCGGTGGCAAATGGCTCTTCGGGCATTTCATGTGCGACGTCTGGAACAGTTTGGACGTTTACTTTTCGACCGCCTCGATCTTGCATTTGTGCTGCATCAGCGTGGATCGGTACTACGCGATCGTGCGACCTCTCGAGTACCCGATCACGATGACCCATCGCACCGTCTCTTTTATGCTCGCCAACGTCTGGATGTGGCCGGCGCTGATCAGCTTCACCCCCATATTCCTGGGGTGGTACACGACGAACGAGCACATTCAATTCAGAATCAAGAACCCGAACGTCTGCATGTTTGTGGTCAACAAGTACTACGCGTTGATCAGCAGCTCGATCAGTTTCTGGATACCGGGAGTCGTCATGGTCACCATGTACTGTAGGATCTACAAGGAGGCGATCAGACAGAGGAAGGCGTTGTCGAGGACCTCTTCGAACATAATCTTGAACTCGATACATCAACATCGAACGTCGTACCGGGAGCGGTTTGGTGAACACTATTTGCATCCGTCTGATGGTGAACTAACAACTGTCGGTCAGATCAATGGTAGGAGGAGCACCAGCTCTGGTTCTGCTGTTTCCTATGGTACCACCGTGACGGAATTCAATACCGCTTTGAACACCAGGGATAACAGCAAAGCTGCCACCGAACTAAACATGAATGGTAAGTTATATATATTTTGATTTTGAATTTTTTTGGGTGTCTATAATCAAAAAATTCAAATAAATTATTTGTTTTAAGTATATTAATTTTCAGAAAACTCTCTTTTTATATATTTTTTGGGTATTAATTTATTAATATCAAGTTCAATTTTCTCTTATCATAATTTTTGATGATTTTCAGATACTTTCACCATTTGAATAATAATTTTTTCGTCAAAAAATAATTTCAGTGTACACGTTATTCATTTATATTCAATAGTTTATTGATTTAAAAAAAGAAAAATCATGATAGAATTCATAATGAAAATATGATGTATATTTTAAATTTGGGGATAAATTTTTATACCCCTTTGAATTGTATTCAGTTCTCTGATTTGAACTCTGATTTCAACATTATTTTTTTCAGTCGGTAGGATATTTTAGAATAGGAAACTATAAAAGATCTGATACTATTTGCTCCCCTCTAAAGTTATAAAATCATCTTCTCATTTCCGAAAAAAAAATTAATTCCAATTGTCTTATTTGTACCTGGAACTAATTTTTGTACTTTTATAACAATGATCTTGAAATAAATGAGACATTTTCTTTGAAATTTCTTAACGATTTCCTGAAAAAATGATTGCGTTCGACAATTAATTAAATTCATTCTCGCTATACAAAGTACTGATTTAAAAATAAGTTTGAAGTGTTCACTTGAAACTTGCTAATAAAAAAAATTGCAGGGAGGAGATATAATTTAAATATACTACACCTTTTACACAGTCTGTTGTTCAATCGAAATTTTTAATAATATTCAAAGTTCAAGTTCTTGATTTGTTGCAAGTTCAATAAAATTTGTAAAATTCTTATGTTGAATTTGGTTTATAGAGTTAAGACGCACAAGACAAGACATGATGCTTTGTGTTTCTAAATAAAATTGAGATAAAATATAAATCTTATAATCTCTGCATCACCAAATATTCATACTTCAACACTTTTAAAAGTTAAAAATATAAAAGAGGTGGGCACCAATCTGTAATATCTTCTAAAAAAATTTTTAAAATGTTATTCCTAAACACTTAATTAATAAGATACAAGTAAGATTAATAACTTTAAAGAGAACTAGTTAGTTCTACACATCTATTTTACATTTTCATAATAAAAACAGAAAAAATGAGAAATATCCAAAGAATCCGACCAGAAATCTTATCAAATTCTCTGTATCTCAATTATAAAATTAATCATTTTAAATAAGTATAATATATTTAAATTACAGAGTATTTTTTCATCGTTTTACTTTATAATTTATATGAAAAAAAATCAGTAAGATTTAACTCTAAACTTAAAAAATGGTTTTAAAGCTTCAAATATTATATTTGTAATTGAATAGAAAAGCGAATAAAATTGTAAAATTTAAGATATTGCAATAATGTATTATTTAATAAAAATACTGAAAAGGTTAAGGTGGCTGAAAATCGTGAAATCATACACGAAATTTGAGTTTCTTCATGTGTAATTCAGCTATATACATTTCGATAGAAAAGAATCCGTTAGAGATGAAATTTAATAACTTTTCTAACAAAACGTTATTTTATTTCAATTGAGCTTTCGCTTAATTCTTGACACTGAGTAAGTTTTCATATTAAAAATTCAAATTTATAAAACACTATTAGTAACGGCAGTAAATCAGCATAATAATAATGATATTTTGAATGAATATGTATATTAGGGTGGAACATTTTTTTTAAGTTCCGACAATGAAAAATTGGTTCTTTGACACCTTTAAGAAAAGCTTTCCAAATATGAACTCTTAATTTTAATAGGAAGGTCCTCCTTAGTTCAGTTTTTTTCCTTATGACAAAATCCATATCTCGTCATTATTTGTTCGTGTATAAAATTTTTATTAATGTTTCTTGTAGGAAATTAAACCCTCTTACAGTCTAGAAATTATCGGAGGTCAAATTTTGAAGAATTTATCAAAGATTTCTTTTTTATAAACTCGTATATAAGTAAACTATTTAGGAGATATCGCAATGAATTTTCAAAATATTCATAAAAATTTGAGTTTAATTTGATAGAATTACAGTTTCAAAGTTGTGCCTTACTTTTGTTTCTAATTTCATTCTAATCAATTTTATAACAATATTGCCTTTTCTTTTGCTTTTATCACAATTTAGTATCGTAGTTTAATATTTTTCAAAGTGTTTATTTAAAATAAAAATCAATTCCACAAAATTTAATTTAACTATTTTTTGTCTGGAAAATTTGAGAATGTAGTTCTGTTGTTCATGACTTGTCAACTCTTATATTTCTACATTGCATTTGAAGCCCCAAGATCGTGTCTTCTTGTATATAACTATAACATATAATAATATAACAAATAATTAATAGGTGAGTTTTAATATATTTATTTTTTTTTCTTTTATATTGATAAATTTAATGATATTTCTTAAAAAACTTTACTTTTTCTTAAATATATAATGAATTATCTCAAAATTCTTGATATAAATGGATAAATTTAAAATATTTAAAAAAACTATTAAAATCAGTACGCATTGGAATTTGAATGTGAATATCTTTTAAATGATTAGAGTAATCGATTTACCGCAAGAGACCTTTTTTGTAGCGTAGTGTTTCATTTCCTACAAAGATATATGTTCCGCATTTTATAATATTTACTTATCTTAGAGTTATAAAATTGAGAAGTAAAGAGAAATTTTTGTTAAAATCTTCAAACTCTGATCTCCGATATCTTCCAAACGATAAGAGTTATGAAATAATTGTAAAATACTTTTTTGGTAGAGCGTTTAATTTCCTATAAGAAATGTAAATAGAAATTACTAGAACTGAAGAAAAAATGGAAAACTGAGATGAGAACAACATTCCTATTAAAATCAGGAGCTCATCTTTGAAGAACAATTTTTCAGTATCGGAAGTTAAAAAAGAATAGTCGATTTATATATTTGATAATTTTCATGGAAGCGATATGGTCGGACATTTTAATCGTTCAGTATTGTCAAAAGGACAAAATTAAACAGCAAACATTTACATTTACCTAATTTACATTGGACTCATAAATAAATAAAAATATGTCAGTCGAAATTCCAACAGTTCTAACATATAAAATAAATTGTATAGTGAAATTGAATTTATTCGATGCACGTCCTACATTGTGCTTCGTGAATTCCAAAATTATAATTAATCAAAACTGGAACGCAATTTTAGATGCGAACAATTATTCATTCGGACTTTCAGTTTAATGGACCTGAAATTACAATAACATTACACTTGCCCCATTGAGCAAATCTTATTAGGTTATTTATTTTAGGAGCAACATTTTTTATTTGATTTTCTCTTGTGTATGACATAAAAAGTAAACATAGAAAACTTAAGCGTCATTTACAAAAATTAATGGAGTCATATTTTAGATACTTTGAAAGAAAACACTTTTTAACCTTATGTATTTGTTGGTGCCCGCGTTGAGTTTACGTTAATTCTAAAAATGACGAAAGTTACGATAGTAAACGTGATTTACAGTCTATGGTGGTTATTACGAATTACGAACACGTCCGAAAACGCCTCAAACATTTATTTATTTCCTGACGTTTCAAGTAAAAATGCACTCTGTTTTGTCTACTTCATATTTCACCTATAAATAACATTTTTAAACGCGTTTACAAAACTTTATTGCGCCCATAAACTTTTCCGATTTCAGCGTTTTGTTTGCTTTTTTCGTTTTTATATGAAACGAAACTGCCGTTTTAAAATTTTTTATCATCATCTTTGTCATAAACGCTGACATATTCCGTTCCGTAATTTCGTCTTCGAAATTGAGTGAATGCGAAACCAATTTTTGGTATCGCAATCAAAAATCTTATCCTTCCGAACCGTATTTACTTTGCCGGTATAAATTTAATAAAACTTGACCCACAAAACTCGCAAACGTCCGTGCGGTTCCAGAAAACAACCGACCAGATTTACGATTCACCGCATTGTATGTGCACTCCATGCCCTCACACCGCGAAACTTTTTAATTCGGCCATAATTCATTTCGGGGGAGGGTGGAAATTCGAGTCGATTATGTCTCGTCTCCTTGGAACCATTAAAAACGCCGAACGATATTTTCGACGTGAGGGAATTTTCAGGTTTTCGGGTCCTTATTGATTTATGATCGCTACGAGTCACTTCGACTTGATCAGCTGGCATTAAGCGAAATTGGTTCGATCACGGTTCAATAGCCTTTTTCACTCCTGAAAGATCGCAGCCGCCCGAGATCGAATTGTACCGTTTAAATTTACGGTTTTATTAACGCTTTTAAAATGAATAATTACCAGGAATTTTGTCGGGTATGCGGTAAGACGTGGTGAGAATAAATATTATTTTTTTAACATAAAAACGGCATTAAAATAAATTATTTGATAAGCCCACTTTGTTTTATAAACAACAATATCTATATCAACAAATTAATCAGAAATATATAATAGAAATATTGTTATATCTTAGCTAAAGATTTTTGAAAGTGTCTTATATTAAAAATACCAAATATGATATTTAAGTATTATTAACGTATTTTTTTGGTAATTAGTAATTATATAACAGTTTTTGAGTGAGTATATGTGAAAATAAATAAAATTTAGTTTTTAACAAAATATACAAAAATAAAATAAATTATCCACTTTGTTTCATCTACAAGAATATCTCGAAATTTACCAGATATATCGTTATATCTTAGCTAAAGATTTTTGAAGGTAATTTATGTTGAAAATAACAAGTATGATATATAAGAATTTTAAATGTATATCAATCATTAATAATTTTTTTAATAATTAGTAATTGTAAAACAATTTTTAAGTTAGTATATGTAAATATACACCAATTTAGTTTTATCATAAACACATCAATAAAATAAATTATCTGTTTAGTCCACTTTGTTTTATAAATAAGAATATGTCAAAATTTACCAGAAATATCGTTATATCTTAGCTAAAGGTTTCTGAACATGACATATTGAAAATACCAAATATGATATTGAAGTATTATTAATGTATATCAATCATTAATAAACACTTCAATAAAATAAATTATCTGTTAAATCTGCTTTGTTTCATAGACAAAAATATCTCGAAATTTACCAAAAATATCGTTATATCTTAGCTAAAGGTTTCTGAAAGTGACTTATGTTCAAAATACCAAATATAACTATTATTAAGGTATATTAATCATTTAGTTTTTAACATAAACACGTCAATAAAATAAATTACCTATTAAGTCCACTTTATTTCATCTATAAGAATATCCAGAAATTTACCAAATATCGTTAACGTATCGTATCGATATCGTTATATCTTATATAAGGTTTTTGTAGGTGACTATATTAAAAATACCAAATATGATGTTTAAATAGTCTATCTACCAGAAATATCGTTATATCTTAGCTAAAAGTTTCTGAAGGTGACTTATCTTGAAAATACCAAATATGATACATAAGTATTATTAAGGTATATCAACCAATAATAATTTTTTGAGAAAATACCAAATATGATACATAAGTATTATTAAGGTATATCAACCAATAATAATTTTTTGAGAATTAGTAATTGTATCACAGTTTTTGAGTTTTTGAGATTTGAATAAAAATAAAATTTAGTTTTCAACATAAACTCATCAATAGAATTAATTACATTTTGTTTCATCTACAAGAATATCTGGGAACTACCAAAAATATTTAAATATTATTAATGTCTATCCATTAATGATTTGTTAATAATTAGTAATTTATAACAGTTTTTGAGTTAGTATATGTAAATATAAATAAAATTTACTTTTTAACGTAAACACATCAATAAAATAAATTATCTATTAAATCCATTTTGTTTATGAATTTAAATAAAATTTAGTTTTTAATATAATATCTCAAAATTTACCAGAAATATAATCTTAACTTAGCTAAAGATTTTTGTGTTGAAAATACCAAATAAGGTATTTAAATATTATTAATGTATGTCAACCATTAATGATTTTTTGGTAATTAGTAATTATATAACAGTTTTCGGTTAGAATATGCGAATATAAATAAAATTTAGTTTTTAATATAGAATATCCACTTTGTTTTATTGACAAGAAAATCTCGAAATGTATCAGAAATATCGTTATATCTTTGCTAAATGTTTTTAAATGTGGCTTATGTTGAAGAACCAAATATGATATTTAAGTATTATTAATGTATGTCAACCATTAATTTTTTTGTTAATTTGTAATTATGTAGGGTTAAAACCAATAATTTCGTGGTTCCCTCCAGGTTTGTGAAGGTGACTTATGTTGAAAATACCAAATATGATATATAAGTATTATTAAGGTATATCAACCATTAATAATTTATTGATAGTTAGTAATTGTATAACAGTTTTTGAGTTTTTGAGATGTGAATATAAATAGAATTTTTGTTGAAAATACCAAATATGATATTTAGGTATTATTAACGTAAGTCAACCATTAATTTTTTGTTAATTTGTAATTATGTAACACTTTTTGAGTTAAAACCAATAATTTCGTGGTTCCCTCCAAATTACTGGTATGGCATACTTTAGGCACCGCCTCTTTCCCATGGACAACAGTCACAAATATTCAAATGTCCACCAATGTGTGCTAAACATATCTTTTTAATTAAAGTTAGAAAGAGATTTATTACGTTTGCTTGTAGATATAGGAGATTTAATACTAAACTACGTCAAAATCTACATAAAATAATAGCCCAACTTTGCTCACGAAAGCTCCATATCATACTGAGCCGTGTAATCTGGCTAATTAAATTATAATTTCAGGTCCAACTTTGACTTCAAAACACACCTTTATTTCTCTATTAGAACTAATTGATAAATTGATGAAATATGACATTTTTTAAACAACACATTAAAAATATTCTAACAAGTAAAAAAAAAATAATTAATTGTGTTGACCTTTGTAATTTGTTATTTATTTTCGTAAAGCTTGATTTTTTGAGATTTCTTATGATTCCCAACATTTGAAATAAGAATATTTTACATATTATACCAAAATTTTAGAGGGAGATATTGTTAAATGCCTATATAAAAGTTATTACACTTTTTTGATATCTGCAAAATGTCAATTTTCTTATATTTTTCAAAATAAATAAACGTTGAAGACACTCAATCCTCTATTAATTATTTATATGTATATATATATATGTATATATATATATATATATATATATATATATATATTTATCCAACAGGCGTTGTTGAACCCGACATATCTAACAGACAACCTCAGACCCAGCATTTCTAATGGAAATTTTTGTGTATAAAGACTTAAACTATTAATAAAATAAAAATAACTTTTATGGGGCAAAAAGAGGGGAAAGAAAAAAACTCTTATACTAATTTTTTATATTAAATAATCGCTAGCAGACCCAGTCTAGTAAACATACTTTTCAAGCCCGTTGTATAAAACCTAGGTACTTTACCGACGCTACCAAACCCGACAACGTTGCCTCTTTTCAGGATTGGTTGCATATAAAAATTTTTACTTTTAAATGTATTATAGTGAATTTAAACATCAACGTCGAGGGCATCGTCGTCGCTCTCACGAAAAAACAGGAAAAAGTAACGCTACATTTTGCATTTAAACAATAAAGAATGTTTTAAATATTTTAATTGCCTAATTTCTTGGTTTAATTTTAATTATTAATATATATTTTCATCCTTTGTAAAAGTTGTTATATTTATATTTTTTACAAAAAACTTCAATCAAAAATGATGCTTATGACACTTTCGAAGAATTTAACAGTGCAGCAAAGCCTGTTGTAAGTTGTCTTTTAACCAAAAATATATTATTTCAATATTTAAATCACGAAAAATTGATAACTGACATTTGTCAAGTGCTAATCATTGGTGATATGATATTGCAAATAAACACGGAAAACCAAAATTTTATATATTTTAACTTATAAAAGACAAAATATCATTATTAACCAGAGAGAACGTTTAAGTACACTTTAAGAATTTGAAAAAACTATGAGCATACATGTTAAACAGTTGCCTTTGGAAATGGCAGTAAATCCATGCCGATTTTATTCTCAAAACCAATGCAATCCTATATTGATCTATTACTTGAAATTAGAAAGGGATGAACGGATCTGCAATTATTGGGAAGTTGGCACATAAATCTGTAGCTAAAAATCCAGAACTTTTGACTAGTACCAGATTTAGAAAGTAAATAGCAACAATATTGCAATTGGCATGAAATTACAGCAAATGGAGCAAATACCAATATTTATATGACATACAAAGAAGACTTATTATCTTTATTTTTCTTTGATTAAATTATTTATCGTTAATTGGCTGAAGGTGAATCGAAAAGCATTCCAAAGAATATGAATAACAAAACAATAAGAAGAGTGAAATTGAAATAATGAATGGTAAAGATATAGAATACGTATTGATAATGAAATTTTAGCAAACAAAGTTCCCCAGTCATCAGGTCGTATGGGGTGGACATGCGATCAAAAGACTAAGGCTCTAGCGTTTTCTAATAAGAATTTCACAGAATAAAAGTTTATTTGAAGTAGTTGACTGGGTTAGAGTTAAAATATTTATTTATACATATCGAGAAAAGAGAATTATTTTAGAATAAGAAAAAAATTTATTGTTATACTTAATTAAATATTTTATTTTTGTTTTTTACAACAGTAGTGACTATTATATTTATGACACTTGTATGTTTTATTTTAAGAGATGTTTTTCAATAAATTTTTTTCACGAGCTTTTTGATCTAACCTATTATATTTTAATTTAATTTTTAGGCCTTGTTCTGAACTAACTGTACCTAAAAAATATATATTTTAAAAACATAAAATTTTTTGTAAAAAAAATATTGTACTTACTGTGTTGCACTTAAAATACAAATAAAATGTCTGATTCAATGAGATTCAAAGATATTATAATTTTTACCATTGCACTTACTCGTTTATTCTAGGGTTTTTCAATTTAAAAAATACTGTTTTATTTTGACTTGAAATCAAGTACTACTACCATTAATTTGTGTTCTATGCAATATTTATTAAATATGAAATTACCTAATTTCCACAAATCTTCCATTATTTATTTTGAAAATATCAAAGAATTTAACTCAAAAAAAAAATCTTAATATTATTAATTAATTAATTTGATATAAATTAAATAAAATACATGGGGCAAACATAAAAGATGCTGATACAATTTATAGCAAGTTGCTTTGCGACTTATTACTGCCTGGATATGTCTCTATATAGTGCCAATTAACATTTGACAATCATCTAGAGAAAGTTGTTTCAAATTTCTTGGAGACCAGCACGCATTTGTCAAAATCAAATTATTTTATTAAACAGATAACTTAAAACTAAACATATCTGAAAATATTTAAAAAATACTCTAATAACATGTAGATAGAAAAACAATCGGATTTCATGTTTCGAATGGTTAGATTCACTTCACTAAAAGAGAACTCGTAGTATTTAAAACATTATTTTTGTTCAAATGACTTGGGATATATAGCATTTTAAATTTATAATACTTTTTCATATTGTGGACTACATATTTTAATATTTAAATTTATAATAAAGAATATAATAACAATAATAATAATAATATCATGTCGTCATCATCATCATCATCATCAGAACGAAAAAAAATTATAATTTAGAAATATTGTAAAATATTAATATATAATATAGTATTTTAAATAAAGGAGATGTCTAAATAGAATGTTGTAAAATTAGTAGCTTGGCATACCTATACATAGTTGTCAAATTTAGGGTCTGTTAACGTTGATTCCAAAGTCTGGGTCTAATAGCGATTTCGTATAAAATTTTATACTAATTTTACGCCCTCTGCCCTATTCGTCGTTGAACTAAATTCGTATATGTGTAGTTATACAACCGCTTTTCCAGACCCAATCGAAAATTCACCCTGACACCCCTCAGAGGGTGTACATACGAAAACCATTGAGAAAAACAATGATACGTTGTCAGACCCGGAGCCGGGTATGTTAATATATATATATATATATATATATATATATATATATATATATATATATATATATATATATATATATATATATATATATATATATATATATATAGTTTTATATTTGGGCTACGTTTTATACAATTCTTTTTCAACATGTTTTAATAAAACAAATACAACTTCTTCACTCGCTAATTAATATTTTTAATTTCAAACGTAAAAAATCATCCACTTGAATAGATTTAAATTTTATTTGTGTTTCTTTATAAAAAGTTAACCGATTTTTTTCTGAGATTTATATTAAAGCATCACGAGATTAAATAATAATTTTTTCAGGAAAAAACAACCTGATTACTTGTAATTCAGCAATTTCGTTTTTAATTTAAAAAAAAGAGGTTTGAGGGATTTCACAGCCGTCGGTTTAATAAAGTAAACAAAATAAGAATCTGCTCTTGTCACATTAAAAAATTAACCTCAATTTTTTGAACCTGTTCAATTAAATATTTAACACCTGACGAAGACCTGGCAAAAAAAGAAAGTTTTAGTTAAGGCGAAAGGTACAGTTGCGGAATCTGCGACCTTACGCATTGTTCGCTTTGTTTGAGTTTGATTTATCGTCGTGAAATCCCCGAGTTTTATCCCGTTCGTACGTTGTTTTTTTTTTTTTTTTCGACGAGGGATTTATGAAAAAGAAATGCGAAAATACACGCAACGGTCGCGTTCGCGATAACGTCCATTAGAATTTATTGGAGAAATTTACGTTGCCGCCTGCAAAAATCAAACCGAAACCGAACCGCGATAAATAAATCTTAACTTTGTTTAATCTCGCCAGCAACAAAAAACTGTTTTGTCGGTGAATTCAAGTGAATTTGCCAGACACAATTTTCTTTCTTCTGCCTAAATAATTTATCGTTTTCCGCATAATCTAATTAAAGCTTCGATAAATTATTCGAAAAATTGATATGGATGCGTAAGTTCCGTCTTCATCAGCATATTATGGCCACGAAAACGGAGGTCGAGTCGCAATGGGGGTGAAAGAACGCATTGCCAGAGAACGAAAAGTATTATCTTTCATAATTTATGGACGACATTATGATTTTATTGGGGCTGTATATACGGTTTTGTGATACGGAAACAGTGTAAAATGTAGTGGCAGTAAAATTAAACCCAGGATAGTTGTTTGTATGCTTAATAACTTTCGGCGAAGGCGTATCTCAAGATGAATATCTAATGACCTCAGTTTTATTATTCGCTTGACAAAAGTTTTACTAAGTTGAGGGATTTGCGTAATCATATAAGATGTTCATGTAATTAAAAAGGTTTCAAGTTGATTGTAATTTTAAAATTGTTTAACTTGTTATCTCAAATTATATCATGAATTAAAACATAGACCTTAATGCAGAGATTAAGCAAATTGATTAAATAATTTTTAAAGAACTACATTTTATATCTTGTGGAAATTTTATGGTAATTTCATTTGAAATAAGAAAATTATTGGCATTTAAATTCAGGAAAATTAAACCAAAATACTAATTACCATGTTTAATATTTCGAACACTATTAATAGCTTTATAATAAGATTCTCGTTTGTTATAAATAAACTTTACAATTGTTGGTAATACAAACCTTTTAGATAACATCTGAAAAATTTTTTAATAAATTGAATATATCGAAAACAAACTAATAATATTTTCTAAAAATTATTTTAAGACTAAGACTTTAAAAATATTCTGAATAATATTTAAAGAACAGAACGAAGTTGCGTAATGTTCTACAAGGATCAATTTTGAGTCAATATTGGGTAATAAGGTCTCTCAGTAGTTATACCTATTCAGAAGATTGATGCTACAAGAAACAAGTGTATTATTCGAATAATTAGTAAACAATGAATAATTTAAATAAAATTACTGCCCGATATACTGTATCAAAAATAGATAAAAATGCTTCTAGAAATTTCATTCATTAAGGTATTACAAAGTAAAATTTTATACAAAATTAAACTTTTTTTAATTGCACATCAGTTTAGAAACCTTATTAAATAATTTAATTTTAGAATAAACTAAAAACAAACAAAAGTATTATATTTTGTTGCATAACACCACTAGTTCAGGGAGTCAACTAATTTTCTGGTAAATTCTGCAGGTATTTTTTACCATTTCATTTGAAACCTTTTTAGTAGCTCTGTTTTATTTTTTATTGTGTGTATTATATATGTATATTTCCTTCTAAATAATCCCAAAGGTGTATATAAGGTTTATATACAGTGATTGTGCAGGCCATAGCAAAAATTTTTACTACTTCTTGTTCGAACCAGTCTTTTTGTACTTGGAAGCATGTGGTCTTTTAATATGTTTCCATAAACAAATCCATTGTATTTTTTATGAAACTGCTTGCCTACTGGTCGCCTTACAAACCCCTTACTATCATTTCTAAATAAATTAAGCATGCTTTGAGCTAAGTAACACCAATCCTCACTTTTCATTAGGCCACGAATAATGCTCTCTTGCAAAACTAAGCCTGTTCTTTCTATTTTTCTTCTCATTTCCCGCAGTCTTCTTTGTACAGCCTCAGCGGAAAAATTTTGTACATTATCCTGTAGTAAATCTTGAGGAATATTACTTGCTGTCAATCTGAAATTTTTATGATACACTCTTTATGCGCCTTTGTCAATTTATTTGCCTGTGTCAAATTTCTCCACAATTTTGGACATGATTAAGTGCAGAATATCAGAAATTCGATTGTTTTCGTAAGGCGATTGAAATTTACTTTTGCACTGCCATGATTAGAACTAATATTTTTAATTCGCACACTACAATGAAAGGCTAAACAATACTGGTAGCTGGTCAAAATAAATTAAATTTAAAGAGTTTCTAAACTTATGTTTCTAAACTTGGTTTTTGTCTATGTTACTTCTTATAATATTTTTTACAATATCGAAATAATCTGCAGTATACACTGTATTATTATTATTATTATTATTAATATTTTATATTTACTAATAAACTGAAAGTATTAATTACTGTGATTATTTGCTACCCTATTGACAAAATGATGACTTATTATACCTATTTCAGATGATACATAATCATAATTATCATTATAATAACCATTACATTTAGTACCCTACGGACTTCTAATCCATCAATTAAGTAAATCACCATGTCTATGATATAAATTGAAATACATATTTTGATTAAAAAAAATTTCATTGTCATTAAAATGCATCCATTAAATAAATTATTTATATCGCAATTAAATTGCCAAGACAAATATCGGCGAAACTATTTTGAATGAGGCCGACATTAAAACGCAATACCGCGAGGAATTTAAATGGAAAAGACATTTCGGCCTGGAAAAGAGGTTATAAATACAATGATAATTAAAATTAGCATAGCCGAGCATTTAAAATGTTTATTTAAAAATTATGCCGTCAGGTCATGCGTGTGCCTCAAACCAATTTACTTACCAGATGTTAGTTTTTACCATACGGTTTTATTTCAATAATCCAACAAGATTTTAAACTGAATAATGCATTTAAATTAGAGCGGGATGAATTTCTTGGATTTTTCTCGGCATAAATCCATTTTTCCAGGTAAATGCAATACACACACAAACTTCGTTTCGGCTTAAAGTCAATAGACGTGGAAGACAGAGGAAGTGAAATAAGGTAAAATGTAAAATGGAGTGAGTCTTGAATGCTTTTAACCAAAGCAAATACAGTTTCAATTAGAGCTGACCCACATGCGCACGGATATGAGATGTACTTCCAATTTTGCAAATGGATCCGAGCTTACGTAGGATTAAAGCTCGGATTTTACTTTCGGCCATGTTATGAATGCGAAACGTGACGAATTATCATTTGTTTCGCATTAATTACATTAATTAAGTGTTGGCATAGGTTTTTTAATGATAAAATTTGTTATCGTAACGAATGGGGGAATGGGAGAAGTTACCATACATCTTAATCCTGTTGGTTCTGTGTTAATTTCCATTGAACAAATCCGATATTAATTATACTGAACAAATATTTTCCATTGGCATTAATACGCAGGATTCATGTTTATCTCAATTAAAGCCGTGTGTTGATTTAAACAGGTATTAACCCACACATCGAATATTTGTTAAAGGCTTCGAACAGAGAATCACATCCACCATTTATAGAAGTGTCATTTCAGCTTTATAATATTTTTATTTATAAATATTCATAACATGCTAAAGTCGGATTTGATTAAATTCCGAATTCAAGGGGTAGTAATTTCGATTTCTCGTCTTAATTTCGTGTCAGAGTTATATATTAGACTAGACCTAATATTATTACAAGTCAATTTTTGGATCAATTATCTTGGGACAAGTCTTCAGACTCCGACATTTTTTCAAGTTTACTTCCATTATTTTTTTATTTGATGTAGTCTACTGATACTGGTAATTAATATTCAAAAAATATTTCTATTTTTTCTTAACAAAGGTTATAATAATTCTCAAGTTAACCTTAGAACTTTACACTTTATTGTTGTTTGGATAAATTGTTTAATTTAAGCAGACATCAAAGGATAATGAAATAAATTTGTAAGTAAATTAGTAACAAAGGATTCATATTTCTCTTGTTTAATTTTGGGGTGAAACGTTCTGTGTTACTAAGCAATTTTTTATAATGAACTTTCCCCTTTAACCTTCCGTATTTGCAAATTATTCCACCTTTACCTTAATCATGTTTCACTTCGTTTAAATAGATCAATTTTGTGCCATAATTAGGAATAATGTTGGAAATTAAAATGCATTGTTACTTCTGCAAGGATAATAAACAATAATAAAGTCAACGTGTTTCCAGGTTTTGTTGCTCAATAAAGCATCATCACGGTCTAACAAGGACATATTCTTGCCGGATAAAGAACATTATTACTCCTGATTCCACTCTACAAAATAAACAGAACAAATTGTAATATTTTCCAACGCTAGATTGCATTATTGTTACTACAGAATTTGGTTATGAAACAAAATTTTAATAACGAAAGTAATTTATTTAAGGAAGTCCATCGCTTTTAATAATGTCCCTAAGGAAATCCATCTTGAGCCTTAGTTTCGACGAAAAATTAATTACACCCGGGAGATTTTTTAATAAAATGTAATTCCTCTATAATCTACAGATAATAGTAGGGATAGTTTAGGAAAAAATTAATTAAGGATCCTTAATAAACTGGTAATCCGATATCTTCGCTTTAATTTATTTTCAATTATTAAAGACTGAACGTAATTTGATATTGGATTCTTTCACATGTGAAATTTTACGAAGACATAATTTTTATTATAAGCTCTTTTAATTCTGTTTTGAACAAGTAATTTTAAATTATGTTTGCCGATTAAATATTTAATTAAATACTTTCTATAGACACTTCATTTATGAAACCTTAAAACTAGAACTGGCACATTTAAAATACTTCATTAGCATCAGAGTTTACTGAATAAAGAAACTGGTGTGTGCCTCCGTTATAATTAAAAGTGATAAAAATATGTTTCGCGAATTACGAACTGGTTTTAATTTCGTAAATTTAGCTAAAGAATGAAACATTCATTAAATTTAAATTGTCTGTTTTATAAAACTGAGCTGGTTTTATTAAAAAACGTCAGGTTATTAGGTCTTTCATCGTTTTAGTTGATGTACGCCGCCTGTTTCTTTGTTTTTGGAAATTGAATTGAGTGTTTTAAATAAGGCTGCATGATATATTTTTTTATATAAATTTTTTAATATAAAACTACAAGGATTTTTTTAATTACTTACAATGTCGATATAAAGTGAAAAAATAATGACTTAATTTAACATGTATTTTTGGAGATATACATTATTTGAATTTTAATGACGTGGCCGGGATCGGATCTTGGAATATCTGATGAGCCTCCTGCTACTATTGTTCCTTCAACAAGACTAAGATTAACAGTTGATAAATTACATGTAATAGGTGTGTAAATGTGAAAATGGAAAATATATTTTAATTGCAATTCGTAATGCGTCAACAATCATATGTGGAATTATATATAGTACTTATATATAAAATTATCATTTAATTTAGTCATTTTAAATTAAACTTGATTGAGATAAATGCTTAAAATTACGAGTACATAATTGAATTTAATTAATTTTACCATCTTATATTAATTGTTTATATACCCTAACTTATTCATTAGAAGTTTATGGAAAATACAAAAGATAAATTTTTGAACAATTATATTGGGTTGGCAACTAAGTAACTTCGGATTTTTTTAGAAAACCAAAGACAATTTTTTCATGGAACTAAATAACTTTACTCTGTAATGGCAGCAGCATAATCCCACGTTCATAAAACTTCTGGTTTTTATTAGCAAAAAACTGAATCAGGTACGATTTGACATCATCATCATTATTGAAATTTTTACCATTCAAGGAGTTTTGTAAAGATCGAAACAAAAAGTAATCAGATAGTGCAAGGTCAGGACTATATGGTGGATGTGGCAAAACATCCTAACCAAGCTCCAATAATTTTTGCCGAACACCTTTTCGATTTGTCAATTCGGGCCGCTTTTCTTCAACTGCATTGTTTAATTTCATTAGTTGTTCAATGTAGACAACAGAATTAATCGTTCGGTTGGGAGGTACGAGTTCAAAGTAGACAATTCCTTTATAATCCCGCCAAACTGATAACAAAACCTTCTTTTGATGAACAACTTTTGATGTTGTTTGAGCTGGTTCACCTAGCCTGCTCCACGGTCTTTTCCGCTTGATATTGTTGTAAACAACCCATTTTTCATCGCCAGTTATCAGTCGTTTTAATAATGGATCATTTTCATTACGTTTCTTTATCAAATCGCAGCTGTTAATGCGTTGCGTTAAATGCGTTTCTTTCAGTTCGTGAGGAACACATGTATCGAGTTTTTGAACATAGCCAAGTTGTTTTAAGTGATTTTCAATGCATGTATGTGAAGCTTCTCTGCAATCTCACGTGTTGTACTGTGATGATCCGAATCGATTATTGCTTTGATTAGGTCGTCATCAACTTCAACTGGACGACCAGAGTGTTTTTCATCTTTGAGTGAAAAATCACCAGAACCAAATTTGGCAAACCAATTTTGAAACTGCCGTTCTTTTAAGGCTTCGTCGCCATAAACAGCATATAACTTTTTGTGAGCTTGCGATGCGTTTTTCCCTTTGCGGAAATAAAAAAGCAAAATATGACGAAAATGTTCCTTTTGATCTT
Organism: Aethina tumida; assembly: GCF_024364675.1. Taxonomy (NCBI): domain Eukaryota; kingdom Metazoa; phylum Arthropoda; class Insecta; order Coleoptera; family Nitidulidae; genus Aethina; species Aethina tumida. The sequence continues at coordinate 11,553,150 of NC_065439.1, forward strand.
CCATTTTTCAACTAACGCCAAACGAAAACTACGCAACTGATCAAAAAACTTTTTTTACTGATTGATAGCTGAATTTCCAACTAGCAAATAACAAAATGTGTTTTACATTTGGACTACGCCAGCAAACCTAAACATTCAACTGAAGCCATCAATGAGTGAAATCCGCAATGACTTACTTGCCAACCCAATAATTTGTAATAAACTACTTTTATAATTTAAAATTGAACAAAAATTAATTTCTGGTTTGGCTGAAATGTCATATCAATTCTGTATTTTCAATATAATAATGTATATTTTTGGACTTTTAAATTTTACATATAATTTCAAATAATAATACTGCATCTAAACTCAATAGTTTTTTGGGTCATTAACTTTTTTCCACAAATATTGGTGCTGGCATATACATAACAAATGGCGGCTCTTGAGGTTTGAGTCTGTTAAGCTACATTATACATAGACCAAAAAGAAAACAAAAACAATATTTTATTTTAATTTACGCCTAATATACAACGCACAAGTCGAATGATTAGTGCTTTTGTCGTATAAATTTAGTCCGCAAGATTTTTCAAATCACAAAAACCCCCTTTATACTAGATATCTATATTACCCTTTGAAAATAAAAGACATGACCAGCAAAATAATTTATTCAGTATTGTACTTTTATTGTACATTTACATATTGTAAATCCGTGATGAAATTAAGAATTGGTCGATTTAATTATTTAACAACAAACATTTTGTGATAGTCATTTAAATTATAAATACACATTTATTTAATAAAAAAACCACTACGTCAACGGCATTTTTATGTTAATAAATCCTTTTATGTTATTGCTGGTTGAAGTCATATCACAACAAAAAAGAGATGCAGTATTAAAAACCTTTCCACAACTGAGTCCGCCATTAAAACAATAGCCCGGCCTTAAAACGTATATAGAAATATTCAAGATATACTTATAAAACGAATTGACGTGAAGAGGCACACTTAAAAGTGCCTCTGGAGAACTTGAGCACTAAATATTCATGAAAATTTAATATAAAAATGTTATCGCTTGTTTAATTGTAGGTTTTACGACATATTACCCTTCTACCTTTATTTAAATATTAAGGTATATTCGATTTTAATAAAATCATAAAAATTGTATAGTTTAATCATCTGAGTATCCGCCACTGCTACTAAGAACCATCCTATAAGAAGTCATAATTAGTATTCCTAAATTTTATACTGGTTTTATTAATGTTATTATTTGTGTAAAAATCAACGTACTTTGATTGTGTGAAGCGTTTTTTTAACATTTTAAGCTTAAAAACAAGCTGCCCTGCATTCCAATAACTTACCACACTTTTTCTTAAACTGTCTTTCTGAAATATAAAATAATGTTTATTTAAGGACCCTCCAATTTATAAACTGATTGATAGTAAGTAAGATGATTAATTTGAACAGAAATTAAATGAAAATGAAGCACGATCTTGCTTGTTATTCAAGACTGTTGCGCATGTTTTTTTAAACAAGAAAGTTAATGATTATATAAAAAAATGTAGAGAAAAGGTAGACGAACATTTTAAACTATTACTTGTCCACATAAATATAATAGACCACTAATTATAAGTACTCGAATATGAAAGTAAGTACTTCTTTCATCTCCTTTTCCATATTTTCCAACTTTTCAGCATACAAATCGCTGAAAACTTCTCAAAACCAGTTATTCCTTTATTTGATTGTGTAAAAGGTTCTTTTACGAACATTTTGAGCTTACCAAGCTTCTAGTACCTCTTATAGTATAAATATGGCTATTTTAGGAGACTTTAGATATTAGTTGCCCCACATTTCAATATCTTATCACACTTTTTCCGAAACTGTGTTTCTAAAATATAAAAGAACGTTTGTTTAAGGACCCTCCAATTCATAAACTGATGCAGTAACTTCATTAATTTGTACAGAAATTAAATGTAAATGAAGCAGGATCTTGCTTGTTATTCAAGGCTGTCGTTCATAATTTTTTTTTAACAGGAAAATAGAATATATATAAAAAATTGTGGAGAAAATATAAACGAACGTTTTAAATTATTTTCATAAATATGACAGCCCAGTAATTATGAGTATTCGAATATGAAAAAAAGTATTTCATTCGTCCCCTTTTCCATATTTTCCAACTTTTTAGTATAAAAGCACGAAAAACATATCAAAACTAGTTATTCTTTTACTTGATTTTGTAAAGTGTTCACTTTTGACAATTTTTACCCTTTCCTCCTTTTAATCGAATTTTGTAATATTTAATTTAATTTTCATTCATTTTCTGTTTATAAATAATATAACATTCTTCTTTCTTTGTTACTTAAAAATATAATTTAATAGTCCAAAAACAAATAAACGATTTCCAATGTAATCGAAAACTGTACTGACTTTAATAAATTTTCCTGTAACATGACAAATTTCTTCAAAAAAACTATATTTTTTAGTTAATCACTGAAACAGGGTTCGTATATATTTCTCCTATTTTGCTGACTCTAAAAGCCTTTAGAAAAAAACTACAATAATAATAACGTTAGATCAAAATCTTTCGACTATTCAAATAAAAAATATCAAATAAATGTGTGTGTGTGTTCGTAATGCATTCACCATTTTTTTTTTTTAAATCAATATGATCTTAAATTAGAAGTTGACTATTTGTGTTTAAAGTTTTATTTTAAGGAAAAAGTAACACCCACATTTGTATTGAAATTTTATACTGGTGTTATACTTAAAAACCTTTTATTATTCCTCCTTGTAACCGAATTTTGTAATATTTAAATTAATTTTCATTTATTTTCTGTTTATATATAATATGAAGGATTTGTTAACATTTTTATTTCTTTGTTACTTAAAAATGTAATTTAATAGGTCTAAAATAAATAAATGAAATGACAATGTAATCGAAAACTGTACTGGTTTTAACAAATTTACCTGTAACATACCAAATTTCTTCAAAAAAAAAAAACAATTTTTGTTAGTTTACCACTGAAACAGCAATTTTGCTAACCTTGAAACCCTTTCGAAAATGCAACGACAATAATAATAACGTTACAACAAAACCTTTCAACTATACAAACAAAACATATCATATACGTCTTTATTTGAAAGGCATTCATCATTTTTTTAAATCAATCCTCAATTAGAAGTTGACTATTTGTGTTTAAAGTTTTATTTCAAGGAAAAAAACGACGCCCACATTTGTATTGAATTCTTTCACCCATATATCCGTATGCTCTGGCACTTTATTGTGTAGAAAACAGCTTAGATATTCAACCATTGTGGTTTAGTGAAGAGTCGCGGTTATCGGGACTCGGCAGGCCGTAGGGAGTGTTCGCAAATTCTCACACGTATTACGCACCCCGGCGCCCAGGCAACCGGAAGTATTAAAAATGGATCAACATTTTATCCAGATTAAAAACATTCGATGCGAAGTGTTACTTCGAACTGAGAATGATTGAAAAATGTCAATTAATAATCAAGTGGAATAAATTGAAGTAGTAAGAAAGTTTTAAGTGTATTAAAAGAAGCCGTTTCCAAGTCGCGAGTTGAATAATTCAGTTATTTCGAACATTATGAACCGTCGCCTGCAATATCGACATCGACATGTGGAATATTGAATTAACAACTTTTGATTTTCATCGAGTTACGAAACGTCTCGCATTTCCCGCCTCGTATAATGCGTTAAATGTCGAGTGCGACTCCGATTAAACACGGCCGTGCCGGTGTAAAGTTCTGACAAGACAATTTGTCGGCGGCAAAACAAGTTTATACAAGCTGATACGTACGTGTGTGTGTGCGTGCGTGCTAGATCAATGGAGTCATAAATCAAAGCGGGAGCATTTAATATTCCGCGACATGATGTATATTGAATTTGGGGGGGCCGTGGCAAACATGAGCCTCGCCCCCGGAGGCTGATTCGGGTGGGGCGGAATGTTTACTCGACATACTCAACCGGTAACCGGAGGCATTTATACCGATCTTCTTCTATGACGGCCCGTCATCGCGAAGACTGGATTTAGACTGATCGCTTAACCTTCACAACATACATCTTCCGTCGCGACGTCTCTTCATATTTGTACGCCAAATTTTCTGTTTTTGATGTATTGTGTGCCTGTTCTAAGTTGCTCATTTAATATTAGATAATTAGGTAATAAGACAAGCTTTACTAATACTATATATTTATAATAGTCGCTAGTTACTTAACGTAAAGAAAAATGACAATAAAATTTATGGAAAATTAATATTTTATTAATTTAAAAAACCCATTAATTAAAATTTTCTTAATAGTATTCTAATTTATTTAGAGTACTTACTTATTTAAGTAAAAAAAATGAGAAGCATTTGAACAAAGTTTATTGGAAAATTGATACTTTGTTAAATTATAAAGACCATTAAATAATTGTAGAATACTTTTATAGTTCAAGGTCAAATTAAAAGTGTTTGAGGCAAAACTTTCTTAACAGTTTTAAGAAAATATAATTTTGTGTAAACTTATTGATAATTATTCAATTTACATAACCTAGTAAATAAAAATAAATAATAAAATTATATTTTGTTTAAAATAATTTTTATTATTTAATTAAAAAATGAGAAACATTTAAAATAACATTTATTAAAATACTGATATATTTAATTTAAATATACCATTAAGTATATACGAATCTAAAACCGTTTGATCCTATTGAATTTTATGAGACATCAGAGACAGAAAAAGTCCACAAATTTACTTCATAGTGGCAATCATTTACTATCTCTGTCATGCAGGTTGTCTCTCTCAAAATTGAGTAGATCCAAAGGCTTTCAAATCGGTATATTTAGGATGAATATTTGTTGTTTAACTGAAAAATTGGTTCTTAGACACGAATGCGAATATCTTCGAAAAGCTTAGAGTAATCGATTAACTACAACAGATCTTTTTTGTAGTGCGTTTAATTTCCTACAAAGATATATGTTGCGCATTTTATAATATATACTTACCTACAAGTTACAAAATTTAGAAGTAAAAAATAAATTTTTGTTCAATTCCTTAAACTTTTACTTTATCTTCTAAATGGTAAGAGTTATGAAAAAAATGGAAATTTTTTGTACGGTCAAGTACTCAGGAGATACGAATTTTACCATATGAAGAAAAAATTGAAAACTGAGATTAGGAAGGCCTTCCTAATTCATCTTTGTAGTTTTTATATAACTTATATAACATTAAATATAGTGGATTTAATTATTTATTTTTGCGTCTGACATCATTCCCTAAAGTTAGATCTATTACACTATACAAATTAAATAATAAATTGTAGAAAAGTTCTGGAATGGTAAAAGCAAGGGTAAAATTGCAGTCAATTTAAATTTAAACAAATCGATCATTTCGAGGACGATTTCCAATTTTAACACAAGTAATACAACGAAAAACAGGAGTTATGAACAGAAAAATGAAATTTAATTGATACTTAATATATTTAATATTCAAAACCCATTAATTAAACTTTTCTGAATAGAATTATTATATTTGAAATACTTTATGAATTTTTTTAATTTACATAAACCATTAAATATATATCTTTAAAACTGTATTTAATTTGATTAGACTTCTTTTATTATTTAAATTATTGAAAAATTTGTGGTTAGAATAAAATTTCCTAAACAGTGTTACAATTTTATATCTATGATAAAGAATAATTAGATTAGTTTAAATTTATAGAAAAATGATTATAATTATTAAATTTAAAAATAATAATATAATTAATTATATAATTTATTTAGTTTATTATTAATTTTTGTGTCCGACATCATTTTCTAAAGCTAAAAATGCGTAGAGCTGTCCATTTAACGATGCGACTTAAACAATAAATTGTAGAAAAGTTCCAGAATAGTGAAAACAAGATTAAATTTCAGGCGATTTAAATTTAAATAGATCGATCATTTCGAGGACGATTTACAATTTTAACACAAGGAATACATTGGAAGGAGTTCCCAAAAGTGGTAGAAAATAAAAAAACAGGAGCTGTGGACAGAAAATAAATGAAGTTTATTTGGCAATTCATATATTTAATATTTAAAACCTAATAAATAAAATTTTCTGAATAGAATTACTTAAAGTACATTTGAAATTTATTTAAAAAATTGAAATATCTTTAATTTACATAAACCATTAAATATATTTCTGTAAATTGTGTTTAAATTGTTTAGAGTTCTTTTATTATTTAAATTAAAGAAAAAATTGTATGTGGAATAAAATTTACTAAACAGTGTTATATTTTAATATCTATGGTAAAGAATAATTAGATTAGTCCAAATTTATAGAAAAATCATTATAGTTATTAAAATTAAAAATAATAATATAATAAATTATATAATTTATTTAAAAGAATTTTAATTTTTAAATTGGAGAAAAATTAGAAATGTTTAAAATAAAGTATACTGGAAATTAACATAATGTATTTTTTAGTGTTATAATTTATTTATATTTTTTTAAATAGTTTACCATTAAATAATTGTTTTTAAATAGTGTTTAATTTGTTTAGAATATTTTTATAGTCAAATTAAAATTGTTTTAAGGTAAAGCTTTATAACAGTTTTATTTTATCTAAAAAAAGTTTATTATTTAAATCAAAGAAAAATGATAACATTTAAAATAACATTTATTGAAGTACTGATATTTTTCAATTTAAATAAACCATTAAGTATAAATGACTATGGTAAAAAATAATTAGATTAGTTTAAAGAATATAATATATATATATAGATATATATATATATATATATATATATATATATATATATATATATATAAGAAAATATAATAAATATATTTATATATAAATAATATATAGGAAAATAAAATATAAGTTAGTGAAATTTTTAATTTACCGTTTTAATTAATTTGTGTCTAGTCCTCTTTATAAGTCAAAAAATTACATTTTTTAAACAGTATTACAATTTATTTCAAGTACCCGTTTAACTTAAAAAATTAGGATTGTTTAAAGTGATGCCTAGCGGAAAATTGATGAAGATTATTTAAAAATGCCGCCCGTTCAACAATTTTCTCCTCGAACGCGTTTTTCTTTATTTCATCCGGAGCAAATTTAGCCAGACGAAACTAATTATCCAAATGTTAACTCAAGTGGCGTTGAGCTGAGCGCAATGAATTATTCAGCAATTAAAACACAACATTTATATCAATGTTGTGCCCGGAACAAAAAAAAATTAAATATTAACGCGGTTGGTCATTAACCGAAATTCTGGCTCAATGGAATTGTATATCGATTCAATTAATAGTTAATTCAGTACATTTACATATCCAAAACAAAGTCAATTACTTCCCATGTTCGATACTTCACAATAAATATTTACTCCATGTCAACTTTAAGCGAAGTTAGATGGTTCTTTGTTATTTTAATTAATTAACTAAACAAACACGTCGTGTTTTCTTAAGATAATTAACTAGAGAACTTCCATAACGGTTCGTTGTCCCTGAAAAGCCGAAAATTACGTACGATTAACAAGGTAATGTGTGCTAAAAAAGCTGAAAATAAAGATCAAGTTCACGTAATCAAGTGAATAGTGCGAGTGGCAGGGCTAATTTGAATGTGATCGCGTGTCCGTGCGGCGTTTTCAGCTGCAATTTCGTATATAAATAGAAATGCTGTGAGGTCGTCCAGATTTAATGGTGGGTTCGGCTGATTTATAATTTTCCTAGGGGAAAAATTCGGATATCACTTTTGTTCAGCCATAAACCCGTTTCCTCGCATCGTTTTTTATCTACATCTTGTTTTTCGAACCGTCACGACATTTTATTCTGTCCAGTTTGAAGATGTTTTAATCGAAATTTAATGGATTTTTGTATTGTGTGCATTATATAAAGTCGGCAACGGTTCGACAAAGAAAACTATCAAGAAAATGAAATTGAATTCGAGATTAAACCCGATTGAGGGCAGCAGGAGCGGGAGGAATACTGCAAGGACTGTAAGACGATTAATATTAGATCCTTATCGTCATGGACGGAATTAAGTGACATCGGTGTCAGTATTTCGGACATAAATCCTCCCTTAATGATATAATCCCCAACACAATTAAGAGAATTTAAACCCCTGTCTTCCAGCATTAACCGTACTTGACTTTCGCCTTTAAGAAATTCATCCCCCCATTTTATAAGACATGTTATAATCGGCCCGAAAATCACGTCCAATTTACATAAAACACGACCGTACATCAAACTCCTCGGCTTACTTCGAAACTTTCAGCGTCACAAAAAAAGCTTTGTTTCAGCTTTCGAACGAACTAGTTTCATTTGCAGATGTGTGTAATCCCAGTTTGTAAACGGCCGCTTTGTTCCGCACTCGCTGGACTACAATTCACTTTAACACAATCGCAGTTTTGTTTCACAAACACACGTTTTATATTTGGCCGCCATTCATCTCGTAAACCAACTTCACACACCTGGTTGTGTTAATAACATTCGGTTTTCGATTCGCACGAATGTGAATAAATGTCCCTGAATAATTTATTAATCAAATAAGACCTAATTATAATCCCCATTGAAAATAAAATTCTTGTTAAACGGCGCGTTATAAGCAATGAATTATAAATAAGTTGCGTTTACTGCTTTATTAGGGAGCATAGAAGAAAAGCGTTTGGAAAATTCGTTCCGAATACTTTCGACTCCCGGAGAAACGTCCTAAATATTTAATGGGCCGAGGGAAAGAATTTTGCTGGTGCAATTTTTTTTCGGCTAAAGAGTTTTGGGGGAATTAAAAAAAATGTTAAATATTAAAAAAATATCGATTGCTCCGCAAATTCATCCGTGTTAAAACAATGTGGTGATGATCGAAGGGTGGTGGAGTGAGCAATAAACGGTTTTCCAATATTTTACCGGAGGGTTGATTTCGGAAAACGGCGGGGGTGACAGGGAGTATCCATTGTAAAGTGTATTAACACCTCCATTACACAATGGAGGCCTGAGGTGCTTAGCCGAGAACTATGGATAATGGAACGCCTATTAACGTCTATTATTTAAAGTGGAAAGTGGAGATCTTAATACACACACACAGAACGAAGCCTCGAACACTTTGATGTTTCGCTTTTTCATAACGTCACCGGATCGCTATCTTTAGTAACCTCCACTTGAAAGAGGAATGCCGTTTATCAGGGTTTTTTCCTGCGGGTTACTACGAAATTATCTTTTAAACTGCCAGGCATTATTCTCGGTCTCCAACTAAACTTTTACCGCCTTTAAAATATATTATTTTCTTTCGGTGTCTTAAAAATAAAACGAACACGTCTCTAAAACACGAGCCATAAACGTTTATGTAGATAATGGGTGGAAAGAAGTTAATCTCCTTTTTTAAATCCGATACGGATGGCTGTCGATGATATAAACTGATAACCTGTGATTACGAACTGTTTCTTATATTTTTTATGAGATTATTTCTAGCGCAGCTTTATCAAATCGAATATTGGAATTGATGAAAAATCTTTCAATTTTTCTTACAGCAGACAAACATTTAAGGAAGAGGGTTTTATGACCGATTTTATCTCAACCTTTCTTTACATCATACCAAATCAGCTAATATTTTTCTATATCTAGATACATAAAGTCCACAAAAGATTTATCAAAAGGAATGTTCCACTTCTGTTTTTATTAACAAATCTATATATTATCTATTTATTGACTCGTTAATGTAACCCAATATTTTATACTTTTCAATAATTGATAAAAATTTGTTATTTTATATTAGGTACAAAAACACCACTTTAATTATCAAGTTAAAAAATTGTTCACAAATTTGGTCAGTTTAGAATCAGTAAACAGCTCAGTTATTGTTTAGTCTCTGGTGACCTTACAGAAAGTCCACGATACAGCCATCAAACAATTTCTGGAATTAAGACTTTAAGTACTGTTCCATTCGATTTACCAGCTTCAACTCATTGTCCAGACCAGTGAAATTTGTCTTAATTTACCCTTTATTATCTTATGAAACTGTACACAATCAATAAAAGAGTAAATTACATTACATACAAAGAGAAAACAGGAAAATGTTTTTTTTTTTTCAACATTTACTTATCACATTTTAGGGACATATTTGAAATCAAAATCATCTAATCGCTTACAGCATCTTCTCTAAACACATTACGAATGTTTAAATAGTCAAAAAATAAATAGCATAGTAAGTATAAAAAGCTTTGAAATAATATATTAGTTGAAAACATAAATGTAAAAATAACCAAAAACGTGGGTAACTTTTATCCTTAAAATTGGTTAGTTTATAATATATAAAAATCATCTATCATAACTCTTCAGGGAATTGAAAATGTTTGTAGTAGAATAAAACCAAAAACCGACAGTTCATCACCCATACACATAAAACATCTAGCATTGCTGAAACATGCACTACATGAACTTCAGAACGTACAACTGCTGAAATAACATCAACTCTCCAGTCAATCTCCAGTTTATATTGAAATATTATTGTATAAACCTTCAAAATTTAAATATAAGTATAAAGTAAAATAATCATCTTCATTTAAAAACTAATAAAAATATTCTGATTTCAAATAGACTGAAGAAAAGCTCTAGCAGTAATTAATAATATAAAATGTTTCTTTTAAATGAAAATCGTTATTCACTAGTTAAAAGTTATACACCAATAAAACACTCGAGAATACAAAATTATTTATCGACGTTAAGTTATCGTCTCCTCTTCACTTCTTTTCTCCATTAAATACATCGATAGAGTTAAACCAGTATAAAGTGGTGCGTCCGGACGAAAATGTACGGTTCTCCGTGAAAATCAATAGAGGAAAATGCTGTGCCAAGCATTTTAATGTCAGAGATTCGTTGTATCGGCCCGATAGAAAATATTGCTATGCAAATTGTTGCATATTAAGCGAATTCGAAAGTCAATAGAAAATTACTTTGTCCCCGTCGATATGAGTGTAATTAAACAAACAGCCTACGGGGACATTAATTTAAAAACTGAAAAAAAAAATGTTTGTTAATTAAGGGTGTCGAAAGTTGGGTTAAATTTTTAGAGTGAGAAAAATTGATGTTTACAAGTTTAATCATCATTCAGTTAGATAATGACTAATTTGTGTTTTACGGTTTGTCATTCTACTTAATGCGACGTTCAGAATACACGAGGGGCCCAATCACGATGACTAATATTTGGTTAAAAAGGTTAGAACTATATATCTAACAATACCTAAAATGTTTTCAACGCAACAAAAATAATAAGTTACATGTGTAGTTAAAATTCGAAAGATGTTTTTGATTGATTTTTGACAGTAAGATAAGAAGGAAATTTAAAGCTTTCAAGTAAATCTATGAGATTCTTTTGTCTTTCGTTACAACTTATTTACATGGATTTTCACACCTAGTCATGATAAAGAAATACAAGAATCGACTGAAGATAGAATCGGAATTAAGATTAAAATTGAACAAAGTGACACCTGTAATCAACTCCATTTGCGACATAAAACAGTCCAATCCTCTGCATCCTTTAATAAAAATAAAAAGTCTATTGCTTTTTCGTAATTCTTTTTTAATAAAATACCGTATTTATTCTATCCATAGTCACGTTTTCACGTCTTGAAAGTTTAAGTTTGAGAAACTCTGACCTAGATAATGACAAACTTATGTATATTGGATTATCTGTTTTATACAGCATTCAGAGTAAACGGAAAACCCAATCGAAATAAATAATATTATATAAATATAATATGTCATATCAGAAAAATATTGTGCATCTGTAAAATTTTTGACAGTTTTGAGTCACTTTCGTCATTTAAATAACACCAACAAATAATTCCAATCAAGTTTTACATATGTTTATGGTTTATTCAGTGAATTATTAAAATCGGATACATAATGGAAATGAAAAATAAACGAATATTTATATTTGTAGCTATCGATACAAGGGTAATTAAACAAACAACCCACGGCGATATTAATTTAGACAGCCGAAAAAACATCTGTTAATTAACGGTGTCGAAAATTGGGTTAGATTTTTACAGTTAAAAAAATTGCACAAGTCTAATTGTCAATTAGTTTTTTGACAAAGAACAGAAGAGAATATTAATGGAAGCGAAACGCACAGAACTAATGCTTGTTTGATAAATGCTTCATCGCGTCCGTTTCATAAAGGGTATTTTTGCAGCTGAAACGACTTTTTTGTTAAGCACAAATGAACTGCAATATTTCGACTGTAATTCGTCCGTCTTTGCTGGATGTTAATTATGCCATCTCGTTTACATGTCGAGCACTTTTTCAGGGTTATTATGTACAATTGCTGCTGCTCCACATTTGATCCGAATTCCAGTTTTTAACATTTCTTTTTAGATCTTCTATGAATAAAACAAATCACGATTTCGGTCTTCGGTCGAGGTCCGTTGAATCGACGTTTAAGACGCATTTCACGTCCACCCAAAAGATTTAATTAACTTTTCTTTTGATGGGTTTTCAAAAGGGGATTTTCTTTGGAAGTTCTTTTAATTGAAAAAACATTAAATTAATACCAGACGCCCAAAGTTATACATAATGTAGTGTCGGCGTCGGGCTCTTTACAAACCCAACTTAATTACTGAAATTTATATAAAAGGTACACACAGAAGGCGGACGCGTGCATGGAAATTCTCGGTGCCGCCACCGTCGCGGGGGATTACACGTGTGGACTGATCGGACGTAATGAAAGTTTAGGTTTAATTGGGAATTTTTCCGATTTGCCACGATGTCGTTGCACACAAACAACACATCGAACACATCGAGTACGAAATCGGCGACGCGTTCCGTTGTTTACCTTGATCTCGGTCGTTTTAAAGGCGATGTATCGGAGCTGTCGGCTGTTGTGATCGTGAGATGTGCAAATGTATCGATGTTAAATTGGCTATTTGCCACTTTGCAACGCGATATTTTATGTTTAAAATGTTTTGCAAGATACTATTACGCTACAAAGGTCGTGGACGCAATAAACAAATGGGAATATTCCTCTATAAAATGCATTCCAATTTCAAAACCTTTTTCGTATTCTTATATTTTTATTTTTAAGTCTAACAAAAGCGTTTCCCCGGTTTCTATTTTTAATGTTATTTACCGTAAAGCTCTATATGTTTCACTTATCAACATCGGGGTTTATATCACAACATGTTTTTATTCTTATACAGTGGCGACTAGAAAAATAGCTCGCATTACTAATTAATGTTAATTAGAAAATTCACACATCTACTTAAAATATTTTATATAATAAAATAATTACACATCAATTCAATCAAGGCAAAATTCAGCGAGAGATGGAGAACAGTCGTTTAACTTAAACAAGTTTTTAATTAATAACCACAATACATTTAAATTTGATGGTTTTTGGATGGAGACATGTCGTTCCATAAGATTTCAATTAGATCTACATCGGGTCTACCCCAAACCACAACTTTTCCTTCATCCTGCGTCAATGTTTTTGTAGTTTATCTAGGAAGCAAACTTTTATTTGGAGGATGGCAACATATTATTTACCATCAGATACATCTTTGCCAAAATTCTAGAAGATAATTAACATATTTTTGTGCAAACTTCAGTTTTGTTTTTTTCTATACCAATGTTTTCATTACTGAAATACATTTTTGCAAGGTTTGCTATTTCAGTTGACGATTATTCTACTACTTCTACTCAATTAATTCATTTTTTATTTGCTTAATAGACAAAAAAGATATCTTCCCATTTTATTTTCAAATGAGTGTATTGTTTCATATTTATTATGAATATTATCATTTTCGAGATTACCTTAAGCTTTTAACGACTTCAGCAATATTTAGAGCTTGATATTTCATGGAAATTATTTCCCTTTTCAATAAAATAATATAAATCCTACTAAGAATAAATTCTTTTTATTAAAGTATTAAAAGTATATTTGGACAACCAAATCAAGTTAATATATATAAATGCTTGTACTAAGAAGAAATGATACAATTCAAAATAATTTCATAAATTAATTACCTCATTTTACCCCCAAAATTATTATATTATAAATTATTTAAAGAAAGTTTCAATTGGAATATTGAAAAAAAGGCCAATGAGCATGAAAATAGAGATTTATGCATAAAAATTGAGTTTTCTTCTGCTGTACTCAACTATATTCATTCTGATCGAAAAGATTTATGTACCATTGTATGTTGAATGTGGCTTTGTGATTAAACATTATTCATTTTAAAGAAGCTTATCTTTAGTCCCGGACGTCATTTTAAGTGATTTTTTCATTTGCTAAATAAAAAAAAGAAAATGTTTTCCTATTGTATTTTCAAATGAGTATTTATTATCAACATTATCATTTTCGAAATCACCTTTAGCTTTTAACGACATCAGCAATATTTAGACTTTGATATTTTAAGGAAATTATTATTTACCTTTTCAATAAAATAATATAAATCCTGATAAGAATAAATTCTCTTTATTAAGAATATTGTAAGTATATATGAATTCTTTGGACAAACTAATATATACGATTAAAATAATTCGTGAATCCTATTTTTTATTATTATTTTATTTTAACACACTATAGGCGGGTAGCAAAGCATAGTCCAAACTAAGTTGTTGAATGATAACAAAAAATAAAAGATAATTCTTTCAGTTCCGTATGTAAGCTAATAGAGTAAAATTATCTCACCCCGCTTTTAAAGTAAGTACATTCAAAAAGGTAAAAATTACCCGGCTCGGTAACAATCAACAGTTCTCGAGACGGGTATTTTTACCCGACCCGCTTATAGTGTGTTAATATACCCAAAAATAATACTATATAAAATATGTTTGTACTAAAAAGAAATGTTAAAATTCAAAATAATGTCAGTATTATTTTATTGGATGTAATTTAAATTAATTACCTGATTTTATCCCAAAATTATTATATTATAAATTATTTATAGAAAGTTTCGAATTTAATAATATATTAAATAAACAGTAATATAATTTTACTAATTATAAAAGTAATTTAAATCAGTAATTTGATTTTTGATCAAGGTAATTTAATTAAATAATTATATATAATAATTTAAATAAATGTTTTAACATCCCTAACATGTTAATATGTTAAACAAACACAAATTCGCAATAAAATAAGCCATGAATTAATTAAATAGTAAATATAAAGTCATATATCATTATTTAAACAAAATAAACATCATTAAAATTAAACCGTATTATTTGTCTTTTGTTACTCTGAAAATCAATTACACGAGTTTACAGCAAAAATATACTAATTTTCTTTTACACATTTTAGGGAAAATGTTGGAATATTTCATTTATTTATTTCATTTGGGCTATTCAGCCAGTTAATTTGTGGTTTCGGTTTATCATTTTACTTAATGGGCAGTCCGGAATAAACGGCTTGCACGGTTGGGATTAATAATATTTTAGTAGAAAGGTGAGTAAATTGTGCATCCAATGATACCTAATAAGTTTAAATATACAGAAAAATAACTAAGTTATAGCCAGAGAAATTCGAAATTTCATGCAAAATGTAAATTTTAAGAATATTAGAATACTGAAAAAATGGTGAATGAGACTGCAAATAGACATTTATGCATGAAAATTGAGTTTCCTTCTGCTGCACCCAAGTATATTCATTCTGATCGAAAAGATTTCTGTACCATTGTATGTTGGATGTGAATATGGCTTTGGGACTAAATATTATTCATTTTAAAGGAGTTTATCGTTAGTCCCGGACGTCGTTTTAAGTGATATGATAAAAAGAAAAACACAAATTTGAAAATTTTGAGAAAAAAATTCTATATTTCAAAGTTTTGAAATTTCTTAAACCAGTGTCATAATTTAATAGAAACATATCTTTACTTTGTAACGTAACTTGTTATTGAACTTTATTATAATATTCATAAATTTACGATACTATTTAATACGAACACATAATAATTTAAGCGTCAACCGATAATAATTTATGAGCAGAACGGATTTGAAAAGACCACCTGTTCGAGTCACGAATCGCTATTTATCTTAGAAGCCTGAGAAGAGAATCCGAAGAGTCAGTCATCCACCATTAATTAATAGTTAAGTTCAGGCTGAAAACACGGCAAATCGCGTATATCACATATCGTGTTTTCATTAGTACTTAACGTAATTACCGACATATGCAGCAAACGATAAAGGCTCAGCCTTTTGACGGTGCTCTCGCTTAATTAACCAATTTGCCAGTATAATTTAATTGTCTGCACTTTGGCCGGATTAGGCTGATTTTTTAACTGTTTACCTTAAACTGTCTTGATTAAAAACATCACAGCGAATTTTAAACGGGTTTCGTCGGCACCGACAAACTTCTAAACCATGTCTGTGTTTTCAGCTGAAACGAGATACCCCTTTTTTGTCGGAATTAACTGATTTATAGTATTAATCTTGTTTTATATATAAGGGGGCACTTTTTTACTAAACGATTGAAAAAATAACGTTTATTTATTCGAATATTTCTTATTGTGTCAAAACCGGATTGAGTAACTTGATTTTTACGTAACGTCACTTATTATTAATATTTATAATTTTTTTCTTGTCAATTTTGAAATTTTTAATTTTTATTTATTCGTTTAAAAAAATATATTCATCCTTTCTTTGATGCAACAAGTCCTATCATGAACCGACTTTCTATTCCATTTTAAAGAACGCATTTCTCTCATTATGATTGTGCTTAAACTGGCGTCCTAAGTGAAGGACAGACGAAAATATTTCTTTATGAAGAGAATTCAACTATTTGTCCAATGGTACTAAATTCGTTTGAATAGAATGAGATATTTCAAATTTCTTTCAATTTATCATATTTGAATCTGAAAAATGAATTGGAAATTTAGTACTATAGGACGTCTAATTAAATTCTCTTTATAAGGAAATATAACTCCACTTTTAAAAGAAAAAGTGTACTCCCCCTAATTTTAATTACTTATTTTAAAAACAACTTGTAGAATTGAATTTTGACAAAATAAATTTTATTGTTCCCCGATTCTTTTCTATACAGAAAACAAACTTTATTGTTCAGAATTTTAAACTCATTTTTTTGCTTATTAAGTTTTGTTTGTGAATTTTCTGCACCAACTAATTTATTTCAATTAATTATTTTCATTTAAATTTATTTAAACATTGTGCTTTAAGTAATTAATATTCATTGAACAAGAAAGATTA
Organism: Aethina tumida; assembly: GCF_024364675.1. Lineage (NCBI taxonomy): Eukaryota > Metazoa > Arthropoda > Insecta > Coleoptera > Nitidulidae > Aethina > Aethina tumida. The sequence goes on from NC_065439.1 coordinate 11,570,317, forward strand.
CAGAATAAAGCAACTACGACGACAATTTCCAAAGTTGTATGAAACTTTCGTAATTACCATTAATTCTTGTTTATATTTACAATTTATAACGGATCAAAAATATGAAAATTTCCGAATGATGTATTTTATCTTGATTAATAATAATAGTTAGAATATTTGCAATTACATCGTTAAAATTTATTACACGACGCAGTCCAAATATTGAATATTCATCAGAGTAGCGGTTTTAAATACTCGGTGGTTTTAATGTAAACGTTAAATTTTAACCCAAATCCCCAACTTTCAATATTTTATTCCATCCACATTACAGGTAGGCCGCGCTTTGTTCTGTAAATTCGAAATATCGACGCATGAAACATAAGCGATTAACGAAAGTAAAACTACGAAAAAAATGTATTTTACGTTTGTATAAATAACGGAAGATAAAATGCAATACTCATTCGAGTAATTTCCTGCAGACCGATTTCTTTCCTGCGCATTAAAAACCGATTAACGTCATTCAAAACGGATGGATATTCAGAACGGTTCGATTTATCACAAATGCTCGCATTTAGAGTCCGGACACGCAAAACTCTCGCGAATCCGGGTGAGAGTCCCGCTCGCCCCGTCGAAAAATAAATTCAACATTTATAATCGAATTATTGTGAACGGTAAAACTATGAAGTGAGGGAAAAACGAGTGTTGTCCTCCAAGAAAGGATAATTTAGTGAAAAGGGAGAAGGTTTCGGGACGAGAGTGATACTTTAAATGTCCCTTTCCTAATTAGTCGTTGCTTATTAAAATTCTAATTGAGTTTCGACTCGTTACGAACTTCTCACTGCCTCGAGACGGTTCCCTTTTTTTCTTACTGCACAGTCACAAAGAAAATTTATTTTAATTACTGCGCAGGAATCATTTTAATTATGCAATTAAGTCACAAATTGATACTGGATAAAGTTGAAGAGTTGCGTGTATTAAAATTACCCCGACGCGGATTATAATATAATTAAGTTTGTACTTCGGTATTTGTGTAACCCGTGTTTTAGCTCCGGACCTAATTTTTACTAATTGAATTAGTTCAACTAAAGTTGGGTTTAAAATTAGTTTTTTAATATGTTCTAGCGGCTAAAGATGTTCACAACATACAAGTGCAATTGAAAAAGTTAGAGAAATTTCAATTATCGTCTCAAGCTCGTGAAAACCAATAAAGGTATTTGGTTAAATTCGAGAGACATTTCATTAGATAGTAAGACGAGATCAATATTTGAGATGAAGGGCCACAACAGATACTCGATTTCTTTTCTCGTTTTATTTATTTGGAATTCCGACAACAATCTGTCCGTCTTTTGGGTTTGTTTATGGCATGTAATTTATTCACTGAACTTTGTCAATTGCCATTACGAAACCATTATCATAAAAAGAACCATTAAAAAGTTACTGATCGAGTCCGATATTTAAATTTCTTGCTTTATCGATCTCGAAATTATATTTACTGTTCCATCAAATCGTTTTTTATATAGGAAAAAGCGAGGTAAACAGGCATTGGCATTCGAATATAATACGTCTTGTTCAGAAGTGTCAAAGACAACAAGGGTTCTACTGATATGGCAAAGGAAAACCGGGAAACGGACATTTCCTTCAGGCCGAAAACAAATTGATCGATTACCCAACAATGACTCAAACTTTCCTAATTCGAACTGATATGTTTTATTAACGTGAACAATGTTTATCTACCCAAATTTAAACCACCAAGCGATGAATAAGTAAATAGAGAATTAATTATTATGCATACGATTTGTTTGAAAAAAAGCTAATATAATAAAACTTTATTTGGGTTCAGGGCAAATTCCTGATTTCGTTTCACTGTCACAGCCACACATTTTATTCTCGCATCGCCGTTGACAGCTACAAAACAGAAAATTCAGTATATTTCGGGTGTTTTACTGGCTTATTTATGTTGAGAATTTCCCTAAATTGAAATCGACTCAAAAAAGTTTTTAACGATGTACGTGTAAACAAATTCAACGGAACCGTTTTAATTACGAGGAAATGTTGCAAAGATGCTACATCAAAATTAATTCATTAACTCAGGTCGCAAAAGGTATCTTATCTAGTTCAAAACTTAAACTCGAACTGAATTAATCACTCACCAAAACCACAATTAATCCTCTATAATTAATTATCAAAATGTTGTCCAGCTTCATAAAACACAAAACTAAACTTTTTAGTTAACGAAACAAAGTTTTTATTTTTTGTTCTGTATAACAGAATTTTACTATATTAATTGCTAAACAGAAATTATTTTCGTTAATAAATGATCATCAAAGAATTTGAGAGAAGAACTAATTGTATTTCCTTCATTAATATTTGTATATAAAATATTATCGTAAATAATTCAGCTTCAAATAAATAGAATATGATCATTTTAACTTTTGATCAATTTTTTAAAAAATAAATTAAATTTTTTGTTTTTCATTGAGTCTGTAAAACCAGGTTAATTGTATTTCTCTTAATATACAATTTTTAATTAATACATGTATCAAAAATATTTTCGTTAGTAATTTAACGTCAGAGTTTCTACTTTTTAATCTATAAAAATTAATCCATTAGCTCAGTTCACTGAAGGTATCTTGTCTAGTACAAAACTTAAACTCAAACTGGATTAATCACTCACCAAAACCACAATTAACTATAATTAGTTATGAAAATGTTGTACAGCTTCATAAAATACAAAACTTTTTATTTAACGAAACAGTTTTTATTTTTTATTCTGTATGGCAGAATTTTACCATATTAATTGATAAACAGAAATTATTTCCCTTAATAAATGATCATCAAAGAATTTGAGATCATTCGTTATCATTTCTGGTCAATTACTTAGCGGAATTTCGTTTTTTTTTTATTTTATATAAAACATAAAATAGAGAGTATATTTCTTCAATCTATAAAAAAGGATTAATTGTATTTCCTTCATTAATATTTGTATATAAAATATTTTCGTGCAGTATTTAACTACAAATAATTAGGATATCATCATTTTAAATTTAATTTTTTAAAAAATGAAATAAAGATTCTGTTTTTCTTTGAATCTGTAAAACTAGATTAATTGTATTTCTCTTCTTAATATAAAATTTTTAATTAATACTTGTATCAAAAATATTTTTGTTAGTAATTTAACATCAGAGTTTCTACTTTTTAATCTACATTAATTGTATTTTCTATATTAATATTTGTATACAAAATATTTTCGTTCAAATAATAAGAATGTGATTACTTTTAGTTTTCTAATGAATTCTTTAAAAAATAAAAAAAGTGTTATATATTTATATTTATATATATTATTTGTATTAATTATATTTCTCTCCTTAATATTTATATATAAAATATTTTCGTTAATAATTTAAAATGAATCAATTAGAAATGAATGAATCCAGTTTTATATAAACAAATTAATTGTATTGTTAATGTTTATATCGAAAATATTTTATCATCATTTATTTGAAAAATTTCATCATTTTTGGGTTTTTGATTAATTTTTTACTGAATTAAACATAGTTTTTGTTTTTTAATCTATATAAAACAGACCGCATTAAAATTTTCATACAAAATATTTTTTGTCAATAATTTAGCGTCTGGAAATTCTTTTATTGAATAAAATATGGTTTTTGTTTGAATATTTGATTTATTCCAATTTTCTTTAGAAAAATATTAACCTATTACAGAATAATAATTGATTACAAACATTAACATCTCGTTTTCTGTTCGACTTTTATTAGAATTTTTTTAACAAATCGACTTATTATTTAAAAATGCATCTGGTTAAAAAATTTCGTATAAATTATGAAATACCCTGTATACAAAACAAAATATAAAAATAATATAAAAAAACAAAGAACAAACATTCTTAATAATTAAACGTTAAAAAAAATGAATATAATAATTTTCAACTTTGTGATCAATTTTTTTATTGGTAAAACACAGTTTCTGTTTTTCTTAATCAATATAAACCATACTAAATATATTTCCTATGATATAAATATTTATTTAGAAAATATTTCTGATAATAATTTGTCAAACAATTTTCATTTTTCTAATCATTTTCTTTATGAATTAAACACACAGACGTAGTTCCTAATTTAATAATATTAATGAAGGAATTATAATTATTTTCATTGACAATATTATATTAAAAATTTGGTCAATTTTTATCGAAGAAAAACATAGTTTTTTCTGCTTAAAATGGCTAATCATATTTTCTATTTTAATATTTACACAGAATTTATTTTAGTTAATAATTCAACGACCAAAAACTTGAATGATTTACTGGTAGTCCTTGTGTTTTTCTAATCTAAATAAAACTGACTAATTATATTTTCTGTTAATATTTACATAGAAATTATTTCCGTTAATAATTTAACGCCAAAAAACTTGAAAGTAATCATTTTTTGGTTTTGTTTGTTTTACTTTACATATTTATTCACTCCATTATTGACCTGGTAATTTAATATTTCAAAAGAGGCACCCCAAAAAATTTAAATAATGTTTCGCGCACAATTTTTACGATGTTGATTCGGGACGTTTAACGCACCCGCACTAATTGAATTTTCCGGATTGTCAAGCGGGTAAAAATGGACCGGCGTTTTTTACCCAGCACAAAAAAAAACGACTCGACATGCAAATCGACTACTCAAAACACTCGACCTTTCGAAAACTCTGTGAATATTTTCCCTTTTTTTTCTGTTGCAGGCACGACGATCCGGCAACAATCGAAAAGTTGGAGAGCGGAGCACAAAGCGGCGCGAACGCTTGGTATAATAATGGGCGCTTTCATGTTGTGTTGGCTCCCGTTTTTTCTCTGGTAAGAAGTTAAGATATATTGTTACAATTCTAGCGTAAATTTCAAAGAGCCGCGCACAAAAGACTCTTCCTCCTCTACGAAAACGCGACTCCTGCAAAATTGTTACCAGTGTTTCAGCGTTGCAAATTGTTTGTAACGAGTGCTGAAACTTTTTTTTTCTTCATCATCCGTAAACTAAAGTTTTAGCCGACGGAAGGAAAGTGGCTTGAAGATCCGGGTTGAAAAACTTCAATATAGTGAGGTAATGTTTGTTTAATGCTTTACTTATGAAATTTCGGAGGCGCAGTCTTTTCGTTGCCGTTGGAAATGTGTAGGACCCTTGTCAAGTTCGTTGAAATAAGAGGCTTTTTAAGTCTCTCAAAAAAAAAACAAGCTGCCGCGAGCTAATTTACCGTTCATGCCGTTTCGTGTCTCGAACGCGATAAACTATTTCGCTTCTCCCCCGTTTTCTGACGTCCACGTCGAATTCGGATTTGAATCGGGATAAGACAGATGGTATATCGAGCTCCTAATTAAACCGGAATGAATTCTACTTCACAAACGAATCATTAGTTTCATGTGTACATTTGGTATTAATTGCGTTTGTTGAGCAAGCACCAACTCACTTCGTATTAATTCTGGATTATCAGTTCTACTAACCGAAAACCATGGTCTGGTCAATTATTGCACTCCGTGTTGTGGAAGCTCGTTACAATCTGGTTTTGTTGTTGACAGAATTAAATTTGTCAGAAACAAAAACAGTAAAATATTATGTAGTACTAAAAAGTAATTTACGTTTTATTATTATGAATTATTTTAATAAATATATATTCTTGTGTTATTGTATACTTTATTTAAAAGCTTTTTTCCAATTTCTAACAAATTTGATTATCGTGCATTGTATTCAAAATATTTTGTAATGTAACAGCTTTGGTGACTTTCTGATAACATGGTACTCAATTTACTACCCTCCAATATTTTACTGTTGAAAACGGGGGATCAGACTCACTTAGAGTAGAATATGCTCGATTTCGATATTGGTTGAACTAAAATCATTCAAATGAAAGTACTAAATTACATAACAGTTGGGCTGAAAAGTTCGTAGGCTGACGCATAAATGGAGCTACTAGTATTAAATCCATATGATTTTCAGTTAGCCCTAATCTTCAAAAGGCTCGTGCATAAATTTGACAGACTGTCGCACTATTAGTTTATTAGTTATAGCATTTTGAGTGAAGTTGGTTTAGTTGGATAAATTTTCGTGTGTTAATAAAGCATTGCTTTTTGGAGAAAAAAATATAATACTATTGAAGCCAAGTCTTGATTAGATAAACATTATTCGGACTTTGCACCAGAAAAATCAACCGTTGAGAAATGGTTTGGTAAGTTTAAACAAGGCGAAATGAACACCGAGGACGATGCACGCAGTGGACGCCCCAAAGAGGCTTTTACCAACGAAAACATCAAAAAAGTCCACACAATAATTTCGGATAACCGTAAAGTAGTTGATTGAGATAGCTGAGACCCTAAAGATACCAAAAGAACGTGTTGGACTAGAGTGTTTCAAAAAAATCGACAATTTTTTTTTTTTTTTTTTTTTCTTATTTATATCGAAAATATTGTTGGAAATGATAAAAAAAGCACTGTGAAAGTTACAGCTCTTAATATTAATATTAAGAGGTGCCGCATCGTAAATTTTAATTTCCCGTTTAAATAACAAGGGAACGGTGTTCTCTTGGATTTTGAAACACTCGTTAGAGATAATATTTCAAAATGATCAAAACAGATTTTTATAAAAAATTTAACGCTCTACAAAAAATGTCTTGCCAAATTTTAGTAAAAGTCTGTTAGTGTAACGATATATACTACTTTGATTATAATAAACAATCAATTTTTTTAGTAAAAATCTATTTATTTAAATAAAATGCTTAATCTTAAGCAGTAAAATAACATTTATTTAATAAAATTTTTAGTTTTCTGCAGATAACTTATGATCTGTAAAAAATATCAAATACTTTTTCGGAGATAAATTATAGGAAATTGAATTCTCTATAAAAAATGTCATATAAAATTTTCCCATAAAGTTGATGGTTGCGTCAGAAAATGAGAAAAATGTCAAAATTTTAAATCAATCCAACTAAATAACTTTTGAAAAAATGAATACATCAAAAAATTGTAAGAGACATTTTTTGTAGAGCGTTAAATTTTCTATAAAAATCTGTTTTGATCATTTAGAAATATTATCTCTAACGAGAGTTAAATGATGTCAAAATCCAAGAGAACACCGTTCCCGTGTTATTTAAACGGAAAATTAAAATTTACGATGCGGCACCTCTTAATATTAATATCAAGAGCTGTAACTTTCACAGTATTTTTTTTACCATTTCCAACAAGATTTTCAATATAAATAAGAAAAAAAAAAATGTCGATTTTAAACAGTCAGTGGACACATTGTGAATGAATATTTAGGTATGCGAAAGCTCTGTTCAAAGTGAGTGCAACAACGAATTGATGATTCTGAGCAGTGTTTGGAGCTGTTCAATCGTAATAAACCGGAATATGTGCGTCGATATGTGACAATGGATGAAACATGGCTTCATCATTTCACACCGGAGTCCAACGGAGAGTCAGCCGAGTGGACTGAAGTCTATTTTGAGGCTAAAAACAAATCGTACTATAAAAATGGTATCGAAAAATTTTTTTGACTGCTATAATCGTTGTATCGCCCTCGGAGTTGCCTGAATAATAAAATCAAATTCTATCAAAAAAAGATTTGTTTCTATGCTAGCCTATGAACTTTTCAGCCCAACTGTTACCATGTTCCATGCTTAGAAATTTCACCGAGACAATGAACGATATTCAAATAAATATCAATTAATGTAGGATCTTGAAACTAGAGACTGAAGAACAATTTATTCTAAAGAAAGCTTAGTTACTTAAAGAAGTTAATTATATATTCCATTACCTAATATTAAATTTAATTGAAAGACTTAAAGGTTAAAACCTCATCCATTAAAGAACGAACGTACTAAATTGTGAATCAAATTACAATCCCGAATTAAGGATTTTGGATATGAGTATGCGAATGAATTTTCCATTTGAAAGGATCGACACACAAAACACAGAAGATCACATTGAAGGGTCCTCGTATTGAAATAATTAGGAGCCGAGTCGGTTATTCCCCAGTTTAAGTTCGGAATTAAAGCACAGGGTCCATTATTATCTCATCTGAAAGTTTCTTGTCTATGCATAATGGCTTTTCGCCAGATCTTCCACCCTTGAATTAATGCGATCTCGAACTTTGCTTGTAAAGCAACCAAAAGCAAATTGTTTTCGGACCATGTCAAAACGATTTGCGCGACTCAGTAAATCTTATTCATTCCCTTTTGTATCTCTAATTGATGTTTTTGCATTAAGGGGATTTGGGGGAAACGATAAAAATTTGCTGGCGAAATTGAATGGCATACGCGAAAGGCAATAAGAACAAAGGTGCGAATGTAAAAAAAAAGGAGCAACGATGAAATATTCATGGCGGATTGGAGTATAGTGGAAAGTGGAAATGGTAAACAAGTTTATTTACAGAAAACGCTCGGATAGTGTGAAGTGCATTGCAAATAGGCCAAATTTCTCCCTTTATAGCTAAAATTTATCATTTTAAAGTGGCACTTTTTCTGCCCAATGATATTTCGCCTCCAGACAATTTTCTATTGGGTCATTTATTCTAGTTCGTGTACCGAAAAATATTGTAATAAATTAATTTTACAAACAGAAGTGCACCGAAGTTTCCTTTGTCGGTAAATTAGATAAGATACCTTTAGTGTATTTGTGCTTTCAGTTGGCTGAAGTTTATTTAATTTGCTGTAGCTGTTATTCGTCGTGTAAATATTTACTTAGATCTGTTCTAATTAAATTACGACGACCCTTTTCTGTATTTTGATTGGTAATAAGCACTGGACATCCACGTGTCGTAAGGTAACATGTTTGTTGTAGTAAAGGATCCATTTGCTAGGACATCCATGCCAGAAACACAATTGATCTCCGATAATTGAAGACAAGTGACAGTAAATTAACCAATACATTTAACTGGCTATTGACCCGAAAGCTCTTGCATTCTAGCATCAACATGGACAAGGGAAACTAAATTAGTTCTATTGTCTGTCACAGTTTCAATTGCTATTAAAGCGTTTTCCAGTTATTCTGACGCATTCACCGATATTTAAAATTATTAGAGCGACTCCAACAAATTTTCGAGCACTCAGGGAATTGAATTATTACAAATTCATTCGTTAAAAGTTACATTTTCCAGTTTTCTATGCACTCATTTGTTGCTTGTACAAATTTAAATGTAAAACTTTCTAAAGTATAAATTGCAAGGTAAAAATATTCGGAAATACTTTGGGGATATATATTTTTATATAAAAATATAAGTTGCGTGTGGCTTTTTTAAAAGCCCACATAAAAAAGTTTAATTCTATATACCTGAGTTTCGATAGACGTTGCTTTGATGTCGCTTTAGAATAAATTTATGTTCCCTTTTGTCGTCCCAGATAATCAAATAAAGTCAAATAAAAGTGCTTTTGTTGCTCGACTCCTTTTGCAACGAGACCTTTTTTTGTCCAGATTTCTTTAGTAGTTTTAAGATACAATTTCTAATGGGAATTCATATAAGTTAAAATCTCTAATAAATGATTTAAATTGTTTATCCTCTAGTGTATTAAGCATAATAAAACAGTTTCATTTGAAGTTTATTTGGTGCAATAAAAAGGAGAAAAAATAGTATAAATAAATTTTATATCAAATACGGATCTCCCAGTGTTTCGAGAGTTATTAGTCTCTGTGAAAAGGGCGAAACCTTGCGGATCTTATCCACCGACGGAGTGGATAGTCATTCGCTTTATCAGACCTAATATTCCGCATTTATATAAGCTGGGAATACGCCGATCCGCCAGGCCAAAACGCCATTGATCCCCAAACGCGCATTTCTATTTTTAGAACGGAACGAAAAATGGAAACAAGAGACGAACACTTCCTGCCATAATATTAAAGTCTTTTTATGAATGTGACTTCTAAAATAATTATGTTTTCTTTAACAAAACTCTGCAGAGATACTGAACAACGAGGAATCCATAAATCTTGTTGCACGTTCGAAATGTAAAGGAGAGCTGAAAACGTGGTTGTTCAAGTTACGTTCCGACATCTGGCGGTATAATCTTATATTTTATTTAACAACCTTCTTCGCCCTTTTTATACGCGGTGCATCATAACATATAAACCGCAATGTTTGAAAGTTTTATGGTTTTAGGACTGGAGGTTGTTTTTCTCTCCCTGTTCTTGATACCTTTTTATCGTCGGCTTACTTAGAAGTGATTTAATGTTGAATTTCCTTCAGAAAAATGACAGCAATAATTTTGTTGGTCATAAACTTTTCATTCTTTCATCCATAGTTTAATTATTGCTTTTGTGCTGTTTTATTTAAATATTTTCTCTGGGGAACGTTTCATATTTTAATTTTATTTCACGGACATTCATATTTTTAAGTATATTTTAGTTTTATCACCAGTAAACTAACAAAAAATTAAATGGCTCATTATTGTAAAAATGGTATTTACCATTCTACTTAGGATTCTAAATTGGTTCAAATAAGGATAACTAAATTAGACATTTGGACAATGGGTCGAAGATTGTAAACTTGGAAGAACAGAACTTAATGAAGTCTTAAGCAGGAAAGATTTTGATGACTCTACGATGAAATTTTACATATTGACTACCTACCAAGAGGCCAAACAATCAGGTAGTCAATAGAAAGTCGTTTTGGTTTGTCATGATCACATGTTGTATTAGAGACTCAAATTAGGTCTCAAAATAAAAAAAGGACTACTACTACCATATCCATCATTCTTCTTCATGTAACTCTTGTTTATTTATGTTATTGTCCAATTTTTTATGCAATAAACAGTTTAACCCTGAAAAGGTCAAAACTGTGATTGATCTCTTCATTTCAAGGATCCAGAATGAATATACGAGTATATAATAAAATTAATACATTCTTGGAAAGCTCTGATTTTTCTACATTTTAGAAACAAAACTATTCTTTCATTTGAAACAAAAAAACAAACAAACAGAATGATGCATTTTAATACATAAATATTACCATAAATGTGTTCCAGAAATGTTTTTTTAACAACCAATTTCACATTCAAATTATATCCTTTAAAGCGTGCACATTTTTAAAACCCGTTCCTGCTTCCTATTAAAAGTAAGGAAATGTATGCAGGACGGAATTAAATTTTTAAACTGCGAATTATCGTGTCATATATATTTTAATCCAATTAACATGGACTGGCCCACTAATTAATTTTTTACTCGGACAAAATAAGCCTTTTGCAACAGTAAAAACACACATTTGGTTGTGATACAGGATCAAAGGCTGAGCATGTCGAAAGATTATGGTCTGCTGAATTCCGAAACAACCACATAAAGGTTTATTTATAAGCCAAAGGTTCTTTGTTTCGGAGTTGTGTACCTTTTCTTAATAGGAAATGGATATTTAGTTAGTTGATGGGTTGGTGCAAATCCGATAGTTGCATTCCGTGCGATCAGTCGGAAAGTTTCTTGTAATCAAAACTTGATTATTAACTGGTAACAGGAAACAATGTGAACCGTTAATATTGGAAAATAATCTGTTCGCTTTCCACGCATTAATTAATTACTTTAAGCTAGCTTGAGTCTGAATTACATGTTTTGTGTACACGGGTTTTGCCTTAATAAGACGAAGGATTAACGTGCACATGCAAAGTCCGATATTCAATGAGCTTAATTTTGTTTAAATATCTATTATCTCAAACAATCGCATACACAGGGTGTACCAAACTGTACAAATGTTATAAAAATACACAAATAAAAAAATTTGTGATTTGTGATAAAACGTAGTAATATTCAAGATATTCAATGTTGTTGTTTATGGAGAATAGGATATATTACAAAATAATAATTTGTGTCACCTTGTACTCATTATAGTGTATTGATTTCTACCTACATATAATGTAAATATTTACTTGATTTAAAACATTATTTGCTCCTTAGATTGAAATTATTATCTACAGTAACAATAACAATTCAAGTTGAATTTAAATTATTGATCTTATTGTGTGTGAACCAAGTCAGAATTAATTGGCCGTCAAAATCAATGAATGATTCAACCGCAACCATTATCCCACCATTCCCACCAACATAAGATATTACCCAGAGGAATAACGGGAACATGTCATGTCCATCTTAATTAAGGACATTCTACGGCTCGACCTATTTTTTTGATATATCACAAGTGCACAACAAGCACACTTGATTAACTGAGGGCACCGCAATTTAATTAACAAAACCGCACACCTTTTCCTTCGAGGGAAACTAAAGGAGAAAATGCGAATTTGCGTCTCCGAGTAGGAGCATTATGCGTGCCGTCACCTTGGGGAATTCCCCGGCGGGACGGGTCGGAAATAAGGATCCAGCCAACTTTGGCACCACGTCCGGTCAACGAGAGGATAGCACTCTCCCTTCATTAATTTATATTCGGGTCGTTTTTCGGACGGGAATTATAGGTTCAGTCGGGATTACACTATTGGGAATCAATGTAATTAAAATTTAAAAGTTATCCTAAAATAACTGACTTGATAGAGAATATGATTATAATAAATGATGACGAAAATAAATTGATTTAGGATATTTTTATTATATATATAATTTCAATCGGTCTATCAGATCTAGTTTTAAAGATACAGTTCTGATAAAAGGCATACGTAAAGAAATAAATATATCTTCTGAGATATAAATATAATGAAATTCAATTTGCCAGAGGTACTTGAAATATCCCAAGATTTAACTGATCTTTTTATACCCACTTCATTCCCTCTTATTTACATATTTATATTTGGCGTTGTTTTTATATTAAAACATAGTACTTACATAATGGGAACAGTAGACCATGGGAAAGAGGCAGTGTCTAAAGTATAATGTACTAATATTTGAATGAAAACAAGGAATGCTACAGAAATATCCTAATCTAGATTCAACAATAAAACCTAAATCGCAGTCTGAAGAAATACCAAATACCATTCCAACTTTCAACTTTCAATGAAGAAAAACTTTGGCAAATCACAGTGAGGATCTTACTCAAATTTCCACATAACCTCTCCAAAGACATATTTATCTGGACATTGAAGTGTTTATGTACGAGTCCTGTCCTTTTTATACGTAGTTTTTAAACTACTTTCGCCCATTAATGCCTTACGATAGGAATTAACATGGGTCTCATCAGTTTTTGTCGACCGTTACTATGTCTGGAAGGGTCGTTTAAGATGCAGGTGATTTCTCAACGTTTTAATTTACAAAAAGTGAACAATATTATAAGATAACTGAACCACATAGGAGATATGTTGAATTAATTGTGTTCAGCTTAGGTTACACGCTACATTTTGATATATATAAATATTTACGCCTGTGTTTGTTGCGTCCTTTTAACAGGGAGTCTAAGACGCTAGACATAATAATAAACTGAAAAATACATAGCTTAAAAAATAAAACTATAAATGTATAACAAAAACTCTGACAGACAAAATCGAATAGTTATTTTATATTCTGCACCAAAAATTACCCATAAACTGTTAAACTTCTAGACCAATTTGAATAATTTAAAATATTTTCGAGCCTTAGTCCCTTTATTCCATTGTGTTCCATTACAAAAATTTATCGTTGTTGATTTTAGGTACGTGATAACGACGCTGTGCGGCGAATACTACTGCCCGACGCCGGACTGGCTGATTGGCATGCTGTTCTGGGTGGGCTACTTCAATTCAGCGTTGAACCCGCTGATCTACGCTTACTTCAACCGGGACTTCAGGGAGGCGTTCAAGGACACGCTGCTGTGCGCGATGCCGTGCTGCTTCTCCTGCTGGAAGACGCCGGCCAGGTTCCTTTAGCCGCAGGACGCTAGTCCGGCCTACCGGGACGAGAGACTGTGATTGTAAAATTTTATGGCAGACGATTATTTTTTTCTTATAGGCCATTTCTATGCTTTTAGGAGATTACGATGTTGCAGGATGTTTACTGGGACATTCGGTTTGTTCAAGGATAATATGTTTTGGCATTTTGGTTCCTAGGTAACAATAAATTTTCACTTGAAATGTGTGAATTTTCTCCGATCGGTTAAGTTTTTTTTAGTACAAAAGGACTGACTAGTTCGTAGTTCTTCCAAATGCCACGGACACAAAGCCCATTCAGGCATTCCTAAGTAGAAAAAACATCAAAGCTAAAGGTATTCGTGGCAGTCGAGAAATCTAATTCCGTTTATCCATCTTCCTTTTACCTTTTCTTACACACCATGATTATTGTTGAACAACTCGATCGTCTCAAGACTAAATATAATAATTATTTCCGAAATTGCTGTACTTTTTAGACAGTGTAATTGCCTGAAGTAATAAACGCAATGTTTAATCCAGGTGATCGCTTACGTTACATGTAATATTTCACTTAACCCTTTGGCCTCGTTGGACCTTGACATTTTGTGGCCGTTGAATTATTAAACTGTTTAGAAATCAATCGATAGTGTTTAAAGAACAATCAGCTGTCGTTTAATCTGCAAAAATTAACATTTCCGTCGTTCCGGGCGGACGTAAAAACATTCTGATTCGATTAAAATTGATTTCTGAAACCACCATCATAGACCAAACGAATGCATCGACAAAACTGAAAAATAAAACAATAATTATTGTACTACAACAGCAGCAAAAAAGGTAAAATGATTTCCGTCACGCAACAACTGAACGTGGAATAAACGTATACAAAAGCAATAACTTAAGACTCATAGTTTTTCATGTGTCATCACTCAGAAAATACGTAATTACTGCTTAAAGTAATTAGGAAAAATAGGAATATTTTCGATTTGTATTTTTTCTGATTGCTCAAAAAACTAATATAAACTGAATCACTGTTTTTCTGTGATATTGCAACATATAATAATTTATATTCATTAATTGTAAATAATTTTTTTAAAAGAATGTGTGATATACCGATGTGATTTTATTTTTGTAAATAAGCATTTGTGTTTTGCATAATGGACAAATATTGTATTGATAACTGAAAATGTATTTTTGTGTTAGTCGATAGGTTTTCGTACAAAAAAAAGTGGAGTTTAGAAGTTTTGCTGTCTTCCTTTTCAATTTTAAGGCGCTCAAATGTATTTTTTTAAATGGAAAAAACGCATAACCTGTAAAAAAATTTATTGGAGTCAAAAACAAAACAATTTGGAAATGTACATACACCATTGTGTTTTTTGTTTAGTTGCCAATTTGATTCAATACGGAAAAAACGACGCTTGCAAAACTAACTAAAAACTGAAAACATTTAATTAACAAATATTTTGCACCCGTAATTTATCTGGATTCAATCAAATATTCAACTGTGTTTCTGACTGATTTGTATTGTATTGATTTAGTTAAATTTGTTGGATGTAGAATATTTAAATGTATAAAAATATAGAGATATATAAATAAATAAAATAAGTGTAATGATATTCTGTAAACTTGTGTTCATTCCATTGATGTGTATAAAAAATTATGATGATTTTGTATAAAAATGTTTTTACATGATTTAGTTCATAGAGGCATATCTTTAGATATTAATAATTTATCACATGTCACATATTCAAATAATAAATTATATTTGTTTCGTTGATTTGTATAAATGTATAAAATCTAGTTATACATGTATAAATAAAATAATATTATTTTCGCCTCAAAAAAATTTATTTATCCTCGTCATAAAATACATATACATATATTATATATATATTGATGAATATCATACATATTATAAATAGATCGTTTATATACTTAATATATAATATAAACAATGCTGAACGTTATTTTACTGGCATAAAAGACAATCTCATAGGCCTATTTTGTAAACAAAAATAATACTTGATGTCGAATGTAAAATAAATCATTCGTGTTCATGTCTGTATTAATGACTATATTATAAATATATTGTTTGTTAAACTGTTAGTTTTTATTTATTCAAACACCATTTTCAAACATTTTATTTAATGTTTGCGATAAAATATCAATTCATCTTCCTCATATTTAAATCTTCATAAAAACGGAAGGTTTCTGAATTACATTGATCTTGATTCATAGCTAGATGTCACTAGTTGACAAGGATCAGTCGTCTTTTCTTGTATAAACAGGATCCTGTTTTCAATTCTACAATGATTTCAGAACCCTTCTTTTAAGTTACCACTTGAATTCCGAATCGAAGCAAATTTCTTTTTATATTGAACTTTTTATATTGAAATTGTTTATTAAATTGTTAGTTTTTATTTATTAAAACATAATTTCCAACCATTTTATTTAATGTTTGTGATAAAATATCAATTCAACTTTCTCATGTTTAAATCTGAAATAAAGGTTTCTAAATTACATTGATCCTGATACATGGCTAGATGTCACTAGTTGACAAGGTACAATGGTCCTTTCTTGTTTAAACAGGATCCTATTTCTAATTCTACAATGATTTCAGAACCTTTCTTTTAAGTTTTGCACTAGAATTCCGAATCGAAGAAAACTTCTTTTTATATTGAACTTATTAAGAAAATTGCCAATAAAGATTACATTTTTATTTATTAATATTCTAAGGCAGATTTCTCTACTTCACTTAGTGAGCTAGTATCTTTAAATTATTAAACAACTTGTTCAATAAAAATTTGTCAATTAAAAATTTATTACCAAAAAAAAAAAAAAATAATAAAAATGGTGCATAAAATTAGTTTGAAAGAATTTTATGCAATTTGTTGCGAGTTTTATGACTATTTTAGTGTTCGATAGGGAAATGTCGCAACCATCAAACCTAAGATAAAATTAAAAGCAACTGCAACAATAAAAAAATGATACAAAGTCATGCGATCTATTACTTCAGCTTCCACACAATTTTAAGAGATCAAATAAGAAAATCCAATTGGATCGAAGTCAAAATAACTATTGAATTAATAAACATTAAAAGCAGAAATTGTAAATTGCGCGTGATTTCTTTTGTGCACGATCTCTTGTAATTCTTCTTAAGCATCTTCTTTTCCATTTTGCTTTTATTTTCTTTGATCTATTCGGTCCACGAGTGCGTTCCCTTTGTCTCCGATTCACTGGAGTGTTTACTCATACAACGAGAAAGGAAAAAATCGTAATCGTATTTTTACCTAAGCACGAAAATGACAAAAGGTTTCCGCAATCACCTCACAAAACAGTCTTGCATTAGCAAAGTGGAATCCACTTTTTAAGGGCTATTTTTATCCTTCAAAATCCTCCCCATTAACTTAATACGTAGTGTTGCAGAAAATAAAAAATTCAAATTGAATTGGATCATCGAATTACTACTTTATTATTATGGGCAAAAAACAAATTATTTTCCATCATAAAGATAAATTGTCAGTGTATTTAATTAATAAATTGTTTTGACATTTTAATATTAATTAATCACAATAAGTATGTAGAATTGAGAATTTATGTCTAAAATATTAATTATATACTACTTCATAAATATTAAATATAAACTTAATGTATAATTTCAATAAACAATCTCGAGAAAACAATTAAAAAGCAATATACAAAGGAATTTAATAAATTGTTAAGCCATTAAATTAAATTTCCATCTGTCCATAATTAATGATCCCTCGGGAGCACGATATTAAATGTAAACAGACCAATAATTAAAATCACCCTTGCTTCAATCAAAATTAGCAACAAAAAAAACTTAAAGCTCAATCCCAAGAAGGCGGCACTTGTAATAAGAGTCAATAAAAATATTTCCTAACGGATTTATTGCCTCCGTTGCAGCGTCACTAATTAACCGTTGATTAAGACGCGGATCTGGGAAAAGCGGGAAAGCGGGTGGGTTCGAAATGGGCGGGCGCAACGGGAGAGGGCGCCGTCGGGAAAGCCGCGAAAAGCGACGTCGTCGTCGGTCCCAGTTGTTCCGTGCGTCTCGACCGCGACCTAAGCGGGAAAACCGGCAAGATAGGGGAGCACGAGGCACGAGACGCGTGTGTACTGCTCTTCGGGGAATTTTTCTCAAGTAGAAATTTTTTTGACGCTTGTGATTTCTTTTTGGTGCGGTGTAATGGAACTGTCCGGACGGTTGGCTGAGTGGCAAAATGATCTATAATAGTAAGTCGATTTTTTTATATATAATATAAATAACATAAAAATTTATTTATTAATTTTATAATACTGATAATAAATATTACAATATTTTTCTTAGTTTTATAATTATTTTTTGTTATTAAATAATATAGATATTTTTAAGGTAAGTTAAAAATTGAAAGTTTAAAAAAACATTTCAATACTTATTTAAATATAAAGATATAGAAAATAATAAATATTAAAATATTTTCTTTAAATTAATACATCAAAATTGCAAAATAAAATTATAAAGCAATTACGAAATAATAATGTTAAAATATTAAATGCAACTCGGGAAAACTTTAAAGAAGTCATTTTAAACCTCATTAAATTTTCCTTTTTACTTTTAAGAGAAAGAATACATGCAGGATACCATAAATTATTAATTCTAATAGGTGGAAGCTTTTTTGATGTCTTTTATTAAAAAAAAATTATCAAATTTGTCACAGAAAAAATAGAAAGGAAAAGACAAGACAAGATAATGATGCATTCATTTTTAATGCGTTTAAGTCGTTCCATCCAACTTAATATTTCCTGTAAGAAAGTATGCGATAAAGGATGAAATAATATTATTACATTTCGTATATTTTATGGGGGTGATTTTTTTTCTTATCGACTAAGAGCCAATGTTACGGCGTATAAATTACGAAAATATCTCTGTTTGATTAAACGAGATAGAAACTATATAAAAAATATCATTCGACTAATTAAAGTGAAGCGCGAATGTTTTAAATATTTGAACAAAATCAATATTCACATAGTGTGTTTAACTGAAACAGTGTATTGAAAATCACTGAATAAAATTCATTAGTAAATTATTTAAAGTATAAATCAAAACATTCACAGCGTATAAATTTTATGTTGTTCTATTAATATTTCATTTCCATTCATTAATGTACTATTATTTCAGTGAAATGTATTTACAATATAAATAAAACAAGTAACTTTTTTCAGGTGTTTGATTTTTCCTTCATTTATTTAAAATTGGGCACGTGTATTTTCTTGTAAATAATCGATACAATGTGGATGGAATTCACTTTGCAACCTGGGCGCATGTATTCCACCCAGTTGAAAATCCACGACATTATTTATTCCACTTTGTATTCTTTTGAAAAATAAATACAAATTTGTTGTATTCCTGCTGGGAAATGATTTTTTATTCGTAGACACAGTTGCAAATATATTTATTATATTTTATTGCAGTGAGCAAACTTAGTTCGGCAGACAAGTTCCTGTTCCTAGGGAATTTACCTTTCAAATGTGACGTCCTAATTGAATTTGCTTTAGATGTTAAGGTACTGCAGTTTGATTGGTTAAAAATATTAGCGGGAAGTGTCTAGAAGTAGGTTCATTGATTTTAAATTCACTTATCTTCAGAATGAATTTTCAAATTGAATGAAAACTTACATTTTCTATTAGATACTACATCAAAGTTATGACTATAAATTATTCAGAACCATTTATGTTAGGTAAAAGGTTAAAACCCTTTACATATTAAATTAGATTTATAAATAGTCATTTTGGTAGCAGAATATTTGATCATATTTAACATTAATTAACTTTGCCATGATTAAAACTGCGAATGAGAATTTTTCAGTAACAAATTAAATAAACACTAGCATTTTTTGTAGTAAAAAAACTTTTTCTAAATATAAGCATTTCACCACATAAAACATGTAAACGTCCAGACATTTAACATAGTTCCAGTAAAAGTTGTAATATATTCTGTCCGTCCCCGTTTTCCCGTTTTTTTTTTCTTTTCATTAACGTCCTTTTCTTATTCAGTATATGTATATTCGCTGGTCACGAGAACATTTTATTTAAAAACATTTTATATTCAAACTTGGTACGTTTCATTTTAATTCTATTATTTTCTGTTACACTTTGTTTAACATTTAAAAAAATATTATATAATATAATTTATCATTCCTAAAATAAATCCCTACTTGTTATATCATTAGATTAGTTAAATTTAAAGCTAAATTGGCAGGTATAATTAAAACAGAAAATTAAACAGATTTGATTTGTGAAGTTACTAAATTAGGATAATGATATGACATATTAATTAATCGCAATTACGAGTAGGCCATCGCAATTAGCAAGATGTTTTAGCGTCAGCTGAAGCTAATCACTTGAATCCGCCTAAATTGAAATTTCTTTATGAAAAACACATCAAACTGTACACAATAATTTTAATAACTGAAAGTAAGACATTAAGACACAATTCAATTTCCTTCACAGTTTTGAAACAATCTCAATTTAAAATAAACGTGTCCAAAATGAAATGTAAATTGAAATTTCCTTTGTTTTTTGTCAATTACCGCGGAAATAGATTCGGGATTGTAGTACGTCAAACTCAAATTCCACGCAATTCAGATTGTTTGAATATAATTTTTGCTGTGATTAAGTGATTAATTTATTTTATCTGATTATCGAAGGTTTTAGATAAGACCGATGAATCGTAAACTTAATGAATATTGTATTATCAATTCAATACCAATATGTGAAAACACTTAGATAAGTTTTTTTTATATTGTAAAGAGGATCGATATCTGGAACGAAGTGATTGACGAAAATACTGTTGATTCCCGACATTTTTACTTACTCGAACTCGATACTGACGTCCGAAACGAATGTCACGGAATTTGGAAGTGCCGTTTAAATAATGGAACAGGCAATTCCCATCCAGGCCGAATTATGCCGCCATTAAATTAATCATGGGTTCCGTTCCATGGGTTATTTATTTGGTACAAATGAGAATTTGATTTTTACTGTTGTTTCTTCAGCCAATCGTGTGAGTGTGTTAATTGTTTTTCGAGTGGAGTTTAAACGAATGATTTTTATGTTTTTTATATATGATTTATAAATAATTGAGTGAACGAATTCAATATGATCGAAATATGTTTTTAAATTAATAAAGCTGACGTGGGTTTAAGAGGTAATGTTTAAATTGAAAAAATATATAAAATAATAACAATTGTTCATGAAGTAATCAAAATAATTAAAAATAAAATTAAACAAAATATCTATTCAATTAAATTAAGAGTTTCAAGTTGCAGCTGAATAAACTAAAGATGCAAGCAATAAAATTAACATACTAAAACTTCACTCAACCCATCTTAATTATTACACTTAAGTTTGCAAGATCAACACTAAGTTTTTCGTTTTAAACCGAAAACTTTCACAAGAAAAACATTGTCTGAAAAGTTTACTAAACATTATATACAGGTCCTCAGACATTACATTAAGTAATATCTGTGCGTACAAATTAACAATTCAATTACAAAACCGTATATATAATGAAAATAGATATTTGAATGTTTAAATACGTTTATATTCCACAAATGTTGATCGATTGATGATTCACTAACGATTCATGTAAAAGCAGTAATTTTAATCGAACATTTTCCGAATTTATCCAAAACATAATTCCAACAAACGCAATCCTTCAAGCCTGCCAAGAATAAGAACTCCACGAAATTACAAAAAATAATGAGGTTTTTAATAAGGGACTCAAGGACGCCGCGCTGTCTGCGTAATTAAAAAAAGCCCAATTAATTTTTAACTGTGTTTTCGCGGGGTCACTATGTTTCTGGGCGATGTTTTACATTAATAATAAACACCTTACAGTAAAAATCATTTATTTTTCAATATTTATCAAATATTTTACATACATATTTACATATTTATGCTCATGTTAATACACGAATTAATTTACTTAATGATATGAAACTCCTTAGGGTTGATTAATATCCGAAATCGATGAACTTGTATCGGAAGTCGATGAATTTGTGTCCGAAGTTGATGAATTTGTATCAGAAGTCGATGATTTTGTATCCGAAGTCGATAAACTTGTATCCGAAAACGATGAACTAGTATTATATCTTGGAAGTCGTTAAGGGATGTTGAATCGGATGGAAATTGGTTTTTAATCAATTTTCGCAGGTTTCGGTT
This sequence comes from Aethina tumida, assembly GCF_024364675.1. NCBI lineage: Eukaryota > Metazoa > Arthropoda > Insecta > Coleoptera > Nitidulidae > Aethina > Aethina tumida. Next base: position 11,592,307 of record NC_065439.1, read on the forward strand.
TAATTTTAAATAGGACCAAATTTTGCTTGCCAATAGTGTTCAAAATCAGAACTATAATTACAGTAATTATTGCATTATGTTGTAAAATAAAGGGATCTTTTTTGATTTAAATTTTTTATATTATAAATTTTATATTTTACTAATACTAAATTCGTATAATCAGTGACAAAGAAATTGCAACACCAAGAAGGGGGAATTCAAATTTAATATTGTTTTGATAAAACATAGAAAGTGAAAGCAACGAGTAAACGATTAAAATTTCAAAACAAAATATCAAAGATTTTAGTTTTTTTTTTTTTTAATAATTTAGTTAAAAATGTGTTTGTCTCTTGAGGATATTTAAACACTCCCCGACATGTCCTAGCATTGATTCAATGAGATGATCTATTTCCTATTGAGGTATAGTATTCCACATTACCTGTACTTTATGTCTTGGAACCTCCAAAGTCCGTGGGGACTGGGTAAATTTTCTAGCTTTCTACTCATCATATCCCAAAATGTTCTATGAGTGAAATATTGAGGGATTTGGCTAGCCATTACATCAGATTCACATGGATATCTTCAAAAAAGTTTGAACTAACCCTGGCAACATGAGGCAGAGCATTATATTGCTGAAATATTGTATCTCCGATTAAGGTAAGAAAAAATATACGGCTCCACCACTGTGTTTTCGCGGGGTCACTATATTTCTGGGCGATGTTTTACTTTAATAATAAACACTTTATAATAAAAATAATTTATTTTTCAATATTTATCAAAAATTTTACATACATATTTACATATTTATACTCATGTTAATACACGAATTGATTTATTTAATGAAATCAAACTCCTTAGGGTTGATTAGTGTCCGAAATCGATGATCTTATATCGAAAGTCGATGAATTTGTGTACGAAGTCGATGAATTTGTATCAGAAGTCGAAGAACTTGTATCCGAAATCGATGAACATGTATACGAAGTCGATGAACTTGTATACGAAGACGATGAACTAGTATCCTTAGTCGGAGAAGTGGTATCCTTAGTCGGAGATACTATATTCGTAGTCGAAGATGCGGCATCCTTAATCGGAGACACTGTATCCTTTATTGGAGATACTGTATCCTTAATCGGAGATATAGAATACTTAATCTGAAAGGGTAAATCTTCGCCTTCTTTAATAGTAGAAGACAATATTTCGAATAAATCTGTCCCGGATTTCCTCGAATTAGTAGGTGAAGTAATATCTCTAAAATTAATTTCTGATGCAATATGCGACTTCGACTCATGTATTATTGGGTCCCAGAATTGCGAATCAAAGGTGCAGTCACCTAATCCATTTAGGAATGACAATTCAGACTCCTCAGGAATCTTAGACAATTCAACCTTCGCTGGTTTTGCTGTCTTCACTTCCAATAATGGCTTTTCCTCTTCTTCCTCTACCGGATCTACTGTCACGACAGAATACTGGTTGTTAGCATTGCGAATAATCCGTATTTTAGGAACTTTTGGAGGAAGACACGTTTCAGTTTTGATGTCTTTTTTACGTGAGATTCGCAATATTGGGATCCCATTCCTCTCACCTATAATTTCTACTACGTGGATGACTGGGGGGCCAGTTACTTTAGCTATGGTAATTTTCGGTACGTTGTCATTGGATATTGACTTCACATACCATATATTACTTTTCTTAGACTTCTTTCTCTTCCTTTTTAGAGCATTTCTGGACCGGTTTCTGCTTGGCATCGCCGAGGTGCTCAAAACTTCTGCTGCCACTGATGCAACGATTTCTTTTACAAATGTTCCAATAAAAGCCATTGTGAGTTGTTCAACTTGTTTATTTGAACAATTTTTGCTTATTTATATGTTAAATCGGCGTTAATTATAACTAAATAAGCACATACAACCAAATTTAATCTTTTGAAAGTGAATTTGATTTGTTTTAATTAATTTCAGATCATACAGTATCAGCCATGAAGAATACCAATTAGAGAAACCACAATGAATGATTTTCCGACGTTTAGTGAAGTGGTGACGGAACCGTCGACCAATGAAACAGATTTCGACCACATTGCCAACAACACTTCGATCTACTCAATCTCTTTGGACAAAACGTGGCCACCTTTCGCGTGGACGCTATGTTTTCTGATTGTGCTCAAATCGACGGTGATGGCATTGATAATTGTGGCCGCGTTGTTCGGTAATCTGCTGGTGATCGTATCGGTTATGCGTCACAGAAAACTGAGAGTGATCACCAACTATTTCGTCGTCAGTTTGGCGCTGGCCGACATGTTGGTCGCCATTTGGGCGATGTGCTTCAATTTCAGCGTCGAATTAACCGGTGGCATTTGGATCTTCGGCTACTTCATGTGCGACGTTTGGAACAGTCTGGACGTCTACTTCTCCACCGCTTCCATCCTCCATCTCTGTTGTATCAGCGTTGACAGGTACGGTTGTGAACGGGAGGGTATTTTTTATTTGCTGAAACGCAACGGAATTCCTAACGTCTGGGAACGAGGATTGTTGACAGGTGGCAGAAAGTTCGGGGGGTGGTTGGTTGGTTTTGTCATCCGGCGGGGAGATAAGTGATATTAATGACCGAGTCGTGATGTTTGAAAGGGCCAAGGCTCCGCTTTTAACGTTGCACTATTTACATCTCCCACATCTCCCCGGAAAATGTCGACGACAATTTTCCAACCCTCTAAATTGTTTAATTAATTAAGACGACGTGCTTTTTTTGACCCCTTTATCTTGTGCCACTCGTCAAGTTTTATTTCAACTTTCATTACAGTTCTATATATATATAATCACATAAATTACAAAAAATAATATATTAAATGACGAAAAATCAGAGATACTTAAAAAATGGGTAAAACTCTATAGAAATTGATGTATACAACGCTTTGAAGTTAATTAACAAATTAAACCTCTTCATTATTCATGATTGTTTGCTCTCGTTTTAACATGAAAACCTTTATGCATTTGCCGAATTAACGTTAAAAGCTTCCAATTTTTTTTAATAAAAGTCTCCTGATTCATAGCTAAATTAGACGAATGCGTCATACAGTTATTTATGGAAATGCTTTTAGAGTAAACAAAAACATCTTTCAGTTGCTCGTTTCGTTCGTTAAAAATTTTCTTTCTGTTTGCAAAACACTTTAATTGGATACTTAAATACAGTTAAGCAAAACTTACACCAGGTACTATGCAATCGTTCAGCCCTTGGACTACCCGCTAATAATGACCAACCACCGACTGGTGATGATGTTGGCTGTGGTTTGGTGCAGCCCGGCACTGCTGTCGTTCCTACCGATCTTCATGGGGTGGTACACCACTAGCGATCATCTCGAGTTCCGCAGGAGGAACCCGCAACTGTGTCAGTTCACCGTGAACAGGACTTATTCGGTCATATCGTCCAGTGTCAGTTTCTGGGTGCCGGGAATGGTCATGATCTTCATGTACTACAGGATCTACGTCGAGGCCGACCGCCAAGAACGGATGCTGTACAGGTATGATGATTTTTAGTATTCATTTTTACACAACGTATTTGACGTGCATAATAAATGTATTGTCGAATTTTAATGCATCACAAAATTTGGTTGTTTGAATAAAATGTATCGGGTAACATGGAAAACATTTCAAACGTATTGAACCAAATTAAAAACTTTTTCGCCATTCCCCAACAGTAAATCATATATTGAACGAAAGGCCCAAACTCAATCATTTCCCATTTTACATATTCGAAAATAACTGAATTTAGTCGTGTAACAAACACAGATCAACCACCATAAAAATCCGGGCACGTTAAATGAGTAGAGTTGAAAAATAAACAGTTTCGGAGTTTATAAAAGTCGAGCAACATCCTGATCGGAAAGTTCGTATTGGTTTTCACGCCTTGAAGGGATATGACTTGGTTCTCGTTTATTTTTATACGGTGGGGGCAGGGGAGCTTGATACCTTATTTGCTCGGGGGAAATTGCCGCATCGGAAACTGGGCCCCCTTAAACGGGTCAGCAGACCGAATTGAAAAGTTGGACGCGACGAAACATAATTACGGGACTGCGGCCACTTTACTTAATTGTAATGAAAAAATAAACTTCGGTCATAATGCGGAGCACGGGAAAAAAAGTGCGGGAAAAGTTCAAAGTTCCACGCTGTTTTATGGAACTTTCGAGTTTGCCACTTTTCTAACGAGGTGTATTATATCTTGGAAGTCGTTAAGGGATATTGAATAGGATGGAAATTGGTTTTTAATCAATTTTCGCAGGTTTTTCGGTTTATTGTTAAATAGGACCAAATTTTGCTGGCCAATAGTATTCACAAAAAAAATCATAATTACAGTAATTATGTTGTAATATAAAAGGAACTTTTTTGATTTAAAATATTATAAATTTTATATATTACTAATATTAAATTTGTATAATCAGTGACCAAGAAATTACAACACCAAGAAAGAGGTATTCAAAGTTAATAGTGTTTTGGAATTTCAAAACAAAATATCAAATATTTTAGATTCTTTTTAATAATTTAGTTAATAATGTCTCTTTAGATTATTTAAACTCTCCCCAACAGGTCTTGGCATTGATTCAATGAGGTAAGCCATTTCCTCTTGAGGTATGGTATGCCAAGGTACTAGTACTTCATGTCTTAGAACCTCCAAAGTCCTCCTGAGGTAAATTTCTTAGCTTTCACTCATCATATCCCAAACATGTTTTATGGGTGAAAGGTTTGGCGATCTGACATTAGATTAATATAGGTCTCTTCAAAAAATTTTAAACTAATCCTAGTAACATCGGACAGAGCATTATAGTACTGAAATATTGGATCCCTGGGCCGATTAAGATTAAGGAAGAACATTTGACTCTACTACTTCTTGAAGATAACATTGCACCGCCATGTTGTATCTAATAAAGACTAAAGGTGTCCTACTTCCATAAGCAGTAGCACCCCATACCATAACGTCCATTGTTCGGTGTACATGTTGTTCAACATCAAACTGAGGTTGACGTGTTTCTCCCCGACGTCGACTCGAGATGGTCACTAATTGATATGTAATTCAAAAATGAGATTTCCACCATCAAAATTAATAGCGTTTTAGTACATTAATCTGTAAAAATGTTAGAAATTATTGATTCAAAAACTATTGGGTTTAGTATAAACAACGAAACTAGAAATGATATTTTATTTAAAATAAATAAAGTAGTTCAGCACAAGTTAATATAGCTATAAAAATTTCAAAACAATACCTTTTTCCGTTCTCAATAAACTTCTAATGAACAAGTTTAATATTAAATTTGAACATCCCCTCTTGGTGTAAATATTTCAGAAGTTATAATTATAGAAAACTAACTGGAAAGTAAATAAACAACTAATACATAAAATTAATATTTTAAGAATTTGAACCTATATTCAAAAAAATTATATAGTATATAAAAAATGTAAATATAACACTCATTTTAACAAGTTTAACATTTTAATGTGCACAAAATTAAACGTAAATAACGAGCACCTTATGTAAAATTTTGGAATACTAAATATGGCTCTTTATAGGATGACCAAATTAATAACATTTTAGTACATTAGTCTGTAAAAATGTAAAAACTAACTTCTAATAAAGTTAAATTGAACACCCATTCTTGGTGTAAATATTTCAGAAATTAATTATTTAAGAATTTGAAACTATATTCGAAAAATTATAAGGTATACAAAAAAATATAAATATATCACTCATTTTAACAAGTTTAACATTTTAATTGTATAAAAATTTGGTGTACTAAAAATGGCTCTTTAAAGGATGGTCATTGATTGATGTGTGGGTATTCGAAAAACGAACTTTCCACCATCAAAATTAATAGCATTTTAGTACACTAATCTGTAAAAATATTGGAAATTATTGATTCAGAAACTATTAGGCTTAGGTATAAACGACGAAATAAAGTAGTTTCAGACAAGTTAATATTGCTATAAAAATATCAAATCAATACCTTTTTCTATTCTTCATAAAACTCTAATGAATAAATTAGGTGAATCACCCTGTATAAGAAATATTTCTATAAGTGTCTTGCGTTATGAACCACCTAGTATTATATTAAAATTAAACCTAGTAACAACAGTAGAATTGAAAATCAATGACAAACTGTTGAGACAAATCTAAATATAAATTTCACAGCATAAATAAATTAGTATGAAATAAAAGCAAATGTGAAGTCTCTCTTGACAGCAAATTTGTGATTAATACTGCAGTACAGAGTCTAATGATCTCATGTAACTATAGATAACACAGGAAGAAATCCTTGACAATAGAAAACTGTATCGAATATATAAAAACTAGAATATAAGTTAATAAATGATACTAAGTAGAGTACAAATAGTTCCAATTCTAACTAATTCCACAAAAACATGATAGAAAAATCTCAAAATATTTTTGATTACCCAACAGATAACTTGTAAATTATCTATAGATGATTAAACTCCTTCATTTTCTTTGACAAGACTCGCACCTCAGCTGGTGTTTTAAACGATATTTTTTAACAAAACTAATAAATGATACTAAGTAGAGTACAAATGGTCCCAATTCCAACTAATTCCACAAAAACTTGATGGAAAATCTCAAAATATTATAGTTATTTTGTTTTTTTATATAAAATAATATAAGTAAGATAAGTTGTTCTCCTGAGAGGAATGACATTTTTCAACTTTTTCGCCTAACTAGTACTTCCGATAATAGTGAAGATTGATGATTATCAGACAGGTAACTTGTAAATTATCTATAGATAATCAATTTCCTTCATTTTATTTGACCAGACTCGCACCATACCAGTATTTTAACTGACATTTTTTAACGAAACATCAAAAATAGTTTCCCCAGGACCCCGTAACCAATTCAGCAACAACACATAATTGGCGTGTATTATATACACCATACGTAACAAAATATAGTCTACAATAAATTATTTATTGAAATACTGAACATAACAAAAACCAGCTACTTCTATTAAGACAACCAATGTAGTAATTTATGAATGAAACAGATTAAATTCTTGAACGTTAAAATATCTTACCTGTAACGCACTAACACAGTCAACAACAAAATTACAGAATTGTAACCAAAAAACTTTAATCCAAAACAAGGGAAAAGAGAGAGAATAGGTGTATCATGACACTAAGATTTTTTTTATATATCCTCGTGTATACTGACTGGTATATTATTTGTTAAAACAATAAATGTAAATAATTTTAGTAATTTAAGTTTTTTAATAATCCCACAAAATTTTAACGTAATAGAACAAATATATAATCTATAATAACAATAATAAGGTCTTTTTATAGGAAAGTGAATAATGAAATTTATGATCATGATAAAACTACAAAGTTCAAATTATTCAGGTAGTAATTAATAATACAAATTAATTGCCTGTATCATTTATCAGAACTGCAATTAAAAAGTCATTAACATTAAATTGATTTTAAGATTTTTTGTTGTAAAATAGTACTTTTTTGATTTGAAAAGTTAGTAATGAAGTTTATAATTAGTTCGATCGGTTGGTAGAAAGTTTACAAAACTTTCGATTAATGCACACTTAGCAAATATAAACTTGGGGTACTTGAACTGTATCCATTAACTTTGGTAATTTATCTTTTGATACACTTAATATATGTTTTATTATTGAACAAACTACAAATTTTTGCTGTAAATTTTCGGTAAAACTAACTTAAAAAGAGTTCGTTAGTTGAACAAATTTTTGAAAGTTTCTAGTTCCAATCTGTTACTAAATCCGAAGTGTAATTTCGAACTTAATCCTAAGATTGCACGGGAACTTAACATAAAATAAGCCCTTTAATCTTCGCACAACTTAAGACCGTCGTCGATTTTTGGATGCCTAACACAAAAATCAAGAGATACCATCGGGTAAACGAGAAAACATTCACTTTGAATCCCATCAACGCCAACAGCGAGCCAACACCCCCCGAAATTATTCCTGGAAACACCTGAAACCGACCGAGGGACGACCAAACAACCATCCCGCACCGAATTCAAAAGAAACCATCGACAATCGCATTGGACGACAGCACATCCCACTCTCGAGATACATCTCGAGAATCCAGTGTCGAGGGCCGCACTTGCGGCATTGTTGTGCTCCATCCCCGACGCAAAAGTGGAAAAAGCAACCTGGCTTTTTTCCAACACCGCGGGACTTTTCACATAATAAGCGCGTCCAAACTCAAAGTCTTTTGTTGCGGCCCGTCGAAAGAGAATCAGCGCTTCCCGATCCCGGAAACGGAGGAATAATTGGCCGCGAATAATACCCATATGAAATTCATCGGCTTCGTTAACTCCGGTTGTCTTTTACTATTTTCCTTTCAACGGTGGCTTGTCGATTGTCTCCGGCGTTTTATTGCGTCCGTTGTTCGTTCTTTCATTGTCAGTAGAAAAATATGATCAACTAACTATTATCGATTCGAATCGCATTCATTGGCAACAACGACGTGGCGTGTTGTTTATTTTTTAATTAAGTTTAGATTTAAGGGATGATAAAAACACAGACACGAGTGCAATTGATTATATTGGATCTGGGAGCGTTGGGCGAAACCTTTGGTCGGACATTAAATTCCGAATCATTGGGTTTTTATCGGCCCCAGTTTGATAACGTGAAGTCAATGAATAGTACAGCAACAAAACCACCTGTTCTCACTACGTCTACTCCGGTCTTTTTTCACCTCCTAAATGGATTCCACATTGTCAGTCCACGATTGTGCCAAGTTGACAGTAATTTTGTGGTTTTGGTCGAATCAAATGCTATTTTGTTCGCGTTAATTAAACCTTAATTAACGCACCAAGATACATTAGCAAAATCGCAAAACAGTTCCACTGTTCGTCTAAAAGGTAGGCTTTACTAATTACTCAGTTAATTAAAGTAGTAGATTAATTGCAAAGTTTGCACGTTTTTGCCACCGCGCATTTAAATCGCACCAACCCAATTTGGACCCGAACAAAAGTCAACCGGGTTTGTAGTATATATTTTAGTTCGCGTCCGGATATTAATAATATTTCGGAACGACGTTTCATAATCTCGACAACAGTGAATTTGCTCGCTCTAAGGCTAATTTACGGAATTGTAATCGTTATGTTCGTACTGAATGGAGGTTGTTAATTAAATGGTTTTAACCGCTTTTATGCTTTGCGAAATGTCGAAAATAGATCATCTTTTCAATACGCTTAATTATCTATACGACAAACTTTTTCTGTTTACGTGGTTTAATGTTTAATTTATCTTGCCGCAATTTTTTTTTAGTTATTTTTATTGTACTGGACAAAAATTTTACTCTTTCATTTAAATACACTTTTTGACTTTTTGAAATATTTTTACTAAAATAATAAATCACAGTATCCTCAATTTCCAATTCGTTGTTTAGTTTATCCTCTGGTCATTTTTTTGCTTGAGTAATACACCTGTTAAGTTCCCCCAGTCAGATTTATTAGTCAATAATTTATAACGTTTTAATTAAACACACTGTAAAAAATATCTTATTTTTTTTTAATTCTCAATAGAATTTGTTTCAAAAACAACTTGTAATAATATTTTTACCATTTTACAAAGTTGAATTATTTCCTGACTTTTTTTTCTTAATAATTTACCTTCCTATTTTTCTCATACATGGTCAATCGTTTATAATGTTTTAATTAAATATATCTTTTTAAAAAATATCTCAAATGTTTGTTCGAATAATACACCTTCTCATTTTCCCTTAGTCAGATATATTGCAATCAATAATTTATTCATTTATTTTTTAAAATCTTAAATTTTTTACATATTTAATTAAATATATTCTTCATTTTATAGAGTAAATTTCAAATAATTTTTTTACCATTTTAAATAGTAACAAACAAATATATTGATTACCGTTTGTCAATTTGTTTATTCAAATAATACACCTTCCTATTTTCCCTTAGTCAGATTTATTACAATCAATATGTTTTTTTTAAATACTTCCTTTTTTTTGGCTAAATAATTTATTTTTCCATTTTAATTATACATGGAAAATCATTTATAATGTTTTAATTAAAGATATCTTTTTAAAAAATATCTCAAATGTAGTAACATTTTTTGGAGTAAGTTATTAATAATTTTTTAACCATTTTAAACAGTAACAGACAAATTCAATGATTACCTCCTGAGAATTTGTTTCTTCGAATACTACACCTTCCTATTTTCCCTTAGATTTATTACATTTAATAATTTGTTTTTTTTTAAATATCTTAAATTCTTTATGTATTTAATTAAATATATTCGTAAATCATTTTTAACAATATTTTCACAGACTTTTTTCGTTTAATATTTAATTTACTTCCTGTCAATTTTTATTGCCATTTTATGGAGTAAGTTTCAAATAATTTGTTAACCATTTTAAACAGTAACAAATACATTGATTACCCCCTGTCAATTTGTTTGTTCGAATAATATACCTCCCTATTTTCCCTCAGTCAGATTTATTACAATCAATAATTTATGTTTTTTTAAAAAATATCTTAATTTTTTTACGTATTTAATTAAATATATTTTTAATAATTTTTAACAATATTTTCACAAATGACTTTTTTGTTTAATATTTAATTTACTCCCTATCAATTTTCAAGTTTCAAATAATTTTTTAACCATTTTAAACAGTAACAGACAAATACAATGAATTGACATCATATTTGTTCGAATACTACACCCTCTTATTTTCCCTTAATCGGATTTATTTCAATCAATAATTTATGTTTTTTTTTAAAGATATTTAACTAAATATATTTTTAAAATCATTTTTAAGAATATGTTTGCCATATTTTATAATATGTATGTTGTAAGTAAAAACTATTTACAGTAATATTTCAAACATATTAACTGTAACAGACGACTTTACAATTTTTCAATCTGCCTGTCTCACGGGACAAACTAATATTTTCTATTTACGTAGTTTAATGTTTAATTTACTTCACGGCAATTTCAACCGTAACCGGTAGATTACCATGATTTTTTTTTCTTTATTCAACGTCTTTTTCTCATTTCCTTTATATTATTACAGCCAATAATTTACTGTGTTTCAATTAAACAATGAAAAAATAACATCAATATTTCTAATTTTTATTATATGTTTTAATGATCTTATTAAGAACAGTGTTCTATACATTAATATTTAATATCCCCTGGACAATTTTTATAAATAAATAATATAAATTCCTTTAGTTATTTGAATCAATAAGCCAATTCAACACACCTATTACAAAAAGTAACACAAATATTTTTAATATTTAATAGAATTTTTAGTTAAGTTTTTTTTTTATTTTACCTGACAATTTTTTACTCGATTTATATACATTTTTTTATTTTCCCTCGGAATTTATTACACTCAGTAATTTTTGTTTTAATTAAATACTTTGGGTAAAAAATATGTTAAATATTTTAAATTTTTAATAGGATATGTTTCACATACGTATGTATTTTCATTATTTTAAATAATAATAAATCGTAACAGATGAACGCACTATTTTTAATGTTCATGTTTAATTTATTCCTGTCAACTTTTACCTTTTGTTACGTTTATTACAGTCAATATATTGCATTATTTAAACATACTATATATAAAAATAATATAAATGTTTTAAATTATTAATTAATTAAACTTTATCAACAAAAGTATTTTCATTATTTCCAGCCAAATTAAAATGTAACTGGCGCATTCACCATTTTTATAATAGATTTCTTTTGTAATAGATCAATAATCAATATATTTATACACATACTATTAATTTTAACATTTCCAACTTTTTGTGAAAAATAATATAAATTTTTTTATAGTATAATGCAATAAAAACAGAGTATTATAAATTGTCAAAACAATTTATTGTTTAATTTATCCTCCTGCAATTTTGAGACGGAATAAAACTTCTATTTTCTCTTAGATTTATTCCATTCAATAATTTAAAATGTTTTAATTAAACAGAGTAAGTTTAATATAAAATAATTTAAATATTTTATATTTTGTATAAAATATGTTTTGAAAATTTCATTATTTTAAATAAAAGTCGAATTCGTCATGTTTCAATCAATTTAATGTTTAATTTACTCCCTGGCAATTTATTGCCTAAGTAGTACACTTAAGTATTTCCTTTTAATTACACTTATTACACTCTGAAAATCATTCATTCAACAATGGTTTATTATATTAACCAACAAATTCACTATTTTTTTTGAAAAGTGAACAGACAAATTAATTAATTATATTAGGTAATTAATTAAACCATGAATTCCATTAGCCAAAATGTCGTATTGAATGTAAATGAAATGAAATGATCAAGAACATCGCCAATATTATGGTAAACACGTTCTAAACTGTGCACGTACACACATCATTATAACGATGTAGCTTTTCAGATAAACCGAATACAACATCCAAACGCGGTTAATTTGCACCGAGTAATTTCGTTATTAATCTTCCCTTCCTTCGATCTGCCACGCTTTCGAAAATGTGTGTGTGTTCATTTTACGTATAAAACGTCACCGGTTGATTTAATTGTACAATACGGTTTAATTTACATTTTTTTGCCGAGGTTAAATTGTCAATTGTTCCGTTGTTTTCTTTAATTCGTTTTGGATTCGGTGTGTTTAAACAGGTCGACCTGAGAATAAAAGCCGTTTTTAATGAAATGTAAACACAATTTTGTAACTTTCTTGAACAAACCAACTTTTAATGTGAATTGTCCTGTTTGAATATAATAACTAATGGTTGTATTTCTTCCTCGAAGGATAATAGAACACGATATTCTATTCTAATAATATATTTGTGCCGTAAAAAATGAAACAAAAACCTTATCGCAGCTAAAAATAAATTACACGAAATAGAATATTCAACAGTTCATTTATTCGTCGATCGTTTTCCCTTATAAAGAAGAGCGATGAAAGTAGATTAAACCGTCATTACGCTATTGATCTTTCACAATATCGGACCATCTAATACATCATCATTCCGATATAGATTTATATATATGTTCTTTCTGGTCGATAACACGTAAAACTTGCGCCTTTGTGCAAAATATAGTATACGTTAGATTTCGCCGAAGATAATTGTGGACATACAGTTTAAAACTCGTGGGAGGTTTTTATCTAGTGGAAATTTAAATGTTATTCAACCAAAAATAAAATGCAAATTTAATTGAAATTAAAGAGAGCGTGAATCGCTTCCGCCAAAAGAATTAATTTGTATGTTAATCGTCGACCAGCCGGATTGCAGGAAACTCAAAAAGACACCCTTAATTAAATATTCCTTCAATTAGAAACGGCCAATCAAATATATTTATTTTTTTTCTAATTAGTTTTTAGTTAGTTTTGTCAATCTTTAAATGTCTATTTAAATTGGAATAATTACGGGAGGTGACAAAAGACAAATGGAACAACTACGAAGTGGATTAAAGGTCAATTTCATTTCCACTACAATAATATATTTGCAGGTGTCTCATTTGTGTTACGTGCAGGACACAAAGTGAACTATCACTCTCCTGAAGTGAAAATTCCATTAACACAGATCGTCTTTTCAACACCTTGAATTAATTTTAAGTTAAGATAAAACATTACACAAGCCATTCTGGTCCCAACGATTTTTTATCAGATGTTGAATATATATATATATATATATTATAACCACGTTCTGAAAAATAACAATAAGTTAAGAGGTAAGTATCTGTCTTCTATTCGAACAAAATTCATTTACCCTGTATAATATTATTTTGTGGGATCAAAGAAATTATTTAGCTGGCACGCATTATTATAGTGATGTAAATAGGAAATTAGCAACATTAATCATAGATTAATAGACTAGGCACCGTTCCCACATGAGTGCTTCTGAATCTGTCGTCCCGTAAGTTTACCCAGACGAATATGTATGTTTCGCACGAAATGATAATCGCTTTTGTTTCTCGATCCGTATCCAGTGTGAATCGGTGGAAGGAAATACACATACATACACGTACACGGTATTGTATAATATACAATGGCAGACAAGAGATTGTCTCGAGTCTCTTCACTTGTTTACACATTGGTTACGGATGTTTTGAATACTGATTATGTGTTGGGGTTTATTAATCGTTTCAGTTCAATTGTGTATTGCTGTTCATTTAACGACTTACATTGGAAATCAATTTCCATTAGACTCGTACTAGAGTAAACAGTATAATTTATGAACGTAAAAGATAGTAATTTATACAAAGTTGGTTAAATTCGTTTAAACCGCACAAATTAACGAAATCCAATCAATTTGACATTCGACGCATCGTAAATCATAAATTTTATTTGCACATTTTCGATACATTTCAGTTATTGATGTTATCAGTCCCCAGCGATCGTATAATTCAATCAGTTAAATATTATTGACCATAAAAATGACAAAGAACGCACATAAAAATCATGGACGGACATACAATTTGTTGCAGCACCTAATCCGGCATACTTTTTACATACTGTGACAGTTTTCATAAAAGTCACCCTCACAGGAAATATCGTTCGACGAAAATTTTCTAATCTCGATGCCAAAAATGTCATTCGTTTCGGTAAAGTTTATGGAACAAAGTAATAACATGTGTCTGGAAGAAAATCGTACGTTTCAAAGATATTTAGATAACAACAACAAACATAAACGTTAAATAAATACAGTAACGAATAAAACGGAATAAAGCAATATTAGTTTTCTATGTCGTAACGAAAATAATGATCGCACGTATAAAACTACCCATTTGCACTTAACGACAGACACGAAATCGTAATAAATTACACGCAAAAACTACTGAAAATCCTTTTCCTGTTTGTGTTTCAATTCCATTTATGCTTTGTTCCATGTATCATATATCTTTTTTTTTTAAATTAAAAACATTTTAAACTTATATAATTGTAAACAAGCATACATTATTTTTGTTCTTTTTAGCTTTGAGATTTGATCTTCGTTCCTCTGCAAAGTAATTAAAATTTTAACTCAAAATATACATTTGTCGTTGTTTTTTATTTCTGCTTAAATACAGAATTATGGTAAAATATGAGAAAAATTATAGATTTCCAACCATAATAAAATTACTTTAAAAATTTATAAAACCCTTTTTAATCTCAAATTCTGACCTAAATTTTATAGGTTATTACTATTTTAAATATTTATTAATTGTAAAGAGTTTCCAGATTTGTCACAGTGATAAAAATCCTCTTAGATTCATATGTGGAAATTGAAAAAAGTGTTTCAAAATTTAGAGAGATAGAGAGTTTCCAGATTTGTCACAGTGATAAAAATCCTCTTAGATTCATATGTGGAAATTGAAAAAGTGTTTCAAAATTTTCAACAATAATAAAATGACATTTCAAGCTCATAATTGCAAAATACTCGTAAAGTATTCTCATTCATTTTAGCATTACAATTTGACTTTTATTATTAATTAAGCTTCCAGATTTACAACTATAATAAAGAGTTATGGTAAAATATGAAAAAAATTCTAGGTTTCCAACCATAACCAAAATATTTTAAAAATTAATAAAATACTGATTTCCTTTTTTAATCTCACAATATAATATTTTTAATAACAATATAAATTTTATAGGTTATTACTACTTTTAAGCATTTATTAAAGTTTCAAAATTTTCAACAATAATAAAATGACATTTCAAGCTCATATAATTGTAAAACACTCGTAAAGTATTCCCATTCATTTTAGCATTACAATTTGGCTTTGATTATTAATTAAGCTTTAAGATTTCCAACTATAACAAAGAGTTATGGTATAATATGAGAAAAATTTCAGATTTCCAATCATAATCAAAATATTTGAGAAATTTATAAAACAGATTATTACTACTTTTAAAACTTTATTAATTGAAACCTTAACAGAGAGTTTCCAGATTTATAACAGTATAAAAAATCCTCTTAGATTCATAATTTAAATAGTAAAATATTCGTTAATTATTTTCCTTCTTTTTAGTATTAGAATTTGTCCTTAATTTTATTGTTTATTTTTACTTCTAAACAGTGTCTAAGACAAAATTTCAAGTTTTCCAACAATAGTATAAAAAAAGTCTTGATTGTAAAACATGAGAAGTTTCAAAATACAGTAGTAAAACACCCTCTAAACTCACATACATGTAATAAACTTGTAAATTATATTCATTCTTCTTAGCTTTATAATTTGATCTTAATATTATTGTTTATTTTTAACCAAAGTAATTAATGTTAAAATACGATAAACAGCAAATTTTCTTCTATAATAAAAAGTATTTTTAAGCCACATTATTGTAAAAAACTTTTTCTCTTTTTTTAGCCTCACAATTTATTCCAAATTTTATTCTTTATTATATATAAACAGAATTGTTAATGGTAAAACATAAGAAAAAGTGCCAACATTTCAGGCAATAATAAAATACATAATCTAATTGCTCGTGGTTTACTGTACAATATAACTTTAAACAGAGTTATTTAATAATAAAATATGCAAAAACAACATTTTTAAAGCATCTAATTATAAAACATTTATAAATTATTTTAGTTCTTTTTAACCTTAATATTTTTTATTATTACTTTTAAACTGCGCTGTTAAGGGAAAAACACGACGAAAAGTTTTTAGTTTTTTAAATTCCGGTAGTATAACCAGGGAAACGGGAACGACTTTTATTGCAACACAACATATAACAACTCCCACTGGATTCTTCACATTCCTTGAACTATTTAATAATAAGGAAGAATACATCCATTCAACGCTCTCGCTTTTATGATTAAATTATGTTAGAAACGGGCAAGACAAAATTAGAAACGGATAAGACAAAATTTCAGGTTTTCCAACAATAGTATAAAAAACGTTTTAATTGTTTCAAAAGTAGTAAAGCATCCTCTAAATTCGCATATTTGTAATGAATTTGTAAATTATATTCATACTTTTTAGCTTTATAATTTGCTCTTAATTTTATTAGTTATTAATGTTAAAATAAGATCTCTATCTCATCTCATTATGAGGTTCGGGAATTTTTTAACTCTTGGAATGATAAAATACAGAACTTTAAAGTTAAAGAAAAGTTTAAATTCTCTAAAACTTAGTTGAATTATATAAACAATAGTATTTTATACTAATTTAATCATTATATACAGAAGTAGAGTTTATAATAATGATTAAAGTTCATTATATGAAAACAATTATTTTTATATGAGAGTTCCTATTTTATTCTGTTGTTTTGACTAGTACAGTAAGTGCAAATCATAAAAAAATCAATTTTTGAGTGAAAAATCGACAGTTAATTTTTTTCAACGTGGCGTGCCGTTTTAAAAAATTCCCGAAGTTCATAATTTCATCGAAAATTCAATGAGGAATTAAAAAAAATAGCTTCATATTTTTATCGTTATCGCAACATGGTTAAAAATCAAAATTAAGAAAAGAACCTCGTTTTTTTAAGGTTCTTAAGAGCAGATATAGCTCTTATTTTTTCTCCTAGAAACTACCATCATGCATCAAAATATATCTGGTATTTAGATCAATCAATTCACAAGGTGCTGAGAATAACAATTTTTACTGATTTTTAGTATATTTTGATTTAGTCGAAAACGGTAACAGATAAAGATCTGAAACTTGCAGCATCGAAGTACCTTATGAGTACCAACATTTCCTGAAATTATGAGCCCGATACCTTCCTGGAGTCGAGTCGGTATTCTTATCGTCCCACTTTAGTTCTTTTTAACCTTACTATTCGTTTATTATTACTTTTAAACAGCGTTGTTCAGGGAAAAATACGACAAAAAGTTTTTAGTTTTTTAAATTCTGGTAATATAACCAGGGAAACAAGAACGAGTTTTATTGTAACAACTCCTACTGGATTCCTCACATTCCTTGAACTATTTAATAATAAGGAAGAAGACATCCATCCAACGCTTTCGCTTTTATAATTAAATTATGTTAGAAAGGGACGCCTTTAAGACGAGGTGAAGGATTTAAACATATAAGAAACTGTTACTAAATCATTTTTTTCTAATTAACGTCGAACGTATAATTTTGATTAAATGTTTGCATTAAATTCCATTTAACAACAAAAAAGGAGTTAATCGAAATAAACGCGTTTGCGATAAATTATACATGCGTATCAGCGAAATTGTTTTATAATGTCTACCTTTTGTGTTCATGTTTAATTCAGTGGTTCCCCTCTGTTTTTACAGTTTAATCTAGTAAAGTGGCTGTTGAATTTATACATATGAAAACGCGGAAATTTAGTATCATATTTGGTTTCATAAATAATCGAACGTGTGCGTATCATTATCATTCGCCTTGTTTCATATTTTTTGCGCCGCACTGAAAATAATTACGGTAGAGTTTGCAGCAATCGATTATTGAAGTCTTAATACAATTATACGCTTCAACTTTTAAATTCAATTTAGCTCATGCGAAAAATAAAACATTAATTTTTATCACATAATCTGTTTAGCAACTTATGCAAGTCAATTAATTAATGCGATACTGGAAAAAAAGTGGTAAATTCATAAACACTTTATAGCCATGTAGATTACGGATTGGTGAACCAAAATCGTATAAAGCGGCATAAATTTTTATTATCGTAGAACAGTATTTCGAAGGGAATACTTCATTTTAATTTCGGGCATGCAATAAAGTTTTTTTCGCCGTGTTCGGCATGGGCGGATCATTAAACTGAGCCCACCTTATAAAAGTTGTTTTTGCGAGGTAACTTCATTAACTTTACCGTCTTTGCTTATCGATTTTGTGTTTGGCGATATGCAAAAAAAATTAACTTCGCACAAATTAAAATTCAAATCAAACAGAAAATGCTGTTGTGTCATAGTTTATGTTGATTTTAAGCGTTTCTTAATTTAGGTATAAAAATAATATGAATTAAAATAGTCTTGTGCTTTTGCCAATTTATAAAATTTTACTCGGTGAAATAGAAAATAAGAAAAATAGATCTGGTTGTCAGATTTCGTTTATTTTTGGCTCACTTGGCACTTATTTAATGTGGTGGGCAATTTCGTCCTGAAGTATGTCATCCTATGTCACTTCTATTTAACGCTGAGGGCCTGCCAAAGGGAGGCAGAATTTCGAAGTATTCGTCCCTATTTTCCAGATGTGTTTCAATAGGAATAAGTCTGGAAATCTTGCTGGCTAACAACAAATTTACATTGAAATGTTGGAAATACTAAAATAATATAAAATAAACAACATGAGGTTATCCTTTTGAAAAATTGAAAGACCACACAGTAAAGCAGCAAATGGAGCTCACAATCAGTATGTACAGTATTATCAGAAAGTAGATCAACTTTATAAATTTAACAATTACATAGTTAAACAATAAAAAAATTGACTTTAATTTTATTGACTATTATTTGTTTTGGGCTGGCAAAAAGTAGAGCAAACTATGCTATTTAAAGTTTTATTGCTAGAAATAATTTGTAATTAGTATTTTAATTAATTCTATACTAATATATTGTATAATTCCTATTATTATGAATAACTTCTAAACACCTTTTTTCAAGGGAAGAATATTATTAAAAATATTAACAATAACGCATTAAAGTTTTAAAATATTTTCTAATATTTAATCAGAATTGTTGAGAGAATTAACTAAACTAAGTTGTTTTAATTACTTCCTATGTAAATTGATTAAACTTCCGGATATGGTTTACAAAATTGAATTATTTCTTGATTAGAGAAAATAAAGCAAGAATGTTTGTCCTTTATAATTCAATCTCTATTTAATCTTCTATTAATTGTAGAATTCTATTGTCTAAGTTTATGCCTGACTAAATAAACAATTGTAAGCGGAATTCCAATTACAATTCGTTCTGTACCTTTAATTTATTTGTGCACGTAGTTATAAAGGATAATTTGTTAGTCCAGTTATTTCATCAATATCAAGCCTAAACTATTTTCATAAAAGTTACAAAAATATATTACTAATGAGTCAATTAAATAAATGTGAGCAGAACGTTCGTTTTATTTCGACACGTCCTAAATAATCATCTGTGCCCAAAAGTTCTGAAGAATCCTTTGTCGAATTTCTGAAACGGGCCGATTTCCTTTGACTGTCACTTTCAGACGTGCCATCCAAAAAAGGAATTTATCTTTTCTCGGTGACGGAAAAGCACTCAGACAACTTTTTCTTAATTTATATGTGTTGTAGGCTCGCGTGCGAAAACTTTAGTGCCATATCGGAATGATTTCGTGGACGTTTATTGAATATATCTGACACAATGTTGCGCAGTTTCCAGTAAATATACTTTAAGGATACGCAAAGGACGAATAAACACAATGAGAATGGGCCCGTTTTACTATTATCGGATACTGAATAGCAAAAGTTGCCTTTTGTCCGCGTAAAAAGGTTAACTGCAAAGTTATAAACACACACACACACACACATAGTAAACTTTAAATTGCCTGTTTGAATTCGAATATTTCGTAAATGTTACGGTGACTACTTTGTTGAGTTACAAACTAAATACCAATTAGACTTCAAATTAAACTCTGACATTGCAAAATGGTTTTCGTTGAGATTTTCGGATGAGAAAATTTTTTCGCACGCGAGACGGGGGAAAATGTTTGAAGAACGCATTTTGTTTCGGTAGCGAAAGTGCGACGTCGAATAGACTTTATCTCCGTACATAATTCACTCGGTCTGGTGAGTGTTTCAATTTTTCACGCTGAATTTCAACAAATATCCACTTTTATGTTCGCCATGAATATTATATTATTCACTCCATCGACCGAAAATTTTCATATCCACTCTTAATCTATGCAGTTTTAGGCGTGTTTGTTTTTAGTTGAGCCCAGGAAAAATATCGAACTAAAAAAGGATGCGCAAAAGTAAGCCGTGTTTGTTTTACTTTCATCCGTTCCGATTTAAACCCGATTGTCCTTTTATCCTTTTTCCATTGTCTCGATAAAATAGAGTCCGAAACTCGTTTAAAATTACATCAACAATCCGCATGCGGTTAAACATTATTAAAACTTTTTTAAACACCCTTATTTTATATCATTTCATTTTGTTTCTTACGCTCGACTGACACTCTGAATTCTTCATACTTTCCTCCATGGAATTCCGGTTAAACCACCCGTTAAAATCTATGTCCTGTATATAGCCTAATATTTGCGTAAAAATTATCCAACTTTCCCCTCTGGATATTAGATTTTTCCCCGGTAGAACCGCATAAGGTAAACATTATTCTGGCGGTCTCGAAAACCGATTTCCCACCGAAATGAAGTTACGACTCGCTTGGGGATTTTTTCCTATTTTTATTTATTGTCAACGACGAAAATTGCACCAACTCTTATTTCGACCAAATTCGATCCGATATTATCGAATCGAGACAATAAATTATATTTTAAATATAACGGCGTGATAGATCATGTTCTGCACATCCATTTGTAATTCAAATATGGCGAAATTGTAAATTCGTGTAAATGGGATGGACGGAATGACACGTCATAAGGCCCCAAAAACCATTAATTTGCATAAAACGTTTCGTTATTATATTTATTGATTATTTTTCACTGCCTTGTAAATATAACTCAGTTAGTTTAATTAAATATACTTGTTGACAAGTGATTTACCTAGAATGGGTAAAACTGTTTTGTTGGTACAAATAAAAGTATAAAAGGTGTTTAAATTTTAAATGTAATGTCAAATTATAAAATATTTAGTTTAATTGGAAGACATGCATAAGTTTGAATAATGTATGAAAAAGATTCATGAATAGTTAAATATTATTGATTTATAAAGCTTTCTAATCAAGTATATTAATTCAGGATTCTTTAGATAAAATAAAAATTTCTAATTATAAGTTTAAATTGTAATTAGTGAGACTATTATTATTTTTCTACTTTTTTCCTTAACGACTTCATTAAGAATAGCAGGAAACGAAGATTTCTAAAATGTATTAGTTTACTCAAATAAAGATTAATCAGCAAAATCAAAATCAATCAAATTAGTAAATTGGTTCCAACAATGGACTATTTTCATTAATCCTTCGGCGAATGTAAATAATTGACGACTTGACGGAATATCGAAAAGGTACTTTGCCATAATTGGAAGCAGTAGTAAATGACGGAAAAGGCAATTTTGCTCATGTTCCAATTTACCATTTCTATCTTTCCCTAAACGGATGGATTTTATTCTTAATGGATCATTTCCTGTTCGTCTAACAAGAATTTTCTCAAGAAAATGCACTCGAAAATCCACAAAAATTATCTGTGTGTTAATAATGTGTATTTATGATTTAAATATTGGGTACTATAAAAAGTAATTTACATTTTTGATGATTTATTTAATCAAATTTTTACATTTTTATATTGTAAGCTTTAAATTCCTTTTAACTATGCTGGACATAAAAAGTCTTAATTCAAGAATTATTTTGATGACTGCTTTTGGACTTTTACATAAGGACCACTCACTAAGAGGCTAAATGAACAATTTAATTGTCTTCTATCTCATCCACCATATAACACAGATATACCTCCATGTTATTATTTTTAACTTTTCTCGTTGTCCAATTATTTACATTATAAACGATAACGTTATAAAAAAGATGATAATTTACATGTAAAATTTAATAAGTGAACAAAATAATTATAATTATAATATATAGTTAATTAATTTTCATTTAATGAACAAATCTGTCTCGGATAACATTGGTTATATAATTAAAAATAATTACGGAACAGTCACCCAATAAAATATAAAATTCATTAAAAACCAATTTTAAATATTTGTGAATGTATAATTAAAACCTAAAAATTCAAAACAACTTGACACATTTAAACTTAATAAAAGAATACGTTCGAAAAAATTAGAAGATATTAAACAGTGTTCCGTCTTGAAAATATCAATTTCAGATATAATTTTCATGTACATAATATAATATAAACATAAAAATATTAAAATGTCACCATTCAATAAAAAACACTGAACACATTAATCATTTAATGAAATAATACTTGTGAAACCATTTCTAGGTGTGATTCAGAGATCGGTAGATATTAAAAAATATCTCTTGTATGTATATTTAATTTAATATAATGATACAGTATCTCTAAATTTAGTGTGTTTCAATTATATGCTAATATTTCATATCAAAGCACTATTTTATTAATTATACATGTTCATATATCAAGAATTGGAAAAAAATTAAGAAGAAATGGGAAACTAATCGTAAGAAAATTGATACAAGTGAAGAACTTGCAAAACAATGTAACTGAAATCTGAAAAAATCTGAATATTATAATTTATAAGATTAATAATGAGACATTTAATCATTTAATATACAAAATATAAGCGGAAATTTAATTGTCTTCTGCCTCATCCACCATATAACCCAGACTCCATGTGACAATTTTTAACTTTCCTCGTTGCCCACTTTTTTACATTATAAATGATTTAATTCAGAAGAAGAGGTCAAAACTGAGACAAACTTTCTCTTCGACTTCAAGAACCCACAATGTTTTACTCGCAGCATAATATTCAGAATATTGTTGAGTGAATATTGTTGAGTAAAAATTATTTTAAAGAAAGTTATGTTGTTTTAAAGTAAATCATTTTTCCTGTACCTAAGAATTTGATTTCAAAAAATAATATTATTTTAACAAAATTTAACATAAAAATTTTTAATGAAAATAAAAAAATCTATCTTCTTCTCTGCAGCCATTCAGCAATAAAATTACTTATCACAACATGAAGGTGGGAGTGGTTTTAATTGAAAAGTTTATAATAAATAAGCAAAGTTCCACCTTATCCACCATATAACCCAGATATTCCCCCATGTGACTATTTTTAACTTTTCTCGTTGTCAAATTTTTTACATTATAAACGGCTTAATTCATAAGAAGAGGTCAAAACTGAGGCAGGCCTTCTCTTCGACTTCAAGAACCCAAAATGTTTTACCCCCAGCATAATGTGCAGAATATTGTTGTATGATTATTTTGTTGAGTAAAAATTATTTTAAAGAAAGTTATGTTTGTTATTTTAAAATTAACCATTTTTACATAATTTGATTTCAAAAAATAATATTATTTTAACAAATTTAACACAAACCTTCTTCTCCGCAGTCATTCAACAATAAAATTATTTGTCATAACGTAAAGGTAGGAGCGGTTTTAATTGAAGAGTTTATAATAAATAAGCGGGTAAAAGTCGGATCCACCGGGAGTTTTAGTACGTGTGTCTGGCTTGAAAGCCCCATTTTAAAATTTCTCTCTTGTCGCAGGTGTTTCGGCGACGAACGCGAAAAGCTCTCCGAATTAATTAAAAATTTTCGAGAAAATCATATCAACCTCATCCCGGAATCCCATCATGGAAATAAATTATTGGTTAATTGCTGGTACGAAATGAATTCGTTTTATTCGTGGTAGGATATTGACCGGAAATAGTTACGCGACTCATGAACCCTCAATAGTGCAGTATAGAGTCTTTGAGGGTGGATTATGAAGTACAGAGGCACAAAGTACGGAGCAAAGAAAATCCATAAGCACGTCTCGAACATCCACATCCTCGTTTCCAGGCACGTATTACCCTTTTGGGCCGACGCAGCATAATTATGCCGCCGCAACCACTTTTTTTTTAATTCGTACCTAAATTGACTTGTTGTATGTAATTTAATAACTGTATATTTTTTTCTCTTACACAGTACAAATATATTGCCACGCACGTACTCATTAATTCGTCACGACGCACAAAATATTTTCTTGCCTGGGCATCTGAGGGTTAAAAAGGTTTTTGAGTGTCGTTAAGCGAATTAAATGTTTTGCACCGGTGCTTTTAACTCATCAATAACTTAAACGGAAGTTAATTAATTACGGTAACGGCGAAACATATTTCGCACCGCTTTTCCCGGGGGGTTTTCTCGTCTTAACCCCCTCCACCACCCAGAAACACTCCCTCTCTATCCGTGGATGAGCAACTTTTCCCACCGAAAATTATTTATGGTTCAAGTTTGATCTAGCACTCGATCCGAGCGCACTAATTGAGATCGTGACTGCTAAAAAAATGTGTAATTAAGGTTAAGCGACAATCGCTAATTGAATCTACCTCGAGGGGTAATTGTTTTAGTTATTTTTCTTTTAAGTGACATTAATTGTTTTACATCTAATTTCGTTTTAGGGGCATCGGATAAATTGACATTCGAAATGTGCTACGTATGTAGGAGTTTTATGGGATGCTGGAAATTGTTTGAAGTTGATTTGTATCATACGATCTTAAAGGCTTAACTTTTCATGTGCCTGCAGTTAACATGTGGAAATAATATTACAAAGTTTTGTTTACTGGATTGTAAAACACCTTGCAAATGTAAAATTTTATCACTTTTGAGTTTTATTTTATACGAAAAATGTTTTACACCGAAACCTTTTTTTACAATTTATCTTTCAAATTAAAAGTTTTTATTGATTTTAGAAGTATTTTGAATTTATTAAAATTTAACCATTTTATAATTGAAGTAGGTTAGTAGAACAATCGATTTTATGCAAAGAATATTATATAAACTAATATTTTCTGTACGTTAACTTTTATTTCTAACTTAACTAAAGATTTTAATAAATACGAGTTTAAAGTAACATCTCCATCGTTTACAAGATTTGTGACAAAAGAGAAGCAAAAAAGTCATTAAATAATATACTAACTGGATAAAATTTTAATTAAATCCTTTTATGAAATTCTCAGAAAATGTGTAATTTTAATTTGTAAACCACTGCAACCAAGTACAAACGAAATTAATAGTATCTATTTACAAACAACATATCTTTAAATTTCATATATTTCTTTTTTATGTAGCTTTTACAAGAGACCGGATACAAAATTAGTTGTTCCATTATAATGTGTGTGTTTATTATCAATCAGAAATTTGATATGCCCATCAAAAACACAATAAATCACTTTCAGGTACTTTCATTTTGAAAGACAATAACAATTTATATCATTTTTATTGGTCCTCTTATAGCAGGCACCCAGTATAAATACGTTATAACATTTATAAATTAATTTTATAACATCGAGACATTTTTTTCCATTCCGTCCCAAATGGCGGCAAAACCCAAAATTCCAATTCTTCGAATGACAATTAAAACCGCATTTAAAATGCAAAACCGAAAGAATTCATTGCGATTAATCTCGAATCGATCTGCGGGGGCTGATTAGTATTCGATAACGAGACTAGCAATGTCGAGAGTGACTACGATCCAATTTAAGGGGGGGACTTAATTTAATGTCGGCCGGGCCATAAATTCCTTTTCGAAAACAACGTTAGGACGCACCTAATATCTATAAACCTGGCATAAATTAAATTCATCTCGTGTATTTACGACGACCCGCACGGTTCACTTAGCTTCCACGTGAAATCGTGGCCGGTTAAAAAATTAAACTACAGTTAGACGATTATTAGTGGGGATGTTTTGGTGTTTGATGTGAAGTCGGACGGGCAACGATCCCCGAAGTGGAAACTGACACTGGAGACTCGTCTATTATACATGGTCTGTTAAATAAGTTTTACGGGCTCGAGCAATTTCCGAAATTGGAGGCAATTTAAGAAACTTTCTTTCCTGACCTGGAACGTTATAATCTGCGTCTGAGCATTGCCGGAATCACAATTAGAAAACTGATCTTTCGATCGCATTCAACGACTAAATGAAAATGTGCAGGAATCATTTATTTTACTTAAACATAACAACAAAATTCGCTTATAATCAACGACAACATTATTTAATACAAAAATAGAGGTATCATAAAATTCTAAATCTTAAGGAAATAATCTTCCTGAATTGTTGATAATAATATCAGTTTTGAAAGTAGTGAAAATACTATGACAAAAATAGAGAATTTTTGTAACGTTTGTCGTTAATTCTCTATTAAATTATTCAAGATTGTAATCAAGGTGTATTTTTACATTTTTACAAACAGAAAATGGCTTAAATAGCTACGTTTTCGTGTAGTATAGCCATAACAACAACAATAAAAAAGTATTTTCTGTCCAAATACACCCATTAATATTAAAATTTAGTTAAGCAGGATTAAATCATAACTGTTTTGTTCGTGTTGACCCTGAATGTTTAACGTTTCGAGGGATTAAATGAAATTCAGGAAAAACATTCAGAAACATGTTCTAAAATTGGATCATTGATAATATTCAAGTGTATAAAAGAAAGAAGAGACACAAAATCCCCAATTTTACTTTTAGCTTCGAGCTTTAAAATATGTGTACGTAATAACTGTAACAAACAAAACATAATATATATTGAGTGTTCAATTTTAAGTACATTAAATACAATATTCAAATGGATATTAATATTTCAGGTAAAACGTGTACAAGTATAACTGAAATCTGAAAAAGAGCTATCTGACTATTAAAATCCCATCAATCAACAAAAATCACTGGACACATTAATCATTTAATAAAAAAAAAATACAAGCGAAAACATTTCTTGATGTGATTTATAGATCGGTAGGTAATAAAAAATGTCCCATCCTGAAAATATCAATTTTAGACATTAACATCATATGTGTGTATTCAATTTAGTACTTGTTAAATTGATTCGTGATCAATAAATTTTTGATTATAATTTCATTCTATTGTTTTATATCAAGAATAATTTTATTAGTTATACATGGTAATATAATTGGAGGAAAATTTAATAGAAAAATTAGTAATTAAACTTTTCGTACAATTAAAGTGAATGATTTTAATTATACGAAATTAATTTTAATTATAACTTTCTTAATTATATACAAATAGTTATAAAAATGATATTTTACATGTAAAGTTTAATAAGTGAACAAAATAATTATTATTAATTATTAATATAATATATAATTAATTAATTTTTAAATATTTAATGAACAAATCTGTTTGGGATGGTTATATAATTAAGAATAATTACGGAACAGTTATCCAATAAAATATAAAATTCATTAAAAAACCAATTTTAAATGTATAGCTAAAACCTGACAATTCAAAACAAATTTAAATATAATAAAAGAATACAATCCAAAAAATTAGAAGATATTAAAAAGTATTCCGTCCAGAAAATATCAATTTCAGATATAAGTTTCATGTATTATATTTAATTAATATAAATAGCCATAGGTAAACATAATTTGGGTAATAATTTTAATAAAAATTATACCTATTTGTATGAAAAAATATTCATGAAAGCCTAAATGAAATCTGTCTAACTATTAAAATATTATCAATCAATAAAAATCATTGAACACATTAATCATTTAATGAAATAATTCATGTGAAACCATTTCTTGATGTGATTTATAGGTCGACAGATACTAAAAAATATCCCTTGTATGTATAATTTAGTATAACGATGCAGGATCACTAAATTTTGTTTGTTTTCAATCATCAACTTTTAATAGATTGATTCCAGATCAATAAAATTTTGCCACGTTTGTTTTCTATGTTATACAAAATTCTGTTTGACATACATACATCTTTCAACTTTCCATATATGAATATGTATGGAAAGTTGAAAGAAAACTTAATAGAAAAATTAAAAAATAAACGCTTCCTAAAATTGAATAATGTGAACTCGTAAAAGTAATTTTAGTAATGATTTTAATAAACCTTAATATAAAGGAATTTATTAAATAGTTAAAAAATATATTTTTTGAACATTCAATGAATAAATCTCTCTGTCGAATTCGATGTTTACAATTGTGTTTAAAAATAATTACCACCAACAATTAAAATATAATATATTTTACGTATATATTCAAAAATGTATAAATATTATGGCAATATGTGAACGAAAAAAATGGATTGACTATTAAAATATCATCAATCAATAAAAATCACTGAACACATTAATCATTTAATGAATGTGAAACCATTTCTTGATGTGATTTATAGACCGGTAGATACTAAAAAATATCCCTTGTATGTATATTTAATTTAGTATAATGATACAGGATCACTAAATTTTGTTTGTTTTCAATTATATGCTAATATTTAATATCAAAGCACCGTTTTATTAATTATGCATGTTCATAAATCAAAAATTGGAAAAAAAATAATGAAGAAATGGGATACCAAACGTAAGAAAATTGATGTGATGAACTTACAGACTTTGTAACTGAAATCCGAAAAAAATATGAATATTAAAATTAATAAAAAATATAAGCGGAAACAATTCTCGATGTAATTTATAGATAGTTAATAAAAAAGGGTCCATCCTAAAAATATCAATTTGAGGCATAAATATTAGCTATATCTAATTTAACTTTTAATAGATTGATTCCAGATCAATAAAATTTTACCACGTTTGTTTTCAATGTTAAACAGAATTCTGTTTTATTAGTTACACATAAATATGTATGGAATGTTGAAAGAAAATTTAATAGAGAAATTAAAAACTAAACGCTTCCTAAAATTGAATAATGTGAATTCATAAAAGTAGTTTTAGTAATGATTTTAATAAAATTTAATATAATGAAATAAATTAAATAATTAAAAAATATATATTTTTTGAACATTCAATGAATAAATCTGTTTTTTGAATTCGATGTTTACAATTGTGTTTAAAAATAACTACCACCAAAAATTAAAATATAATATATATTACGTATTCAATTCTTAGAACTTTATATTAACTATTCAAAAGCGTATAAATATTATGGGAAATATGTGAAAGAAAAAAAAGGGATTGACTATTAAAATATCATCAATCAACTAAAATCACTGAACACATTAATCTTTTAATGAAAAGATACATGTGAAAATATTTCTTGATATGATTTATAGATGGGTAATAAAAAATGTCCCTTCCTGAAAATATTAATTTCAAACATCAATTTCATACATGAACATTTATTTAGCTCATTTGGGATCAATAAAATTAACCAATGTTTGTTTTCAATTTTATGATTGGTTTTCATAGCAAAGCACTGTTTTATTAATTATGCATGGACATGTTTAGGAAATTGAAGGATAATTAATAGAGAAACTTTGAAGTAAACGCTTCCTAAAATAGATTAAAGTAAAATACTCGAAATAATAATTTGGGTAATGGTTTTTACAAAAATTTTTTATTTTTAGTATTAATCAAAATCAAATAAGTCAAGAAATTCAATAAAAAAACATAAATCCATATTTTTTTTTTATTTTAATCAAGTGAATTCAAAGGACATAATTATTAT
This sequence comes from Aethina tumida, assembly GCF_024364675.1. NCBI lineage: Eukaryota > Metazoa > Arthropoda > Insecta > Coleoptera > Nitidulidae > Aethina > Aethina tumida. Next base: position 11,622,464 of record NC_065439.1, read on the forward strand.
TGAAAATAGTTCGAAATAGTGAACAAATGAAATTTATTAACTATTGTTTATTCGGTTTATTATTTTCTAGAAAATGTTCAAAGTGTATATTTTTAGTATGTATAAAAATCAAATAAGTCAAGAAATTCAATAAAAAAACATAAATTCATATTTTAAAATATATGTTTTAATCAAGTGAATTCAAAGGATATAATTATTATTGAAAATATTTCGAAATAGTAAACAAATGAAATTTATTAACTATTGTTTATTCAGTTTATTATTTTCTAGAAAATGTTCAAAGTGTATAAATATTGCACGAAGAAGTACAGCTGAAACCTGAAAGAAGGTAGCTGATTGTTAAAATTCCATTGTTCAAAAAAATCACTGAACACATTAATCACTTAATAAATAAATACAAGTGAAAATATTTCTTTGATTTAGAGGTCAGTAGATAATAAAGAAATATCCCTTCCGAAAAATATTTCAGATCTGGATTTGATTCGGGATCAATAAAATTTTGCAATGTTTGCTTTCAATTTTATACTAGTGTTTTATAATAAAATCACCGCTTAGTTATGCATGGGCATGTGTGGGAAATTGGAGGAAAATTTAATGGGAAAATTGGGAAGTAAACACTTGTAATCTCCCCGAAATGGAGTGAGATATAAAAATAATTTATGCAGTAATTTTAATAAAATTTATTTTTATTTTAAATGAAAAGTGAATTAATAATTAACTTGTAAAATTACATAAATGGATAAGACAATATTCAATTTAATATTAACACCATTTTGAAACATAAATATTTATGTACAAATTGCGAAATTTCAAAAATGTTTCCAGAAGGTATTTAGTGTCCGTTTTCGCTTATTTATTCGCTTCAACATCCGAGATGTTTGCCCATAAATCCCTTTCAGTTCGTAGTAAACTGAACCGTTGTCGAAGTGTTCGGCGGGGTTTGTTTTTCTTTGAAGCGTTCAGAAAATCATGTAAATTTTCACGGACCGAACAGCACGATCAAAGACAAATCAAATATTCCACGTTTTCACCCATCCATATTTGCACTTTGCCTGAAACTCACAGTAAATGCATCCGAGACAACTGTTTTAGTTATTAGTTTTTGACGAAAGCGCGACGTAGGAGCGTTTTCCCACTTTAATAAATGCATCGCAAAAGGACGAAGCGTGGGACGCAAAAGAAAATGTTTATCGGGCGCAATGCGATATCGGTTCGTGAATGCGATATGTGTATGTATATCGATCTAGAAATTACCGATTTAATATTTATCGCGACCTCACGGGAATTCTATTCTACGTTGGGGTTTCATGTTCATCACAGAAATTACTACGATGTGTAGTTGTAACCGCACACCTTGGGATTTTGTGTTGCCCTGAATTTATGTCACGTCAAGAATCAAAACAGTAAGTGATTGCTTTTACATCGGACATCATGCATTTTTATTGTATTGCAAAGATGATAGATAATATAAAAACAAATACCGCATTTTACTTAAATGGAAAAGATACTTTGTGATTTACCTTCAGTTTCAATTTATTTTTGTTTGTTTCAGGAGTAAAGTGGCTGCGGCCCTGCTGAACAAACACCTGCAGATCAACGGGATTTCGGCCGGTTTGACGTCGTTAAGGCAATCGGTCGATGGTGATTTGGAGGGCGAGAAACATCAGGATCCGGGAACCAGCAGCAAGATGCGTAGGGAACGGAAAGCCGCCCGGACGCTCGGCATCATCGTTTCCGCTTTCCTCGCATGCTGGCTACCGTTTTTCTTATGGTAAATAAATCCTCTACCCACATATTATTATTTTCAACAAAAAGCTCTATTCAAACTTATCTAGTTTACGTAATTTCATTGCAGTAAAAGCACGAAAATTTTATAAAACTTGTAACTTTGTTCGAAAAACTATTTTCATCTATATTCACCTCCTGAATAATAACAGAGGCCAACAAAAGATTTTTTTGGTGCCGGAAAACAAGTAACTGTCTATTTTTAATGGGTTGATTCCCTTTATAAGCTCCAATTATCCAAGTGTACTTTGAATAACTCTCTCTTTTATGCCTACTCAATAAGTTATTGAAAAAATTGTATTATTATTTTAACCAACTGAACTAACTAAACATTCAAACGTTTTTTATGTGTATGACGCCTCACAACGTAGAAAATCTATTTCTGAGATGAAAAGAAGTAATCTAATATAATATTATTATATTTCGTATACAAAATATTCTTTGATCATTTGTAACAGTGGACTATGGGAAAGAAACTATGCCTATAGTTTGGAGACTCAGTGATTTGGAGAGAATCTTGAAACCATCACAATGGTTACTTTTTTATTTATAGAAGAAGATTATAGGACAATTGGACATATCTTAATCTATTCAGCAACAGGATCTGAATATCATACTGAAGAATTTCCCATTTCATCTTTCAATATTTTTCATGCATTTCATAAACATTTTACAGAAATATCTCTCAATAGACTTGAATGCATCAAAGGAGCCACTTCATCTAGATTAAACGATATATATACAACTGTGGCTAAAAAGAATTACCACTAACAATGAAAATATAATACTTATTACGTATTCAATTCCAAAAACTTTATGTTAACTTTTTAAAAGTGTATAAATATTATGAGAAAATATGTGAAAGAAAAAAGGGATTGATTTCTAAAATATCATAAATTAACAAAAATCACTCAACTCATTAATCTTTTAATAAAAAAATACATGTAAAAATATTTCTTGATATGATTTATAGATGGGTAGGTAATAAAAATTGTCCCTTCCTGAAAATATTAATTCCAGACATCAATCACATACATGAACATTTATTTAGCTTTTAGAGTTCATTGGGGATCAATAACATTATACGTTTGTTTTCAATTTTGTGATATGTTTTCATATCAAAGCAATGTTTTATTAATTATGCATGGACATGTAGAAGAAACTGAAGGAAAATTTAATAGGTAAATTTTGAAGTAAACGCTTCCTAAAATAGATTAAGTAAAATACTCGTAAAAATAATTTGACTAGTAGTTTTAACAAAAATTTTATATTTTTAGTATAAATAAAAATCAAATAAGTCAAGAAATTCAATAAAAAAACATAAATCCAAATTTTAAAATACATGTTTTCAATCAAGCGAATTCAAAGGACATAATTGTGTAAGTGAAAAAAGATAATCTAGAATATATTGGCGTTAATTTGAATAAACTGGATAAATTTTGGGCTCCATATTTCGTATACAAAATATTCATCATTTGTAACAGTGGACTATGGGAAAGAAACTATGCCTAAAGTTTGGAGTCTCAGTGATTTGGAGATAATCTTGAAACCATCACAATAACTACTTTTTAACTATAGAAAAAGAATAAATACAATTGGACAAATCTTAATCTATTTAGCAACAAGATCTGGACAGCATTCTGAAGAAATTCCCATTTCATCTTACAACATTTTTTATGCATTTCAGAAACATCTCATGATAGACATTTATTTTCAGGTTAAATAAAAAAAATCTACTCTTGTCTAAAAAAATATGAATATATATAATTAAATTTGATTAAAAAAACAAACAAAAATCTTAAAACATAAATTGTCATCCCATCTGAAGGTCTGGGTGACCAAGGGAGTAAATTCATATGGAATTATCTTGCTCAAAAATAAGTCCGAGATCTCTTCTTATGTAGGGATGCAAATAAGGCTCCAAAACATCATCCACATATCTCTAGTATCTCTTACTAATACATGTTAAATAAGTCTATTTAACTGGCGCAGTCGACAGGATTCGAACCTACGCTCCCAGAGATAAGATAGTTATCTTATCTCTAAGAGGTTCAGGCATAGGAATGTTTTCATTCACTAATTAAGAGTATCTCTTAATGGGGTTTATGTAAACATTTCCTATTTGAAATAAGCCCATCCAAAAGGGTGGACAACAGTTTGTCAGAAACTTTTGTACTTAAAATATCTAAACTTGACGGTTTAGCAAGCAAAAGCGTGATTCAGCACTAAACACAATGTGATTCCATTCGTCATCCCACTATTGACGTTCCATACACCAGTCACTTCCTTAGCGCCTGTAGTTTACTGGTAGAAGTAAATTTAAAAAAAGGAGATAAATCCTTAGGCCAAAAGACCTAATACTGTGGTAAACCGATCGAATACCAATTAACCTATCTTCATCGGCAACAAATTCATTAGCAATCATCCTCGTTGAACTCATCCTGTCCCTTAGGGCCAATAATTTAAAACGACGATTTTGTGACACCTCTAGGTTTTCCAGAACCTCCTGCTCTACCTCTTCTGCCTTCTTCACATTTCTATTCAAATGCCACACTATTTCTCGAAAAGAAATTTCTACTTCATCCAGGTCCACTATTTTATTTCTATCAAAGTCGCTTAATTGACTAAAATTATTTCTTCTTCATAGTCTAGACATGTTAAACATTTAGTATAAATTACTAAATAAAACAAATTGTGACTAAAATTAAGTACACTCTTGTTTGAAATACCTTGAATATGAAGAAAAAAGAACAAAACACCGACAATACGTTTTCCGATTGACTTCAAATTTTAATAATTTCTTATTTCAATAGGTACCTACTTTTATACCAAATTTTATGAAAATATCTTAAGGCTTTCTGAGTGTTGCGTTTTGTTTACAGTTAGTATCTTTAGATTCTCCATGCATAAATAATTCAGAAACAATTGAAACATTGTTAACACCAAAATATCTGTTGGCATGTAAAATACTCCAAAAGAAATAAGTAAAAACGAAAGCTTCACATAATAAAACATTTTACGCGTTTTAATATCTTCAGAACGTGATATATTCAAAATTCAACTTAATTTTAAACTGTAATATGTCACGTGCACCAGATGAAATATTAACGTCGCAGTTATTACATTGTACGAAAAGCTCAAAGCACCATTCTTATAATTCATGCACTAGTGATAATTTAAACGTTCCTCCGTTTTTATTGAACCGCAGTCCGAACCAGATGCTTTATTATCGAGTGGCTAAAACTTTTTCAAATCGAATTATTACCGTAAGAGTTTTGTTGTCGAGGAAAAGTTACCGGAAATCGTCGTTCAGAACTTTCTCATGTTAAGAACGTTTTTCGATTGGCAAGAACAATTAAAAACTTTCGCACCACGAACCGAAACTCAAGACACACAATTACAAAAACGAAGGGGTGCGTTTGTTTAAAAATTTATCTGTCGCTGTTCCGTTTTGTGTTGTGTTGTAACGTTTGTTTTTGGGAAAGTTTCGTGGTATCCGGAAACTTTCCGGGGGAGTGATTCGCCATCGAAAAGAGAGGGTTTTAAAAGTTGGCTAATAAATTCGGGGTTTGTAAACGCCAAGTTTTACACGAGATTTTACAAATTACTTTTGCGCATATCCATGTTTTATTTAGATAAATTTTTCCGAGGAAATTGGAATTAAAATTTATAACTGCATTGATTCACTCGGTCGGAATTTAGGTGGTGCATCGGTAGGTAAATGATTATAAACTGTGAGACTGGTGAAATTTATTGGGTCGGCAAACTGGGGGTGAATAAATAGGGATCGTGCTCAGGTCGAATACGTGAACGCAATCACTGTTTCTGGTTCGTCTTGATAAAATAATGTGCACTCAAACTGGAACGGAGGTAAATATATTTCGAGTTTTACAACGTTTTTTCTTATGCAAATCACCTCCAGTTTCGACCTTCTTGCCAAACCTATGCAGTTTCCTTCCGTATCAACAACCATTTCTACTCATTGAATTCATTCGAATTGCACCTAAGAAATACAATTGAAAATGAGACTAGGATAAAAACAAACGATAGTGACATTTTATTCGAACAACACTAAACAGTCTGAGTCATTTTCTTTTCTGGAGGAGCTAGTTTCACCTTGGCTCGTTCGAAGGCCTCGTCTATGCACTTAACGAACATGTTCCTGTGCCAGATGCAGGCGCCCACGTGTCCACCTTTGATGTACCGTACTGTAATACCGGGCCACAGTTTCTTCAAATCCACCACTCCACATCTCGGCACGTAGCCGTCGGTATCTGCACACACAGCCGTAACTAGCGTAGTGTCTACGGGGGTGGAGAAGTTTTTAAGATGGGTGCACTCGTCCATGATCGACCTCATGAAGACTATCGCCTCCTTTTTTGGTTTGGAACGTTTGCATATTCGCACCTTCGATACAAAATCGTCGAGCGATTGAGCTTCGAGTTCTGGGGTGGCACAGTTCGAATTGATGAGGTTGAGGAGTTCGAATGGAGTCAGATGGTCGCGATTTGTCTCACCCATGATTTCAACCTGGAAATCACGCAGCATACGGTTGCAAAAGGGCTGATCGACTATGTTACACATTTTCGACAAGGAGTCGTAAAATAGATTGTTGGAGGTGTACTGTTTTTGTAACATCCCCCAGTTTATGGATTCCATCATCACACCTTCGGTGAAAACGTTGGAAGCTGTGGACCACGAGAGGCACGGCACCAGAACAATGGGTTTTGGCCAGTTGGTGGCCGCCAGAGAGGCCATGTGTCCCCCCATCGATATTCCTAGCAAAACAACATTTTCATCTTCAATAACTACGGTTGTGTTTGGTTACCTGTCAGTCCCAACGGACCGAATCCGTTGTTCTCCAGCCAGTGGTTCAACGCTATGCTTTCCAAAATCAAACAGCCACCCATTACGAAAATATCGCTGACGTAGTGCAAGCACGACCTGACTTGGGATTCCGGTTTTCTTAAGCCGTAAAACGGATTTTCAATAATAATCGAGGCGATGCCACGCTTCAGTAAGTGCTTCGCCATAAGGTTTCGCCTTTTCCAAAAATAATGATCACCAGTTCCGGCGAAGTGCATCACGACTGGATGGAAGTCGTCGTTCCAGTTCTTCGGCACAATCAACTGGAAATAGCACGTTCGGACTTTTTGAGGAATCAACTCGGGGAAATACTGGACGAGGGGGCACGTGAATGAGCCGTCATAAATGTTGCAGTCTTTACTCATTTTCTTTTTTTGTATGCTGATCTGGTGATTTTTGTCGACTAATCTATAGCAAGTATCTCTGTTCGACATGATCTTCCTGAACTCCATAATCGAGATCAGGTTCTTCGGTTCGCCCCATCCTTTCGTAAAGTACTTGGTCAACAATAGTCTCCTATAAGCTATATCTAATCGACTTATGTTCATGACTCTGCAACATTTCCAATGGTTTTTTTGTTTTTGGTTTGGTATGTTTCGATTTTATAATTGCAACATTATTTGGTTTTGGTGTGTTATTGACGTTGTCACTTAATGTTTTAACCTTAATTTTGTGCAATGACACCACAGAAAATCTATAGACAATAAAAGAAAGACTTCAAAAGAATTTAATAAGAAAAAATAATGAAATTCTATATTTCATTATTGATTAACGGCCATTCCCCCTCAAAAATAATTGAACTAATATTGTCCATGTTGGAGATTAAGGGAAATTGATACTTGATTAAATTTCATCATGTTTAAGCTAAAAAAAGACCCAGGAGTATAATAATAACGAACTTGCTTTTCATATCACATTCTCCATCAATAAAATTTCACAATTATTCCAGAAAAAAACGTATCATATTTAATTCTCATTGAATTATCCCCCATATTTTATTACAGATCAATTATTTTCGTTCCAGGTACGTAATAACAGCGATCTGCGGACCGAAGGTGTGCTACAGCCCGCCTTGGGTTGTGACCCTCGTGTTCTGGGTCGGCTACTTCAACTCGGCCCTGAACCCGCTCATCTATGCCTACTTCAACCGCGAATTCAGGGTGGCGTTCAAGAAAACGTTGCAGAGCTGCTGTCAAATCACCTCGAAGCTGGTGTGCTGGAAGTGGAGGGCGCATCGCGAGCCCCATCTGAACTACAGCAACGCGTCAAGCGAGATGCACTGCAACAATTTCTTGAGGACAGATCTGAGGGCGGAGGCGATCGCTCAACGGTTCAGTCACAATATATCCGAGAACGAGGTCATCAATTTGCAGAGCGAGGCTGTCATTTAAATTTAAGGTAAATGAACGAACAATTTAGTTTTTTCTTCCGTTCGATACAAAATTCGTAACGTACGAAATTGTGACTATAAAGTACGAGTTTAATAATACAAAAGCCATTTGAAAACGGCCAAAAACACGCTAAGCACAGAAGTCGCAAAACAATGGGTTTAATAATCATTGCCGTAGACTGCGAATGGATAAATTAAACATTTTTTTTTTGTCAGTCGATTGAAAGCTTACTTTTTAATCTAGAGCTCCATAATGCGGCCAATTGTTCCCGCTATCCTGGGCCATTGTTTCAGGTTGTTAAGACGTCTTCACGGCTTAATCTACTGTTTCGTCGTTTTTATCTCGCATTTTCATCTCGCGCTCGTGAATTATGGATAAAACAGAAATTGTACTTACGTTTTCATTGGAAAATGTCGCGGTGTGCACGAAAGTGGAGTGCTATGGGAAAATTTTGAAGGTCCGAGTGAATTCAAATCCAAACATTGATATGCCACCCGCACCTTTTCTCCCTCTGGTTTTAAGGGTATATTGAATTTCTGTGAGTGTTTTCGTCTACTTTTACATCTGCCTCTTTGCGGATCGTTTTGTCGATGGGATGATCCTTGACGTTTTTTTCTTTCTTTCTGACGGTGTAAAATTGGGGTTAATCAAACGGTATTGTATTTATCAAAAAAATAGTTAAAAAGGCGTTTTTAATTAAATTTGAAATTCTAGAACGATTGTTTTTATAAATATGTAGACATTTAAAAATACAGTTACGATAAATTTACGTTGAAATACTAGGAGGACAATCCCAAAAGTATACCACCTAACGACGAAAACAATTATCCATTTTAGTCCATTGTTTTGGTTGCTCTTTCGTTTCAGAAGTAAACTATTTGACCCATGTTTTTATTCCATTGTAGTATTGACTCAAAAATTCAGTTTTATTATGGCAATAAAACATAGCCAAACCATTGAAACATTTTTTTCACTGATTGTAAGAGAGTTGATCCATTTCACGCAGAGTTTTTTCATGTCCAAACTTTCAGGCACCATTTTTGCTAGATTACACGCTATTTATCAACCATCCAAAACAATTTTGTGGATTTTCTCAACCATTTCTAGCAAGGCCTTCCACTCGTCTTTGAAGTTTGTACAGATTTATTTAAATTCTGTCATCCAATATTTTACTATTGTAAACGTAGAACAGACACTCTCAAAGTAAAATGCAGACTAGTGGGTGGTTAGACTATCTCTTCATATCGAAATATTGATTCAGAAAACGGGGACATATATTTTGAGACAAATGAATAAATTACATAATTTAATTGTTTCACATTTTATTGTTGTTTGTTTTGGAAAAAAATAGTAAATGAACTTAATATTCCTAAGTCAGTCTGGAGTATAATTAGCATTATGCATAAACTACAATATTTTGAAAAAAAGGTGAAACTCCGGGTCGTCCAAAATTAGTTTCTGAAAGGAATAAAAGAATATTAATAAAAATATGCAAAAATGGTCGATGAAATATTTTGCGGCAAATTACGGCTGAATTGAATAATGGAACTGGATTAAATTTATCAAGTGGATTCATAAATATAGACTAAAGTTTTATAAGGTAAAATGTAAAATAACAACTTAAAGATGTATATCATTAAAAATTTTGTATTTGTCTAACGTCAAAACAAAAACAAAATAGACTTACATGGGCAAAATCAAACCAGTCTTGATATGTAGGAGATTGTCGTAGGTCCATGGTAATTTTTACCCAGGAATCAAAATTCGACGTTTGTGTTGGTGATTATCGAAAAGTAAGTTGCACTGTAAAGTTTCACAAAAAAGAGTTATGATTTGGGGGCGTATGCCGGCAACAAGATTAGGTTCCTTTGAATTTATTGATGTCACTGTGACCGCTGCAAAATATAAAAAATACTGCCAAATATTTTGCTGCCAAGTATCGAAAAACTGAATATTAACGAAAATTACATTTGTCAAAAGGATGGAGCCAAACTATAATAAAAGGTTTGACGACAACAATATATGTTTCAATCCTGATCTGAATGTCATTAAAACTGTATGGCATAAAATAAAACAACTTAAGGCCAAAATATAACAGACTTACCCTAGAAAAGTTCAAGTCCCTAGTGGAGTCAATGCCTAAACGAATTCAAGTGGTCATTAGAGCGAAAAATGTGTTTTAAACATAAAATATCGTAACTAATAATATAAAATAATATATAGTTGTTGAACATTCACTATTGATGGCTATATTTATAATAATAATATACCGTCTTAAAACTATAGATGGTTGATACTTTCGAAAATCTATTTTTTTAATCCCCCGCTTATAAGTGAGGATGGGTAATTTTATAACTACCCTCGTAATAAATAAATAAATTTTTATCTTACAAAAATGGTGAATGCGATAAAGGTATAAATTACACTCCAATAAATCTGAATTCATAAAATTTATTAATAATAAATGTACATACTTTATAAAATTAAGATATTTACTATATAAAATATATGAAATTCCACATTTTCATAGCTTAAAATTACTAAATAAATAAGTTTTTATCTCACAATATACTTTTTAAAACATGATGGATGCGCGAAGTAATAAACGGTACACTACAATAAATCAGAATTAATAAAATTTATTAATAATAAATGTTCATACTTTTTCAAAATTTTAAGATATTTACTTAATAAAATATTTGAAATTCTACATTTTCATTCCCTAAAATTACTAAATAAATAATTTTTTATCTCACAATATACTTTTTAAAAAAGGTGAATTCGTATGAAGTAATAAACGGTACACTACAATTTTACTTAATGAAATATTTGAAATTCCACATTTTCATAGCTTAAAATTAAAAATACAATAACCCACATGTGTAGCTACATAAATCTTTTTAATACAGATTAATTAGAAGTTTGAGTCTATCAATTAAGTGAAATTCCTCGCAAAAGAAAAGATAATTGCGGAAGGAAAATTTTATTAGCTCGAAATTAAAATTTACCAACGATAAATTTTGCATTTCTATAACACTTTCAACAAACTGCTGCACAATAATCTGCGGTCGGGGAGTTATTATGTTGCAAAATTTACGATAGTTTCTAAACTTATTTCATAACCGAGGTAATTTTCTAATATATTGTCTCTTCATCTGCCCTAAAATTGTACAACGGGAACAAAAACTACTTTTAATAATTTTAAAAAACATTTTTCATTTTAAAGTTTGTTTTATACATAAATTTAATTAATTAATTAAAGAATCTATATGTTTTTTATAAAAATAAATAAGTCAATTGTTTAAAAAATACTAATGTAAAGGAACATTTTAAAATAATTAATGAGATAAATTGATTGATTCCAGAAACAAACTTGAATATAATAAAATAATATTTACAAAACAATAGTCTAATGATATCCAATTAAATTGATTATTGTGACAATATTTTGATTTATTGAAATTCGAGTGAGCATTAAAAAGGCAATTTCAATTTGAAAACATTTTGTGTGTGTGTTTATTAAAATTATAATTGGTTTGGCGCAACCCTAAATATGTATATTTCAATATTCCCTAAAAAAATTGTTAAACCATTATGTAAAGGCAGAAATGTGAATTAAATTTACCGATATAGAAATCGATTGGGGGATTATTCAATTTAAAACATATTAGCACCAGAAACGCAATTACAAACTGACTATTGCACACAAAACGATAATTTATTGGTCGGATGACACACAATAATGTCTATGCGGTTTTGTCCGTTTATCCTAAGGTTTAGCATAAAAACATTCCAATTAAATTTAAATTGTAACCTGAGCGAACTATTTTCCTAATGATAAGATCGTATTAAAGTTACCTTCATTAAACATCCATTTTCTTAAGGCCTCATTAAGCAGTCGTATAATGAAATGCGGAGATTCGACACGTGACGAGAGTGAAAAGACCCTTTTTATGTTCGCAATGCTTTTATTACGGCCAAATTCGTTATTTTGTCGCAAATTTCATTTCAACATTTTATTATAACTTGAAAATATAAACTTTAATAATATTTAACTTAGGTAGGGAACAGCATTCTTCGCTCACAGGCAATGATCTTAATTTTTTAATGGATTTGTTATTTAATTTTATGAGGCACTGTATAATTGCAAATAAAATGGCTGTACATATAACTAACTTTTTTAATTACTAAAGAAATTTCAAATTAATGCCTTTCTCCGTTTTCCATAAATTTCTGATGAATACGGTGGGTAAATCAACCTATATGATTAAAAAAATCATTTTTGATATTCACAGACACAGTTATATGAATTACATTGTATAGTCAAATCAGTCGATATAAAATTTTAAAAAGTGAATTACTTCGACAGTTTCAGGTTCGTCTAAGGAAATGAACAGAGATTCGATTAAAAATTTTCGTCGCATTTTCGCATTAATAATTCGCTACGTCGATTAAAATATTCAGAAAGGTTAAATCCGCACGAGTGAAATGGTTTTTTATTTCGTTGCGAAAATACCGGTAATGAATCAAATTAATTTCCTTTTCGGTTTTCCATTGATCCGTCCTAATTAAATTTCAAAGAACATTTTATTCGTAACAGATTAAAGTCAATGCACAATTTTAAATCGAAATTGCTTTAGCATTCACAGCCGGATAATAAATAATAATGGACAAACTAATAAACATTCGATTTTTTTAATTAACCATGATAGAAAATTTGAAGGGGTGCAAAAGGAAAAGTTCGACTTTGAAGTCGTTCGAGAGAAATTCGAACGGCTCAATTTTAAATCTGGACTTTCTTTGAAGTGTTATTGGTCGTTGCAAGTATATGGAGAATGTTTATGGAAACCCTTTGCTCAATGTCGAATTGTCAAAGCAAAGAAATCCATCTTCCATTACAAGCATATCAGTTTTTTATTGGTTCAGTAATAATTCAAAGAACATTCACAAAGCGGAGTTTTGCACGGATATTTTTAATCAGTTTTGTATACTCGCAAACTGAACGACGTGAAACTTTTAATTATTATTCAGGATTGTCCTCTTTTCTTAATTCGCAGAAGCGTTTAGGAACTGTGAAAATCGTTGGGTTGCGAAGAAAACAAAGAGAATATTTTCGGGGGCGTGATTTTAATTGGCCTGTGCCGATTCGAGTGTGGTACGTTCGATACGTCCATTAAATTGAATTTTTTTTTATCGCGACCAAGAGATAAATCCATCCCAGTTGACAATGCGCCGCATTAAACTCGATCGCGAACTTAATTGAATGCCGAACCGTGAAAAACATGTTCGTAAAAACGATTTTTCAACCGCTAAACATTAATTAATTAGAAACTGTGTTTGAGGTTGACTAATAAACGTCTAATTAAAAATTCAACTATCGTAGAATATTAATTGATTTATAACATTAGTTAATAGATAGATAGACGTTAAACATTTTCCAAAATAAGATGAATATTGGACATATTGACAACAACATGGTAGTTTTAAAAATTTATTTATTAATTTAACTTCAGGGTTTTCAGGATTTTTAAACTACTTTCTTTAATATTGTAAATAGAATGTGTTGAAAAAACAGTGATAGGCATTAAATGCAACATCTAAAGGCTTGAATTATACATGTTAAATCGAGATTTGTATGAAAAGGATTTAATATAAGTTTCTTTGATAAGAGTTGATCCTTCATGATCCTACTTCAAACTCTTTTCTTATTGACCAATTGATCATTGGGATGGAAAAGGAAGAAATAATTCGGTAAGTCTACATTTCTAACCAGTAACTATTACATATAAACAATCATTTTTACAGACTAATATGTGCCACCATGTACTTCAATTTCAATAATATATCTTTGATGATATTTCCAAAACTGGGGTTAATTTAACCCCTTATCATTTTCGAATCCTACGCTAATTATTAGTATCGAAAAGTTCATTTTTACATGTTTTCCGGTAATGTGGTGTAATTTATTAATAAAATTTAACAAAAACATGTTTCATGTTACAATTGTTTGGCCTTGTGATTGATAATTAGGGTTTCATAGTTTGACCTTTAAAGAAGACTAAAAATAGATGTAAACTATCTCAACTGACCATTACTGTCACTAGTTTTTTCTCTATTATTATATTCATAAACTGAAGGGAAATTTAAAGTAATTTGGGTCAGTTCTATTGATTAACACCTGGATATTTTATTTCAGTCCAACAAAGATAATCAATCAGTTCAATAAACAGATTAATAAAATATGTAAAAGGTTTTAAATAACTGTTTCGTTTATTGAACTTCGTTCCACACATTTACCAATAATTATGTTTAATCAACGATTTATCTGTGTATTTTCATTTCTTAACTTATTGGTTCTACCAGCTACAACTTGATAAAAACGTAAGCATCAGCTGCGTATTTACGGCTTCAATTTAAAACAATGAAAATGATTATCGATTGGATTTTGTAACGCTTGTGTTGTTACGATTATATAAAAATAACTTCCATTAGTTCATTATGCACATCATGTAACGGACACCCGTGCTAAAACATTACAAAAACATCTCCACCATTAAATCACCATTTTGAATTGGATAACCACGGTTTTCTCGGCGACATGAGTGAAGTAAATCGTCGGGGATCCGGAGTGAAGGGTTGACAATTTAATATTTTGGCAGATGCAAGATTATTTCTGGTAATAAATTTCGTGTTGACAATTGCAAAAGCGTGGATTTAAAGAGGGATACATTTCGGGATTAGCACTGTTCTGAACGTTTCCATAAACTTTACCATTCAAAATTGTTTGTGCCGTTGTGTTTGTTGTATTAATTGAATGTTTGCTCTGGTGTTTTTCAGGTCTGAAATAACTGAAAAAACAACATATATCAACTCAACGTGTGTATACATATTTACCGATGCTCAACAACGTGTTTAATTTTAATTTGTACATTTATAAATGAGGTATTGTGTAATTTTTATGTTCGTTCACTTTATACTTCAAAAGTTATGGCATTGTGCACTCGTTTCTACCAAAGCATCGATTTGGTAACTGATAAATATCATTTATCTAATTGTAGATTGAAACTAAGAAAAGTTGTTGACAATTAAAAACTGAATAATGACCAATTAAAATAATTAATTAACAATGTTATAATTTAATTTTTAGATAAATTTAAATCCAGCATCCAATTAATTTATCTAAAATTGATTTAAAAATTGAACTTTCACTTAAACTGGCTTTATTTATTAATTATATTACTAGGGGAGATATGAATTTGTCAATAGTTAAAGTTTGATAAAAAATATTAAGTAACATGTATTTATTTAGCCAACAATATTTTATTTTGAAATATCGAATAAACTTTTAAATAACATAATTAAATTGACAATCAATGAAATTAATTTATTAGTAAATAATCACACAATGGTTGGAACATTAATGAATACTTAAATTAATAAAACGTTTTAAAAATTTATGCTTTTGCAATATGTAGTTTTTAATGTAAACTAAAATTCTGCATAACGCTTTCTAAACTATATACATGTTTACTTTTTACAAAAACAATCATTGTAAAACCTTCGAAAATCCCCTCAGTACTCAGTAAAAATCAGAGGAAATCAGTCAATTTAAATTTCATATCAAATAGAATCGCCCAAAATCATATCACTATCATAGTAAAATATACAACTTTATTGGAATTCAAAGATATAAAGAAATTATTGTATTTTTAATACATACGAATGGAGTACAAAATCATATCGTCAAGTATTAATTTTCAGGCTTTAATTATGTAATATATAACATAGTTAGTGACCATTTTATTTGTACATCGAACTATTGAAAAAAATCAAACTTTCGATCCGTTTAATTTTGGTGTAGTCGAAACTTGTGTAAAAATTAGTGAAGTACACTAAAAGTAAAAAATCGTAGGAATTGTAAATATATGTAATTAATACAAGTATTAATAGTTTGTGTGTAGAAGAGAACCGACCAATGCTGAACAATCCATTAGAACAATTAATATATTTAGTATAATCAATCATTGTTTTAAGAAATGTATAAACAAAAATCCATGTGTAACACCAAATTAATACCTACAGAATAATTCTAGATGTTATTAAGCTATCAGAACAATCCAATTATATTAAACTAAATAGATCTCGATAACTGTAACTATTAATTAATGTTAGTTATATTTTTTGATAGCTTTTTCTAGTTTCGTTCTTTGGACCACACATTCGTAGTAATTTCATCTATAATAATATCACCATTGTTAACAGACGTCCAAGATATAAAAAAAGAATTATATTGATATATTGAATAGTTTATCAAATTTATAAAAAACGGATATGTTTGTAATTTTATATGTAATGATTTGTTTTCAATATGAATTTGTGATATTTATTGAGCAATGTATTTATTAATTATTTATAAAGTCTATTACTAGGATATTTATGTAAAATGAAAATGCCAAATGAAATGTAAATTATTTTTAAATAAACGTTTAAATAAACCCAACTGCATTTTATTACTTCGTCAAACCACAAAACCACTGTTATAATAACCGTTCAACGGGTAAGTATATTATTTAATGCATGCCCTCAAAGTTGACTTGCCTGTTCATCGTTCTCAATTGAAGCAGCAACAAATTTGATTGAGCATATTTCACAGTCAATTCCCAAGTTTCCGTAAACGTTTGTTATACACGGCAACACATGGGAACGGCAACTTTGCGGCCCCTAATTCAATTATCGGTGCATTTCCAGCCACATCGTGGTACTCAAGAAGTGTAAAATAAGAAAACAATGTATAGGAGGTTTTATTAAAATGGTAAATGATAAGTTTATATTGTGATATGGAAATTTTTTTGCATGTGTCGAAGTTCTTATTGGTACATCGTTTAATTGGTATACAGTGTCTTCAATATGGTTGAATATTTTCAGACCAGATAAAATAAAATTTAACTTAAATTTCTGGAATATCTGACCGATTTGGTAATATGAACGAAAAAATAATATTTAGCTGAAAATTTCTTATTTCCTGAACCCTAAAGTAATTATAGATTAATAATTTGTACTCAACATGTAAATGATTTGATTTAGAACACTGGTTACTTCTCACATTGAAATTATTATCAGTTACAGCCTCCTTTGGTTCATACATGATATTAATTAACTAGAAATTTATCAAAAATATCGTTATATCTTGGTTAACAACGTTTTCTTTATCTAGTCTGGAAGTAATCGAAACCAACCAGTTTGGAACACCCTGTACATAATTACAAAAATAGATTTTCTTTATGTTCATTGTAAATTCTATACAAAAGACAAAAGAAAGTACAAAAAACTTATTTAAGTGTTTCAGAAATAGACAGACTTTTTTATTGTATGTTAAAGTTCTGTTCCGAAAATGTCACAAGTGGAATCGATAAAAAAGCGGTAGTAACGAATAAGAAGACGTGTATTGTTCTATTTTTTTGGACGTGCGCCTTCATAAAACTTTCAAAAACGAAGGTACGAACGCAGGAAAGTCGTAACGTTTGTTTAAATTGCATGCGACATGTGCCGGTAAGTGTAAAACAAGAAACTCGTCCGGTTTATACAGCGACGACTCCATTTTTCCATTACTGCCATTCTTTTGCGTTTCGGACAGTCGACTTCTCAATCCGAACTTTTATTAAATTCCGATGCAATTTATGATACTCCATTTATGTCGATGGAAAAGGCTTTTCGCGTTATTAAGATACGTGAAAAAATCCGCCAATCTACACCTGTTCCAAAACGTAATTCGGACATTGTCCATTGACTTTCACGTGAATTAATTTATAAATTTGTCATGAGTTATTGTCTGGAGTTATAGTTTAAAGTATCATTAATTATGGTAGTTAATGATGACACACTAAGGACATTGTGGGACCTCATTTTACTATTTTATTCTAGAACCCTTTAACATCCGGTTTTTTATCAACGATTAAACTGGTGTGGGATATCATAGACTTTGGCAGATCTTCTGTGTTAAATAGAGGTGCCATGAAATCTCAGGACAAAATTGACCATCTAACCAAATCAATGTTAAGGCGAGGGAAAGGCCCTTCGAGGAGTTATACCTATATTCAATACTTTAGTCTCAATTTTTAGTCTATTCAATTATTCTCTACTACCCCAAACAATACACTAAAAATCAATAAAACCTGACCACTGGATCTTCCACCCCACTATATATTAAAGAGAAACTTAATATTAAATTCGAAACACAATACACATCTTGTAACATGGAAATACCTTTGAAAGAGGAATTTTCATATTAATGCATTGACTCAAGATTCAAATACCTGACCTGAACATGACTCCCTAAAATAACAATATTTTACATCACGTCCACATTATCAAACACAAACCTAAAAATTCTCTGTAAACATTGACTGATTAAGATAAGTGTGCGTGGAACATCGGATGAAATAATGCAGTTACCGCCAAGATTTATAGTTTAACCCAAAGTATTGAATTTCGGATTTATAGTTTGATCATTTACCCCTGAATGTTGGCGTAACATATAAATTTTCTATCGGTTTTCGCACGGCGAATTAATCACTGCGTTAAACAGTTTTCATTCACCGTGGACATTTATTTTTTAGCGAAATCTACAGAAAATAATATTGGAATTGATATTCGAGAAACTTATCATAAATGTCTGAGGTCTGAGAATATTTCTTATGTTCGGACGAACAAAAAAATTATTCACCTCGTTTTATAATGTGGAAAAATATTATTCTTTGTTCCCAAAAAAATATAATTATAATAACAATTATAAATTGTCCGTTATTCCTTCAGTTACATTTGAAAAATATTTTAATTATGTTGTTGTAGATTTTAATTAAAATAATCAAACAGTAAATGAAGTAAATAATTAAAATAATCTGTTTTGAAAGCAACTGATGGTAAATAAAAAAACATTTGTTGTTTATTCTCGATTAAATAAATTTGCATTTGTGTTTGTATAATTTAAAATGTTATATTTATGTTTAAATAACATTTAATTTCAAATTAAAACACATTTATTGTTTTAATTTAGTAGTAGTTTAGTAGTGTACAGTGTGAAAGTCAATAAAAATCAATTTTAATAGGATAATAAATTAGTTTACAATCAACTTACAGAATGAAGCTTCTGATATTGTGTTTGTTCTTCACGCAGGCATATTGCGAATGTGAATTTATCCCAACAACTCCTTCAATCCCAGAAACACAGTACGTAAAATGTGTTGTATCAGCTCCCAACAAAGATCAAACGTTGTTGTCATTAAATCACAAAAAAAGAACTTGAGCACGTCCCACATTTTTCATTAAAACAATATTCTGGTGACTTGTACCCGGAAATGTTAAAAATTTTACCAGGGCTTGACACCATTTCGATGACCAACAACAGCTTCAAGACTTCTTCATACCTTGCGCCGATAATTTGGAATAACTAAAAATTATCAGCAACAAAGTGAACTCGATAAATCATTATGCTTTTGTGAACTGAACTTTTAATTTGAATAATTTCATTGTGGATTACTTAAAAAATTGCAACAAATTACAAATTTTAAATATATCAGGAGAAAATTTCAACAAATTAGAAGTCGCAAAATTGAAGAGTTTAAAAACTGTGGGCGTTTTCGAGGGCAAGAAGGAGTTAGTTAAGGATAAAGTTAGGGAACTCGGATCTCATTACCACATCGCTTTTGAAACTACTGTCGGTTTAGTCGCATAATTGTTTTAAGTTTATTAAAAGATTTCAGCAAATACCATTGTTTTCTTTTCTCAAACATATAGTCTATGCGAATTCAACTCAACAACTCCTTCATTTTTGCAAAACTATACGCGTTTAATTAGGTCCAGAGACCAGACATAACGTTGCTCTTGTTAAGTCACGACAACCAACTTGACCCACATTTTATGTTCAAGTAATATTCTGGCAACCGTATCCCGAAATGTTGAAGATTTTATCAAGTCTTGACTCCAATTCGATGACAGACAACAGATTTGAGACATTTCCAAAAGACTACTTCAGATCTTGCGCTGATAATCTGAAGTCGAACTTCAAGAAGCTTACGCGTTTCATATTGTTAAAAGACTGAAAGTTTCAAGGGTTTCAGTGTATAGTCTTTGAGTCAACAAAGTGGACATTTTAGATATACCACAACAAAGTTTTAACAAATCAAAAGTCGTCAAATTAAAAGTTTAAAAATCGCAGACGTTTTCTAGGACGAGAAAGAGTTGATTACGGATGATGTTGAGTAAATCGACTTCTATTACCTCATCAGTTTCGAAACTGCTATAAATTTAGTGCCATAACTGTTCTAAATTTATTAAAAGATTTCATCATATTTTAAATTATTGTATATAATCCAATAATAGGCTTTAATATCGTAATTTTTGTTTATGATTTTAATTTATTCTCTGGGGGAACCTAAATAAATACGGTAGAAATTAATATTCAAAACAATTTATCATAAACGTCTGTAATTTAAGAATACTTTTTCAGTTAGGACGAACAGAAAATATTCATTTAAAATATAGGTAAATATTTTATTTTTCAACGCAATATAAATGAAGTTTTTGTTCGTTGTCTTCCAATTATATTTAGGAAAAACCAATTTGTTTCTTTGATAATGCTTAATTTAATATAATCAAACATTAAATGATCTAAATGTTTAATTGTTTATTTTAGATTATTTGTAGTTGCATATAAAATGATAAGTACATGTTTAAATAACATTTGGATTCAAATCAGATCACATTTATTTTTTGAAATCAATAGTGATCACTAAATTGCCGAAAATAAAGGTGAGTAAGTACCAATATACTAATTCTAATACGATAACTATTAATGAATTTACAGAATGAAGATCATAATTTTGTGTTTAATCTTCACGCAAGCATATTCTGCATGTGAATTCAACCAGACAATTCCGTCAATGCCGGACACTCAGTATGTTGAATGTATTGGATCAGCTCCAGACAAAGACCAAACATTGCTGTCGTTAAGTAACGGAAATCAACTTGATTTAGTTTCCCATTTCATGTTGAAAAAAATTTCTGGCGAATTGTATCCAGAAATGTTAAAGATTTTGCCGGGATTACAAGTGATTTGGATGAATGACAACAATTTCAAGACGATTCCGAAAGACTTCTTCAAACCTTGCGCCGAGAATTTGGAATGGCTCATAATTATCGACAATAATTTGGAATCAATTGATGCTGATGCCTTCTTGAACTTGAAGAGTCTCACGTATCTGGTGTTAATAAAGAACTTTAATTTGAAGGGTTTCAGTGTGGAGTCCTTGAAAAATTCCAAGAGATTGGAAGTTTTGACTATACCAGCAGAAACCTTTAACAAATTAGAAGTGGCCAAATTAAAGAGTTACTTTCCGAATTTAAAAACCGTAGGCGTTTTTGAGGGAGAAAAGGACTTAGTTAAGGATAAAGTTAAGGAACTCGAATCTCATTACCACATTGTTTTCGAAACTACTACCGGTTTAGTCCTATTTTAATTTTATTAAAACAGATTTCAATAAATATTTACTTTCTTCTTAATTAAATTATTATATTTTATAATATATAAGGTGTTATTACCCAATTAATTCAATGACTTTCGTTGTTGAAGTAAAATAAAGAAAAAGTAGTTGAGGTTCATATTCATAGAACTCATCACAAGCATTTGGCATACGAAATAAATTTGCAAATGAAAAATTTCTACATGAAGTTTCAAGAGTAGGTGGTTTCCACACCGGATTTCATTAAAAAAAAAGTTAAAATTGAATTTCATTTCCTCAACATTATTCAAAATACATTAAGAAACTAAATTCTTTGGATAATTTTATTTAAAATATTTTAACAACGATGTAACTGTTAAATATAAATTGATTTTGGTTTAAAAATTGCTGATATCATATGTTGGAAATAATTATTTGGATGTGACTTTAATTATTTATTGTTGCATATAAAATGATAAGCACATATTTAAATAATATTTGTCACAGCGTTGAAATACATTTATTGTTTGAATTTACTAGTGAACAGTAATAAAGGTGAGTAAAAATTTTATTTACATTCTTTTGGAAATATGTACTACATTTTTACATAAATACATTTTTTAGAATGAAGTTTTTAATATTGACATTATTATTTGCTTGGGCATATTGCAATTGTTATTTTGGAAGTACGGATCCAACAAATCCAAATCCACAATTTGCAGATTGTGATGGATCAGCTCCAGACAAAGACAAAACGTTGTTGACATTGAATGATGGGAAACCACTGGATTATATCCCCAATTTCACACTTAAGAACTATTCTGGTGACTTGTACCCAGAAATGATGACGATTTTACCTGGACTTCGTAGTTTTGGGTTGTCAAAAAATAGTTTTAAGACAATTCCAAAGGATTTCTTCGACCCTTGTTCTAAAAATCTGCAGTATCTCACCATCATTGATAATAAGTTGGAATCGATTGATGCTGGTGCGTTGTTGGATTTGAAGAACCTCAAGAATTTGTTTCTGTTGAAGAACGACAATTTGAAGAATTTCGATGTAGAGTTCTTGAAGAATTGCAACAAGTTGGAAATTTTGGCTGTGCCTGCTTATACTTTCAACAAATTGGAAGTCGCCAAATTAAAAAGTTACTTTCCGAGTTTAAGAAGCGTGGGCGTTTATGAGGGCGACGAAGATTTGGTACAGGATAAAGCCAACGAACTAAAACCTCTTTACCACGTCTTTTACGAATCCACTATAGGTTTAATTTAATATACTTACAGTTAAAGTAAAGAAGTTTTTAAAATGTATAAATGAATATTTTATTAACACTTTCTTCCAAACCAAATAAAATTACAGTAAAAATGCATTACACAACCAATTACTTCGCAAATATGTCTTTAACAGCCTACCCAAATTAGATAGATTGAACAAAAACAGTTGATTACTGAAAGAAATTATTGTGTATTTTTGTTTGTTTTTGTAAATTTGGTGTGATAAGCAACTCAAATTTAGATATTTGCCTTTAAATTCAATGTTGGAATTTAGTTGTGAACAGTAAATTGCCGAAAGTAAAGGTTAGTTATTTTGTTCTTAGCAATAACTTACACTAATAGTGAATAAATTACAGGACTAAGGTATTTACATTTTAAATTATATAACAAAGGATAAACTTTTTAATAGTTTCAAAATATTTTAATTTTTAGAATGAAACTTTTTATATTGTCTTTGTTCATTACACAAATACATTGCACTTGTCACTATGGCAACACGGAAGCAAGAAATCCTGCACCACAATACATAAAATGTGTTGGTTCAGCTCCGGACAAAGATCAAACATTGTTGACATTGAGTGGAGGTAGACCTCTTGATTACGTCGAACATTTCATGTTAAAGAAATATTCGGACAACTTGTACCCGGAAATGTTGACAATTCTGCCCGGACTTCATACTTTGTCGATCATAAATAACAGTTTCAAAACGATTCCTAAGGACTTTTTTATGCCTTGCGCTGAGAATTTAGAGTTGTTGATTATTATTAATAATGAAGTGGAATCGATTGATACCGATGCGTTTTTGGATATGAAAAAGCTCACGCATTTGTATTTGTTAAGGAACGTCAATTTGAAAGATTTCAGTGTGGAATCCTTGAGGAATTGTAACAAAATGGAGATCCTGAATGTACCTGCCCAAAGTTTCAATCAACTAGAAGTCGCCAAATTGAAGAATTATTTTCCGAGTTTAAGAGTCGTAGGCGTTTACGAAGGCGAGAAGGATTTGGTTAAGGATAAAGTTAAGGAACTTGAACGTATTTATAATATTACTTTCGAAACCACTCTCGCATTATATGCATAAACTTAAAAGTTAATTTGTTAAAATAAATTTTAAGAAATAAAATTTTTATTTGTTTTCAATAAAAACTTTAAACTCATTTTATAATTAAATCCAAATTAAATTTGAGTTATTGAACGAAACTGGATAAGCTTTAATCTGTTATTAATTTTAATTTAATAAAATTGTAAAAACATGTTGACGTTAATTTATTTTTTGACTGGAAATATATTTTTAGCTTAAATTTGATTGTGAACATCAACATATTAAAACTACTTGACAAAAAATCACTTTATTTCTCTAAAAGTTAATATTTTTTTGCTCCCTCAAAAGTTCTTTCGAAAATTCGTACATAACAATGAGGTCGATTTATAATCGAACCCCAAATATTAAATTTATAGTTTATCATTTACGTTTGAATGTTAGTGTCACATATAAATTTTCGGCCGATTTTCGCAAAACAAATTAATCATCGGGCTAAACAATGCCTATAGGCATTTATTTTTCGAGGAAATCAAATGAAAATATGGCGGAGATTAATATTCCAACAACTAATCACAAATGGAAAGATTTATGAACGTATTCTTCTTGGGTCAAACGTATAGAAAAAAGTCAATTTCAAATATAAAAAATGTTCCTTATTCAGAGAAATATATACCATGTAAATAAAAAAGAAACAAAGTTAATTTACATTATTTTATTGTAATTAAAGGTATCAATAATGCAGTATTTGTTCCAATTTGTTTTGAAAACAAGTTATTACATATGACTTATTTATCGGTTGTTTCTTTTTTAATTGTGTTTGAAATGATACAGAATGATTAGTACATATTTAAATAATGGTCCCTTGGGGTTGTAACATTCAACATTTAAATTTTAAAGATCAGCAAATCGAAAGAAATAAATGTAAGTAAAAATTATTTTCTGCATTCATTGTAAACAATCAAAAAATATAATAATTTTATTATTTTAAATGAATTTAAATCATATGTGTAAGCCTAGTCGCTTTAATGTATTTAATGTTGTTAAATTCCTACATAAAGACGAATTAATTTGAACATTTTTTAGGATGAAAATTTTGATACCACTGTCTGTGTTCTTTGCTCAAGCTTACTGTGGCTGCTACTTTGCCAGCACAAATCCTGCAATTCCACATCCGCAATTTGCAGATTGCGATGGATCAGCTCCAGACAAAGATGAAACATTATTGAAGTTGAACGATGGAAACCCAATCGATTATATCCCAAATTTCAAACTTTATAACTATTCTGGTGAATTATACTCAGATATGATGACGATTCTGCCCAACCTTCGTAGTTTTGGGTTGTCCAAAAACAGTTTTAAAATAATCCCGAAAGACTTCTTCGTTCATTCTAAAAGACTGCAGTACCTGACTATCATCGACAATAAGTTGGAATCGATTGATGCTGAGGCATTATTGGATTTGAAAGATCTAAAGAATTTGTTTTTGTTAAAGAATGACAATTTGAAGAATTTCGACGTCGAATTCTTGAAGAATTGCAACAAGCTTGAAATATTGGCTGTGCCTGCTTATACTTTCAACAAATTGGAAGTAGCTAAATTGAAGAGTTATTTTCCGAGTTTAAGAAGTGTGGGTGTATACGAGGGCGACAAAGATTTAGTACAGGATAAAGCCAATGAATTGAAAACTGTTTACCACGTCTTTTTCGAGTCTACAATCGGTTTAATTTAATGTGCTGATGTATTATAAATTTTAAAAAGTGTATGTGAATTTTATTAAGTATTTATATTTCCTTAAAATAAATTAAAAAAAGCTAAAAATATCAAACCACTCTTCATGAACTCTTATCGACGTAAAAAAGAAATTCAAGTCAATTTCACATATAAAAAATAATATTCTTTGTTCCGGGAACTATATAGATCAATTTCGTAAAATAATAATTAATAATTCTGAAAATATAAAATTAGTTTATTTAAATAATGTAGTGATTAGCATGTTTTGAAAATATATCGGTTGTTTATTTTTTTAATTACATTTGATGCGATATATAATGATTAACACATATTTATATAAATTTTGTTTCCATGTTGTAATACAGTCGACGTTTGAATTTGGTCGTGCACAACAAGTGACCACATATAAACGTAAGCATTATATTATTAAATCAACTTAAATCGTAACAAAAATTCAAAAATTAATGTCCCTCTTTACTGCTACACGAATTAATTTACACATTTTTTAGGATGAAAGTTCTGATACTGTCTCTATTCTTTGTGCAAGCTTATTGTAGTTGTTATTTCGGTAGCACGAACCCAAAAATTCCAAATCCGCAATTCGCAGGTTGCGATGGGTCCGCTCCGGACAAAGATGAAACGTTACTCAAATTGAATGGTGGAAAGCCAATTGATTATATCCTAAATTTCAAACTGAAAAACTATTCAAATGATTTATACCCAGAAATGATGACCATTCTGCCTGGTATTCGTAGTTTTGGAATGACTAAAAACAGTTTCAAGACAATTCCGAAAGATTTCTTCACTCCTTGTTCTAAAAATCTGCAGTATCTCACCATCATCGATAATAAGTTGGAATCAATTGATGTCGATGCATTATTGAATTTGAAAAACCTCAAGAATTTGTTTTTATTGAAAAACGAGAATTTGAAAGATTTCGATATAGAGACCTTGAAGAATTGCAACAAGTTGGAAATTTTGGCTGTGCCTGCTTATACTTTCAACAAATTGGAAGTCGCCAAATTGAAAAGTTACTTTCCGAGTTTAAGAAGCGTGGGCGTTTATGAGGGCGAAGAAGATTTGGTAAAGGATAAAGCCAATGAACTAAAACCTCTGTACCACGTCTTTTACGAATCTACTGTCGGTTTATAATTTAATGTGCTAAAGTAATAAAAATTTTAAAAAGTATATATGAATTTTATTAAGTATTTAATTTCGATAAAATAAAATGCTGAAATAAATATTCAAACAACTCTTAAATTCTCCAGTTTTTCCTCTCTCAATTCAACTCAGTTTATTTCAATAATAAACTAATTGTTTAATATATACGACAAACAAACGACTAAATGTAATAAAGGAATCTTTTGGGAGTTTTATAAAATTACCTTAGTCATTAAAACTTTTGGGATAATATTTGTTTGTTACTTGACAAAGAAAATAATACTTCGCCGAAATTACAATTTAATTGGGAAGTTTTTAAAACAGGACATACGATTCATTTATCAGTTATTTATTATTTTAATTACCTTTGGTGTGATATAAAGTAATTAGCACTTGTTTAAATAAATTTTATTTCTATGCTGCAATGCATTTAGTGGGTGAATTTTGTCGTGAACAATTCACCAATTACATACGTAAGTATCATCTTAAATTTTTTTCTAGAATGAAAATTGTAATACTGTCCTTACTCATTGCTCAAGCTTATTGTGCTTGTTATATGGGCAGCCTGCGATGGTGTAGCTCCGGACAAAGATCAAAAGTTGTTGGAGTTCAATAAACAATATTATATCCCAAATTAAGGTACTATTCAGAAGATTTATACCCAGAAACGATGAGTTTTCTGCCTGGTCTTCGTAATTTTTTGATTATCAAAAACAGTTTTAAGATATTTCCGAAAAACTTTTTTAATCCTTCATCTAAAAATTTGTAGGTTTTCACCGTCTTAGATAATAAGAATCGATTTATGTTGACGCACTAATAGATTTGAAAAACCTCAAGAGTTTCATAGAGAATTTGAAGGATTTCGATGTAGAGTTCTTGAAGAATTCCAACAAATTGCAAATTTTAGCTGTGATTGTTTATATTTTTAACAAATTCGAAGTCGATAAATTGAAAAGTTATTTTCCGAATGTAAAACGTGTGGGCGTTTACGAAGGCAAAAAAGATTTGGTGCAGGATAAAGCCAATCACTTGAAATTTCATTACGACATCTATTACGAATCCACTAATGGTTTAAATTAATGTAATAATACACAAATTGAAAAAGCATAAATAAATTTTTATTTTCTAGTTATTTTAAAATTCAAATAAATAATCAAAAAAATTATTCTTGAACAAAAAATTGTTGACTGCATTCATTATTTTTAGTACTTATAACTGGATGAACTTAATTTTATTAAAATATTTTTGATAAATTCGCCTTTTTTGGGACCACCTCTATATATAGGATAGTTTTTATAAAATGATTAGTTATTTAAATAAATTTTGTTTCTATGGTTTTTACTGTTGAATCAGAACTTAAAGGATTTTATTGTAGTCTTTGAAGAATTGCAACAAGTTAATAACTTGAAGTGAGACGCAAAATTCTTCAATTCCCTTTCTTGAAGTTTATGTGGTCTGTTACGATTACGCCACAGATTTGGTGCAAGATAAGGCTTAACTTTTTTGAAATATTCGAATTCACCGTAGGAGTAATTTAATAAACAAACAATAAGAAGTATAGATATTTATTTTTTTGTCTGTATAGTCTACATAAAAAAATAACAAAAACAGAACGTTTGTTCATTATGAACAAGATCTTAATACCGGCAGGTATATAAATATAATTTATAGCGTTCAATTCATTGGTGTAGTCATACAATAACTGCAGTTATTAGTCAATGTTTCACGCGGAAAACGGTCCACTGAAAGTAAAGTTACGCACATGCAATATTCCTATTTTTAATACTATGAACAAATTCTTTTTTTTTTGTACCAGAAAATTTCAGAATTCATTAGAATTTGTTCCTGGTTAAATATTCGAGTTCTACACAGATTTTCTATGATCCTAGTTTTAAATATGACACCAGATCATGGAATTGTAGAAGAGCCTAAGCAATGAAATGGCTGCACGAACGTATTAAATTTAACTCCCGGATAAATATTTACCGCTAGACTTGTTCAATATATAATTATAATTATAAGAAATTAAATTACTATACTATATCGACATCACATAATTAATAATAATAATAAACAATAATTGTAGATTTGCGGGACGCACACGAAAATATATAAATAAAATGAAATAAATTATGCTTCCGATTCGCCGGGAGTGTTCTCCTCCTCCAAGATCGGCACGATTAGATTGTCTTTGGACATGAGGTTGTATTTGGTGACGAACTGCGTGAACCGTTTGCACAGGCACGTTTCGGTCTCGAACTCGTCGAATATCGAACGGTGGTGGAAGTAAGCATGCGAGAAAATCCTGTAAACCCTCCGGCATACCGAACCCAGCTTCGCCACCGACGATTCCTTAATGCTAACCCTGCGAACACACACAATTTAGTTGTGGGAAGTTGTGCGTGGGCTGGGGAAACTACCTGCTGGGAAAATATTTATTGCTATTGAGGAGGCACGCGGCGCCATCGAGCGTGTGACGGGTGTAGTCAATCGCTGAACATTCCTTTGGCGTTTTGTGAGCGGCGCACAGGAAGATCCACTGTTCGGTCGCGGTCATTTGTGTGCAGGTTTCCGGGTGGCATTCGCCCTGTAGTCGCACCGCCAGACCGTTCAGTTCCATACAAAATTGTCTGAACATATAAATAATAGTTTTATACTATATATAATTCATTTCTACACAATTTATGTAGCTTATACTAATCTAAAACATTATAACACACGCTATGGACAGAACATAAGATTAAGCATATAAAATAAAATATATATTTAATTAAACTATTATTTAAGTATTATTTGTAGTATTATTACTTTTAACTATTATGATTATAAAAACATTCATAAACAGGGCTCAAATCTAAATAAACCAGTTCATAATTGAATAAATAATCTTTAAATGTAATGCTCTCACAATAAACACAAATCTTTACCATTACCATGAGACATTCACACAAACTGACAGAACAAAATTAGTCTTAAAAGGCTTCAAGCAATGTCAAGCACATAATTATAGTAAATAAGTTGATTTGTTACCTTAAGTGTTCATATTTCCAGACACCTTCATCGTGTGATTCTGGCATTTTCAAAATCAAGTCAATGTTGGTTGGATCTTTGCGGATCAACTGTTGAATGTATTGTTGAACAGCCAGAGTGCTGTCCATTTCTTCAAACGGCTCATCCGGCCACCGACAGAAATCCTACGGAAACATATTCGTTTTTTTTATATTATTCTAATCATAAACTTTCTCTTTATCCAGTCGCTAACTGTTTATTTATGATGATTGTGTGGGTTAGTAAAGGATTTTTTCCAATCAGATTTGTTTACAGGGAAAAGTGGAGATTTGGGTGGCATTTGAAAAAGGGTTTTCGCTGGTGTTTTTCTACACGATTTTAGTTACCTTAGCCTTTGTTCCAGGCCGATTTCTCCGCAAAATAGTGGAACCGTCAGCCATCTTCATCTTTAACATTAAATTATGACGTTTTGTATCGAATTCAAATAGTACCAACTCATCAAATTTCCCACCAAATGAGTCAATTAAATCAACGGATTAGAAATAATTTATATTAAACTAGTCTGAAATCTTTACGATTAATTAATGTAGTTTTTTCATGATTATTTGGCGACTTTTGTTAAATGTTTCAAACAGGTCTGCCAAACTATTTACATGAATATTTAATTTTGTAGGAACGCGTGTGGCTCCACCTGTCGCCACAACAGTGAACCTTATTAAGGCTTTTAAATTAAATTGCTCTTTTATTTATTTGTAAGGCGACACATACATTATATATTAGCAAAATCTATCACAAAAGACTGAAAATTAAATAAAAATTCTAGTATTAAAATATTTAAAATTGCTATTACAACATTGTCATCTATTATCCGGGAGCCAAACCAAAATAAAAAACATCTGTTCGCACAGATTCCATATTCGGTTTGACAGACGTCAGATGTATATTTTGTATATTCTTGGAATGTGAAAGTATTTATCAGTTCGTTATCGCATAACAAAACAAAGAACGCAACTCCTAAATGCAGGAAAAACGCATGGAACCGTTCATAATAATCGCGCGTATTTGACCCCCAAACATGCCGTTTTGATCTTTCGACCGCCGAAAATGTTCATCAAACCGCAAGAAGTGTTGATTGCTAACGCGTTTTGGTGCGTTACAATATGTAAACATCTGCCTTGTTTTTAATATTGTCGGTTGCAGGGAGACGGAGGACAGTACGTTGTATTTTGTCGTGCAACACAGAAAGGGACATGGCACCATTAAGGGACTGTCCTCGCTGCTTGTGGGCACTATGGATTCTATTTTTGATACGAAACCAGCGCCGTACAGAATTTTACACCAGACACCTTCATCTGAAGTCTACTACTGTAAGTTTACCATTTTTCTGTGTATTTATGCATACACAGGTGGATCTAACTAAGTATATATATGATTATTTAATATTTGTTTACTTTTATTATTATTGTCACTTATTCAATACCTAATTTATTAATTTATTGTAGTCTAACTTTGTGTAATCTTTCTATTACTGCTTAATTAGTTTATTTGGAAATTTATATTGCTTATTATTTTTATCATTGTTTAAATTTAATCACAAAATATGCGTTTTAATTTGTTTTTTTAACGTTAGAATTGGATGAATGTTTATTAGAATTAAAAACTGCACACAAAAATCCAATATTTAATTTGATTAAAATGTAATTTTCAGTAATTGCGAGCGCAATGACCCATCATGAAATCGAAAAAGATAAAGAATGGCTATTAACAAACGTCTCAGAAACGCTACAAAGTTTTGACAATGAAGAGGACATAACAAATTTTGTTTTATGCAAAATCGAATCCGTTGTCGCAACTAGACATGAAATAGAAATTGAAGGTAATTAGTACATAGTAGTTCATGGGAATGTACATATTGTTTTGTCATTAAAATCGTCATTTTTATTACAGATGAGGATACCACGTCGTTCAAAGTCACTTCAGATAAATTTCAAAAGTTGTTCAGTCTGCCTAAAGATGAGAAACTCGTTAATTATTATTCATGCAGGTCTGAAGTATTACCGATTGATTTTTCGAATTCTGATAAGATACCATTGTTTAATTTGTTTATTGAACTGCTTGATTAGATTAAGCGCATTTTGGATATTTTAAATATGAATCAGTTTTATTGAACTTATTTTTGCAAATAATTAATCACATCGCTTTTGACAGAATGTATTAAGTGGGCACATTTACATAAAATTGCGATATTATCTTTCCAAGTTATTATTATGAATTTATTATATAAATAAAAATTTTTTCGTAGCTATTGGAAAGGGAAATTACCGAGGCAAGGTTGGATTTACATGTCCATAAATTACTGTTGCTTTCACGCCTTCATTTTGGGTTTGGACACTAAAGTTTGCATTAGATGGTCAGAAGTCACCGAGCTGAACGAAAAAAACAGTTTAGTATTTCCGGATTCCATAAAAATAGCGACTCGTGAAAAGGAATATTATTTCACCATGTTCCTGAACAGGAACGAAACGTACACTTTAATGCAACAACTTGTTGATCTTGCAATGAAACGGTATAAAAATTTTTATGCATATCTAAAACAGTCGTTTATGTTTGTTACGGTTGTAGATTGATTGATGATAAGAAAAGCTTCTCAGAAGACAAAGAGTTGTTGAATAAATTAAGGTGAACAATTCGAATTACGATAAAACATGCAAAATTGAAACTTTTAAACTAATTATAGTAAAAACGTGCCGAAGAAGCCGTCGTTCCTGAAACGTGATTTGGACGCGAGGGCCAAATCGGAAGCGTACAGGCTGATGTTCAGGTTACCAAACACCGAAAAACTGGACGGTCTGATCGATTGCACATTGATGACGCCCTACAACAAGAAACACGTCGCTGGCAGACTGTTTTTATCACAGAATTATATATGTTTTGAAAGCAGAGTTAGTACTGTTTACAAATTGTCTTTATGATGGTAAAACGTTGTGATTTTAGGTGAAGGCGCAAGTGAGTCTGGTCGTGCCGTTGAGGTATGTTTCACTCGCTGAGAAAATCGAAAACAACGCGTCCACCACGTCGTTGGACAAAGCGATTATTATTACCGCCTGCAGTACCACTTTCATATTTGCTCAAATTTCAGATCGGAATTTTCTCGTTGAAAAAATCTCAGAGCTCCTCTCCAAATTATCAGACAGGTAGTTTTGTTTTCATAAGGCTTAATATTTATTTTAGAAATTTACAAATAAATATAATCTGTAAATATATTATGTAAACAAAATGTGTTTAAAGTTATAAATATTCCGTTTTTATCACTGTTTAAATTTAATAACTATAAGTTGTTTTATATTGTTACACAACTCTCCAAACAGGAGTAACTATTTATATTTTGATAAGGTCTGTACGTGTTTGTTTAGTTCAGATTTAACGCCGGGCTTAAGAAAGAGCAGCGGCGACAGCGGCGACCTGAACCCGGAATGGAAATGTCAACCACCCCTTATGAAAACGTTCGCCCTCAGTCCCATACCGGAGGTGCAACGCAAACAAGAGGCAAAAATCAAATTGTGGGAGGAACACTTCAACACGTACGGCCGGGGTGTCTCCATGTACCGGACCACTGAGGTGGCTAAGCTAGTTCTGGAAGGTATTCCCGACGGCCTGAGGATGGACATATGGATGTCGTTTTCGGGTTCGGCCAACGAGCAGGCCTCGCGTCCCGGTTATTACCGGAAGATGGTCGACAAGGCGCTGAAAACTAAATCTACGGCCAACGACGAGATCGAGCGGGATTTGCATCGGTCGCTGCCCGAACATCCGGCTTTTCAAAACGAAATCGGTATTGCTACGTTGAGGAGGGTGTTGTATGCGTACGCTTTACACAATCCCAGCATCGGTTATTGTCAGGCCATGAACATCGTTGCCTCGGTGCTTCTGATTTACTGCTCCGAAGAGGAAGCGTTCTGGCTTTTGGCAACCTTATGCGAGAACTTGCTGCCGGATTATTACAACACCAGGGTTGTCGGTGCTGTTGTCGATCAGGGGATTTTGGACGAGCTCACCCTGGAGCATTTGCCAGCTCTACACGACAAGCTTATCAAACTAGGTTACAACCAACCATAATTTTTCACCAACGGTATTAAATTAAAATTTTTCTAGGAATGATGAATATGATTTCCTTATCTTGGTTCTTGACGATTTTCCTCTGCGTTATGCCCTATGAAAGTGCCGTTAACGTGATGGACTGCTTTTTTTACGATGGTGCTAAAGTTATCTTCCAAGTCGCATTGATGCTTCTAGAATGGAATCAGGAGAAGCTTCTACAGTGTCGCGATGAAGGTGAAGCTATGCAACTACTGGCCGATTATCTAATGGGTGTGTTCAACGACGAGGGACGTGGCGCGATCAGAAATAAAAGCTACGATGAACAAAAACGAGTAAATAAAATAATCCTGTACCGTTCTAACTTTAGTCCTACTACAAATATTGTTTTTAGAGTGTTTCTATACAGAATTTAGTGTACGAATCGTATAGGAAATACGGTTTTTTAACCACCGGCCAGATAGAACGACTGAGATTAAAACATCGTTTAAAAGTGGTGCAAGAATTGGAGGACGCTTGCGACAGAAACGTGCTCAGATGTGTCGTTAACGATGGATTTTTCACCACCCAGGAACTACAAGTAAATATTTATTTACAACTTAAAGTTTTTTTATTATTTACTTGTTTATTCGTCCAGGACCTCTTAAGTTTGGTACGTGAAGAGATAATAAGACAGAAAAAACACATTCCGGACAAATACGATCCATCCATTCAACCACACGAAGCCTACAAAGTTGATTTTGAGTATTTCAAAATGCTCTTCGTCACTTTATCTCCGTGGGGAAAAGCTGAATCGGCCGAAACTTTGGCAGCAGGAATATTCCGAGTAATAAAATCACTATCCCCTCAAAAATTAATAAAAAATAAATATCATTTTTCTGTATTTACAGTTGATGGATGTGAACAGAGACGGTTATTTAAACTTTAAAGAACTTGCCATGGCACTAGGATTGACTGCCACTGCTGATCCGGCCCAAAGGTTGAAGCTCCTCTACACAATACATTTGCCACCTCTTTTGGTTATATCCGACATGCAATCACCGGCTAAAAATGAAGCGGGTGCCGAAATTGCGTCGGAGGCGGAAGATTTCTTTCAGAGTGTGGAGAAGAGTGTCGATTCGTTGAGCTTGCACTCGGACGAAGCAGTGTCTCCCACAATTTGGCAGTGAGTATTTTTTTAGAGAGGAAATAAAAATAAATAGACATCGTTTTGCTGCTTCAGATGTTTATTTACTTGTTCAGTTTTCGTCGCTTATGTGGGAAATGGAATTAATAATTGTCATTCAAATTTTGAGTTAAAATTCGCAATTGTGGTTCCAGTTAGGATAGGGCACCGTCGTATCGGGAAGCAGCTCATTTATTGACTTATTCCTTTCGTCCTCCTAGAAACATTCAATTTACATCTCGTACGTTTATCAGAGTTGAACTTACCAAACTGCCTTTTTTGCAGGGTTTGCCGGGTTCCGATTTATCAAGAAAGTTAATTCGGTTTCGGAGCATACACTCCGCGAATAATCTTGTCATGGCTTTTCCATCTAGCGGTTTCGGATACTGTTTGCCGGGGAAACAGCACTCTTCAATCACAGGTTGTGGCTCAATAGATGCGACAATGTCCATCCGTTCCCCTAGTACAGGAATTGTCGGGCAGTAACTAAAAGAATAGGTGCACAAAGCGTTTTAAATGCGTTTGATTTGTACCTTTCAAATGGGCATGGACAACATGTTTTTTCGATGACAATTTTATCCTTACGTACTCGTTTATTCTTTTCTGGACAGCAATCGCGACCCCAACAATCAGTTTTGTATCCTCTAATCACCACTAAAATAGATAATCGTCATAAATACATCAAACATGTTTCGTGAACGTACCAAGTTTAAACATTGACCTACTGAAACTTCTACACAGCATAGTTTCGTTTTTAATTGTACCTAAACAGCTTTAGATGTTGAATGAAATTTGAATGACAATTAATGATATTTTGACAACCATCAGTGTTTCCTAGCATCAATCGGACAACCTGGCAGTTTATTCTTTAAAAAATCTTTCAATGGATACACCTGAAACGTTTTATTAAAATATGCGGATAGTGTTATAATTTCCTACCTTATTAGCCCCCAAGATAACTTCTTGTGTTTGCCTGGGACACAATATTTCCCCTCGTAAATCGTTTTCATCCATCACTTCGATACATCTTTGTGGTTCCCACGGCAAAGGTCCCCTGTATTTCGGGGGTCTCACCTTTAACTTTTCGGTTTTAACGCACGCTTTGCCTGCGTAACGCACAAAATTTTGCACGACGGTAAACGCACGGCCAAGAATCATTTTTGGATGAACGCGATGAATACTAAAATTTTGACGTGTGATTTACAAATTTGTTTTTTTTATTTTGTTAGGAAATCATTTGAATCTCAGTCGTCGAACGATTCGAGTTACAGTCAAAACGGTGAACTGAACTGGGAGGTGAAGAGTTTGACCACGTTACGGAACATCGTGCAATCTAAGGACAACAAGCTTAATCTTAAGGGGGTGCCCAAAATGTCCCAAAAGCATTTTATTGCGATGTGGAAGACGGTTTACGATATTATTCAACCACAACCCGATGATACTGTGAGTAGATTCTAAAAAATTGAATTTCTTCATGACAGTTTTTTAATGTTAATTCTAGGAGTTGTACCATGCACTTGCAAATGTGGGAGTACTTTTGTTTCAACTAGGAGATGTAGGAAGGAAATTCTTTGTGAACAGAGAAGAATCTGAAGATAGCTTAGTCGACGCAGCTTCAGCATGTGGTACAATGACTCTAACGGACTGTGTAAGTGCCAAACCGACAATTTTAAATCGTGTCATTATTTTTTAATGTATTTTTAGTCCCCGGATAAAAATGGGAATCCATCTACTCCAAAAACCGAAATCCAATGGTTCATAACGATTCAACAGTTCCAGGCGTCTATTTTAAAGGCCCCGCCTTTGGTAGACTATTTTTCAGACCGCGTCTCAATTAGTGATCACATTCAGCAGCTCAAAAGTCGGAGGTTCAACCGTTATAATTCTCTGCACGACGTGCATGTTGTTAAAGTGTGAAAAAACGAGGTGTAATATATAATAATTGAGTATTAACTGTATGAATTTTAGTTCGAATTATTGCATTTAATCAACGTAATTTTAATATATGGTTCTCAATAGCTTATATGTAAATAATGTGATACCTTTTTATGTTTTATTTCCAAATAAAGTTCTTATTATTGATTGCATAATATTTTATACAATGCAATATTCACATATTTTTCTATCTATATATTTTATCGTGGTTTAAAACATTTACCGAATGTGCCATTTGTAATTATTTCAATTGTAAATATTGCTTGTTAAATAAACTATATTGTTCCATTTTAGATATGTTTTTTTCCTAAACTAAATAATCTGTCATTTTGTTTGCTACGTTTTATTTCAAAAATACCTTAACATTAACAAAAACAATTTCAAATTTAAATTATTTTACATATATGTACAATTTAAAAATAATTCAATGTGTTTGTGACTTACAAAATTTACACTTTTTCAATAAAATTATGTACAATTTTCAAATGTTACTTAAGCCAATTAGAAATAAATTAATCGTAATAATAAATAATCAACAAGGCCTAATTAAATAAGAGGTACAATATAAAATTATTAAAATTAATTATATAATACATGTGTCATATGTACAAGAGAATTCAAATCAAACAGAAATACAATGGAATGAAAATCAATTCAATTTTATTATTTGGTGGGTAAATTACATAATTACACCTTTCTAATAAATTGCCAAAAGCTATAAGTACAATTGCAACTGCAGAAATTTATTCATTTGTATTTATACCAGCGGAATAAAAACAAATATTACATTGCGCAATGATTCTTTTGATGTCTGAGGTTTAATATTATGTAAACCAATATGGCTTGTCTACTTTATATTTATAAGCACAATTATTAATATTAGAAAGGTGTTAAAATTTTCGTACGTTGAACTTTTAAGACTAGATTTTTATAATTATTGAAAATAATTTCAATAAGAAAATATATATTTTTGAACGTGTCACAGTTTCAGAAATCGGTTCATATAATTCGATTTTTGAAATTGTTATTGTATATAGTTTAAAATAAGTTTAAACAATTTACAAATAAATTATTTAAAATAATCCTACCAATCGATATTTTAAATATAAATAAATCAATGTGTATATATAAATGTATAAAAAGCAGTGAAAAACTGTTTCACTGTACAATTATAAAGGAATTGTATATTAAATAAATACTTCAGCGAATGAATAAAATAATATAAATTGTAAAGTGTTTAGTCGAAAAGAAACGTATATTTCAATAGTAAACTTCAATTCTCAAATAACTTTCATATTATGCATCAGTGTCTTATAGCCTCAAAAAAAACACTCGCATAACTAAACTGATCTCATGTAAATTACCCACTGTTTCGTCCGGCCTGAAAATTTAGCTAGCACCGCACCAAATCGTCTCGTCTTCCTCAATTTTCTCTACCCTGTACAAAAATCTCAATTCCTCGCTAGCGCATCTCATCAAACAATGTCGGAGTGTCCCTCTTTGTTCTCGCGCTCTTTGAAGAAACCTTTTTCCGTTTTGCACTCGCGTATCGTCACCGTTTTCAAATTGACCGTCACGTCGGTGATGAATACTTGATCGGCGACCGGATTCCGTGCTATCCAATATTCCGAACTCGGACTCGTCACCGTCGTCGGATTCGCCGTCTGGACGTTGTTGTTGTTGTGGCCGTTCATCGGCGGTTTCTCGTCCTTCACCTCCTCCTTCAGTTCCGCCTAAACAAAAACAAATTAACAATCGAAATTTCACTCCAACTTTGATTCCACCAAACCTTTTTGTCCGGCCGTTTTTCGTCCGTCCGTGATGCCAATGGTTTGGGGGAAGCCGGCTCTTTAACGGCTGCGTGCGGTAAAGAAGCGTCTTGCGAAGCTGCGGCTTTTTTGTCGGTGCTCGTCCTCGGCGCAGTCGCTGTCAAAACCGCAGGGCTGGAGGCCGCAGGAATCAGCGGTTCGTCCTCGGACTTCTGTCGACCGTTCACTCTTCCGGGCAACGTTTGTTTTGATACTTTCGGTGTCTGTAACGAGATTTTTAATAACGAGCATTTAGCATAACTAAGATGGTATACCTTTGCGGGTGGAGGACTAGAATTGACGGGACTGCTGGTCGTAATCGTCACACCGATCTTGCCGCTCTTCTCCGACAAAACTTCCGCCTTCCTCTTTGTACCTGCAACATCTATCCTCGAGAGCAACGGTCTGCGATCTTCGCTGCTATTCGAACTGTTGGAATTGTCGTTCTCGATCGCCGGCTGACTGTCCTTACTGCTTTCGGTTTCCTCGGACCCGACCTGCGCGTCTTCATCTTCAATATCTGTAAATTAACAATTAAATAACATTACAAAAAAATACTTAAGTTTTCCGTTCATGAATATCCTTGTATTTTAAGCACTCGAAACCACAACAAACATAATTATAAACTGAGTATCAATGAGGATGAAGGTAAATTGAAATTTGATCAAGTTCTCTTTACGTTTTTCGTGTTTCGATTTGGGAGTTGGCGGCGGACCTTCGTCCTGACTGTCC
Organism: Aethina tumida; assembly: GCF_024364675.1. Taxonomy (NCBI): domain Eukaryota; kingdom Metazoa; phylum Arthropoda; class Insecta; order Coleoptera; family Nitidulidae; genus Aethina; species Aethina tumida. The sequence goes on from NC_065439.1 coordinate 11,661,952, forward strand.
TCGCCGCTCTGCCGACTTTCGTCCTCGGTTTCGGCGGGGGTGGTGTGTTTCTCCTTCTTTTTCGGACCGCGTTTGTGCGAACCGTCCGATTTTTGGCTTTTTTCGAACAGGTCTATCAGGCGGACGTCGAGGATATTCTCTTCCGGTTCCCATGTGTTGTGCTTCTGGCTCCAACCTTTCCATTTCACAAAGTATTCGACGACGCCCTGAAATATAGATTATATTATTATATACATTACTTATTATTATAATCACTACAGGAACTCATATTTTCAAGGAAAATATTAATTATTAAAATATCATTAGCACTTTGTTTAAGAGTTCAGACACATATTACCTGAGAAATTTACATATATTTTCAACCCTTCACAACATATTCCTTCCTGAATGAATGTAACAATGCACAGGTATTAGAATACGATGAGTCACAGTTCCAACTAAAGAATTTCTAAGAAATCTTGTTAGATTTCCTAGAATTTAAAAGTAATATTTAACATATACTCATATACACTATGGTGTAATTAATTTATATTTTAATATTTTAACACAACTAAATTGGTTAAATATAAAATAATTAATTTAAAAATATAAATACATAAATCTCAAATTACAAAAATTTATTCATTATATAATTTAGCAAATTTAAAACTAAAATTTGAACAATAAAATGCATTAAAGTTCGATGTAGCTCAGATTTCCTACATTTTAATTTATAGATATATAAATATATATAAAGTAAATCTCACAATTATTTTCGAATAGTATTTAATAATTTAAAAAGTACTTAAATTCGTTTAAAACATTCAAATTATATATGAGACAATAAGAAAACATTAAATTTCAATGTTATTGTTTAAAATTTAAAAGTTTGACAATTAAAATAGTTAATCAAAATACTTATAATTTAAAGATATACTTATATAAAAGTTAACAACTAAAAATTTACAACACACACAATAATTTTTAAACTACAAAACTTTAGCAAAGAAAGAAGATAAAAAAACATTAAAATTTCAATTAAGGTTCAAAATTTACTCATTTTTAGAAGTAAATTTTAGTTATATAATGCATTAAAGAAAATGGAAAAACTTAAAATTAATAACATTAATATGGCTAAATAAAACACTGATAATTTAAATATAACCTTATTTAGAAGTGAGCAAGAATTTTAAAAAATTACAACAGATTTAAAAAATAATTTTCAAATATCAGAAATTTATCAAAGTTTAAAAATATTTAAAATATTCAAATCATACAATATTCAATAAAAAACAATACATTTACGATTTATTAAAATTCAATGTACCTAAGTTTTAATTTATTAAAATAAAACTTAGAAAATATATAAAACGTTTAAAAATTAAAAAATTGATAATTTAAAGATGTACTTATTTAGCAATTAACAAGAATTAAAAATTTACAGCAGACTTACATAATAATTTTTAAATTATAAAATTTTATCTAACTAACTAGCAAAACGCACAATTATTTTCCAGTAATATCTAATAATTTAAAAAGTATTTAAATTCATTGAAAATATTAAAAACATACAGTATACAATAATAAAACATTAAAATTACAGTTCAAAATTTGTTCATTTTTTGGTAGTAAATAAATTAAAGAAAATAAAAAATCTTAAAATTGACTGACAATTATAAAAATGAGTTTTAAATATATAAATAAATGTATGAACATTAAAATAGCTAAATAACACATATAATTTAAAGATACACTTATTTAGCAATGAGCAATAAATTAAAAAAAAAATACAACAGATTTGAAAATATTTATAAAATTCAAATCAAACAATATTCAATAAGGAAATACTAATTTTCAATTTATTAGAACCTTATATACAATATATTTAAAAATATAAATTACTAAACAAAATATTGATAATTTAGTGAGCATTAAAATATTTACAATGGACGTGCACAATAATAGTTGAAATGACAATAACTTATCAAACATTGAAGATTATTAAAGATTATTAAAATTCACTGAAAATATTTAAAACTTAGTTTACAGTTTTCTAATGTATGCGTTAAAATTTTACCATTTTGTGTGGTAATAAATTTTAGATTAATATTTACATTTAATTAATAAAAATAAATATAAAAGGTTTAAAAATTAAAATGATTGAACAAATATTGATAACTCAAAAATGTACTTAGTTAGCAATAAATCAGTAATATTAATACAAAATAACTTTTAAATTTCAATAATTGAAATATGTTTATAAAATCCTAAATTCCAAAATAATACACAAAAGGCATCTAATAATTTAAAAAATATTTAATACATTTAAAATATGCCAAACATTTAGTACACAATAACCAAACATTAAAAAAATCAAATTTATTGTCAAATAAACTCAACAATTTGTTACCATATACTGAATGAAATAGAAGCTAAACAACAAAAATGGGACATATTGGAGCCCAACATGATCCGAAATTGGCGCCCAACTTGCGTATGTTAAACAGGATTTCGCGTTGTGCAACCTACCCCAACAACCCAAACAACAATTCGAGGTTAATCCCGCAATCCAGCACGAAAAACGAAATAGAAACACGCCAAAAACCAACCCGTGAACCGTAACAAAAACAAACGGCGCGCTTTTGTGTACATAAACAAACCGACGAAACTCACCTTTCGGACCCGTTTTTTCATAATGCGCTCAGCGGCGTAAACGCGATCGCCGAGCTCCATTTTGAACCGTTCCTCGTCCGATTTGTCACCAAGCACGCACCAATTTATCTCACGATCGCGTCAAATGCAACGATTTCCGGTTCAATTGGCATAATGAACGTCGCTAAATGATTTATTTACGTATTCAACACCACAACACCATTTTTGTTTTCACATTGCGAACTGAAACAGTGCGTTTCGCGTGTTTCGTCCGTTGCGTTGGCACCACTCGCACTCAAACTTGACACTTTTGCTTCGATTATTTTCACATTTTGCTCGATTAGCGGCCTGGAACGTGTCCTTATTACGTTACCGGTCAATTTTTACGTTCGATTTGATGAGGATTAACGTCTTTTGGTATAAACAAAGGGACTGTTTGGTTCGTTGTTTTGAATTTCGACGTCAGAGGTTACTCCCCCTAAGTTTACTGTAATGGACTGGTCCGATATGGAAGTGACGAGAACAGCCGGTGTTAATGTACACTGTTGCCTACGCCATAAAAATTACTCATATAAAAGACAGGACTAACATTATAATTTGCATTTAAACTTAAAACTGGTAAGAACATTATAAAAAACATTTTAACATTTTTTAAAGTGGATGAGAATCAAACATATTTATATTAAAAATACTAATTTAAAAGGACAGTATTGCTTTGATGAATGGCTATTTGATACAACTGGCAACATCGCAAAACCGTTCCACCAATTACATTTGACTTCACGGAACGCGCAAAGAGTAATTATTTTATGATGCTCTTTATTACTCCAAAATCATAAATCATTTTCATAACTAGCCTACATAATTTACAATATTCGGAAGGTATTAATTTTTCTAAAGATATAATTATAAACTCAGAAATTTAATGTATTTTTTTATAAATTTCTTTTAATAAATATAAATATCTTTGGTTTTACATAAATTTCTAAAAAATAATAAAATTACATTTAAAAATCGTTTTATTTTCAATTTTTACTTATGCTATGTTTATCAGTGAAGTTTTGCAAAACATTTTAAGTAATTTATTTTTAAGTTTTATTTTTTCTAAAATTTTTAACCAACCCCTATAAACTTATAAAAAATATTTCAAATATCAAAAATTGAAAAATTCTTAACCTAACATTTTTGTGCAGGTTAGGTTTTAGTTTTCTGTGATCAACAAGTCAACAAACATTTTGAATAATGGCAGGTTCATCTAAAAAGAGTAAGAAGACTGAAGACTCAGATGTTGATCAGTATTCGAGTGCTGACGAAGAAAGTGAAGAGGGAACTTATCATGGACAACAAGTGAGTAAACATTTTTATTTTTGAATTTGTTGAGGTTAAGTTTTAACTTTTGCACGTGTTATTTAAGGTTTTTGATAGTTTATTTTGTTAATTTTAAAGATTCGTTGTTAATATTCATGTAATTAATTATTATTTATAATATCTTACCATTTTTTAATAAAAATGTTATATTTTTGTTGGATTAATAAATAGAACTCTACTTCTATAGGTTTACAAATTTCTACTTAAATAATACAGAAAATTTATTTATTTTTTTAATTTTTTAGCTAATTCAAGTACCTTAGGTAATAACAAATTTGTGTTTTTGGTTTAACATTTCACTTAAAAGAGTATGCAGAAGGAATGGGAAGCCTAATTGAGATGAATATTTCATTACTAAGATAATTAAACGTGCAGCAATATCTAATTCAATATAACTAGAAGGCAAATGCTGAATTACAGCTGATGAAAGTTCAGTATCACAATATTTATAGTTATAATTAATGGATAGTTTCAATAATAATTATAAATCTTTTTAGATCATTTGCTTAATTCTTGAAGCTGGCTTAAGTAAATTAATAAATCAAAAATGTTTAGTCATTTTCAAATTATCAAAGTATTAATAATTTAGCAAGTAATAAAATATTTACAGTGCACATGCACAGTAATTTCATAATTTATAGTTAGTTAATAATAATAATTACAAATCTTTTTAGATCACTTAAATCACTTAATTCTTGAAACTGGCATAAGTAAATTGATAAATCAAAAAACACAAATTTGTCCTTATTCAAGTAAATAGACAAAATGAAACAAAAAAAAGAAAGAATTTCATTATCCTGATGAGCATGTTCAATTTACCTTAAAAGATCTATAAAAGAATATTTTGTTGTAAACTACAATAGCTTTTGAAAAAGTGTAATATTATTTTCTTTAGACAAACTTTCTTAATATACAGTGGTGGCCAGAGAAATAGCTCACATTACATTACTATTTTGTATGAAATCAAAATAATTTTTACTTAAATAATCTAAAATAAATGTGCTAGTCAGTAACAATTATAGTCTTATTTAAATATTCTTTTTTGTTATCAATAATTTAATGTGGCAAAAAATATAGAATATAGAAATATGTTGTAAATACTTACTGGATAAAGTTTGAATTCCTTTATATATCATTATTTTACAAAATGTTTAATTTTAAATGGTTATTAAATATCTATATAAGATTATTTAATATATAACAAATTTTAAGAGGAAATTCATTTTGATTTACATTTAAAATAAAACATATTTTAAACCTTTAAGAAGATATATATTTTTGAAATAAGTAACATTAAGTAAGAAAGACAACCACTTATTATATATATATTATAATTTAATAATTATTTAACAATGTTTACTAATTAAAAAATCATGTTTGTCGCAGGAAATTCAAGCAACATTCGAGGGTAGGAACCCGGAAGGTCAAGATTTTCACGGCATCAAGCAACTGCTCCTCCAATTATTTCTAAAAGCACACGTTGACTTATCCCAAATGACTGATTTGCTGATCGCCCAAAACGGCATCGGTTCCGTCCTGAAACAGAGCTGCAACGACAGCGATGACGAAGACGACATCGACATGGTCGAAGAGTCTGACGTTTTCGGCATAACAAGCGTTCTCGCTTTGACCTTAAACAAAGATTCGTCCTGCGTCTCCCATTTGTTTCAGTTATTGCAGGACGTTGGTCAGAAATATGCAAATGCGGAAACTCAGGAAAATATCAAAAATATTCTGCAGCCTAATAACAATATTGGATTTCTGATTAACGAGCGATTTGTTAACATTCCTGCCAAAATTTCTAGTGTAATGTTAACTTCGTTACATGACGAAATTGAACGCATGAAGAGGAAGAATCCAGGCTACAATTTCAAATATTTCATTATGATATGTAAAACTTATAAACCTAAAGGAGGTAAATTCTTAATTTTTATCATTAATTGCATTTATTAATTTAATTTATTTTTGTTGTAGAATCCCAAGAAATTTACACAAATGACGAGGAAGAAATTTTCGCCAAAAAAGCATTTGTTAATTTTGAATTTAATGTAGAAAATGAAGCGGATTCTGGATTAGGTGGAAAATGGTTGTCTGAGGATAAACAAGTTACGCCATTCAGAAGAGTTTTAATTTTTAAAGCAGAACATTTTAAAAGTATTATTGATGAAGTTACAGCTTTTGTACAATAGGTTTAATTAAGATGTTAAAATTTCATACCAGTTTTGTAAATAATTATATTTTATTGAAAATAAAAGGATTAAAAAAAATAAAATAAAATCAATTTCTTCAATCCTGTATTAACTGATTAAATAACAGGAGGATATTTATTGAAAATCATTGACAACTTGACACCACAATTTTATATATTACACCTAATGTAATTGATACTTATGATAGTTCTACACATTTCATAGACATGACAACAACCAGACGAATTTTTGTCTTATTTATCGTAACACAAATTAGCGTGATTCTGTCACGAAAGATCTTAGAAGACACGTTAAAATATAAAGACGAATTTGGCGATAAAATGAAGACATTCATAAAAGAAATTATAAAACAAACCTCGAACGTAAAAAATGGTTTTCTGCTAACTTTGATTACTGAAATTGAACAAAGCAAACTCGAATTTTGTCTCCATGAATTGAGGAGAAATTCAGTTTTAGGATTAATTCTCAATTTCTTTGATGAAAATAAATCGTTAATCGACGACAGAATTTTAGAATGGGTAAGATATATTTACGTCGACTAAATCTAACTTTAAACCGTATTAATAAATTACCGCAAACGTTTTTGCAATCGCACTTTGATACCAGTGTCAGATTTAAGCACTCCTGTGAATCCCAGACTTAATTTATGTCCGGGGACTGGCGACAATTCGTAATTTTGCAACACTTTAATAATCGTAGTTTTCATTTCGTAAATAGCAAACTTTTGACCTGAAACAAAAACTATCAGTCCATTCATAAATTATCAATTTTGTTAAAATACCGATGCAGTTCCTTGGTCCTGCACTGAAGGGGACATAAGCGAATTTGTGCCTCTTGGAAATATTTTCCGGTAAAAATCTCTCCGGATCGAATTTGTGTGGTTCCGGAAAGATTTTCTCGTTCATATGCATGCCTAAAATAAAGACGGCTAAAGTCGTGCCCTTTGGACAAAATAAACCATCCAAATCGAAATCCGTTTCCAAAATTCTTTCGATGCTCACAACTGAACTATGTAATCGTTGGGATTCTTTCAACACCATGTCCAAATAGGGCATGTCGTTCAAATTGTTTATTGTGATGTCACATTCATCACCAATTACCGAATGTATTTCTTCATAGAGTTTCTGCTGGACCTGAGGGTTGTTTGCTATGTTGTATAGCATGAAGGAAGTTCCCGAGGAAGTTGTGTCGTGGCCCTGTCCAAAGATAATTTATAGGGACTTTGTATGTTAAACAATAAATATTTAATACCTCAAACATAAAGGTATCGATTTCTGCCCTAATTTCCTCTTGTGTTAATCGATTTTCTGGCTTAATTAGTGTGTCTATTAATGCAATTTTTTTCTTAATTCCACAATCGTCCCAGGTTTCTGTAGATTGCTTTTGGTTTGCCATTTTTTGTTGGATGACTGAGTTGGTGAAATTTTGGGAGACTTCGATGATTTTCTTATAAATTGGACCGTCACTTGCGAATGTCGTGAATAGGAATTCAATACGTTTCCATGGTGTGAAAAAACGATTTCCAAAGATTTGTAACATTTTGTTCACACCTTGTACGTATTGGTTCTGGTTTTGATCATCTAGAGCGTTAACTTTGGTTCCCATTGAAGTTTCTGTTAAAAATTTAATTTAATAAACAGTGTTAAATTGGGTTTCTACTGTTTTTACCGCATATCACGTCAAGGGAATGTAAATTAACGTAATTATAGATGTCAAGTTCGGTTTTTCCAACCGCAGTTTCTAGTTTCTTAACCAAATTGTCACTGGAACTGTTGAAAACGTCCATAAATTGCTCCAAAATTTGAAAATGGAAGGAGGGTGTGATCATTCTCCTCCTGGCTTTCCAGTACGCCCCTAAAATTTTACCCACAACAAAGAAATTTACAAAAATCATATTTTTTTTAAAACCTGTTTGTACAAGGAGACCCAAACCGATCCAAGGTTTGACGAGATCGTATGTTTTGCTTTTGGTAATGTGAATGTTGGACGTGAGAATTTTTTCCACCATGTCCGGATTTGTAATTACTAAACTCGGATTTGGTCCAATCCATAATTTGTATATGTTTCCGTATTGTTTTACGTATTTTAATAATAGATTCAGACTCTCTAAAATTATATATTATATCAGCAACGAGTAAATTATATATGTAATAGTACAGTAAAGGATGCGACTTCAAGGTTTCAAACAGATAACTTATCTTAAGTTTACAATTTGGGCTCGTAAACAAATTACCGATAAATTAAAGAAAAAAATGTATAACATGATAATTAAGAACAGAAACAATTCTGTTTGAAGTATAAACATTTTTACACTTTTTTATAGTTAGCTGAAGGTTATAGTTTGAGATAATTAATGGTAAAAGAACAAATATTAAACTTATTCACTTCAATAGATTTTAACATGTAGAAATCCGATTAGTTTCAGTTAATTTTATATCACAAATAATATGAAAAACAGTTATTAATACTTAATTAGGCATTAAATATTGTTTTATTCATAAAACTTCTTATTAGGAATATTATATTAAGGAAGAATATTAAATATGTTACCTTGTGGGCTTTTTGGAAAGACATTACCCAAAATTGGATAAGGCTCTGGTCCAGGCACATTTTTCAAAGATCTATATTGTATTTTTTTGTACTTCCAAAATACAACTGGTAACGACAGAAAAACTATTAAAATCAGTAATATCAAAATCATATTAAACTATTTAGATAGAATTCTAATAAACAATGTATGTCTCAATTCGCGAAAAACAACTTAATGAATGAAACAACATATAATTGTCAGTATTTATGTGAGTGCGTGACGTTGTGTTTACAAACTACAAAGTCATGTTAATCGATTTAAGAACTGAAATTCGATTTTGCAGTATTATTTCGTGATTCAGATATCTCTAGATGATTTGACATTTTAGTTTAAAATTGAATTTCTTCTTATTGCAAAGCAATGTATTTTAATGAAATGTTTTCAAATGATAACTGTTTTATAGATGGATAACACTGCGTTAAAACTAGTACTTTTCGATCCAGATAAAGATGGTTCAGAGGTTCAAAAATTTTACCAACAGCTCAAAAATATTAGGATAAAAACTATACTAATATTTACGCAAAAACCAATGAACTGGATGTTAGTAATGGCTTTAAATTTGTTCGCTACGAATAAATTCTTGAATGTTATTTTCGCTTACGAAGACATGGGTGACGTTGTGTTGATTACAGTCAATCCGTTTTTGTCTAAGGCGAGACAAAACATCAAATTTGTTGGTAACCAGAATTTCTTCGAGGAAAAGGCGAGACATTTGCACGGTTACAAAGTTAAAGCTTTGGTAACGAATTTAGACAATACCAAAGTTAAAGTGCGACACCACGATGGTATGGTACAATATTATGGCAAAGACGCACAAACCATACAAACCATAATCGGTTATCTTGGTGGAACTTTGGAAATTATCAATTTGTATGACGTCATCAACGAAACGAATCAAAATCCTTGGGATAAGACGTCAAAGATCAAAAATGTGGCGAAGAGAAAACGGGAAATTGTTAAAGAGTTGGGCGTTAGTATTCTGATCAATTCGGAAATGTTTACGTCCAACGACTCGGTTTTCGAACAGATATACCCTCATACCATGAACAATCTGCATGTCATAACGAAGAAACGAAAGCCCGTTTCCGTTTACGGAATGATCGCCATTATTGCCCCACCACACATTCTTCTTGTTTTCTGCGTACCACTTTGTAAGTACCAGAATTATTTTTGTCCACCTTTTTCCTGAGGAATTTAATGGGGACTTGTTTATTTCAGTGGGAGGAATAGTGTATTGGTTTCTTATAAAGATGGAAAATTGCAACCGTTTTTCCTTGTTCGACATAATTTTCCACGCTTACCGCATATCCTTCACGAATATTTCCAGATATTTACCAAAAAACAATTATCCCCGTCGCATTATAATAATCACCTATATTATATATTGCTATTTGCTTAACAACTCATTGCAAACGAAGATGATCAGCTTATTAAGTCTAGTTCCCCATCAAAATGACATAAACACCATAAACCAACTGTCGAGTAATTTAAGACCCATTTACACTTACAAGAATTACGTGGAAGAAATTAAAAAGAAGTACAATGAATCCATGTACAAATATTATCACGAATTTGAAAACAATACAGGTCCCATTGAAAGTATCGAAAAATACAACGCGTACTCCTTGGAAGAATATGACGTTGCAGTATCCATCACTAGATCTAAAATCCACTATGCCAATGGTACGTTTACAATTTTCTCAAGCCAAATAAACTCATAAACCATTTACAGGAAGACCCAAATATCATATAATGAGGGAAAGTGTGATGCCTTCGTTCCAATCATTTAAAATCGTGTACGGATCCCCAATAATCCCGATGGTGAATAAAGTAATGAGGATTCTGAGCGAAGCCGGTTTGATACAGTTATGGAGCAGGAATATGATTCACGACGCGATAATCAGCGGTGATCTCTATCCGGAGAATTACGACGTTTCCGAAAACAGCAAAGCCTTTGCGATGGATTCGTTTGGTGTCATCATGAAGGGGATGTTTATCGCATACTTTTTTGCCTTCCTTGTTTTCTTGGTCGAATTGATTTGGTTTTATTTTAGCAAATAAATTGTACCTAGTTGAGTCTAGACAGTTGTAACGGGATAAATTGTTATTAATAGGTTTATGACACAAGATTTGTCTTAATAAAAAGCACTCCCATGTAGCAATGAACAATTTATTTATGTAAATAAAAAGGATACGTGACCTGTTTTATGAAAACAATAAGTTGGGAAAGTGTAACTTATAAATTTAAATTAAAAAGGTGTGCGAATAAAAAATGATGTACGTTAAGCCACATCAACTTTCCAATAAATCACAAACATTAATACAAACATTGGAGAAATTATTAAGAAGATAACGGTACATTTTTTATCCGTGAGTTATATTAGAAATCAATTTTGATATTACTCGTTTTATTTCGATAATTTTCAATTTTTATTAAGTAATTTGTTTATCAAATTAATAATTAATATTAATTAAATCATCACTAAGCATGCAATAATGACGCAACAAAATCAAAACCAGTACTTACAATTAATAAGGTAGAGAGAATAATAAAAATTAAATTTGTGTTAGTAGTCGTGCGTGTGGAGATTACCTTAAACAGATTTAATATTAAACATTAACTTAGTAAAGCATAAAACAATAGCTTCGTTTGATCCCCAAACGCTGCATCAATATTTATTTCTAGCGGCTTTTTTCCCAAACCGCAATGTTTATTGTCACTGAATTAATGAGGTTTATAAGTTAATCCAGTGATGAACCTGCGTTTGTGTCGGTGATCTTCTCTCGTCATGTTACCACTGCGTCGTGTTCTTATTGTTACTTTTTTTATGGGTAAATACAACATTTTTGTTAGTATCTTGTGTAACTAGATTAATAATTATGTAGGTTTTGGTGTGACCCAAATAACTTTACCAAAGCAACCGATAAAAGAAGCGTTGTTCCTCCACAACACAGTGTCCAGCAACAAGACCATAAAAGATTGCATTTTCCGCAACTATTTGGACCCGGAAGCGTGTCCGGATCCGTTCTTGAAATATGTCATTTATAACGGAGGGAAGAAGCAGACCATCAACTATCTGGAGAAGGACTGGGTGAAAAAGAGCATCCGTGATGAGAACAAAGAGGATGTGTTTATTGTCCACGGTTATGCCAGTGGGGATGATACTTTACCCATTGTCGTCTTGAGGGATGGTAAAAGAATCATTAAACTTTGTAAAACATTCCTTAAAACTTAATTGTATGCAGCTTATATTAATAACGGAAGTTATAACGTGTGGATGATCGATTGGAGCGGATTGGCTGAGCCTCCATGTTACAGAGCTGCAGTAACGAATATATGGACGGTGGCGAAGTGTGCAGGAGAAATGGTAATTTCGATGAAGTCCTTCGGCATCAATACAGAAAGGCTCACATGTGTCGGGCACTCTTTAGGTAGAAATATAGGAAATATTTGAATATTATTAATAAATCTATTTTTAATTTAGGTGCACATATTTGTGGGTTAATCTCGCGGTCGTCGTCGAACAAGTTCCGCAGAATAGTCGCGCTGGATCCTGCTAGACCGTTGATAACGCCGGCCGTTAAACTGGGAACCGGAGACGCGCAGGCAGTTCACGTGATGCACACGAATGCGGGACACTACGGTGAACGGGACAAACAGGGTCACGTCGACTTTTGCGTCAACGGCGGCAGGATACAACCGTTCTGCGAGAACGTACCCAGTAAGTCAATCAATAGTGAACCATTTCAAATTTTAAAATTTTAAAACAATAAATTATTGAAAAATTAAAAAAAAAATGTAGCTACCAAATACAATTTGAATGAACAAATTTATTAAAAAGATATCAAGTTTTCAAAAAATTAAATTTGTCTGTTTATAACAGATGTTATATTTACAAACTTCAAAATAATATTTATATATTTAAAAATATTAATTTTTTATAAAATATGGCTGTTTTCAGATAAAATCTTGAAATTTTTAAGAATACATTTCATCCAATAAATATGAAAAATTTTAATAGCATTATAAAATTCAGTATTAGTAATAAAAACTTAAGTCAAATTGTTATTAAAAATTTTTAGAATTCACATCTAATCGGTCGTTAAAATCTCTTTGTTAATGATAATTAATTATTTAATTAATTAATCCTGCTGATCTTAAATTATTTTTTATTCTAAAAAATTATAGGTTTTTTATATCAGGTGTAGCCAAAAAATATTACTGTTTATTTCTCCTTTCACGAAACATTTTTCTTTCAGTTGACACACAATTGTGCAGCCACGTTTGGGCGATCTGCTACATGGCTGAAAGTCTGCATCCTGAAAAGGCCAGATTGGCGAACCCGTGCTCCAGAAGATGTCCTCCGCCGCCTCGACCCCTGCACAAGGCCGGTTCTTCGATTTACATGGGACAGTTCACCTCACTGACGTAATATTCGAAATATTTTAAACTAAAATGATTTTATGGTAGTTATTTTCAGCGCCATGGGTTCGTATTGCGTGCACGACACGTCCACAACCCCGCCGTATTGTCCCAAATATCCCGGAGATGTGGGTGACAAAAGATGTTGTCTGGACGTGTTTGATCTGGGCACGACCACGCCGATCAACGAAGTCACACACGATCCAGTTTTCGGACTGTGAAATTAATTATTAACTGTACTTATTTTATTTATTTATTTATTTATTGAAGAATAAACTTATGAAAGTATTTCGTAATTTGATTGACGATTAAGGTAAGTAACACGCTATTGTTTACTATGGACATTTCAACTAACCCATTTCCTTATGAAAATTAATTTGATTACTATTCAAAGCACTTTCTTTATTTAACAGTAAAAATCCGCATCTAGGAAATAAGTTTTGATTCGTATTAAAACAACCAACAAAAAGCAAAAAATCAAATTTAAGTAACAATCTAAAACATTGTAATTTACAAAATTGTAACAACTTGTTGATTTAATTTTAACAAAAAAAGAAATAGCGTATTTTTTTTAAATTATTTTTTGTTTAACAATTGTGTGAATCAATATTGTTTTCTAATATGATCGATCAAAGCGGAAAAGTGTAACTCGTATAAGGACTGGTATTAAATAACTATTGTTATAACTATATTGAACTTTGTGATAAGGTGAAGTGCGTTTTTCAAAATGTTGTGGGTGTTACTTTTGGGCTTAATCACTGGAAATTTTGTCTGTAAGTTTTTTATAATTTTGAATATGTATCAAACTGTTAAAAGTTTAAGAAATGTTATTCAAATAATAGACATTTAAAACATTAAAATTTAATATGTCATGTTGGTTATAGTATATTATTTAAAAACCTGTCAGTTACCGGAAAAAGTAATTTAAGTGTTAGGTTCATAATTGATTTTAATAAATTCTTATATTATTTTGTTATTTATGTGTTCATAAAAATTTTATCTATAAATACAAAAATGAGTTTAAAACTACAGAAGTGTACGTTTACACGTTCCAATCCGTTTGGAGAAGATGCTGTAAATAATCAATTCAGACGATCTTCTGAAGATGTAATGATGATTAAATTAAGCTATATATCGTGCAAAATACTCGTTCAACATATTTGAAAATAGGCTAATCGATAAACAGCGATGAATCAACGATTAGAAAGAGGTTTCACGCAATGAATTTCATTAAAAAGACAAATGAAGATCATATAAACTAACTAATTATAACAATTGCCAATTTTCTCTTCCACACAACGTAAATGAGCCTTTCATTGATCGTATTGTTACTTTTCACGACTATTTTGAGTGGTCTGGACAATAAATTGAAGCTGATGGAAAAGTACTTAAAAAAGTTATTACCCGAGAAAGATTTAGATGATTGTGTGATGGACTGCGTATGCAATTTTACAGTGCATACACAGGGGCCAAACTATAAAGTCTACTGCTCACAAAATTTTCAACTTCATTAAAAGCTTACAGAAAAACAAACTTCATGACCACCCAAGACCGTATGTCGTGCCAAAGACTTAAGGAAAGCTTCAAAATATTAAATGGGAAGATCTACAACTTAAAAGGGAGTCTCACAACTTATCCCACAAATTTTAACCACTTACACACTGTTACATAAGGAGTTTATTTAATAATAAATTATAATAAAAGTTCAACAGGAAACGAAAGTTTTACCTTTAGTGTTTGAAACTTGAGGTATATGCAATGAATATGCAATTTTATATATGAATTGCATACAAAAGGGTCAAACTATCAAAGTAAAGTCTACTGCTCACAAAATTTTCAACTTCATTAAAAGCTTACAGAAAAACGAACTTTATGACCACCCAACACCATGTCGTGCCAAAGATATATAGAAAGCTTCAAAATATTAAATGGGAAGCTCTAGCTAATATATCTTACAGGGGGTTTCACAACTTATCAAACATATTTTAACCACTGACACACTGTTATAGAAGAAATTGATTTATAAAAATATTATAATAAAAGTTCAAGAGAAAACGAGAGTTTTATCTGTAGTATTTGAAGCTTGAACTGAAATCAATAAATTACTTTGACCTCCACAGTCACCAGATCTGAATCCTATAGACATTTAAAAAATGAGGATTCGACAGGCTCAAACTTGCATGCAAACCAGTGGAACAATTTTGAACAACTTCTACAGATTGATTGTTTGATAGTTGTATTTTCATTAGAATTTATTTTGAAAAATGGAAGTCTTATATAACATTAAGTATGTGGTTAAAATTTGTCGAATAAATTGTCAAACATCCTCAGTCAGTTCAGATGCTTCTCCTTGTGAGTGTGATTATATGTTCCCAAGTCCAAGTCCAAATTTAATAAACGGTTTAATTTTGAATATGAGATTAAAACTGATATTTTTATTTTTTCAGTTCTAAGAACACAGAACATTATTCTCATGTAATGAATTTACTTCCAATAGTTTAAAGAGGGTTATTCTATTTTAAAGTTTAACGTTAAAACGTCAATTTACTTTTTCCGGTACCTAATAAAAGAAAAATTATAAAATAATTATTAATTATTATATAATTCCAGCAAAAACAGTTGGTCTAGTGAACAACCAAGAAGACGAGTCGTTGCACGAGAATCGCATAAACAGTACGAGGAAAGAATGCATTTACCGTCCCCCGGAAACGAACAGGGATCACTGTCCGGATCCGGATGTCAAGTACATCCTGTACAACGACGGCAAGCGACAGGTGATCGACTACACGCAAACAGATTGGCTCAGGCAGAGCATCTGGGACCCGCTCAAGGAGGACATTATGATCGTGCACGGTTATGCCGGAGGTGATGACACATTGCCCATTGTCGTTTTGAGGGATGGTACACGCATAATTATATCCGTCAGCTTTTCGATTTTCTAAAAACGTAAAATTACAGCTTACATCCAGAACGGCAGTTATAACGTGTGGATGGTAGATTGGGGAGCACTTTGCGAACCCCCTTGCTACAGAGCGGGCGTCAACAATTTAAGAGCAGTGGCCAGATGCACCGGAGAACTTCTGTCCTCACTCAGGACGGCGGGTCTGAGTACCAACAAATTGTCGTGTGTCGGACACTCTTTAGGTGCTCAATTTTATATTTACATCAATAGTTCTATGTAACTCTATTTTGATTTAGGTGCCCACATATGTGGAATGATATCCCGATACGTGACCTTCAGGTTGCACAGGATAATCGGGTTGGACCCAGCCAGACCGCTGGTCACTCCGGACCTTAAACTGAACAGTGGTGATGCGAATGCGGTGCACGTGTTGCACACGAACGCTGGACACTACGGTGAAAGGGATCGAGGTGGACACGTGGACTTTTGCATTAATGGTGGACGAGTACAACCATTTTGCGAATCTAGCGACCGTAATTTACCTTGTACACTTCCATTTTTGTATATTTATGTATGTTTTTGTAGTGGATGAACAATTGTGCAGCCACGTTTGGTCCATTTGTTACATGGCAGAGAGTATTCATCCAGGAAGGGCGAGGCGGGCAGAACCGTGTTCTAGGAGGTGTCCTTCGGGGCCCAGACCTGGAATACGAGTCGGACATCCTATTATGATGGGTCAATATACTCCTCTTTAGTAAGTGAAATAAAATGAATTAACAATTTTTCTTTATTTACAAAGAACAAAATTTTAATATTACTATGTTTTTAGTGCATCAGGATCTTATTGCGTTCATGATGGTGATTATCCTCCTTACTGTCCCAAATTTGTAGGAGATATCGGAGATAAAAGATGCTGTTTGAAAAGTCCTGATATTCATCCTCCAAATTATGATGATTTATAATTTTTAATTATAATCATATTAGTACTTACGTATGTTAATACTAATACTAAATAAAAGACTGTTCTTAATTTATAAGTGTTTTATTATTGGTATAAATTTTGGTTTATTCCATGTGACTTAGATTAATCTATACCAAAAGGCATTTTATCTGAAGTTCTAGTATAGAAAATTCCTTTGATTCTGAAAAAAGCAAATTATAATTTTATAAGTAATTATAATTATTTAACCTTACCCATGATCGACATATTCACCCATTGTAACAATTTTATTACCATCACAAATAGATGGAGGAAAATATAGAACATTTTCACATTCTCTACCTAAAAATCTCGTTTTATTCCTGATACTTTCAGCAAAATACAGTCCAGCCAGGAGGTGACTGCATAATGGAGGATCTGAAATGATAATTATTTTTTCATCACTCATAATAGGATGGTTATTAAAATTTACAGTTAAAATTGTTGCAAAAGGGTTGAATTACTCCACCGTTGACATAAAAGTCGACATCACCAGAAGGTTCGATTTTTCCAAAAAAACCAGCACTGGTATGAATGACATCGACGAACTTTGCATCAGTTTTGTCCAGTTTCCAATCGTTTTTTAATGTTGCAAAAAAAGGAAGAGCTGGATCCAAACCTAAACTTATCAATTACAATAGTTACAAAAGATATAAAGAAAATAGAAAACATAGATCCAGTGGTCTAATTTTAAAAAAGAGTTTAAAGAGTTTTTGCCCAATACGTTTCACTTTATCTTATCTAAGTGAGTTTATGAAGGACGAACCATTGTCTTAAAAGAGGCAGGACTTGTTGATATTGCCTAGTTTCTCATCAACTTCTAGTCTTATATAATTTACAGCTACCATATTTAGATTTTGTATTTTGTCCAGTTATTGGAATGTTCTTGTGGGCAAATAAATGGTTATAATTTAATATCATTATTTTATAGGTAATTTCAATCCTCAGCAATTTATCCAAGAAATTATTGAACCCATTTAGTGTTATATTGTTTCCAACATTCGGATATAAATTTATTGCCATCACAAGTAATATATTCTGATTTATCAATATCATGACTACTGTGGAGGTTTAAAAAATGATACAATTGTTTGTCTTAATTGTAAAAAATCAGTGAATATTAATTAACCTCTGGATTTTTGTGTTCTATTTTATAAATTATTGAATATAGTTTTGTATAGTTTTATATTTGTTTTTTTTCTTTGGGTATTTTACCGGTGATCCTGTAAAACGAAAGACCTGTTGTCCTCTGGACGTGGGCGCCGGCGAATCCGACAATATGCGCCCCAAGACTGAACCCCACCAAGTGCACCAACCCCGGATGGATTCCGAGGGGCATCAGACTGACCGCCAACACCGCCAAACATTGGCCCACGTGCCACGTGTTTAAATAAGCGGTCGCGTAACACGGCACCGATGCCAAGCTCGCCCAGTCCACTGAAATTCACCACATTAATCGAATAATCATCCCCTTATACGTACGGATCGATTGGTTTCAATTATGAGAGGCATATCAAGAATTCGAATTACCAATTGATGAAATCGATTAAATTCTTTTACGTTTAAGAAGTTTCCAAACCGCCTAATTTCAGTAAAATATACTAATTAAGTTTCACAACAACATAATTAATTAACAAAAATATTCATTTCTACAAACTAGTCTTAATATCGCAAGAACAAGTGTCGAAACGTGGCTGAATATGAATAATAGCACTTAAAGTCGAACTAGAACGTTAATTACCAATAATTACATTAACTCCGATTTCTTGGTAAGCGGCAGTGACATTCCTCGTAGCCGAATCGATTTTCAGTCCTCCATAGCCGTGTACCACGATTTTCAGCGGTTTCAAATGATCGAAATCGTACGGAAAAACCGGATTGTATGGATCGATTTTGTACAAATAAGTTTGGCTTCCTCGTCGCATCGAAAGGATGAAGTTTATCCATTTCGGTTTGCACTGTTCCAAGAACACCAAAGGACATTCTCCGAACGTCAACTCCAAACATCGCAAACCGTTTATTTGTACTAAAATATGCATGCAACATTAACGGCGATATAAAGTAATAAAAATAAAACACTTACAAGTTAATAAAACTGCAACGAGAAAATTAAATATGCGCATAATCAACTGTCATTATCAAGCACTGATCTCGATTACACTTCTCTTATCACACTACTGCTGGTTTTTGGGGCCGATATTAACAGCACACTTGAAAATATGTGAATACCGTAAAACAAGTTCCATCTAATTGTTTAGTTTACGTTTTTTCTTCCAGTACGACATACACAAAGTACATTGGAAGAGTGAATATAATATTAAAAAAAGAAAGTTTGGTGACAGAATAGTTCAGGTTGGGTGTTGGAAGCAGACTTTTTTGTATTCAAAGGGTGTTTGTTTATTTAGGAAAGTTATTGTGAAATATTGGTTTTTTATTGTATAATAGATTTGTCATTAGTTAATTGTTGTTATTTAACAATTTTTATTATGAAATTGCTGCGGATTGATGAAAAATGTTATTGATTATTCAATAGACTTAATTTTTTAAATATTTTTGTCTTTCGTAACTTTATTTCTATACTTGAAAGTATAATTTGTTATATACCCGGTAGAATTTATATTTTTATTTTTTTATATATATTTATCCGATTAGAATTTTCATAATTATTTATGTTAAACTTAATAAAGTAAATTAAAGACATTATTTTAAAATAATACATAAGTTTTAGGACATAAATTAATGATGTGATACTAGTTTAAATAAGTTCACTTTTTTTGTGAAGTATCTATTTCTGTTATAAAATTTTTAACAAAACTAATAAAATAACAACTTTTTAATTTTCTCTATAATTTGTGTCATACATAATAAATTACCTCAAAGACAGGATTTCATTCAAGATATTAATAGATGTTAGAATTTTCACAATTATTTATGTTAAATGTAATAAACTGAATTAAAGACATTATTTTCAACTAAAACATAGGTTTTACGACATAAATTAATGATGTGATACTAGTTTAAACAAATTCACTTTTTTGTACCTCTTTTTGTAATAAAATTTATTAACAAAACTGATAAAATAACAAGATTTTAATTTATGTCATACATAATAAATTACATCAAAGACAGGATTTCATTCAAGATATTAATAGTTATTAGAATAAATAAATTTAATAAATAGTAGTTAGAGGGAAGAAAAATATAATTGATTATTATTTTTACTAATTGAATATCTATTTCCTGATGAAGAAATTATTAAAACTCCAATATAAATGTTAATTATGTTTTAATTTTCTCATTTAATTATCATAAACATAATAAATGAAATTTAAAACAAGTTAACAGAGATATTAGATGTGTTTATTTATAAAACAATGAATAAATTAATAAATGATAGTAAGTTGTATTAAAAATATCCACTGATTACTCAATGTTTTTTGTGACTAATGTTTTAATTTTTTTGTAGTTTGTTAAATATCCGATAGAATGTTTTCATTTTTCCAATTATTTACAATAAACGTAATAAAATAAATTAAAGACATCACTTGAAATTTATACATATGTTTTAGGATATAAAACAATCATATGATTAATATGAATGAATGAAATACTTATTTTTTAAGGTACTTTTTCACTTTTGAAAAGTATCTATTTCTGGTGTAAAATTTATTAAAAAAAAACTAATAAAATAACAATATTTAAATTTTCTCTACAATTTATCTCAAATATAATAAATTGAATTAAAGCCACCATTTCAATCAAGATAATTAATAGTCATTAGAAGAAACAATTCATAAAACAATGAACACATTAATACGGTAATAACAGTAAGATAAATGGAAATATTATTTACTATTCTTTGTAGTTGGTAATCAACTTTTATTATATTTTTCTTCTCGTCATTCCAAGAGAATGTTTAATTCAGAAAGTACAAATTATATTTATATATGAGTTTAATTTTCTCATATAAATACTATAAAGACACCACATCAAATTAATTAATATACTTAAAAACTATCTATTTATAAAACAATAAATAAATTTAAAAATAGTAGTTAGATAGAAGAAAAATATAATTGAATATTATTTTTACTAATTGAATATCTATTTTATGAAGAAGAAATTCTTAAAATTCCAATATAAATGTTAATTATGTTTTAATTTTCTCAATTAATTATCATAAACATTATAAATTAAATTTAAAACAAGTTAACTAACAGTTATTAGATGTATTTAGTTATAAAACAATGAATAAATTAATAAATAATAGTAAGTTGTATTAAAAATATCACTGATTAATATGTTTTTGCGATCTTTTAATCTTTTTTGTTGTTATTTCATTAAAATATTAATTAGTGGAAGTACAAGTTGTTAAAATTCCCTTAAAAATATTAATTAGTTTTAATTTCTCTTTTAATTATATAGGCACAAGTAATTAAACTTAAGTTATCACATTAATTTAATTAATACATATTAAAATTATAAAACAATTAATAAACTAATATATAATATGGATGAAAAATATTAAATACTATTTAATATATTTTACAATTACATTATTAAACTTCTTTTTCGGTTTTCTCAATTAAATATTTATTTCTATAAGTAGAAACTTTTAAAACTTAATTAAGTATTAATTATCTCGTTTAATTATTACAAACAGAATAAATATTTATTAAAAGTAAAAAACAATTAATAAACTAATAAATAATAAGAATATGAATTAAAAATAATTAAATATTTAATTGTATAAGTAGTAACTTTTAAAACTTTAATTAAATCATTAATTAGGTATTAATTACGTCGTTTATTTATCACTAATAGAATAAATAAATTAAATTTAAAATATCATTTCAAGTTAATTAATAGTTATTAGAATATAAAATAATGAATAAATTCATAAATAAAACTAAGATGGATGAAAAATATTATTAACTATTCAACGTACTATATAATATATATAAATATCTATTTCTAGAATTGCAGACTCCTATAGAAAAGTTAATTAGGTGTTAATTTTCTCATTTAATTGCCATAAAAATAATAAATTAAATTGACATTCTTTCAAATTAATTTGTAAATATTAGAAGTTTTTATTTATTAGATAGTTAATAAATTGATAAAGAAAAGTAGGGTGAGTAAAAAATATAATCGATTATTTATACTTACATATATACTCGTTTTTAGTAGATTATTTTTTAGAAGTAGAAGTGTTGAAAGTCCAATAACAATATAAAAAATAAAAAATTAATAAAATTAAATTTAAAGCACTATTTAAAATTAATTAATAGATATTTTTAAGTATGTATTCACAAAATAATCAATAAATTAATAAGATAATTGAAGATTATATCATTGATAATTCAATGTACTTTGTGATTTTTGTATTAAAATAAATATTCCTGAAAGTACAGTTAGAGATATAACTCTAATAAGTATAATTTTCAGTTATTGACAATTCCTTATTAAGGGATTATTTATGAAACAATGAATAAACAAACAAATAAATAAATAAAAGTAAGAACTAACGAAACCAGATCAAAACCATTCGAACACTAAAACTTAACAGCCTTGTAATTAATCCCGCAACATTTTCTAACCATTACCACATTTCCATGCAAATCGTAAATTGGCAAAGCGACAATGGTTTTGCAAAAACCATTCGAACTGTAACCGAGTTTGGTTCATGAACTGGAATCCTGATCTTTTCTGTTTCGGTTTGGATTCCTGCAAACTAACACATCCAATTTTGCCTCGGTTTAACATGAAACTAACAGTAACCGTCCGTTCTAGTATGTAACACACACGGTTTGAATATCGATGATGCTAGTGATTGTGACTTGTATGTTTAATGTGCGAGCGTTTTTAATAGTTTGTAATAACGATTTAGTGGTTCACCGAAAATTGTGACAACATGTTGGAAATTTTTTGAGTTTTGACATCCCATTTAAAATATGTATGCGGTTTTGGTTGTTCTCGCCGGTTTGATGCAACGTAAGTTTTATGTTTTATGTTCTATTGTGTGGACTTTTAAGGATCGTGTAGTGCTGGTGTGTTTATTTTAATTGGCCACTTGTTATTCAGGTCGACTTATTCAAATTATTTGTTCATGAATTTTCTCAAAATTTTTCAGATGTTGTGTCGCAGTCTGAGTTAATGCCTATGTATGATCCATTCCAACAAGCGCCTTTGTATGATTATTCGTATCCGGTGACAAATCCTGGTCTCAGACAATCAGTTATCACCCTCGGAGCTTGCAGAATCGTCATAGATCCGTAAGTAATTATTTCTAACACTAATTAGTTAGTTTACAAGTTGTTTTTTTAAGAATTTGTCCTGATCCGGATGTAACTTTCTTCTTGTACACGAAAGAAGCACCTGAAACTCCGGTACAAGTCACAGTTGGCTCAGAATGGACGTCGAATTTGGGTGACACTTACTTTAATCCTGAACATCCAACAAAAATTATCGTACATGGCTACAACTCTAATATGCACCTGACTGCTTTAACCGAAATCAGAAAAGGTATTTTCCTTCGCTCACAACTAAATTTGTATTAAATTGACCATTTTTGTAGAATATTTAAAGACCAAGGACTACAACATCTTCACGGTTGATTGGGGTCCTTTGGCGATGGGTCCTTGTTATCCTGGAGCTGTATTTAATGCCAGACACGTGGGAACCTGCGCAGCCCAACTTGTAAGACAAATTAGAAACGCCGGCGCCGAAGACATTCACATCATCGGCTTCAGCTTAGGTAATTTGGTGAATATAAAAGTGAATTTTGTCTATCACCAATTTTAGGGGCGCACGTGACGAATTTCATGGCGGTCGCACTCCGACCATATTTAATCCCGAGGATCACAGGCTTGGATCCGGCTTTGCCCGGATTTATAACGATGAACAACGACGACAAACTGGACAGGACCGATGCTAAATTCGTGGACGTCTACCACACCAATGCGTTCGTTCAAGGAAAGGTTGAGAACAGCGGACACGTGGATTTTTTCATCAACGGCGGCGTAATACAACCAGGATGTTGGGCCGAAAATCGTTTTTTCGCCTGCAACCATCATAGAGCACCGCTGTACTTTGCGGAGTCCATAAACACCCCGAGGGGATTTTGGGGTTGGCCTTGTCCCAACTACCTTCAATACTTATTGGGCCGGTGTCCTCCGATTGATCCCCAAATATTAATGGGGGAGTTGGTGAATCAAACTGCGACGGGCACTTATCTGGTGATTACTGAGTCCGTTTCGCCGTTTGCTGTGGGAAAATATACGGGACCGGCCATAGAAATATTCTTGAAGATGTCGGAGAAAAATCGGGTGGCTGTTCTGAACAATTACAACAAGCAGATCATGGAATATGTTGAAGACGATTTGAAGATGGACGAAAGGAACAAACACGAGATCATGAACCAACTGAATCAAGATTTTGCAGATAGTTTGTTTAGAATGGATTTTAATTATACAGACGTTGAAAGTATTGTTGGCTTATGAAAGACATTTATTTCATTGCCTTTTTTGATATTTGTTTAATACTATTGTGTGATACATTTGAATATATTTATTTATTTGATGACTAAACTATTGTATGAAAATTTTAAATTTGCATTTTGTTTAAAGAATGTAGGTTGGATGATTTGTGGTAGCATTAACTGTTATTTATGAAATATTATATTAATTATTTATTTTAATGTTATTAAGTTGTTTTGTTAAAAGTTTATTGAACGAATAAAGAGTACAAATTATTAAATTATTATATTTTATTATTAAAATTAACATATCTTTAATTATACCATTTAATAAACTTAATAGATTGGTAAAATTAACTAAAACTACAAATTTAATGAAAATATATTATTATATATTAATTAATTAATTTGCTGATACACTTTTAAAAATAAAATGTACGAGTTATTAAAATAATCATAATTATTAAACTGAAATAAAATAAAAAAATCAAAATTATTAAATAAAATTAATAGACTAGCAAAGTGAATATTAATAAATATGTAATTAATTTTTTTGAGAAAAAATTATTGATAAAATATAAAATTGTCATATTTTATTATTAAACAACAAAATAAATATTTATTTGACAACTATTATCTAAAACTACAAACTTCATCATTTGTTTTCAACACTAATACTGAAAGCCTATTTTCAATTAATGATGTATTTGTAAATTATGAAAAAATATAAAATTATCATTTATTATTATTTTATTATTATATTTAAACTAATACAATAGGACAGATAGTATCTTCGACGAGAAACCATTAATTCATATTGACATCAAATTAGTAAAATTAAATATTAATTATCTAACTACAAATTAAATGAAAATTATATGTGTAATAATAAAACATTAGTTTAAGTAATTATTTTAGTAAGATTACATTATATAGGGGAAAGTTTATTGGAAAAATATAGTATCAAAATTATGGAATAATTATTATTATACTATAAAAGTATTTGTTTGATACCATCGATTAAAATTAACACAGTAAAAAAATTAACTAATAATTAAAAATACAAATTAAATAAACATTTCAAATATGAATAATAATAAACTATTTAAATTAAATTATTTATTTTAATAAAATTAAAAGTTTTGTAAAAAGTTCTCGAAAAAATTGATTATTAGTTATCTAAAACTACAAATTTAATCATTTGTTTTCATCACTAACACTGAAAACCCATTTTAAATTAATAAGGTATCTGTAAACTATAAATAAAATAATAAAATTGTCATTTATTTTTCTTTTGTTATCAAAGTAACATAATCAAACTAATTTGATCAAAACCAAACTATAACCAGAAAACATACATTTAATTGATAAGAATTGTTAGATTAATTGAAAATTATTTAAAAATGTTAAAGTTTCCACATTTTTAATATTAGTTTTCAATATTTTACTTAATTGTCTACACATTTCAATAAACTCCAAATTGTTAGTTATCTAATTAGTAATTAAAAAGATTATTCCCAATTTGTTCTATAAATTTTTGATTATCAATTTAGCAAAAGAAACCTTTTGAATGAATCTTGTTTCACCTAAATTTATAAAAACAAATTCATTAGATCTACAGATAATATCGTCGACTAAAAAGCATTAAATCTTACTGGCAACAGATTAGTAAAATTAAATATTAATTATCTAACTACAAATTAAATGAAAATTATATGTGTAATGATAAAATTTTATTTTAAGTATTTATTTTAATGAAATTAAATTATATAAGGAAAGATATAAAGTACATACTATCAAATTATCGTACTTTACTACTAAGCTATAAAAGTATTTGTTTGATACCATCGAATAAATTTTACACAGTAGAAAAATTAACTATTAATTAAAACTACAAATTAAATGAATATTTCAAATATGAATAATTTTATTTTTATTTATTATTATTTATTTTAATGAATTTAAAAAATTTGTGAAAAGTTCAGAAGAAAAATAAAAAGTACAATTTGTTAAAATTATTGTATTTAACAATTATACGACAAATTAATATTGATTGATTAATAAAATTAATTATTAATTATCTAAAACTACAAATTAAATGAATATTTCATATATAAATAATTGTAAAAGCTCATTTATATATTTTAATTATATTATATTAAAATATAAATTATTAAAATGAGCTTGAAATATGAACAATTATAAGTAAATTGAATTATTTATTTAATGAAATTAACAAATTTGTGAAAAATTTATCGGAAAAATATAAAGTACAATTTGTTAAAATTGTTGTAATTATCAATTCTACAACAAATTAAATGAATATTTTATATATAAATAATTGTAAAAACTCATCTTAATTATCTATTTTAATTATATTATAAAAAAATATAAATTATTAAAATTGTCATAATTTATTATTAATCTATAAACATATTTATATAATTGACACCATTGAATAGAAATAACAGATTGTATATTTATCCATTAATTAAATAAAACTTCAAATTAAATAAAAATTTTATTAGCTCCATTGAAAATACCTATAAGTCGTAAAAAGTTCCCCTCTGATAACTTTTGAAGGAAACAAACTATCGACCTCCAATAAAATTGTATAAAATGTTGGCAAATTAACTTTTGCCACAATGCTGAAATGTTCCAAATTACCCAGTATTATATGGGTATAACTAGCTATTTGTTTATGTGAAAAGTATTTTTAATTTTTATTTAATTGTATTTTATTGGTTAAAATAAGGTGAGTAGTTATAGAGTTATGAACAATTTATTTAACGTATTAGTTACATTTCAAAAAAGATATTTCTGAAAAATTTGATATTTCTAAAAAATTGGCATTACTGGTCAATATTTACGTTACAGAAGACACTTTTAATGTTTTTTGAATTGTTAAATAAATAAATATTTATTTAATTAACACCATTCAATACAGATAAAGTAAACTATTAAGTAACTAATAGCATAAATTAAATGTAAATTTCACATTTCCATTGAACAAAAGTGCTAAATTAAATTAATGGAATTTTTTGTTCAATATAAAATTGAAAATTCGGAATAAATTAAACAGTATCAGAAATATTACAGTGTCACTTCGATATGACATTCGTTCCGGCATAAATGTGGGTCATATTTGTACATTTCTCTGTATCATAAGCAGGAAAGTAATTACAATAATCTAAATGGCACTTAAGTTCTGAATTTCAATTCCTGTTTAGCATAATTCGCTCGTTTCCGAAATCAAAATTATAACCGAATTATGATAAATTCGTTCTGGTAAATTTTTTAACCGTCACAGTTAATCCCTAAAATTACTTAAAACTCGCACATTTCTCAATTTTCAGATTAATCGTTGTCGGATGTTTCGCAACTACATTATGTGGATTTGTTATGTGCTTAATTTGTACATATTTTCTGGTATGTACTGAACTTTATAATAATAAATAATAACATGTTTGTACGTGGGGATTACAGTTTTAGGTGTGATTTGTGTAAATGGTGAAATAAGCAATTATACTGAATATCTTATCGAAAAATATCCAGGATACGGAACTGAGTTTTTATTTTTTCCTGATAAAGATGGCAATTTAATAAAAGGATACATAGATACAAATTCAGGAATAAGGGCAAGAGCTGCAGGAACTGAAGATATTGAAAGTTCTGTTTCTTTTATGCTTTACACCAGGTTCAGTTTATAATATTTTTTCCATTTTAAACCAAAAGAAAATACTAAAAACACAGTGAAAATTATACCACATATTATATACGAGTATTAATTTGATTCGAATATTTTCAGAGATGTTCCCGGTGGCACAATGATCAAAACAAGATTGCAGCTGGCAAAATCTAGCTTCAAAGCCACAAGAAAGACAAAATTCGTGACTCACGGTTGGTTATCGAGTGGATTTTCGGACACTTGTCTGACGATCAAGAACGCCTATTTAGATCAGTCTGATTTAAACGTCATCGTCTTCGATTGGGGTAAAATCGCCGACAACGTGATCTATTTAGTACCGATGCAGTCAGTGCCACTAATAGCGAAATACGTCAGTGAATTTTTCAACTATTTGATCGACAATTACGACGTTAATTTGGAAGACGTGCATTTCATCGGTCACAGTTTGGGCGCTCACATCAGCGGACACGCCGCCCGCAGGATCAGGAAGGGAAAAATCGGAAGAGTGACCGGTTTGGATCCGGCTCTTCCGGGTTTCGCTAAACCGGCCACGGTTCCGGGTGGCACTCTGATGAAGTCTGACGCTCAGTTTGTGGACGTGATTCACACGTGCATGGGCGTCCTGGGCGTCGACTATCCGATTGGGCACGCCGACTTCTATCCCAACGGCGGATGTCCACCGCAACCCGGATGTGCTAGCGTGATGGCTGAAGTAAATGCATTTTAAACGTGATATTTTATTGTTTGTAAGTCATATTTTGTAGGTGATTGAGGCTTGCAGCCATGGTAGAAGTTGGCAATACTTCGCAAATAGTATAAACGATACGATGCCGTTTTTGGCGCAACATTGTCAATCGTACGATGATTTTGTTAGGGGGCAAAACTGTTATGGGGATGCGATTCCAATGGGAGATCCGGTCCCGGAAAGTGCCAGAGGAGTTTACTTTCTAAGAACCAATCTAACTTGGCCAATAAATTAAATTATTTAAGCAATAAAAATTTTCAAAAAAAAAATAATAAAATTTTAAAACTCAGTTGTCTTTGTTCGGTTCTAATATATGATAACATATCAATAAAAAATAGAAAAGATTATATTAATAGTGATTAATATGGGAACATAAGTGTCTAGATAAGTTATCAAACTTAATTATAAACATAATTAAAAAACAAATAATTGATAACCAATGCTATATAATGCAACGGAAAAATTGTTCTTCAGTAGTATCAAATATTTGAATATACAAATCAGCATCATAAAAACTGTAAATACATATAACAACATAATAAATTAATTTAACAACATTTAACATAAGTAAAGTTGCAGAAAAAATGAGTCCACGTTTATTACTTTATTTTACCGCGTTTATTGTGTTTCTAACTGACGTTTACCAAGCTAAGATAGGTAAATACAGTGAATTATAATTGTTCATTTATTTGGAAATAAATTCTAATGACAGTTGTGTTAAATACTTGAACGTGGTCAAACTTAAGTAGTTTAAAGTGTTTTTAAATGTCTGGTAAGTTTAATTGAATTTGTCGCATCGTACAAGTATTGATGAGTAAATTTAGTAACGTTGAATTCACGTACTTGGACTTTCGACTACACACACACACATACACTAGACGGTTAATTTAAATATTAGTCTTGCTTATCTTTTGGTTAATAAATTATTATTAGAATATTATTTACAATATGGTTACCCAAATATTAAACTATGGTTATGACTATAATTATAAAGAAAAAATTGATTTTTTCCAGTGTATAACCAAGAATTTTATTTAACTCTTCCGCCAGTCGATTATGATTTAGCTAACGCCACAAAATCCGATGTTTTTTATCGACTGTTTGTAAATACAACAGACCAAGGAACTTATTTAACAGAAGACAATTTAGATGACATAACACTTAACACTGAACTGCCTACGGTTTTGTTGATCCACGGTTGGACCACCGATGACACTTCGCCATGGTATGCTCCGTTAAAAGACGCCTTTTTTAAAAAAGGATCATATAACGTTCTATATGTGAATTGGAACAAAGCTGGAAATTTATCTTACGACGTATCTTGTGCCAACACAAAACCAGTCGGTTTGTACATGGCGGAATTCTTGATCAAAAGCAAAATTCAACCTGAAAAAATTCATTTAATTGGTAAGAATTGCTGGGTAAATTTTAAATCTTCTAAAAACACAGAGGGATATTTTAGGACATTCGTTGGGTTCACATTTAACATCTTGGATCGGAAAGTATTATTTTAAACTGACGTCAAACAAAATCGGGAGGATAACCGCTTTGGATCCAGCAGGTCCGAAATTCCAAAATCCTTTGATGACTCCTGATCTCAGATTGTGTGAAACTGATGCAGAATTTGTTGATGTTATCCATACTGATATTCAGTGGTATGGATATACATTACCTATCGGAGACGTGGATTTTTATCCTAATAATGGTGGAAAGCAACCTGGTTGTCCTAGTCGCCTTGTAGACGGTAAAAGTAAAAAGAAAACATTATACGAAGCTGTCAACTATTATTAATGGTTTTTAGATAATTGTAGTCATGCCAGATCAACCTTGTATTTCATAGAATCTGTGCTAACTGAAGTTGTGGCAAAAGAATGTAATGTTACAGTGAGTGGATTTGAAGTGGACGTCAAAGAAATTGCAGAAGGTCAAAAAACATTATTTGGATTGAATGTCGATCAAAAATCTAGGGGATCATTTGTTTTCACCACCAATTCTGAAAGCCCATTTTTAATTAATGATGTATCTGTAAACTAATAAAAAATATTATCAAGGAACCACATGTTTGTCAGCTAGTGTACCTTATAACTTATTGATATTACACTTGAATTTCAATATAATCCGTTTTTATATATTTTTTTTTATTTATTGAACAGTCAAAAGTAAAGCAACCTTGTTATAAATCATTTAATTTTAGTTTGTGTTTTGTAGTTTATACATACAGTGGGTAGTTAATACTAAGTAAAGTTAGAAAAAAATGACTGCAGGACCAGTTTTGTCGAATGATCTTAAAAATTTTAATGTTTTCAATTACAGATTAGGACTAGAACTTATTTTAATTGCTTCGCAATTAAATTTAAATCTAAATATTATGTCAAGAACAATTCGAGTCTTTAACATCAGAGGAATTGCAGCAGAACTTCCTAAACCAGGACGACTGAGGAAAACTATCAATACTGAAGATAGGAGGATTGTTAAGGGCATCCAAAAGCTATCTGAATACAACTGCTGAAGATATTAAGACTGAATATTTATATTTGGGAGTGTACATCAGTGATATAAGACGTAGGCTAAGGTAAAATAATTCATATGGAAAATGGCCCTTTAAAAAATCTTTCATTTCAAGAAAAAATAGAGCTGCCAGAATCCAGTTTGGGACCACTTATACTGATCTGAAAAAAGTGAAAAACCATATTGTTTTCTGATAAAAGTAAATTTCATTTAATTTCATCAGATAAAATTCGATGGATTATACATCCAATCAACAAAATACACTAAAGTAACATTTAAGAATGGGGTAGATGAATAATGGTGTGGGGCTCATTTTCTGGGGTAGGAATGGGACGACTGCTGCCGTATGATGAGGAAAATATTCCTTTGTCGTCGATTTTTTTGTTTCCAATTATGTAGATCTTATGAACTGGCCAAGCCAAAGTTCAGATCTAAACCCTATAAAAAATATGTACGATATGATTGATTTTAAAATGAGGAAAGCTCACTCAGGCAAATATCAAAACTCAGAGGAATTGTTTAAAGCTATTAATATTATTTGCAATACTATTTCTAAGCAAGAGATTGATAATAAAAAATAATAGATATGCCACGAAAAATTAATAAAAAATATTAAAAACCTATTAATTTTATTTTGTTGCTGGACTTTTGACTTATTTTTTAATACTACGGTGTCCATCTTATTTATTTTAAATCAAATATATATAGCGGATAAAAGGTAAATCTAAATATTGTTTTAAATTTAATATTTATTTTAATTTAAATATAAAAATGTGTTTAAAATTTCTTATTAAAAATAAATATGTTGCTTTACTTATGACAGGTACTGTATTTTAAGTAAGACAATCAAACTACTTTGATCAAAAACAAAATATAACCAGAAATATAAATAAATTATCTAAAAACACCAAAGACATTTCAGAACATTCGTTGGGTTTAAAGTTGATGTCTGGGATTGGAAAACATTATTTCAAACTGACATTAGATTATTAAAATTACAATAAATATTAATTATCTAAATTTAAATTAAATGAAAATTACGTATGTAATAATAAAAACTTATTTTAAATATTTATTTTAATTAGTTTAAACAATATTGGAAAAGGTTTATTGGAAAAATAAAAAGAACAAATTATTAAAATTATCATATTTTATTTTTCAAACTGCAAAATAAAAATTTATTCAATTGTTAAAGTTGAATAAAATTAACCATTTGATAAAATTAACTATTAATTAACTAACTACAAATTAAATAAGAATAACATATGAATGATGGTAAAAAAAGAATTTATTTTAACGAGATTAATTATATATTTTGAAAAATTAATTTATTCAATTCAATTAAAATTTAGTATTAAGAGTATATTTTTAATATTACTGAATTTATTTGTTAATAGTTAAATAGTTAA
Organism: Aethina tumida; assembly: GCF_024364675.1. Lineage (NCBI taxonomy): Eukaryota > Metazoa > Arthropoda > Insecta > Coleoptera > Nitidulidae > Aethina > Aethina tumida. Next base: position 11,694,882 of record NC_065439.1, read on the forward strand.
AAGTATAACAGTCAAATTAAATATTTATTTATTATTTATAAATAATTAATTAACTTATTATATAAAAAATTTATTACCACCACTGAAAAATATCCAGAATCGAACTGTGTTTTTCTTTCCTTATAAAAATGGCAACCTATTAAAAGAATATATAGATACAATATCAGGAATAATCTAAAAGGGTGCAGGAATTGAAGATATTGAAAGTTCTGTTACTTTTATGCTCTACACCAGGTTTAGTTTATGATATTTTTTTCATTTTAAGCAATAAGAAAATATTAAAAACACGAAGAGAAAATATATTATTATTATTCATTAATTTAAGTGGAATATTTTCGGAGATGTTCCCGGTGGCGCAATGATCAAAACAAGACTGTAACTAGCAAAATCTAGCTCCAAACCCGAATCAAGAATATTAAATCAACTCGATTTAAATGTTATCATCATCGATTGAGATAAAATCACCAACAATATGTTTTACTCTCCACCGCAATGTCTAGGCATAATTTAGTTTTTGGTTTAAAACAATGTGGTCAAGGGTCAATTAATTGCTATGTATATAATAATACGACTACATTATCATTATTTCGGTTTACAACCAACTGTAAATTTTAAACATGTGTTTATTTCCATTAAAATGAAACCAAAAATTCCTATGTTGACATTTTTTTATTCTCCTTACAAAAAGTCACCTTTAATTTTATTCCTACAAGCCAGAATAGTGCTAATTAACCATGTAGAACATATTTAACTAAAGAAAAAATGATAAGGGCAGTGGCTCTTCAGGAGTGTCTCATGAATCAATCTCAGGTTGTGGTGGAAATAGGCACTATTCAAAGCGTGATTTCATCACTCTATGTACATAGAGTGATGTACAATATAGAGAAAAGGAAGATGGGAGCGAAAGGTACCGGAGTCGCGTTCGTATTATAATACCTGTGTACGACTGTTTTCTGCAATTTACTTTTCTGCACGAAGACACCCTATTATGACGATACCAGAACTACAAACAATCCACGTAGTTGTCGACATTTGAATGTTCAACTGCTCTCATGTGAAAATCGAGGAGTTCGACTTTTGTGGGCACAGGAACATTTATCCTGTCTCTAGAAGTGCGCGTGTGCAGAGTGGCAAACAATACAAACCGCCTTCGCAGGAGTGCACTCTTTTAGTTATAGTCTGGGGATGAATCAGTATCGGAGGAAGTACCTACCACATTTTGTTGGAGAACAACAATATTGGTGTGTTACAATGGCCAGTACAGTCTCCAGACTGAACCCCATGAAGCTCTTGTGGGACATGGTTCAAAGAAGGGTTCTTCATTTGGAAAAGCCAAGAGACAACAGAAGAACTCTTTTATTAACGCTTCACGATGCTTGGACTGAGATTTCTGAACAGAACATCTATAATTTAATTCTGAGCATACCCAAACGATGCAGAGAAGTTGTCACGAATCGAGAAGGTCATACAAGTTATTAAATCATGGTTTTGTTAAATTTTATAATTTGGAAATGATTTTTAGTTTTCATATATTTCCACATATTTATAAAATATTCGTTTTCTTAAATAAACTTTTGTTAGCAGCTTTTTCATTTGTTATACTACTCAATTTTGTGTATTCATATTCAAATTAATTAATGTTTGATGTTTAAATTAAAATTATCGTATACAGTAGGAAAAACGTTTGACACGTCTGAATCTAGAGAGAGACATCATGTTCGACAGAGACAGCAGAAGCCCCGTAGTGGGAGACTTACTGTCTCTATCGTACGTCATGTCTCTGTCAAGATTCAGATAGATCAAACTCTTTTGGTACTGTATATTTAAATTATCTCTAGTTATTGCGGTGGTGTGTATTTATTGCCGATACTGTCTGTGACACTGGTTGAGAAATACAATAGCAAATATTTCAAGTATTTAATCGACAATTAAGATGTTAATTTGGAAGACGTCCATCTCATCGATCACAGTTTGAACGCTCAACTTAGCAAACACGCCACCCACAGGATCAGGAGGGGGAAAATATAAGGAGTAACGACTGGATCCGAATGTTCCAGGTTCGCAAAACCGACAACAGTACTGGGTGACACCCTAATGAAATCAGGCGCCCAGTTTGTGGATGTGATTCTCATATATATGGGCGTCCTGGACGTCGACATTTAAAAATTTAGTGATTTGTTTATTCATATTATACGAAAACTTATTGATAAGAAAAATACAAAAGATCATATAAATGGAGAATAGGTTGAATATAAAAAAATAATTGAATAAATAGAATTCAATTAAGTTATCAAACTTAATTATAAACATATTATAAAAAACAAATACCTAGATAACCAATGCTATATAATACAACGGAAAAATCGTTTTTTAGTAGTAGTATATTTCAATAAAATAGAAATTAACATAATAATAAATTAATTTAACAACGTTTAAATAAAGTTAAAAATGACTCGAAGTTTATTATTTTATTTTATCGTGTTTATTGTGTGTCTAACTGACGTTTACCAAGCTAAGATAGGTAAATACAACTGAATTATAATTGTTCATCTATTTGAATAGTAATTCTAATGACAGTTATATTAAATACTTAAATGTTGTTAAGCTTAAATTGTCTAAAGTGATTTTTAATATCAGATAAGTTTAATTAAATTTGTTGTATCGTACAACTATTGATAAGAATTTGGAAGCATTGAATTGACATACTTGGACATTCAACTATACAGATTAAATGTTTAATTTAAATATTAGTCTCATTTATCTTTTGGCTTATAGATTACTATTGCTTATAGATAACTATTACCTACTATTAAAGAATTATTAAGGTGTGCTGTATTATGTGATACTTAATTATTGTGGTTCGCGACTAAAATTATAAAAAAAATTGTTTTTTTCCAGCACATGACAAAGAATTTTATGTTACTCTTTCGCCAGTCGATTATGATTTGGCTAATGCCTCAAAAACCGATGTTTTTTATCGGCTATTTGTGAATAAAACAGACCAAGGAACATATTTAACAGACGACAATTTAGATAACATAACACTTAATACTGAACTGCCCACGATTTTGTTGGTTCATGGTTGGACCTCCGATGACACTACGCCATGGTTTGCTCCATTAAAAGAAGCCCTTTTTAATAAAGGATCATATAATGTTCTGTACGTTAATTGGAACAAAGCTGGAAACTTAACTTATGATGAATCTTGTGCCAACATAAAACCAGTTGGTTTGTACATTGCAGAATTCTTGATCAAATCCAAAATTCCACCTGAAAATATTCATTTAATTGGTAAAAATAACCATGTAAATTTAAAAACTTCTAAAAACACAGATTTTTTAGGACATTCGTTGGGTTCACAGTTGACATCTTGGATTGGAAAGCATTATTTCACACTGACATCAAACAAAATCGGTAGGATATCCGCTTTGGATCCAGCAGGTCCAAAATTTCAAAATCCTTTGATGACTCCTGATCTCAGACTGTGTGAAACTGATGCAGAATTTGTTGATGTTATCCATACTGACGTGCAGTGGTATGGATATACATTACCTATCGGAGACGTGGATTTTTATCCTAATAATGGGGGAATGCAACCTGGCTGTCCTAGTCGACTTATAGATGGTAAAATATAAAAATTAAATCATTTTTCGAGGCTGTCAACTATTATTAATGGTTTTTAGATAATTGTAGCCATGCCAGATCAACCTTGTATTTCATAGAATCTGTGCTAACTGAAGTTGTGGCAAAAGAATGTAATGTTACAGTGTGTGGACTTGAAGTGGATGTCGAAGAAATTGCGGAAGGTCAAAAAGCATTATTCGGAATGAATGTCGATCTGAAATCTAGAGGTTCATTTGCTTACACCTGCAACTCTGAAAGTCCATTTTTAGTTAAAGATATATCTGTAAACTACCAAAAAATATAAAAATTATTAATAAATTTAGTTTTTTTATTTTATTATTACATATATTTGAAGTAACACATTCAAATTAATGAGATCAAAACCAAAAGATGACTAGAAAACGTGTTTTTAAATTTCAAAATCCTTTAACTTTTACTGCGTAAAACTGATGCATAACTTGTCGATATCATCTATAATGACATATATATTACCTACAGGAGATGGCAATTTTTATCCTAATATGGATGGGAAACAACCTAATAGTCCTAGTTGACTCATAGATGGTAAAACACAAAAAAAACATATTATTGGACACTGATAATCTGTGGTGTGTGGCAAAAAATGTAAAGTTACAAATTGAAGGAGACAATAAAAAATTGCAGAATTCAAACCACTATTTGGATCACCATCAACTGTGAAAGGCCATTTTTAATTAATGATGTAACTGTAAACTATCAACAGAATCGTATTAATCACAATAACCAATTAAATAATTTATTGGTTAATGACGTTATAATACTATTCCATAGCGCAGGAAATGAATAATATTAATCCATCAATTACTGATAATGTGAAATTAATTATCATGTAGACATCTATAAATTGACATTAACATGTATTAGCATTAACAAAATGATGCTTAACTGCTTCATAGTTTTCGCTGTTTCCTTCCAAATTTGTAAGTAAATCAGTTTGTGTATTGAAAAGTAATTAACGAGTTCAGTATTTAGGCAGTGGTTTTAATCTGCACAGTTTGATTCGCGAAAGAAGAGCTGCGAAGCCTGAAGATGTAAAGCTGTATCTATTCAACAATAATGTGAAAAACGAATCGCTGAATGATAAACCCAACGACTATTTGGACACTTCAAAACCTACAGTTTTTATTGCCCATGGATACACCCAAAATCCACAACAGCCTTACTTCAGCTCAATGACGGAGGCGTTTTTGAAAAACAACGACGAGTACAACATCATACATGTTGACTGGGAAAAGCCAGCGAGACAGTTTTACATAACTTCGGCGAAAAACACCAAATTAGTTGGTAAGTCAGTATTTTTTCCTTAAACCAAATACCCCAACATCTACTTTTAGGAAACATACTGGCTGATTTTATTGTAAGTCGTAACTTGGATTTGAAAAAACTACACCTTGTTGGACATTCGTTGGGAGCGCATTTAGCAGGCTTCGCTGGTAAAAAACTGCAAGAACTGACGGGCAAAAAAGCCGGAAGGATAACAGGAATCGATCCTGCTGGTCCTTATTTCGTGTCCGATAGCATTACATCTTCAGATCGTTTGTCGAATGAAGATGCGGAAATTGTAATCATCATTCACACCGATTACACGTTGTTTGGTTACAAAAATCCTCTAGGAACATTTGACATTTATGCCAATGGAGGCGATGGTAAACAACCTTTTTGTATCAAAGAGTATGAGAACAGGGCTGGGTCTATGGAAGCATGTAAGGTGTTTATTTGTAGTGAAATTGTGACGATTTAATAGAGTGTTTTTAGCGATTTGTCATCATATGGTTGCTTGTGATTATTTCGCTGAGTTCGTCAATTCGAAGTTTGATTGTAAAATGTGCAATTCCATAGAAGACTACGAAAATGGCAGTTGTAGTGGAAATAATCTTCAAGTATCTTATAATGATATCAATGAACAAGTTACTGGATTGTGCTTTGCCAAAACTAATGAAGAACGTCCATTTTTATAAGATTTTTCTGAATACTAATAAAAAACATATACATGAATGCTTAACAGTGATTTTATTTATTAATTTGTTTAATTCTAAGTGTTATATTCTTGTTAATATTATCTACAGTCAATTTTTCCTCCGATTCAGTTATTGAGCAAGTGATAAATCATACAAAGTGTGCATGAAAACAAAATAAGAAAATGAAGCTTTTAACACCTAAAACAAATTCGAATTGGTTTAACCAAAAATACTTTAATATAAAAATATACTTGAACGAGACTGTAAAGTTTCATTTCGGAAAACGGCCCAATGGCTAAGGTCAAAGGAACTCGAGCTTTCATAACCATCATAGACACCATGATTTTTGTTCGACTATCGAAATCGAACCACCTTAAGTTGTATGTTTCTACTGCTATGTTTTCGCTCTAAAAGAAACAAAAATAAATTATTTTTCATGTTTATTTATTTGATTTTATGCCTCGTTTTGGATTTGTTGGGCATAGAAATAGTTAACCATCATGAACGTATAGATGACGATAAAATGTAGACCAATCATAACTCTATCGAATAGGTCATCTTCCTAAAACAAATTTAACATAATTTATTGTCTTATTGTAATTAATTAATGTTGTTTAAACCTCGAACCCGATCAATAATCTCAACCAAATCGATCCGAACTGGACCGAACTGGCTAAAGAATCCATCAGAATAAACATATTCGTGTATTTTTTCACAGTATTTACAAACCTACAAATTTCGATAAGCACAAATTGCAAAACTATAAAACACTTACTCGATAATATAAATATGTTGAATCAAACAAGATCTTAAAATATTATATCTGGCTTCTTGTAAAGATTGCTTCTGAGTACGGCTTAAATGCTTCGCATAAGTCTCCACAGACCTGATGAAATGTTGAAGCATTTTAATCCTTGCAATTATGTAAGTTATTAAAGTAATGCTGGAAAACCTCATATAGACGAACAAAGGCAACAAACAGCCCACCAAAAATATGCAGTTGTCAATGAAAACGAACCAATAGTATTTCTCCTCATCGAAGAAATAATACTCAGGAAATATGAATTTTATTCTGTTCTTTGGGCGAAGGGGAAGTCTTGAATAATCATAAATAAAAAAGACGCAAAATATTGAGGTAGTAAAATAAATAACTCTATTAGTTTTGTTGTTGATGTTGCTGTACTTATCTGCGATTTCTATGACTTTTTTTTCGATACCTTGTTTCTTTATTAATGTCTCCTCGAAGTCTTTGATGTCCTGGAACAACTGCGTGAATTTGGGTTTACTTAGGAAATAAATTCCAATTGTCATGACAGTGTACATAGTTGTGAAACTTAAATTTTCCATAATTTCTTCTATGGTTCTTGCCGTAATCAATTGCAATTGTAACATGAACAAATTGTAAAAATAAACGCCGATTATGAAGATTTTATAAAGTTTGTACTTTATGGTGGTATTTTTCCATTTTTTTAATCCTGCCAAAGCTTGAACCGTCCAAAAAAATGCCAAATGAGATTCTTCCATTTTTCCTAAAATGTAAAAGTATACGATATTAAACAAACTATAAGGAAAGTGTGAAGAATGCATATTTATACCATTCGGTTCATTGCATAATTAATATGCACTAATTATTGTAAATTGTACATAATTATCCGTTTTAATTGCTAGAAAATTGTGGGAAAACGTTTGCAAATGCACACACATGAATAAAGATTATTTATTTATATTTGAACTTCACATTAATAAATAAGGATTCATGTATCAGAATCATTATCAAAATTACTCTTCAACAATTGAATTACTAAAATAATAAAATTGCTTAAATATTTAATGGCTCAAAATTACTTTAGAGGTAAAAACAATTTATATATAAATACAAAATAAATTTTGTAATGTACCAGAGTATTGTTAGTTGATTATCAACTTGCACAATAATGAAATTTCTTCTTTGTTTAGTTAATCTAATATTCCAATCAGGTAATTAAAATAATTTCAATAACTTAAAGAGTATTGTTAAAAATTTCAAATTGTAGTTTTATCTCAAGACATAAAAGATTTGACATTCGAACAATTAGTGCAACTGGGAAAAGATACTTTGCAAGTACGAATACACGACGTAAACGCATCGGACGTAAACTTTTATTTGTTTACAAGAGAAAAATCCAATATAAAAATCGATTATTCAACAACAGGTGTATTGGATTTATCAAAAAATGTTAAATTCGTTGTCCACGGTTTCATAGAAAACCATAGCAGGACGTGGTACAAAAATATCACGGAGGAGTACCTAAAATATGAAGATTTAAATGTTATTCAAGTGGATTGGGAACGACCTGCGAGGTCTAGTTATTTTTCTGCCGCTTACAACACCAAATTTGTTGGTAAGTTATATAATAAAAAGCTTTTTCCATTTTAAATTAATTTAATTTTTCGCTCAGGAAATTTTATAGCTGATTTCATTCTATCCCAAGACATTCCTTTATCCAAAACCCACATAGTGGGTCATTCTTTGGGAGCACACGTAGCAGGATTCACCGGTAAAGCAATAACAAAGGCCACATCCCAAAAACTACCAAGAATAACTGGGTTGGATCCTGCAGGACCTTATTTTATTCAGCCTTTCATTTCGAAAACTGACAGGTTGGACAAAGATGACGCGATAATTGTTGATGTCATACACACCGATGCAGGATTTTACGGGTATCCAGAACCTATTGGTACTTTGGATATGTATTTTAATGGGGGAACTAGAAGCCAACCTGGATGCTTAGATAGTTTCGATTCAAGTTCTTTAGGTGCTGTAATCCAATATTGTAAGTAGTACAATAATCAAATCGAAGTTTTGTAAATGGTTTTGTTAGCATTTTGTAGTCATACCAGAAGTTACAAGTACTTCACGGAGTCAATAAATTCAGGACTAATATCGTGCAAGAAATGCGAATCACGTGACTTATACGAAAGTGGAGAATGCGACAAAAACAAAGATTATGTGGTAACTGCTGAAACAGTCACTGAAAGTATGGAAGGAACATGTTTCAGTGTCACTTCTTCAACACCTCCATATTTAATAACAAAATAATAATAAAAAATTAGGGCTTAATATTTTTATTAAAAATAAATATCCGTCCTCAACTAATCTAAACTTATACAATACGATAATTCATACAATTCAATAAAATTCTCAATGACTTACTACCACTTTTACACTGTACAAAAACACAACGCAACAAAGCCTTCAACCTTCGGAAGCGTTCGGCATATTGTTGGGCACTTGTCCATTATCCTCGTCCTCCTCCTCGTTTGTCTCGTCGCTCTGATCCTTCCTGTCCTCATCGATCTCCCCCATAAGTGCCCTGTATTTCTTGGCGATTGCCTCCCAATCAGTCACGTGTTCAATCCTCATGTTCGTCGCACTGAAACTCAGCTGGGAACCGAGAGGACTCAAATGGGAAACGGACAAAGCGACGGACTCTTTGGGAGCAACTTGGCGACCCTTTTTGACCTTTGAGAGCCACTTAGCACCCGCCTTGGAGCGCGGACTTAATTGTTCCGTTCGTTGAAAGCTGCCCATTAGATGTACCAAACTCTGACGTTTCTTGGCTTTCACTAAAACATTATGACATGTTGGGAATGTGTGGTGCTTAGAAATGGAGGGTTACCTCGTTTTTTACAAATATTTACAAGGTAAAATAACCAAGTGGTTATTAAGTTTATTGGACTTGGAGCTGTTGTGGTTCTGTGCATGTTTCTTATCAGTTTGCTCAGTCCAAACTTCCATTCTATATCGGATTGTGCCTAGAGAATAACAATTGTTATAATAAGTTAATAAATTAAACGAAATAAGACTTAATTAATAACTGATTTTGATCAAAAATTAGAACACCCCATAAGGAGTGACCTTTAAAAAACTTATGGGGTGCTCGTAAAAATCCAAAAAACTTGCATGAAAGTCCAAAACAACATGCCAAAAAAAAAATATGTCTTGTCGTGTTTGAAAAGCACAAAAATCGAGGCTTGAACTGAAATGCTTGTCATAAAAAATCGGTCAAAAATATTGTTCCTCGAAGGGCAAAAATTTTTCAAAAAATTTCATTTGTGGCAATACACCAACATTTCTATGGCTAATTGTGATGATTCTAATTGTACTACTTTACTAATTTGTTAGTGGGCACAAATTCAGTAGTTACCAATACCTACCATTTTATATGAATGTTTGCTTCTACAATAATAAAGTACTATTTATTTAAATACATTAATACCGCATAAAATATATTTTTTATATATTTATATTTGACTTTTAAAGTTTATTTAATACAAACGGATTATAAAATATATTTTATGTAGTAGAATTTCTAATTTAATATCTAGAAAGTTGTGAGCTAATGCAAGTACTGTAAAGTTTATAATGAATCTAATTTTAATGATTCATTTGAAAAGATAATAGAAAATGAATAATGTTATTAAAATGAAAAATGTGTGGAGTTAAAAAAATTAAAGTTAAAATGTAAAGTGTTTTATTTCAAAATATTTTCTCATAGGAAAATAGTTTTGTGATAAATATCTTAAAACTACTTCTTGATTACTTGAATAATTTTTTATTATTCTTTAAATAGTGTAAAAAATTAATGTAAAAAACAATGTAAAAAATTAAGAATTGAAAGTGTGTTTGAAACAAACGATTCCTTTTAGTATTCAGTTCTTCCCAAATGAACCATTTCTTACCTTCATTGCTCATCACTTTTTGGCAATTTCTACAGATTTTCCGGTGTTTTGAAAGAATTTTGGTGTATTAAATTTTGAGGAAATTCTAAAACAAACCAATCAGCATAGTAAGCAATACGGTGTAATAATTTACGAAAACCTGCTCATAGTTTACAGAGTGAGAAGATCTAGAGAGAGAGAAAAGTTAAGGAGAAGAGAATTTTGACGAAGCTAATAGTTAAGGTGCACGTTTCGATGTAAATTCACTTTGAACCAACAAGTAAATCGTCACCAAAACCAACATACAAAAACCTTATTGCCCGATTAAACAAATCGAAATGTTCTGCTCGTTGTGGTAACTACTGAATCGTGTCTTCAGAAACACTACTATGACCGATACGATTTCAACACCCCGTCTACTCAGGTGGGTCCAACTGGTAGGTTTTGGAGCTATGTGATGCTACAATGATCCAGCCCAAGAGAACTGGTGCATTTCTTGCTAGCTGATTGCGTGAGACGCGACGACAATTGGCGATCATCCAAAACAAAACCCTGCGTCACTCAAATGTTCCTTCGTTCATATAGATTAAGTAATTCCCAATTATTTTTAATTTTTGCTAAAATATCATGTTCCTATAAATGTAGACTTACTGGTTCGCCAGAATATGACCCAGACGTTTGAATTTTCATGATGATACTAATATATTATAGTCTTGTATCTATTTATTGAGCGGAAAATCCATTATTAATGAGCATTTATTGTTAGTCATAACTCGAAGAAAATCGATTATGTTAAATATACCATTCAAACATGCAAATAATTCGCTACATTTAATTTTTATATATAGAACTTAGTTATATTTAAGATTTTTATGACTGTGAAGTATGGTCAAATATGAATTAAACTTAAAATAACAAAATTATAGAATGGTATAAATGAAATTGATTGTTGATAAATGGAAAAAATAAAATAAAATAGTCACAACAAAATAGGTATCACTTCAAAAAGTGTTTGAAACTTTTTATTTAATAAATATATCGAAATGAAATTTTGTTCACCCATATAAAAACAACTGAATAATAAAAATTACAAAATTTAATCATAGCAGAGAAGGACAACATTATAAAATGTCAAAAAATTAAAGATATCCCTATATTTAATAGTATGAGTATGTTCTTTACTTCTTCGAAGTTCGGAGCAACGTTGAGGCAATGATTGTATTAACCGGTGGATCAAGTCTTGGAGTCCATTGTTCCATTCTGTCTGAAGTTGCTGAGCTAATTTTTAAAGGTTATTTGTGGATTCTAGATTTCTTATGCATCGTTCTAGAATGTCCCAAAGATGTTCTATCGGATTCAGATTCGCACTGTTGTATTCACATATCATTCTCCTCAAAAACCTGGTTTCATTTGTGAAGAGATTCTGACCTCATTGGTTCATGTTCCAGTTAATGTGTTTATTAGCGAAGTTTCTTCTCATTCTCCTACGTGCTCCAGTTAATTCAGGAACAACAACTGTACGTTTTGAATGTAAACTAGCTTCATGAAGTCTGCTACGTCTAGTGTGAGTAGATAGATGTATCCCTGTGGCCATAAAGTGGAGGTTTCCTAACTGGCGAGCTGTTTTTGTTCACTGTTGAAGTGACATCTGACTCAAATATCGATCTTCTCAAAAAGTAATCAGTCTATGATGAGTAGTATATGATCTCATATGACTTGTTTGGGGCAAATTTGCCACTTACCTCTTCCATCGACATTTTTACAGAGGAGCAAAAGCCCTAAAAACTTCATATAGATTGAGATGAACAAGACTCTATTCTGATTTATTTTATGATAAACTTCAATTATTTTAGTTTCTCTATGGATATTAAAAAAAGTTTTTTGTAACATTAAAATGTGTAAATAATATCTGCAACATTATATATGATTATTTAAAAAAATATGCGAATTGTTTACATTTTAAATATTGATACCTATTTTATTGTGATAGCTTATATCCCGGCGCATTCGCCATAATTATATTATGTGTAATAATTGTATATTTCGATGTAACAAAGCAATTGTTTGACCATATTTCAGTATGAATGAAATAATGATTTAAAAAGAGAATGGGGGATGTTTTTTGGTTTAGAGCCAAGAGATCGTCGCGCGTTTGTTAAGCGTGTTATAGTTGCGTGAAAGACAGACAGAGACGGGCTGAGGCTACCTAGCCGTTACCTGTATACGTTGATAGGTATCGGTCATCATAGCAATGAGGAGATTAATCAGCACTACGACAGACACCAACATGTACACGCCGAACACAATCTTAAATAGGACCTCCGTCCAATACGGCTGGTTATTGTGATTGGTGGTGTTATAGCCGTCGATTTTCAACAGATCAGTGTTGGTTTGCCCAAAAACCGCGAAAAACAGCAGATCGAAAGCACTGATTGGGTTCTTTTGGACTGGAATCACAAAGCAAAGCAATTACCTGAATGCGCTGGTACGTATCGGACATCATGGCAATCAAGAGGTTAATGAGTACGACCACCGAGACCAGCATGTAGATGCCGAACACCACCTTGAAGAGGTTGTCGGTCCAGCTCGGCCGGAACGGGATGTGGTTGGGCAGCGCCTTCACCGTCAGCTCGTCGTACGTGGTCTGGCCGAACACGGCGAAAAATAACAACTCGAACGCGAGCAGTGGGTTCATTATCACTGGGAACATAACGTAGCCAATGCACACTAGTTTCTTTCACGCACGCCTTTCTTACTTTCACTGCATGCTCAACGTGGACAACAATTCGACTTTCGTTCATCCACCTTCACAACCTCAATTTATTCCACTACATGACTGCTCCTTAACTGGTTCCTTAGACTAGTTGTGAAGGTGCACCAAGAAAGTCAGCCAAAAACAATCACAAACAAAAAACACAGTGCCTAAATCTCTATAAAGAACAACAACACTTGGAACATGGACACAACACGCTGAACATCTCTAAAATAAACAGACAAAAGCTGTCTGACGCACACGGACCTAAGGAAAGGCTATTCTAGACACCCTGCAAACATTAAACAATGACATTAAACATCACGGTTGGCACAAAACACAGCTGGGTTACGAAAAACTTACTCCCTGTCAAAGGAGGCCGTTTTTTACGGAGGGACGCTCTCGATTTCGGACTGTTGGAACTGTAACCTTCCATCCACTCCGCCTCGGTGGACAATGATTCCACTTCTGAGTGGGGAAGAACAAGTTTTAATCATCAAAGTTTTGTTAATTGACAACAATTTTATCAAGAGATACTTTTGTTTTAAACTCTCTTGCTTAAATTGCCATCAAAAACACATGAAAAATAGTAGAGAGTGTAACAAGCATCAAACCGAAAGAACAAGTGCAAAGACATCTATAAAATAGGAAAATATTTACACAGAATGATACCCTGTAAAAAATCCTCGACATTATTAACAATTAATAAAAGTTCACAATTACAAATTAAATTCGAATGAAACAAAACTTACCGTCTCTAAAGTATCCAGCTCGATTAGGATCCCTAGGCAGTCTTCTAACTTCGCCAGGCGTAAGATTCTGGAAGGGTTGATTCAAGGCGACGAATTGCATCGAAAATCCGAACACGAAAATGGCCAGGACGGCCAAAAATCTGGCCAAATCCTTCATCAAGTTGCCGATGATGATGGCCCACGGTCCGAACAGATGATGGAACGATAAAAAGTCCAAGATCTGGACGCAGGCAAGCACAAAACTTAACGCGAACAGTTGATTGCGACAGTACATTAAAGTTGGCCAATAGTTTTTCTCGATAAAAAGTAAACCCATTAAATGCACACCTACTCCGAAGATGCTAAATAAGAGTACCGACAGTTTGATCCATCCCAATCCGGATTTGTCGCTGGGATTGGTCAGTTCGAAGAGCAGCAGTCCACTCAGCCACACCAGAAGTATCCACTCGTACCAATATGGGAGGAGGCTGTATCTGACGACGGGATAAGGAGGTGTAATGCCGACGATCAAGAGGAACAACATTAGGTAAACGTGGGAGGTGAGGTAGGACATGAATTTTATAATGGGAACCTTATAGTACTTATGGCGTAACGGAAGAGTGAACGCGATCCACACCGGAGGACAAATTATGAAAAACACGAACAAAAGAAGCGTTTTCCACGCCGCCCAGTTGAGCGCTCCTCTCCACAGTTCCTGGAGGAAAAAATATAATATATTTTTAGGGGATTTTTTATATAAGAAATTGCATATTTTTGAAAAGTTTACTGAACTATTACCTATTCTTTACCTGAAGATATCGTTGCACGACTGTGTGAGCAATCACTTCTTTTTGTTCGTTTTCAATCAGTACGTCCAGGAATTCGACGTTCCTTCTATCTGTTGCAGTTAGAATCTTCCCAGCTGAATCTGCCCCAGCTGCTAAAGCTAATAATTCTGTTGCCATTGCTTCACAGAATTTTCCTGCAGCTATCAAGTCTTTTGCTCTTTCCTACAAATAATTTTTATAAATTATAATATTGGAGTAATAATTATATTAATCTAACCTTTTCTTTATTGGATAAAACAATCAAAATATTGGACAATTTGGCAGCTGTATCGACCGGAGCGGGGGACACCAAAATGAATTCCTCAATGGGTTTGTTGTTGTGGTTCTTAGAACAGACCATGAGATTGTACACGAACTTCCGGTCTTCCATAAGGGCGTAAGTGTCGTGTTCTTTGGTCATCAGATATTCTAAAACGGCATGATGACCTTCAGACGCGGCAAACCAAATAGGGACGGCGCCCAAGTTAGTTTCTGATTTGGGGGACGCTCCGGATTCGGTCAGAAGTTTGACGACTTCGAAAGTTCCGGCACGAGAAGCGCAATGTAAGGGTGTCCAGCCATTTTTGTCTGGTGCGTTTATCTCTGCACCCTGACCTAAAATCGATTGGAGGATTAAGAATTTAGAATTGGTACGTTTTTTAGGGGGTTTATTTCAGTAAATGTTCGACCTTGTGACTTTCCTTAATAAATTTTGTTATCAGATTTATGTTTCTTTGTACCTTGACCCAACGTGCAACAAATCGATGTTGTTATCGGACAGTCATCACCCACCTTAAACTTATTAAGTGGAAATGGAAAGGGAACAGAAAACTAGCAATCACGAATGTAAAAAAATTAAGGTCAAGCGTGCGAAAATTATTCTTGGCGACATAAAAAGTTTGCCACTTTCATGTTCAACCATTTCATTACAAAAATAGGCAGGTGCATTATTCCCAATAGCAATTTTCTTCACGTGATTATATAAAAAAGCAATCAATATTAAGTCAAAGAAAAAAAAACATTTTCCTTGATTTATAAAATTTATTGCTACGAATAATATTATTCTTTCCAGTTTACCTAATAAAACCTCGACCATCTGATAGTGTCCATGGGTGGCGGCGATATGAAGGCCAGTTTTTCCGTGTTTATCGACGCTTTGCAGAAGTTCAGCTGAACGGCTCAGCAGGAGACCTACCACAGTTGTATGACCACCATAACATGCTAAATGCATCGAGTTGTACCCCTGACAAATCAAAAAATCATATCAGTAGTTCAAATAACTAATTAACTAACAGCATTCAAATTGTAGTTAATTTAAGGAAACTGTGTCAATTATGGTCATTTTAATACAAAAGATAATTTTGTACAGATCAGTATCTTGAAAAAACCAATTTGTCAAACTTATCCTTTCAATTTTTACTTTGCCCTAAAAAATACATTAGCAAAACTATGTTTACCTAATCAAATAACATATTAAAGTCTTGAATAATGCTTCTATAGCATGTTCACTAATATTATTATCCCCGAGCCAAATTATAATAGCCACGCACTAGTTCTTGATGGATAGCCTACTTTCTTACAACACCACCAGGTTAACAATTACATGTAATTTAATACAAGTAAAAGATATAAAAATCACTTACATTTTCGTGAGTGGCGGCATCAACTTGAACACCAGCTGAGTTCAGCAACAGCCTTACAACATTTTCGTTCCCAGAAAACGAAGCAAGATGCAACGGAGTCATCCCAGTTTCATTTCCCAGTGTCGGAACTAGAGACGCTCCATTAGGACTTTCGCTTTTGACGGTACCGGGCACGTGTGCCAGAAGTTCTCTAACTGTATCGGCCTGGCCAAAATACGCCGCAACGTGCAGAGGCGTCACGCCCAGTTTTTTAGACACAACCCTTAAAGTGTTCGAAGATCGTAACACTTCTAAAACCTGCATGTGGCCATATTGCGCAGCGAGATGTACAGCAGTGAAGCCAGCTTTGTTTTCGTCGGTTATGGAAGCTCCTGCTCTCACTAAAGCTTTCACTACTTCAGCATGTCCGCCTTCGGCCGCCATCTGCAACGGAGTGGCATCGGTGATCTTGTTTCTAGCAGAGATCACCCCTTGTCTGTCAAATTTCATAAGCTCTTCAACGACAGTAACGCTTCCTTGAGCCGCAGCGATGTGAGCGCATGTATTTCCGTCCTTGGTCGTCGCCATTACAAGACTAGGATGTTGCTGAAGAAACAGCTTAGCCACTTCGGAAAAGTTGTTCTGGCAAGCTGCGTGTATTGGCTTCTGTCCT
This sequence comes from Aethina tumida, assembly GCF_024364675.1. NCBI lineage: Eukaryota > Metazoa > Arthropoda > Insecta > Coleoptera > Nitidulidae > Aethina > Aethina tumida. The sequence goes on from NC_065439.1 coordinate 11,711,809, forward strand.
TGCTCATCCGTCGCATCGATATCCGCCCCTAATTCGAGCAACAGTTTACACACCTCCATTTGACCAGCTGCTGCAGCCAAATGAAGAGGTGTCTGTTTTTTTAAGGTGAGGATGTCGATGACGGCGTTATGATCTTTGATAAGGAACTTGACGAGGGGGACGTAGCCGTTCATTGCTGCCAAATGAAGAGCTGTTCGTCCGTTCCTGCTCTTGGAATTAATGAAAGCCTTATTTGACAGCAATGAATCACACACCTGCAGATAACCGTGCTCGGCCGCCAAGTGTAACGCTGACCTTCCCTCTGTGTCGAAAACATCCACCCTCGCATGATTTGCCAATAAATTATTAACCATATCCAAGTGGCCTTTATGACTCGCTATAGCTAACGGGGTCCATCCGTTTACGTTCTGTCTGTTTAAGGCTTTTTGGGCGTCTGTCGTATTCATGTGACCTATCATCTCCATTAAAACATCATTGTTGCCAGCCACTGCGACATAATGGAAGGCGGTTTCGTGTTTGCTGGTTTGCAATTTGATATCTGCTCCGTTTTCTAACAACAATTTGGCCACTTCTTTGTCTGAGTCGGGTATTTCAACCTCTTCTTTGGTCACGGTACAGATGTAGTGCAAAGCACTTTCGTCGTTTTCGCTGACCTCATTTACGTAATGCGAAGCTTTTTCATCACCTTTGTTTTCTTTTACGTAGCTGATTAGGTGTTTTACCACATCTGGACGGCAACCCTTACTCGCTAGATGAAGGGGTGTCTCTCCACGCTAGTTTTTTAGAAAAATTGTTTGTTAATATTGTTTAATTAAATAAAAAATATAGATCAGACCTTGTTTTTGAACATAGGATCGCCGCCATCTTCCAAAAGTAAAAGAAGGGTTTGAAGGTTGCCGTATTGGGCTGCGACGTGAACAGGCGTTTGTCCGTCGTGTGTCGGAAGATTTGGCCCTGCTCCCGATTTTAAAAGCATCAAGGCACATCTTTCGCCATCTTTTACCCTTGCTGCGATGTGAAGTGCTGTCTCTTTCAATCTTCCACCTGGAATTTTTCCAATTATATTTATATGTTATATAGTATGCAAAAACTGACTATAGATTATTAAAAATAAAAAAGTTCACCTCTTATGTGAACATCTGCCCCATATCCCAATAGTGTTTCCACCACGGCAGGTTTGCAGGACTCCACAGCAATATGAAGAGCTGTATAATTATCCTGCAAGCAATTTCCAGTGATTTAATTGCTTTGATATGAAAATTTTAAAGTCTTACGTTCGTGGTGACATCGACCCTTTCACCCTTCTCGATCAACTTATTGATTATACCCACGTGTCCGTATCTTGCAGCAGTGTGTATACTTCTGGCACCGTCCTGCAACATCGTATATCGTAAATTTTACGATGCGACAATGTTCCCAATTTGCATATCAAACACAACGAACAGAGATAACGATTTTTTACAGCAGGTGAATTATTTGTTGCAGCATACTTTTAATGCGATCAGATAAAAACCTACTTTATTTGGCATATGTAAATAGACGCCCTTCTTGAACAACATCATGGCGCAATCGGCGTGTCCGTTCAACGAGGCGATGTGCATCAAAGTCGAACCGTCCTTGGTCCGCTCCAAGATGCTGGCCTTAAATTTGTCAGCGAGCAGTTCGATGATGTTGGCGTGGCCGTTCTCTGCCGCCAGATGCATCGGAGTGCGATCCTGATTGTCTGTGACGCTGGCGGATGCTCGAACCCCATAAAAATATTTAACCAGCACCTCGTCTCCTTCCGCCGCGGCAATATGAAGCGGTGTTTGGCCCTCACCGTTCCGTATGTCCACGCTCGTTCCATAGTCCACCAATATGCGAACCTGACAGTCGAAAACAACGCTTTAAAACTGATCGACAGATCGAATGAACTGCGTACCATGTCAATGTCTTTTCTTCGAACGGCCAGATGAAGGGCTGTGTCCCCATTTGCTGCGGCTGCTTTGAGTTGTTCGGCCGTCTGGGCGCTCAGGAGCTCCCTGCACATGGACTGGTTTCCTGCCTCCACCGCGAGCAGCAAAGGCACTTTTCCTCTCTGGAAACGACGAGACATTAACAGATTCGCTCCGAACAATGAATACAGTCGCTTTTGGGTCGTAAAATTAAATTACTGACGGAAAGAGTTCAAATTGCAGTTGCATGTGTGATACAACTTATTTTTGTGCGCATTTCGCATGAATAAATCGAGTTTTGCACCATTTGTCTGGTTTAGAGGAGGCAACGATCTGTTTAAACAGCAATTTAAGCTAGTATCGTGACTTACACAAACAGGCACAAAAACAAAGATATCTACATGAGGATTGTTCAATTTCTGAATTGTAGAAATGGCTGTGTATCTTGGATTTTAGATAAAAATTGATAATAAATAAGAATTACTCTATGTTGTATATTTTTTATTTAATATTTTTTCAAACATACACTTGAATTTATTTGAACTTTTCACTTAAACATCCTTTTTAAAAGTCGTATTCAGAACATGTTTTTTATGCATCTGACAGTTTGAATTGCAATAAAAATAATTGAAATATCAATAAAATCCATCGACTGACATTTGTAGATCTGAAAGCGTTTTTTCATGTGAGATTGAAGGGACGTCTTGTGCCAGGCGCCGATCGAATTGACACGCGACTCTTTTCAATACCAAACTTTTGGACCACAATCACAAAACTACTCGAATAAATAAACAAATCTATTTAATTGCTGGAACATAATTACGATGCAATTTAATTTTGTGTTGGCCTTCATATCACAACATATTTGTTGTGTTTTTTAGTAAAATGAAATGAAGTATTTTTACAATACAATAATATAATACAATAATATTTTATTAGTTCATTTAATTTATGATTTACCTCAAGTATTTAAATACATTTCTTAAATTCGTTTTCTTAGTAATAGCCTCAGACAAACCATTATATTTTAATTTTATAACGATTACTTTCATCCTAGGTACATTTTACCCCCATATAAACAATAAAATTTCAGAAGCAAATGAAAACTCCACAGTTTGCAATCGTAGCAACCGTATACTAGTTTCAAGACTTGATACCGGAAGTGCATATAGAATAACAATAAAAAAATGTCCGATGAAACATTATTTGTTCCATCAGATGAGGAAATCGTCTACAAAAAAATCTTGGTGACTTGCTTGAGTCCGGAAACCACCAAGCACGACTTGTTAAAACACTTTCAAAAATACTGCGAGGTCGAAGAAATCGACCTCAGAACCGACAGGAAAACCGGAAAATGTCGTGGTTACGCTTTCGTGTTGTTCAGGAGCATTGGCAATTTCGATACCCTGTTGAAAAAGAAGCATGTGATTAGGAACTACGAGGTCGGAGTGAAGATGGTGAAGGTTCAATCCGGCAAAAGTTTGGAGTGCATCGCTGGCGACATAACTGACGATGACATACGTAACTTCTTCAATCAGATGAAGAGCATGATATTTTGGCCCCGCCACAACAGTGCGGATTAGAAATGAATCAACAAATTGATGCGGAGCAAATTTTGCGGCAACACAAGATCTATATTTAGTAGACGAGATCCGTAAAATGTCGATTGTTGCCAATGGTAATAAAATCATTGCCAGTTTTCGAAAATTTTAATGAAATATTAAGTCGTCTAGCTATTTATAGATGTGTTTATGTAGATTTTTAGTGAAACTTACCTTTCGAACATATGCTATATTGCATATAGGAGGCAAATAAAACGATAGTTTGTATAAATATAAGTTTATTTGGTCAATCTACAATTTGTTTCTCAAAGTAATTAAATATTAATTCTTTCAGAAACAACTTTGTATAGATTTTTGGTTTAATATTTGTTGCAAATAAATCGTCATTTCAATTTGAAATGTTTAATTTTCAGTTAATCATTTTATATGATTTACTCTTATGAAGGACTCTGTATATACGTGTAAAAAATAATAAACTTTAAAAAACATTTACTGAATTTTACTGGTTCCATGTAAAAACGCTCATTTTTAATATAAATTAATGATTAAAATCAATTTTTTATATCAATTATGAGAATATAAAAGTATTTATTTAAGACGTAATTAAAAAATTTAATAATTGACTAACTATTATATATTTTTTAAGTCTTTGTTCAGTCTGAAAGTTATTAAAAACATTCAAATAATAATTGAAATAAATTTAATTTTATTTTATTTATAAAATTAATAAAGTAATCTTTTCAGGTACATATATATTGTGTGAAGTAGAATAGAAATAGAAAAGCATAGCTTACCTTAGTGATTGCATTTTTAGAATAAAAATTGAAGAATTTTTACTCTGACTGAAATTCGATTAAAAATCGACTCATACTTACTTTTCTTAGAATTTTTTAAAACTGAATAATTTTGACATCGACATTTTTAATATTTATTGATAGAAAAATCGAATATACGAAAATTTGTTTATTATAATATAAAAAAAAAAATGAATCAAGACATACATAAACCTTAAAATAGGCTTGGACTGAAATGTTTCGACATTGACAAAAAAGATTCGAAAAAAAAGATTTGGGGGGGATGAGATCTTCAATAGGGCTGGTGTCTGACACCGCGTCCACGCGCCCCTCCACGCTGCTTACCGTGGAAACCTCCCCCGTATCCGTAACCGCCGCCGTTGCCGTTGTAACCGCCGCCGCCACCGTAACCGTCATCGTAGCCGCCGCCGTAGCCCTGGTCCCAGTTGTTGTAGCCGTAGTTGTAGTTGTAGTTCTTGAAGTTCGGCCCGAAGCCCCGTCCTCTACCGCCGCGACCTCTGAAACCGCCGCGGAAGTTGCCGCCACGATTCTGATCGTTGGTCACCGCCTTTTTCACGTCCACCTCGACGGAATTGATGGTCTGTTTGCGGGTTTTCACGATGTCGTTCACGGTCTGTTCGGTTTCGAAGATGATGAAACAGAACTTCTTGCGTTCGTTCCGGGTCTTGTCGAACGGGAACTCGGCCTGGACGAGATTGCCGAACTGTGAAAAATGGTTTTTGATGTCGTCCTCGGACATTTCCGGGGTGATGCCGCCGACAAACAGCTTGCCTTGTTTAGTTTTGGCCTTTTGCACGTCCACCTTTTTGTTGTTTATGTTGTGCTCCTCGACGGCCAGGATGCTGTCGAGCGCGTCCGCACTGGTGAACACGATAAATGCGAAACCTCTCGAGTTGCCGGTTTCCGCGTCCGTTTTCAGATTGATGCTCTCGATCGTGCCGTACTGCGAGAAGTACTCCTTCACGTGTTCCTCCTTGGTTTCCTGGCTTAGGCCGCCAACGAATAACTTTCTTTTGTCCACACTAACCGGCGCCGCCTCGTTCGACTCTCCGTTCGACTCCATGGTCAACTGTTACAATTTCAATCCTATTTACACAATACTAAAATAACCTAACGACTAATTTACATAAACCGACAATACAAAGAAGTAAAGAAACGCTACTAAAATTTTACACAGACTCACTTGCACTCTCGTTTAAACGGATTGCGTACACTTATTGATGAGATTCGGTTAGTTCACGTGGACGTAAATATTGGATGAGGCGGCAAATTGTTGTTGATGTTTGGTGTGGAGATGTTTTTGGGCGGCAACGTACGCAATGGTGGATGTAAACTGCGTGCGAAAGGCCAAAAGCGTCGCGTCCCTGGACCAAGCCGTATCATCTAGGCAACTCAGATTGCACACGGGCATCGGTTCATTTTGAAAAATGGCGCGAGAATTTATTCACAGTATCACAGTTTTTTATAATTTATTTTCGATATCTTAGAAAAGAAACCTTCTATATTATACATACATAAATTATTAATAATTCTGAATATGTAGTAATATAATATAGATTATTTTCAGAGTTGATTTTTTATTTAATGATTATAATCACATTTTAGATAATAATTTAATATTTATTTTATATTTTCTATACATATTTCAAGTAAAATTAAGAAAAAATGTGCCTTTTAATAATAATTATAAAAAGAGTAGAGATTATATTTTTTTATTTAAAATTTATGTAAATTGGAGAAATTTAAAAAAAGTGCATTAATTGAATATAAACAATAAATATTATTTTAATAATTATTATACTTTGTTATTTAGTGAAATACTTAAAACAGTGGTGGCCAAAATTATAGCTTCTTATATATTTTAATTCAACGTTACTAAAATTTGGGTTCAAACAAAAAATATGGTCAAGATTTTAAGAGTAAATAAGTCAGTCGTTTTTCGTATTAATAAAAAATTTGAAAAAAGCTGCGGAAAAAAATTTTTGAATTCGAAAAACTGGAAAGAAAATCGATATCTAGAAATTCGATTTTATCGTCAACTGAAAAAAGTCACTCTGAAAGAAATGAGGCTAACAGGAATTAGTTCAAGGATCCTGAGAAAATGGTTAGTGAATTCGTTTGACCTCAGACCTATAAGTGAAACCCCGATTTTAACTGAAACTGTGAAAGTCTGACTTGCTTAAGACCACATAATAGTTTAGACGAGTGGTTTTTAGTGACGAATCTAAATTCAGTTTATAATAAAAACGATTCTACTTGTGTTAAACATCGTACAGGAACATAATTTCACAAAAAATGCTCGCATTGAAATGTGGTGGCTATTCAATTATGCTATGGGGATGCTTCAATTCTTCTGGCGAAACCCCTCTTACACTGATTTATGTATAGAGATATATGAAACAACAATTTATTTCCATATATTGAAGAAGTGATGCTTTTTATAAATGTGCTTCATCATGAAATATCCCAGACATATAAAGTATTAAGTATTGATGTTAAATTAAATAACACGTATTTAATGATTAAAAATCCCTTTAAAAATTATTACTATGTTTATGTCCAGCTTAATTCAGAAAAATATATGTATAACATTTTATAGAATAAGAAAATAGTAGTTTCATAATACTATATAAAATAACAATAATAAATTAAATATTAAATCAATTATTAATATATAAAAATTAAATATCATTTTAACAGTTCACATTAAATAAAAGAGTTATAGCTAAAATAACAAACAAAAACACTTACAGTGTGGCCCATTTGAAAGTAGAACACTGTAAATGTAATTTGTATTTTTTGTTTTCAATTGTAAAACTTCAAAATGTATACTTATAGACGAAATGTAACGTTTTATAACCCGAAACCAAAACCTAGTAGGTAATTTTTTAAGCATGAAAATTGATTCAGGTTAGCAAATTTTTTATAGCAAATCTAAGTACACACTTAATTAAGCACCTCCTGAAATGGTTATTTATCAAATTTCATCAAAAATATGTATATTCATAATTCTGTGAAAAAATTAAAAATTGTATTCTTACGAATTTACTTTTTTAATTAAATAGTCTGGAATAAATTATTTAAATATAATATAGGAATATTATACTTATACTAATATTCTCAAATTTTAATAAGTTTTTAATGATAGATGTTTAATAAATAGAATTAATCAATCAAAACGAAAATTACTCCAGAACTAATGAAAAACATGTGATAAATGCGTTGAATTGATCCGTGAATTGGTGGAAGTAAATAAATTTTGGGTATTCCCAATATACTTAGTATTATTGAAAAATAAGATAATTTTTGGTATTTTTGATAATTTATTCCATGGATTACTTGATTCAAAAAATAAATTCATAAAAAGGATGTTATTTTTTATTTTTCCACAGAATTATGAATATTGATATAAATTCATTCAAATTTGCTAGTATAATTTCTTCAAAATTATCGTGTATATTTTGATTTTGGGCCATAAAATCTGACATTTTATAAATACATATTTTCATGCACTACTATTGAAAAAAAAAGTTTGTCAAATATATAAATTTTATATGGATGTTCTGCTTTAAAATGGGCCACACTGTAAATATTACATATATATATATATATATATATATATATATATATATATATATATATATATAAATATAGAATATATATATATATAGTTTATTATTTTAAGAGTTAATAGTACAAATATTAAATAACAATTTTGAAATGTTATTTAAATTTTATCCACGTATTTTTGTACATGGAAAATACAAATGGTTTGATTGGTTAGTAATAAGTACTAATAAAAAATCGAATAATAAATAATTTTTTGTTAAAATTTTAATAAACAACCTTGATTATAATAAAACACCAACACAAAGGGTTAAATGTAGGCTTGTTGCATATGCACTGTTTTCGACGTGAAGTTGGTCATTAAAGCAACGAACCAACAACAACAAATCGCAAATTATAATAAACAAGAAACCATCTAGCAATTTGTCGCCGATATATAATTTCAATAAGAATTACAACAGAATAATGATATTAAAATTACCGAATTAAATTTGACGAAATAAAACCGGTAAAATTTTAGTTATTAAAACGCCAACTTCACACTCTTGTCCGTAGCGCGTTTTTTGTGGTTAGACGCATTTTATGTGTACAAAGAATCCGAATAAAATCAACGTTAAATGGAATCGAACGGAGATCAGGGCGCTCCAGTGAGCGTGGACCACCGCAAACTGTTTGTGGGCGGATTGAGCCAGGAGACGAGCGAGGAAAATGTACGTGAGTACTTCACCAAGTATGGCGCCATCGAGAGTATTAACCTCAAAACTGACTCAAATACCGGCAACAGCAGAGGATTCGCGTTCATTGTGTTCACCAATGGCGATTCCTTGGACGCAATATTGGCCGAGGAGCACAGCATCAACAACAAGCAGGTCGATGTGCAGAAAGCCAAAACCAAACAGGGTAAACTGTTCGTTGGCGGCATTTCGCAGGAAATGAGCGAGGATGACATCAAAAACCACTTCGCACAGTTTGGTAACATCGTCCAGGCGGAGTTCCCGTTCGACAAGATGAAGAATGAACGCAAGAAATTCTGCTTCATCATCTTCGACACGGAGCAGACCGTCAAAGACATCGTCAAAACCCGAAAGCAGGTCATAAACAACGTGGAGGTGGACGTGAAGAAGGCGGTCACGAAAGACGACCGGTTCGGTTTCAACAATTTCTCGAGAGGCTCGAGCCGCGGTAGAGGCGGCGGCCGTGGCGGTTACCAAAGCTTCAACAACTACCAGAACTACAGCTCAAACTACAACAGCGGGTACGGAGGCGGCGGCGGCGGCGGTGGCTGGGAGCAACAGAGCTACGGCAACGAGGGCTATAGCCAGGGTGGCTACAGCTCAAATGGAGGAGGATATGGAGGATATGGGGGTTTTCAGGGCAGACAAAGGGGTGGAAACAGAGGCAGGGGCGCCAGACAACAGCCATATTGAAAAGAGTATTTGTGTCCATCTGTTTTTTGTACATGTCATATTGTAAAATTTACAATTAGCTTTTTGTCAATGTTCTTTTTATAATAAACGTATTTTTCTAATATCCTAATGTTTATTCAATTTATTTTCTATAATTAAAAATAATATAAATTATTTATATTATTAAAGCCATCATACATAATTAAGTAATATATTAAAATATAAGTTAAAAATGAAAAATAAATTCAAAATTTCAATTATTTTTGATAATCGATTTTATATTAAAATTTTTGATAAACTGTTCCATAATAAAAAAACCTAAGTATTTTCCTAACTATAGTTTTATTTGTAATAAATGTGTATTAAATAATAATATAGTAATAAATACACTGTATTTACATTATGTATAAAACTAAACTATTTGGTAACTTTCGTTACATGGTCATCTACATTCTGGGACCTTAAAAATAAAAAATGTGTGAAAAATTATATTATGTTTTATTAATCTTTAATTAATTTTGGCATAACTTTAAATACTAAATATATATTGAGTTAAATTTGTCTTTGATTATTAATAATTTTAAATTAAATAAAATTATTTATGCAATCTTCTTAAAAAAGTATGTAGACGTTTGTCTGGCCTCCTCAAAAACAAATTAAAAATAAAAGCAAACTAATATCAATAATTTCGTAGACAGACCTTTTAATGCATCTGTTACATTGTGGCCTATGTGCGACGTCTTAAAAATATAAAAAAGTTAAAATAATGAAAGTAATACTTACGAGTTTTAGTCATTTTAGGGTGAAGAAAACAAAGGAATTTTAGTCGAAAATCATTTATTAATAAGTAAGAATTCAAGAACAGACCACAAACGTCTCAGAGTAATTAATAGGGTTGCTGTCTACCGCGTCCTCTACCTCGCTGTTTACCTTGGTAACCATTGCTGTAGCCGCCCCCGTTGGAATAACCGCCGCCCCAGCCCTGCTCGTAGCCGTAGCCCTGGTTCCAACCGCCGCCGTAGTTCTGGTACCCGTAACCGGTGTTCCAGCCCTGGTGGAACCCACGTCCGCCTCTGCCGCGGCCGCCCCCTCTGCCACCCCTCATGTTCTGGTCCTTGGCCACCGCCTTCTTCACGTCTACTTCCACGCTGTTGATAGTCTGGCGGCCCGCTTGGATTATGTCCTTCACCGATTGTTCGTTGTCGAAAACGATAAAACAGAACTTCTTGCGTTCATTTTTTATCTTGTCGATCGGGAATTCGGCTTGGACGATGTTTCCGAACTTTGCGAAATGGTTTTTGATGTCGTCTTCCGATAATTCGGGAGTTATTCCGCCGACGAACAGTTTACCCTGTTTGGTTTTCGCTTTTTGCACGTCGATTTTCTTGTCGTTTATCTTGTGCTCTTGAACCGCCAAAGCGCTTTCCAAATCTTCGGCGTTGTTGAATACGATAAAGGCGAAACCTCTTGAGTTGCCGGTGTTGGAATCGGTCTTTAGGTTAACACTTTCGATGCCTCCGTACTGTCCGAAGTATTCCTTCACGTTTTCCTCCGTTGTTTCTTGACTCAAACCGCCGACGAACAATTTTCTGTGATCAACACCAGCGATGTTTGAATTACCGTTTTGTTGTTCACCGTTCGATTCCATTTTGATTATCAAACACTGGTTTAACTTTAAGGGACTGTTGTAATACTGGTTGAAGTAAGAAGTTTGCACTGTTCGCTTGCACACTGCAGTTTGAAATGATACAGAGAACGGAAGGCAACCGTTTAGATAATGTTAAGGGTAGGAGAGATTTTTACCTGCCTATTGAAAATAGAGGTCTCTTAGTACCTGGATGGATTATATGCATTTGCATTTTATTGACTTGGAGTTTCCAAAACTCCCTGTTAATGTGGGCGCCAAGTTTTATTTTGTTTTGAAATTTTATTAGGGGGTTGTTTCTTAATAATATTTTAAAAAATATATTTTTCAAGCATTATAAATGTTTAATTTGCTCAAAATCGAACGCATAATTCAAATGTTAGCGTAAATAAATATATTTTTTGACTTACCCCGTCGGTTTTCAGTCGAATATCTTTTCCGGCAGCTTGAAGCAACGCTCTCAAAATAGCTGTGGCGGTTCCAGTCTGCCTCGAAGCTACCAAGTGGACTGCAGTCTGATTTCTACTCTGTTTTCCGTGAAAACAAAATAAAATTACTTTAGTCTTTACTCCAGAAGTAAGATTTAAAGAATAGAATAAAAAGATTTTCTATTGCAAGAACAGAATATGTTTGGGTCGTCGCCATGGAAATTTACAATAATTTTTCAATAAAATTTTCATTGAAATGGTGTTGGATACGAACACGCGAACCTTCATTCTTAATTACGTTCGTTCCAGGTTTTTCCCGAAGGGAAATTGCTGTGGTTTTCTTCGTTTTATTGCTCACCAGAACATGAAAGAAATTTACGAAAACTAGCGCTAAATTGCAATTCCTTAATTTATGTTTGTATTTTGATTAACTAATAAACATGATAACTTGTCGAGAATATTTTGAAAATTACTTATAAATATTTTATAGATGTTTTTTTATTACTTACCCCTCCTGTGGAATATGGGTCAACCCCTCTTTTAGAAAGTAATAGTTTGACCACATCTTCCCTCGAATGCATTGCAGAAATGTGTAGAACATTGTAATTATCCTGAAAATATTAAAAAAAACTCTCATTCGGTTTAGAAAGAGTATTTCTGTCTGATGTATTTATTTTATTTATTATAGAATATTTTTTTTAATAAATATGTTTAGTCACAAAGAAGTTAAAAACTGTTAAGTCATTTTTGAAATTTCTGGGAACATTTAATTAATTAGAAGTATAACCTTTGACACCAATTACTTATCAGTTCTTAGAAAATTATCTGTAATTCCATTGAAAACTATGATTGTGACGTTTTTAAAATTGCGACATACCAAACTGATTAACAGGCATAGAAAAAGTTTGTAGTAAATATAATTGATGTAGGAATAAGACAACCCGCAGGATGCAAATAAAAAATTACCATAAAATCTATTAATATCACTTTGAATAATCAAAATTGCCAGCATTAATAGAGTTTTAGAGTGGTCATTTAAACACGAGGTGTGTCAGTAAGATAATGACTTAAAATACCATATTATATAGGTCATTCGCGTGACTCCTTCCCATCGCTCACGAATATTTGCATAAATGTGCTGAAATTTCATAATTGAATACGTTTTATTTTTTCAGCATTTACATGTTCTCTGGGAGTTGGATTGTTTAATGTGTTTGTCCAACGTATTTTCTTTTATAACTACAATGTATATACACCGTCATGAATATTAAACGGAGCTATTTTCGAAAGTGTTTGACATTTTAATTCGTTTAGTGAAGGTGAAAGTTGAAAAAAAAAACTTGAAACAATCAATCATTTTAGTTAATTTAGAGAATTCGTGAGGTTTCCAATTAAAAAACTGCTAAAGAGATTTTCAAGGGCCCCAAGAAGAAATCTGCTGGAAACAATCAGACAAATATAACGATTATTTCTCTTCACTCTGTTAAATCGTTACTCCGATTACGTTTCCAAGTCGAGTAAACATTCCTCCATGTTTCCTTCACATTTTCCCTCCCTCAACAAGAAGCGTGCTAGATTGGGGAAATGTAGGCCGATGCGTCACGCAAATCAGAAAGCCCATACAAAAGATTTTTGCATTCTCGATTCAACCACTTTCCATATTTTTTGGATTGGCCGATTTGTTTCTAGGAAATTATGAATCAAACTTATTTCAAAGTCATAAAGTTTGTCGGTTCAATATACAATAACCATAATTTATGATGGAAATTTTGTGAAGTTTTACTAACAATAGGCCAAGATTTATCGTCTTGAAAATCCTTCCAAGTAAACAAATTGCAAAGAGAAAATATTAATCCGTAGATGATGGGAATTATGAGCCACACCTGAATTTTCCCAATCGGTTTAAGCGATTATTATTGATGGCGTGCACCAAAAACGGGGTGTATCAAATTCCATAAATTACCATTATCATAATCGATCACTGGATGGTTAAAAATACACATCAATGCAGAAAATCTCAGCCAAAAATAAACCTAATTGCTCTTAATTAAACCCAACCCTTTTATATGTGTTTAAGCAAATTTACATTAAACTATTGATTTGTTTTGGTAATGTTTTGTTGTGGATTTGGACTCACGTTGTTTCTGGCTCCGACGTCCGATCCGAGTTCGATCATTCGATCGACGAGTGACGTCCTATTGTCTTTAACTGCATACATGAGAGGTGTCATGCCGGTCGCCTGGAAACAAAAATCACGGTTATCCTGTTTGTTCAATATCACAACCATTACATTAATAAAATTTCCCTGTGCACCGAATTTCAAACAATAAAACGTCGTTCAATCGAAAACGTTTTAGTTGATTAATACATGATTCAACAGAACTGCAACTAATTTTAGTTACTCAAGATAATTTACCCCTAAAGAAAGGGGGTAAAATGTTTTTCTTTAATAAATTACAATTTTTTATTTTTTTTTAACCAAAGTCCATTTTGTCAATGTATTTTTAAGTAGAAGAAATTTTTGGTTACCATATCAGCAACCCCAGCAAGGGGAATGGTGTTGGCGTCGTCCCCGGCCGCCGCAATGGCCTTCTCCATGGACTTGAGAACTTGATCGACCGGAGCCCATTCCGCCTTTTGGCACAACACCAGGACTCTTTGGGCAGCATCACGGATGTTGGCTCCGGCACTCTGCGGCTTCGGGACCGGTGCCTCTTCACCCTCCGGGTTGCTACCCGTTTCCTCTTTCTCCTTTTCCTTTGATTCTTTGCCATTTGCTGCAAAATGTTTCACTGGATTTGATTCTCGTTAGAAATTAAATATATTTTTATATTTAAATGTCAATAAGTGTACAGATATTTTTAGAAAATGAATTGATAACAAAGCGATATAAATAATGTCGATTGGAAATCTTTACAATAATGTGTATTACAAGCATGCAATTTTCTAATAAATCTAAGTAAATTATGTATTCGTAAATTATTGATCGGGGAAGAGAATTTAATTCTAAACTCTTCATACAATTTGCAATTTATTTGAAATTATTTTGAAAATATAAATACCACATAAAATTATTGACTGTTATTAATTTTAATTAAACTAGTTTTATTTTCTTATAAGAAAAAGTTAAATTAGGAAATATCATAACTAGGGAACTGTGGAAGTATTTGACTTAATTATTTAAAAATACTTGTATTTGAAAGAATAATACCTGTTTCTTTATTTTTGTCCTTGTCTTCATTATTTTTATCCTTGGGAGGTCCCTTTCCTCCCGTTTTCTTCCCGCCCGGCTGCGACATCTTCGTCTAGGTGATCATTGCCCGATCGCAAACGGAAGAGTCAATCATTTCAGCAGGAACCGCCTGAACAAAACGCACAGAACCAACCGAAGACAAGTTAAAAGCACGTCGCCGCCTGTAAGCATTTTCAGCAGGAGTTCGCGCGCATTTTGCCGAAATGCAACTGTTTTCAGTTTCAGTTTTCAGTTGACGAAGCGGAGGAAGTGGAAAGTCTTGGCCAATCGTCAAGCCGTTTCGATCCCCCACCAGCAATCAAAGCGATTCAACAATTCCTTTGTGGCGTGCAGACACATTGACCCACTGAATCCTGCGGATTTGTGCCACGGGTTTTTTGCTTTTGCAGGAAATTTACTCATACAAGTATTTTCTTATTGGTTGTTTCGTGTAGGACGACAGTAGAAAAAGGAATACGAATGGCAAATTGATATTTTAAAAGAAGAAAATTGAAACAACATCAACAATGACAAAAATTTTTGGAAACAGACAAAAAATTTCTTCCCCGAAAACCAAAATAATGTTCTAAGAATGTTTACGACGTTATTTTTACCAAGAAAACTTGTGATTAGGTCAGAAGGGTAGAGTTAAATCATCGTTGCAGATGAACGTGGCAAAATCGAAGAGTCTTGACCAATAGTAAAAGAGGGTTTGTTGGGTGCGTGTTTTCTGCAACACGCCACTTCCGGCCTGCCTTGTACAACTTACTGGCCGCCGTAACTCCTTAATGGGTTATTTATTCCTTCGCGATTTTCTCATATTCCTGTTACAAATTAATAGTTGGGACACTTTGTGTAATATAAGGGAATTACACATAATTTTATTTTTGGCATGGTGATTTAACTTCATCAAAATATCGTTATGTGAAATGACAAAATACTCCCCCAAATGTAAGTTATTATTTGGCAATATTATTGATTTGTCATGTTTATTAATGTTTTCACACTTTGGTAAATAAATAATGTTTACTAATTAAATATGTTGTAATGTTGTTAATTTTTGTTTGTCAAAATTAACCTTATCACCATGTTAAAGTGCGTGAACAAGAAGGAATTTAAGTTGATTCTATCAAAAATTCTAAGGACAACAACAATAAATATATTTTTCCCTCACTAAATTTTATATTTAATTATTTATTGCTTATACAAGTAGAGTCCTTAACAATTTAATCATATAAGTGGTAAAAAATCATTAAGAATTGTCATTAATTATCTGATAAAGAGACTGTATAAATACTGTTTACAAACAATTAATGTTCAAGTTTATTTTGTCTTCAGTACTTGAACTGTATTTAAAACATGTTAACAAATAAATTATTCATGTGGATGAAATTGTAAGTATTATTATTATTATTATTATTTTTATTATTATTATTATTATTATTATTATTATTATTATTATTATTATTATTATTATTATTATTATTATTATTAATAATAATAATAATTATTTATGGTTTAAATCGTTAAGAGCTAAACATGGAGAGAACAGTCTAAGCTACATCCACTTAGCAGGAAGTGAACCTCTGAAGAACAAAACAATGGGTCAACTTCTACAAGAGACTGCTGACAAACACGGCGAAACTCTTGGTCTAATTTCGGGCCATCAAAATAAACGACTTACTTTTACACAACTATATGAAGAGTCGGATAGATTCGCAGCAGGATTGAGAAGAATCGGCTTGAATTATGGAGATAGAGTTGCCATTTGGGCACCTAATTGCATCGAGTGGTACATTTCGTTTATGGCTTCTGCTAGAGCTGGATTAATAACTGTGAGTTCGGGATTGTATCTTCAGATGTGGATGGTTATTGTTAATAATTTCAGGTGGGAGTAAATCCCGCCTTTCAGGTGAAAGAGATGGAGTATTGTATCGGCAAAGTATCATGCAAAGCTGTTATTACTGCACACACGTTCAAGTCTCAGAATTATTACGAACTATTGAATCGCATAGCACCTGAAATATCCACTTCTGAACCTGGAAAATTAAAAAATGATTCTGTTCCTAATTTGAGAAGTATTATAACAATTTCTGAAAAAAAAATTAAGGTAATTTTTTAAAAGTTTTAATGTTGGGCCTCCAGTTTTATACATTTTAGGGGTTGTTTTAATTATGATGGCATTATGGATTTGTCAAACAAAAATATTTTGAGTGAAATCACAGATTTCCAAAATAAGATTTACATAAAGGCACCATTGAATATACAATTTACTTCTGTAAGTATTTAGAAAGCAGAACAATTTCTTCTATTTAAAAATGAAAAACAGGGAACAACAGGACAACCAAAAGCAGCAGTAATAAATCACTTTAATTTATTAAACAATGGATATTTTGGAGGGAAAAGAAACGAATTAGACAAAAAACAACACAAAATATGTGTTCAAGTACCATTTTTTCATGCAATTGGAACTGCAGTAACTATTTCAGCGGCTTTAAATAACGGAACGACTTTAGTACTCCTAACAGATGGTTACAACCCTGATAAATCTTTGGACGCGATCAAAAATGAAAAGTAAAATCATTATTTTTATTGGTAGTTACTTTCTAGACAGTAATTTTTAGATGTAGTGTCATTCACGGAACACCCACAATGTACGTGGATTTGGTACAAAGACAAAAGGAACGAAAAGAGGTGATAAATCCGGAAATTGCTGTTTCTGCAGGCGCTTCATGTTCACCACATCTTTTTCAACAAATGCAGCAGTACTTAAACATTAAAATAGTTAAGGTACACAACAGTAATATAAAATATATAATGTACTAACGTTTCTTCATTACTCTGTGTATGGTATGACCAAAACAACTGGAGGTGTTTTTCAGTCCTTGGAAAACGAAGACGAATATCAATCAACCTCAACAGTTGGTTATATTCAAGACCACATGGAAGCGAAAGTGGTGAACGAAAATGGACGAATTGTACCAAAGGGAATTCCTGGGGAGCTACTTGTCAAAAGTTATAGCAACATGATGGGATATTGGGGCGATGACAAAAAGACAAGTGATGGATGGCTCCGTACTGGGTAAATTTTTATGGTCTCTTATAAAGAAAAAAACAATTATATTTGTTGGTTATAGAGATCAGTTTGTGATGGAAGAAAACGGTTATGGAAAAATTGTGGGACGTCTAAAAGAGATGATTATAAGAGGTGGTGAAAATATTTTCCCTAAGGAAATAGAGGATTATCTCAACACTCATCTAGAAATTTTAGAAACACAGGTATGTTATTTATTTATTTAATGATTAATTTAATTTAATTTTGAAATAACACTTTCAGGTTATTGGTCTTACTCATGAAAGACTCGGTGAAGAAGTTTGTGCTTGTATCAGAGTTAAGGAAAGTTCACATATTGATTTAGCAACAATACAAAAATATTGCAGAGGCAACATTGCCCATTTTAAAATTCCTTCAAAATTATTTATTATGGATAGTTTTCCGAGAACTGCATCTGGTAAAATTCAAAAATTCAAATTAGTTAAACAAATTTTGTATAACGTGAAGGGACAAAAATAATATTTATATCCCTTTTTAAGATTATTTATTAACTTATCTGCAATTAATTTCTATAAAATAAAAACTGAAATCATTGAACTTTTAATTAGATATCTATTGAAAAAATTCCGATATATTTTTAATAACATAAATAAAAGGAATTAACGAAAAAATGTAACGTGATAAAATAAATGCATTATCAACTAACAAGTTTTTCATATCAAGCAGCAAAGTTGCCAATCACTTAAAATAAATAATAACAGTCCCCCACTCACAAAATTACTTTTCACAACACAAATCTTTATATAATGGAAGTTATCTGATGATGTTCACAATGTGAGTAGAACTTGTCGGTTGATCCAGTGGCATTCCAGTCTTTGCCTACGTCTAGTAACGATGCTTAAGAGGGACAAGATACTTGTTGTGTCTAAAGGCGCTATTAAAATGTAAGTTGTTGTGTTCATTTATTTATACATACGCATGTTTTTATGCCTTGGTTTTCACCTTGGCACACACACATACACAAACCTGTATGTGTTTATAAACATTAAACTATTATAGTGTTTATTATGAAGTAATGAACCATTAAAAAAGTACTACTCAAGTATATACAGTTATATAAATTAATTGATAAGAGCTTATAAATTTAGAGAGGTTGAAGACCTCCAAGAAAGGTCCTTATTTAAATGTATGCAATTCTATATTTATCACATTAATCTAACAAAATGTTGATGTGTACAATTTTATTTACTCAATCAATAATGCACTTGTTGTTAATCATATAGTGCCATCCCTGAATTGCTCTATTACAATTCGTTAATTGAAAATATTTTATTGGTTAATGACAAACATGATTTACAATGTTTTATTTAATAAAACAAAGATAAAAGGTTTAATTCTGTTGTTGAAAAATCTCTAAATATACATATTTTATCATTGTATAAATCATAATTTCTGTTGTCTATTTTTATTCATTTAACTTAATAATAAATAGTTCTTGATTTTTTTTATCACGCAAAATTCATCCTTGAACCAATATGTACAACTATAACCATACTTATTTTGATTATATTGGAGCTTGGATAGAATTATTCACATCCTGATAATTCCATTATCTTAATAACATTTAAACAATCAAAATGATCTAATACTTTAATGGAAAACAAAACTATTCTTATTACAGAGCGAAACGACGCAACAGTAAACTGAGCTACGTCCACAATGTAGGAACCGAACCGTTAAGACCCATTACAATGGGCCAACTTCTGGAAGAAACAGCCCAAAAAAATGGCTCAACCCTGGGTTTAATTTCTTGCCATCAAAATAAAAGACTCACTTTCAAACAACTATACGAAGAGTCGGACCGATTTGCCGCAGGACTGAGGAGAATCGGCCTGAATTATGGAGATCGAGTAGCCATTTGGGCTCCTAATTGCGTCGAGTGGTACATTTCGTTCATGGCTTGCGCCAGAGCCGGTTTAGTAACCGTGAGTATTGGATCGTACCTTTACGAGTCGATTATTAAATTCAATAATTGCAGGTGGGGGTAAATCCAGCGTTTCAGGCGAAAGAAATGGAGTACTGTATTAATAAAGTGGGATGCAAAGCTGTAATTGCTGCACATACCTTCAAATCTCAGGATTATTACGAACTATTGAATCACATCGCACCTGAAATTTCCACCTCTGAACCTGGGAAATTAAAAAATGAATTTGTTCCTAGTTTGAAAAATATTATTACAATTTCTAATGAAAAGCTAAGGTAATTTTTTCGAATAATATAAAGATAACTTTAATTATATTTTTTTTATTTTAGTGGTGCTTTTAATTTTGATGGCATTTTGGACTTGTCAAACGAAAATACTCTAAGTGAGATTAGGAATTTCCAAAATAAAATAAACGTTGATGCTCCATTCAACGTACAGTTTACATCAGTAAGTATTTTATACTTGAATCTGTATTTCAAAAGAAACATTTATCTAAATTGTTAATAGGGAACAACAGGCAGTCCAAAAGCAGCAGTAGTAAGTCACTTCAACCTGGCAAACAACGGATATTACATAGGAAAAAGGAATGAATTAAATAAAAAACAGCACAAAATTTGTGTTCAAGTACCATTATTTCATGCATTTGGAACCAGCATAACAATTTCAGCAGCGTTAAACCACGGAGCAACTTTAGTACTCCCTACAGACGGTTACAATCCGGACAAATCTTTGGACGCGATCAAAAATGAGAAGTATTACTATCGCTTTCGTTCGTAACATTTTAGTAAACAGTTGTTTATAGATGCAGTGTGATTCACGGAACACCAACAATGTATGTGGACCTTGTAAACAGACAAATCGCTAGAAAAGAAGACATCAATCCAGATTTTGCCGTGTCTGGAGGAGCTTCTTGTTCTCCCCATCTTTTCAGACAGATGAAGAAACATTTGAACGTTAAAAAAGTCAAAGTATGAACTATTTTATTTCATTTATTTATAATATTCTCATACTTCTATCGTTTTCAGTCTGTGTTTGGTTTATCCGAAACAACAGCAGTTGTTTTCCAATCTTTAGAGAATGATGATGAGTACAAATCGACTTCTACTGTTGGATACGTCCAAGAGCATACTGAAGCTAAAGTTGTCGACGAAAACGGAAACATTGTACCTAGGGGAACGCCTGGAGAACTATTAGTGAGAGCGTACAGCATCATGCTCGGATATTGGAACGATGAGGAGAAAACCAAGGAAACTATTGGAAGTGATAGATGGTTAAAAACAGGGTAAGTTAGGTATTTAAAATTTATTAGTTATGTATAAATGACATACAAAATTCTTCTTATAAAACTTTTTCTTGCCTGCAAAATAGTAAATAGGTCAACGGAAACTTTACTTTCAACAATCCAAAAGTAATAAATTTTATGTCGTTAGTGTTTCCTATGCCCGGTACAAAAGGGGAGATACACGTGGATCCCTAGTTACAAACTTATTGAAAAAACAACCCTGATGAAAACAATCAATACCACATTTTCACTCATTAATTAAATTGCAGAGATCAGTTTGTGATGGAAGAAGATGGTTATGGAAGAGTTGTGGGACGACTGAAAGAGATGATCATAAGAGGGGGCGAAAATATTTTCCCTAAAGAAATCGAAGACTATCTCAACACACACCCCGAAATTTTGGAAACTCACGTAAGTATTATTTAAATTACGGAAAGTTTGTGAGCTACAAAATTTGTTTGCTTAGGTGATTGGAATTCCTCACGAAAGATTAGGAGAAGAAGTTTGTGCATGTGTTAGGGTAAAGGAAGGTTCTAATTTGACCATCGAGGACATCAAGAATTTTTGTAAAGGGAACATAGCTCATTTCAAAATACCTTCAAAATTAACAATAGTTGAATCATTTCCTAAAACCGCCTCAGGCAAAATACAGAAGTTCAAACTTGTTGCTAGTGTGAACTGATATTATAAAAACCATAATGGTTTGGGTTTTATTTACATTTTTGTAAATGTGTATGTCTATATATTTTTATATTGTTTTTGTTTTTTGGTGATAGTATAATAAACTCATACACACGTAGCTACCTTGTTTTAATTGGTGTAGACAAAATAAGATAGACAGATCAAAACAACTTGTTGGTAATGTAAACCAATAATCAAAATCATGATGATTCGAGTTTTATTTCTATTATATTATATTATAGTTATTTTTATATTGGTTTTGTTTTTCTAGTAATAGTGGAATAAATTCATACAAACCTGGCCATTTAGTTTTATTTAAAGCAAGGAAAATAAAATAGCTGAATCAAAAATAACAAAAATTCATTTCATAAGTTACATTAAATACAAGATAATTAATCAGCTTTCGGAATGAGTTTATTCAGTTCCGGCTGCAGAAATTCGTTACAGATTGCAGCCACCATTTCGCATAACGTGTTTTTAACTCCTTCAACGTCCCTAAAAATAAATAAATAATATACAAATTTATTTATTGAACTTAGGGTTAATTACTTTATGTCAGGACTTGCACAAAGTTCGGTATAATATTTGATCTTGGGTTCAGTTCCACTTGTCCTTAAGGTACAAACTAATCCGTTTTCGAAGTTGAATGTGATCATATGACTTTTTTTATCAACGGGCAAAATAGCTTTTCCATCTGGTTGATTGCTATCATAACCAGTTGTTAAGTCCCTTACGCCAGTAATTTTATATTTATTATTAAGGATTCCAGTAGGGTACTAAAATAATTATAAAATTAATAAACATTTTTTTAAATAATTGAAATTAGTACTTGATTATTGTTAGTAAAATTGCGAATTTTAGTAAATATAGAGTTAATAACATCAGGATCGTAACACAAATAATACGACTGAGATGATAGATGTTGTCCATACTGAGAGTAAATTTCGGAAAGTTTGTCAGCAAGCGTTTGGTTGTTACTATATAAGAACGACGCTAACGTTGCAAAATGGAATGCAGCCGAAACACCATCTTTGTCCAAGACTGTTTGATCACACATGTAACCAATGGACTCTTCAAAAGCGAACAAGACTTGTTTGTTCTCGTTCATCAACTCAAATGCTTTATTTCCTGAAAAAAAAAAAAAAAAACAGATATTTTGTTGCAACTGAACTTTAATATTTTTCTTTTCTTTACCCATCCACTTGAAGCCAGTAAGTGTTTCAACAAAGTTAAAACCTTCAATCCGACTCATCGATTTCAAAATCATGGAACTAACAGTGCTGGAAATCATGTAAATATCTTTCAATGGACCAGGGTTCTTTCTTTTGTAACAGTGTAAGAGCCACCAACCTAAAAGTGCTCCCAATTCGTTCCCTGTAAACACTTTCCATTCACCGGTTCTAAAATAAAACAATTAATCAATTATAAAAAATAATCTACTATTAAAAAATTGTACTTTGGATTCTTTTCAGCCGCAGCAAATCGATCAGCGTCTGGATCGTTGGCCAGTATTATAGTACTATTGTTTTCATTCGCCGTTTTAATTGAAAGATCCAGAGCACTCTTACCTTCCTCTGGATTAGGAAATTTGACTGTTGGAAAATCAGGATTCGGATCCTTTTGTTCGGATACAGGAATGATTCTAATGCCAATTTTTTCAAATACTTTATCCACGTAGTAATAACCAACACCATGCATTGCAGTATATGTAAACAGTTTGTTAAGTTTTTTGTTGTTTTCCAAGTATTCAGGCAGGATGATGCCTTGTAACTTGCATAGATAACTAGAGAACACTTCTTCTAAAGGATCAATGCATAAGGGATTATCCTTTACAATAGAAGTGTCCCAAGATGAATCCAAAGGTGGGAGATTTTTCAAAATTGACGATTGGATTTGTTTATCTGTTGGTGAAATTATTTGGGTACCAAGAGAACAATACACCTAAAAAATTGTTGATAAATAAAGTACTTCGCAAACTTTAATAATCATCTACTTTGTAGCCGTTGTCTTCTTTTGGATTGTGAGAAGCAGTAACCATAACACCAATGGCACAACTGTACATTTTAGTAGCGAAAGCGACCAACGGAGTGGGATTAACTTTGCTGAACAATCTAACCTTGTAACCTTTGTTAATGAATATCGTGGCAGTCAATTCAGCCCATCTAAAACCCACGCAATATCAAACCACCTTTCTAAACGTCCCATTCTTGTACCTTCTGCTGTTGTGTCTTCCATCGTATCCAACAACCACACCGTTGTTTTCCAACAGTGTCTTTTCGTTTTCCTCCAAGTAAGCCAACAATCCTTGTCCGGTTTGAATGATGACCAGGTCGTTCATGGCGGAATAGCCGGCGCCCATTTTACCCCTCAGTCCAGCCGTTCCGAAGGACAGCCGCTTTAGGAGAAGGTCGGACAGCACGTCCCGTTTATCCTGCTTCGACAGGCTTTCGATGTAAGACTTGGTGGTCGGGTTCTTGTCCCACGACAACCATTCCTTGATTTTCTCGTCGAGAGTCGAGCACATCTTGATTTGTTTGTGACTGAATATTTTTCTTGGTAATTTGTTTAGTAATTTGTTTATCGTGATTTTGAAATTGGAGATCAACTAGAATTGACCCCACAATTGACCTTCGTGTCAATTAAAACACTCCAGGCAGATTTTCAGTTATATTTTTCAGATCGTTGCTATTATTTATAATAAATTTTCCACCTGAAACAGATGAACAAATACAATAAATCCCAGATAAGTGCCGATTCAAGTTTATCAGTTAGCATCAGTTTTATCTCGGGAGTATATTTAATTATTGATACATAATAAGCAATATACTAGGAATGGTCGCAAATAAAATCAACAACAATTTACTTGTTTGTATTTGTTGCAAAATGATACTTGCTTAATATATCAAAAGAAGACAAACAAGTAAGTAAATTTTAATTAATTTTATCTCCGATTCGATAATATATAACAAATTGAAAATGGTTGATCAAATTTTAATATAATAAACCTAACTATAAAATATTGCAACCACATTTTTATTTGTTCTATTTTTGAATTCATGTGGATATTTTTAGAACTGATTGTTTTACTTGATATCTTGTTATATTAATTACACAATGTTTTAAATAAACTGTCTGGTGGACAAGAAACCTACAACACAATTAAGAATTTTATATCACTTATACCATTCTTACGTTACTTTTGAAATGTTTTTGGCATTGACAATGTGAAAAATCGTGACAGTATGAAAAACCAGTCGCAAATGCACCGCACGCCGAAACGAAAAGGCTACAGCCATGTCGCAAAGGTAAGTAAACGACAAATTGATAAAAACAGGTAAACAAATAAATTACCGGACGACTTACATATATGTAACAGATTAGAGTCGAATTCGAACACCGTACGAACACCAGACATGAATAGATATATCAGTACTGAATGTGCGGCTGTTTCGTACGTTGTAGTCGAAAAGAATCTTATCTCGGTGCGATAAAACACTCATACGGGCTCGAAACTGCCGCACACACCGAATTATTATGTGAGGTGAAGTTCGCTTCGTTTTCCAGTCTCCGCTTTTGGTTCAGACACAATTTGCCCTCGAAAATTGTAAGTTTTATCTTGATGGTTTGGCTTATTTTTTGAATTGTGTCATCCACATAAGGAGTAGTGTGTGTATTCGGAGTTAGAAAAGGTATTTCTAACTCCGAATACACACTGCTGTTGATCTATTTTATTATAAAACCCTTAAGTCGTAGCCCCTGACGATGATCTGAGGTCAAAACATCTAGTTTTAAAATAAAATAAACAAGAGTAGAGAACTATTTTTAAGTCCAAATTGCTTAATTTTGTTAAGCTTACCTAAATGTTTTAAAAACAATTCTCAGAAATTATAATTTTTTTAGATTCCCATTAAAATTTATAATTTTCATTATCTTGTTTCCAGTTTCAACTATCAACAAATAAAACTCATAACTTGACAGTTGATAATCGAAAATAGTGTTACTTTCATAAAATATTACTTAAGTTTAGTCATAAAAGTTTATCATATAAGTAAACTAAACAAAGTTTTATTATTATTATTTAAACAATAAAATCCAGTGTTTAGTTGCACCAAATTGTTGATAAACGGCGAATTCTTTTGATAGCTTGAGTAGTTAATTAGTGTCAGTAATTTGGCAAGAATTTTTCATCGATTTAATTTGAATTTATTTTTATCAAATTCCAAAAATATTCCATTGCAAATACTAGGTCCGAATATGTGCTAATGCGGAACATTTCATTAGCTAAACGATGACCGAATAATTGTTTACATATTTCGAAATTTGATTGTTTAAAAATTTTATTGCAATACAAAATATTTCGCTAGAAAGTTAAATATGCATAAGCGTTTTGGCGCATGTGTGCGTGTAAAATCGTGCTACCGTTTCGCCACATGTCAGTCTGGATTTTCGCCGAATAATCGCTAAAAAATGCCCGTTTTAATTCGGACCGACCCCTGTAACGAAACCACCCCGTTCTAAACTGTGCGCCGTTCCGTTTCGGTGTACGCGACGTTACCTTAACCCAGTCCGCGGAATATTTAGAGAAAAATCAGTGGATTTCACTCACACGATGTGTTTCTGACGTTGCGGCTGGTTTTTTTCAGCAAAACATGGAACCGGGGGTGGTGAAGATCGCCGAGGATAGCGACTTCGACATGCTCAAGAGTCTGGTCGACAGCGACACCGACTGGAAACTGGAATACGACAAAGGGGGCGGCACGAAGGTCAGTTTTTCCACTTTTATTCCATACGTCGTCTTCGCCGTGTTTTCCGTCCAATGTTTTTGACGACGCTCGAATTTATTACACTGTTGCCATGTGACACGTGTGTTCATCCCTTAAATTATTTTTATTTTCCTTTGTTTATTTCTGTGGCTTTTCCGCTTTTACATTATTGTGCTGTTCTTGGTGAACGACTTAATTTTAATTTTTCAATGTATAATATTTAAGTGATTTTAAAATATAAATTTTTTAAAACTTAGAAATGTCCCCAAACGTGTCGTCATTCATTACAATTGGCAACGATGCTTATGGAACATCTGTAGATGTTTTGTTGTTTTCTGTTATTACTTATGCAACCAACTTTTCACTATTAATTGTTGCAACAATCACATATAGGCAACTGGAATAACTCGATTTGAATTCAATTGTTGCAAACCTTTTAATTTGAAAATTAATACTCAGTCAAAGATTAAATATACATTAGACTAGATATAATGGACATATTTAATTTTAGTAACAATAGTGAATAAAAACGAGTGTTTTATTTAGGTTTGGAGCAAACCAACGAAGAATTGCAGCTTCAATATGGTTAAAATTCACACAGTCTTCCCAAATGTGAATGCGAATACATTATTCGACGTACTCCTGGATCCTGATTATAGAAAAGACTGGGATGAACATATGCTCCAGTCCATAGAAATAGGATACTTAAATCCTAATAACGATATAGGATACTACTCACGTAAAAATTAATTTATTTAGTGAAACAATAATAAATTGCTATTTGTTCTTTTAGTATTTTGTCCATCGCCTGTGAAAAACCGCGATTTTGTGTTACAAAGATCGTGGCTGGACATGGGAAGCGAAAAACTTATATTGAATCATTCAATTGAACATAAGGATTACCCACCCAAGAAAGGATTCGTTAGGTATAATATGTAAACTGTTATACGGAACATTTCCTCTAAGAACTTTAATTTTAAGGGCAATTTCGTATTTAACTGGATATGTGATAAGATCAACCAAAATGGGCTGCTTTCTGGGGTACATCTCTCAGACAGATCCTCGAGGAAAATTACCTTCTTGGTTATGCAACAAATTGACTCAGAAATTCGCACCAAAAGTATTACATCCAGCTACTTTATATATTCATAGATTATATATGTTGTTTTAGGTCGTCCAACAATTACTGCACGCTTCACAGGGCTACGAAAATTGGAAACACTCGCAAATTAACCCCAACTACAAACCCTGGGTTTACCCCGAGTTAACTCTGGATGTTCCGAGAGTCAGCGTAAAAGATGTAAGCAAACATAGTCATTCTTAATTAATTAATTTATGAATGCCAAAATCAGCAAATACACATGATAATAATTAATAATAAGTAACATTAGTGAGTGTTCTCTACTTTCTTTCCAACGAGGAACTTGTAAATGTGAGTTAACTTTGAATGATCCGAGAATGAAATCAGCAAATACACATGAAAATAATTAATAATAAGTAACATTAGTTAGTAAATTTAGCTAATATACTTGATCATAATTAATAATAAGTACATTAGTGAGCTTTCTCCATTTTTTTCCAATGAGGGGTGAATGTGAGTTAACTCTGGACGATTCAGGAGTCAGCATAAGATGTAAACAAACATAGTCTTCCTTAATTAATTTATTTATGACAAATTCAGCAAATTTCCATGATAATAATTAATAATAAGTAACATTAGTGAACAAATTCAGAAATACACATGATAATAATTAATAATAAGTAACATTAGTGATCAAATTCAGCAAATACACATGATAATAATTAATAACATTAGTGACCGTTCTCCACTTTCTTCCCAATGAGGGACTTGTGAATATGGGGGATGACACCACCGCCGGCAATAGTGGCGCGAATCAGGCTGTCCAACTCCTCGTCCCCTCTGATGGCCAGCTGCAAATGGCGCGGCGTGATCCTCTTCACTTTCAGATCCTTACTGGCGTTGCCGGCCAATTCCAACACTTCTGCGGTCAGATACTCCATGATGGCGGCGGCGTAGATGGCGGCGGTTGAGCCGACGCGCCCGTACGAGGTGGTACGGTGCTTCAAGTGGCGGTGAATTCTGCCGACCGGGAACTGAAGGCCTGCACGTGCCGAACGTGACACCGCCTTGGCCTTGATTTTGCCGGTGTCTTTTCCCGATTTGCCTCCAGACATCTTCGAACTTCGTTTGTGTGTTTCAGAGGGTTACTGGCTGTATATACTCGACGTGCGTGTCTTTGAGAGAGTTGTTTGTTGGCGCAGTTGCGTCTGGGGTTGTGTTCTACGGTTAAGGTTCAGCCGGTGACCGTTTATATTTTATTATTCCTTTTCCAGGTAGTATATTTGCAGCGATTGTAGGTAGTTGATTATTCTGGGAAATTCGTATTATTAGTTAATCTGGTCGATTTAATGTATCTCAAATTTATGATTTTATAGGCTATTGTAACTATTTCTAGATTAATGAGTACTCATGTACAAACAAATATTTTTTACTCCACTACTTGATTTCATTTAACACTGATTATTTTTTTAGTGCAAAGCGGTAACGGCAGTGAGTTACGCAGAATGCGAAGATGATGAGTCCTAAAATTCGGCCTAGAAAACTTAATTTTTAAGAAAGGTTAAACAAAAACATTTATTGAAAACGGGTCTTTTCAAATAAATTGTATATTTATATTTTATAGAAAAAATATAGTATTTAGATAGTATTTTATCAAGTTTCATCTTTGATTTTATATTCAAAGAGTTCGATAGGTCTAGTCAAAGTATTTTTAAAAATTGTTAAAAAGCACAGTATTTATAACTAGATATTCTTAATTACACATAGTATTATTAGCATTTTCCTTTTCAAACTTGATCTTTCAAAAATTTCATTAAAACATAATAAATATTAAAATAATAATATCTTCTATAAATTAGTCAATATACAGGGTTTTCCCTCATTAATTCAGCCAATTAACAAACTTATTTCAATTAAACGAGACAAAACTTTAATATTTGCTTTAAGATTTACGTGCCTTTGTATGTTCATGTTAATGTGATTTTTGAATAAGGATATGTGTGATTTTGTATAAAATGTTTGTTTTATTTCTTCGATTATCCATTTCTTGTTAACATATTGTTATACAAAATAAAGATGATTGTAAAATTATTGTTTTATTTGATACATAATACAACCACTGGCGACTCGTGAGGTTTGAATCTGGTGAGGCACATATATATAATAAAAAAATGTACCCCTATTTCTCTTTTTACAAGAATTTTATTTAACACAAGTTAAAACAAAAAAAAAAAAAAAACGAATTACATGAATTATTTTAATACGAATATCAATATTCTGCGAATTTTTATATTCATGAATTTCAGATATTTATTCATTTTTTTCCAAGTTTATTACTAATTTAATTGTGTAAGCACGAAATAAATTCTTAAGTGAACTGTAACAAGAATTTTATAATATTGTTTACAGCTAATAAAATTATTTCTTTTTACACTGTAAAAAGAGAATTAGGTGTGTTGATATTTTTAATGGTGTAAAAATGACGATAGTATAAATAAATAAAGTAGGAAAAATTCTAGTTAGTCAGTTGTATAAAAATATTTAGGAAGTGTCCAGAACCAATGTGGATGTGTAAGGAATTCTTACCAAAAAGTGTTTAAAATAGTAGGGAAATTTAAAAAAAAATAACGGAATTCGACGTTGTTTGAAATTAATTCATTGATTAATTGTAATATTAATTTATACAATTCAGACCATTTTCCCGAAAGTTATTTAATATCTATAAAGATGTATTACAGCCTTCAATTAAATTATTCCCGTAATAGACTGCTCGTTTTTCAGATAATTGTAATTAAAAAAATTTTACTTTTCGATTAAATTTTTAAACAAGTTGAAAAAATCATCGAATATTTTAAAACTCAATCAAAAATATGTAATTTATCTAAATTGTTCAACCGTATTTGGAATTCAAGAATAATAATATCAAAAATTTCGACTTGTTTTAATTTTAAGATGAACAAGTTTGTGAAATTGAATAATCGAGAACATTCGGGAACATTCGGAAACTTGTTTGTGTTGGTATTTTAAGTTACCTCATTGGCCACAGGTATGCCTCAGCTCCCCTATCATTAAAACAAATAGACTTGTTTTAATTTCAAATCCATCAGATACACACACAATGAACAAGTTTCTGAAAATGAATAATCGAGAACATTCGGTAACATTTGGAAACTTATTTGTGATGGTATTTTGAGATACCTCATTGGACACAGGCACGCTTCAGCTCTCCTGCCATTAAAACAATGGCCGGATCTTAAAGCGCGAACCAAATAAATTATTTAAAGTTTATTTATAAACCTTTAAAACATTTAAAAGTGCATCTGAAGTACTTTCGCACAAAATATTAATTGAAATTTAATATTAAACTATTCTCGGTTTTACAACATGTTATATTCTACTTAAAATCATTACAAGATAAAAAATGTTAATAAATATTCTTTTTAATATTAACATTATGTCAATGAAATTAAACATTTTCATAGGTGAGGCACTCCCTCATCTGAGCAGTCGCCACTGAATATAACGAATTTTCAATCACGTGAAATATGATTAATCTGGTGGGTTAATTAATTTTGATGAGATAATACAATTATCTGATTATTGTTATCAAATTTGCTCTAGACATACATACATCATTTATTTTTCTTCTAAACTTTAAATTGAGTATATTATGGTGAGTAAAATTTATATTGTGACAAACTCTAATGTTTTTTAAAAACAGACTAATTTAAACAAATGTTAATAAATATAATCATGAATTCTAAATATAGTTGAATCTTTTAAGACCATCGGCATTTGCCACTTGATAAAAGAATTGTTGGGTACGTCCTATACAAATCTTGTTGACGCTCAAACAACGCGTTTCATTGTCCTTATTTTTTAGTGATTTTCCAGACACTTCAATGTTTACGAGACAAATGAGACAAAAACGTTTTAATTTTAGATAAATTTTATTCATAACAATAACACGACTCTTTCCACAACTTGAGGAAATTTGCATCAGTCTAAAAGGTATTTATTTATTTATTCATCATTTTTAAGCCAATAAGAAAGCTAAATCAAACGTTGAAAGTCCATGATGTTAAGTTTCTAAATTAATTAAAAAAAAATTATCTGTTTATATTGTAAATTTTTTGGAAATTCGTGTACTGTCACAACACCATTTATACAAATAAACAAGAACAGAGAGCCGACCTTGAATGTCAGGAAATTATTATTCAAATACGCACGAGGCGCATTATTCGGCCTAATTGCCTTTATACAACAATTCGGTGTAAAGCGTTTGATTTAGATGCAATTACCATCTTAAATGTGATTATTTAATTTTCTTCTGTGTGCAATTTGAATAAAAAAACCCTCAAGACTTCCTCGCAATAAAATATCTCTGACCTTTTTGTTTGGACAGGATGAATTGTGTTAAAAAACATCGTAACATTGTAATTAATGATATCAGTAATGTATAAATTATGGACACTTACGTTGACAAAAAAATAAATCAGTGCAATAAGTGCCTCGTGTATAAAATCACTAATTAAAAATCTACTTAATTTTCCACTTAAAATGCGATGTGACTTAATCAGATTGAATTGTTTTAATGGAATATCTTTCTAGACGTTTGTTGAAAAATTATCGGATTAGTAAAGTTCAAGAAGTTTTATCTATTTATTGAATTGTAAATTGTGATATGATTCACACGAAAAGATTAGGATACATTTCCAGTTTGCTGTTTGTTCTGTTAGCACGTTGGGTTTTTAGTTCAATGTGAGTAAAATCAATTAGTTAATTAATTTTTCTAAATTGGTTTCATTTTGTATTTGTACCTGTTGTATGAAACTTTCTACAAACTTTCTAGTAGTTTTAAAAAATTGCCTATTGTGTCTAGTAAGATATACTTTTGCAATATAAATTTGTTTTGTGTATTTTTATTCTGCATTATTCAAAGAAAAATGGTTTGATTTTATTAAAAACTAAAATGTATGTATTGATTTAATTAATCTCCCCGTGGTAATATAATCAGAAGACGGAATATTTCTTATCAATGTTAAGCTTGTTTGTGTATTTGGAAACGATGTTGTTTTATTTGCTTATCACGGAATAGAAAACCCAGTTTATTTGTAGGCCATAAATGGACCATGGTGACGAGCACCCATCACTACTCTACATTACAAAAAAACAACAACATCGATGACCAAAAGAACCTGAACGAACAAATATGCATCGAAGAATCTCTTTTAAACAATCAAAAGCCCCGTTTGGAGAAGTTGGGAAGCGTGTTCAGTCTTCCCGGGAAGAAACGATACAAGAAGAAAGTTCTGAGCACCTTAGACATCTTGATTTCGTTCTTTGTGGTGGCTCCATGTGTGGTTGGGGGATGGAGAGGTGTTTGGGAACTGATGTTGCTGTATCCCCGATTGTTTCCCCCTGTGGAGAGCTTTGTGATTGGGAATGGTATCCACATTGTATTGGCTCTGGTGCAGAATCATTTCCACGACATTTTAACCGGTGACAATAAGAGCAAGATCTGGTCGATCATCAGTTTCATTCTTATCAAGGTTTATATCTTGATCTTTTATATTTCTACCATGCTGACCTGGTATGGAGGCTGGGAGGTTTATGATCTGTTGACAGAAGTGGATGAGACCAAAGGAGGAATAGCTTTGCCGCACACTAGTCATGTTTCGAATGTTGTATTTTTGGTGGTTTTGGTGATTGTGATGTTGATGAAAGTGCTCAAAAACGTAATATCTGTGCCCTTCGAAATCGCTTTAGATCTGGACACCAGCGAGATTTTACTCTTTCCCACCTACTTCAAAGTTAAAGTAAGTTTGTTTTACTACTAATATGCTTACGACATTCCAAAGCAATTTATAACAAACACCAAATTAAAAAACAATCAGTTAGCACAATTATGACAATCATCAGACCAATAACAATTACTTAACACAGTTGACACATCCTGATACGCCTTGATTATTAATACTTTGATAGATTTACATTTTCAATTAATTTATTAGTTTTTCCAATTAACAACAGCGAAAAATAGCCAAAAAGAAAATCAACAAGCTAGCTAACAACTCAATTGAAATCAGTTTTACTTTAGTCATCAAAAATGCCCGAATACCAGCCGGTTTCTCGCCAAGAAAGCGAAGAGAACGGAGAATGTCAAGTGACTTCGTTCACGAACAGCGCGTTCAACGTGTTCAACGGGAACAAAAAGCGGAAGCGGATGTTAAACGTGTTTGATTCCTTCATCTCGATTCTAATAGTAGGTCCATGCGTTATCGGTGGTTGGAGAGGAATCTGGATACTGATCGAAATATATTTTCCACCCCTCGAAACCGCATTAGCTGGCATGGGAATCCATTTAATCTTCGCGTTCGCCCAAAACGCCCTGCACACAGTTTTCGTCAGCGACCGCGATACAACCCTTTGGAAGATGTTCGTGATTGCCTTCTCTAGATTGTACACATACGTTTTTCACGTCGCGGTTATACTGAATTGGGTCGGTTTGTGGACGTTGTACGATCAATTTTTCGAGTTTCAATTGGTCGGGGGGGTTGTTGTGGCAGGGAAATATGTGGATCAGACTATTGCGACTTTTGTAATGATGGCTGTTTTGGTGGCGATGCGTTCGTTCAAAAATGTCGGGGCGCCACCCTTCGTCATCTATTTGGATCAAATCAGAGAGTATTTTAAATTTCCTACGTACTACAAAACTGATGTAAGTAAATCACTGACTTAATCCTATAATACTAGTTTATGTGAAAATGTACTTTTAATAGAAAATATATCATTTTAAGCATCATAGAAAAATGACTAAAAATAATTTCTTTACTTGATTAGATCGTATAAAGAGCTTTAATATAACATTTTGAACCTTTAAGGTTCACATAAAAGGAGATAACTTTCTATAAAATAAGTTTTATTCGTTAAAATGATCATAATTAAGAATTTTTGACAAGCAAATTTGTGTCACAAGAAAAAATGTTGAGCATATAAAGCTGAAGAAAAGATTAACCTCAGTTCTAACCTTAAGAATGAATTCGTTTATTAAGTAAAAAATTAGAACATATCAATGAGGAAATATTTAGAAAATATGGAGGATGAGGTAGAACTTCTTATTTAATATTTAGAAGCTTCCTTTAAATCTCTAATGTGATAAGGTTTTGCAAAGTCATGAAGAAGGAGATTTATTTTTCTGTCGAATAAAGAATTTCATATTTGGATAAGTTTTTCAAGAAATCTGTCAATTTGTGATTAGTACACAGTTACGTTGATCGTTTGGCTTCTTGGTGGTGGTTTAAAATTTAAAATTTAATAAACTTAAATTTTATGATTTCAAAATTTAAAATTTAATAATTTTAAATCCAAAATTTAAAATTTTAAAATTAATAAATTCAAATTTTAAAATTAATAAATTTAAAATTCAAAATTTAAAATTTGACAAATTTAAATTTTATAATCTAAAATTTCAAAATTTAAAATTTAAATTCATTAAATCTTAAATTTAAAATTTCACACTTTAAAATTTAATAAATTTAAATATTAAAATTTACCATATACAGTATTCAGAATGTTAAAATATAATATTTATTACATTTACACAAATTATTTTTGGCATATTTTCCTTATTTTGTGCTAATTCTATGAAAAAAATCCTTTTAAGATGAAAAATCATTTTTATACAAGTTGTGGTACATGAAGGCACATATTGGTCAATAAAAATGGCATTTTTAATGTGAATTTGCTCAGTTTTTTGTATAATGTAGAAGAAAGTAAACGAGCTTTTCAAATCATTATGATGTTACTTCAGTAAGCTAATGACAAAAAATGAGATATCATTTTAAACTTAAACAGTAACTGAACTACTATAGTTATGAAGTCACTTCATGATTTTTTATATCCACTTTACAACTAACTACTTTAGGTGGAATCCATTAGCCAAACTTTTTGATGAAACTCTTTGTATGAAGCTTTTCTTTAAGGGTTGATTCATGGCAGTTTAATGACTAGCCTGTAATCCCTGATAAAGTTTCAAGACGATCTTGATATTGTTCATCTTCAATATCACTGGCATCACAGCTAAGCTGGCTGGCTCATTAAGCCAATTTCATATGAAAATAAATTTAAATTCAAATTCAAATTCAAAAATGTTAAAATATAATATTTATTATATTTATACAAATTGTTATTGGCATATTTTCCTTATTTTGTGCTACTTATATGAAAAATTTTGCTATATAACATAAATTCATTTTCACGTCATGTGTTTATTCGTGTAAACAAGTATAATTTAACACACGTTTTATTTTTTGTTCACTTTTTTCGTATGTGAATTAAACCACAATGATTCTATTGTCAAAATAATTATATCTATTTACTATGCATTAATGGAGATTACTGTATTTAAAATTCAACATGTGGGTTCTATAATGTGTTTACTTTAAACCTTGTTTGTTTAAGTATTAAATTAGCGAAAAAATATGTCACAATAGAAACAACTTATCAATCTGACGACATAAACTATAATTAAAACTCGGATTTTTTAAATGTCAATTTGGCAAAATGTTATTTTATCATTAATAAAACAATTTACTCAAGCCATTTAAATCTTTTGAACCTAATTAGGTGACAATAAAGAGATTTAGCTTTTATTGTTTCAAAAATCATATAAATTGACAAGTTTGCAATTTTACTTTAGTCTATTAGCAAAAATGACCGGCTATAATGAACTGCCCCAAAATCCGGACGAAACGGAAAACGAAAAGTACAACAGCGTTTATAACTTGTTCAATCCGAAAAAGACCCGGAAGCGGATGTTGAACGTGATGGATTCGTTGATTTCCATATTCGTAGTGTGTCCTTGTGTCGTCGGTTCGTGGAGAGGATTGTGGATGCTGACGGTCATTTACGAAGATCGTTTTCCGGGGTTGGAATCGGCGTTAACCGGA
The DNA here is from genome assembly GCF_024364675.1 of Aethina tumida. Taxonomy (NCBI): domain Eukaryota; kingdom Metazoa; phylum Arthropoda; class Insecta; order Coleoptera; family Nitidulidae; genus Aethina; species Aethina tumida. The sequence continues at coordinate 11,748,195 of NC_065439.1, forward strand.
ATTGGCATCATTATTATTTTTTCGCTAGTTCAACACTTGTTCCACGACTTCGTCATCAACTCACCTCAAAACATTTTTGTGATTGTGCTATCGAAATTGTACATGTATGTGTTCTTTGTGGCGGTGATTTTGAATTGGGGCGGTTTATGGTTGATCCATGATCATTATTTTAACATCCAGTTTAATGAACAAGGAATTGTTTTACCGTTGGGGATGTATCGGAACTGTTTGTGGTTATCTTTGGCATGTTTATTGATGCTTTTTGCGTTGAAATGTGTTATTAATATTTCTGGGCCACCATTTTTGATCTGCATGGACTTTTTACATGAATCATTTTTGTTTCCATCTTATTTTAAAACCAAAGTAAGTAGATTTTTTTTATTCGTAAATACATTTTTAAAAAGAAAATATCAAAACTTTGTCAACAACATTTATTTAAATTAAAATAATATTCCACACATTTATTATTTAACAAAAAAACTTTATAAATTCCTTCAATAATTGTTTTTTTCATTATCCACAGAATTGGGATAAAGATTCATTTGCAAATTCATCATTCCTCCATTCCTCGGATCACCCCCAGTTAATTTCATCCCATTTTTGTAACCGATCCTGTTCAAAACTTCAAAAACTTCGTTGTTCATCGGATAAATATTTAATACAATAGACACGGGTTTGGTTGGATCGTAGGTCTCGTGTATGTTGGAGTTGGACTTCTCCGCCAAACTGGGCTGGGGTTGTTTCAACAATTTGGGCCTTGCACTCCAAACGGGCGGTGCGAATCGAAAACTGGCGGTGGCGAGTAAATTAATGTCGCTCGGGTCCTGTGGTTTGTACGAATAAAATGGATCGCCGGTCGAAAAGGCGCTACCCAACATCGTCAGGTTGTAACTGGTCTGACTTTGACTTTGACTCGGCTCTTTGATCTTATGTTTCCTCGTTCTTCTCGGACGGTTCACGTAACCTATGATGTCTTGGATGTTTTTCGGATAGTATTTGTTTCGGTAGTTCGTTAACTGGGGGTAGTTTAATGTAGTAACTTTTTCTGTTGTAGTGGTGAAATGATGAGGTGGAGGACCGATTAGTTTAGGTCGGAACGGGGATGGATCTTCTATTGATTCGCGTTTTTTCGATTCAGCGTAGTATAATTTTTCCGCCACTATTTCCTCAGCTTTTGTATTTTCTGAACTGTTTATCAACCTCACTATTGCATAAAGACTCTAAAACATTATAATACTGTATGAAAAAAACTGTATGTAAAAAATAGTGAATACTCACCAGAAATACAATGAACACTACAACACCAATAATAAGGAAAATCTTAATAACACCACTTTTACGTTTGTCATTTTCCTCTTTGTACAAACCAAAATCGGACGAGGCTTTTCCTGTCATTCTCGCACAAGAACTGAAGTTTCTCTGCTCGTTCTGTGCAGTTCGAAAGTGCAATTCTGAAGGGATTTCTACCGTAAAATGATTATTTTAATTATCTGGATGCACACAATCGTGCGACATCAGACACATTTGGATGCACGACCGGAAAATTTGCTCTCGAATTTACTTAAAGTGCCAATTGTCTTGGTGAAACGATTCTGTGATGTGGTATGTAAAATTTTTTAGATGATCGACAATTTTTTATGTGTTAGTGTGTACCAAACATACGAATAATTAATAATTAAACATCTGTTGAAGATGAAAAATCACATATATTGGTCAGTAAAAATGGCATTTTTAATGTGAATTTGTTCAGTTTTTTTGTATAATGTTGAAAAAAGTAAACGAACTTTTTAAATCAATATGATGGTACTTATGAGTTAATGACAAAAAATAAGTTATCGTTTTGAATTTAAACAGTAACTGAACTACCATAGTTATGAAACCATTTCATGGTCGTCTATATCCACTTTACAACTAACTATTTTAGGTTGAATTCATTAGTCAAACTTTTTGATGAAACTCATTGAATGAAGCTTTTGTTTAACGGTTGATTCATGACAGTTTAATGACTAACCTATAAATCCCTGATAAAGTTTCAAGACGACCTTGATGTTGTTCATCTTCAATATTACTGACATCACAGCTAAGCTGATTTTTGAACTCGTTAAGTCAATTTCATATGAAAATAAATTTAAATTTAACACAAAAAAGTTTTCAAATATATGCTGTATTCAAAAATGTTAAAATATAATATTTATTATATTTATACAAATTGTTTTTGGCATATTTTCCTTATATTGTGCTAATTCTATGAAAAAAATCATTTTAAGATGAAAAAATCATTTTTATAAAAATTGTGGTACATGAAAGCAATTGCTTAATAAACATGGAATTTTTAATGTGAATTTGCTAAGTTTTTATGTATAATGTCGAAAAAAGTAAACGAGCTTCTTAAATCATTTTGATGGTACATCAGTGAGTCAATGACAAAAAATGAGTTATCATTTCAAACTTAAACAGTAACTGAACTGCTATAGTTACGAAGTCATTTCATGGTTGTCTATATCCACTTTACAACTAACTGTTTTAGGTGGAATCCATTAGTCAAACTTTTTGATTCAACTCATTGAATGAAGCTTTTGTCTAAGGGTTCATTCATGGCAGTTTAATGGCTAGTCTATAAATCCCTGATAAAGTTTCAAGATGACCTTGATGTTGTTCAACTTCAATATCACTGACATCACAGCTAAGCTAATTTATGAACTCATTAAGCCAATTTCATATGAAAATAAATTTAAATTTGACACAAAAAAGCTTTCAAATACCATATGCTGTATTCAAAAATGTTAAAATATAATATTTATTATATTTATACAAATTGTTTTTGACATATTTTCTTTATTTTATGCTAATTCTATTAAAAAAATCCTTTTAAGATGAAAAATTATTTTTATATAAATTATGATATATGAAGGTCATTAAAAATGGCAGTTTTAACGTAAATTTGCGTTTTGAGTTTTTTGTATAATGTCGATAAAAGTTAACGAGTTTTTCAAATCATTATGATGGTACTTCAGTGAGTTAATGACAAAAAGTGAGTTATCATTTTAAACTTAAACAGTAATTGAACTATTATAGTTATGAAGTCATTTCATGGTTATCTATGTCCACTTTACAACTTACAATAAACTAAATGAAATTTATTTTTAGTACTTTTATATTGTTAGAAAACTTGTACTGTTCTAAAGAAAAAATAACTAAAGAAAAAACTGATTATAGAAGAAAGAAAACTGATCAATATTGGTTGAACATTTTAGACCATTATATACTTGTATGTCTATGACTTGATGTTTGAGTGACTATGAGCAAATGATAAAAAATAAATTAGTTTTTTACATTCATTTATCACAATCATCGAGTTTGTATGGTTTTATTATATTACAAAACTTAAATTTTAAAGAAGAATGAAGTGATTAAGATTTATAAACAACGAAAGGTGGTCAATGTTGATCAACCAGGTAGTTATAAATCTTGACTGAAGTGCATTTATGTGCATGGTTTTACAAGTGGTTTTGTTTTTTATTCATTTAAATTTATTATGAAAGTGGCGCCTTTAACCTTAATAATTGTACCTTGATTTAATTTCAACGGTGGTTTAATCTTCTTTTTTTTGGTATTGACCTGGATTAGTGTTTTTTCACACCTTTATCAAAAGTTGTGGTCAATTAACAATTCCACTTAAAAAAACAATAATAAAGTGTAATTGTGTATAACGCTATTAGTAAACATTGCATTTTTATGACACGTGTCTAATGTTATCGGTTAGGAATTTGTGGAATATTGCAGATTAAAACAGTGACGCAACAGAAGTATATTTTTGTACATAACAAACAATGACTTGTTTATCATTTGCCAAAAACGTCTTCTTCAATAAGACTCCATAACGCAAAGAAAAAGAAGAAACCGAAATAAAAAGAAACGCGACGTCGAAGGAAAAACGCGATGTATCAGAACCCCTGCTGGCTACGGCGAGCAACGGTTTCGCGGTCCATCAATTTAGCCAGCACATCACGTGGTGTCCCCTACCAAAGTAGAGTTGGCCTAGGGTGAGCCCGTCACTCATCCGATTTAGTCCGTCTCTAATATCCTGATAAAAAATAGCGAGGAAGAGAAAAAATGTCCAACACCTGATCAGTGAAGACGCGAACGAACGATGAGGGCCAGCATTGCGGAGGGGTCTGCGCCCGGGGGCGGCCGCCGGTACGCCCTGCTCACCGTCCTGGACAGCCTGCTCTCCTCCCTGGTGGTGGCGCCCTGCGTCGTCGGCTATTGGCGTAGCGTCTGGTGTCTGATGGACCTCCTCGCGTGGCCCGAAGACGATATGCTCAGTGCCACCGTGTCGACAGTCGTCGGCGTCTTCGGCCACCTGGTCTTCACCCTCGGCCAGAAGTCGATCGAACGGCACGTCCGCCCCGATCGGAAGCTGCTCTTCTACATTTGCTCCAGGGTGTACACGGTGTGTTTCGCGTTCGTGTGCGTGAACGGGTGGCGCGGTCCCTGGAACATGCTTACGTTACACACAAAGGGTGAGGTGATGACCGTGGGGGCGATCACGGCGGTCGGCGTCGTCGCCCTGATGGCGATTCGGGCGCTCAGGAATCTGTCCGGGTGTCCGTTCGCCATCGTGCCGGACTCGGCTAAGGGTTACTTCGAGGTGCTCACCATGTTTCGGGTGTCGGTGAGTCGCTCCAACCAACTGATCTTTGACTTGGCTCTCTTCTTCCCTTTCACACCGTTCTTGTACAACGTATTTTGAAGTACCCAATTTTATTAATTAAGTTCCTGGTCAGATATGATTTCTGACAAATTAAAATTATACAAATTTCGAGAAAGTCTGTGTGCATCACTTCCGTTCATATTTATACATTTTAATCTGTTATTTATTGACAAGATTTTTAATATAAATAAATAATTTTTAAAACTAAATATTTAATTTATAACGTATATAACGCAATTACTATTTATGTATTTAAGGCATGTTAAAATGAGAAGAAAAAAAAAACTTTATTAACATAATTTATGTAAACACTGTAGGCAAAAATAATAATCAAATTGCCAATCACTTGTATGAATATTAATAAATTTGATATATCGATTCTTTTTTTCAACAAAAAAATTGATTAATTTTAAATCTTGGTTATTGAACTTTCACCCAATTATTTCTTAAGACATGAAATTAATTTTTAAATTACAATTGAACTAAATTTTAATATTTTTTCTGATTAATTCTGTTAAAACTTTTATTTAAACTAATTTCAAACAAGTTTTTATTTATATAAATGAACTATCAATTTGTGACGTAAATCTTAATAAAAAATAATAATGCTATTTTATTTATTTTGTCAATCAATGTAACTTTATTAAATAAATGTTTATAAATTGGACATGGTTAAAAAAATTTGAATACATATTTATTTATACTGTGATTGAAATATCTTGTCTGTGTAATTTAACATTATTAGTACAAGAAAAATATTATTATATGTTGTCCTGTAATTAATAATATGAAATTATTATTCATCATTTGTTATTTCCAGCAAAAAGTTTAATTAAACCCAAATTAGTTTACAAGTTGAATAACACAGAATATATTTATAGCCTTGTTTGGTGGTTGATAAATTTAATTTGTTTGTTAAATTGTTTTTGTCATTTTTTGATAATTAATAAAATATAAACATTAGTAAAAGGATATTAATAAATATAATTATGTAATTTTTATTATTATGTGTATTATTTGTTTGTTGTAGGCGGAAGAGAAGACATCATTGTACATATTAGACTGTTTATTTTCCATATTAGTCGTAGGAACACTGGTGGTATTCGTATGGCGAGGTGCTTGGGTCTTAATCGACATATTCTTATTCCCCGATGACCAAATTATGTCTGCTTGGCTGAGTTTGGTAAGTATTCAATGAGTCAGTTAAAAATAATATGGTAATCGATAAAAAATTGTGTAGTTGATATTATTTGTATAAGAAATAACATTTTACAAGGTATAAGAATTGGTAATCAAACGGTTAGGTACACCTAGATCATTTGGCCCTGTACAAAATAATTAATAATAATTAATTAGTACTAATATACACGGTTCGTTTAATACATCGAACAAAACAATTTTGCATGTACAAAATTGGACTTGTCTTTTACACAATTATAATAAAAAAAGTACTAGGAAGTAATGATGTAATGAATGAAGGCCAGATCTTGTCTTAAAATGATCGCAATTTAAAATGCCGCCTCAATTACATGCAATTCCACAAATCGGCTCATTTTCATAGAAGTGGCATCGTTTTTCAGATAATTGGTTACGCCACGGTGGCGGTCGCCTTCCTGCTGCAGCCGATGTTGAGATGGATGTGCGACCGGGCGACCGGTGCGACCAGACTCATTGTCGCCGACTTCTTCATCCTCTTCTCCTTCTTCGGCACCGTGAACGTTTGGCGGGGGATCTGGAACCTCCTCAACCTCTATTTCCTACCGAGTAAATGACTGGTCATTTTCCCCTGTTGATAATTGTTCTTACTGTGGTTATTTTTAGATAATTTGGAACTGAGCTGCTGGATAACCCACTGGGTCTGTCTGATCATTCTGATATTGTTGGGCTGTTCAAATTCGTTGCTAGTACGCGGCGTTTACATCGACGCCGAAGAACCGGCTGGGAAATGTGTCGTCTTTCCCTGCTACTACTTAAGGATTTTGTTCCAGCAGGAAAAGGCCAAGAAGGACAATTCGAAAATTCAAATGGAGGACGTCAAGGTACCACGTGACTACGAGAACAACCACGTAATTAATGTTGAGAAGATCGAAAATGTTATTGAGAATAACAGCAAATTGTGAATATTACTATTATTTGTATTCGGTGGAAATAAATACACATTTAAATTGTTTATTCGGACAGAAAAATGCATTGTATGTAAATAATTATTTGTACATAACCGTTGATGTACTATATAGTTTTATATATAGTAGATTTATTTTATTTATTGATCCGATGTTTTTAACAGTACCACTTAAATATTGTATAAGTATTTTGTATAGAATAATTTTTAAAATAAACCATAGATTATCAGTTTGCTTTTTCGTTCCCCCTTTCGCCTACAGCTCTCATAGATAGATAGATAGATAGTTGTGATGAACACTCAGACAACGAAATCCTTTCGAGTGCGGAAGGATTGTGGAAAGAGTGTGGCGGTCAAGTACGTCGCATCGTGGAACGGAACAAACGGAAGAGCAAATAATTGACCAAATTAGAATCAAAGTCTATTGGACATTATTGCATTAGTGGTGACATCCTGACCCAGTAAATAACTTTGTGAAGTGGCTCGAGCGAATGCGGATGCCCGTCCAACTTAATTTCGCTAATCCGTCATTAAAACAAATCAACGTCGATATTAATTAGCAAACCAAATTATTTCCATGTCCGACTAGTCGGCCGCCCACAAAACAACCCTGTTCCTCCTTTTAAACTCATAGAACGATATATAGATAGATATATGATAGGTTATTCTTTTCTAACAAATGTTATGATATATATTTATACACTATCACTCATATTTATTTGTCTTGACAAAAGTATACGTTTAAATATTCATATTATTCTCAGTTACGCAGTATATTTGATAACAATAATACGTCAATAGAATTATTTATGAGATAGGTATTTATTAATATTTGAAAACAATTCAGACGTCAAAATCAGAGCAACTATAAAATAAAATAACCTAACTTACATTTACCCTTCCTTTATTTAGTAACTAGTAGCATATCCATTATATTTAATAACTTCTAATGACTTTTCAATATAATCGTTCGATATTTCTTCGTAGAGTTCATTCAAATTTGACAGCCTTTTTACATGGATTTTTGGATTAATTTCATCCCAAAGGTTTTCAAATGGATCGAGGTCTGGGCTTTGTGCTGACCAAGACCAAATGTCATCAGATTTGGATAATTGGAACCGACTTTTATCGGAAAACAAAATTGTTTTCCATTACCTGTCCAGTCCCCATGACAGAGTAGACTGCTTATTTTTTCCAGAAATAAAAGGTTTCTTTGCTGATTTTCTACTACAGAGACCATCTTATTTTATTCTTAGGTTTACGGTCTTGTCAAAAGTGTACCTAAATATTCATATTGTTTTCAGTTATGCAGTATATTTGATAAGAGTAATAAGGCAATATAATTGGTTATTAGTTAGATATTTATTAATATTTGAAAACAATTCAGAAGTCAAGAGTAGAGCAACTATAAACTAAAACAACCTTACGTACATTTAGCCTTCGTTTATTTAGTAACTTGTAGCATATCTATTATTTATAATAACTTCTAAACATCTTTTTTCATCGATTTTAATGGCTTTTCGATATAATATTCCTTTCCACTTATTTTGAACTTCTTCGTAGAGTTCATTCAAATTTGACAGTCTTTTTGCATGGATTTTTGAACTAATTTCATCCCCAAAGTTTTAATTGGATTGGGCTTTGTGCTGGCCTAGACTAAATGCCATCAGATTTGAATAATTGGAACCGATTTTCATAGGAAAACAAAATTGTTTTCCATTGCCTGTCCAACAGGAAAAAATGTTGGTGTAGAGTTGAAATGAAATATTAAACAATAAATTTCTAGAAAACAACAATTTTCTAGTACTAAACAATATTTCAGAAAATATAATCTTTTAGGTGGAAAATTTATATAAATTTTAGTCAAAGAATTTTAAAACAAGATTATTTTCTAGAACTAAGCTGTTCTTCAACATTTTATTTACAAAAAAGAATATATTGTAGATAGAAAATTTAAATAAAAATATTAATCCAAGAATTTCTAAAAGGTTACAATTTTCTAGAACTGAACAATGTTTCAAAATCTAATTCAAGAAAAAAAATGTTCAAGGGATTTTAGTAAAAAAAATTCTAAAAGAAAAATTTTTAAAATTAATCTATGGTTAAAATTTTCTTTAGTAAACAGAATTTAGATAGAATATTTAAAAAAATATATTAGTCAAATAATTTCTTTAAGGTTAGGTTAGGTTACGTTCTTTAAAACAATAAATAAAATTGTGACTCTTCTTTTTGAAAAAAAAAAAATGTAGAGAGAATTTAAATATAAATATTAACCAAAGATTTCTGACAATTTTCTAGGAGAAAACAATGTTTTAAACTTACACAACAATACTATTCCAAAAATGAAAGTAAAATATTAAGTTTGTTGAGAAAGACAAAAAATTCTTACTTCAAAATATAACTTCATAAAATTATAAAATGGATAAAAATTAAAAGATAAATACAGAATTTTTTATTTAAACACTTAATAATTTAAACTATAGCTTATTAAAACAACTTCTTTTAGTCTTTGTTTTATGGTACTCACCAACAAACTGACTTCCTTTATTTCTTGATTTATGCATTTTTATTTTATTGCCCACGCCTCTGTTAATCTTACGTTTTCTACCACTTTTAGGAACTTCTCCCAGTGTATTTATTTTGTTAATAATGGAATTCGTCCTCGATATGATTGATTTACTTAAATCGACTGCAACTTTACTCTGCTTTTCGCCATTCCGGAACTTTTCTACAATTTGTTGTTTAATTTATATCGATAAATGGACACATCTATGCATTTGTAGCTTTAAAGAACGATGTCGGATACAGACATAAATTATAAAATTAACTCTATTGAATATACAGATTGGTTTCTTTACTTATGAACCCTGCTCGAAATAAAAAGTTATATATATTCATATAAAAACTATGTAAATTAAGATATCTGTATATAAAGGAAGGTGTGAAATGTTTAAACACTTAATATTTATAAAATTAATAAAAAATTGTTGAGAAAAGTGTTATTTCAGTAATTTAACAATTTAAAGAGAAGAAAAATATCAATATTAATTTATTATCATAGATTTTTACAAGATGGAAGGGACGCACCATTACTAACATCTTAATATTTTCAGGTATTTATAGGAATCTTTCTGTTTAAAACAAAACATTATTCCCAGAACCATTATAAAGCCAGTATAAAAACATTATTTGTCTCTTTTGTGTATATTATGTATTGGTTACCAAGTGAAGAAATTTTGTTTTTTTCTTTATTAACTTATTATTTGTTTATTGTAAACCAATTTTCAGCTTCAGAAAGTACTCTGGGATATTTTTATCTTTCAATCAAACTACAGTCGAACATCGATAACTTGAATTTTTGATAACTCGAAGTACATTGGTTCAGTCCAGAATGAAAATAATGTGTAATTTTTACTTGACAACTTGATGTCTTTATAATTCGATTTTTTTCTGGCAAATCTTTCTGGCGAAATTTTTCTGGCGAATTATTCCGACTGATTTCTAAGAATGATGTGCCATAGTAATATAGATAGGTATAATAGTTGATGCATTATATATATGTCCTCTAAAAATATAAAAGAAGCATATTATGTTATCTTTCGAAATAAAATGGGTTAATTTTTCTTATATTTTATATCATTATATGAATATATAAATATGTTAGTTAGGTGATAATGAATTATTGAATATAAAAAAATTTAGTTATTTATTCATAATTTCATAATTTTTAATTTTCAAGAAACCACATAAAATGGGCCAAGTTTGCCTCGTAGTGGGAGACATTTACTGTCTCTGTCCTGCATGTTGTCATTCTCTAGATTCTGACGAATCAAACACTTTTCGATACATATATCTATCACAAAAACTACAACAAATCTGGCATGAAAAATATTCAAACAATCAACTGCAAAAGGATTTTATTTGTTCTCTTTTCTATATTTTTAATGTTTGAAATTTAGGAAATATGTAGAATCAATCAATCTTTGAACTATTAGTTATCTGAGTAATTAAAAAAAAGGGGAGTAACTTCCCATGAGAAATATATTTTTTACTATTAAAACAATTAAATATACTTTAGTTTGAATAAATAATAATTTTTGGAGAATATTTCGAAAACGGTGATTAATTAAAAAAACTATTAATAAGTTAATTTACATATTAGAAATGTTTAGTTTACATGATGTGTAGACTTTATACGACCAATTAACTTCTTATAAAGGTGATCCCTACAAAAAATTGATGAAAAACTCTCAAGTAATTGAGTCAGGTACTTGTGGTTGCATATTATGCAGAATTAAACCACCGGAATGGATTTTCCAAGTCAAAGATCAGGTTCGGAATTCCCCACAACATATAATTTAAATATTAATAACAATTCTCTTCTGAGAAACGGGAGACTTTTTATTTTACACCAGAAACTTACGTACAGAAATTGAGTAATAATCCAAATTTCACATTTAATATGAGCTTAATGATAGTACAAAACGTGCAGAGCAACTTGAGCAACTTAATTACAAGATAAACGCGTTTTCGACGACCATTTATCGACGACTCGTTTTAGTCTGAAAGTGGAGCTACAACGAGTACCATGGCTCTGAAACGTGCGGTCCTGTTGTCATGTCTCAGTCTCGTATTCGGGCAGATCGCGTTTCCGGAACCGGACGAACTCGTAACTGAAGCGGAAAACAGGGTAGGTAAATCGAACCAGAAAAATTACGTACCATTAACACAATTTTATTACTTTTATGAAATTAGAGCCGAGTGCCATTGTTTGCACCCAACGAATGCAAAGATCCCAACGAACTTCTCTATCCTGGGAACCAGAAAAACGACTGGATATGCGACTGCCTACCAGGTAAATAAATCGTAAAGTAAATCAGAACAGTTTTCAAAGTTAATTTTTTAGGGTATATTTATTATCCACCCAAACGCGGATGTTTTCCCGCCTACAGAAAAGGACCGTGCGAAAGAGGACAACATTTGATCCTTAAAAAAGAAAAGGCTGTGCCTGAATGTACTAAAAATCCCTGCAACGACGGATTCGCAAGGTAAAAATTTTATTAAAACACTTATTAAACAAGAATTAATAAATTAGTTACTAGGTTCAATGGAAAATGTTTTGAATTGGGTAAACCAAATGGACCTTGTTTGCCGGAGTTGCACGGTGGTGGTATCTTCGGAGTTAACGGCACCACTTTGGAATTGGGTTGTTTGAAGAACAAGATCCACATATTTTTTAACAAAATGGCCAAAAGATTCAACCTACATTATCATTTAACTAATCAATAATCTGTATATTGATTTTTGTATTTGTTTTGAGACATTCAACTGTGATGGTTGAAGCTGATATAGTTTCGCTGATTTCCACTTAACGAAGATAGTGTCTGGCTTTATTTTACGGGCTGAAAATTGTGCTTGATGTTTCTATTGATGAATGTTAAGGTCTGAATAAATTATGATTATATATGTTGATTAAATTATTTTTTCCTCACTTTATCAACTATCTTAAAACTTACCTTGAAATCACTAGTAATTAATAAAACGATTATTAATCATTAGATTAATAAATAATTTTCTAATGATGGCAACACCGTTTCCAATGTGAAGAGCCAGTTTTCAAGGTGAAGGTAAAACAAGTCGTACTAAAACAAACAGAAGTTTGTTTGGGATCGGTGACACATTCGGTACTGTTATTTGCGACTGGTTTATTCGATTCTTAATGATGGACTGCAGGATTGGTATGTCAAAATTTTTGAAAATCATTCATAAATTTATCAACTCGTTTGGAATTTCTTAAAATACAGTTATCAAGATATTTTAGAAACGTTCCTGCAAAACTACGTGAATTGAATTATTGTTTTTTTATTCAAATTAACTCAGAAAAGCTTGAAAATTATACCATGATTAGTTGTTAATAATTGTTTTAGAAAAACTGTACATTTTGTTACATTGTATGTTAATATTTGGTGGTTCCTTGGCTGCAAACTTGAATCAACTTACTAGTCGAGGAGAATCTGTAAGTTCATTTAATTCATCCCATTTTCGATGTAAACAACAACCTAATTGAATTCGCAGGAAAGATTGCCCTTGTACGCTCCAGATAAATGCAAAGATCCAAATCAAATGTTATATCCAGAAGACAACGATTCGTGGACCTGTGATTGTGGACCAGGTAATAAAACTCATGAAATTCTGGTGCTAAAAACTAAATAAAATCAATTTAAAGGATTCATTTACTACAAACCGAAGGACGCGTGTTTCTTACCCTACAGACAAGGTCCGTGCCCACCAGAAGAACACTTGATCTTCAATAAGTCTAAACGTACAACGTCCTGCTTAAAGAATCCATGCCAGGACGGATTCGCCAGGTAAACAAACAACAAATAGGAAAAAACATCACTAAAACAATTGTTCAGGTTCGATGGTGATTGTTTCGAATTGGGTCGTCCGGGTGGTCCGTGTGGACGTCCCCAAGATGTGGGACCGAAAATCCTGGACGTGAATTCGACCACGCTCGAGGTGGAGTGTCTGGACGGTGGGGCGGAAACGTTGCATCTATTCGACGTCGGCAGGAGATGCAGTCCGGGCAGCAGGAGAGATTCGACTGGGACTTGTCGTGACGTATTTTGATTTGAATTTATTTTACTATGTTTATTTATTTCCTAATAAACTTTACACTTAGATAATTGCACGTTCATTATCGAAGTAATAAATTAGTAGTTTATCAATGTCATCATTAATAATAAATTGCAAATGGAACTTAAAAACCTGACTAACAGTAATTTTAATATTCTGATGTTTTCATCTTATAATTAGTGACATAAGATGTGTTAATTACAATTGGTTTTGGAATCTTTAGCAATGTACTTAAATGTTGGTACGTTACTATTTTTCAAATTTGTAGTGTGAATATTTTTTAGTAAAAGTTATTTAGTTTATGTAATATTTGTTTATTATTGATTTAAACAAAGATATAATGTTAATTAAAAAGTGTTATTTTCGCTTACATCAAATAATTTGTTTCTGTTTCAGTAATATTAAATTTTGTCATGTATACATTAATTAATCGATTTGAATTTACGGTACAAGAATGTCCAATAGGTAAAGACCAGAAAAAGTTAAAATTGCTAATAGTACTTTATACATTGCAGGATTTGTTTATCATAAAGAAAGTAGTTCGTGTTATACACCATATATACAAGGTCCATGTGAAGAAAGAGAATATCTCTTACCGAGTGGATCATACCATAATTCAATGTGTAAAAAAAATCCATGCAAAAATGGATATTTCAAGTAGGTTTTGTATGTTTTAAAAAATATTTCTTCCTCTAGAATTTTTTTCCAGATATGAAGGAAGTTGTGTACCCTTAGGAGGCCCTTGTTTTATTGACGATAATCAATTTCCAAAGACTTTGCAGGTGAATCCTGTTAATTTGAAGGTGGAATGTATGATTTATGGGAAAAATCGAATCTTTTACGAGTACTATTAGTAGTATAATAAATACTTTTAACTTAAGTAGTTTAGTTTTTGTGTTCAAGAGCTTTTAGATCAAATAAACAATTATTATCATGATTTTTAAAAACAAGATTCAGAAATACAATTAAAAAAGGAATGTTTTGGTTTGTAATCAGTGAAAAAGTTATTTGTATTTAGAATTTTAAGTTAAGTTACACTCGTAAGCAATATCTATCCTCTGATGCTCGTAGTTTTTTTTTTGGATTTTCAATAATGTAAACAAAAATTTGTATGTACAATGTACATTGAACATTGATATCACATATTAAATTACATTTTTTATAATAACAATACTGAATATTGCACATTAATTTCTGTATATGTAGTTAAAACTTACCTTTGCTCATTATGTAACAAAAAACCATCTTCAATACAAATATTATATTCCATGAAACACATATAAAAAACATTCTACAGGTTTAATTTATTACGTAAATTGAATTATGATTTTTTATTCATATCAACTCAGAAAAACTAACAATTTGTACCATAATTAGTTGTTAATAATTGTTTTAGAAAAACTATATATTTTGTTATATTGCATGTTAATATTTAGTGGTCCAACATCATTAAATAAAGATAAATACAAAGATCCAAATCAAATGTTATATCCAGGAAACCTGTGATTATGGACCAGGTAATAAAACTCATAAAAAAGTTTATCGTGCTAATATCAATTTGAAGAATTTATTTACTACTAACCGAAAGAGGGGAGTTTTATACCACAACAACATCAACAAATCCAAAAGTACAACGTGCTGCTTAAAGAATCTATGCCAAGACGGATTCACCACGTAAGCAAAGAAAGATTAGGAGAAAACATCACTAAAACATTTGTTCAGATTCGATGGTGATTGTTTCGAATTGGGTAATCCGGGTGACATAAAATCCTGGACGTGACTTCAAGTGTTTAGACAGTGGGGACATCTATTCGACGTCGGCAGGAGATGCAGTCCGGGCAGCAGGATAGATTCGACTGGGACTTGATGTATTTTGATTTGAATCTATTTTGTTATGTATATTTATTTTCTAACATACTTTATACTGAGATAATTGCACGTTTATTATTGAATTGATAGTAGTTTATCAATGTCATCATAAACAATAAATTGTAAACGAAATTTAAAAGCATGACTTACAGTAATTTTAATATTCTGTTGTTTTCATCTTACAATTAGTGACATAAGAATAGTGTTAATTACGACTGGTTTTGGAATCTTTAACAATGTACTTAAGAGTTAATTAATAATTTGTTTATGTTTCAGTACTATTAAATTTTGTCTTGTATACATTAATTACTGGCTTTGAATTTAACAGCAAAAATTGTTCGTGCTAAAACCAGTAAAAGTTAAAATTGCTAATAATTCTTTATACATTGCAGGCTTAATTTATCATCAATGAAATAATTTGTGTTATGTACCATATTTACAAGGTTCGTGTGGAGGAACAGAATATCTCTTGTACGTTTTTTCATCAACAACACTTTTTCCAGATTTGCTTCATTGACGTCAATCCATGGAAAGTGGAATGTGTGATTGTGGAAATACCAGTTCCCAATAAATTTTGCTATATAAAATAGTTTAATTTTTATGTTCAAGAGCTTTAAGATCATTTACAAAAATTGATATCCAGATTATTAAATACAAGATTAACTAATATGGGATAAATGATTTTTCTATGAAAAGCAATTTAAATTTTATAGCACCAGTTTTCAATCTGCTGCTCGTATTTTTTTAATTTTCAATAATGGGCACAAAAATTTGTATGTACAATGAAAATTGATATTACATATTAAATGGCATTTTTTTAGCAATACTGAATTTTGTGGTATATTTCACATTAATTTCTGGAGGTGTAGTTAGAACTGAAAATTGTCCGCTAGGTAATAAAAAACATCTTTGAATATTTTCAATTTATTTTCTGTAAAACATTTATTGTAAAACACAACATTGCACAGATTTAATTTATTAAAAACCAAAAGACAACTGTTTTTCACCATATGAACAAGGACCATGTAAAATTGAGCAATAATAACAGGTCAACTTTATCAGGAGAATGCAAAAAGAATTCATGCCCAGAAGGATTCGAAAGGTACGTTACACAAAATCACATATTGTAAAAATATTGTATAAAACTTTTTTAGTTTTAAAGGAAGTTATGTCAAATTGGGAGACAATTGCGGCCCGCTGATATCAACTGCACGGGTGAACGCTCTTACTTTGAATATGGAATGAGGTGAAAGAATAACTGCGCCACAACATCTCTTCCAAGTAGGAAGGTGTGTTGAGGGAGAAAGACGAGATTCTGTCGGAATTTGTAGCGAAGCATTTTGATTGCTGGCATATTGAATATAAAAGTTGTAAAACGTGTTTTTCTTAATAATCGAAAACATCATCAACGCTGTCCCAATCAATGAACTGTCTAAATTTTTCCACCATTGCACCCAATTGATCCACATAAAGTCTCATGTCGATAAGAACATTAGTTTCTAAATGGTCCTTTCTCAAAGCGAAAATGTGAAGAAGTTTTTTTCTACTGGGGCAATTTTTTGATAAAACCTATAAAAAGTATACGTTTAGCTATTTGAGTCCACTTTAAAATTAGAATTTAAACATTAATTAAATTAGATGAGATCCAACCATGATAAATCGCTATATATCTCTCGTAAGCTGCTTGCAATAACGGTCCAGTGTCTTCTTCTTCCGGCTCTTCGATGATTAATTCCAAAAATTTCCATATACAACCAAGTTCTCTATAAAACATAGCAAATTTGTTTCCAAAATATTTGAATGTTCTCAGTGATATAGAAAATACAACACGTCGATCCAGGGAATTAATTTGAACAAGTGTTTTGAAGGTTTTGCTTCTCGAAGAGTTGTGCACCCATGTTTGGTGGATTGAAGGATTTTTTTAAGTGGTTTAAGACAGGTTGGACCTTGGTTGGTGGAAATATTAATCATCTGACCATGGTCAGAAAGATCTCTGGGTTATCATAGCTAGGGGATGGGAGACCTTCATCACCGAGTTGACCAAAACTCAATGGAATTTGTTCACTGGATCTATTCGTTGTATTTTCTGTCACTGAGCATACTTTACTACCTGGCGAGCCATAACATCGCCTCAGTTACAGCAATTTGTTCATTTTCTATAGCTAGTGATATCATATCCTCCAAAAATTCATATTTTTTGGGGTCAATTAGAAAATGTTCCGTCAGTGTCTATAAAAACTGTTTATAGAACTAGGTTTCAAATAGAAATAAAATACTACCTTAATGTTTTTTTTCATAGTATGGACCATAGTCAAAAAGCACATTCCCAAAGACCCTGAAATTTTGAAAATGAAACATTTTAATTGCATTTGATTGATTTACCGATGACAGAAATCGTCGCATTTGCCGCTTCCAAGAAATCTGCAGTAGGAGTTAGTTGCTGTGTAATTTTATAATGATTTTTTAACGGTGTAAAAACTGTAGTGTTGTCCATTTTGATTTTTAAGAGTTTAATACTTTGTTTACTTGTCAGTTGTCACTGAAGTCAATTTCTAGAGCTTAATGTTAAAAATAATAGACGACGTAAACACTCTGTATATGCATTAATAGACGTCGAAACAAGATTAAAATAGATGTGGCTTGCATAAGTGTATCTCTATTGACAATAAACCAATCCATACCATCGAACGGTTGTGTTTAAATCTTTATATAATATTAAAAATAAATAAAAAGTTGATAATAATCATGAGTGTGTCTGAACCGTTGGTATCAGTAGATTTTGAAGTTTTCGGTAAAGTACAAGGTAGGTGATTTAAATATTCGACTATTATACGAAACTTAAACCTATTTTAATAAGAAAAATATTCCAGAATTGTTTTAAATAAAAATTTGAACGACTTTTTTCTAGGTTTATATTTTACGAAATATTGTAAAGAATTGTGCGAAGAGCTGGGTCTAGCTGGCTGGGTAAAGAACACGAAAAAAGGCACGATCCAAGGTAAAATTCAAGGATTCAGATCGCGGGTTGAACAAATGTAAGTAAATAATAATTATCGTGGCAAAATATTATTTCCTAGAGCTAATTGAAAATAGGAAGTGAAGCGCGTGGCTGCCGACAACAAAAACAAATCAATCGGGTCTATTTAAAAACTTGATTGTTGGCCAAACGTATTTTTAATGTTTTCATTGTCTTTAAGGGTCAAACTATATTTTTATTTTTCAGGATAATTTGGTTGTCCAACACCGGCTCACCTGGTTGTCAAATAGAACGTTGTGACTTGTCCAACTGGCAAAACTCCTCTAAGTTTGATTTTAAGGGATTCAGCATTAGATTTTGATTCTATACTATTAGTATACTTGCCTGAATTGTAAGTGATATTTTTTTTAATATGTAACCTTTGTAACTGAATAAAAATTGTATTCATCAAAACGACTGGATGTTTTATAAGTTTTATTATTGAAATGATCACAAAATATTAACAACTACAGCTACAGATTCAATCATTGTACACGGAAGATGTGAATCTTCATAGCACAAGTGTTATATACTCTAAAAATTGTTTTTGAAAGAAAAATGACCAAAATAATATAATAATAAACAAGAAGCATTTATACAAAAGGCAAACTAATGCTAATACCATGTGAGATAACTGCAATAAATTTTATATGACATAAAAAACAACGCCATAATCTAATAGAATAGAATAGAACCGAACCTCAACCAATAACGGCCAATATTTACAGCAGTCCGAGGCTTACAGAGCATTTCAGCTTGGCCTATTCAAATTTTAATTTGCGTATGGCGAAACAATTTAAATGCACGAACGAAAAACAGTTTTAGTATTTTTTACAAGTGTTATAAAAATGTACAAATTTTTTTGTTATTATAATTTCATTTAGGAGCTAACATTTTCTACAAAACGAAACTCTGTAAACTATCAAATCAATCAACTGAAATACTTGGTTTAGTTTATAAAATGCAGATATAAAAAATTGGAGTGATGCAGGGGATATTTTTGCACTAAAAGAATGATTGATAATCTAAACTATATGATTTTAAATAATACAAAAACAGCCAATCATACTTTTAAAAAATCACATACATAACTTTTATTCAGAGCAGTTCAATGAGAATAAAACAAGTTTTGTGTTTTGTGCTTTGAAACCGCGAATTATCACAAGGATTGAAGGACACATAATTATGTAAATGGTACATAACTGAATTATTTTCAAAGATGATGCCAAATAACATGTTAAATAAAGAGAATACGTAAATTTGGTATTATACTTACTACAGATTTGGTATTTGGTCAAAGAAAATAATGTTTCCGGTAACTGAAACTTTTTATTTCTTTAATTAACATGGTATCCATACAAAATAATTATTAAACAAGACAAAAAAAATCATAAAAAATTAAAAAGCGCTCCAGCTAAATCGCACAAAACACATTCACAAATTATAGACCATAAATTCTATTGTTATTTCATAACGGACGAGATAAATAGAAAAATATCGATCTAAATGTTAATATTACAGCATTTAAAATAAACTCTGCTAATCCTGCATCTCTTCCGGTACTTCATGCGGATTCAAAATGCCCGGCACGGTCAGTTGGACGCGACGTTTCTCCGCCTGCGCCACCTGCAAAGCCTTCTCGCGCTCCTCCAAGAACAGATCGCTGTCGTCCTCACCCGTGTATTCCTGCATCACAAAAAGATACGAAACAATTTAACAACAAAGCAACGGAAGACGATCCGACCACTCACTCTAATCTGGACTAAGAAGTCCCTTAAATGCTCCTTGAACGCCGGAATGTCCTGGTCCAAGTTGAACATGCCCTGAACCATGATCTTGATCTGGTTGTCGGTGAGATGGGGGAACGCAGATCTGAGTAGCGTCGCCGTGAATTCCTGGATGTACAGTACGTTATCGGCGACGGCGACGGCACCGGGTGTCGCGGCGGCGGGTCCCAGTTGACAGTTGACGCGGCCCGACTCGACCAACGAGAAAATGTAGGCGAGGATGGAGGCGTGCATCGAGAGGCCTGCCGTGTGTGACGTGTCCGTCACCACGCTGAACACGTGCTGCAATATGTCTGTCAAGTATGTTTGGTAGAAGCTGGGCGCCGCCTGAAACAACAATGTTCATATAGATTAAAGGTTCAAAAAAATTCGATTTTTGTAAATAAAATTAATAACTAGTAATCATCCAGATAATTATTAAATCTTAATAAAGTCAAATCTGCTTAACTCGAATCTCTAAGTCGAAGTTAACTACTGTTCCCCACACATTTTGTATGATTTTCGTGAATTTTATTTAATATCTTTAATCTCTAATGTCTCTAACTCGAAAATCTATAAATCGAAGTACATAATGACTCTTCAATAATAAGCTACATCTAAAAGTGGAAATTACAAAATCTCTAATGTTAAATGTATTGAGTGTACTTAAATTGTGGCTTCTGGAATTGTACAATAAATTTTTGCATCAAACTAGAAAAGTTTTATTTATATTGATTGCATTCTTTTAAACAGATTTTTCAGCCTCTTGTCCTGGGTGTATAAAGCTCTAAATTTTATTACCGACACCGAAAACTCTCCTCCTTACATTCCCAAACTCGATGTTCTCTACTCTATTAATATTGTTGTAACCGTATGGAACGTGGAAGTAAACTAGACAAGAATTCATAATTGTTTTGGAAAAGCCAGTTTTGGAATCAATAATTTTTATAAGCAAGATGATGGAGTTACATTATTACAATTGAATAAATAACAAATCTTTCAATAACAAATAATCCTAGAAGCTGAAGAGTTATTTAATAAATTTTTGAATTTTGTAATAAAAAGGATGGAAATTTTGATGAGGACAAGATTAACAGCAAAATCCCACAGAAGATGAAATTATTATTTAAGTAGGCAATTAAGGTCAGCTTGATGAAAGTGAAACAAAAGAAATTCTAAGGTGAAACCAATTGAGTTAACCTATGAATGAAAATATTTCCGCTTACATTTTTAATTCAGAGGTTCAAAAATAAATAAGGTAAAAAATTATATAAATATCTAATAACGGATTATTTAAAAAAAAATTTTTGATTTAAAACAATACAGACAAATAACGGCAGAGAAACGATATAAATGACAAATTTGGAAACATATTACTAATGAGAAATTAAGAAATATTGATAAGAATAAGATGGAAATTTTGATGAGGACATGATTAACAGCAAAATCGCACAGAAGATGAAATTATTGTTTAAGTAGGCAATTAAGGTTAGCTTGATGAAAGTAATGCAAAGGAAATTCTGAGGAGAAACCAATCAAGTTAACCTACGAATGAAAATATTTCCGGTTACATTTTTAATTCACAAGTTCAAAAATAAATAGGGGAAAAATTATATCAACACCTAATAAAGAATTATTTAAAAAATAATTTGATTTAAAACAATACAGACAAATATCGACAGAGAAACGATATAAATGACAAATTTGGAAACAGTGTTAATAAAATTTCTTTTATTATTTAAAACATAGCATAAAGATATAAATTTTTTAACAGCGTTAAAATATGTCTAGTATATATGATATGCTGAAGATAAAACTAAATCAAATAAAAGCTTGATATTTTATACATTTCAATTTCTCAGTATATTTTTACATTTCCTTCGCATAAATTGTGGTTTCTGCCTCTTTGCGACTGAGATTAATATTTCAATATTATATACGTTTAATCTAGTCAGTAAGAAAATAGTAGTTCTTACTGAAGCTATTTCATATTTTAATCTTTAAACTCTATATAATCCCTATATAAATTTGGATCTAATAAAAACATTTTTAAAACATTAATGAAAGATTGTTTAAACATCATAAGTACATGAGAAAAGTGACGAATTTGTTTAAAAAATAAAAACGACACACAATCTGGTTGTTTTTATTTTAGACTTTTGTTTACGGTTATTTCAAGAACGATAATCTTTCCTTCTAATTTAGAAACTGAAAATGCCGAAAATTAGTAAAACGGTTTCACCAAAATTTAATTATTAAGTCTTGCACCACACTTAAAATGACAGATTCACTATAATTCAAGAAATATATGTATGTACCTTTAACGGTTTTTGTGTAAATAATATTAAAATGCAGCAAAAAATTTAATTAATTATGAATAAAATAAATCGTAAAAATGCCATTAATTATTAATTAATTCGACTACAAATAATCTTTGTCACATAGGTAAATTATTCAAAGATTGGGCAATCAAAGGAATGTTACGAGAACCATTCAACGGCGTAATAAAACCGGATGACAATTGCAAGTGAAGTGCATAGTCCACACGGTTATGAGAAATAGACAGCTACATACCACACATTTCGAATGTAACCATAAGAACAAAGGTTAGTGGTCCCATTTTTATCAAAATTGGCTTTTGCTAAATAGCAAATGTCCTTTTTTCGGATAAAAATAGGATAGGTGATTGATGACATATTCGAGTTCAGAGAAAAATAATGTGCTCACTTTCGCCTGTCAAATGGTTGCATATGTGGACGCAAGTGACTTGTTCTTAAATCTTGCTTTGGTAAATGTTCATATTCAATGACTAGATAAAATAACAGATATCGTTTTTAATAATAAAGTTCGTTAATTGGGAAAGTATTTTATAGTGTTGTTAACTTAATTTTTCTCTTATTGGTAAACGTTAAAACACTTTAGGAGTAATTTATAAATATATAATAATATGTATAGCATAACAGCATTTTTGTTTTGTTAATTTTAAATCAAATAAAAAACAATAGAGTGAATTGTTGAAAATTACCACCTTTACACACCAATATGCTACTTCATGTCTAGCATGCATGTATAAATATTAATTTTTATGAGTATTTAAAAAATCCTTTAACATTATCCTATTTTATTCCAAAAATTTAGCTGTAAACAGGGGTTAATTGTGGTAATTACCCCGAGCCTCGATTTTTAATCAATATTAACAACTATACCTGTTCGTGTTGTTCCACATTTTGCAACAACTTAAGCAAAATCTGTAACCCTGTGTCCGCCACATTTCGCATCGTATGCTTGAACGCCCAAATTATGCTGTCCAACACCAACTTGAACTGTGCGGGCGGTATGCTGAGGAAGGCGGGGAAACAGTGATTGTTAACCGCCTGCAGAAGCAAGAAGAAATTGGTACGGTGGTCCGGATACTCCTCGAAATCTTTGTTGATCATCGCCAGCGTGCACTCGAAAACCGCGTCGAAAATTTTCGGAACCTACAAAACGTTAACGGTCAAAGTAACCGGTTTCAAAACAACAACCGGGTTAATAGTTACTTCTGAAGTGATGTGGCTCTCTAGCTTGTTGACGATGGTGGCGATCGCACTCAAAACTTCCGGCTCTCGGGCTGACGGCACGGCTGTACGTTGATAATCTAAGAGAACGGCATCCAGGAACGGCGGAATAAAATTCTCGAGCACCATAACGTGATCGTTCGATCTGGATATCCAGTCGGAGATCAATTTTAAAGTTTCTTTTTTCACCACCCGCATCGCCTTGATTAGCGGCTGTTTTGTCACCTGTTCTCCGTTTAATGCGATTGCTGCCGTGATATTCTCTGACATTACCTAAAGAAAAACAAATTTGTTGGTCACATTAACTGAATAACGCAGGAAAGTGGTTAATTACTTTGTAGACGTTGAGCATGTCGAGGTATATCCGTCCTAGTTGTACCACGTAAGCGTGATTTAAAGCTTTGCAGGCTCTGACGTTTGTTTTCAATATGCTGGCCAGTTGTTTCACAACCGTTATTTCTTTCAGTACGTCCACGTTTTTACTAGCCTGGCTGATTTTTTCATCCCAAACCTGAGAAAAATAAATATTTCAAATTAGTTTAACAACCTTAAAAAATTAATATTTGAAAATAAAAATTGATAATACTTTTTTAAATGAGTAAGATAACAGATTATTTTTGAAAAAAAAAAGCACAAGAAAAGAATATATTATTAGGTCTGGGAAAAAGTATTTTGATTTGTGCTTATGATTTACTCTAATAAAATGTAAACACATTTTAACTGTATATATTGTTTAAAAGCTTTTTTAACAATTATATATTTTTTCTATATTATATTCAATTTGTTTAAGTTATGTGCTATAATTCCTGCCAATTTGTATTGTATTCAAAAATCAGCTTAAAGCAACGAAAGCGGTACGTTGCTTAGCAATGCTTTTAGAAAAGGTGTAGTAGTGATAAAGTCGTATAAATTTGATTTTGTCGGCTTAAAAGCAAGATCGTCCTGAAACCAGTATCAATAGGGAAATAAGGAATATCCCGTCCAAAATCCTTATGAATTTGTTTAGAAATAGGCCAGTCAATAAACTATGATTAATCAACTATTAGGAAGAGAATTTTTGAAATAAATTTCGTCAAGAAATGGATAAAATTGTTTTTAGTCTTAAATATGTGAGTATAACAAAATTAGACGTTTGACAATTGTCAATTCACCCTTTGCATGCAACGTTAATGAGCTTTATATATTCTATATAGTCAATACAAAGCTCATATTACATAGGATGAAAAACAGGTTGATTACAATTCTCTTTCGTATGGACAATGAATTCAATCTGATAAATTTGGTGGCACAGATCCCAAGCAAGATTTTGATAATTTTGGGTAAATTGAACATGAATTTACATATTGATTACCTACCAGGGAGCTCAAAGGATCAATGTTCACTGTCTTCTGTCTATTCTACTTACACTATGCTGATCACATTCATGAAAAGCTTTTTTAATAAATAAAAAAGCAGTGCTTCTCTTCATGGCGTCACGTAGCATTATAGACTCAAAGAAAGCTTCATATTGTTGCTAAACGAGAAGTTCAACCTTTTCCACCATATAGTCTAGATATTTCTCCTTGTGACTGTTATTTATTTTTGTCATGGTCCAATTTTTACGTAATAAAGATTTAATTGTGAAAAGATTGAAGTTGAACTTTCCTTTCAACTCCAAGAACCCAAAATATCTGATGATATTGGTGATTATTTTGATGGATAAGTTACTTTAAAAATTAACCATAAATTTACCTTTTTTGGTACATAATAAAATGTGTTTTTCATGTTTTATAAAGTTATTCGGCAGATGATGACTGAATTAATTTTAGACATCTGATTAATATTAGTGGAGAATATTAATTAACAATAACAAAAAATAAATACAATAAGGTTTGCTTAAAATAACCCAATTTTTATATTAATATATGTTTTCTCAAATTTAAAACGATTAATTTCCACTGTTCAAAATTTGTTGAAGAATAACCTTTATATATGGAAAAAAATTGTTTTAGAAAAATCATTAGAGTAAAAAAAACTATAAAAATAAACTCCACAATGTTTCCCCCTTTTTACGAAATTAATAATAATAATAATAATAATCCAATTTTCATCTGCCAAAATTTGTTAGAGTTTGTAAATCATCCTGAACGATGTTTTTATTAAATATTTCAGAATTTCATCAATTTTTCATTAAAATTTCAGATTTTTCAAATTTATTAACAAATGAAATAAATAACAAAAACAATTAACAGTGAAAAACATCTGTGGATATAAAGACAAAAACGTGTCATTTACTATTCCAATTTAACAAACACGTTTTTCTTACGTCTGGTCCACAAATAGCTTTGATTTTCTTAAAAGTGGACTAATCATCCGTCGAATTGTTATCACGTGTTTGGTTATTACCTGATTGGGTAGTAACATATATTTTTCGATGAGGGCATCCTGGGTGGCGCTGTCAACCTGCGCGGAGATCATGTAGCCGACTGCTTCGTAAAACGTGTGCACCTGTTGCTGCTGCAGGTCGCAAATGATGGTCGAGATGGAGGCCAGGATGTCCTCGATGAACGGACAGGACTCGCCAATCTGTGTCGTGACGAAATGCCTGCGACATTTCAGTGCGATCTTAATGAAG
The DNA here is from genome assembly GCF_024364675.1 of Aethina tumida. Classification (NCBI taxonomy): domain Eukaryota; kingdom Metazoa; phylum Arthropoda; class Insecta; order Coleoptera; family Nitidulidae; genus Aethina; species Aethina tumida. The sequence continues at coordinate 11,774,489 of NC_065439.1, forward strand.
GTGTCGCAGGCCATGTCCTGGACGCCGTCGTGTGTCTCGTGCATGAACTCGAACAGTTTATTGACGACTGTCTTGAGGAACTTCCAATGGGCTTTAAGGAATCTGGGATATTGGCCGACCACATACATAATGTTCGAGGCGATGATCGCCTTATTGTCCTTGCCACGTTTCTGTTCGCACAGACCCAACAGATCCTTGATGACGGTGACCAGGAAACGTTTCTCGTCCTCCTCGTGCATCGCACCCGATATGCTGCCTATAGCCCAACACAACGTGTTCAGATTCTTCCACGACCATTCTGTGCCGTTCACTTGGTTCTGTAGCTTGTTTGTCATTATCCGTTCCGTATCTGCGTAGTCCAGATGCGTCAGATAGACGAGCGTCTCCCTCATGTTTTTATACAGATTAATGGAGTCCGTGTCCTTCATGAATTCCCTAACTACTTCGCCATTGTCGTTTTCCACGACCAACACTTCTTCCGGTCTCGCCATCCTGGAAATCATTATATAACGGACTTTGTTTAAAACGTCCTGATATAGATTCCTGCGACTGCTGGACGAAAAGAATATCGGTTGGCCAACTGAGTACGGCACTTCCCTGTACAGTTCCGACGCCAGTGTGTTCCAGTATTCGAGACAAATTTTAAAGATTTCTACCTCCTCTACTTCGCTGATAAGCACCAAATACCTCAGAGCATTCCTCAACATGTCGACCTGTACGGAATTTTCCGCCAAGCTGCCGTGCTCTTTCAGGAACGCACAAAGGAACAGCGCCAGATTCTGTATGAAGTTCTGCTCCTGGTCTTGACCGCAGGCGTATGCCGTCTTGATGTCGGTTTGCAGCGGCAGCATCGTTTCCAGCTGCATCATGGTTTGCGTGAACAGCTGCACGAACATCTCGTCGTAATTGCTGACGGTCACACCGGCAATTTCGGTCAGACACTTGAGACTGACGTTACGGAACATCGGAACGGGCAGGAATTTAAAGACCAACGTGTTAATCAACTTGGTCTCGAATATATATCCGAGTGGAATCCAATTTAGGAAACGCAGAAGCGTTTCCAGCGTCGCGTTAACTAGCGGCGGATTCTGCGAGTTTTCCAACACGAACTGACACAAATGGAAGATGGCGGAGAATTCGCTGCACATCGTGTCCTTTAAATGTTTTGCTTTGGTTTGAGTAATTTGACCGGAGGAAAAATCGAATAGTTCCTCACTCAACAATTTCAATATGATCATGTTGTTCTGGCAGAGGCTCTCGTTTGTTTTGCTGGCGCCCACTATATCCGGGATGAAGCTCTCCCAATTTTTCGGCCATTCCCTTTTCAACACCTGGACCAGAATCATGTTCAGTTTGTTCAGATAGGTCTTGCTAGCTTCCAGGGTCTCCGGATTCGAACTGGTCTTGATGATTAACGATACGATATATTTCTTGATGCCTTCACACTGATTTCTGGGCAGGACCTTCCACCGCGTCTTTATCACCTGCTCGAGTATCTGCAGGGCGTAATACTTGGTCTGTTGGTTCGTCGAGAACTCTAGTATCGTGTCGACACGCGTCCACGCGTCCGGATGCTCCTTGAGTGTGGTCAGCACCTCTTGGGCGATGCGCTGTGTCTCGCCGTTGCCCGCGTACATGCTCACCACGACGCTGTCCAATAGGTTGATGTCCAGTTTCTGGTTGAAGTCGAGGAGGGCCGCGGCCGCTTGGTGACCGAGTGCCGCCATTTCTGTTTTTCTATTTTTCTCTTCAGTGTATATTGTGTATATATGTTGTTGGTTTGTTCTGGTTCAGGGGTAGACAATCATTCCATCAATCACGCTGCTGTAACACAAATAATTTTATTTTTTATTGAATATGTCAGAAATACAAATACAGTTACATATGAAAGAATTTTCTATAATTTTCCATTTTCAAACTGTTAATATAAGAAAGCTTTCTGTGATCCTTAATCTTTCTTTTGCCAAAATCTAATTGATGTAAGTCAAATTTTGACAATTTTTTATTGACATAAATTACATTAATTGGTATTATTAAACTTAGTTTGTTTTACTCATAACTATTATATGAGTGTGTATATTTTACAAAATGAATTCAAAATTACTAGTTTAATTTTTGATTTAACTATAACTACTCATATTTCTAATAATATTACTCAATTTAAACACAATTTATACAAGCTGCAAAAATATAAAATAGAAACATTGACCTTTACTTTTCTAAATTTACATGAAACTAAATTATAACAATATTTTCAATTCAATAAATTAATATTAAGTAATTTTAATCTCAAATTAAAACTATAATAGAATGTTTAAACAGAATTTTATTGCACGTAAACATCAAAACAAATAAATATTTCAAACTTCAAATATAAGATTCTCAACAAACCGAATAAATATAATCAACTACACAATTAGTAAGAAAAATTAAAAACACTCTGATAAGTGGAGTTTCAATAGGATATTTTAAACCCTTGAGAGGACAATTTGTGAAAACTTAAATCCTAAAAACACAAAAAAATACAAAATGGTTGAGAATTTGAAAGCAGTTTAAAGCTAAGCTTTAACTCCTTAACAAATTTCTAAACTATCCGTACCAAATCGAAAATTAATCAAAACTGACGACAACATGTGCCATCGTCAACTTAATTATCTCGCCGAACATTTCACAGAGCTTGGGCCAGTGTTTTAACCCTAAAAACTAACCTACTTCCAAAGTTGATGCAATGTCAAAACAAAGCGCCAAACTAACCCCAAAAACAACAAACCATCGAAAATAGGAACGACCAATCACAGAAACGTGACCAATTGCGGTTGAAATCGCTCTTTGCGTGTGCCGTTTGTTCAGTTTTCGAGGCGAGTTTTAACCCCAAAACACACGGGATATTTTGGCACTCGGTTTCCAAAGTCTGCATGGAAACGTTGGCGTGACGTTCGATTCGGTACGACGTTTCGTGGATGGGTTTATTCGTTTGCTTACTGTTTGTCCGTCGTTGCGGCGGTTGAAAACACAAAATTCCGAGCACTCGCACAAATATTCTCGCCACAAAAAGCGCAAAACCAAAAACGAACGGCCGATAAAGTCGTTGCCTCAATTGCAGATCACTGAATTGTTTAAGTTGGTTACGTGACTCGCCGCGATGTCGCCACCCGTACAAATTTGTTCGTCGCTTTGCTTTATTTCCCGATTTTATGACTAGTTTCGTTCGGAAATTGAAACAAACGACACGAACAACTGTCAAAATTAAACTAATACGTGTTAAATTATTTATACCTACATACATACATAATAAATAAATTGATAAGTTCTGCGCATGCGTTGTAATAACGCACTTTTCAAAACGCCAAGTTTGTGCTGAATTGCAGTTATTCTTGTTATTTTATAAGTTTGTGGTGTTGATTTTCAGTGAAGACATCACAAAATACGTATGAGTTATAGTTGTCAACCTATTTCTTGTTGACTTCATTTAGAAATTTGTTTTAAACGCATATTTCCGTTGCCGGTGGAGATAGACGTTTACCTTGCGAAAAATCAACACGTTGTATTCGGTGACGGCCTTTTTGTAAACATAAATCACTGGGAAAATCGACAAATTATTAGGCGTGCAACTTTAGGTTGAAATGTTTATAATTATCTTATAATTGTTCCAGAATTACAGATAAAATGCAAATTGCATGCATTTAAATTGGGCGCATGCGTAATTGATTGTCATGTTTTTAAACATCTTTAAATTCGTATAAAAACGTTGTTTGGCTCTTTATTTTACGATCGTTTCGTGTTCAAACATCAAAAATGTAAGTTATTTTTGCCAACTGTTATATGTAATATTGACTCTGATTAAAAAATAATTTAAATTTACCATTATTTTATACTGTTTTCTTATCTTCTGAAATGTTACATATATTTTTCTGGTAACATTTAATTTGCCACTAATTTATATTATAATCAATTTGTTTTATACAATAATTTCGATGTATCTCTCCACCAATTTCGGAATATAACACATGACATGTAAAGTTTTTCCAGGCTTGAATTGCTGTAAAGAGATTAATGACACACTTGAAACCACATGTTTTCTCAAAGGTTGATGTCTGGAGTTTAAGACGGCCAAGTCAAATTATGAATGCTCTGATATTTATACTAATTACTTACAATTTCCAATTTGTGTTGTCATGTTAAAACACATTTCTTAACAATATTGTTTTAAATTGGATTCAAAATTAAAATAATAAAAACTACTATTACTCATAATCCTAATAATATTACTCATTGTAAACATTTATTCAAGCTACACATATATGAAATAGAAATATTAACCTTAATATTTCTAAATTTATGTACAACTAAATTATTCCGATGTTTTCAATTCTGTAGGATTTGGTTTTATTTAAAAAAACGTGACATTTTGTCCACAAATGAATATTTTCCTGCTTTACAATTGAAAAAAGTTTATCAGTGGGAGGAAAAATTAAAAGTTTTTGAATTAATTTCACCATTTTCTTCCATTGTACTCATTTATAACATAAAAAGTTTTTCTTGTTAGAATTATCTTTTTAATTGCAAAACAAGTTAATTAATTTTTGTTTTATTACTTTATTAGTAAAATTACAAAGGGTATTAATATAACTAATAAATTAATTTTTAGACATCCAAGTTTTGGTCAACATAAATGCTGACTTAGGCTGGCTTCAATTTGGTAGAAATATTAACCTTTATATTTCTAAATTTATGTACAACTAAATTAATCATGATCATCAATATGTTCAATTTAATAAATTAAAATCAAATAATTTTATTTTCACATTAAAATTATAATATAATGTTTAAATATAATTTTATTGAGCTTAAGAATGAAACTAGGCAAATATTTGTCTAAGATTTTCTAGACTTGAATTGCTATGAAGAGATTAGTGATAAACTTGATACCACATGTTTTCTATAAGGTTGATGTCATGTTAAAACTCATTTATTAACAACGTTGTTTCTGCATTAAGTGGAAGCAGATAAATCCCTGTAGTATTAATTTTGGATTTTAAATTTAAATCTGTTCTTTAAATTAAAACAATGACTAGTTATTTGTTAATGTTAATAGAATTGAGATAAAATCAATAAAATATTAGAAATATCATGTAAAATAAATAAAATAAGAGAAATAGTTATTCTTTTATTCGATTTTAGAAAATTTGATGGACTAACAAGTAAAAATGTAACTTTATGATGTATTTTATCTTATATAAATCTTATATAAATATTATTATTTATTAGGTTACTTTATCTTATAAGAGGTTTACTTTAAAAATACTTGTAAAAAATATATATTCATTGAATTTGGAGTTAATTGAGGACAGCCCACCAAGACAGATAATTTGTTGTCTCACTTATATAAGTATATTATTGGAGCATAATTCTCTCTCAAAACCGAGTTCTCATATTCAGACCATAAGCGAAACTCGACCAAAGTTGGTAATGACTGTACATAAATTGGTCCTTCTATCCAATGAAGGAGCCTTCACCAGAAGCAGATAATAATCCTCATTATACAGTGTGGCCCATTTGAAAGGGGAACAGGCATAAAATTTGTATTTTTTATCGTATTTTGATAAAAAATTTGTTCTATTGTAAAACATAAAAATATGTACAAAACTACTGGATAATTTAATTAGACATGAAAATTGACATTACTACACCACTAGATTAAACTCCCCCTGAAAAGGGTATATACCAAATATCAAAAAAAATTACGCATATTTATAATTCTGTGAAAAATATAAAAATTAAGTATATTTATGAATTTATTTTTTTAAACCTAAACTAGGCTAAGGAATAACCTGTCTATAAGAGCATAAATTATTTTATTTTTCAACAATATTGGAATAGCAAACTATAGATTATAATAATATTACACTTCTACTAAAACTGATACTCGAATTATATTTGCTTCCACCAATTCACCATTCAATTCAGTACACTTTCTTCAATTACTCTGGGATAATTCTACAACAAACATATGCAAAATAAATACATTAAATTAAACGATGGATTGGTGGAAGCAAATCAAATTTGTATAAGTAATTAGTATATTCCAATTTTGTTGAAAAATAAGTTAAGTTCTATTATTTTTGACAATTTATTCCCTACCCTACTTGATAAAAAAATAAAATCATATGCAGAATACTATTTTTAATTTTGTCACAAAATTATACTTAATCTAGAGGTGTTTAATCCGTAGTGTAGTTAGATTTTTTATAAAAAAAATTGATAATATGATTTCTTCAATTTTCATACCTACAAAGTTACTCTGTTGGTTTTAGTTTTATTTTAAAAAAATGTGACATTTTGTCCACAAATACATATTTTCATGCTTTACAATTGACAAAAGTTTGTCAAAGTGGGAGGAAAAATAAAAATTTGGATATCCCGATTTCTAATGTTCATGATAATCATTGAAAACTACCCATCCACACGGTTCTATAGTCCAGTGTTTTGGAAGTCTTCAGTCCAAAAAAAAAAACATCCACTAACCTTTTTCCACAGTCCTTGAACTAATTTGACCATTTCCTCCAACACATTTATAACATAAAAATTCATAAATATTATATAATATATACTGACATCCAATTTTAATGGTACAGTTTACTACATTTTAATAAGTTACTATAATTAAGCACTCGAAGTATTTATTTATTTTTTTTTTGTTAAAATTAGTTCTTTAGTTACAAAACACGTTAATTATTTTTTGTTTTATTACTTTATTTGTAAAATTACAAAGAGTATTTCAAAGGAAAACCTACAGTTTTATCACATTCATAAATTTGTACCTAAAGACTATTAACATTAATATATTTAATAAATTAATTTTTAGCCATTTAGATCAACATAAATGCTGACTTAAGCTGGCTTCGATTTGGTCGTTGTACTCTTTTCGTTTTTCGTGTAAAAAGTCAACAGTTTGATTGGGAAAATTTTGTATTTTCTCTTGAAACCCCATCAATTGGGCTAGATTCAAACTGTCCTCCAGTTTGTCACAACACTTATTTAGAGTTGCAGTCTCGTCTAAGTTGTACAATTTTATTGCAGCTTTGTCGAACGTTTCTAGAATTTGCCTGAAACAGAAACGATTAGAGAAGACACAAGACAAAAAAAAATCGCACCTTTTTACATGGTCATTAGATAAATCTGGGCCAAAGATTTTGATGTATTCTAAATTGCTCATAAAATACATTGGCTTTGATTTAATTATCACCATTAACAACGCCGGGTAAATTTCGTCGTTGTTAATTATAGGAATATCATTATCTTTATCTACAAACTGAAGTTAGACGAAACTTTTACAGAATATTGCACTGCAATGTGTACCTGAATATTTTGAGATCATGGACACCAGAACTGACTTCAATTCGGCATACAACACATCAAAAGTAATGCACAGGCAGTTCAATTTTTGCAAGGGACTAGTGTATTCTTCTAAAATCGACAATTCGACCACCTAAAAAAACATCCGTATCTGTTTTGTATTAACTATATATCTTTAAACGTTTACAGCGGCAGGAAATTTAATGGCGTATTCCTCTTTCGATCCGAGTTGCATTAGTGAAACGTTGTTTATAGATAATCGTTTGCACTTCTCGAACAACAACGAGTCTTCTTTTAAATATGCTTCCTTTAAATAGTTGAGTATGAACGCGTTCATTTTATTGAACACGACACTGGAAAAGGTGACTTTAAAAACACTTTACATCAAATTCTTGTTTTACATACCAGTGAAAAGCGTTCCGGATTTGGATGTCATTACGATTTGGTGAAAATAATTGAATCAGTTTGTTGATCAGGTTGTTTATGTCGTTGTTCATCAAGGCAAAACTGTCTGTCGATTGAAACGGCCATTGTATTACGAATTCCTCAATTTCTTTCAGTATGTTTTTATTCTCGTGATGGTTTGTAATTATTTCTTCTGCCCTACAAAGAAATGGCAACGATTTATTATTTTGTATGCTTGATAAACATTATAATTAATTTATTCCTGTTTACAAGAAAACAACTTACTGATTTAATGTCGTAATATCCATATTTAGTAGATGGTTTTCACACGCAAAATAGTTACATTACGTCAAAAATGTCATTCTTATCTATTTGATAACTAATCTAATCAGTTTATATGTGCGAATATCAGAAAAATGTAAGTATTGTCTAACAATAAATAACTATATCAGATTTCTTACGTAATCGATTCATGTGGTGGTTTGTTTGTGTTACCATGGAATTCTCTCTGATACAAACAAATTTTAGAACGCCTCTTGTTTATTTGTGTTCTGTGTTTAGAAAGTGCAGTTAGCTGAAAACATGGATTGGAAAGGCACAGTTACTGCCGTTTCCGAAAATGTTTTCCCCGGTATTTCTAAGAAAATCGACGAAGAATTATATGGTGAGCGTTATTTTTGTTGAAAATTTTTCAATTAATTTATAACTATTTCAGGGTACGAAGTAATGTCGAATTTGCCTTTGCAAATGTCCCTTTACTTCAACGTGATATTTGCACCTTTGTGGTGTATTCTGATAATACTTTTTCTTAACGAAAATGTTGGTACTACCAAAGCCGCACAATTTCCTTTAATTTATTATCTATTTGCAGTTTCAATTATACACGGAATTATATAAATTCATAATAATAACAATCATCGTAACAATTTTCGCAATAGAAGTACTAAGACTGTATTTGGGATACGAAGGGAACCTAAAGGATAAAGTGGAGATATTACAATCAACAAGGCAAACGTACTAATAATTAATTGTTTTAGGTTCCTGAACTGGCAGGTTTTTGGATGTTGTCGGTTTTATTGCAGTTTCCACTGCAAATGTTTCTACTACTTAATCCGTTTTTCGGATTGAACGTTGTAGAAGTGGTGGCGCAAGGTTTGATGTGTTTGCTGCTGTGCTTGCAGCTGATTTTTGGCTATCTGGCTCTGAAATATACGGCATTGCAACAGGCTGCTTATTTCAGGATTATGAAGTGTAAAAATTTGGACACTTTTAAGTACAAAGTTAGTTAATAAAATGTGCTGGATTTGTGTATCATTAATTTATTGAAAATATCTACATACAAGTAGAAGAAATATTGAACGATGTATATTATATATGTATTAAGACGTTTTAACGAGCTAAAGCTAATCTCATCTCAAAAATATATTTTTCTATGTTTCTAAACCAATAAAATCGTATTGAAAACAGTATTTTAATGTATTTAATTCTGCAAATAAGCAAATAACGAGGAAGAGTTGAACCTACTCCTAAAATCACTCCGTTGAAGAAGAAGAATAAAACGTAAGTTTTTTATTCAAACATCTTCGTATATAATTTTGTCGACTACCCAATATTGAAAAACATTTAGATATTTTCTTTCAAAACGTTCCCGTGCGAGTCTTCAACGACTAAAAGAAAATTTGAATCGCACACGTCTATCGGACACTCTTGCAACGTGAAGAACGTCTTAAATATCTTCCCCTCGTAAGTCCAATCCATTAAGACGGTTTCGTTTTTCTGGTCCCTAATTTCGATCACTCTGATTCCTGCTGTTGACTTGATAAATTTCGACAATGGGTCGTAGGTCAATTTGTATTTGCCCGATTCGTCCTGATTCGTGTTGAACCACCTAAAAATATTAGAAACATGTTTTGTTGTGTTTTATTGTTATTTAAAAGTACCTATGATAAAATAGTAATACAGCACAGCTTTTGTTGAGATGTGTATCATCAGTCTCATCGTATTTCATAATAATACTGAAGTCCTTCTTTTTCGTCTCTTTCTTGAGCCTCTCCGATAATTTTTCTGATTCGAATTCCTCCTTGAATTCGATTTTGTTCTGGTAAGCTTTGGAAATGTCCTTAGACGAATTGCCTTCGATTACCGTGAACACTTTGTAGATGTCGTCGAATCCTCGGCCCATAATTCCTTCTTTCGTGTGGCCCAGGTTGAATGTGTGGTACAGTTCGTGCAAAACCGAACCCAAAGTTGTTGAGAAACACGCTCCGTATGTTCCTCTATAAAAACATCTTTTTTATTTTCTTTATACTGTATTATTTATATTTAGAGAAGGCAATCAAAAGCTGGTTTTAATTAATGTGATGATTGATCATATTGCCACACAATTTATCGTACGTGAGTTGAATAATATTGTTATAAATTATTATTAGGAAGAATGTATTTGTTCCAACTTCTTGTATTCATCCCTATACATTAGTTTTATACATCACGTTGAATTTTATCATCAACATATTGCAATTAAAATTCACATATATCGAAGATATGGACGTGTAAACTATAATGCTTCGATATATTAAAAGTTTATTATTTTGAGGAGCGTATATCTTATCTATCTTCTGAAATTCATCTTTTTACATTTAATTTAATAAATTCTGTGTCAATATGGAAGAATATAAAATAAATCACCTATAACAACTGTCATCTAAAAATTGAATCCTATCAACGGGAGTTGCATCCTCAAACTTATCGACAACATCCTCAAAACGTTCTGGCCAAGTGTGCAAACAGGCGGTGCCGAAAAGGGCCAAACCTCCACCACCTAGTGCGACATATCCATCAGTTATTCGCACCAGGTCGTCGTGGGTTTTCAACGACGAATTGTACTGGTCTCCATTATACCAACTGCATGACAAGAAGGCGAGATACTTCTTCTTGGTGTCGCCGATTGAGGAGTTCATGATCTCCCTGCCGAAATGCTCCCACAGTTGTTCGCCAGTCATTTTCCTAGCCTCCAGATAGTTCAAACCGCTTTGGAAGACGTCGCATTGTGGCTGGAGCTTGAAAGTTTTCCTTCCCAAGTTGTTCTCGTAGAGTTTCTCTGCAGTGACGCACTGCAGGAGTTTCGATGCCAACAATATTCTTTTGCATGCGCTTTCGATGGTGTTGTTCTCCTGTTTGGGCGCTTGAAATTTTCCGTCGTGTCCTTGGCAAACTATGTACAAAGGTTGGACACTATAGACGGACTTATTGTCTTGATAATTCAAAATAAACCTGACGGATTTTGAACAGTAGGTCAAGCTTAATTCGTTTTGGCCGTGTTGAAGTTCGAGAATAAATTTGAATTTGTTGTTGATGATTTTAGCACGTTTCGATGAGGTATTGTTGTTAGTGAGACGGACGTATTCGTCTACGACTAGACAAGTCGGAGAGCCTTCTTGGTCTATCGTTCCGATAAGTTTTATTATTGGGTAGGAGACGGATTCTTCGTTTTTGAAATTGCTGATTTTTATGAGGTGGCTACAATCATTCTAGAAAATAAATACTCAATTAGAATTCATATATTGAATATTGGTTGCTTAGATATGTTTCTATTGTTTAGATCTGTTTAGAGAGTGGTTTAAGTATTTTAAAAAAAAATAGTACTACCGCATACTAGAAGTATGTGTTTAAATTAGAAATTAATACAGAGCCATCTCTCTATATATTTCGTAAAAATATAGTTTCCTGTTTTGGTTGTCGTCTATATTACTAGACTTGCCACAAGGTGGCGCTGGGCGTATTAAACCTGACAAAATTTTTACTTTCGCCTACTATTCGATATGCAAATATACATAACCTAACTTAACAAAATTCGTAAACGTTCGAATCGTCTACGATAATGGCAATATTATAAAAACATGCAGAAACGTGTCTGAACTTAAAATTAGTTATTTATTGGGATTTATTTTACCATGGTTTTTGTGTGCGAGGAATTAACTAACACAATAACGAAAGGGTGAATGTGAAACACACTAAATTCATGGCGGGGGTTTCAAATAAAATTTGGGAGGGTTAAATAATTTATAAATATATTCGTTGACGAAAACGGAAACAATAAAACACCTGTTAAATAATTCATAGTGGAATTGATAGTGTTAATTAAATTTATTAAGACATATGTAAAATTTGATGAACAGACCGAATAAAAATTTAAATGGTTATAAGTTAAAAGTTGACTTGATAAAAATTGAATTAAATTAATTTTGTCTTCAAGCTAAAAGTTCAATAAAGTTCAACAACGCCGAAGCTAATTAAATTCAAGGTACTGTATTAATTATCACTGCGAATAACATATTTATTTAATATTATCATTTTATTTTGACTACATTGAATTAATAAATTACATTCTAATATAATTACGAATAATCTCTGAATACATTTGTTTTTTTAAGTGTTTTTCGATTTCAGCTGTCGCAAATCATTATTTTTTTGTTCTTAAATTAAAAATCAAAAAAGCGACAAGAATTCTTGATTGACATTATTGCAACAATCTCTTGATATTCAAACGTCGGATTTTGATTCGACCTTTAATTCTTCGATTCAGTTTAAACACGGTCACGGCTGTCTCCGTAATTAGCGATAAAGCCGATCGAAAAAATTAAAAATGGAAAACGAAAATCGATCGACGCCGGATCCGTCATGTTCTAATGAAAGTATCGGTGGGCCACCTTTACACACGCCGTCTGACATTGAAGGCGGACGGTTTGCGTAATCCGTGCACACACTCTATGTACTTTGAAAAATTTAGTAACAGCTCGTCGCCAAATCAGGTCAATCGATTCCTTCCTCGGACCTTGACACACACAACTATCCAACTATCTTTTGTCATCTAACTAGATATATGGCCTGGTCAAAATTTTCGTCACTTCTTTCACGTACGGCATATTCCATCAAACCTATCGGACGATTCCAGTCGTTATTTAAATTTAAAATATACTTGTTTCTAAACAATTTTGAATTTTTAAGGTGAATTACATCCCAAATGATCGCAGAAAGTGTTTTTTTTACCAAAGGAGATTCGGATGAAGCCTCGTCAGTGTTTGTGGTGTATTAGTTTTATATATGGTGAAGTTAAATAGTTGGGGAATTTGTTAACTTTAGTTATGGGAGGGACTGATTAGTAATCGAAAGACTTTTTAATTTCTTATTTGATTATGTAAAAATATCTAGGTAGTTGCATTTTAAAATAGATATTAAAGTTACAAATTTATACACAATCGAACTTCGATAACTCGAACTATGATTTGCCTAAAAAAAATTCGAGTTATCAAGACTTCAAGTTATTATATAAAATACATACATAGAAAGTTATAACTGTGTATATGTCATGTACGTATGAGTTAAGCTAGATGTTACAAAAGATACTGCTAAAATACACTATTTATCAAAAATAACATTTTGAAACCTATAAAATATGTAATACGTAATACAATTATTATTACCATTATTATGTATTATATTATGTAAAATTTTTATTTTAATGCAGATATTTGTGCTTGACGAAATGATTTTTATTTTCATTTTATAAAAAAGCTGCGATTTTACCATTTCAATAGCTTTTTTTTATATTTTTTTATAAGGGGAAAGTCAGAGACAGAAAACCCCCCCGGGTACCGATCCTAAAGATCACAACCCAGATGGATAACGCATACGTGTAAACGTATGCGGGTAAGCTGAACCAGAAGACTAAAGCTGACGTAGACGCCAGCCCACTGTCAACTGGTTCGAGAAGAACAAGTCCAATCTGAAGAAGATCGGAGATCTTCCTGGGGATGGATTGGACTTGCAGGTGTTGGATCCGTTAGCTCCCCACTACCACTGGCTTGTGGAGCGGTCTGAGCCCCAAGACCACGACAAGGTGGATCCGTCCTGGGGATTTCAATAGCTTTGTCAACATTTTTACCATAGTAGGGGTAATCTTTAAGACATTTAATTGGAAAACCCCTTAGTAAAAGTAAGTACTATCATTTAAATTCAAATATTTTGCCCTGGACGAATTATCAAAAATTATTGAAGTTCGACTTATACAAGTTCGACTATAATTTATTATGTTTTACTGAAATGCAGTTTAACTTCGATTAGTCAAGTGGTTGGCAATAGAGTTAAGAAAAAATATTTGTAATTTTTATTTAATAATTCCAATTTGTACAACTAGAATGTCTTGATAAATGGAATAGACTATTTGGCACTAAATTCCACTCAAATTATTGAAAGACCCCTAATTCCGTTGTAAACCGTTTGATTTTGATGAGTTGTTCACCATCTTTATTTAAGTAATAATTGAGAATAGGTTAATTTTTTGAAAAAAATCTCTCAAGAATATCAATATAATAAAAGGCGTCAATTTTATAAAGTGGTCATATTAGTTCCTCTAATGACTTATAAAAAAGTGGTATGTAATATTTTAATAATATAGAAAATAGTAAAATTCTTTTGAAAATGAATTTATCCCTTCTATTCAATCAAACTGCGTTTTATCTTTTTCCATGTGTAGTTTGTGATAATTAATTTTTTTCTGGTAAGAAATAGTTTAGATATTAAAATTTGAATTTATTTTTACTATGATATTTTTTAAACATTGACATGAATTTTTTAAACAATATTTCAAGTATAAAAAAATTCATTTTACATAGAATTTTATGTACATATAAAAATGTGAAAATGTACGATGTATCACAGTTAAAATCACAAAGTTAATGTCACTTCTGGTAAAAAGCACAATTTAATTTTAAAGGTTTATAAGGCATAATCAAAAAACATATTCGCTTCTTGTAATTTACCCATATTCAAGCCATATTCTTTTTAGGGAAAAAAACTCATTTTGAGACAATTTTTTGTCTAATTTTTGACACCAAATTTTAATAAAAATATTCTGTAAAAACAAAAATTTCCACAAAGAACCCAAAAAAATTTTGTGTTCAAAAATAAATTAATTATTTAAATGATTATCTTTAATCGGTAAATTATAAAGAAAAATTGAATTTTTCAGATGACATGTTGAAGATATGAGTCTTAATGAGTCAAAATTTTTTCCTTGTAAGAAATAGTTTAATTACTAAATTTACTAATTTTTAAACAATATTTCAAGTATACATGTATTCATTTTACTAGGAATTTTATGTATATCGACATGGATTTTTTAAACAATATTTCAAATATACAAAAATTTATTTTACTCAGAATTGTATGTACATATTAAAAATGTGAAAATATGCGAAGATCGCAGTTAAAATCAGTTCTGGTAAAAAGCACAAATTAATTTTAAAAATTTATAAGGCATAATCCAAAACTCATTTTGAGACAATTTTTGACCCTTTGTGGTAAAAAGTAGTTCATTACAAACATTTTAAAAAAGAACGGTCCAAAATAACATAATTCTATAAAAATATTCTATAAAACCAAAAAATTTCCACAAGTGACTAAAAAAAAATTTGTGTACAAAAATAAATATGTGTCAAATGAAATTATTCATGAAAATTTCCATAGAGAAACAGAATGGACTGGTTGATTTGATTCAATCGAAAAGTCCCATCATCGCGAAACCAGAAACTACGATTTAAAACGTAGTAATAGATAATAGACAAGAACGGATTAATCTGGTTGCGAGAGAAAGGTTATCGGATTCGGTTTCGAATAGTGCAACAGTGCGTTTTCGAAAGACGCACAATCGTAAATCGTCAAAGACATTTTCGATTATCGAATATTATTGTTTTGCAGTTGCATCGAACGTAAACATTATTGTTGGTGTTTGTGCGTTATGCTCTTTTTATCGCGTTGTTGTTGTTTGTAATTGTCCGGAAAAAACTGGATGGGTTTTTAGCGATTTCGAAATGTTACTGTCGGTTATGTTGTGAGCATACCTGAGGTTTTTAAGATGGAATCAGATCAATGGGTCAGGGGTAGGAGCGTAGTCAATGTCACACGGATCTTTCGAAGTAAACTAAAAGCAAAATACATAAATAAGCGATAAAACACGCGAGAGAAAAATATCGGTATTAAATTTTTTTCTTCGCGTATTAACATACAATTTATGTTTGTATTGGTGAATTAACATCGCAAGGTTAATGTATTAATTAAAACGTGTTAATTAGTCGAGATGTAATTGCACCAATTAACATTCCCGGCACCTTTTTTATTTTTTGTTTTCGTATTGTTTATTGCGTTCCTAATAATAAGGGGGATCAGACAAATTGCGGTGCAATGACTTTTCTAGTTGCACGCGTCCATTATCTGTTTGATTGATTGATTGGACGCGTAATATATATTTTGTTTATCGGTCGTAAAAAAATACGTTCTAAAATTAGAATTGTTTAAACAGTTGGCGCCTATTTTGTAAATTAATTCTAGGTCAAAAATGTCGACTAGAAAAAGGCGGTGTATTATTAGTGTTTCATTATGTTAAGAGTGTATGGAAAAGATCTCCTTAAACTTGACAAATGGTAAAATTTGTCGATTGCGCAAGACCCGATGTTAAAATCTCGACGAATAATTTATAATTTTAAGTAGTCGCGTACAAAATGCCAAGGTTATGCGTCTAGTATCAAAGAAATTTTGTTAATATTTTTTGAAATGCTGCAGTTGGGCAACAATAGATCGAATTTTGAAGGTTGCTGTTACATGTCTGGTTTTCCACGATCGAAACTATACGTGGAATATACAGTAGTGGCCATAATTATAGGAATTTTGCTACTGAAATATAATTTTATTCTTTAAAAAACTACTGTATATTGTTGATTTTTCATTAAACGTTTAAAGACATCATTTTGGAAGATTCAATTATCGGTTTTAGAAAAATATTCTACCAAATTTTTTTTTTGTATCGTGTGTTTTTTATTCCTTTCTGTTTCAGCTAAAACAAAATTGTGCAACTTAAAGTTTTAAACTTTAAATAAGTGCTGTGGCAAATTAGTCTAGCCCAATTGATGAGGTTTTAAGAGGGAAATTTTTTTTTTTCTTAGTCAAACACACAAACAAAAAGAATGTAATGACTAAATCGGAATTATTTTAGTTTATGTCAGCATTTTTGTAAACCAAAACATTAAGGTATTTTTCGATTAATGTATAATGATTAATTTACTATTTATATTAATGTTAATTAAGTTACTGTTTTACACATTTATAAATTTAATAATGTATTTTCTTTGAGATACTAAATTCTCTGAGATAATAAATGTCAAAAAACAGCAATTTATTAAAATATATTAAAAATATGTGTTGTAGTATTTAAATTGGATATAACTATACAGGGTGATTCACCCAACATATCCATTAGAAATTTACGGTGAACGAAAAAAGGTATTGATTTGAAATATTTATAGCAATTACAACTTGACTTGAACTACTTTTTTAATTTATTTTTGAACAAAATTTAACTTCCGGCTATGCCTTTAATATTTTTAATGAAATACCCTATATATTTTTGAATTTTTTAATTCTACATTTAATTAAAATGGCTATAATATTGTTATATACCTAAATCTAATAGTTTTTGAGTTATTAATCTTTTTTCAAAAATTTGGACAGATTGATGGTCTAACTAAAATGTCTGTAAAGCTACCAATAAAGTTTACTTTTGGCATACATGGTTAAAGAACCTTCATATAAGAAGTCTTTATTAGTATCCCTAAATTTTATACTTACTTACGTTTAATTTTGTGCATCTTAAGAAATCAATAATTTTACAATAAAAGAGAAAATAAATATCAAAAATCCGCAATTTATTAAAATATATTAAAAACATGTGTTGTAGTATTTAAACTGGATGTCACTATACCGGGTGATTCTTCCAACATATAATAATAATATAATTTTTATAGCAATTATAACTTGACTTAAACTACATTTTAATTTATTTTGAATATAAGTTTATTTTTGGCATACATGGATAAAGAACCTTCATGTAAGAAGTCTTTATTAGTATTCCTAAATTTGATACAGGGTGTTCATTACTTTCGTTTAATTTTGTGCATCTTAAGAAATCACTAATTTTTGTTATTTTCTAAGGAATCATGTTTATGTTTTAGCATAATTAATGGGATTGGTTGAAAGATTGAAGTATCAATAATTAATTAGTTTTGTCTGTCTCTAGGAGAGATGAAAGAAGATCGAAATTATAAAAGAGAAATTATATAATACAAAGTATCAATGTTACATATTTAGTCAATAAAAATTCCTTTCAAGCTTGTTGCATCAACACAATTCAAAAAACATATTACAGAATTTTTAGAGGACAGTACAAAACAACCTTAGTAAATTAATATTATTTTAACATTTCCCATTAAATAAAACAGTAACGATGATAATATTAAAAAAGTTGCTATAATAATGATCAGTACTGTAGGTGTTAATAAAACGCAACGCGGACAACCTCATTGCGAATTGAAAAAGGCGTGCGACGGTTTTTGAAAAATAATTACGCCTCCCCAAGGCTTTCCACTCAATAAAGTATATTAAAACCAGTGAACTCCGTTGAACTGTGTATCGACTACAAATAAATATCGATAATTATTACAGAAATGACAACATTATTACATATGCATTCAAATTTTTACAATTACGACACCACTTTTATATCAATCTAGTTCAGTACAATTAATTAATCAGTGACGTCATCTCATTCCGAACGATCTGTTTGTTGATTTGTTTGTCATTATTTTATTAATCCGTCCGATTGGGGCGCCCGAATTAATGAAAATAGAAGGCGCAATTAAAATTCATTAATCACGATTCGCAACAACGAAAATTGAATCGAAGGTTGTTTTACTTGAAACAGGTTGAATTTTGGCTGGTTTTTTTTTAAACGTGCGCATTGTTAAACTACTCCATTCCGTCCGTCGTCTCACCTTGACTGTCGTGCTATTCTAAAATTGTTAATTTACAATAGTGACACAATTTTTTCGGTTTTGCAATTCAACCTACTTACTGTCGAACACACGCACTTTTTTATTTCGACTCGAGCGGAAAACGAGTTCTACACAAAAATATTATTTTGTTTATTTTATTTATTACTAATATTGATTTAAAAATTGTGCATCAATACTAAATTTTTATGCTACTTCAAAAATAATTTTGTTTGTTGATTTCAATTGTTTGAATTAATCGTTAGTAAAATTATTTGTAGGCAATAATTTCGTTAATTTTGAAGGCGCATCCGCCAAAATTTTAAACGACCTTTTGCTGTATTGTTTAACGCACTTTTGTAGATATTAAAACAAAACAAATCTTATAAAATAACAATAATATTTATATGATAAATTAATTCTTGTAATATGCGGTTGTATAACGTAGACTTTATTCCATTACACCAAAACAATTCTGAAAAATTGTTTGAAAAAACAAATCTTAACAACAATGAAGATTTCCGAGTAAAAAGGTCGCGAACCTGTTTCTATCTAGTGTATTTTTTTTTGTTTGTACAATGTCAATGTTAATTGTCTTAATTGTTTCTGTTTGCGGGGCGATCAAAGAAATTTATCAGCACTTGATTGATTGTAATTGAAAGTGATAAAATTAATACGTTTTATAATAAACTCTTACGCAAATAAATAATTAACACTAGTTTAAAGATTTAGATAAATTTTTTAAAGGAAAAATTGTTTGAAAAACAAATGTTAAAAACAATGAAAATTTTCAAGTAAAAAGGTCCCGAACCTATTTCTATCTAGTGTAAATTTTGTTTGATTTTACAATGTCAATGTTAGTTGCCTGAATTGTTTCTGTTTGCGGGACGATCAAAGAAATTTATCAGCAGTCGATTAATTGTAATAGAAAGTGATAAAATTAATACAGTTTATAATATACTTTTACGTAATAATTTATCCTACTTTAAAGATTTGAATAAACACAAGTCAAAAATATTTTATAAAGTAACTCTTCGATTTTTAATCAAATTGATGAGAAACAGGAAGTCGAATATTTTAAACTATTATACGACTCCATAATTATAATATAAATATGACTTTGAGTTTGAATTGAATATAAAAATATTTCCTATTTTATAAATTGAGTATTAAGTATTAAGAATCACAGAAAATGGACCTAAAAATACATTTTTTACTGGATTTTATTGAGGGCGTTTCTAAAAATACATTTAATTGACAAAACCAATTCATTACCTGACAAAAATCATCACATGGACAATTAGTTTTATAAACATTACGTAGAATAGGCAATTTTGTTTCTTTTTTTAAGTTAGACTATATTATTGAAATATATCCAAATATAATTTTGTTACCATTGGAATGCAATTTATTAAAATGTATTAAAAATATGTGTTACAGTACTTAAACTGGATGTCACTACACAGAGTCGCCCAACATATCCAACATAAAATGTATTGATTTGAAATTTTTATACCAATTACAACTTGAACTGAACTACTTTTTTAATTTATTTTGAACAAAATTTAATTTCCGATTTCGCCTTTATTGTTTTTAATGAAATACCCCATATATTTTTGAATTTTTAAATTCTACATGTAATTAAAATGGCTCTATTATGTCATATACCTAAACCTAATAGTTTTTGAGTTATTAAAGTTTTTCCAAAAAATTAGAGAGATTGATGGTCTAACTAAAATTTTATACTTACGTTTAATTTTGTGTATCTTAAGAAATCAATAAATTTACAACAAAAGAGAAAATAATAAATGTAATTTTTTTATCATTTTAAAGCATAGAGACAAATGGTTTCAAAAACGGCATTTCTGTTGTATTATTTTTAAATTTTTGGTATTAGTTTTATGTATAGGAAATGCTTATAGCAATCGAAAGGTTTTTTAATATTCAATAAAACATACAGTATTGAAAGAGTTTGATCCATCTGAATCCTGAAAGTGACCCACTGTGGGACAGACTTCTACTGTCTCTGTCGTGCGTGATATCTCTCCCTTGTTTCAGACGGGTCAAATGCTTTTCTTACTGCATATGGTTTCTCATAAAAATAATAATTGGAAGATGCATAAAATTAAATGAAAATGACAAACATCCCGTATAAAATTTGGCCGTATTAATAGCTCCTTATCTATGGTGTTTACCAAAAATAAACTAGTATCAAAATTGGTCGCTTTACATACATTTTAGTTATATCAATATTTAGAAAAAAATTAATGTTCAAATACTATTGGATTTAGCTATAGGACATGGTGGAATCATTTCATTTAAAATTCCATGTAGAATTTAAAAATTTAAAAATATACAGGGCATATATTTAAAATAATAAAGCTGATGTCATTTCTGGTGAAACCGGAAATGAAATTTTGTTCAAAATAAATCAGGAAAGTCCTTCAAGTCAAATTATAATTGCTATGAAATTTTTAAATCAATACCTTTATCTGTTCTCCATAATCTTCTAATGAATAAGTTAAATGATTCACCCTGGTCAACAAAAAAAGAGTTCCAAGTAAATTAAGGGTCGTTTCTAGCTTTAGATTTTGGTATCCTTACATTGCACTATTTTATTTTCATTTTTATGGAAAATATGAAGATTTTGTGCAGAAATTAAATCAAATTATTATACGATCTTGGTTGTTATTTAAGGATGTTGTTTATATGTATGAAAATGTCAACAAAGCTATTCTGGAATGGTTTAATTATGTTTTTTAAATGAAAATAAAAATTCTTTCATCAATCACAAATAACTGACTTTTTTTGTATTAAAATAAAAACTTTACATAATATAATACATAAGAATAATAATAATAATATTGATTGTATTATTACTACTTATTTTACAGCTTTCAAAATGTTATTTTTTATAAGTAGTATACTTCAGTAGTATCTTTTGTAATATAGCTTAAATCATATTTATATGATAAATGCACATTTATAACTTTCTGTGTATACATTTTATTTATTAAGTCGAAGACTTAATAACTCGATTCTTTGCAAATCATGGTACGACTTACTGAAGTTGAACTGTATATAGGGTGTTTCATAACTTATCCGAAATTTGTTAGCCAGATATGCACTTCTAAATAATAAGTCGATTTCTGAAAAAAAATTGTAATAAAAGTTAACATATATATATATATATATATATATATATATATATATATATATATATATAAAATAAATAAATAAATAAATAATACGTACGTAATTGTTAAGAATTTACTACTACGAATATATATATATATATATATATATATATATATATATATATATATAATAAATAAATAATACGTAAGTAATTGTTAAAAATTTACTACTACAAAGATGTTGGTGGCAATAACTACATTTTTTGCACTCTCATCTAGAAATAAGGAATCAGTATTATTGAAAAGGAGGCATGTGAAGTAATCATTACTAGAAGGACACACTTTTCAAAATGAAGAACATAACTACAATATTTTAAATTAAAAATAAAAGCTCGTGTGTAATAATGTAAAAAAGAAGAAAAATTGTTCATATAATTTAACATAAAATCTATAAAAACTATAACATTCTTTTTCGGTTAAATGTTTGTATGTATCAAATGCATGATACTAGATATAATACTACCAAATTCCAAAAAGATTTAATTTGTTTGGTATTCTGAATTTCTTGTAGGATGAAATATGATAAAAAGACAAAAAAAAACAAATATTTTATTTTTATATACAATTTTTCATAGTTACTGAATTACTACTAAAATGTTCTCCTTCTTCTAAAAACAAAAATGGAGCAAATTTTATTTCAGACATACCAATTTGTACGTACTACAATTTTCATAAATAATATTTTTTTTGAATATTTTTATACTTGTACATTGAAAACTCTTTCTTAAAAAATGTGTTACAGAGAATGCGAGTGAAATTTCTAGGTATAGACTTGTAGTATAATTATTTTGTTTCATTTTATATATGATTTTGTTTTAAATCTGAAATAAATCAAATAAGACTCGATTTTATTTATTAAAATCAATTTTATTTTATTTTAACGGTGAGTAAAAAAGAACGGTGATGGTAGTAGTAGTAATAAAAACGAATACATATGTAATTACAACGTTTCGAACGCGTTCCGTTATTTACTAGATGGAATGCATATTCATAAATCCGAGTATGCACTTGATGACATTGAAATTTATTTTTAGTTCCCGGTTTCTAAACGTATCTAAAACGTCTACGTACAAACTAACTAATCGTAAGTCTAACGAACCGACTTTAAAGGTCTCACTTGCGAGAAGGTGGAATTAGTCCTTGTGTTCGAAAGTTAATAACCTGCATGGAATTTTGCATAATCGTCAATCGAATCAATTATCATTTTTTATTTGTTTATCTTTTTATTGAGAAAATTAACGACCACGTGTCGGACAAATTGGGTCTCCTCCTGAGATTCAGCGACCGAAAGGATTCGTCGCACCGAGTCGAGATAAAAATTTAGTAAACAATAATTACAAATAATCACCATTCGTCGTACAACAATTGTTGACACATTGCAAATGGTTATTGACACCGGTTTCCGTGTTCTGTGTGGCCAAGGTCTTTTTGCAATAAGGTCGAATTCCGGTGCGCCTATGATAAACAAACTGGGCGGGAAAGTGCGCCACGCTAAATCACCATACCCGAAATATCCCACCCGGACCCGGAAGTCCAACCGCGGCGCCGCGTCGTCGTTCTTCCGCGTCATCGACGCCTCCGTGAAACCGATGGACGAATCGAAAAATTCGATCAGAGATTTCAACGCACGATAAGAACTGAATCCTTTTGTCCAATCGGTTTTCAGGCTTTTCAGTGGCCGAAGTCGTAATGCGGGTGGGAAAAACGTTTGTGGGAGGTCAAAGACACTTGTCGAGACGATGCGTAGTAACGTCGCCCTTTTATCCGGCCTCAAAAAGGGTCTTTGACTCCCTTCGGGTAATTTCCGAGAATCGAATCGAGAAATTTCTCTAAACGGTCTGATCAATGGGAACGGAAAAAAATGCACCCCGTGAGATTTCCGACGAATGCGGTCGGGCGGCGGAGGTTGGGCCCTTTGTGAACTTTCTAGAAGCGTAAAAATCAACGACTCAACAAAAAATAGATTACACGACACGATTACTATTATACATGAGTTGAAAATAAACTTTCTCATAATAAAATTTATCGTTGAATTCGAAAATGTTAGTTTTTTTTTTAAGTAGCCTCATATTCCTCAAATTGGGGTGAATAAATAGAATCAACTTTTGTTTATCTTGAATTGCTGTATAATGTAAGGTGAATATACAAAAGTAGTGAAAAATCAATTTTTAATAAAATAATGGAAGGATTTCTGATTCTTTTTCTGGTTGAATAGATAGATGTTAATAATATTTACGAAAAGAAAGTGGAAAAACTACAATTAAAAATATAAACTAGATAGAAAAGCGTTTTCTAGTATGTACAAGATGTCAACATTAGTTTTTATTCCATTCACTCATTTCCAGGGTAAATATAGAAAAACCAACAAGTTTCTGAAATATTTTGAAATTTATATTTGAAAAGGAAAAGCTTTCTACAGATACATATTTATTTATCGTAAAGTAGCATATATTGCCTAACAACAAATAAAATAGAATAAAATAGAATGAAAGAGACACACTTAAGTAAATTATTATCTATCTGTTCTTAAATACTCCTTACTGTCAAAGACAACCAACCAATTTAAAATGGAGGATAAAAATAGAGTATTTGCTTTTCATATACTGTGCCCGAAATTTGTCTAATCTAAATGGATGGATTAAGCTTCTAAATAGTGAATTCTATAGTTAAATTTGTGCTATTGGCGTAATTCATTCTTTAAAATATAGATTTTTCTAAATTGGTGATTAAATAAATTAATGGATAAAGTTTCTTAAGTTTAATTGGTGATAAAAATAAAAAAAATACCTAATCAATGACTTCAATTTAAAAGGCTGAATTATGGAACTAATTCTTCATTAAAAACTTCGAAATTTGGAAAAATGTATTGTTTAGTTTCAATCCAAGTGAGTGAAGTTGGTGATTAAAAAAATCGAAAGCACTCCCAATCAAAGAATTTAGTTGATAATGTTCTTGTATAAAATGAATTGTCACGTCAAAGCTTTGAATTTTGAAGAAATTTGTTGATTAAGTTTTGCATCAAATAAGTCAAATTCGTAATTAAAAGTAGAAGAAACTTATAACCAATGAATTCAATGGATAAAATTATATTGGATTATATGGAACATCGAATTTTCATAAAATGTATTATCCAAGTGGAGATTCAGTTAAAATGAGTAAAATTAAATTCATGAAGTTCTATTACACATTGAAAAACTAACAAGTATCTGAAATATTATGAAACTTATAGTTGAAAAGGAAAAGCTTTCTACAGGCTCATATTTATTTATTGTAAAGCATAAAGTAGCACATATTGCCTAAAAGTGATCGAAAGAAGTTGTGGCACAATAACAAATAATATAGAATAAAAGAGACATACTTATTTTTGATCTGGTCTAATTCTCATTACAGTCAAAAACAACCAACCAATTTAAAATGGAGGATAAAAATAGAGGAATTTCATTTTCGTATATTGAGCGTGAAATTTGTCAAATTCAGATTTGCTGAAACACTTTAATTACACTTTAATTACGTCAAAACTTTGAATTTTGAAGAAATTTTTTGATTAGGTTTGATTAAATTTTATTAAAATTAGAAGAAACATATAATCAGTGAATTCAGTGGATAAAATTATATTATGGAACTTCGAATTTTCAAAAATTTATTATCTCTCTGAAGTGGATATTCAGTTAAAATGTGTAAACTTCCAATAAATAAATTAAATTCATGAGATATTAGGAAAAATTTTGAAGAAATATGTCGTTTAAGTTTAGTATCATTGTTTTAATCTAAATAAAATAAATTGTCAAATTCAGAATTACTGAAATTCTTTAATTACAATTATGCATCAGTAATATTTTTTCAAGTGAGTGAAAGTGCTGATTTTTATTTTTTTATTTACTCCTCTAATTTTTAAATTTGTTTAGAATTTACAAGTGTAAATATGCATAATTATTAAAAATACCAGATCATTTATTTGAGATTATGTTTACACAATTCTGTGGTTACAGACACAAAAACACAAGAAATTTTCAGTGAATCAATTATTAGGTAAACTTCCTTTATGAAAATAATTTTTGTTGTTAAAATTTAACTTTAATGTAAGTGAATGGAATTGGTGGTTAAAAACAAAATAAGCTTCTAAATAGTGAATTCTGTACTTAAATTTGCGCTATTGGTCTAACTGATTCTTTAAAATTTAGATCGAATTGATGATGTAGTATAATTACCATCAATCAATCAAGGAAATTGGTGATAAAAAGATGAAAAAACAACAAAACAGCCTTCAATTATGGGTAATTCTTCATTAACAACTCCGAATTTTGGAAAAATTTATTCTTTAAGTTTAGTTTCAATTCAAATGAGTGAAATTGGCGATTAAAAAAATGGAAACACTCCCAATCAAAGAATTCAATTGATAATCTTCTTGTATATAATGAATTGTCACGTCAAAACTTTGAATGTTAAAGAAATTTGTCGATTAAGTTTTGCATCAAATAAGTCATTTCATAATTAAAAGTAGAAGAAAGATATAATCAATGAACTCAATGGATAAAATTATTATATGGAACTTCGAGGATAAAAGTAGAGAAATTTGATTTTCGTACACTGTGCCTGAAATTTGTCAATTCAGAGTTACTGAAACACTTTAATTATAATTATGCTTCAGTAATATTACTGATTCTGATACTGATATTAATATTTAAGTTACTGAAACTGATGATTTTTATTTTTTTATTTACTTTTTTAATTCTTAAATTTGTTTATAATTTGCAAAAGTGTAAATATGCACATTTATTAAAAATGTTACACAATTCCTTGATTCCTTCCATCTAACCCCAGAATTACTGAAGCCATTTTTTATTCTGGTCCACATTTGGAACATGCACAGCTCCGCGTTTGTATGTCTGTGGTGGTCTGGAGGTTGATACCCTTAAAATTCCGTTAAGGGTCCGTCAGCCTGTCGCCGGTGAAATCAGGTGAACGACCCAGAAACCCATTTTTTACCAACCGAAAAAAAATTCTCGGCGCGATAAAAAAAACCACCCTGTCACACGATTTTTTACCTAATTCCCTAATTTATACGTCTGCTGCGACACGACTTCTGGGTCGTTGAACTTCGGGAGAACTTTCCAGAAGTTTGGTTCGTAGGGTGGATGAACCTTACCTACCTGCCTTTTTGACCAAACGATCATTTTCAACACTTGAATAAATACGGTTTTCAAATAACATAGAATTCCCTGAAGACTCTTCACAATGTTTCCCATGAGATGGGAGACGAGATTTCATGAAAAGTACGAATGACTCAATTACTCACAACAACAATTGTAGAAAGAATAAAAAACACATAAATGGCATGTGATAAAAACGTGTCCGGCATCGCAAACTAGCCTGTAGTAAATAATACTATGAAAAATGGTCGCCCTTGACTTTACGACCAGTTGATAAATCACTTTTCCAAAAAACTACTATTGCGTCATTGAAAATTCTATCCTCTGCGCGCCTTCTTGATTCATTCAGCTAATTTCTAGGAGCCCCTTGATCCCGAATCCTTTTTATTAACAATTACAAGAATAGTGATTACAAGAAGTCGCGTTCAGAGTTTATTAGCATAGATAAAAGATTGACTACGTCAAACGGCGATTGAGATAAATACGAGCATCCGGAAACGTTCAATTCCTGTTAAAAAGGTCATGGAGACGAAATGCACCATAAAAATTCACTAATATTTCATCACACAATTTACAACATTGATAATTGTTGCCAAATAGGTTTTGTTATGGCATCTTTTAGTAACACACCCTCAATTACAAAAGTTAAATTTAATTCAAATTTCAAGGATACTTAAAAATAAATATGTTGTGTGTGTTGGAACAAATATATTTTGTTTAAGATGACAGACGCTTAATTATATTTAATAATTGTTTATTAAATTCGGTCGTAATAATTAAATGTTTATTATTATTTTGTTATATGTACACTGTTTGTAACAGTTTTATTTTTAGGTATTTTTGAAATATTTGCTCTTTGATTCGTTGACCCAATTAATCTCAAAATGACCCAAGATTTTTTTTCTAATTGCACATTTTGTTTATAAACTTACTGCAGACTATAGTTCTTATTAAATAAATTGTTTAATTTTAAGTTCATTATCGTTACCCATTTAATTTTGATTAGATGCATTTAATCCATTGAATCATCTATAGTAACATTAAACTTGTACAAATAACCGGCGTCAAGTTACATAAAACGCTTTAAAAAAACAATAAAACATAGATTTAGAACAGCCGTTTTGCCATATATGGACCAATGTTATGGTAACATTCGCAATTTTCTCGGGATTTTCATTGACAAACAAACTAAAAGTACAATGATCGTAAGTTGTCGATGTAATTTTATAATTTTGTTGTTTTTTCTTTTTCGTAGCAGATAAATTTGCAAATCCACAAACAATAGTTTGTTGCACCCGAAAATTAACACAACAAAGCATTGAAAGATTACACCGCGGGGGCAACGGCTCGTCAACGTGGGAAAAACTTCCATCCAAGAACTGATGATATGACGCAAGATGATATTTAACATATTCTTAAAATCTCGTCCACGCAATTTTTTCACTTTCACGTTGTCGTACTTTAAGAAGAATGCATCGCAAGATTTATCAAAACTTAAAAGTAGAAGGGAAGAAACTTCCGATCAATAAATGAAATAGACCGAATAAGAATTAGATGAACTATTTCTTCAAATCTTCGAATTTTGTTATTTCAGTTGATGAAATGGTGATTAAAAACACAAGAAATTTTCAGTGAATCAATTCATTGATTAAACTTTCTTTTATAAAAAGAATTTTTGTTGTTAAAAACAAAATAAGCTTATAAATAGTGAATTCTATGCTTAAATTTATGTATTGGTCTAATTCATTCTTTAAAACTTAGATTTTTCGAAATAGGTGATTAATTAACTCAATGGATGAAGATTGTTAAGTTTAATTACAATTAATCAATCAGGGAAATTGGTGATAAAAAGGTGACCAACCATCTAATCAATGACTTCAATTTAAAAGTTTGAATTATGTGAATAATTCTTCATTAAAAACTTCGAAATTTGCAAAAATGTATTGTTTAGTTTCAATCCAAGTGGTTTTCATATACTCTGTCTGAAATATGTCAAATTCAGAGTTACAGAAATTCTTTAATTATAATTATACTTCACTAATATTTTTTGAAGTAACTGAAAGTGAAGATTTTTATTTTTTATTTACTTTTATAATTGTTAAATTTGTTTAGAATTTACAAAAGTGTAAATATGCACATTTATTAAAAATAATAGATCATTTATTTGAGATTATGTTACACAATTCTGTGGTTTCAGGCAAAAAAAGTTCGGAGACTTTTCAAGACAAACATGAACGTAGTATTATTCCCTTTGAGTGAATGAGGTAAGAGAATTAAACTACTCGAAATTATTAAAAAACATCTTTTCCATCTAACATCAGAATTACTGAATCCATGTTTTATTCTGGTCCATATTTGGAACATGCACAGCTCCGTGTTTATATGTCTGTGGTGTCTGGAGGTTGATACCCTCAGCTGTAATCTGAATAGATGGAATTAGAATAGATTTTCGTATACTGAGCCTGAAATTTGTCAAATTCAGATTTACTGCAACTCTTTAATTACACTTTAATTACGTCAAAACTTTGAATTTTGAAGAAATTTGTTGATTAGGTTTAATTAAATTTTATAAAAAGTAGAAGATGCATATAATCAATGAATTCAATGGATAAAATTATATTATGGAACTTAGAATTTTCATAAAATTTATTATCTGTGTGAAGTGGAGATTTAATTAAAATGAGTAAATAAATCAATTAAATTCAGGAAGTTCATGAAGACATAGTGAATTCTTTATTTAAAATACGGAATTTTGAAGTAAATTAAAACAGAAATTAGGAAAAATTTTGGAGAAATATGTCGTTTAAGATTAGTTTCATTCTTTTAATCTAAATAAGATAAATTGTCAAATTCAGAGTTACTGAAACTCTTTAATTACAATTATGTTTCAGTAATATTTTTTCAAGTGAGTGAAAGTGCTGATTTTTATTTTTTATTTACTTCTCTAATTCTTAAATTTGTTTAGAATTTACAAAAGTGTAAATATGCATAATTATTAAAAATACCAGATCATTTATTAGAGATTATGTTTACACCATTCTGTGGTTACAGACACGAAAATACAAGAAACTTTCAGTGAATCAATTTATAAGGTAAACTTCATTTATGAAAAGAATTTTTGTTGTTAAAGGTTAACTTTAATCTAAATGGATGGAATTGATGATTAAAAACAAAATAAGCTCCTAAATAGTGAATTCCATGCTTAAATTTGTGCTATTGGTCTAATTCATTCTTTAAAATTTAGATTTTTGGAAATTGGTGATCAATAGATAAAGATTCTTAAGTGTAATTACAATCAATCAATCAGGGAAATTGGCGATAGAAAAGTGTAAAAACATTTAATCAATGACTTCAATTTAAAAGGTTGAATTATGGGACTAATTCTACATAAAAAACTTTGAATTTTGGAAAAATTTATTGTCTGAGTTTAGTTTCAATCCAAATGAGTGAAATTGGCTATTAAAAAAATGGAAGGCACTCCCAATCAAAGAATTCAATTGATGATGTTCTTGTATAGAATGAATTGTAAAATCTTAGAATTTTGAAGAAATTTGTTGATTAAATTTTGCATTAAATAAGTTAAATTCGTAATTAAAAGTGGAAGGAACATAATATATAATCAATGAATTCAACGGATAAAATTATATTATGGAACTTTCATAAAATTAATTTACCAAATGGAGATTCATTTTAAATGAAGTTCTATTACAGAATAAATTCTTTATTTAAAATATGTAATTTTGAAGAAAACTGTTGCTTAAGACAAGCTTTAATGTACATGATTGGTGATTAAAATAAGTAGAAACTTCCAATTAATGAATTCAGTTCGTAATTCTTTATAAAAAGAAATTTCTTCAACCTAAAATGTCAAATCGAATTAGAAAAAATTAAATTATGAAACCAATTCAACTTTAAATTTTGGGAAAATTTGTTTAACTTGTTATTATTAAAAACAGGACTAATCTTCATTAAAAGAAACCAATTCATTAAGTTTTATTGTTGAACGAATTATTTTTTTGAAACTAAAATTAGGAAAAACTTTGGAGAAATATGTCGTTTAAGATTAGTTTAAAATGGAAGAAACTTTCAATAAATATTTTTTATCCAAAATTTTGATTTTTGATGTAATTTGCTGTTTTAACTTGATAATAATAGGATAAACATCTAATCAGTAAACTCAGTAGACAAAAGTTCAATTGTGAAACTAAGTTCATTCATAAAGATCTATTATGGAATGAATTCTTTTTGTAAAACATTAAACCTTGAATCTGTTGCTGAAGTGTAGTTTTAATCAGAACGAATTAAATAGGTGATTGAAAAGGAGAAACTTCCATTTAACGAATTCATCCGATATCTTCTTTTATGGAACAAATTTTATCGACAAAATTTTAAATTGAAAAAATGTGTTGTTTATTTAATCCCAATTTCAGTAAAATTTCTAAAAGTAAAGAAGTTGTTAAAATTTAGCTCATAACGGAAAAAAAAATGAAATTCGTTTTTCCTCCTGACGCGAGTGTGGCATTCTAGAAAATCATTCTGGAAGGAATTTCACTGACAAGAGATTAGGCGAAAACGAAAAAAAAAAAATTAACAATGGTCAGTGAAACCTTGACGCGATCATATTTAATGGGGGGCGTCGGTAACGTAAACAATTCCGCAAAAAGCGGGTTCAGGGTCGGACGGGGCCCGATTCAACCAGATTCCGAGATACAGATATTATACAATATACGGATTCCTTCATTCTCCGGCGCGTACGCATTTGCATATTCATATCGCGGGTACGCACAAAGTGCGTGCGACAAACAACACACTATAAATAATAAAAAAAAAAACAAAAAAAAAAACATCAATAGGATCTTACTACAGACGGAAGTAGTGGAATTCTTGTTTATCTATTCGGAATGTTGGCGTAGGTTAATTTCCATTAACGAGATGCTTTTTTATCGTCTTGCTGATTCACTACAAGAAAACAATTTTTTATCTGCCTCTTAATTATGCCGATATTGTTTATTTATAATTAGGGCTGTATGTACTACATTGTTGGCAAATTTTAACATTTGGAACATAGAAATTATTTATTTTAGGGTAATTTGGGTCAGCTTCATACGATTTTTTCATTTGTACCATTCACCTAGATAATGGTAAATTTGTATTTTTCTGTTCATCATATTATTTATGGCGTTTTAGTTTTTTAAGAAAAATATGTTTTTCCTCCATTTGAACAAAAGGTAAGTTCCGGCTGTAGAAATTTTCAATTTCATTCGCTTTTCCATTAAGGTTCTCTGAAATTCAAGGCAAGTGAGTCGTGAAATGTGGATAAAGAGTTCTGAAATCTGGACAAAGTCTGAATTTAGTTCATTTTGTTCAAAAATATATTTCGACACAAAAAATACATTATTATGGTAAATGGTATGATAACAGTGATATAAAACACAAAACTTTATCCTCTGAAAAAAACAATCTCTATTTTTTGGTAAAAACACAGTTGACATTATTTATTATGTAAAAATAACATTTA
This sequence comes from Aethina tumida, assembly GCF_024364675.1. NCBI lineage: Eukaryota > Metazoa > Arthropoda > Insecta > Coleoptera > Nitidulidae > Aethina > Aethina tumida. Next base: position 11,806,992 of record NC_065439.1, read on the forward strand.
AGTAATATTTCATTAATTTCTGAACTGAAAAATATTCTCAGAACAAGTAATGTCAAAATTAAATATGTTTATTGTTAATCTTTTGTTCATTTGCATTGCGTTGAGGGGTTCTTCATAGTGAAAGTTTTAGTAATTTTTTTTTAAATATATTGTACTGATCAATTGAAATTGAAATGTAAAGTCCATTAAATAATAAATAAAATATTTAATAAATTTAAGTTACTTCTGGTTTTTCGTACATTTTTTTCAAATTCCTGACATCAAAAAAATCTTAACGATCCCGGGTAAATCTAGATGGACAAATATTTTCAATATACCAAGTTTTACACTTCGATAGCAACAAGTATTTTAAAATTCTGAAATGTTTCTGGTCAAAAAGAGGTAAAAAAGTATGAGATAAAGAATAAAATAATTGTACGGATAAAATTTTAGATTTTTTAATCTGACTTTAAAATTTGTATATTCACAAAATTGAAAGATATATAAAGATTTAAAATGTTTGAGGAAAGGTAGTTCTAGAAGGTTTATATAATTGTGGTCGACTTCAAAGTGTAATAACTTCTTATCAAAATAACTTACAGAAGTTTATTATGCATTAAAATTGGAGATAAATATGTTGTTATTATTTTTGTCTGGAAAAAATTATAACGTATAAACAATTTAAAAATTTATTATGACTAATGAAAGACCGAAAACTTTATTAAATTCAAACTTGAGGTAGCCAACCAAGTGCATATTTTAAATTGTGATAGAGTATTATAAACAATCCTATAACATGGTTATTGATCCATAACTAGCAACAAATTAAAGTTATTATAGACTTAAATGCGAACGAGTCTGTTGATTATGTGCCATATTTGCAGCGTTATATTTCTGACTGATTTTAAAATGTTATAAAATGTCACGTAAGTCAAGTATAATAGAGTTTAACACATTAAATTATAGGTAAATATATCCTAACTTAGAAAATAAAAATTAGTAAACAATTGTTAAATGCATAAACTCAAATAAAAATTAGATACTAGAATCTGGTTGAATATTTTTAGATTAACTGAACTCAAAATTTCCTTCAATTCCTTATACCTACAAGTATAATAATTATAATCACTTACAATATAATCCACTTAACTTATACACTCTTACGAAGATGATTCATACGAAGAAGTTCAAATTTTTTCATCAATCATAAAAAAAATGAAAACATGTAAAAAATATCTGAACATACCATTGTAAAATAAATTCTACCATCAAAAGGTGATAGAAACTGAAATACCCAGTAATATGATAATTATATATTTGTACTATTACTACAATTCAATAGATTTTCAGGTTCATTTAATTTTCTTTTCAGAAAATCTAGATAGTCAAAACATGAACAAGGATAAAACCATTTCAGAAACAAGCACATAATTCTAATAGAAAAAAGATGTCAGCGTTTATACGTTTCTTAGACAAGAAAATCCGAATGACACAAAATATGAAATTTCAAGTCGAAGCTCATTACACACTTAAAACGGAAGATACATTTAAATATTTTGAACAATTTTATTTTTTTATGTTTCCTTCCATCAAAACAATTAATGTGTTAGGTAGGTTCGCTTTTGGTGGAGTGGTCTGGTGCCCATTACCGGGTCATTTTTCTTAAAATTTAATCCTTACTCAGATACAGCTTTCAGTCGTTTCCTATATTTTGTCTTTATCCTGATCAGGTGTGAAAACTCACTTAGCAACATACTTAGGTGAGATGCAATATAATTTACTTAACTTTGAAGCATAATTTATACACTTGCGAAGATAATTCTGAAGTTAAGATTTCTCCATCAATCATAGAAAAAAATGAAAACATCTAAAAAAAATCTGAACACACCATTGTAAAACAAATGTCATCATCAAAAGGTGATAGAAAGAACAAGAAGACAGTACATACCCAGTAATATGATATTTATATATTTATACCATTACTACAATTTAATATTGACTTTCTTGTTCAAAAAAGACAATTAAGATTAATTCATTTCATTTAGTTTTCTTTTTAGAAAATCTAAGTAGTCAAAACATGAATAAAGATAAAAGCATGGGAAACCATCACATTATTGAAATAGAAGAAAGGTATCAGAGCTTATGCGTTTCTTAGACAAGAAGATCCTGCTGATACAAAATATGACATTTCCAGTCGAAGCTTCTTACACATTTAAAACGGAAGAAACAATTAAATATTTTGCAGAATTTTATTTATTTATGTTTCTTTCCATAATAACATTTTCATTTTTATTCGACCATGGAATATTAGGGTTTGAAATGTTTATTATTGAATAAACTAAAAGCAACAAACATATTATTTTTAACAATTAATATGTTGGGTATCTTTGTTTTTGCTAGAGTGGTTCGGTGTCCATTACTGGGTCACTTTTAATCAATTTTAATCCTTACTCAGATACAGCTTTTAGTCTATTCATATATTTTGTCTTTATCCTGATCAGGGTGAAAACTCTCTCTCACATAAGTGAGTTGCCACGAAAGGCAAAAACATTTTACTGTTTTACTTGAAAGATTTGATGGTACTCCACATTGGGGAAGTTAGTGAAATGGCCCAGATGAATAAAAAATAAAAAATTAATATGATATTCGCGTTTAGACTACTAGAAATTTCAGTTTCAACATTTTTGCTGTACACCAGTGTTATTTATTTATTAATTTAACAATCACTTAACCAATACCTTTTAAGCATCTCGTGGACAATTACAATTTGTTCTTTTTTTTATTGTACATTGAATTTTAAAACGTCATAAACCGAAATGGGTTTTGGAACGTGACAATTCGGGGGTCGTAAAATGCGGGCGGTCCCTTTTCAAAAAATCCTTTGTGCACTTTCACCGCTAATCGACTTTTGTCGCGCACATAAAAAATTTTCGCGCACTGACCCACATATCGAAGTTCGGGCACTTAATTTTAAATTTTTTTTTTGTTTTTACGACCGGTGGTCAGTAACCCTTTTCTGCGAAAACGTTTACGGTTTTGACACACATTTTTCATACGAGGCGGCCGCACTTTTTCATTTTTTTTTTCGGCGGCTCGTTTCGACAACTGCTATTGTGAAAATGGTGTGTATACCGTGCCGTACAGTTGAGGTTGGGGTTCGTTGACCCGTTGGGAATAAAATGAATTTGTCATTGGTGCTTTTTTTCTAATGTAATGCAATTTTCACGCCGTGAATCATTTGTAAATATTCATTACTTCTATTATTTATTTATTGCGGTTTTATGAATCAGATATTTAAAACAACTTAACCATATTTTGAATTGTGATTTGTCACCGTTTGTGTTTATTACACTAATGCACAAACAAATGTCCGTGAGCGACAATTATTTTTTTCACTTGGCGGCATTAATTATTGGAAATGGGTAAATTATCGTGCACAAATATTTATTACGGTTTTTTTAAATAAACATTTATGTTTGTGTGTTGAATTTTAAATGTATTTTATATATGACTATACCGTACGAAAAATGCTCTTCGTGTCTGGATGTTGTAAGAGATGGATGCACGACAAAGAGAGAAAAGTTTTGCCCGGTAGTAAGAATCCCAACTCTCAGAGACAATGCGCCGTGCTGGTGCGCGCCGGCGCACAATGTAAATTAATCTTTGCGAATGCATTTAGTAACTCTCCGTATGCGTAGGGATGTAGTTCGAGTTCTTCGGATGCTCCATTTAAATTCCGTAACTTTGTATAATTTTCAATCTGTAAAATGAAATATTTTTTGAGGGTATATCAAAAACAAAAATAAGTATTCTAAAAATAAACTACTTTTTTGAAAATAAAAATGTATCCCAAAAATTAAATAAAATATACTAAAAACAACGTCTGCGGAGACGAACCGCATGCTAAACGCAGCAAAACCAAATGATCCCCTCCAGTCAGTTCGGCCCGCCCACATAATTGCATGTATATCTTTCCTTTTTGTTTACAAAGGGGTATTGATGTTCCGTCTCAATATGCGAGTAGACACGCTCATCATTTTTGATACGGTATAAAACTTTATTCATAATTGATTAGAGGTCCTTGACAAAAGTCTAAAGAGTTCAACATACATGAGATTTTTCAACTTCGGTAAACGATTTGTTTTGATCAATTACCCCGGGTTTAATAACTTTCGCAATACGATTGATTATAATATGGAAATTACTCTTTAATCACCATTTCTTCAAGACTAGTAGTTAACAAGGAAATAATCTGACTCACCAAACTTATTTCGTATTAATTTGTTATTGCGTCGTTTCGCGGTTTTTTACCTTGATATAATCACTATTTTTTTATTATGTTTTTTTTAACAATTGATTATTAGCTATTGAAATGATTTAGCGGTTTTTTGGTTTAAAAATAACTCAACTGTCAACAATAAAACTATTATTGTTTATGATGATATTTTGCCGTTCTTCAGTTGGAAATATTGTAAATATTAAAATAGATCTAAGGATTGCTTTTCCTTCAAAAGTGAATCACTCAGTTTATTAAAATCAGAAAATGATTTTAAATTGAATTTCAAGACCAATAGATTAGCTAAAAGCCCAAACCAAAATATCAACAATAGTTCATTGAAATGAATCAGTTTTTTTAATTTAAAAATAGATTGTGCCCATAACAAAAATATTATTGTTTTTCATATATTTTGCATGAAATTTGCCGTTGTTTGGTTGAAAATATTAAGTCATTACTAAGAATTTTTCTGTTGTTTCAAATCAAAACTGACAAAAATAAAATGATACCAGGGTTTAGTTTTGTTTCAAATGCGGGTAAGACATTTTATTAAATTCAGAAAACGATTTTAAAAGTAACAGTATAAAAGATAATTTTATTTAATAATGAGTAATCCTTTTTATTTATAATAATCTGTGCCCAAAAGAAAAAAATATTCTTAGAATTACGAAATAATATTGTGGTTTATGGCATATTTTGCATAATACTTTGTCGTTGTAAGATTGAAAATATTAAGTTGTTGTGAATTTTCCTGACAAAAATTCAAATTTTAAATAATTTGTTGTTTCAATCACAAAAAATATAAGGAATTAAGGTTGATTCCTTCTCTAAATATAAGTGAGACATTTTATTAAATAAGATTTTGTAAAGTAATTTGTATAAAATACTTTCAAAACCTAATGATCAGCAGTCTTTTTTATTTGAAAATAATTTGGGTTCAGAACAAAAATATTGTTTATAATATATTTTACAAAATTTTTGATGTTTGATTAAAAATATACGAATATTCCCATTAAATTTTGAATTTTGAAGACTTCGTTGTTTCAATCTAAAAACGATGAAAAAGATAATATATCAAGGTTGATTTCTTCTCTGAATGTGAATGAGAAATTTGATTCAGAAAATTCAGTTCAGAAAATGATTTTGAAAGTTATAGTATAAAAGATTTTTTTATTTATTGAATATTATTGTTTATGATATATTTTGTATAAATTTTTGACGTATATTGATTATTATTTCAAGCTAAAATTATCGATCAAGGTTGCTTCCTCTGAATATGAGCGAGACATTTTCTTAAGTTCAGAAAACGATTTTTAAAATAACTTATATAATATAAAACACATTTTATGCAACCCTTCTTAATTTAAAAATAAATTATACCCAGAACAAAAATATTATTATTTATTATTATATTATTATTGGATCAATTTTTGACGCAGTGTGATTGAAAATATCAAGTCGTTCCGAAGACTTCCTGACAAAACTTCAAATTTGAAGTCTTCGTTGTTTCAATCCAAATCTGACGAAAAAGGTTGATATAAAAGATATGTTTATTTTAATGATCAGCAACTTATTAATTTAAAAATAATTTGTGCCCAGAACAAAATTATTATTATTTATGATGTATTTTGCATATATTTTTGAAGCTGTTTGATTGAAAATATTAAGTTGTTCCCACGAATTTTTCCGATGAAAATTTTGATGTCTGTTTCAGTTCAAAAGTGATGAAAAAGGTGAGATATCAATGTTGATTCCTCCTCTGAATATGAGGGAGATATTTTATTAAGTTCAGAAAAACTTATTTTAATGATCAGGAACCCTTATCAATTTAAACGTAATTTATGCACAGATTAATTATGAATCTTTCTACCAAAAATATCAAGATTTATTGCTTGTTTGGAAGTAAGTTTAAAAAACGATTTAAAAAGTAATTCGTATAAAACACGTTTTTATTGTTTTAATGATCAGCAGTACATTTTAATATAAATATAACTTGTACTCAGAACAAAAGTATTATTGTTTATATGTTTTGCATAAATATTTGCCCTTATATCTAATGTTCTAACAAATTTTCTTGACAAAACTTATATTGTTGTTATATATTGTTTTAATTTAAAACTGGTGAAAAAGATAAGAATCAATATGAGTAAAACATTTTATTAAGTTTGGAAATCTCAACGATTATATTATTTAAATTAATTTAAAAATAATTTATACCCAAAATATAATTGTTTATGATGAGTTTTTATATAAAATTATATCATTGTTTGAAAATATTAAGTCGTTCTTTCGAGTTTTCCTGACAAAACTTCATTTTTTATAGAATTTTTTATTTCAGTTTACTGGCAAAAAGAAAATTATATCAAGGAATATGGATAAGACATTTTATTGTTTACAAACCGATTTTAAATGTAGTTTGTAAAAAATCAATGGTCAGCAACCTTTTTTACTTTAAAAATATGTTTTCAAACGAAAAATAATTTTCCATAAAATTTTATGGTTACGTTGAAAGAAATTTGTAATTGATATTAAACCGACAAACAACTTTAAATTTTATAGAATTTGTTGTCGAAAAGAAAAAGATATCAAGGTCGTTTCTTCCTCCGAAAGTGAGTGAGTCATTTTATTAAATCCAGAAAATTAATTTAAAAGGAATTTCGTCGTCAACAGATAAGGCGAAAAAAATAATTTGTCTTTCTATAATTGTGCATTACTTGTTGTAATGATTGAGCATTTTTTATTTAAAAATAACTTCGTCCGGAACAAAAATATTGTTGTTTATGATATGTTTTGCATGAAATTTTGCCGTTGTGTAGTTGAAAATATTGAGTCGATAAAAGTGGTAAATAACTGAATCAGGTAAATAAAGCTATAAATAGACAGATGAAATCAGAACAATAATTGTTGTGTCGGTCTCGAGCTGATTTTTTTTCCGGACAGATGGACAAAAAATTCCCGGAAACAACGTGACGGGAAAATTGATACAAATAGATTAAAATTTCGCAGCAATTTCAATTATGCGAGACTAAATCTTGTGCGTATCACGTTTCCACGTTTACAAAGAAACCTTTGTGTGCTTTCTCAGGCCGAAATTGTGGTAAATACTTCTAGGAAAAAACAGCTCTAATCTAATTCTGACCTATATCTCCTGCGTTCCATCAAGGGGATCCGTTTCAGTGCGTCCAGCTGGTCAAAAACTACTAAACTCGCTGGTATTTACTAAATGGGATGTTTGTTCGGAAGCCACAAGGTTAAAGCGTTTTAAAGCACGCAAAACAAACTTTAATTTTACGTAATTTTTTCATCAAATTTCAAGGTTGTACATTAAGAGGCGCTAACTTTATTTTCGTTATGTTATTTTTTTACTCCGTCTTACTCTTATGTTAATTAACATTCCTATAACATTTTTGCCATTATGTAATCCGAATTATTGTTTTGAACGTTTAATAAGAGGTTACATCCTGTATTTTGGGAACGATTACTTTGCGCTTTGGATTTGGATGCGTGGAGACGTTTCTGTTTTGTAAACAACATGAATAATGAAATAATTGTTGTTTGTCTAAAAATATCAATATGTTATTTGTACTATACAATTTTTTTGCTCGTGGTCAAAAGACTTTCGTTGTAAACAACTATGTGAAAAACATCCACCCATAAGAAAAACACATGTCTGGTTTTTTATGTGTTATTTTTTTAAGATTAATATATTTAATATACATCATTTTCACTTTCATTTGCACTCCTCAATTTAATAACATTTTTTCGAAACTTTTTTTAATGCCTAAAACTATCATTTCGTTACTCCTACTCAACAACTTTTCCTTGTCGTCTGAGGACTATTGTCGTAGGCTTTTTTCTACTTATTTTTTTATGTAATTAATATAATATACTTTTGAATATTGTGTTCTTCTAAATTGTTCAAACTATATTCGCTATAAATTATCAAATCATTATATGTAGTGTACATCTTTTTTTCTCTCCGATAGAGGACTTTCATTTTAAGCCACGATGTAAAATACATCTTCCCAGAAGAAAAATAATTATCTGGTCTTTGTATTATTTCACTATATGATTTTTTGTCGTCTTTAGAGAACTTTTATTATAGAAAATTAAAAGTGTATTCTATATATATTTATGAATTTTGTGTTTTTTAAATTTTTTGAATATTTTACATTTTGAAAAGTGTTAAGTGAAATTAAATTCCTTAAATACTTCTTTTATAAATGTCTTCGCCTAAAATTATCAATTCATTGTTTGTGTTTGTGCACCTTTTCTCTCAACGTTGAAGGACTTTTGCTATAAACCACGATGTGAAAAACAACTACCCAGAAGAAAAATAATTACCTGCTATTATTTTTTATATAATTTATATATTAGAATATATTTTTCAAGTTTGTGTTCTTTAAATTTATCATTTTACATTACAAATGGTGTTAAATATAATGAGAATTTTTCCAGACTTTTTTATAAATGACATTTGTCTTAAAAAATTATTTGTACTTTACTTTTGTTTCATACTTAGAGGACTTTTGTTAGACTACGACGTAAAAATCATTTACTCAGAAGAAATTTTATAGTCTGATATTGTTTGATGTTAATTTGTATATAATTGGGAATTCATTGAAACACTTTTACAAAATATCTTTTCAACTACAATTACTAATTCCTTATTTGTACTTTACATTTTTTTCTCGCCGTTATAAGACTTTTGTTATAGAATAATATCTACACAGAGAAAAATAATTGTTTTGTCTTTTTCTCTATCAATAAAGTTTTGAATTTTGTGAATTATTTAAGTTCAAATAAAAACCTTTTACATTCATAAAAAGTAATAAATTGAGTGTAATTTTTGTACGTCGTAAATAATCAAAAATTAAAAATACTATGAAAGCAGAAAATTATTTTTTGTAATTAATATATTGTTTAATTACTTAATTTTTATCTTTTACTTTCATAAAAATTGTTAATTTTAGTGATAATTCTTGGAGTTTTTAATTTCTTTTTGCCTAAAAATGTCAATTCATTTCTCATATTTGTTCTTCGTCAAGACATTCGCTCTAAAAAACATTTATCAAGAAGTCAAATTTATAAATTTTTGTAATTAACATATTTTTAATTCTGTGGATCCTTTAAAATTTTCATAAACGTTAAATTTTTTTATAAATTTGTTTCTCCGTTTTTACTTATAGTCTAAAAGATCAAGATCATTTTAATAGATTTTTGTAATTTCTTTGGTTTCCGTTTGTTTTCATTAAAATGTTAAATATCGACTTCGGCTTGTCGTCGAAAAACAACCGTTGTAAAAAATACAACACCAAACAAAAAGACAATTATCAGTTATTTTTTATTTTTCGTTAATATATTTTTTATTTATTTTTAATTGTTTACATTTTTTGTAACATTTACTTTCACTAAAACTTAATTTAATAGTGATTCTTGGAAACTCGATATTTTTTTTTAAGATTTCTCTTTGTCTTATAATAAAAGTTCAAATCTTCTTGTACTCTTTAATATCAAGAAAGAAGCAATTGCCTGTTTGTTTTTATTATTATTATTGTTATTATTATTATATATTTTTGATTTTTTTTAAGATTATAAAATATCTTTTTCACAATAATTTCTTTTGTTTTCATTTTATTTTTCTCCACATTTTTTTGCTCATCGTCAAAAGAGATCAGCGCAAACACATCTACCAAAAGGGAGACTCATTTTTGAATAAATAATACTTACTTTCTTACTTTCATAAAATATAGTAGTATACAGTATAGTACTTTACGTTTTTGTTGGTCATTATCAAAAGACTTATGATGTAATGGCAGTTTTTTTTTTGTAATATACATATTTTAAAATTCATTGCATTATATATATATATATATATATATATATATATATATATATATATATATATAATTTATATATAATTAAAATTATATTATATTACAAGTTACAAAACTGTTCAGTGTAATAATGATTCTTGGTAATACGATAATTGTTTTTTATAAACGTCTTAATCAAAGTTTAAATAATGTTTCGACTACAACGGGTTATTTTTTTTATAAGTAAGATGCACTTTTGGTTATCCAATTATTATCTCAATGACCTTTTTTGATTTTTCTTATTGACTTAGGTCAGGTCACTTAGTAACAACTGTTGCTAAATGTGTTTTTTTTTCAACAACTCATTAAAATTTTTATCAAACGCTATTAGATATTTTTAATAAACGACTTTGGGTATGTTGGTATGTCGGTTAATAATCCTTGTTTGTGTGCGACTAATTACAATTAGAAATTAACATAATGTAAAGGTTAAGGCTTTCGTGCCCATTGTTTCTATATACCTATAATTGTTCGGGTTTATTGGTCGACGTTTGTTGGAATTATTTCCTGACGTTTCGCTAGCGAGTGGCTAGCATCTTCAGAGATCTGATTTGACAACTAAATGGCAACTTAGACTTGGCCATTCTGATCTGCTTAGCGATTTTGGTGTTTATAGCACTTGTGCCCATATTTTATCAAGCATCAATGTTTGTTCTTTTCTGTTGATGTTGTTTCTGTGTTTATGGATTTCAATTGCTTCCCTAATCATTCTCTTGTGATATCCAGTTGTTGAGCGAAGCAATTGTGTATCTTGGAATTTTATCTTATAATTTTCATCTAACAGTGCATGTTCAGCTACAGCAGACTTGTTTGATTGTCCTACTATACGGTTTGGTTTGTGTTCCTTAACCCTAGTTTCTATTAAACGTTTTGTAGTACTGATGTGTACTTTCCCGCAAGAGCATGGTATGCGGTATACTCCAGAAGCTGTTTGATGGTCTCTCCTATCTTTGGTAAATCTGAGATTGTGTTGAATCTTCCTTGTTGTTATAGAAACTGTATGGATGTTATGTTTTAATAAGATTTTTCCAATTCTATCGGTAACTTTACATATACATATAGGAAAAAAGCTTTACCAATCGTGCGCTCAGTAGGTGGATCTTTATTATTACTATGAGATCTCATTGTAAGTCTTATTTCTGAACATTTGTATCCGTTGGCCTGTAGTGTTTTTTCTAAGTGTTCTTGTTCTTCAGCAAGGTGGTGTGTGGCTCTTGTTTTTGATTAGGATGATGGTTAGATAGTTTCCACATCGATTATATGTTCAGCCCAAAATATATAAGGATAATGTACCACTCCGATTCATCGTTCCTGCCAATGAATCCTTAAACATGATATCAGAAATATTCTCTCCAGATATAGTGAATCTTTTCCGTTACTGCCTTACTGAAAGCTATTTCGTTTGGAACAACAAATTCTACGATCAGAATGAAGGATTAGCAATGGGCAGTCCTCTTAGTCCAGTTATCGTCAATTTCTTTATGAAAAAGTTTGAACAAAAAGCGATTGAGACTTCCAAATACAAAACTTCTGTTTGGAATCGTTACGTAGATGATACTATGTTGATATGGATAAGGAAAAAATTAGGTCAGTGTCTAACACACCTAAACTTTCAACATAACAATATCAAATTCACAATGGAATTGGAGAAGGAGAATCAAATAACTTTTTTGGATGTCTTAGTAAAAAGAGTAGGCGAACATTTAGACCACACAGTTTATCGAAAAACTACACATACCGATTGGTATCTATATAGACTATCTAATCATCATTCTAGTCAAAAACAAGAGGTCATCAATATACTACCGAACGAGCTAAAAGGATATGTGCCAGACACCACCTTGCTAAAGAACAAGAACACTTAGCCCACGATACCGATAGAATTGGAAAATTATTAAAACATAACATCCATACTGTTTTTATAGCAACAACAAAGATTCAACACAGTCTCAGATCTGCCAAAGATAGGAAAGACCATCAAACAGTTTCTGGGGTATACCGCATACCATGCTCTTGCGGGAAAGTATACATCAGTACTGCAAAACGTTTAATAAAAACTAGGATTAAGGAACACAAACTAAACTGTATACTAGGACAATCAGACAAGTCTGCTGAAGCTGAACATGCACTGTTAGATGAAAATTATAAGATAAAATTCCAAGATACACAATTACTTCGCTCAACAACTGGATATCACAACAGAATGATTAGGGAAGCAATTGAAATCCATAAACACAGAAACAACTTCAACAGAAAAGAAGACACATTGATGCTTGATAAAATATGAGCAAAATCGCTAAGCAGATCAGAATGGCCAAGTCTAAGTTGTCATTTAGTTGTCAAATCAGACCTCTGAAGATGCTAGCCACTCGTGCTAACGAAACGTCAGGAGATAATTCCAACAAACGTCGACCAATAAACCTTGTCTTTGGAAGTCTCAATCGCTTTTTGTTCAAACTTTTTCATAAAGAAATTGGCGATAACTGGACTAAGATGACTGCCCATTGCTAATCCTTCATTCTGATCGTAGAATTTGTTGTTCCAAACGAAATAGCTTTCAGTAAGGCAGTAACGGAAAAGATTCACTATATCTGGAGAGAATATTTCTGATATCATGTTTAAGGATTCATTGGCAGGAACGATGGATCGGAGTGGTACATTATCCTTATATATTTTGGGCAGAGCATTTAATCGATGTGGAAACTATCTAACCATCATCCTAATCAAAAACAAGAGGTCATCAAAACATTAACCGAACTAGCCACACACCACCTCGCTGAAGAACAAGAACACTTAGAAAAAACACTACAGGGGAACGGATACAAATGTTCAGAAATAAGACTTGCAATGAGATCTCATAGTAATAATAAAGATCCACCTACTGAGCCCACGATTGGTAAAGCTTTTCTCCCATAAATATGTAGAGTTACCGATAGAATTGGAAAAATCGTATTAAAACATAACATCCATACTGTTTTTATACCAACAAGGAGATTCTACACAGTCTCAGATCTGCTAAAGATAGGAGAGACCATCAAACAGATTTTGGGATATGCCTCGTATCCTACTCTTGTGAGGAAGTATACGTCGGTACCACAAAACGGTCAATAGAGACTAGGATTAAGGAACACAAACCAAACTAGAAACTAGGACAATCAGACAAGGTTTTTGTAGCACTGTTAGTTGGAAGTCATAAGATAAAATTCCCAGATACACAAATGCTTGCCTCAACAACTGGATATCACAACAGAATGATTAGGGAAGCAATTGAAATCCATAAACACAGAAACAACTTCAACAGAAAAGAAGAAACATTGAAGCTTGATAAAATATGGACACCAGTGCACATAAACACCAAAATCGCTAAGCAGATAAGAATGGCCGACGAAGAGAAGAAAATTTCAAGAACATGAGTTGTTTAAGTTGTCATTTAGTTGTCAAATCAGACCTCTGAAGATGCTAGCCACTCGTGCTAGCCAAACGTCAGGAAATAATTCCAACAAACATCGACCAATAAACCCGACCAATTATAGATATAGAAATTAACATAGGTCAGTTTCACTCTTTGTTTTTTCTCCGCCGGCGGTTTTTCAAGGTGTATTCGTGCTTTTTTCCCGCGTCTTCGTTTATATTTATAATATGCAATTAATTCCGAGTCAGTTTGAAATGAATTGATTTTTTTTCTTTGATAGTGAATCACGGTGGTTTTTCCATGTGTCTGACCTACGTCAACGAGCGTAACAAACCCGAAGTGCATACAATTCAATTATAAAATTGTAGTAAGGTTACCGACCGGCATTTAAAACAATTAATAAATTATCCCGACTTGCGTCACTTTACAACCGTATTTAAAATGTAGTAATAATAATGGGCGGGCGAAAACTAACGATTCAGCACTTAATACGCATTACCATGCATTTCACGAGGGTAAATAATAAATTGTTTCTTGTGGGCGTTTTTCACGATTAATTAATTAGAGTCCGAGACAAATATTCGTTATCAGTAGTGAGAAAACTGTGAAGGCAGACAATAAACAGTTTTGCGGCGATTACACTTTCCCCCGCAACGTGATCATAAACAATTTACTGAAGTTTAAATAACGATTATATAAAACGTGTTGCTTGTGTTACAGGTCATTGCATTTTTTATTTGACAATTTCTTATCTGTCTCATATAAATTATCGATAGGAATACGAAGCACGTGAATAGAAAAATTGCGCTTCGTTTTGTACCACTTTTTGGGCACGTGTATTCTGAATAAAAAAAATTTAAAGATCGTTAATCTGGTTTGTTTTAGTTTTGTGTCGTTGTTTCTTCACACTGTACAATTAAACAAGTGTTACAAAATCGAAGATTGTTTAACGAAAACAACCAACGATAAATAATATACAATTGGTGTAAACTAATAACAAGGAAGAGAACTGACTAAGCACATTTTTTTCTTTGACTGCTCCGAATTATTTTAAAATTAATTGCCGTTGAGTGTTTTCCTTCTGCGGTTGTTGTTGATGGAATTTAGGGAATAATGAACGATTGATTGGTGATTTCTAGATCGATAAGTGGCATAATCGGTCATTGGAAATTTTCGTCGAAAATGGCCGTCCGGCGTTATCTGCGTTATCGGTCGTAAAATATTTATGGCACTTTCACTGGGACACTTGAAATGTGCATTAAATCGTGTTGGATTATATTGTTCGAGGTTCGTTGACCCAAACCTTCCACCGACAACGAGCACCAACAATAAGTTTTATCTTGCCAAATTGGCGACGGATCGATTTATCGGCTATTGCACTTTCCCCAATTTCGGCCGTCGATTCGTAAACAACGTCGAAAAATCGGAAAACCACCCCGTGCGTTTCGTTTCCGTTGCCAATTCGTTGCGGAATATTCGACGGCACGTTTTGGGGTTCATGAACCGTTGTTGCCACGACAAATTTTACGTTAAAAATTTGCACCGTAAACGACAGCAGGAACCTAATTTTAATTGCGAAATTTTTGATTGCACTTCGATCGAACCAAATTCACCAGGAAGAAAAACAATTGTCTGTTATTTTTTATTATATATATTTTTATATTTTGTATTTCTTCAATGTTTCTTTCAGTTTTAAAACTGTGCATGTAAATGCCTCATTGTCTAAAAAAATAACAGTTTTAAACATCGTCAAAATATTTTTATGTAGACAACGATATAAAAAAGAAATTTTAATTTTTTTTATTATTTTTTATAGCTTATGCTTATGGATTTTTTCGGTCTTTTAAACCTATCATACCCTTTATATTTATAAAGAGCAAAAAATAGATATCAGTTTTTATATTCTTATTTTTTTCTCATTAATTAATATCCTTTAGAATTTACGGATTTCTTATATTTCGCACATTTAATATTTATTTCTTAATAATTTTTTACGTTTTTGTAAAATTATCCATGGATTCTTTGTACTATATAATTTTTTTACAATCGTCAAATAACAAAATATTATTTTTTTTTTTGTATATTTTTCTATATTTATAAAACTATTAAAATTTATAATTATATATATATATATATATATATATATATATATATATATATATATATATAACTTATTATTTATAAAACTATTAAATTTGATGGTTATTCTTCGTAAATTGATTATTTTTTATCAATGTCTTTCGACCAAAAACATGAATCTACTTTTATACTGAACAACTTTTTTTCTCGTTGCCAAAATACTTTTGTTGAAGGCAACGATGTAAAAATATTTAACAAGAAGAAAAGCAAATGTTAGTTTTTTATATAATTATTTTTTAATTAAAATACTTTTGAATATCTGGATTTCTTAAATTTTTCACATCTTTTGAATTTATTGATTATTCCTCATTAACATAATTTTTTAAAGAGAATTTTATAAAAATATTAATGGATTTTTTGTTTATACAATTTTTACAGTTTCTAATAACTTTTATTGTAAAAATGATGATGTAAAAAAGTGTCAAAAACGAAAAAAAATGCTAAATTTTTTGTATTATTTTTTATTATTTAAAAAAATTCTTTGTATCACTTAAATATATTATACCTTATACATTTATAAAACTATTAAATTTTATAGTTATTCTTCGTAATTTGATTATTTTTTATAAACGTTTTTTCGTCCAAAAGCATCAATCTCCTTTTTATACTCTACAATTTATTTTATCGTTGCCAAAATACTTTGTTGAAGGCAACGATATAAAAACATTTAACAAGAAGAAAAACAAATGTTAGTTTGTCTCCAATAACTTTTATTATGAACAATGTAAAAAAGTAAGAAAAACAGTTATTTTTTGAATTATTTTTTACTATTTGGATAAAATTTTCGCATTTCTGAATTATATTTAACCTTTTACATTTATAAAACTCTTAAATTTGACGGTTATTCTTCGTAAATTGATAATTTTTTATCAATGTCTTTCGACCAAAAACATTAATATGCTTTTTATACTGTACAACACCTTTTGTCTTTGCCAAAATACTTTGGTTGTAGACAACGGTACTAAAATATTTACCAAGAATAAAAACAAATGTTAGTTTTTTATATTATTATTTTTTAAATTATAATACTTTTGAATATCTGGATTTCTTAAATTTTACACATCTTTGACATTCATCGAAACTATCAAATTTAATGATTATTCCTCGTAACTCAACAATTTTTTATAAATGTTTTCGTAAAAATATCAATGTATTCTTTGAATTATACACATTTTTTACAGTCGTGAAGTGACATTTACTATAAACAACGAAGTAAAAATGTATCAAAAAAAATATATATATGTATATATATATATATATTATTTTTTTGGTGTTATTATTTATTTTTGTAAATTCTTCTATTATACATTTATAAAACTATTAAATCTTATAGTTATTCTTCGTAATTTGATTATATTTAATACTCAAAAAAATTAATCAAATTTATTTTTATAATCTACAAGTTTTATTATTTATTTTATTCCTATATTATTATACTAATTAATATTCTTTTGATACTTGGATTTCTTAATTTTTTTTAGCATTAATCGAAACTATTAAATTTAATAATTATTCCTCGTAAATCAATTTTTTATAAATGTTATTGTAAAAATATCAATAAATATTTTATACATAATTTTTCTATAATCGTCAAAAATTTCTTATTTTAGACCACGATGTATAAAAATAGCAATTTAATTATTTTTTGGATCACTTACAATTATTACTATTTTTATTAATAATGTCTCTTTGTCTAAAAGTATCAGTCTGTTTTTTACATTTCAACACTTTTCCCACCGTAAATACACATTGATCAAACAAAGATATAACAGAAAATCAGTTTTTTGTTTTATTTTTTTTTTGTATCTTATATGTTTTTGAAATCTATTTCTTAAAATTTTTAATTTTTTTATTTTTATCAAATCTGATAAATTTAATAATGATTCTTCGTAACCCGATATTTTTTTATAAATCTCATTTTCATTAAAATTATTTAATGTCTAAAAATATTCATCGATTTTTGTATTGTACAATATACAAAGTCTAATTTTTTACTGTAAACATTTATGTAGAAAAAAAACAATTGTGATTTTTTCAATAATATTTTTTGTTATAATTATCACATTTTTCAATAAATAAATTATGATGAAAATGGAATATAAAAAATGTAATGAATTCAAAGATGTATTAATTAATTAAAAAAAATAATAGAAAAAATCTGACAACTGTATCTCTTTAGTTATGGGATTTTATCCCACAGTGCATCCCAATAAACATAATTCGCATCATTCGCATCATTCGCATCATTCGCATCATCCGTCTGTTGTGCCGCCGAAGAAGCGAATAAGTTTTTTCGCGTTTGACGTCTGCTAGAACGTGCGCGCAAAAATTGCACGTTACGGTCACGGCCACTCGAATATTATGTATAAAAACTTGCACTTTTTATATAGCGCCAAAACAGACGAAGAGGTCAAGGATATTTTCGTTTGTTTTGTTTGTTGCCAAATTCACATCCGAATCAATCTCATCACTCCGTTTGGATATCGTTCACAAAAACATTGCCCAATTTACCGAATCTGTTTTCTTATCTATCGAACGTGCGAGAAACAATTTAACCTGTCGTCGGGACAATTTTCCGCACCTTGAAAACGCTTTCGTCATCAAATGTGCGTTACGTAAAAGAAAAAAATCCCTATTTAATTAAATCGAAAATGTGTTAATCGCGTGGAATTTATTAAAAGCGGACCGTCAATAAATCAAAACGTATCGTTATTTAATGAAGATTTTAGTTGGTAGACGAAATTGGGTTAAACCGAAACACAAACTGGCGCCTGAACGTTCTCTTATCTTTATTGGCGATAACTAATTACGGGGTCGAGTACTACTCATAAAAAAACACACACACACAATTAATTATTCTCTTACAAATTTGTTCTTTTAATTTTTTTTTAAATTTGTTTGCGCTACTTTTTTCATTTAATTGCCACTGTCACTGGGGAAATGCTAATAATAAAAATCATATGGCCGATATGAGCCTTGACTAAACGACTTTAACTAGGCGATTAACTAAATTGAATTAGAAAAACAGTTCGTACCCTAAAATTGCGTTCATTCGTTTTATTATTATATATGTGTCAAGGTTTCCGGGTGTCGAAATGTTAAATATTAAATAGACTCAAATATTAACATGGTAAATATAAAAAAATGGTACGATGATAAATTCCGTTCGATCGAAACGCAATGTTTAGCAATGATAATGAAATTAAAATGATATTTAGACAAAAAAAAAATGAAGAAGAAATAATACTGCATTTAACACTTAAGATGAAAATGAAATTTTTAAGCAGTCTGAAGAAATACAAATGAAAATATTAAGAAAAAAGTTGACAATTGTTTTTCTTCTTTACAGATAAAATCTGGCGATAATGAGTAAAGAAATTGTAGAATAAAAACAACAGATTAATAGGTTCATAAATGAAATAAACCTTATTAAGATATAAAAATTTTGATTAAAATAAGTAAGTAAAATGAAGTGATCAAAAAAAAAAAAAATACAATTTATTCTTCTCAGCAAAAGTCTTTTGATAATTGCAAAAAGATTATAAATATTTTAATAGACATTTATAAAAAATTGTAGATTAACGAAGAACTACCATTAAATTGAACAATTTGGGTAAAAACATGTAAAAAATTTAAGATACTCAAAAAATTCAAAAAGAAGATTAAGTAATTCAAAGAAAAGTATATTAATAAAAAACTGACAATTATTCTATTTATTGGTAAATGCTTTTCTGCAACGTTTACAACAAAAGTTGTGGTCGAAAAAAAGAGTTCGATACTTTTAGAAAAAAAATGTAATAAATTAAAGTAATCTAAAGAATTCATAACGATAAAAAATAAAAAAAAATCAAATTTTTTTCTTTTTGGTACAAGTACAAGTAATGAATTGATATTTTTATGACAACATTTTTATAATAAAAATTTAACAGATTTTATGAATGTAAAAATTTTAAGTTTAATGATCATATCGTAAGAATTCATAAGTAATAAAAAGTAATATAAAAAGCTATATATTTTTTTTTCTTATGTGGTACTTCTTACATCGTTGTCTAAAATAAAGTCTAGTCTAACGAAGTACAAACATGCATTGATAGACATTTCTGTTACGATGAATAATTATTAAATTTGAAAGTTTTTATGAATGTAAATAGGTTCATAAATGAAATAAACCTTATTAAGATATAAAAATTTTGATTAAAATAAGTAAGTAAAATGAAGTGATCCAAAAAAAAAAAAATACAATTTATTCTTCTCAGCAAAAGTCTTTTGATAATTGCAAAAAGATTATAAATATTTTAATAGACATTTATAAAAAATTGTAGATTAACGAAGAACTACCATTAAATTGAACAATTTGGGTAAAAACATGTAAAAAATTTAAGATACTCAAAAAATTCAAAAAGAAGATTAAGTAATTCAAAGAAAAGTATATTAATAAAAAACTGACACTTATTCTATTTATTGGTAAATGCTTTTCTGCAACGTTTACAACAAAAGTTGTGGTCGAAAAAAAGAGTTCGATACTTTTAGAAAAAAAATGTAATAAATTAAAGTAATCTAAAGAATTCATAACGATAAAAAATAAAAAAAAATCAAATTTTTTTCTTTTTGGTACAAGTACAAGTAATGAATTGATATTTTTATGACAACATTTTTATAATAAAAATTTAACAGATTTTATGAATGTAAAAATTTTAAGTTTAATGATCATATCGTAAGAATTCATAAGTAATAAAAAGTAATATAAAAAGCTATTATATTTTTTTTTCTTATGTGGTACTTCTTACATCGTTGTCTAAAATAAAGTCTAGTCTAACGAAGTACAAACATGCATTGATAGACATTTCTGTTACGATGAATAATTATTAAATTTGAAAGTTTTTATGAATGTAAATAGGTTCATAAATGAAATAAACCTTATTAAGATATAAAAATTTTGATTAAAATAAGTAAGTAAAATGAAGTGATCCAAAAAAAAAAATACAATTTATTCTTCTCAGCAAAAGTCTTTTGATAACTGCAAAAAGATTATAAATATTTTAATAGACATTTATAAAAAATTGTAGATTAACGAAGAACTACCATTAAATTGAACAATTTGGGTAAAAACATGTAAAAAATTTAAGATACTCAAAAAATTCAAAAAGAAGATTAAGTAATTCAAAGAAAAGTATATTAATAAAAAACTGACACTTATTCTATTTATTGGTAAATGCTTTTCTGCAACGTTTACAACAAAAGTTGTGGTCGAAAAAAAGAGTTCGATACTTTTAGAAAAAAAATGTAATAAATTAAAGTAATCTAAAGAATTCATAACGATAAAAAATAAAAAAAAATCAAATTTTTTTCTTTTTGGTACAAGTACAAGTAATGAATTGATATTTTTATGACAACATTTTTATAATAAAAATTTAACAGATTTTATGAATGTAAAAATTTTAAGTTTAATGATCATATCGTAAGAATTCATAAGTAATAAAAAGTAATATAAAAAGCTATATATTTTTTTTTCTTATGTGGTACTTCTTACATCGTTGTCTAAAATAAAGTCTAGTCTAACGAAGTACAAACATGCATTGATAGACATTTCTGTTACGATGAATAATTATTAAATTTGAAAGTTTTTATGAATGTAAATAGGTTCATAAATGAAATAAACCTTATTAAGATATAAAAATTTTGATTAAAATAAGTAAGTAAAATGAAGTGATCCAAAAAAAAAAAAAATACAATTTATTCTTCTCAGCAAAAGTCTTTTGATAATTGCAAAAAGATTATAAATATTTTAATAGACATTTATAAAAAATTGTAGATTAACGAAGAACCACCATTAAATTAAATTTAAAAAACTTCAAAAGTTGATGTTAATTAGAAAAAAGTAAATATATAAAAAGCAGACATTTTCCTGATAAATGTGTCGTAGTTTACAAAAAAAGATTTTTAATGACGAAAAAAAAAATTGTGAAAAATTATCTACTTAAAAGGAATAACTTTAGTTATTAGCTGTTAATTTTAACAAATGTAATAAATTTAAGTGATTAAATAAAAACTTAAATAACTTTGGACCCCCAAAAAAGTTAATAAAATTATTATTATAAAAGTTTATTAATTTTACATATTTTTCTGTCATATTGTGCTGCTGCATTATAAAAGAGTTGATAAATTTAATGGACAATATATACAGAATTTTGTTAGAAAGGTATAGTTATTCATCGTTAATCTTAAAAGGGAATAGTTTAATTATTAACTATACAATTTTTTAAAGGTTGATACATGATATAAATCACGTTCTTTAAAACTTACGATAGCAAAATATGTCAACATTTACCTTATTCTGCCAATAAAATTTTACGTTAGTTATTCGCAAACATTAGAGAAGTTTTAATTATTATTTTATTGAGATAATAAAATAATTTAAATATTTTTTTACATTTGTTCAGTGGTGCAAAAAGATTAGCAGGAATCAGACACAATGATGCATTTTATTCATTTTATTTACAATGATCGACGGAAAAATCTTCAACAGCATTTTAATAAGCGTGCAAAAATCGCTGTTCAAAGTCGAGTAAATTATAAACTGATTCCAATTATGTTACAAGTGTTTATAAGTAGTATAAGTTATATATTAAGCTTTTAATTAGTAATCATTTCACGTCAAATTAATTAAATATTGAAAATAAAGAATCAATAATATTAAAATAAAAAAATGCATTTTTAACATGGTATGTTATAATTAAATATATCTAGTCAAATACAATTTGCTGGAAGTTATTAAGGAAATGTTTATTTTATTTAATTTAGTGTAATAAACTCTGTTATATGCTACTTACTTGATATTTTATAATATTTTAAAATCAGTCGGAAATGTAACGGTGCAAATATGAGACATAATCAATAGACTCACTTGCAAATAAGCCTAATAACTTTTATTTAAAGCTAGTTATGGATCAACATATAGGATTGTTTATAATACTCTGGACTATCATAATTTAAAGTTTGAACTTGATTGAGATAAACGTAAAACTTATGCCTACTTAAAGCTTAAATCTAATTAATTTTAAGGTCATACATTGGGTTCAATAAATTTTACAATCGTTTATACATATTTTTTCAATGCGAAGGTATAAAGAAACTATTTAACCTTAATTTGATGCATTAAACTTTTTAATAAGTTATTTTGAAAAGAAGGTGCCTCACTAAAATTGGCAAAAATTATGTAAAACAACTTTATAAATATTAAAATTTTGAGACCACTTTATGAAATTTGTCTCATATGGGATTACTGAGAGACGATTGAGACTTTCTACGAAATTCCTCTGATTGCAAAATTAATTTCTATGAGACGAAAATAATTAATATACATAAATACGGCAATGACTGATAAAGTGAATCGGCAATTGGAAATAATGAATCACAAACGTTATCAGACACAACAATAAACTAAAAATTTGTTTATGCTGATTTTCAATTATATTTAATCGATATCTATAAAATATTTAGCGACAGGTAAATGAACTGGACATGTGTGAAATTAACGCGAACGACGCACGTGAAGTATTTGGAACGAGGAACATTCTCTATACAGGGTCATTAAAAATCATATCGTCATAAATAACATTGCAATTAACCCTGTGGAATAAACAGATTTTGTTTACTACGTTCTCTGTTTGTTCATTTATATTAGTGACACGCACCGCAGAATTTACCAGACAAATCGGACGAGTTTTCCTTTGAATTTGTTCGCGGTAAACAACTTCTGGGGGGTTGAACCTTCCAGACTGTTCGTTTTTATCTTTATCTCCTTTTAATGGGTTCACTTCCTAATTTGTTTGTTGCGTTTTACCTTAGTGAAACGTAGATTTTCTCGCATTAAAAAAATGTTGAAAAATAAAAACGATATTGGCCTAGTCAAAGTGAAGGTTTTGTTTTTGTTTTTGATTGTATGCATTACGTTACGTTAAGCGAGTTATCAACGTTTTATTAGTGTCAAATGTTAAATAAATGCTGTTTAATAAATTACGACACAGGACTTTGTTGTTTGTACTGTTAGAACTACATTTTAATGCTACTATGTTCAATTAAACTTTTCTGTGGTTAAAAATATGAAGTTTCTGCCATTTTACATGTATAAAATTGTATTTTTTATATTTTATTAAACAAATTTTTTAATATGTTCCTCTGTTAGATGGTATTCGGGATTAAAGATATTTTCTCCAATTTCTTATTAAAATTAATATGTGATCAAAAAATACTAATTTGAATATTTAATTTAGTTTTTAGGTCACAAATATTTTTTTGGTTTTAATTCAAATTAATATGTGATTTTTTTAAATTATTTAGTTTCTTTTTTATAAAAAATCATTAAAAATTAATTTAAATTATAAAATAAAAAATATTTAAAAAAAATAATAATTTATTTAGGGAACATACATAAATACAAACAGATTTATTGTTATATAAAAATTATTTTTTAATTTAAATTATAGATTATAATTTTTTTTAATATTTTTAACTGTTGAAATGATTTTTATGGACATATTTATTTTATTTTCTTTGTTATAAAATTAATATGCAAAAATAAAAAAAATATTAAGAAATTATATGAATAAAAAAGTAGTTGTTTAAAATTATATTTTCAATATATAATTATTTTTAAATTATTTTTAAATTTATTGATTTTTTTGTTTTTAGTTGTTCGAAGTTTTTTTAGATTAATAATTATTAATTAAATATATAAAAAATTATTATTGATAAAATAAAAAAAAACATTTTTTAATTAAAAGATTTTTATGGACATATTTATTTTATTTTTTTTGTTATAATATTAATATGCGAAATATAATAAAAATAAAAAAAATATTAAAAAATTATATAAATAAAAAAATAAGTATTTTTGGTTAAATTTATTAATTTTGTGTTTTTAGCTGTTTAAATTTATTTTTTGAGTCTTATAAAATTATTATGTCATAAAAATAGTAGATAAAATTACTTTTTCATAAAAGTTTATACTTATGTATAAATTTGTTTAAACATTTTATGATTAATATTTATTAATTTTTTTTTAAATATATTAAAATATAAATACTTAAAATTTATGCCTAATAAAGCTAATATTTATTAATTTTTTTTTCTAATATATTTAACAGTTAAAATTTTTTTTAGATATATTTTATTTAATAATTATTTCCTTTTTTATAAAATTAATATGTGAAAAGTAATTAAAAATTATATAAAAATGGTTCTAATACAAATTTTTAATACGACTTCATAAGATAAAAGTTGTGAAAAAAAAAAAAAATTAAAAAATATATTTTAATAAATAATAAGATTAAATGCAAATATATTTATTATAAAGAAGTCTTATTTTAATTAAATTTATTCATTATAATTTTTTAAATATTAGAGGTTGAAAAATGTTTTATGGATAATTTTATTTTATTTTCTTTATTACAATTAATATGGGAAAAATAGTAAATAAACAATTTTTTAATAAAAATTTATAATAGAGTAATTAAAATATTTGTGTAAAATGAAATTTTTCATTCATTTTTTAATTAAACATATTTGGGTAAATGTATATCATTTGTTTTTATAATAGATGTTTAAATTTATTTTTTAAGTTTTAAGCATATTTATTCTTAATATAAAATAGTAGATAAAAATATTTTTTAATAAATGTTTAAAAAATAAAAAAAAATTCTAATATATTTTTAATTTAAATATATTTGTTTATATTTTAATTTTTTATTTATAAAATTAAAAGAATTGAAAAAGTATTAAATAAAATATTTTACTGTTTACAGTAATATGTATCAATTCATATTTTTTTTAAATTCAATTAAACATACAGATTTTGCTTAAATTATTTTTAGTTTTAATATTTTTAACTGTTTGAAGTTAGTTTTTGGATCATAAATATTTGATTTATTTTTTTTTAATGTTTAAAATATTTGTGATCTAAAAATTATCTTCAAAGAGTTAAAAATATTAAATATTATTTTTTTTTTTTAATTTTTAAAATAATAAATTCACCTTTTGAAAATATGACTTGTGTTTTAATCCACAACATACTTGAGTAATGTATTTGAAAAAAATAATTAGTCATCAACAAGGAACCATTTATGTAGGTTCATTTTTACTGAAATTACATTTTTTCGCTGCCACGATTTATGTAATTATAGCGCCGTAAAAAAAAGAATGAGGACAATCCGAAAATTTCGGATGAAGAAATTCGTGTCATGATATTCTCTAATTATACAGTAAAAATGTGTCCAATTGAATAATAACAATGATGAAAAGTAGGCAATTTTTTGTAAGCGAATCGCCACACTTTTACATTGTGCATTTTGAGAGAGAAAGAAAAAAAAAATAATAACAAATAAAGTGCCACAGCATAAACGAATAACGTTAAAGGAGTAGGAAGATGATTGAGATGAGATGAGATGAGATGTGGCGTTGATGCTGTGTGCTACGGAGAGAACAGTCCGCATGCAACTGATCAACTGATGAATGAACCGTGTATCACCGCACCGCCGACCGCACGGAGAAGATCACCGGGTTACCATTGGTGTTCTTGGTCGGGGAGGAGCGACACTCGCTCCCACTCCGCCACACAAACTTAGTAGTAGACCTATGTATAAAAGCAATGCTTACTATAATGACACATCAATAGATATTGTGCACCTTTAGCAAGATTCCAACGAGCGGGTGCATCACTGCAATGTTTGTGTATAGTGCAAAAGTGCTGTCCGGTGTTATGATCGAGCACTTTTCCGCGAACTTTCTCGTTGTGTTTTTCGCTGTGCTCCTCTTAGTTCGTGGACTGCAGGTCCTGCGGGAGATCCTGCAACTGCCGCCGGGACCATGGGGCCTGCCGATACTCGGCTCCCTGCCCTCGCTCAAGGGCGATCTGCATCTCCACTTCAGGGACCTCACCCACAAGTATGGTTCCCTGTTCTCCACGCGGCTCGGCTCCCAGCTGATCATCGTCCTCAGCGATTACAAGCTGATCCGGGACGCGTTCCGCAAGGAGGAGTTCACCGGAAGACCGACCACCGAATTCACCAACATCCTGGGCGGCTACGGTAAGTCTCTTTCTTCACTCTTATTTACTCACCCGCTCAATTGAACGCTGGCTGGCATATGCCTGACACACTTACTATGGCCTTCATAGGTCATTTTTAAGTAAAAGTGATCATTGTTATCAGCTCGATATCGTATCAATTGTAACCCAGTTTTATTCAGCGAATTCACCTTGCCGTTTTTTTTTAAGATCGGCTACGTTTCCGTTACTCTTCAGAAGTGTTACAAGTTTGTTTTCGAAATTTGGACGAATTAACGCAATTAGCGCGTGCGATAAAGAAATTTTTCCACTTTTTCGTTTGGGTTTCGTTAACTGTTGCAATCTGCTTAAATCCATCAGAATTGTTTCGAAATTGTTTTACTTAAATTTTTATTGGTTTGTTGTTTTTAATTTGGTCAAAACATTAAAGGTGAAACTTGCATCCAGTTTTTTTAGAGATTCATTTCTAAAATTAGATAATATTTCATCCGATTAAAAGAGAAATCAAACATGTTTATACTAAATCAACTTCGAACTAACCTAACGTAACTGAATTCAGTTTGACCTAACCTAACCTAACTAAAGATCATACAGATCAACTACTCAAATAGGCAAAATATTTATCATCAATTCCGATTGCTTGATGCAGGCGTGATAAACACGGCGGGTAAACTGTGGAAGGACCAGCGTCGATTCCTGCACGACGGCCTCCGCCACTTCGGCATGTCGTACATAGGCGCCCGCAAAGTCCAAATGGAGAACAGGATAATGAACGAGGTCGAGGAATTCCTGTGCGTCCTGCGCGCCCACAAGGACGAACCCATCGATCTGAATCCGGTGTTCGCCGTCTCCATTTCGAACGTGATCTGCGACGTCCTCATGTCCGTCAGGTTCTCCCACAACGACCAGAGGTTTAAGAGATTCATGGATTTGATCGATGAGGGATTCAAACTGTTCGGCAGCTTGGAGGCGGCCTTGTTCATCCCCATTTTGAAGTACATGCCCGGACACAATGCTACCAGGCAGAAAATTGCTAAGGTAAATTGAAACGTTTTGATTGTCGTGTGAGCGGGACTGATGGATATTTTTCTTGTTCAGAATCGTGCCGAAATGGGAGAGTTCTTGCAAGAAACCATCGATGAGCATCGCAGAACTTTTGACCCAAGCCACCTGAGAGATCTTCTGGACACCTACCTCTTCGAAATCCAAAAAGCTAACGAAGAAGGAACTGGTCACCATTTGTTTGAAGGCAAAGACCACGGTAAGACGAGCCCACTTTAAAACACAGTACCAAATTTAACACGTTTATTTATTGTTCTACAGATCGCCAGATTCAACAGATAATGGGTGACATGTTCTCAGCAGGAATGGAGACCATAAAGAGTTCGTTGCAATGGGCTGTGCTGTTCATGTTGCACAATCCGGACGTGATGAGGTCGGTGCAGGAAGAAATGGACCAGGTGGTCGGTCGTCAAAGACTTCCCAAGCTGGAAGACTTGGCTTACTTACCAGTAACCGAATCGACCATCCTGGAAGTGTTGAGGATCTCTAGCATCGTTCCCATGGGAACCACACACGCCCCCACCAGGTAATTATTAGAGAAAATCAATTAGTTGCGTCTGACATTTTTGAACGTGTTAGGTTCACACATCACACCTGCGAAAAAAGTGAAAGTTATAAGCCTAAAATCCATACATATATTTCGGTCGATGACCCGCCGTCCAATCAGACGATTTCTTAAACATTTTGTAACCTACACGCAGGACGAATTTTAAAAGCAAGACAATGAATTATAATTATGTAATGGGGTTCAACCAACTCATATTCAATAGCTAACCGACATTCGTTTTGGTTGCAGGGATGTGAAAATCAACGGCTTCCACCTGCCCCAGCACGCGCAAGTGGTACCACTACTGCACGCCGTCCACATGGACCCAACCCTGTGGGACGAGCCGGAACGCTTCAACCCCTCCCGCTTCATAAACGCCGAGGGCAAAGTGCAGAAGCCCGAGTACTTCCTTCCCTTCGGTGTCGGAAGGAGGATGTGTCTGGGCGAGATCCTTGCCAGAATGGAGCTGTTCCTGTTCTTCTCGTCGCTGCTACACGCGTTCGACGTGAGCGTGCCCGCCGGCGAGACGCTGCCCAGTTTGAAGGGCAACGCGGGCGTGACCATCAGCCCGGACGCCTTCAGGGTGACTCTGACGCCTCGCACCATGGAATGGGACTTCATTTCGCCGTTGCTGAGACCCGCCGGCTCGCACTAGTGGGACAGTGATGTGGCGAACTTTTGAGCACGGTTACGAGTGTGTTCCTATCAATTTTATTATTACGAGGCGCCGTACTTATAGGTATAAACGAAGACATTCTACAAGTAGAATTGGATCTCCGACTCGATCGGCTGTGCGCTGATGTGTTCATTGTTGTTTTTAGTATTAATTAGGCTTTACTTTACGTAGTTATTTTGTTTTTGCTAGTCATATTCATTTCATTTGTGACTCCGAGAATGGTTCATAGTTACTTATTATTTTTTTACCATTTTTCCCCGATTACTACCTATTTTGTATTGCTTTGTTACTTTGGAGTTACTCATCATCGACGTGTGTTACCTATTTTTATTTTATGGATCTGTGAATGAAAACGAGGTAGCTTATTTATTAATTGTTTCCAATGGAAACCAATCACCAATTTCATTTATCATCTAGTTTTTAAGTGATATTGTATATAACGAGTTTTATTGTTGCAATCTTGCTGATTTGTATAGTTTAATAGAGAGCAAGACTTATTTTAAGAATATTGTTATTTAATATTTTCAACAAAACCGTACAATTAAATAAATTAATTTTTTAATATACCATGTGCATTTATTTCAACCCTCACAATTTAAAAAATCAAATATTATAAACAATTAAACAAAAATAATAATATAAACATAACGAATAGTTCCAATTCCAAATTAGGTCTGAAATATTGTCTAGACGTTTCAAATTTTTAATTTAATTGTATATTGTTGCTCAAGAAAAGGAATCGTTTTACATAAGATTAATTCGAAACCTGGAATAAATTGTGCTAAACAGACACATTTTTTTACGTCTGACTTGTAATAACCAACAGAAATTCATATGATTAATATTTATGTCCGTCATTATAATTAGAGAAATTCAGAGATGTTAATTAAAAAAATGTACTTTCGTCGTTCTGTTTGCAATTTGTTTGTCAAACTTATTAATAAACAAGTTCAAAAATGTCAAGTAAATATTGCACGATTTATTAATCAAAATTAATTTATGTTTATCTTAAATAACGTAATTAAAAACATTTTAATGGTTTTATAAATACATGCAAATAAATTTTGGTAATTGACCTAATTATAATTAAACATTAACAAAACATACTTACTTTCAGAGGCGGATACGGAATTTTTTGTGGAGGGGGAAGGTCGATGATCCAGATTAATTGATAAGAAATTTTAGAAACAAGAGAATTAATTGAAGTGAATTTTTATTAGAATAATCTTAAAACAACTGTCCACTTTCCCTATGGTGTTTTAAAAAGAAATAAATAAAGGTGTGACTAAATTTTTAACAATTTTATTAAAATTAAAATTACAAAGTTTTTTATGTACGTAATTTTCTAAAATATAAATATAAAACCTAAAAAACTATTTCAAATCAAAAAAATATTAAAAAAATGTTTGAATAAAAGTTATAAACTTAAAAAATCTATATATAATTCCATATATCATATAAAAAAATTATAAAAAAATTAAACTTTGATGATTATTTACTCAGTAAAAATCAAAACTTTCACATGTACAGATCTTTAAAAATAATTTTTTGAGGTTTAGGAGTCAAAGTTATTCCACAGTCTCCAGTTAAATCGACCTTCTTCAAATCTTCAACGCTCAACTCAAAATTTTGAACAATCGTAGCACAGAAAAGGAACAATAACATTCTGGCCAATTCGTCGCCAATACACATACGTTTGCCTTTAAAGAAACGACAAGTAATTTATTAAAATATCAAGAGTACCCTTGGAAATAGTACCTGTTTGAAAGGGCATAAAATAATCGTTCCTGCACAAATTACCATCTTCATCCAAAAACCTGTGGGGGTCAAATCGTTCGGGGTCGGGGAAAATGTCTTCGTTCATGTGTATGGCCCACTGCAAGGGTATCAACATAGTGTTCGGTGGTACCTTGTAACCCCCTATTTCTAAATAGTCCAAAGAGCCGTGTGGTATTCCAACTGGTACTACCGATCTGATTCTTTGAGCCTCCATAATGGACGCCTCGACCAATGGTAGTTTCCATAAGTCGTTGAGGGATAAGTTGCTATTTGGTACCATTTCATTGATTTGAGATCTGACAGCTTTTTGTATTTCCGAATTTGTGGCCATGTACAACAAGTACCATCTAAAAACGCCGTTTAATGTCGTACTTACGAAGAGAAACTAATTACCTCATAGTGGTTAGGGTGGTATCTAAACCGGCTCCAAAGACATCAGCTAACAAATGGTAGAACTGCTGGTCGCAGTAATATTCGTTATTGGTTCCGTTTCTTCTATGTCTCTCTTGCAGGAATGCCTGGATTAGGTTTTCGTTCGATGCATAGTCGACACTTTTCATGAATTTCTCTTGCTCATCGATCAATTGTTGATAGACTTTATGAGTTTCCAATTTTCCCTCCATTAAGAATTCCATTGTTTTGCGGTATATTGGAATTTTGCTGATGAAAGAGAAATCAATTCGCACTTCTGTCAAATGCAACACGTGATAAAAAGTGAAAACTGTCAAAAATTTGCAACAAATTTTACTTGTTACCAAACAGTCACTAATTAGCCTAAAGTGATTGTATAATTTTTAGAAACTTACATTAAGAAAGAGAGGAAATTGAGAGGTCCTGCAACTCCAATATGTTTCGTTCCTTCTTCCTGCAAATGTTGCAACCACTTCCAAGTTTCGTCGTCTCGACTCCACGATTTTCCAAAAACTATGTCGTTTATGACTGACCCTAAGCTGTGTCTTAAGCCTTCCAAAGGATCAAGACGTACTTCTTTACCTTTCTCTTTGACGAACTGCAAAAATATCCGGTAAAAATGTTTAAAATCAAACATGTTTAATATACTTTGACAAAATCTAAGGCATTTTCCATGATTAGTTGTTCCATTTTGTCTCGTTTTCCGATTTTCGACGCCCCGAATTGTCTTAAGGCGTGGTGGATGAATTTCCGTTGGTCTTTCCATCTTTCACCCTCGGCACAAATCAAACCTTCAACAGTAAACGTTAAACGTAATGGTACAATGAGTGGTACTCGACCCCAGAAATCTAAATAAATATTTCACGAAAGATCAATTCTGAGAAAAACAAGTTATTTTTAACGTTGGTTAGGAATTTGTAACCATTAGAGGTAGAAAACTTGGGTGGTTTGTGTGTGAACAAAATAAATTCTACTCTGGTGACTCACACATTTATTTCACAGTTCAACCTCAACCCTCGAATTTATTTAGTAAACGAGTCCAAGGAGCTTTAAAAATTTATATGTAGACAGACAGATTATTTCAAGTAATTTAAATCTTCCATTGCCTACATGAAAATATGAACAATACTTAAAAATTGATGCCCTCAATAAGTTATTTTTCGTAGATAGCATATTTTTGCGTTGTATTTTTCGGCGTCTTTTGATAAAATCAGAATTATCTTAATCAGATCGAACTTATCGTTTATTAAACCTAAAATTTTTAGTTCAAGGAATACTTTAAAACCAGTAAAACTCAGATCATTATCCAGTTAAATAAATAACGATTTTTCCGATATAGTGTTTGGATAAAAATCCGTTTAAAATGACAGCGAGAGTGTTTGCTGGGAAAAAAATCGACATCGGCTTAGTCACCGGACATGTGTAGAATTCTTCGGCTCCGGTTATGTACCTTTCGAGAGCGGGTTCACAATTCCAACTGTTGTCCTTGTGTCGAGAATTTCTGCACGGCGAAATGTCTACGGAATACGTGATATTTTTTGGGTTGAAATTTTTCAAAAAAATTCTGTTGCACCAATTAAAATTCATTTTAAATGTGGTATGACAAAAACAAGTTTGAAAAGTGGAAAAATATCAATGTTTTTTTTCCTCGGGAGTCCGGGAGGACTAAAAAAGATAAATTAATAGTTACACATATGATAAATTAAAGCGAAATGTCCTTTAATGTTACTAATTTATTAAATACATAACATATAAATGTGTGAATCAGGTAAAATTGAATCAAATTAAGGGGCAGACTGAAAAGTTTAATGAACTTAATCTTTTATGTTCGAAGTAACAAGTTTAAAGAAAAATACCATTAAAAAGGTGAACGAACAAAAGGACGATGAAGACTGGAAAGGTTGTTCTCTAGAAAATTCATTCGGGTGAGTTTAAGAACCTCGATGGTAAAGACCTTTGAGGTCGTACATTTAAAAGTCTCACGTGATTCCCAACTTCGATTCATGTATTTCCAGCATTCCCACCTTGTTTAAGATGCAGTATGACCCATTTCGAATGGAAGCGTCCCCATAACTGTTTATTATAATTTGATAATCATTACAATTTATAATATTTGGAAAAAGTAATAATGTTTTTGGTTAATGATTTATTTTAATAAATTTGTATAATATATTTTAATATTTTTGTATTAAAATTGTTATATTATATTTTATGCTTTTTCTAAACATACTTTTATTTACTTGTAGTGTATTCATGCAAATTAATTTTATAATCCAAAAATAAACTTATTTGAATAAGGCAACAAAAGTAAGATGTTGCATACACAATGTATTTGGAAAAGATACTGCATGTGATGAAATGAGGATGATTTTGGTTGTGTTGGTTTAAAAGCGATAATAAATTTATTGAAGATGTCTTCTTAAAACCTTTACCAATGAAAAAAATAAAGAAGACTAGAAAGGTTGTTGTCTAAAAAATTCTTTCGGGTGGGTCTAAGAACCTCGATGGTAAAGACCTTTGGGGTCGTACATTTAAGAGTTTCACGTAGTTCTCAACTTTGATTCACGTGTTTCCAACATTCCTTTCTCGTATAAAAAGTGGAGCGGTCCATTTAGAATAGAAATACCTTTATAAACTTTTATGATAAAATGATTTCTTTTAATAAATGTTTATATACTTTAAGATTTTTGTATGAAACTATTTGTATATAATTATATATTATTTGAAAACCTTTTTATGTTCTCTTACATTTTATTTAAATCTATTTTTGTGTTAAAAATGGTGCATTCAATACTATGATGCATGTAAATTTGCTTTATTAGTTCAAAAATCAGCATAAAACAACAAAAGCGAGAACTGCATGTTCTATTGCATGTGCAGAAAATGCTGCAAGTGATGAATACGTACGATTTAGGTTTTAAGTGTTCATGAATGCATTGAAGATGAACAACGATAAGATTGTCCTAAAACGTGTACCAATGAAGTAAGTAAGTAATATTGCGAGTAAAATCATCATGCAATATGTTTGGGAATAAGCCAGTCCATAAATCAATAATTAAA
Organism: Aethina tumida; assembly: GCF_024364675.1. Lineage (NCBI taxonomy): Eukaryota > Metazoa > Arthropoda > Insecta > Coleoptera > Nitidulidae > Aethina > Aethina tumida. The sequence goes on from NC_065439.1 coordinate 11,841,271, forward strand.
ACGATGTACCATGTAATGGTTTCATCAAATATAAATAGATTTCACACATATTGAGTAAGAACATTCTCCATTTCCAAGAACTGTGCGTTTTCTGAGAATATGCTTGTAGAAAGTTGGCAAATATTATTTATTACAGTAATTATTTTGTCGAATTAAAAAAAGTTACGTTATTTTAAAGTTAAACGTAAGAAAGTTAAATTACTATATACTTAAAAATTTCAAGTACAAAAAATATAGAAGAAGACCTATATCTGAAGACACGGAAAAGATTTTTTGACAGGTATAGGGTTCTTTTTTGTCTAACTTTTAAATTATTCGTTAACATCGAGTAATAATTAAAAAAGTTACAAGGGTATCTTCATTTTAAGTTGAACACACAGTAATTATCTTTATCATGGTTAAATTATTAAATAACAATGTTAAATGGGTTCTATCCGGCCAATACTTAGGCTAGTAGTAATAATAAATAATTTTTCTCAATATTCGAAAAGCACATTCAGGCCCAGAAAAGTCTCAGTTATTTGAAATGAAGAAAAGTTCTTTTAAAGAAAGTTACGTTAGAAAATTAAATTACTTTAGTGGTACAAATGGTAAAATAAATTTTGATATTTCGTCCAAATTTTTAGTAAAAAAATATAAAGAGGAATCTAGCTCTGAAGAAACAGGAAATATTTTTTCGCTTATCTAAAATGTATTATTCTCTAACTTTAGAACTATTATTATTCCTTATTAAATAGAGTGATAAATAAGGAAATTACGAAGGTGTCTTCATATTAGATTGGTTACACTGTATTTATGTTCCAACAAAACAACAAATGTTCCACCATCAACATCTAGTTATTAAACAGCAATGTTCTAACCCATCCACCATTTTTTATTGTCGAACCTTTGATCTATTATTATGCGTTAAAATAGAGTAATAAATAAAGAACTTATGAAGATGTCTTCATTTTAAATTGACCACAATATATTTGTGTTTGAACAGAACAACAAATGTTCCATTATCATCATCATCTAATTATTAAAAAACAATGTTTTATGGGAAGTTCTACAGCATCCACAATACTTCAGATATATCTCCATGTGATTATTAATTATTTTTGTCATTATTTATTTTTTTACTTAATAAATAGTTTGTTTCTGAATGAGAAATCAACACTATGGTCAATCTTTTCTTCATTTCCAAGAACCTATAATTTTCTGGGTAATTATCCATTTATTAAAATGGTGATTATTTTGTTCAATGAGAATTATTTTAAAAAGTTATTATTAAATTAAAAATAAACTAAATTTCTTTAGTATCATAAAAGTTAGAGATTATACATTAAAATCGAATGAATAATGAAGTTTCAATAGTGTCTTCATTTTAAATTGACTTCCCTTCAAATAGAATCACAAATGTTCTTTAGTGGCATAAAAGGTAGATATAATATACTATTTTTTTCAATCTTTTTTAATATAAAAAAATAAAAAAGGTTCTGTTTGTCTAGAAATTATTATTGTTTAACTTTTGTAATATTATTATTCATTAATATCGAGTGATAAACAATGAAGTTTTGATGGTGTCTTCATTTGAAATTGATTTCACTGTATTTCCAACAAATGTTTCTTACTGGTGTAAAAGGTATACAATAAAATACTATTTTTTTCAACTTTTATTATATAAATAATATAAAAAGGGCTCTGTTAACCTAGAATTTATTTTTATTTAACTTTTGAGAAATTATTATTCATTAAAATAGAGTGATAAATAAAGTTTTGATGGTGTCTTCATTTTAAATTGACTTCACTGTATTTCCCTTCAAATAGAATAACAAATGTTCTTTAGTGGTATAGTGTGTGTTAGTGGTATTTTCAATTTTTTTAATGTAAAAAATATAAAAAGGCTCTGTTTATCTAGAATTTATTATTGTTTAACTTTTGTGATTTTATTATTCATTAATATCGAGTGATAAACAATTACAACACAAGTTTTGATGGTGTCTTCATTTTAAATTGACCTCACAGTATTTTCCTTCAAATAGAATAACAAATGTTTTATCATCATCATCACCATTATCATCATGCAATTATTAAATACCATTGTTAAATGGACCCTATAACTATATATATATATATATATATATTACTTAAACGCTTTATTTTTAAAGATGGGCTCAATACTGTGATTGGTCTTTCATTCATTTCCAAGAATCTAGAATTTCCTTGGCATGAATGTGCTTGTAGAAAGTTAGCAAAATTATTTATTATAATTGGTTATTATTTTGTTAAATAAAAGTTATTTTAAAGAAAGTAACGTTGTTTTAAAGTTAAACGTTAGAAAGTTAATTTACTTTAGTGAAATAAAAAATATAAAAGAGGACCTAGGTCAGTTGATATAAAAAATATTTTTTGGTTTGTCCAGTGTTCTTTAATATCAAACGTTTGAAGGAGTTGCGAAGGTATCCTCATTTTAAATTAACCACATTACGTCTGCCTTTCAACAAAACCACAAATCCTCCATCATCATCATTATCATCATCCAGTTACCAAACACCTAATCCGTTTCTAGCCGAGTGACCAACAAGTTCAGCGACTTTCGTCATTGTGTCTGTTGCACGTGAAATTCGGTCTAGGAACTATCGCACGCACAATGCGTTAGCAACAGCGGTCCGCGTTACGCACCTAACGGATTTTCGGTCTGGCTCCAATCGAAATGCGTTTTCTCTCTCTCGCGCTCCTTTCCAAAAGCGCCGATGAGATTTGAGAGTGCGTGCGGGGAACGGGATGTTGGTAAAGCGTAAAAATGGTGCGTTCGGGCCCGGGACAATGGTCGATGACGTAAGCGACACACTGACCCAGTGGGTCCCAAAAAAAAAAGAGACGCCCGACCTCCCGAAACCGCGTTGCGGTTAGACTCCGTGTGCCGTTCGGTCGTTGAACCTTTTTCGGCCTCTCGGCTCATTCTTCTTCGTTATTAGCATCGCCGATCGTCCGTCTTCAGGATGGGTTCATTAAGCGTTGAATGAGCTCCTTTGTACTCAATTTTAAAGGATAGAATTTACAATAATTAACAACTAATCCTTGCTTATTATATTTTACATAATCAATTATTTTAACCGGAACTAAAATGTGTTGCCTAACAGAAAACTTATCAAAAATTGAATCATTAACAAAGGAACAATGGCATTTTAGAAGGTTTATGTGACACGTAATTGTTAATTTAAGTACGATTTGAAAAGTAGCCCGTGGCCAAATAGAAACCGCAACGAATTTCAAATAGTGCGTGTCGTAATTTTTACTTGTCAGACAGACATTTCGTTGTTATATCAGATTAATCAAAAAATGTTATTGGACTTTGGCGTATAAATAATTTTTGTTATATTTTGTTAGATTTCTTTTTATAATTTAGTTAATATGAATTTTTATTCGAGTAATAGTATAAAATTTTATTGAGGACCATTTTTAGCGTTTTACAAGCAAATCATGTCACCTGAAAAAAATTCTAGGTTCTTGGAAGAAAAGGTCAACCTCAATTTTAATCTTCACTTCAAATTAAACCGTTTATTACGTAAAAAATTGGACAATGACAAAAATAAATATTAGTAACATGCCGAAATAACGGGAATACATGATGGATGAAGTAAAATTTCCTATTTAACTTTTTGAAGCTTTCTTTAGGTATCCAATACGACATTGCCATTAAAAAATAACAGCAAATATTTTCTATTAACTGAAGAAGATCATTTGATTACGTTTTTCAGTAGTTCATTGATTGACCACGGAGCATTGATCGATGATACTCAATTTATTAGTATCCCAATCCAGACTGACGAAAATTGTGATAATCAACCTATTTTTTATTGCTTGTGCAATATGATCAATAAAAAGCTTATTTGCTTTGCATACAATGAAGAGAACTGACAAACAATGCAACAAACGCCTAATTTTGTTATCTTCAGTTAAATTATGTGGAATCTATTTGTCCAACTTTTTGATGAAATTTATTGCATTAAAGCTCTTTTGTGATCGTTCATCTCAAATTAAAGATATATATATATATATATATATATATATATATACATTTGTAAACAGGTTTCTTCATTGGTGCACGTTTTAGGACAACCTTAACGTTGTTCATCTTCAATACGTTCATTACCACTTTAAACATACAAAACCAAAATAATGCATCTTCATCTCTTACAGCATTTTCTTCAAATGCATTGATCATAGCTTTTTTCTTGCTTTAAGTTGTTTTTTGAACTAATGCACCATTTTATCCTAAAAATAATTTTAAATACAATGTAAGAAAAGCATAAACTTTCAAATAATATGTACAAAAATCTTAAAATTTAAAATAAAAATGTAAAAAGTAAATAAACAAAATTGAAAACGTGATTATTTTTAACTAATATTACTTATGAAAATTACCTTCAATTAAATCATAGAAGTTATGGAGATATTTTCTTTCTAAATGGACCACACTGCATTTTATACGAGGAAGGAATGCTGGAAACACGTGAATCGAAGTTAAAAATCACGTGAGACTCTTAAATGTACGACCCCAAAGGTCTTTACCATCGAGGTTCTTAAACCCACCCGAATGAATTTTCTAGAGAACAATCTCTCCAGTCATCATGGTCCTTTGTTCGTTCGCCTTTTTATTTTTGTATTTAAACTTGTTACTTCGAAGATAAAAGGTTATGATCATTAAACTTTTCAATTCGGTTCACATGTTTATATATTTGCTTAATAAATTAAAAGCATTAAAGGATATTTTTCTTACTTAACATTTGTGTAACTATTAATGGCTAATTTTTGAACTGATGAAGCAGCAGCGGCAAATATATGTTAATTAAATAGATCATGAATCAGAGACGTAAAATATTTTTTCGTTTACCTAAAATTAACATCCAATGCCATAATTGTAAAATCAGAAAATATTAATCTACTTTGACAGATTTTTTAATGTTGGATACAAATTAAAATTAAAAAACTGGTTGGCAATAGAACAATAATTCGATTAAAATTTTTGGCACTAAATTGGATAACTCTTCAGTCTTCATTGTGTCTTTGTTTGTTCACCTTTGTATTTTATTTTTATTTAAACTTGTTACTTCGAAGATAAAAGATTAAGATCACTAAACTATTTAGACTAATTTTTTACTGATAAAGCAAATATGACATTTAAATACATATTTTTTAACCCAAAACACAACGTAGATCTTAAAATTTAATTAAATAAATAATGAATCAAATACGTACATTATTTTTTCGTTTTCCTAAAATTGACTTCTAACGTCATAATTGAAAATTATTAGATCGGAAAATATTAATCTATTTTGAGACTTTTTTTAGCGAAGTTGGACACAAATGGAATAAAATGGCAAAAGTGAAAATTACGTGGTATTTTGAGAAAAACATTGGCACTAAATTCAATAACTCAAATATGTAGAAGAAATTCTTAATTTCATGCTTTTGTTGAATTTTGATGACTGAGTTCAGCACCGCTTCGAGTGATAATTTTTTGCAAAGTTCTTAAAGAACAACAAAAGTCATAATATACAGTTTACAGTAATTTTATTAGCATTTCTAACGATTGAGTAAAAAGATGATAGATCTGGAACATTTTTTTATACAAAATTTATCGACTTAAACTTAAACTTTAACTTTTTATATGTTTAACAAGTTACTACAATTTTATATTAAGAGATATGACAAGAAGAATATAATATGAAATATGCCAAAGACAAATTATTAAAGTTGTTAAATGTATGTATATTTAATTACTAAATTAGAAAAAAATATTTTTTTTAGGTTTAGGTTTATTTTTTTACTAAACTTAGATTAGCAGCCACTATTTGGCTACTCGGTACATTCAAACTTATTTTGAAGTATATTTGATAACCCGGTATATGTTACACTATTGGACAAAATGAGAGTGACTTTCTTTTTGTATAAATATTAAATAATATATAGTTATGAGACTGAATTTTGTTTCCTCACATCTTTTTGGCATAGACAATATTAGATTAGAAAATATTCGGTGGTCTATATTGTTCTAAAAATTTTTGATCTGTTCAAACAAGCTTGCTTTATTTGTGATGCAATTTGCTCTAATCATATCCACAATCTCACAAAAGTTTTCTATGGGATTAAGTTCAGATGATTGAGATGACCAATTTATGATATTGATTTTTTGTTGAACAAGCTATTCTTTAACAAGTTCGACAGTGTGTTCGGTATTTCCCATTCACAATAGGGCAGCATGACACCTTCTAATATGTTACGATACACAAAACGATCCATTTTCACTTCTATTAAACGGGAAAACAACCCAACACCATAACATTGCCACCTCCATGTTTAATAGTTGTTGTAACATATTTTGGATAAAATCTATTGTTTTTAGGGTGATAAATAAACTGTCCACCATTACTTCCGAATATATTAAACTTTGTTTCATCCGAAAATAGTACTTTTTTCCAACCTCTTGCTGTCCCGTTCCGATATCTATGAGCAAAAAGACGTCTTGCTTCTCGATTCTTTTTGAAAGACAGAATTTTTTTGGTGGACATCTTATTGTCCTCGAACTAATTGATTTGGTGACATCCCTATTTCTAATAAGCATTGATGATCTAATGTTCTGGAGGTTTTTTTGTTTCACCCACCTCGTTGTCAATTATCCATATTTCCATGAACTCGAAACCTTTTAATTACTTTTATTACCACTTGATTTGTCACAAGAAACTGCTTATAATTTTTTGCGATCTTCCTAAATTATAGGTAACAATGCCGTCGACGAGGTATTGTTCTCAATGTAAATACATTGTTTGAAAGATATAAATATGACAGAAAAATACTCGAGTCACATTAATATTGTCGTGTAAATTTTTTTGGTTTTTAGAAATTAATGAATAAAAACAATTTCTTTCATACCGAACGTGAAAAATGTGTGAGAAATAAATGAACTAATAGAAATAAAGTAACATAAATAAATGTTTTACAATTTAGCTAATATTTAAGATTATCGTTCTAATTTTATCCGATACTGTATTGGTAGTGTGTCGAACTTTTCTCCTGCCAACTAATAGTTCAAAATATCAAACTCAATAAAATTTAAAATAAAAAATTGTGTAAAAATATTTTTATATATTAATGTAGATAAAAATCGAACTTCTTATTAGATTATTTTTACAACATAATTTGAAATACCTTTAAATTTTTGGTGGATGCGCCAGACCAAAAAATCTACTAATAGATCTTCCCGAAAAATGTGACTGTTTTCCAATATGAATTCAAAACATTCCTTACCATATCCGTTCATGATGCCGTGCGTGAGATAAAGCGGCGCCCTTCCGGTCGTCGCGTCCTTGCAGAAGACGTTCCGTATCGTCCGCGGATCGGTCATCACGACCGTGTACACGCTGCCCAGCTTCAGCCCGTACACCGGCCCGTATTCCTTCGCCCATCTCGTCAACGTCACGTGGGGCTGTTTCGGGTCCAGGCGCGGCAACGCGCCGACTATCGGCAGGTTCCACGGACCCGGCGCCGATTTGTAGTACGACTTGTAGACGTAGAAGCACAAGACGAAGATGGCCACCGCGACCAAACTGTAGCACATCTACAATATTTATCGTTTTTTAACCTTTGATCGATCGCATTTCGGAAGACAAAGACCAGGACGAGGGTATTGGGAATCCGATCACATCGCGTGGAAGTGGTAGAGAAAAGAAAGAGAGACTTCCGGAAGCATCATGCATTATTCCTCGTTGATCTGTTCCGACTGTTATTGAATTCGTGAACAGCGAAAAAAATCAAATTGCATTGCGCGAGTCGAACGGACGTTAACCCGTCGTCGGCAATGCGTTCTTTAAGGTCGTTTCTCCCTCAACAGTTTCTTTATTAATTTTTCATTTTTTATACAATCAGTATGAAAATTAATAAAAAGTACTAATTACATTTTATGAATATTTAGTAGTTTTTATTTTATATTTCCAGTTTGATCTCCACATTAACATAATATGTAAAAATAAAAAAAAAAAAACGAAAAGAATTCTTTAAGGTCGTTTCAACTTATTTTTATTTCTGAGTAAAATTTTAATCAGTAAATAAAAAACAAATAAAAAAACACAAAATTATTATATTCTGTTGAATATGAAATACATTAATAATCATTTTTGACATTAAATATAAAAATTAATAAAAAAATACCAACTTAAATATTGAGTACTTATCCTAAATTTAGAGACTATTTAGTATATATTTTTATAGACTCCAGTTAAATTCAATATTAATATAAGAGGTTAAAGATAAAAAAGAAACAATTTAATGTCTTTTAACCTTTTTTTCTTTATTACTTCAATAAATATTTGAATTTATTTAAAAAGGTAAATGGTGTTATTATATTTTGTTGAATATTTAATCTAGATCTAGTAATTTTTAGTAACAAAAAATGTTAAAAAAATAAACATTTTTGGTACACTCTATAATAAAATTAACCAAAAAATAGTAATTATTAAATTTTCTTGCATACGTCTACTAAATTTACTGAGTCAAAAGAAATAGAAAAAATTTAATAAGTTCTTTAAAATTTATTTTTTAACGATTTCATATTAAACACCGTAAATTTAGTTATTATTATATTGTGTAAAATACTTATTCCAAATTTTGTTGCGATTTCAACAGAAGGCCTCATGCCTTAACTTATTAATTTTGATAATACAATAAATAAATTTAAAAAAATAGTAAAAGAAATTTGTATATTTAGTATATACCTTAGATTGATCGTTAAAAATTAAATTTCGTATGAAGATACCTTCTTCAAAACTTTAACGAATAATAATAGCTCAAATGTTACACAATAATAAATGGTAGATGGGATGAAACTTCCCATTTAATATTATTGTTTAATAACTGGATGATGTTAATAAAAGATTTGTTGTTCTGTTGAAACAAAAATAGAGTATGGTCAGTTTAAAATATTTTGGTAACTTCTTTATTTATTACTAGACTTTAAAAAATAATAATAATAGGTCAAAAGTTAGACAATAATAAATTTTAAACAAGAAGAGAGAGAAAATATATGTTATAGACTGCGGCGCTCCCTAAAAAGCTTTCTTTCGATGAGAAAAGATCAGGATTTTTTTAAATCAAAACAAGCGTTTCAAGACAATTTAAGTTATTTGGGAGAAATCATGCTTTTTGGGAATCTTTTATGAAAAATATAATTCTATTCGAAATATAAACAATTTCAGAACCCAAATAAATAAAAACTCAAAATTATACTGTTCATAGACGTATAAAAAACCCAAAAAACATGAGAAAAATTAAGGTATGAGCTATTACTTGAAATTTATCACTATTTTAATAACAATGTTTATTATTGAAATTTTCAATAATTTTCAAAATTGTAATTACATATTTCAAAGAAATTTTCTTAAAATGATTTTACCAAAAAATTAACTTAATTATACTGTTTTCTCATAAAAAGGAAACTTTTTAGGGGGTAGCAAGAAATTTAATTTTTAACGATCATTCTAATATACTTATGTTTCATATAACATACTACATACTACTACTACTACTTTTTATAAAATTTAGTAATTGCTCTAGTAACAAAAAAATAATTTTCCTTAATTTATCATTTTTGATAGTATAAAAAATAAACAAAAATGAGCAAAGCAAGTATTAATATATATATATATATATATATATATATATATATATATATGGTGATAATTATTCATTATTTATATACTTTAAGCCTCACATTAATATAAGACGTCAAAAAATAGAAAATTAAGTTCTTTAAGGTTCTTTCTCTTCAACCATTTTTATATTATTTAGTTTCTTCAATAAGTATATAAAAGCATATAAAAATATTAAATTTTGATGAATACTTATTTTATATTCTGCTATTTCCATAATAACGAAAAATATCAAAAAAGTACAAAAATAAATAAAAGAAATTTTATTTATTAATTTATAATTTTTTAAATAAATCCTTAATCAATTAATCAAAAATTAGGAAAAGATTTTGTATAATTTTTATTAATTTAATAATTTTTTTTCTTCTGAATTTCAACTCTAAACATTATTGGTGTGAAAAATGCTGAATATCAGGGGGGTATTTTTTACGACCTCCTTGAATGTCAGTTTAACCCAAAAATTAAAATTAAAAAATATATAAAATTATATAAATATATTTTGTTGAATATTAAACTATTAAATTATATTAAAATATTAAATTAAACATTGTTTTAATCCTAAAATTTTTAAAACTCACTTATATATATATAATATCTTGAAAAATTTTTTATACTCACTTTTAACTCACTTGAAACTTGAGCACATACAAGTAGAAATTTAAGAAGATACTGACTGATCTTGCGATTTTCAATGACACTTCATCTCATACATATTAAGATTGAATAATACATAAAAAATGTATTGTTTTGATTGAATTTTAAAATAGATCAAAATAGAATCTTAATTCTGTTAGTTAAAATTTCGTTTCGTACATATATTTTTTAAAACCAATTAAAGAATTTATTAATATCACAGATTTAAATTCTTTTTTAAACCCAATATTTAAAAAATAACAGTACAACATAAATAATTTTAATTTTAAAATGTTCGGTTAAAGAGAGGGAAGAAGGATGGATGTGAAAAAGGCGAATTGAATCCACCAGACGTGGATGGATACGTTGAACCCCCGCTGGAAGTGGTTGTCCTTAGATTTTCATAAAAATGGATGTGTGCATTGCACCTTGGGTTGATGCCCTCTGGTCGTTACGATGGTGCATTTGCCCAGACAACATGGGTCATGACTCGGTTCCATACTCACCATCTACCAGTTTATACGGGGTACACGAAAATCATCGTTTCATAAATTTATTTCATTTCATTAATTGGGACGTCATAAAATTAACACCTCATAAATTTCTCATCAAAACAACATTAATTCATGCAAAAATTCACGGAATGCGACATTTTTTTGCATTTACGTACGTTTACAACTAACAAACAAATTAGTTTTCGGTGACATTTAGTTTTGATAAATTCACAAAGGTGTTTGACTTTACTATCAAGGTCTTAAAACAAACTTTAAAAAAACGAGCGTGTGTCAGTTTAACGAGACAAAATCAAGCTCATTCAACTTATGCAAATCAATTTGGAGAATCGTTCAGTTTTTTTTTCGCGCCAAAATATCCCACCTTGAAACACCGGAATGGCATTTTGATTAATTGATAGGATTTTTCTACGTCAATGGCTTAGACCGGTGCCGTTTTTGATACAATGAACTTTTGATAATGAACTGCACGTGGAAAAATGTGTTTATGTTTTATAATTTATTCAGAAACTACACGTGCTTACCCAAAAAATATTCTGATGACTGAAAGCATTCATCTTTTACTTCCAGTAACAGAAAAAAGTAGTTCTGTGCAATTGTTTTGTTTTCTTTTAAAGCTCTATATGATTCATAGTAACATACTAGGTCATCATTAGGGGCTGTATAGAATGTAAAAAAGGATGATGATGACCTAATAGGCAGAAAATCATGAATGATTTTAAAAAATAAATAATCTTTCAAGTAACAAGTGATGATAACTTAAGAATTAGTAACATTTAAGGTTTAAAAAAGAAATGCATTGATGAAATATAAAATAACAGAGAAGTAATTTTTAATTACAAGTAAAATAAACAAGAATTGTATATAATATTTTATTGTAGCTCCTGATATTGACCTAACTCAACGAAATATGAAGGGTTTTAATAAATGAATATAACTTTTGATGTGGCCATTGATGATAGAGGCAGAAACATTTAACATTTCTAAAGGAAATGTAATCTTTGATGTAACTTCTGATGATAAATTAACAGGTAGTTTTAAAATAAACTAAAATATAATAATAACAGACAAGTGCATTTTAATCCCAAATAAAGAAAAAAGAAATATATGACCTTTTCATCATCATCCCTAGTGATAATCTTATAGGTCAAAATATGAAGGTTTTAAAAAATACATATAACCCTGCTTGTGATTATTTGTGATGACCAAAGAGGTAGAAGCATTTAAAATACACCTTTGATGTAGTAAATCCAGTTTATTTATTATCAAGAAAGTCAAAAATATAAATTTTTGCAGTTTAGATATATTTTTATACTTTCATAAATGTTGACAAATTTTGAAATACATGATTTGTTCAAGGTTTGTGTGTGGATATAAGGTAAAGTAATTTCTTTTAAAAATTAATAAATAAAATCTTTAAACTTTGTGTATGTAAATAAAAGAATGGAGATACGTTATCAAAAAAAAAAATAATATTATATTTCACACAATAAACAAATTAGGAAACTTGTAAATCGTCAAATTGAACTGGTACCCATTCGAAAAGTTTAATCAGTTTTTGTGTCTTTTTGAAATACCCTTTAAGTTTCCTGGATGAACTGGTAAATCTTCAGCCAAATTTCTTACTAATCTTACAATATTCAAACTTTTAAAATCTGCATTGAAAAAGCTTTTTTGTATAAAACTGTAGCTGGTTAAGTAGCACAATCTTGAAAATACACTACAATTAAAATTAGCAACGGTTCTTTGTCAATGTTTTGATTTTTGCTAACAAATGCTGGCTGTGGATAATTATACAATGCTTCAAAATCTTTTAAATTTATAAGTTCCATTTTAATAACAACTGTATCAGTGGAGTATAAGCTGTTTCCAATCCCAAGGTGTCCACTATTCCATTGTAGGTTTCTTTTTGATCCTTCTTTCATCACAATTTATGTCCTCTTAGTAAAAAATTATGCACCACTTTTTTAAGTTTTTACAAAACTTAGTCAGACATAAATCAATATTATGTTTATTGTTATTATTAAACATTATTTACTGTTTAGTAATCAAATAAATTAAACATAAACGATGTGATGGTGGAGATACTATTGTTTACCTCGACCCTATAGTTAACTTACCATTTTTTCTAAATCATGGATTTAGGTAACCTTTTAATCTATAGATACAGTTTATTACCACAGTTATAACTCCAATTTTACCAAAAGTGGAATTACGATTATTTACCGTTAGATTCTTTAGATTCTTTACATTCTTTAGATTCATTAAATTTTTTATATTCTTTAGATTTTTTAGATTCCTTAAATTCTTTAGATTCTTTAGGTTCTTTAGATTCTTTAGATTCTTTAGATTCTTTAGATTCTTTAGATGATTCTTTAGATGATTCTTTAGATGATTCTTTAGATGATTCTTTAGATGATTCTTTAGATGATTCTTTAGATGATTCTTTAGATGATTCTTTAGATGATTCTTTAGATGATTCTTTAGATGATTCTTTAGATGATTCTTTAGATGATTCTTTAGATGATTCTTTAGATGATTCTTTAGATGATTTTTTAGATGATTCTTTAGATGATTCTTTAGATTTTTTAGATTCTTTAAATTCTTTTCTTTAGATTCTTTAAATTTTTTAGATTCTTTACATTCTTTATGATCTTTACATTTTTTACATTCGTTACATTTGTTACATTCTTTACATTCTTTATGTTCTTTATATTTTTTTAGATTCGTTACATTCGTTACATTCTTTACATTCTTTACATTCGTTACATTCTTTACATTCTTTACATTCCTTACATTCTTCACATTCTTCATATTCTTTACATTCTTTATATTCTTTTACTCATATATAGTTTTACAATAAAAGAAATAAAAAGAGAAAGGAGAGAAGTGTTTTTTTAATTCTAATTAAAGTAAAAAAGAAATATAACCTTTCCAGGCAGTTCCTGATTGTAACCTAATAGGCCGAGAGATGAAAGATTTTAAAAATAAATATAAAATTGTATGTGACCATTTTTAATAACTAAAGAGGTGTGTAGAAGCACAAAACGCATTAAAAAATAAATATAATCTTTAACTGAATTACAACAAAAATAAAAAATGAAATAATTCCAAATATAGTAGAAAATAAAAGGAATATAAACTTTTTATATAGCTCCTGATGATGACCTTATAGGTCGAAAGGTGTAGGATGTTACATTACCATTTATGTGTTTTAAAAAAAGAAATTTGAAAATAAAAGAAAAGTAATTCCAAAAAAGTAAAAAATATATAATATTTTGGGTTGAATCATGAAGGGTTTTGAACAATAAATATAACCATTAAAAAAGAAATGAAACTTAAATATGTAACACGAAGCAATATGTAGGTTTCTAAAATAAAATAAAATAATATCAAAGAATTTTTTTTCCAAATTAAATAAAAGAAGAAATGTTCCTTTTTGAAATAAGCTCTGATGATGGAGAATTTTAAAAAATAAGTTTAACCCTTGGTGTAATTCTTTAAAATAGAGAAATAACCTTTGTTGATACTTCTGTTGATGATCTAATAGGTGACTACATGCAGTGTTTTAAAGTAGAATAAAATAATTCAAAGGAAGTGTTTTAAAATATAATAAAATATTTCTAAGGAAATGTGTTTTACATATGAATAAAGTTAAAAAAGAAATATATCTTTGATGTAGCTCCACCATGATATGGAATGGCAATGGGTATTAAATACAGATATTCTGCTAACATTAAAAATTTTAAAAATAGTTGTTTGGCATTTAAGTTATTATATTTAAAAATTGATTGATTATGAGTAAAAAGAATGGTTGTTAGTTGCCTTGCAACTTGGTATAAATTTAAACACATAAATAAATCCTTTTATCACGAAATAACAATTCACAATTCCCGTCACGTAATTTGTATTGTTCTGATTGACACAATTTTTATGTGTAAATTCTTATAGAATTTTTATTTATTTCATAAAAACTGACCTTGTCCCGAATAAATTTATCAACTTGATACTGCTAATCGATTAATTATAGCTTTTATAGTTTTATTATTGCGCAAGCAACCGACTGAACGGACGAAACGAATCTTCATCTTGCATCAATAAAAAATTAAAAATTAATTAAACGCATGCGAGTAGCTGAGTTGAGGGTTTAGTGATCTCTGCGAATATATCGTCCAATACACCTTAGCGCACGTTATTTTTTATTTTTGTTATTTCGCTTCATCCTCTTGAACCATTCGTCGTGTAGAACTCGTTTCTTTAGATGCGATTTACGTTCGGAAGAAAGGTCATTGTGATCGTTTCGATTTTTACGTTTTAAAGGTTACTTGCTCCCAGGTAAATGAATTGAAATCATTTCGACGAACCGACCGCAGAGCTTATCTGATCTGATCTGATCGTACGGTCGTTTCTTGCCAAACATCATCATTCTCCTCTTTTTTATTATTATTTAATCTTCTATTAATTGTTCCTTATTCCTTAATTTTTAACATAGAAATATCTTGATTCTATAGTAACATAATTAAATGTAACATGATTAAGGCGAGAAAAAGTTAATTTCAGTCGGTAAATAAATGTGCATCGTTAAATGGAAACATTTGTGTTGATGATGAGGAGGAAAGAATGTGCATCACTTTCACACCGATCGGCGTTAGACGGCGACGAAGACGGAGATCGCGGAGATCGCGGAGATTGTCACCCTTGAACTCGGTGCCGAGGCCTTGCTACCATTTAACATGGCGGCCGTATCAAAACGCATAACCCAATTCGGATGTGGGTCGCCGTCCCAGATTCTGAGCCGTTTCAGAAAAGTGATTGCCATTGATGTACTTTCGTACGGTTCACCGACCCCCCCAGATTTCACTGCCGCGTTCGACCTTTCTCCACCTGGGACGTTGCCCCAAAGTGGCGTCCCACAGCCGCCACCGCCGCCACCCGTAGCCGCCGTGCACAATAGGAAATTGCCGAGATGAAAGTGGATCTCTTCGCCGTCCTCATCACTGGGTCTATGAAAGTGCCTGTGCTCTTTTGGTATCTGCTTGGAAATTTAGAAACACGGTCGCATTCGCACTTTTTCTTTACGCCACCGACTATTTATATCTTTTCTAGGGAATTCCTAATTTAAAACACTCAACCACATAATAGTCGTTCCAAAATGTTAAAATCAGGTCTAGTCCACAAACACTGATTCCCAGAAATATTTTATTATTTTAAGCTGTTGGAACTGATAACCACAAACACTATAACATAGTTTAACCCTTAAGTCGAATTCCTGGAACGTGTTGCTATTCTGGTACATTCACGAATACTAAACAGGCCACTGTTACTTTTTGCGAATTCCTCTTGTGACTTTGACGAAAATAATAAATAAAAATATCTACACAATAACAAAAACAGAGATTTGAAGAGTAGAGGAGTGAATTCAAGGGCAAGAAATGGATGTCAATATGGTTCGTCGGTTCGGTTAGTGTGTCAGGGTTAACAGATAAGATTATTAATAGGCTCTTTGCTGTTAACAGTTTAATTGATTAGATGATATTATGTGTGACATATTCGACAAACTGGGTTAATCGTTTTCATAAATGGATCACTTTGCTATTTATAGATTTCGGCTCATCATGACCCTTTTTTTGATATTTAATTTCATTTTTATTGTTGAATATGTGTCACAGGAAAAGGAAGGTTCAACTTACTTATTAAACAACAGCTGTTTTCCATCGTTTATCTTGAACTATTATTAGATGATTGTTAAGGTTAATTTTTTTATTTACTTTAATAAACGATTTTTATTTTTTGTTATGTACAAATTTTGTAACTCAAATCTTAATCTAAAATATTGTATTTTGATATCAGTTTGGCAATTATTTAAAAACAAATAATAAATGAGGTTATTCAAATTGGGGTCATGTTTTTATTTATTTAATTTTAATTTCAACAAAAATTAAGAAAAATGTACGAACAATAATAAAATACACTGTTTTGGTAAACTATTTATACTTTCCTTATTACGCAAAATAAGCATAAATGACTTTATTTTATAATACAATATTATAAAAAAAACTATATATTGGTCAAATTGCTATGAAACAAAAATAAAAAAACTGTTGTGTTGCATTATTGTAAACAAGAAAATGTGTGTACCGAATTTTCAATTTATTCAAATATAATACTAAATACCAAAAATATGCGAAGATTTCACTTAATAATAAAAACTTGACTACAATTTAAAATTGTAAATTTTTCTTTTGTTTTTATAGCTTGTTTAATAGTAAAAAAAGATGTGTCAACACACTTTCCTCAGTATAAATAGTGAACATATTGACTGTATTTTATACTATAAATACATAAATTAAATACAATTATTAAATCAAATAAAACTTTATTTATCATGTAAGTTATGTTCACTATTTGTAGTGAGAAAAGTCTAGTGAACTAACTTTTAGTTTGTACTGTTGTGGTGAATTGTCTATATTTCCCATTTAACAAAAAAAAACTTTTTTTTTTGTTTTTATAGCATCATCAGTAAAAAAAGTTATGTTAACATACTTTTCTCAGTACTAATAGAGAACATATTGACTGTATTTTATATTGTTGAATTATAAAATAAAAACCTTGAAAAAATAAAATCACGAAAATATCTTAAATAAATACAATCATATAAATAAACTATTTATTCATGTCAGTTATGTTCACTATTTGTAGTGAGGAAAGTCTATAACTTTTAGTTTTGTTACTGGTGTGGTAAAGTATTTATATTTATCCCATTTAATAAAGAACTATATTTTAAGTAGTAACTTTCTTTTTATCTTATTTTTTGTTTTATAGTACAAAAATGTTAAACCAACACTCTTCAGTACAAATAGTGTACATGTATATATGCCTGTATTTTATGCTGCTATAGTAAAAAATAAAAAATAAAACGATGAAAAAATAAAATGGTGAAAATGTCTTGAATAAATAAAATTAATAAATCAAATAAATCTTTATTTATTTATGTCAGTTATGTTTACTATTTGTAGTGATGAAAGTGCACGTACAAAACTTTTAGTTTAGTTACGGTCTTGGTGAATTATCTGTATTTATAATATATAATAAAAGTATCACATTTTACATAGTCATATTTTTTTTATTTTAGTAGTTTTATTATTTTATTTTGTACTATAATATTACAAAATAAAAATTGCCATAAAAAATGGCAAACTTGACTTGAATAAAACAAGTTGTTAAGTCAAATAAAAGTACAAGAAAAGTTCAGTACAGAGACATTTAACAAGACAAATGGTGAGCCTAATTGACTATTTTATACTAAAATATTGCAAAATAAAAATTAAAAAATCTGAAAAAAATAGTGAAATTGACTTGAGTAAAACAACTTGTTAAATCAAAAGTACAAGAAAAGTTCAGTACAGTTCAGAGATTTTTAGTGGTACAAAATTTAATATATTTTACAATAACATTGTATAATAAAAATTAAAAACTATAAAAAATGGTGAAAATGGCATAAATAAATAATGTTAAATCAAATAAGAGTGTAAGAAAAGTTCAATATACAAACATTCCTTAATATAAATAGTGAACCTAATTGATTATATTATACTAAAATATTGCAAAATAAAAATTAAAAACCATGAAGAAAGAAGTTCAGTACAAAGACAACACAAATAGTGAACCTAATTAACTATTTTATACTTACTTAAGTACTTGTTAAATCAAATAAGAGTGTAAGTTCAGTACCCAAATATTATTTAGCATAAATAATGAACCTAATTGACACTTTTTTACTATAACAACTAAAAACTAAGAAAAAAAGATAAAGTTGATAAATAAAATTGTTAAATCAAGAAAAGTTGAGTACATAAATTGTCATCAGCACAGTTACTGAACTTAATTGACTTTTTTATATACTAAAATATTAGAAAATAAAAAAATTATGAAAAAAATGGTGAAGTTGATTTGAGTAAAGCAACTTGTTATATCAAATAAAAGTACAAGAGAAGTTCAATACGGAGACTTATCTGTACAAATAGTGAACTTAATTTAATATTTTGTATAATAAAAATTAAAAACTATAAAAATGGTGAAATTAACATAAATAAAAAAAGTTGTTAAATCAATTAATAGTGTAAAAAAAGTTCAGTACACAAACACAGTGAACCTAATTGACTATTTTATACTAAAATACTGCAAAATAAAAATTAAAAACTATGAAAAAAATGGTGAAATTGACTTGAGTAAAACAAGTTGTTAAATCAAACAAAAGTACCAGAAATGTTCAGTACAAAGACTTTTAACAGCACAAATAGTGAACCTATTTATATTTTATTCTAAAATATTAAAAAACAGGAAAGAAATGGGCAAAGTAGAATAAAACAAGTTGTTAAATCAACAAGAAAAGTTTAATACAGTGCAGAGTTTTTTACCGGTACAATTAGTGAACCTAATTTAATATTTTGTACAATAACATTGTGTAATAAAAATTAAAAACTATAAAAAATGGTGAAATTGACATAAATATACAAAGATGTTAAATCAAATAAGAGTGTAAGATAAGTTCAGTACCAAACATTATTTAACAATAAATAATGAACCTAATTTTGACTCGTTTATTCTATTATACAACAACTAACAATTAAGAAAAAGTTGATAAATAAAATTGTTAAATAATATACAAGAAAAGTTCAGTGCATAAACTTTCAATAGTACAAATAGTGAATCTAATTATCTATTTTATACAAAAATAATACAAAATAAAAATTAAAAACCATAAAAATATGACGAAGTTGATCTGAATAAATAATGTTGTCAAATCAAATAATTATTATCTATTCCAATCAGTTCTGATGATGATGACAATATAAAAAATGTAGGAAAAGCTGTATAATATGATATAAATTGTAAATTTTATTATACATTTTTATTTTAATATTATTGTTAGATAGCTACAAAAAAGTTTAAAACATAAACTTTCCTCACCACAAATAATGAACATTAGTGGGAATTTCTTTGAAGAGAAAAATCCCTTGAAAATATTGTTTTTAACATGTAATGAACTGTAATTTTCACAAAATAAGACTTTTTGGGATATATTTCAAATCTGTGAGACAACTTCAAAAAAAAAATCAACAATTCGTCAGAAAATCTAATAAAATCTTTTTATAACAAGTAGTACTGGTTGCTAAAAATTTTATTAGACCAAGATCTATTTTGACGAAACTAAAAACTAGGCCGACCGATTTTCTGTGCAAACGTGATAAACTCAATTTTAATCGTTTAAATTGACCGTACGTCATCTCGCGACATTTTTAATGCGTTATCTCAACGACATTGATCCATTTTTTCTTCTACAAACGCACGAATTAATTATAATAGTGGGTCAATATTCATATAACGTGTTAAACGTTGAATCGATTAAAAGAAAAATGCATAGCAGTGAATTTGGACAAAACGACGAGCGTGCAGGTAAATCAATCAATCGACCTAGATTGCGTTTCATCTCTCGAGTCATTGGACTCATCTCGCGATCGCGATACAAATACAAAGATATGAAAGTGCAATGACAATCGGTTAAGCGCCATCAGGCGAAATATAGGCCAACACAGACGCACACAGACACACACACACACACACACACACACACACACACACACACACACACACATGAAACGCTCGCACTCGCTCGTCGATGCAAAAATAAAATACGAAAAGGAGTGAAAAAAAAGCTAAATAAGAATGAATGAAAGACGTCGCCGTCGTCGGTCGTTGTCTCAGATTTCTCCCCAGGTGTAGAGATATAAATAGTAAGTAGTTTATGGAAAATTTATTACGGAAAAGTGCTCCACATAAACACAACACTTTGTTTTGCGTTTCGTTAATGTAAACAAACACAACATAATCATAATAAACGAAAACTTGTTTCGTCCTTTTGTAAAAGTCGATCGCTACGACCAGATGAACTTAAACCGAGTTTAACCTGTTAAACTATTGTCTGCATGTGCCCATTTTGCTCAGCAAAAGTGGACCGACTCCTTTTATTATTATTTTACTCGTATACGTATTGTTCGTACGGTTTCCATTCTTGGCGAGGCGATTTTCAGGCCTCTTAACCAAACATCAAATATTTTCAGTTTTATTATAAGATGCATAAATATTAATAATCAGCCAAATTCTGAAGATATTTAAAATATCAACCAAAAATTTGAAAATAATAAATTAATATTTTTGTCATACAAAAATAAAACGTATAAATTCTTCAAAAATGCAAATTTAATTATGAAAAAGGCATAGAGTACAAAAAGAGTTTGATCCATCGGAATCCTGAAAGAGACATCATGTACAATAGAGACAGGAACTCCCTCACCATGGGATAGACTTCTACTGTTTCTGTCATGCATGATGTCTCTCTCTAAATTCAGACGGGTCAAACGCTTTTCCTACTGTATATAATATATAATAAAATTAATAATGATTATAAAAGGAAAATGAATATAAAAAAAATAACAAAATACTTAATATATTTGAAATACAAAAATTTAATAAGTGAGATAAATATTAAATAATAACATTTTTTTGAAAATATGGTAAAATTCAATGAAAAATACGAAATTATATTTTATAAAATATTTAATTTAATATTTTCTCTATATTCTCTCTTACGAAAATAAAAAAAATTCGAAAATTCGAAACCAATATAATAAGAAAAGCAAATATTAAAGAATAGCAAAATTTTAAATATAAAATAGAAATTCCATAAAAATATAATTTGTCAAATAATTATTTTATAATTTATACTTATAATTATAATTGGTATTAATAATTTTTGTTGAAAATGAAAAATATAAATTTTTCTAAAATGTCAATTGTCAATTTAATAAGAAAGCAAAATTTTAATAAAAATAAAATAAAATAATTATGTTATGTCATACAAAAATAAAACATAAATGCTTCAAAAATTATCAATTTATATAAAAATATATTAATATTAAAATTAAAATCTAAAATTAATTAAAATATATAAATAAATTGAATTGTAAATTCTCAATTTAATAAGAAATAAAAATAATAAAAAATTAAAGATTTGTAGAAAATATTAATCCTTTAATACATAGTTAAGAACTAATTTGTAAAAGATAATGATAATGATTAAAATCATAATTTTTAAAATAAAAAATATATATTTTTTGGTAACTATTAATTTGTTAAGAATATTTTTGAAAAAGTATATATTAAAAAATCTACAATTTCTAAAAAGGGAATTAATTAAAATGTTTAAACTAATAATTTTTGTCATACAAAAAAAAATTGTAAATTCTTAGAAAATACATAATTTAAGAAAAAAGACAATAATGTATAATAAAGATAATAAAAAATTGAATTTTTTGTTTAATATTAATATTTTAATAAAATATGAAAAACTAATTCGTAAAAGAGTAAATTAATTGTTCATTAAAATGATAATTTCAAAAATAGTATACTTTTTATTTTCTGAAAATTATCAATTTTTAAGAATATTTTTGAATATTAAATAAAAATAAATATTAACAAAATTTTTAAAATTTATTAAATATTCAATAAAAAAATCTGTAATTCATCAAAGGAAAATTTTAAAAATAGTATATTTTTTATTTTATCAATTTTTTAAAAATATTTTTCAATATTAATTAATATTAAATAATAACAAAATTCTGAAAATTTACTAAATATTTAATAAACAAATCTGTAATTCGTCAAAAGAAAATTTTAAAAATAGTATATTTTTTATTTTATCAATTTTTTAAGAATATTTTTCAATATTAATTAAAATTAAATAATAACAAAATTCTGAAAATTTATTAAATACTCAATAAAAAAATATGTAATTCGTCAACAGAAAATTAATTAAAATATTTAAACCAATATTTAAGCGAAACAAAAATATAAAATATTAATTCTTCAAAAATTTTTAATAATTATATTAAGAAAGACAAAAAATAAACATTCTTAAAATTTTAAAAATGTGAATAATATAATTTGTATGAGTAAATTAATCAAATTATTTATATTTAATTTTTAACATAAATTTTTTGAAAATTATTAATTCTGGAAGTATATGAAAATTTAAATAAAAAAATCAAAATCTATAATTTATAAAAAAATAATTAAAATATATGAACTAATTAATATTTTTGACACATTGAAATAAAGTATGTAAATTCTTCTTAAATTCTCAATTAGATAAGAAAAATAAATAATAATAAAATATTCCAAAAAAATAAAAAAACAATTTTCTAAAAAGATAAATATTAAAAAATATCAACAAAATCTTGAAAATATTCCATAAGTCAAATAAAAAATTATAAAATTATAATTTAATATATTTAAATTATTATTTTCTGTTATACAAAAATGAATATTATTAATTTAACAAAAAAAGGCAAATATTTAAAAATAGTATAATTCTGAAAATATATTAAAATGTCAATAAAAAATAAAAAAATTAATTTCTAAAGAAAGCAAATTATTTAAATAAATAGTTTTTATTGAAATTAAAATAATAAAAACAATGAATAAGAAAGAATATAATTGTGAAAATGCATAAAAATTTAACAAAAAAAAAACAAATATAAAATTATTATTTAAAAAATTAGTCACAACTGTCTCATATAAAATAAAAAAAATTAAAATTTATTATATATTTGAAAATAAGTATAAGTAAAAAAATAATTTGTGAACAGATTAATGAATAGGTGAAATATATAAAATTTTCAAACATTATTAACAAATGTGGAATATAAATATTAAAGAATTGCAAAATTGTGACTAAGAAAAAATATCGAAGCTAAATAAAAGTGTAAAAATAACATTTGGTCAGATTTATTTCTGTTTACAGCATATAAAAGTAAAAACCTGATGTTTTACAAACGAAACTGGATACTTAAGTTTAATAACAACAATTAACATAATGAACGCGCTCAGAGAAAACAGTCATCAACAAAGTAAGTCGGTTTTGTGAAAATGCAACTTTAATTCGTGTAATTGCACGTAAAAGTAGGTTCGGATCGAACGAAACAAAACAATACGTTTTACTTACACTCGCTTCCATCCATTTCCAGAACAATTGCAGACTCCGCTCTAATCAACTATGTGTTTTATGTGTTTTATGTGTTTTATGTGTATTACCGTGCGATAAAGATACGCTTTTACTTTTTTCACGGCCGTTTCGAGAGCAGAGAGAACCAATTAAATAATTCCTTGACGGGCTTTTAGCGTTATCCCGTCGCATCAATGGCGAGTAAATCGCGATATGCATATAAAGAGCCCGTGCACGCCAACGTAAATCATCCCGGATCGGTCGGAACGGCCGGATCGGCCGGACCGGTGGATGCCCCGTGCACGGTTGAACCACCTCATTCAAGATTGCTCTCCTGCCTCCGCCGTCGCGGTGGTTATTGATCTCTGCTTGTGCCGGACCGCTCGAACCCTCCGCGTACCAGCGAAAAAATAAATAAATAAATAAATGAGGATAAAAATAAAAAAACGGACGACGAACGACGAGAACGATATAATAGATCGGCGAAAGGTGAATAAACAGGTATTGTCCTGGGAAATAACCTTGCAGACGAGACGGTGGCCTACCTGAGCCTTTGGCCTGCCCACGTAGGACAATGACCACCCCATCTCCGGACGATCCGGGCGCATTCCGACCAGGAAAGTTCGCCTCGTTAACACACTCTATTTTTAGATCTAAACTCTCGCACGTTCGCTGTCGTTTCCTTCGGTCAAATAAAAAATATTAATCATAATAAATATGATCAAAAGTGAATTCTTTAATCGCTTAACCTTGCCGGATAATTGTTTTAATAGGAAAAACGGATAAAAATAGATGATGATCGAAACGCTGTTTGTAATGTACATCCTTGAGTGGGATTTTCTTCAAGACTGATTAGAATTTTGTTTGTGTTTGAAAGTGTGTGTGTCTGAGTGAACCTTGTAGAGATTGTTGACCTGAAATTCATTTTTTACACGTTCTAAAATCTACGTGAAATATGTTTTTTATTTGAATCTTACTGAAATATTCATTGGATGTGGTTTTACGTATTTTAATTCAGTGATTTCAACGATGGGACAGAAGTGAAACCCCTTTAATCCATTCCTTATTTTTACAAATCTGTTTAGGTTCTCCTATTTTTAACTTAAGTAGGATCATATCTTTGTATTAAAATCATAATTAATAAAAAATATACAGTAATAAATAATAAAATATTCAAACGCTAACATATGATATTTCAGAAAAATACTATTTATAAACAGTAGAAATATATTTATTCCGCGTTTTAATAAAAAAATAATTATTACAAAACTGATGCTTAAGTTCAGAAATTTATTAAACAATTTTCTTCAGATATTTTATTTACAAATTAAATATGATAATTTATTTCTTACTTGTGTTATAATAATTAAATTATAATTAAAGAATAATATATTTTATATTTGAAAAAGAGTGACATCAAAATAATATGCAAAACATTTTTAATGTCGAATAATTATTGTTAAATATAAGATATTTGTTAAACTGCATATTCAACATGTTGGTCAACTTTATATTAGCTATTTTATTTCTATTTGACACATTTTTTTAATAAAAATTATATATTTTTAAATAATAGTACCTCGTGTATATTTGGTCAGGTTTATAGGTAGACGTTTGTTGGTCTTAACCTTTACAATTAACCTAATAAAGAATTCAAATTTAAATAATAATTTCATTTTGAACAATTTTATATCAGAAATTTAATTTATATATTTCAATAATTAACTTCTCATTGGTCGTAATATTTTTTATATTAAAATTATATTAAAAACATTTCTAAATAATAGCAAAATTTATAAAATAAAAATAATTAATGTTAAACGTCTTAAAATTAAGATATTTGTCAAACTTAATGTTCATCATTGTTTGAACGGTTTTTTTAATATTTTATTTATAAATAATATATGGATTTTACTTGTCACAATATTTTTTTGTTAAAAATATTTTTAAATAATAGCAAAATTTTTTATTCTCTTTTAAAATAAAAATAAAAAATGTTGAGTGATTATTATTAAAATTAAGATATTTGTTAAATTTAATTTTTATCATTGCCTGAACAGATTTTTTTTTAATATTATTTATAAATAATATATGGAATTTACTTCTTAGTTGTCACAATGTTTTTTTTTTATTAAATTCATATTAAAAGCATTTTTATATAAAAATATATAAATATAAATATAATTTTATAATAATTTTTTTGTTTCAATTCAATAAATCAAATATAAAAATTTAATTAGCAAAAGTAAAATAAATATTATTAAAATAAAGTTATTAGTTAAATTACGTTTTTAACAATTTTATGTTAGATATTTTATCTATAATTAAATATATAATTTTTCTTGTTTTACTTTTAAATTAAAAAAATAATTAAAATCTAAATAGTAAATCCATTTTCAACATTGTTTGAGTAATTTTATATATATTTTATTTATAAATTATATATCCATCTAAAATAATATATTATAATATGAAATAATAAAATAAAAAATAATATAATATATAATAAAAAATTTTATTCCACTTTTAAATTAAAAAATAATAAAAATTTTAGAATAAATTGATTTTATGTTTTAAAAATTATACTTATTTTTTGTTTATATTAATTATAATATGTATAATTATATTAATTAGATCAATAAGATTATAATATTTACTTATTAAGAGCTATTTAATAAAAGGTATTAATACTAAAATATTATAATTATAAAACAATAATAATGGTAAATAACAAAAAGTACACGATTTCCATATTTAAATTAAAAATAATAAATATATAACTAATAATTGTGGAAAATCTATAATTTTTATCCATATATTTGTTAAACTAAATACTGAACATTAAATATGAATAATAACAATAAATAACTTATTTTTAAAAACAGTGGCAACAGTTACTTATAAAAAAAACTAAAATATTATAACATTATTTTTATAAAATTTATATTTGAGTATCAATTTGAAAAGTATATTAATATTTTTGTTATGTTTTCAAGTAACAAATAACAAATAACAATGTTACAAATAATTTATATTTATTTATTTTAATCAAATAATAATATAATTTATACATTATTGGTCATTTATGAAAACAAAGAATATTGAAATTTGAAGAGAAAATAATATTTAATATTAATGTTGTAAAACTATGATTTAAATTAATATATTTCTACAATTTCTTATATGTTATTCACATTTAATTGAGCACCAGCAAATTAAAATTTTGCACTGTTTTTTAATAACTCTTTAACTAACAACTATTTAATAAAGAAATAATTGTTGCAATATGAGAATTTAAAGAGAGACAGCAAGAATAAACATCAGCTGTGTTCTAACGGTACGAACGAAACGAAACCGAAAGTGAATTTGAATCCTGCTGTACGTCGACTTAGATGGCAGCACCGCACAATCCAATTCTTTTTAATTAATAATTCTAATTTGATTAACATTTCAAATTATTCATAAATACCTTTGTTTGGGTGTCCTCCAACCTGAAACGAAAAACAAATAAAAATTAACAAGTTAATTTGCTTTTTTTCTATGCACATTTTTCAGTGGAGTAATTACGAAAATTAGAAAAACAGTAATTTTCGTGCCGATTGAAAATCGCTTAGTTTAGACCAGTTTCGTGCGTGAGTCATAAACAACGTGTTCGCGTTCGAGTCGGTTGTTAATTGCTTTTTTTCAGAGCCGTAATATGTAAATGTGTCGATAAAAGTTTCTTCTGCGCTAAACGAATGGTCGTAATTAAATTTTATTATTGCCGATTGGGCCGCGTCAATTTAAATTTAAATAAACGATTTGTATTTTAAACGGCCACAATTAAGGTCAAACAATAAAATCGCCACTCAAAAATAATACAAAAAAAACACAAATAACAGAAGCACAAGTCGTGGGGAGTTGCAGGAACCTCGTCGGCGACGTCGCCGTCGTCGTCGTCGTTTCGTTCGTGGGGGGTCAACGACACGAGACTCGGTGTTTCGTGGGAGGCTATGTGCTTTCGAAGACGACCCATTTCTAGGTACGGATCTAGTGCACTAGGTGAAACTTGCCAACTAATGTCAAAGCCCTCTGACAGTGAAATGCGACGACGGGCTCCGTTCCAATTATTCACCTCTTCTTCGATCTCCAATCACTCGTCTTTTTTATTAAGTTCTTGCCTTACCCTCAGCAATAATGACAATTTTCCCACCACATTTTTCAATAATGGGCCATTAGCTACTTTGGTGTTAGATGATGATGACGGACAATTGGACAGTTGAGTTCATGCACGTGTTTCGTAACTGCATTATTGATCTCAATTCGGTTATGATAATTGTAAGTGAAAAAGGTTCATACACGTGTACATTAATTCAATTCTAACCATTTTATGGGTCGAGAGCATCACGTAAAAATGTACAGCGAATTAAGGTTAAAGGAACAAAGACTTCGAAACATCGGATGATGATAATTATTTTTAAATGGCTGTTTTGAAACAACATTTAATGGACCATAATCGCTTTGTTTCAAAATGAAGACGAACCTTTTTCTACGATTGCCCGTCTGCCAAAGAACGAATCCAGTTTTCCAACCCATCGAACATTTTGAGCCATCAACAAAAAAAAAAAAAAAAAAAAAAGACAAAGACAGCGTCAGAAAAAGAGAGAAAGAGAGGTCGAGATGGTGAAGAGAAAGAGAAGATTGTGCGGGGTCAGGTCAGGATAAATTGGAATGCTTGGCGGCAAGGTTGCGGAGAGGTTGCGAGGTTGCGCTGGGGGCCCGGTTCGTTGACATTTCGCCGCGGCGCGCGGTTATTCACCTGCGAAAGTTGGCGGCCCGACCGGGCCCGGCCGGCCCCACTTAGCGGCCAGCCCCCCAGATTCGTCGTGCGGGCCGTTTGGGGGAAAGGGGGACGGTTGGGGTGCACCTGGTGCCCGCTGCTCGGACCGGCCCGCTTCCACTACTGACCCACTGATCGAATGCACAATCACGATCCTTCTCCACACTCTTATTTACAACTTTACATTGTTTATACATGACGAACGTTCATTAAAATTGTCAATATTGTTAATTTTATATCTATTTTAACTAGTTACTATTATTAATAATGAAAATAAAATAATTTATTTGTATTGTTTTCATAGTTATTTAGTAATTAGCAATTCTGTAATATATATAATTAAAATAAACATGTTGCCCAAGAAATATAATTTCTCTATTTCTCATAATATGGCAATATTGTTTGAAGAAAATTATTACCATTTCTGTTATATATTTATCTAATAAATTATAATTTAAATTTGTTATTTTTTAAATTATTTAAATTATTCATTAATATTGTATTTCTAATATTTTATTCTAAAAATATTCTAAAAAATTATAAATTTATTCTTTTACATACTTTAAATGTATAAATTGTAGTTGAAGTGTTTTTTGAAATAATTTTTAATACCATAAAGTTATTAACACTTATTTTATTTAATAATATTGTAATTAAATAATTTAGTGTAAATTAGTGTAAATTTGCATTAAATTAAATAATAAAATAAGTATTTAAAATATTATAAAAATTGAAAATTTATTTTCTTAACATTAAACATGTTTTCCTTAAAATGATATTTGTAATTTATATCTAATATTAATAAATATTTTTAGGTTTAGGTTCCTTTATTTCATTAAATTTTAATTACAATATATTAAACAATTTTAGAAATTGTAAATTTATTTTCCTAGACACTTTAATAAAATTTTACTATGTATTTAAAATGTTATTTTTAGTACCATTCAGTATTACATTTAATTACATTGTAATCGAACAACTTAATATAAATTTCACTTAAATGATGTTTATAAAATGTTATAAAATTGTAAATTTATATTCTTAAATTTATTATTTACTTAAAATGAATTTTATAAATTATTTCTAATATTAATATATAGTTTTTAATTTTTTATTTAATTAAATTGTAAATACAAAATATTTTTTAAATATTGTGCATTTATTCTTTTAAATAACTAAAATAATAATAAAATTGTGTAATTAATCAATTTAGTATAAATTTGCATTCGAAATGAATATCGTAAATTATTTTTAATATGATTAATTAAAAAAAAAATATTTAATAATAAAATTGTAATGAAATTATATTAAAAATTTTTAATTGTAAATTTATTATTAAAATGTTATATTTTAAATGATATTTGTAAATTATTTCATATATTTAATATATTTAAGAATTGTACATTTATTCTTTTAAACACTAATAAAATGTAATTAAAATGTTATTGTTAATACCACTATTAAAAAAAATGGTTTATCCAATAATATTATAATCAAATGATTTAGTATAAATTTGCCCCATTCCAATAATTAAAAAAAATTAATTTAATTTCTAATGAAAGTATGTTAAAAATATATAAAAATTTTAAAATATTCTCCATTTTATTAAAATGTTGCTCTTTCAAATATTATATTAATATATTAATTATATTAGTATAATAATATTATTATTAGTAGATATTTTAATAATATATTGTTTGTAATTAAAATGAGTTTTGTAAATTATTTTGAATTCTTAATTTTTTATTTAATAATATACTTAAACTTACTTGTAAATTATTCTTGATATCATTATTTTTGCTTCTTTTTTATTTAATATATGCTAAAAATATTCATATTTTTAAAATTATTTTATATTATATTATAATTAAAATATATTTAAAATATATTTAAAAATAACAAAAATTGTAAATATATATTTTAATATCAATTTATATTTAAAACGGATTAAATAAATTCTTTCTTATACCATTATAAACTATATTAATATTAATATTTTGTTTGTAATAAAAATGACTTTTGTAAATTAGTTTTAATTCTTTAATACTTTATTTAATAATATACTTAAATTTATTTGTAAATTATTTTTGATATCTTTATTTTTCTAGATACCTTTATTTAAATACATTTATAAAATTATTATTAAATTGAATTATGTAAATATAATTATAAAAACTGTAATTTTAATTCTAACGCAATTTAAAAATATATATATTTGAAAAGAGTTTTGTAAATCATTCTTAATACCATTTAATTTCTTTAATTAATTTTTATTATTTAATACATTTTGATTCTAAACTTTTGTCTTTTAATTAATCTTCATAGACTATTATATATTTTGTACTTGAAATATTTTTTTTTTTCATATTTTTTAAATTACCTTATATTATATTGTAATTAAAACATATTTAAAAATAACAAAAATTGTAAATATATTCTCTTATACAGTTTAATATCAATTTATACAAATAAAATAAAATTTTAAGCTATTTTTTTTAAAATATATTACCAAAAATTTTATTATTTTTATTTAATTAATTTAATTAATGTTAAAAATAAAGTAAAAATGAATAAAAAAGTTAAATCTATTAATAAATCTGATATAAATTAAAAACTGTTTAAACAATAACATACATTAGCTCTACAATAAAATAAAAATTGTTAAATTATTAATAATAAAAATATTTTATTATTATTAATGTTTATCAAACTGTTAAGTTGTCGATGATTTTACTAATTATTTCTAATACTAATTTGTTTAAATTCTAATTATTTTAATAGTTTAATATAATATTTATAATAAAATAAAATAAAATTTTAAGCACAATCAAAATGTTTTTAATTATTTGCAATAATTTTATTTTTATTTTTTCATTTAATTAATTTGATTAATGTAAAAAATAAATAAAAATTAATAAAGTATTTTAATAAATCTGATATAAATTAAAAACTGCTTAAACAATAACATACATTATTTCTACTATAAAATAAAAAATGTTCAATTATTAATAATAAAAATATTTTATTATTATTAATATAATTCTAATTTGTTTAAATTCTAATTATATTTTAATAAAATATTTATATAATTATTTTTTATTTATTTGCAATAATTTTATTATTTTTTTATTTAATTAATTTGATTAATGTAAAAAATATGTAAAAATGAATAAAAAAGTTTCATATTTTAATCTCTTACAAATCAGAAACTGCTTAAATAATAACATACATTTGCTCTACAATAAAACAAAAAATGTTAAATTAGTAATACTAAAAATATTATTATTAATGTTTTTTAACTGTTAAATAATCGATGATTTTTGCAATTTGTTTAAATTTTAATTATTTTAATAAAATATTTATAAACAAACAAAGTGTTAAAGTGTTTTTAACTTTCTAACTTACCAACTAAAACAAATAACAAACACAATTTTCAAATAAAAAACTTCTAAACAATCAGTTTACCTTTGTAACATTTAAGGAATTGTCTGATAATCTCCGTAATATGAAACACAACATTAAGCAACCATTAAAGGTAAATTAAATTAAAAACACATATAAATAATATTAACACAAACAAGTATAATAAATTAATAAATGCAATAATATTCAAAGTAGGAAAAATCCGATTAGAATAAATATATATAAATAATATTAATTCAAACGCGTATAATAAATTAATAAATGCAATGATATTAAACATAGGAAAAATCCGATTGGAATGTGTCATATTTCTCTCAGCGACCAATTAATTAGACGATAATTCATCAAAACGTTTTAATAAATGACCGTTATTAAATGCAAGAAAACAATGCGTCGGAAAACACGTACTATAATCATGCAAAGCGCGCTAATAAATAATTAGACCCTCGCGTTTTATAATTAATTAACCCGTTTATAAACTGCCCGCAACAATTTAACTTTGTGGCGCCTGTGGAAATTTTTTTATACTTTCGACTTCATGTGGAATTTTTTTTCGTCGCAATTAGCTCATAGTTGTTGCAATCAGTTTCAATTAACACATTACTTTACGACACGGTTTTTTCACGCAAGTTGCGACGTTTGGCAACCCGTGAATTTTGTCAGTCGGTTGTTTTCATTTTAAAGTGGCCAAAACAAAACAATAATTGTCGAGATGTTTAATAAATCGCAAATTAGTTGAGGTAGTGTAGTGCGGAGTGGTGTGGATAAACATTCCGGATCGAATAATGTGGGTAATAATGAATGGTAACGTTTCAGTTGGCAGAAACAACGCAGTTTCATTTATCACTGTTAACCTGTATCGCATACCATTTTTCATATCTTGATTAACCTTTTCGAGTCAACGTAACAAGCCCATAAAAATTCATACGAAAATGCCAATGAACAGATAAATTATATTTGTACGTATTTCAGTTTAATATACGAACGAATTTTAATATGATTTTAAGTTAGATAATGTGCCGGATTTCGGTTGCGTAATGCGTGAAAAGCGAGGGACAAACGCTGATTTACCCTACCAGATTTTATGGTATGTTGTATGTTGTTTCTTTCGGACAGGACAAGATAGAAAGTCCATTTTAAAACGGTCGTATATTACGAATTATGTAAGATCATAATGCCTCTTTAATTACCATTCAACTCTACCATAAACACTATCTTTAACAAATAGTTTTGTAGAATATTTTTATTGTTTTAAATAAGTACGAAATTAAAAAAAAAATATATGAATAGGTTCATAAATTTTCTATAAATTATCTTAAAAAAACAATTGTGTTTACTCATAAAAAATTATATATAAACTAATTAATTTATTAATTTTTTTCTCAAATTAATTCTCTATTAATATTATATATAATTATGCTAATTTTATTTAGCTTTTACAATAGCAATAATAGAATAGTTTCATTTTGTTTCAAAATCTATAAACAGTTAATTCTTTATTAATATTAAATAATGTAGAAACTAATTGGTAATTTTATTTCAACTAATTTTCATTTGGCTTTTACAATAGCAATAATACATTACATTTAATTTAATAAAATGTTTAAAAAACAATTAGTTCTTTATTAATATATTAATATATTTCATATTAAGTATATTAATATAATAATATATAATTAAGCTAATTAAAAAAATATGGTTTTTTATAAATTCTTAAGTAATCTTTAAGAAACTCTTTATTAATAATAAAAATAGTATAGAAACTAATAGATTTTTATATATTTTTCTAAAATTCAACTAATTTTTATTTAACTTTTACAATAGTTAAAACAGAAAAATTTTATTTTGTTTCAAAATATATATATATAAAATCTTTAACGCTTAACTCTTTATTATTATTAAAAATAATGTATATAGAAACTAATTGGATGTAATAAAATTTTTGAAGTAATTATAATAATTTTTATTTGGCATTTACATTAGCTATAATATGTTACAATACTTTTATTTTGTTTCAAAATGAATAAAAATGTATTTTGTTTATAAACTTAATAATCTTTAAAAAATAACTCTCTATTAATTTTAAAAATAATACAAAAATTAATTGGCTTTATTTTTTATATAATTAAGCTAATTTCATTTGGCTTTTACAATAGTTATAATAAAACACTTTTATTTTGATACAAAATTTATAAAATGTATGAATTTTTAAATAAATTTATTAATATTAAGAATAATATTTAAACTAATTGATTTTTTTAACTAATTATTATTTGACTTTATATAGTTATACTAATACTTTGTTGTTTTTTGTTTCAAACTCTATTAAAAATATGAAATCTTTACAGTTATTTTAAATAAAATATAAAAAATAGTTTAAAAATCTACAAAAATGAATTTTTATAAACTTTAAAAAACAGTTAACTCTTCATTAATATTAAAATTAATGTCTATATAAATAAGCTAATTTATTTGGCTTTTACAATAGTTTTGTTAGAATACTTTTATTTTATTTCAGAATCTATAAAATATGTGATTTTTTTATAAATTCTTTAAATAATCTGTAAAAAACCGTTAACTCTTAATAATATTAAAAATAAAAAAAAGCTAATTGATTTTAATATAATTTTTCTAGAAATTAAACTAATTTTCATTTGACTTTTACAATAGCTGTAATAAAATACTTTTAATTTATTTTAAAATGTTTAATAAAAACATTTTTTTATAAATTCTTTAATTAACAATTAAAAAGAAACTAAGTGATTTTTATATATTTATATTTAATTAATTTTTTTAACTGATTATTATTTGACTTTTAATAGACACTTCTATTCTTTAAAATCTAAAAAAATTATAAACTCTCTAAATTGACTTTTAAAAAAACTCTATTAATAATGGAAATAATGTAGAAACTAATTGACTTTTATATATTTTTTACATAATTAAGCTAATTATATGTAGCTTTTACAATAGTTGTAAAAAAATACGTTTATTTTGTTTCAAACTCTATAAAATATATGTTTTTTATAAATTCATTAAATAATCTCTACTTTAGAAATTAATTGATTATTATTATTTTTTTTTTTTCTTATGAAATTAAATTAATTATTATTTGTCTTTTACAATAGTATAACAAAATACTTCTACTTTGTTTCTAATTCTATAAAAAAATGTGGATTCGTTACTAATTTTTTTAATAAAGTATAAAAATAATATGAAAACAAATTGATTTTTTATCTAAAATAAAAATTGGCTTTTATAATTTCATAGCTGTACTGTAATACAATACTTTTATTTTGTTTAAAAATTTACAAAAACATATTTTTTATAAATTTCATAATAGAATACTTTTATTTTGTTTCAAAATCTATAAAATACATGATTTATTTATAAATTCTTTAAATAATAAGCAGTTAAATCTAAAATATAAAACATAATTAGACTAATTGTTATTTGGCATTTACAATAGTTAGAGTAGTTGTTTCAAATTCTATAAAAAATATGAATTCTTTACTAATTTCTTTAATAATCTATAAAAATAGTATAGAAACTAATTTATTTTTATTTTTTTTATCTAAAATTATACTAAACACAATTTATATATATTTATGGTATAATAATATACTTTTATTTTGTTTCAAAATCTACAAAATATGAATTCTTTACAATTTTTTTAAATAAACTATAACTCTATAAATATTAAAAATAATAATAAAACAAATTAATTTGTATTTTTTACCTAATATTAGACAAATTTTTATTTGTTTTTTACAAAAAATATAATAGAATACTTTTATTTCTTTTTCAAAATCTATAACGAGTTTTTATAAATTCCTTAATGATAGTAGTTAGTAATATTAAAAATTCAATTAACTCTATATTTTACATAACATGTATACATAACTTCGAATTCTATAAAAAATATAAAATAAAAGTTTTTTTATAAATTCTGTAAATACTCGTTTGAAAAACTTTTCATTAATATTAAAAATAATATAGAAACTAATTAATTTTATATATTTATTTTTTAATTAAACTAATTATTCTAAAAATATAAACTTAAAAAAAATAGTATTTAGAAACCGTTAAACAATTTAAACAAAATAATTTAACTTTTTTAACATCTCTAAAAGTAAACCAATTTTATTTATTCAAAATATGTGGAAAAATGTTGTAAATTTTTATATTCCCTTTAAATAATTTCATAAATAATAGGAAATATTATATTTCTTTTAATTTATTATTTTTTTAATGACCCTTAAATAAAATATTTATTATATTTAAAAATACATAATTTCCGATCGGATTGCAAAACCTATAATTTAATATAAGAATAGTTTTCTAATACTACTAATTTAACATATATTAGTTCAAATCAATCAACAAAACGTGCCTGAAGCAACAAACTCATCCGAAGTCGCGCAGCCTTTCATAGTGCAACGGTGAGTGGAACCGTTTCGGTACCCGATTTAGCTGAAAGCATCGTTTTCAGCAGCAACTGGTTTCAGAGCGGCTGAAAGGAAGGTTGACGGACAGGAGAGTGGTCGCGGTGGCTGCGACGACGGTGGGGGACCCCCCCAACTACAACGATTACAGTTGCGGTTACGTTGAATACTGTTACGGCGGGTCAAAGACCTAGCCTTGGCTATGACTTTCTCATTCATGCTCCTGCCCGCGTCCAAGACTTTGCTCGACGCGCTCCTGGCCACTACTGCTGCCATTTACTGCCATTCCTGATGGCTGATACATTTATTGGCACTCTAGATTTTCTTAATTGTGACAGTACCACCTTAAAAATTGTTGATGTATTTTTGACTTAGAAAAATTTCTTAAATTCTTTAAAAAAATATGTGGGCTCTTCAGTTTTTCTTTTTAGCGGTACCACTGACGAAAGGAGGAAAAATGCAAAAAATAATAAAAAAATAAAGCGAAACAAAAGAGAGAAAGACGCCGAGACCGTTGACCCCGCGATCGAAACACTCCAAATATCACCTGGTGGCTGGAACGAACAGGCCAATGCACCGAACCACTGGAACCAACCCAGTTACTGTTACATCATACTCTGGCGGTGAAAAAAAAAATTGCCAAATATCCGATCTTGATCGAGAACCGCTATGCACTCGAAATACAGGCGTTAATAGATGGTTGGCAGAAACACATACACACAGACAAAGGAATCTAATTATGCAGATCGAAAATGGTATGGGTGCGATGGTTGTGGAATGTTTTTCGGTTTGGGAAAGGTTATTGTTCGCAGTCTGAAAAAATTTTGGACGGAACATCGGATCATTGGCAATGTATCGGCGATCAACCACCTGTGAGAGTGAAAGTGTATTGGATTCGGACTCCGGTCCGTTATTTCTTTGTATGTGATCTACACATCAAACCGTACGAATTTTTCTTTTTTTTTTTCTTTCACATGGAAATCTCCAAAGTTAGTTAACAAGATCAAATAATAATAATAATAATAATAATAATAATAATAATTTTTCAAAAATCTTTCTTTTATCTTTATTTTCCTAAAAAAATATCTTTTATTTCCATCTATTTTTTGTATATAGTAGAAAAAAACATTTTCAAAAATTAATATACATTAAATAAAATCCAAATTATTCTAATTCCAAATATTTTCTTTCCATTTTTACTATTTTCAAATTATTTTTCCTTTAGTATTTAAAAATCATAAAAATATTATGACAAAATACAGAGATAATTACTAAATATAATGAACATTATTATTATTAAATAAATGATGATTTATTATAATAATATTTTGAAGTATTTTCAAAAAAATAAAGTAAAACTCTAGTTTGACACAAATTATTGCTAACATTTTCAGCAACAAATATTCCTCTCTGCACTATTCAATAAAATAAAATTGCGAGACATCTTTAAGCTTATAACAATTAATAAATTACGAATATTTAGACAAATAATAAGAAATTCAAATTAAAATTGTTAATTGGATTCAATTTCATTAAATTAAAGATTTACCTAAATTGAAAGAAACAATTTCCTAAATCGAGAATAATATATTCCACTTATTTTACTTTTTCTTCATAATATTCTTGCCTTTTTAGTATTTAATAGTTATAATGAATTATAACTAAAAATTAAAATTACTAGTTGAATTCAAATTCTTTAAACTGAATATTTTTATAAACTGAAAAAATATTTTTCTGTTTTATTTATTTGTTTCTTCAACAACTCTTTTTCCTATTTAATAAACCAAAATAGCATTAAAAATACTTTCAAAAATAATTAAATCATTCTCAAGCATAAAATGATAATTATATTTAAATTATTTAAAATATACATGAAAAGAACATTTTTCTGTCTCTTATAACTTTTTTCTCTCTACACGATTCAATAAAATAAGAATGTAAGACATTATTAAGCTTCTAACAATTAATATATTAAAAATATTTAGATAAATAATAAAAAAATTAAATTAAAATTGTTAATTGGATTCAATTTCATTAAATTAAATATTTACATAAATTTAAAGGAACATTTACCTAAATCGACAATAATATATTCAACTAATTTTACTTTTTTTTCATAATATGCGTGCCTCTTTACTATTTAATAATTAAATAATAATGCATCATAAACCATAAAAAAACTAAAAATTCAATTTACTAGTTGAATTCAAATTCTTTAAATCGAATATTTTCATATACTGGAAAAAACATTTTTCTGTTTTATTTTCTTATAAATTATAATTTAAAAAATAATTATAACATTCAAGCATAAAATAATATTTAAATTTTTTAAAATATACATAAACAATAAATTGAAATGAACATTTTTTTGGCTCTCCACAATTCAAAAAAATAAAAATGTGAGATATCTTTATTCTTATAACAATTAATACATTATAAACATTTCGAAAAATAAAATTGTTAATTGAATTCATTAAATTTCTTTAAATTGAATATTTACCTAAATTGAAAGGAACTTTTTCCTAAATCGACTATAATATATTCTACTTATTTTACTTTTTCTTCATAATTTTCTTCATTCTTTACTATTTGACAATGAAATAATAATGTATTATAAATACTAAACAAAATAAAAATTCAAAATTTTTATAAACTGAATAAAATCATTTTTCTGTTTTATTTACCTGTTCCTTTCAACTACAACTTCTCCTTTTCCAAATTAATAAATCATAATATAATTATAATTACAATTAAATTTGTTAATTGAATTCAATTTCTTTAATAATATTCAATATTTACCTTAATTGAAAGGAACATTTTCCTAAATCAACAATAATATATTCTACTTATTTTACTTTTTGTTCGTAACATTCTTGCGACTTCACTATTTAATAATTAAATAATAATCCATTTAAAATTAAAAATTTAAATATAAAATTGATAGTCGGATTCAAATTCTTTGAAGAGAATATTTATTTATTTTTTATTTATTTACGCAGAAAAAAAATATTTTTTTGTTTTATTTACTCATTTCTTTCAAGAACAACTTCTCTCTTTCCTATTTAATAAATCATAATAATATTATAAATAGTTTTAAAAATAATTAAAACATTCAAGCATAAAATGATAATTACATTTAAATCTTTAAGCGTATATCAATTAATAAATTATAAACATTTAAAAACAAATGATAAAAGATTCAAATTAAAATTATTAATAGGAATCCTTAGAAGTTCCTTAATTTGAATATTTTCTTAAACTGACAATGATATTTTCCTCTTATTTTATTTTTCCTTCGCAATATTCATCTCTCTTTACTATTTTATAAATATTATCACATTAAAAAAATAAAAAAGTAAAATAAATTTTTATATATTTATATTATTTTTATTCAAATTGTTTAAACTGAATATTTTTACCACCTTTCATCCTTTTCTCTTTAATATTCCCATTATAAATAAATAAATAAATAAGGTATAGTTGAATTAAAATTTTGTGATTTCAGTAGAAAAAATCAGTAATTTATAAAATATTTAGCTTATAATTATAATCATCAAAAAAATAGTAATAATTTCAAATTCAAGAAAATTTTTTGGATTTCGTTTTTGCCTTTTCTGTTTATTTATAATTTCTTACACTATCTATAAAAAATGTATTCGTTAGATTTACAATAAAAAAAATAACAAAAAGTGGGACGGACAGGTTCGAATGAAAAATTGATCATAGGTCGAAAAAAAAATTGAACCATACCCAATTTGATTGAATAGTCATACCAGTTTTGTTGCTATGGGAATGTGACTAATTTTTTCCGAACTATTCAGGTCAATTTCAGTGGTAAAAAAAACGATTTTGGGCAACAGTCGAAAAATTTAATTATGCATCGGACATCGAAAAGTAATAATCGTCTTGAACATAACAGTAAAATTAGTATCGACATGTAATTTAATAATTTCCTAATTTACGGTTTGCATTCATTAATGGACTGTACGATGTGTAATTTCTCAAACCCGCCGTATATTTAACAAAAACACAAACACAAACACGTCCATTTCGACAGTTATATCACAATAATCATTATGAAAAAGAGATATTTTTATCAAGTTGAAAACCTGCTCCGGATAAAAGAGAAAAGTCGTATTTTTTAGGCACGACTGAAAATGGTATATAATCAATAAGCACACACACACACACTCAAAACACAACCTTTATTTCACTTTGGATTTTGGAAAGTTGCTTCCAATTGAAACACTCATTTTATAGCACCAATCACCATTGGTCATAAAAATTTCTAAAAGAGAATTAGTTATATTTTAGTTATTTGCCACAATGTTAGGCATAACTTTATAGTATATACCAACCCGACCGGGTCAACCAACGCATTAAACTCTCCTCTTTCAAGAATTTTATAAAAACTTTATTAAAATCTGTTCTTTTTGTGATACAAATAATTATTTTTTCGATTTGTTCATTATGATATTTACTGCTTTTCAATTTGTTTGAATTGTTTTATAAATCTTCTTCATTTCTTAATTATTATAATATATAATATAATTATATAATATTATATAAATTGAAAAACTGATCCGGGAAAAAGCAAAAGTTGTACCTTTTAAACACGATTGAAAATGGTTTATATTGTAATTAATAAGCACACATTCATTCAAAACATAACCTTTATTTCACACTGAATTTTAGAAAGTTGCTCATAAAAGAAAGACATATATATATAATTTCTCAAAGATAGTTGACATAGCCTTATATTTTATACCAACCCGCTACGTGAACCAACGCATTAAACTCTCCTCTTTTAAGAATTAATAAAAAATACTTTTTAATTTATTTGATTTATTTTTATAATTCACTTTTTATTTTTTAGTTACTAGTTTTACATAATTTACTCTAACAGGTCTACCAACGCTTTAAACACAGCTCTTTCATCAATGTCAAAACTTTAACAAAATCTGTTTTAATTTCACACTGAATTTTGGAAAGTTGTTAAAAAATCTAAAAGAGAACTACTTTTGTTTTTCAATTTTCATTAAAATAGTAGACTTTATTTTATATTTTATAGCAACCCGGCAACGTCAACCAACACATTAAACTCTCCTTTTTTAAGAATGTATAAAAACTTTAATAAAATCTGTTCTTTTTATAGTTATATCATATATAAATAATTGTTCTCTTAATTTGTTTGTTATGATTATTACTGGATTTCAATTTGTTTGAATTGTTTTTATAAATCCTTTTTATTTTTTAATTATTAGTTTTATATAATTTACTTGATAAATTTTTTAAGTTGAAAATCTGCTCCGGGAAAAAGAAAAAATTCTATTTTTTAAGCACGATTGAAAATTATTTGTAATTAATAAGCATAACCTGTATTTCACTCTATAGTACCAATTCTAAAAAAATCTAAAAGAGAATTCCTTTTATTTTTTAATTTCTCAAAAATAGTTGACATAACCTTATATTTTATATCAACCCGCAACGTGAGACAACGCATTAAACTCTCCCCTTTTAAGAATGTTTAAAAACTTTAATAAAATCTGTTCTTTTTATAATTGTTCCCTTTATTTGTTTCTTATGCTGATTACTGTTTTTCAATTTGTTTAAATTGTTTTCTGGATCTGTTTGTTAGAATAATTACTACTTTTTACTTTATTCGATTTATTTTTATAATTTATTTTTTAGTTACTAATTATATAATTTACTTCATATTTTAACCTGCTCAAGGGTTACTGAAAATTGTATAAAAGTAATGATCATGTACATACAACATATAACCTTTATTTCAAGTTGGATTTTGGAAAGTTCCTTGCAATAGAAACATTTTGTAGCAATGTCAATAAAAAATTTACTTTTATTATTTAATTTTTCAGAAAATAGTAACTATAACCTTACATTTTGTGCCAACTCGACCAGATCAACCAACGCATTAAACTCTTCTCTTTTAAGAATGTGTGTTTTTATTTCAAACTGAATTTTTGAAAGTTCCTAATTAATTATAAAAAATTCTAAAAGAGAATTACTGTAGTTTTTTAATTTTTTATAAAATAGTTGACATAGCCTTATATTTTATACAAACCCGGCAACTTCAACCAACGCATTAAACTCTCCTCTTTTAAGAATGTGTAAAAACTTTACTAAAATATATTTTTTTATAATATAAATAAATGTTTTCTTGATTTATTTATTAAGATAATTACTGTTTTTCAATTTCTTTAAATGGTTTTTGTATTTTTTTTTAATTTGTTTTATATAATTTATTTTTTAGATATTTTTGTCAAGTTGAAAACCTACTCCGGGAAAAAGGAAAAAAAATTCTATTTTTTAAGCACTATTGAAAATTGTTTATAATTACTAAGCACACACCTTTATTTCACTCTGAATTTTGGAATGTTATTCACCATTGAAACACTCATTCTATAGTACTAATTCTAAAAAATTTTAAAAAGAGAATTCCTTTTATTTTTTAATTTCTCAGAAAATAGCAGACATAACCTTATATTTTATACCAACTGGGCAAGGTGAACCAACGCATTAAACTCTCCTCTTTTAAGATTGTATAAAAACTTGAATAAAATCTGTTCTTTTTATAATTATGCTCTTTATTTGTTTCTTATGAAAATTACTGTTTTTCAGTTTGTTTGAATTGTTTTCTGGATGTGTTTGTTATTACTTTTTAATTAATTTGATTTATTTTTATAATTTACTTTTTAATTAATATTGGTACGTATTATTTTTATTTATAATGTTCCAGAATATGAATATTTGGTAGTGAATATTTTGGCACACTGTCCAATGCAGCGGGTCGATGAACCGGCGTCCGACAAAATTAATTTGTAAACATTGTAGTGCCAATATGTAACAGAAAAATCGACTATCGCCGCATACTGGTTTACGTATTCCTTAAGGGGATTGAATTTTAAGTGGACGAAATACGAAAATCGTTTCGCGTCGCCGCATTTAATTTATTCCAGCGACGATCGACGCTCCATTACGAAACCGCCGAAACTTTTCTTTTTTCCAAATTTCTTCCCGCCGCCAACCCGGGGACGTTTCGCATCCTTCCCTACCTACGTCGCCGGTTTCGCAATCGTCCGTGATCCATTGCGTGTGCAGACCGGCGTTACAAAACGCACCGAATTTTGTAACGCAGAGAAATGAGTGAGAAGAAAAAAAATGGCTTATCAAATCGATCGGAACAGTTCGTTGAACCTGGAGAGGCCCGTTTTGTGGTACGTCTGGTCGTTGGTCTGACCCAACGCGCACCCAAAGCGTTTTTTTTATTATTTTGCTTTCGCATTTGAGTCATGTACGGGTCCCGAAATCGTTCATCTAGTCCAAATGAAAACAACGTTGACCCAGGCAATGTACGAACACGTTCCACCCATAAAACGAATGCAACAGTATCTTTTGTTTATGTTAATTCGACGGGCAACGATCGCCTGCTAATTTCGTGGTTGTTGCATTTTTTCTTTTTACGCCACCACTGAATCGGTTTGGTGAAAGAGACCGTCTCTTAGAGACGTGACACGTTGGTGCGTAAGCCTTAAAATTTGTGCGTGTCCCTCGAGGCGTAACGAATTAATATTCGTACTCTTGTACCAACCTACATACCAGTTTTGATCCAGCGTCCGAAATTAACTTAACGTAATTGAAATCACATTTACCAAAAAATGTTGCAACATCCGTCTTTTTTTTTTAAGAGAATGGGAATTGTTATTAACCATCACGTGATAATGAGTTTGATACATTCAGATGTCAGTAGATTTTGAAAATGTTAAGCCTTTTTTGAAATAACTTCCAAAAAGTAATTTGTATGCAAATTGAGTACATT
Source organism: Aethina tumida (assembly GCF_024364675.1). Classification (NCBI taxonomy): domain Eukaryota; kingdom Metazoa; phylum Arthropoda; class Insecta; order Coleoptera; family Nitidulidae; genus Aethina; species Aethina tumida. The sequence continues at coordinate 11,885,695 of NC_065439.1, forward strand.
GTCCCGTTACAAATAGTTCCACAACTAGATGGAGAAAAATTTACTTAAGTGTTTTTTTAAAATGTCGTTTGCCGCAAACCGCATTTTGATATCTCAGACCGTTACTTCGAAAAATTTGGTATTTTTTGAAAAATTGTATCGAGTTTTTTATTTTTTTATTTAAACGAACGTTGAAAGTTGATTCCCTCCAAAAAATATATCTTCTTAAAATTTTGGTACAATTTAAATAGTTTTTTAATTTTAAATAAAAATCATAAATGAATATGTTTTCAAAAATGTTGGAAATAATTAAGCTTTGCATTTCTGGTAGATTTCGGGAAATAATTGTTTAGAAACCATATTTTATAATATATATATGATCAAACAAATTAATTAATTCTAATATATAAAAATATATACTTATTATATTAGTATATATTAATATATACTTTTTACATCACATATTTTGCACATTTTCATTATACTTGAAATGAATCCAAATAAAATCATTTTGATGTTTTTGAAATACATATCTAAGAAAAAAAATTGGCATACGTAGTCTAATTATTATTATTTTTTTAAAAACAAAATGTAAAAGCTTATGACAGATTCTTTATTATTACTGCATTATTTAAAATATTATAAAATATTCGTTCAAAATTAAATTTCGAGATATAGTAGTAGTATAGAGAATTTAACTGATAATTTGTTTTGTTTACGTTTTTAAATATTTTATAAATGAATCTATAATATAGACTCATAATAAAAATATTAATTTTTTTATAAAGTATGAAAAATTTTAATTTTTTACATATTTTCCTTATTTTTGAATAAAATCAAACAAAAGTTAAAGTAAACTATACTTAATTTGTCTTTAAAATGTGGAGAAAAAATCAAGTTATCTAAAAATATATATTTTATTTTTAATACTATTATAATTAAATGGGAATTAATATTACCATTATATTAATTTTGGTAAATTCGAGATATTTAATAATATACTAACATAAAATACGTAAATGATATTTTATTTTATCTAAGTAAATTTATTTATATTTTTGAAATTAAATCAAATAAAAGCTGAAGTTAATTATTATTAACATTATATTAATTTTGAAAAAATTTGAGATATCTAATAGAGTACGTAAGTGATATTTTATTTTATTTAAGTATATTTATTTATTTATATTTTTGAAATTAAATCAAATAGAAGCTGAAGTTAATTATTATTACCATTATATTAATTTTGGTAAATTTAGAGATATTTAATAATATACTGGCATAGAGTACGTAAATGATATTTTATTTTATTTAAGTTTATTTATTTATTTATTTATTTATTTATATTTTTGAAATTAAATCAAATAAAAGCTGAAGTTAAATGTAATTAAATTTGTCTTTAAAATATGGAGAACAAAATCAAAATTACTAAAAATTTATATTTTAATAATATCATTATTACTAAAAAAATTTTATCCATATTAAATATGAAGAATTAGTTTTTTTCCATATTTTTGAAATTAAATCAATCACTGGCTGAAGTTACATGTAATTAAATTTGTCTTTAAAATGAGGAGCACAAAATCAATATTTCTAAAAATATATAATTTATTATTATTATTATTATTATTATTATTATTATTATTATTAGATGATTTTTAGCTAAGATATAACATTTCTGGTAAATTTTGAAATATTCAATATTATTGTGGGAGTTATAGAACACATGACTGATATTTTATTTTTTTGTTTATAATAATCTAATTTTATCATTGCATGATATAATTACTAATTTTAAAAATCACCTAAAAAATACCATTTCCCATATTAAGCATGAAGAATCAGTTGTATTATTATTAAATGATTTTTTGCTAAGATACTCCTGGTAAATTTTGAGATATATAATATTGACGTGGAAGTTATAATTTTATTTTAAGCATGATAACATATAATTACTAATTTTAAAAGAAATTAATAATATATTTTTAATAAAGTCACCTAAGAAAAATACTATTTTGTATATCAAGACGAAGAATCACGGTTTTTGTATAAAATATGTTCGTTAATTTTTAAAATAAATCAAACGAAAGTTGATGCTAAAAGTATTTAAATTTGTCTTTACAATGTAGAGATGTCAAGATTTTTAGAAATATATAATTTATTATTATTGTTATTATTATTATTATTAAATGATATTTAGCTAACATTTCTGATAAATTTTGAAATAAAGACTATCAAAGTTCTCGTATAAATTATTTTCTTTATTTTTGAAATTAAATTAATGTAAAGCTGAAGTAAACTATAATTAATCTTGTCTTTAAAAATCGAGATATTTAATATAGTTGAGCTTTGTCAGAATTTGTCTTTAAAATGTAGAGAATAAAATTAAAATTTCCTTTTAGAATATTTTTATATATAATTTATTATAATTATTATTAAATATTTTTAACTAAGATAGAATTTCTGGTAAATTTTAAGATATTTAATATTGTCGTCATAAAACACGTGACCGACATTTTATTTTCTATAAAAATCAAATTTTACATAAGTATGATATAATTACTAATTCAAAAATAAATTATTAATATATTTTTAATAAAGGCACCTAAGAAAAATACTATTTTTCATATCAAGAATTACAATTTTTGTATAAAATATATTTGTTATTTTTGAAATTAAATCAAATGAAAGCTGATAATAAAAGTAATTAAATTTGTCATTAAAATGTGGGTGTTTATTGTTTTATTAAATGATATTTACCTAACACATCTGGTAAATTTTGTGATATTTACTATTAGAGTTATAGAGGAGGTAACTAATATTAAAATTTATGTTTTTAAAAATAAAATTTTATGTGATTAATTATGACACAATTAATGATTTTAAAACAAATTATTAATGTATTCACAGTTTTTGAATAAATTATTTTCGTTCATTTTGAAATTAAATTAAACGAAAGCTGAAGTAAACTGTAATAAATTTTGTCATCAAAAATCGAGATTTCTAAAAATATATAATTTATTATTATTTAATGATTTTAACTGAGATATAATGATATTTCTGGTAAAGATCAAGATATTTAATACAGTATATAAAACATTAAGAACGTAATTGATAATTTATATTTTAAAAACCGATATATATGACATAATTGCTAATTTTCTTAATACATAAAACATACATAAAATTTTAGTATAAAATAAATATTTATTTTGATAAAAAGGCTGTATTTATTCTATGTATAGCACTATGATAGATGCATATTTTTAGCCTCAAAATGAGCTTAATCAAGTAAAAAATAATTGTAAAAAAACTTTTTTTTCGTTCTTTTTTGTGATTTTTAATGCAAAAATTACTGTAATTATTAGATCGTATAAGATAAGATGTGTCCGATAATATTTGCTCCACAATTTAAACAAAATCAGAGCAAACTCCCACCCAAAATACCGTTTTAACAGATAAAAATGTTCCTTTATACATTCAAATTAACATAAATAAACATAACTTCAACAAGCACCAACGTGCATTTTTAAAACACAAGAACTAACTTTAAAAAACTATCAATATTTTTGACTTCTTAGGAGAAGCTACGTGCTGTTTTGTGCGTTTCCGTCTAAACTAATGTTATTGGGCTACAATTAGTTTAATTACATAACAGGTAATAAAACGGTATCGATTCAATCGATATAACCAACATTTAATTTCGGGAAATTTGCATACGTGAGATTTTTGACGTGAGTGTGATATCTACACAAAACGGTATATTTTACGGAGTATTTTTTATTAGAAATCATGTTTTTGGGTCAATTTTCGATATGATACCATTCATATTTTCATTGTAAATGGCACTAAAAATGTGTGGAGGATATTAAAGAATTTAAAAATGAGCTAGACGATTTCGAAACAGTTCAGGTCAACGACACGAACTTTGTTAGAAATTACATTAGAAATTTTGTCAGTTAGCAACAGGCCTATTACTTTTTAAGTAGGATGTTTCAGCGTCTGATCAAATTTCACCTCAAATTTTATCAGCTGGTTAGAAAAAACGGCGAATTCCAACAGAGAAATGAACCACTTTTCTTAAATATCATTAGTTTTATGTGGACGTACTTTAACATTTACACTATGGATATGTAATTATAGAAATATGATCGTAATTATTTGTTTCATTAAAGGTTTTTCATATATTAACATTTAATCGTAAAAAATATTGTTCACGACTTAAATTAAAACCATTAAACGTTCAGATGCAGAAATAAATCGAAAGAGAAAAATCGTGTTAAAATTTTCTTAATTCATTCGCAAGAAATAAAGGTAATTAACACAGTTTTAAGGCGCTGATTAGTTGTGAATGGTAGAAGATAAATCTAGTCGAAAGGATACTCGTATCTAAATCGGACGATCTGAACATGAACAACCTGCATTTTCTGAACTATTTCGACCACGATCGATATTTAAAACGTAACATTTACTTATCAAAAGTTAATTTATATAAGTATTAGGTACCGGAAAACATAATGTTTAAAATTACATAACTATCTTAGAAATAAATTTTATTAAAAACAGAATAATCACCATTAAAATCAACAATTTTTAGACAACATTCTACCAGCTAGTTCATGCCACAAAAAGACCATCTCGATTTCTTGGAATTCAAGCAAAGTTTGACCTCTTCTTCACAATAAAACCGTTAATTACGTAGAAAATTGGACAATACTAAAAATAAACAATGGACTAGATGGTGGATGAGGTAGAACTCTTCATTTAACATTTTGAAGCTGTCTTTGAAATTCTAAATTATTAACATGTAGAAGCAAAACGGTTTTTTAATCTGCTAAAAAAGCTTGGCTTTGAGTAAGTTTTTCATGAACCTTTTCCATTTTCGATCTGTAGAGAGATTCATTGATTCTTTGACCTCTTGATAATTCGTTAATATGAAAAAATCTACGACTAATCCATCATTCAATTAACAAAACTGTTCCATCAAGTTTACCAGCTTCAACTCGTCGAAAATTATTATAATCAGCCTATTTTTTATCGCATGTAAGTGTACGAGCAACAAAAGGCTCATTTGCGTTGTATCCAAGAGAAGATTGCAATTACCAAAAGCCTAATTTTGTCGTATCCATTTAATTTATGTGGAATTCATTTGTCTTATACTTTAATGTAATTCATTGCATGAAGCTTTTTTCTAATGGTTGATTTATCGCTATTTATTGACCGTCCTATTTTCATGATGATTTTGCATCAGATATTGCTTAATTCCATCGTTAGTACAGGTTTCAGGATAACCTTGAAGTTGTTCATCTTCATGCATTTATTGCCACTTTCAAATCATCGAAATCGAATGTCTTTATCACTTCTCTATGATATGTTTCTGTTGTTTTAAACTGAGCTGTATAACTTTTAACCTAAAAAAGTAAATACAACGTTGGAAAAAAATAAACAGCATATTTTAAAAAGCTTTCAAACAACATATACAGTTTATTACAAATACAGTGGTGGCTAGAAAAATAAGACATGTAACTATTTAATGTTAATAAGGAAATACAGTCATAATATTTTATATATATTTAAAATAATTGTACTATATTCTTTCTACAATTATTCTTTTTTACTCATTTCAAATCAAGTTCTAGTTAAATTAAATCTTAAATAAAATAAATGCTCAATTAATAAATAAACACCTAACCTAACCTAACCTAAAGGGGAGGCATAGATTCAACAAGATATCGGTAACGGTCATTTCAAATTAATTACAATTTGAATTTCAGATCATTATCATACGTGTAATTGCTAAATTCGGGATTTCGAAGCATGTGTAATTTTTACTTGATAACTCGAATATTTTACTTATACGAACTAAACATTTCACACATAAGTTCATAAGTCGAATTTTTCCTTCCTCAGGTAAACTCTTCGAGGTTTTTTCTTCAATTGATTATAATAATGCCGGAAACTCCTATATATTACTTTATAGAGTATTCATATACATCTTAAACTCTAATTTTTGTTGTTTTTTTTTCAATTAAATGTCTTCAAGAAATCCCTACAATGGTAATGGTTATATTTCGCTACTAGACTTCGTGTGTGAAAACCTACAGTGGTGGAAGAAAGTATGAAATATTTTAAAAAACTGGATTTTTATCCCTTGAGATTTTTCATATCTGATGTAATGGTGTTAAACAAATTCACTAGTTTGTGTTTACCGTCCAGTACACTAATATTGCCACCCATCGTTTTCTGTTTAGATCTTTTTGTCGGATACGTTTTTTGAATTGCAAAAAAAGTATGGAATATTATTTTATTTGAGCTTAATTGTTTCACGTAGTAATGCTCGTTTACTTTTCACGTGGCAAACAGTTTAAATATTACTCACAGAACGGTGTCGAAGATCTTGTCTGAATTTCGCACTCAAGGTGGTGTTGAAAATCGACGCAAGCCAGGCGTCCACGAAAAATCGCTACCAGGATAGACAGAATTATAAAAAGGCTCCCCCTCAAAAATCCTAGCAAAACATCAAGACAAATCACGGAGGAAATTTCGACATAATTTAATCAAGATATTAGTAGGAGTTCAGTGAGAAATCGTCTTATTGTTGCGGGGCTACATGGCCATGTTGCGGTTAAAAAACCACTGTTATATATATAAAAATGGTTGATTTATTGTTAATTTTTTATGAATATCAATAAAATATTCCATACTTTTTTCCAGACCAAATTAATGTTTTATTAATAATGAAAAGTAAAAACGTGTGCAAATAATGATCATTGTGATTAATGAACCGATCTTGCAGTAAATTAAATTTGTTCAGATTTGCAATAGATTATAAAAAAAATATATTAAGTATCATTTGTAACAAGTAAATAAATATTCCATACTTTTTTTCATCACTATGAAAATGTTGATAAAGCTATTATGGAATGGCTTAACCGTAGCTTTTTTTGAAAATGAAAATGAACATTTTTTCGTCAAACTGACTTTTTGCATTAAATTAAAAATTTTACATAATATAATATTATTTTTATTTTTTTTTTATTTTATTTTACAGTATCTTTTGTAATATTTAGCTTAAATGATATCTACATGATAAATACACATTATAATTTTCTACGTATGTATTTTACTTAATAACTCGAAGTTTTGATAATTCAAATTTTTATTTGTACGAATCATGGTTCGAGTTATTAAAGTTCTACTGGGTGGACCAAAAAATTCGACTTTTTTTTTTCTTTTACTTCCGAGACTGGAAAATTGGTTCTAGGGCAACTTTAAAAAATGCTTTTTAAAAATAAGCACTTCAGTTTCACCGCAATTTTCCATTTTTTTTTTCAGTTCCATATGGCAAAATCCACATCTCGTCACCACAAGGCCGTACAGAAAATTTCTGTTTACATTTCTTATAGGAAACTAAACGCTTTACAAAAGGTATCTTACAATTTTTTCATACCTCTTGCCGTTTAAAAGATATCTGAGGTCAAATTTTGAAGAATTTATCTACTAGTTTTATAACCCGTATATAAATAAATATTATAAAACGCGCAACATATATATTTGTAGAAAATTGAATGCTCTAGAAAAAAGGTCTCTTGTGATTAATCGATTACTCTAACCATTCGCATTCGAATCCCAATAGTTTAATAGTTTCTTAATAAATATGAGACTGAAGAAAAAATTAAAAACTGACATGGGGAGGAGTTTCCTATTAAAATTAAGAGCTCATCTTTGGAGAGTATTTTTTGGCCTATCCTCCACTGTGTACTAAAATTTTTGTGGCGTACTTAGAGCCAATCCAGATTCTATTTTACTTAGAACTTAGATTCATTCTGGAGAATAATTAATATACAGTACGAAAAGAGTTTGATTCATCTGAATTTTGAAAGAGACATCATGTACAATAGAGACAGTCTCCCACTATGGGGCAGATATCTACTGACTCTGTATGCATGATGTCTCTCTCAAATTTAGACGGGCCAGGCGCTTTTCCTTCTGTGTATACATATATAAATATACATATGTGCCAACTTTAATTTTGTTAGTATATACTTTTCTGATACCAATGAAGACTTGTTCATTCTGTAGACATCTGATTTTTTTACTATTGTATATTTCAATTAATTATTTTTTTATTTACCTAGAAAACAAGAAAGGATTTTGTGTACTGATTCTTCCAGTTTGTCTGTACAATTTTTTTTATTTGTTATAACCTTTTCTTGTTATATTTTTAAAAGAGGGTGTTGTTTCATATTTGTTATTAACACAGTAAACCATTTTTCGGAGGTATCTTAAATTTTTAGCAATTATTATTTCCCTTTTCTCTGGAATGCAATGTTCATAATATAAATCTTATTAAGAATAATTTCTTATTATTAAGAGTATTGTTAAATAGTGAGACTAATCGTAAATATATTTGAATGTGCTATTTCTTGGGTCGACCAAGTCAGAATAATATATGAGTTTAATGTTTGTAATTTTTATATTGTGTATTAAAAAAAACAAAATTATATATAAAGTATTAAGATATATTTTATAAACTGACTCCATAAAAATTGAGTTAAATCCTTTTATAAAATATATTACAAAATGTTTCATTTAAAATTTTCAGTAATATAAATAAAATATGACATAAACAATTTATTCAAATAAATCACGAACCAAAAACATGAATTTCTTTTTCTGGCACCTAATATACCCTATAACACATTTTTCGCCATTTTCTATATTTTATAATCAATTTTTTAAGCGATGAACTTTTCCGGCGCATTCGCCACATTTCAAAACTTATACCAACAATTTTTTTAAATAACGAAAGTTTCATCTTCTAGAACGGCTTCCAAAAATTCTGCTAAATTTCTAAGAAACGATGCATTAACATTAGTCCATTCTAAAGTTGCAACAGACTAGAAAATGTGCGCAATAAATTCTCGCAAACCATACAACAATTCCAAGAAAACATTAAATCCAAAAATAGCGTTGCCAAAAATAAAATTGCAGAGCCCGAACATTGTTGTGCAATTTTTGGCTGCGGGCGGACACCGGACACAAAACACATCTGCAACAATTACGAAATCGCAAAACCAGCTTTTTGCGACACTGTTTTGATCACTTCAATAGTTTTATTTAATGCAATAAACAATTTGTATACTGGTTCTGTTAGTTTCGGGTTTGACATTTTAATTCGGCTCTTTTTTGACGATTCCGACGTTGTCGGATTAAAAAGCGGTTATTAAAGAAAGGAATTTAATTAAGCGTGTGGTTTTGTAAAAGTTTTATTTTTAATTACATCTTAATTATGTTTAATTCGTATGATTTTGTTATGAAACGTTTTGGACTGTTACATCACCACTAAAACCTGTCCAAATTGAAAATTATAAACTTACAAATTGTAATTTTGTTGTTGTATAATAATTCACGTATACAAGATAAATATTTTAAGCATTATGTTGATTTTTAGGTGGAATTGGACTTTGGACTCGAAACGACACAAAGAAAGATAAATAGTTTAGTGTCAAAAATTGAACTCGTATTAAAATTTGACGAGCCGTTAATGTAAAATAGACAAGTTGCCAGTTGGTCCACTAACCCACTGACTACACTAAAATCACCTTTTTTCAATTCCCACTACTAATTTTTGGACGAGTTGAACGACCTCACCTCCAACCACAAAATGTCGAAGAACTTTATCCAGTTACAAAAAGATACATTGTGAAAGGACAATATTTATTATATGCTGTCTTACATTCTCCTTTACAATACAATTAAGATATGTTTGAATTGCTTTTTTACAATGCTCAATGCACTAAAGGGAAGATTCAACAATCTAGATTTCAATCTCCAATTTTACAATTAAATAAAGCGATAATTGACAGTACTAATGTCACTGTCATCAACATAAAATCAACGCACCACAAAATCGTTCCATCCCAAAACCATCCATCATGTCGACTCCACAATTCGAAGAGGACGATTTGTCAACGAAGCTGGACAACTGCTTCATCAACGCGGGCTTGAAAACATTGTGGGGACTGTTTTTGGGAACCGGATACTCTTTCCTGTTTTACAAAAGGAGTAAGTGGCCTATTATAGCCGGAGGAGTGATTGGAGGAAGTTTGGCTTTGGTGGCGTTGCAGGACCAGCTCAATTTGATGTTCAAAGGGAAACCGGATCTCGTTCCCGAATACGGTACACCACCAACAGACACAGACGATTGCCACAAAGAGTGTCAGTGAGAGATTTTCCCAATAAATTATTTCACATTACTGTTTTGACTCGTTTTTATTTTAAACGGAGGCTGTTTTTAAAAACGGGTGTCAGTTATTAACCCAATAAACACGAGAGCCCCATAAAATTGATTATAGAAAGCAGGCAGTAAATAACATTTAAACAAAATTTATACATTATAGAAACGGTCGATTTTATCTGACACTGTTACATCAAATTTATTGGCTTCCTATTAACTGACAGACCGATCGCATATCCTGTTACACACCGCGCTCCAAATTGTTTATTGTAACATTGTATGCAGATGCAGTTTTGATGCTGGAGAATTACTGCTATGCTAATTTATTGGAGACCTATTGGTTTACTTTGTGAGTCGCGTGGGCCCGATCATTTTTCTTATCTGCCGTTGTGAGTTACCGTGTTCTATTTATGGATCTCGATCCTTTCAGGTTAATGGTAACGTGTCTGCGTTATCTCGTTATTTATTACGTTCCTCAGCTTCGATTATGTGTGTGCTGCATCTTGTCGAAAAATCGCTATTGCTAAAAGAGTCCTGCTAAAAGCTAATACCAACGACCTTGCAGTGCATTGAACCCAATTATGCACACACACACACACACAATCTACAAACTACATACTTGGGATTATTATGGCCAGTTCGTACTCGGATAATAAAAATGCACGTGCAATTCTATTTATGTGTGTGTTTGTGCACGTGACTTTGTTGTTTATTTGACTTTTTGTTTGAATTATTTATGTGGTACTATTGTCATTATTTCTTAAGTCTATTCTTAATTGCATAAATATATTTAATTTTACTTTAAAAATCAAAAGAGATAAATTTTATATTTGTTTATTTATCTGTATAAATTATAAAATTAAAATTATGTAAATCACTTACTAAATAACCACAGTATAATATTAGTATTAACTATTTTTATTATTCAAGGTTCTTTTGCAACATAATACAGTTGAATCCACTCGTAAAGGTCGCTTATTATAGACAATTTTTCAAGATCTTATACTTTTACAAATTCGAATTTATCAGGGGAGTTCCCTTATTTCTTTATGAGTGGGTAAGCATAGAGCTCCATGTTAATTAACTGATTAATAGAAAAAAATATTTATAACAATGAAACCAAAAAGAATATTATAGACTTACGTATTATATTTATTTTAAATTTAATATCATATATTATGGACTTGTATTTTATGGGCTTATGTATTATATCGATTAAAAATAAATGGAATATTCAAGTTTTCTTGCAAAGAGATGGTAGACATCAAATACTTTATTTTAATTTTAACATTTACATAACATTTATTTCAAGACAAAGTATAAACTAAATAAAATTATAGATTTTTATGTTTATCGAAAATGTTGAAAATCACGTGTTAAATACTGTTTAAAATCTAAGACGGATTACTTTTTTAAAATAATGATATCACTATCAAATATTATAGACTTGTATTTTACTTACTTACGTATATTAGGGATTATAAATGAATGAAATATTTTTGTACAAAGAAATGATGCATATAAAATCCTTTGTTAATTATTTACCAGAATATTTTAACAGTCACGTGACTTTTATTTCAAGACAACATATAAACGAAGTAAAATTGTAGATAATTTTTATGTCCATTAACAATGTTGAAAATCTTGTTTCAAATACTAGTAATAAAATCTAATATTTATTACTTTTTGTTACAATATATATGTTAAACAAGTCATTATCAAATATTATGGATTTGTATTTTATTGACTTATTTGCATAATATGAATGAATGTAATATTTGAATTTCATCAAGGGATTTACTTTATTCATTTTTTTACCAGAATACTTTAACATCTCTGTAACATTTACTTCAAATTAAAATATAAACAAAGTAAAATTGTAGATTATTTTTATGTCCATTGACGATGTCGAAAATTTTGTGGTACATACTCTTTAAAATATAATATTATTTTTGTTTAATATATATGTAATGCCGTCTAATGTAATGAAATCAATATCGAATAAAACCATTGTTAACACACTATAAGCGGGTCGGGTAAAAATACCCGTCTCGAGAACTGTTGATTGTTAGCTGGTCGGGTAATTTTTACCATTTTGAATGTACTTACTTTAAAAGCGGGCTGAGATAATTTTACTCTATTGGTTTACATACGGAACTGAAATAATTATATTTTATTTTTTGTGATAATTCAACAACTTAGTTTGGATCATTTTGCTACCCGCCTATAGTGTGTTAATATACCAGAGTACTTTAACATTCACATATTAAAATGTAGATAATTTTTAAGCCATAGACCATATAAAGCCATATAAAAAATCTCGTGCTAGATATTGTTCAAAATCTGGTTTCATTTTTAATATACATTTAATCTTAAAATCAGAGTACCTTAACATTGACGTAACATTTATTTAAATTAAAAAAATGAACAAAGTAAAACTGCATCTTATATTTATGTCCATTAACAATGTTGAAAATCTCGTATTAAATATTGTTTGAAATCTAAAATTTATTCATTTTTTTATTATATATTTAATCATTTTTAAAACAATGAAATCAATATCGAATATTATGGAGTTGTATTTTATAGACTTGCGTATTATATGAATTATCAATAAATGAAGTTTTTGAATGTCGTCGAAGGATTTCTCTTGTTTCCTTGTTAAGAGATGATAGGCATAAAATCCTTTGTTAATTATTATATATACGAGAGTACTTTAACATTCACTTGACATTTATTTGAAGATAAAAAATGAATAAAGTAAAATTGCAATTATTTTTATGTCCGTCGACAATATTTAAAATCTTGTGTTAAATATTGTTTAAAATCTAATATTAATTTATTTTTTTATATATTTAATCTTTTTTAAAACAGTGAAAACAGTATTTAATATTATGGACTTGCGTATTATATGAATAAATTATTTGATTTGCATCGTGAATTTCTTTATTGATAATTATAAAATAACATATATTTAAAGACAAAATAAAAACAGTGTAATTATTTTCATGTCGCACTGTAAATCTTGAAGATGTCTACATCCAAATTAAGATCAAGATTGATTTTTTATATTATATGTTTATTTTTTGTTAAAACAACATATAACCAATGTCATGTAAAATGGACATATAATACTGTACTTATAAGTACATGACTTTCATATACATATAAATTATAATCGAATTTCATCGAATAATTTCTTATTAAATACTTATTTTTTTAATGTATATATAGTTTTTTTTTAAATAATGATATCAGTATCGAATATTATAGATTTCTATTTTATGGACTTACTTACGTATTATAGCGATTATAAATGAATGAAATAATAGAATTTTATCTAAAGATTCCTCTTTTTTTACAGAGAAATGATAAGAATAAAATCCTTTGTTAATTATAAACCAGAATATTTTAACAGTCACGTGACTTTTATTTCAAATGTAAACAAAGTAAAGTTGTAGATTATTTTTATGTCCATTAACAATGCTGAAAATCTTGTGTTAAATACTGTTCAAAATTTAATATTTATTACTTTTTTACAATATATATGTTAAAGCAAGTCATTATCAAATATTATGGATTTGAATTTCATCAAAGGATTTCCTTTATTTACTTTTTACCTGGTTTCATTTTAATATACATTTAATCTTGTTTTAAATTATTTAAATTAATATTGTATTTTACAGGCTTTCGTATATGAATTATAAATAAATGAAATATTCGAATGTCATTGAAGAATTTTTTCTTATCTTTCTTTTCTTTCTCCTATCTTTTTTCTTATATAAACGAGAGTACTTAAAATTCACTTGACATTTATTTGAAGACAAAAAATTAAAAAAATAATATAGCAATTACTTTTATGTCCATTGATAATAGTGAAAATATCGTATTAAATATTGTTTAAGATTGATTTACTTTTTTTATACATTTAATCTTTTTTATAATAATGAAAACAGTATTTAATATTATGGACTTGCGTATTATATGAATAAATTATTTGATTATGTAATTATTTTTGTAAATCTTGAAAATGTCTATATACACATTAAGATCAAATATTGATTTTTTTATTATATATTTATTTTTTGTTACAACAATATATAACCAATGACATGTACTGGTATAATGGACTTACATATAATAATGGAATTTCATGTACATCAATTATATCCGAATTTCATCGAATAATTTCCCTTCCATCGTTAAAAAGAGATGTGGGCACCGAATCCTCTGTTAATTTATTGTGCCATTTATTTAAAGAATAAATATAAAACGAATAACTCAAATGTGTGCATTTAATATTTAGCAAAATTATAAATTATATTAATGTGACATCAATTTATATTTTTGAGTCTTTTGCATATATGGTATGGTTTTGTACTTTTTTGGGCATTGCAATTTATTATCTTAAACTTTGAATCCCTGCACAGTCATCTGTAGTTCCATCGTAGTGAATCTGCTGCAATTAAATTTGTTTGTAGTCTGGGTTGTCTACAATAAACCTAACAATTCGAAGTTATTAGGTGCCAACCGTTTCTTTCGCTCGAATTTTGAATTCGAAGCCGCGACGGCGACATTGTATTATACGTAATGCATTTTCCTTCGGCTCCGTATTCATAAGTGCTGGGTCGTAAACAAAGCCGAAAAAAAACCTACACTTACAAAAAAAAGAATTGAATCGGCGAACGAAGAGAGGTCGTTCACCGTTTATTGCGTTTGCGTTATCGCGAACGTAAAGGATTCTGCGTTTTATGATCGACAACGATACGGTCAGTTTTCCGCTGTGCAAAAGCCGACTTGACACGCATTTTCGGTTTTAGCAACTTTCAAAACACTGCAACTAAAAATAAACCGCAGGCAGTGACCCAGAAATCGGGTGCATGCCCAAAAATTACTAAAAATAAATTGTGTAAACAACGCTCGCAAACGAGCCACAACAAAAACACCAACCTTTACACGGACGTAACGTCTGAAATGTGTTTCGTTTTTTTTTTCTGTTATTGTTTATCACTTTTAACTATTTAGTTACGTCTGCGTTTTGTTGTGTTTTTTTTTGGCGTCTGCAACAAGTTATCTCAGTCCTTTATGTAAACAAGCCTTAACCTAACCTAACAAACACTTAACGGTTAAATTTTAACCTAACAATTTTTCAAATCAACTTTAAAATAAAATGAATAAATACTACTTACGTTGTTTGACGGAAAATAGTCGAGAATAAATTAAAAGCGTATGATTATTTTCAAATCACATTAAAGTAACCGATACTGACGTGTTAGAAGCGTAACCTGAGCTTACAAAATTTGCTTACCTGACTCAGCTCTTGGAGGTTTTGAATCAAAACTTCTGGGGGGTTGTGAGTGTTGCGTGTATTGTTATAAAATAAGACGTTTGATAATATTTTTATTTATATATAATTAAAATGTAAAATAATATAAATTATTATATCATAACGATCTTATAATGTATTTGTTAAAAATAAATATTAATTATGTGATTATATTTTAATAACTTTTAACCCTGTTAACAATTTTTAAAACAGATTAAATTTACATTTATATTAAATATTGATTTCAAATATCAATTGAGTTATTTATTTGTTTTCCACAAAAAATAAAATTAAAAAATATATAAAAGTAAAAATACACATTATTTTTATGTCGAGTTGCTAATCTTAAAGATATCATTTTAAATATTATTTATAACTGAATACTGAATAGTAGATTACGCACTTTTTTTCAAATAATTTAATATTTGCAGTAAAATAACGAATTCGAAAAGAGATGGTCCTTCGTTAATTAAATAGTATTTTAAATGACATATATTTAAAGAAAAATTATAAAAACGTAACATCAGAATACACACCACACAACAACTTTAAAACAGTTTAAATTTACATATATCCCTAATATTGAATACTTTATATCAAAATTCTAAGGAGTTATTTATTTGTTTTCCAAATATATATATATATATATATATATATATATATATATATATATATATATATATATATATAAGATGGATGAAATAGTATTTTAAAGAAAAAATACCACACAACATTTTTTAAAATAATTTAAATTTACATATATACCAAATATTGAATACTTTATATTAAAATTCAATGATTATTTATTTTCCAAAAAAAAAAAATAATAATAATAAAATAAAATAAAAATAAAAAATATAAAAAAGGAAAATTACACATAATTTTTATGTCGCGTTACTAATCTTAAAGATATCATTTTGAATATTATTTATTTATAATTGAATATTGAATAATAGATAATGCACGTTTTTCCAAATCAATATTTGTAATAAAACTAACAAATTCGAAATGAGATTAGTTAATTAGTATTTTGAATGACATGTGTTTAAAGAAAAAATATAAAAAAGTAACATATCAGATTTAGCACCACATTGTTAGTCTTGGAGATCTATTAAAATCAATACCTTTTCTATATACAGTGTGGTCCATACAACTGTAAAATTTGGGTTTTTTGCCCAATTTTGAGAACATTTGTTGTGAATTGTAAAGCATAAAAATATGTACTTAAAGACAAAATGTCACATTGTAACTAAATCAAAACCTATAAGATAATTTTTAGTCACGAAAATAGTAGAAAGCATATTAGCAATTTTTTATAGAAAATCTACGCACTAGATTAAGTATAAAATATATAAGAAAACTAAAAAAAAAATACGCATATTCATAATTCTGTGGAAAAATTCAAATTATTCTTTTTTTGAATTAATTTTTTTAATTAAAGACACACCTAAAGTGATGGCCTAAAAAAGATGATATTTGGGATTTTTTTAAAGAAAACTACAATACTATAGTGAAATTTTCAAAGGGAAAAAATTAGTTTTAATCGAGTTATTTGATAAAACTAAAATAAAAAAGGTCCTCCACTGCTGTAGTGATTGTGGTCTTCACTGTAGCTGAATTAAAATAAAAATGTATTATTAAATTGGAAGGTATTGCCTATACATTTACCCACAATTGTAAAAAAAATTAAATTTAACAAAATGGCAATATTTTGAAAAAGAGTGAATTTTGAACGAAAATTTGATGATTTTTGGCCTGCCAAAATTTTATTTTTTTTATACAATCGAAGAACTGGGGGATCATTGTACACAGAAACATATTTAAAATAAGAAGAAAATAATATAATAATATATAAAATAATGGATGATTTGCCTTCGAGTTGTAAATGCAGTAAATTTGAAAAATGTAGTTTCGAGAAGAATGTGTTTAAGGAGAAAATAATTGCTTTCATTATTGTGAATAGAAAAATATCATATTTAGAGCTAACCTGATATTCCAGATCCGTATCCTTCCACTTCTTCGAGATGATCGACCCTCGTTGGCTTAACTCCGCTTGTTCCAATACCCAAATGGCGCATCACAGCCACTAAATATTTCAAAAACATTATTAATCATAGGCGTGGAACACCACATTCACTTATCACAGTAATTTTGAATCTTAAGCCTTAACTTGCTTTATTAATAGTCCCATTTTTTAGAAGCGTTGCACATCACTAAATTGCTAATTTCATAAAAAAACGACATAAACTGAATAATACAATATCCATGAGTTGGAAATATTTTCATAATGACAGATCAACTGACTAATTGTTGCTATTCTTTAGAAGATTGTAACTCGAAAACTATTTGAGATATTCATATGAAATTTGAGTATATTATTTATATTACAGTATAGATTATCTAATTAAGCAAATTTTTAATTATCAAATTATCAAAATTATCTTTATTTTCATCATTATTGGAATATTCGTTCAATAATACTATACTAATTATACTAATATTCTTGAAACTCAAATTCGTTGTAGAATTAATGAGTCATATTCCGAAATTATCATAAAATTACTGAGAATGATACCCATGAACTTACGAAAAACATATAATAAATGCATTGAACAGTGAATTTATACAAATAAATAAAATTAGGGTATTAAAAGTATTAGTACAAGTACACCGAATTCTCCTTCCCAAAAAAATTGTTTAAAAATAGTCGGGTAAAAAAAGAATTAGGCGTAAACAGTAAAAAAATCTTGTAAAAGTTCACAATTTATCTCTTAGACATTTTAATTCATTAAGTATGTGATAAAAAATATTTAAATGCTTCGACACGAGTCGAAAAATCTCGATCTATTTGCTCTGGGAGATTCAAAAAAATTCATAGAACTCATGTTAAATCAAATTCGTGTAAAAAGGGAGAATTAGGTGTATAGAGTATTATTAGTATAATATTCCAATAATTTTGAAAACTAAGATAATTTCTGCTATTTTCAGTGAGTGCCTAATCCAGAGATGTAATTAAATTTTTAATAAAATACTTACTAATATGTAAAAGTGACATACACACACATAAGTACATATTTGCATGTTTTACAATTGAAAAAGCGGGGGTGACCCGCATTCAAATGGGCCAATTAATTTTTAAAACAATGAAATCATTATCGGATCTGAAATTCAATAGATTCTTATATTTGGATTATAAATGAAATTATACATACGAATTTCATAGGGGGATTCCCCTAATTTACTAACAAAAATGTGGTGAGCATGGAATCCTTATTACTTAAATAATGGGGATGTTGAGATAATATTAAAAAACTTTTGAGTATTTGTTATATTAAACGGACTTAAAATACATATAAATTATATCACATTGATCTTATAATCTAAGTTTGTTAAAAAGTAAACATTTATTCCATTATTATGTTGTAATAGCTTTTCTGTTTCAAGTCTTCCACAGTCACTTCTGCAGCCTAAAAATAATATTCTCTAATGCAATTCGTAATAATTACTAATATCAATTAGTAATAATAATGATAATAATCATTGTTTAATATATTATTATATATATTATTTATTTTCTACTTACATTTCTAACCGTGTCAATCGAATCAAACATCAATGCTTCCAGCGTTTCGCGAATTTTCTCATTCCAAAACGTCTTTATCGTACTCTCCTGTACATTTTTACTCAAAAACAGCAAGAAATAACAAGTCCTTTCTCTCAACAGTGAATCGCTGTGCCTCAAAAAATCGACGAAACAAATCGGCTTAACGTCAGCATGATTTGATTCATTCAAAAGGATTTTTTCTATTATTT
The DNA here is from genome assembly GCF_024364675.1 of Aethina tumida. Classification (NCBI taxonomy): domain Eukaryota; kingdom Metazoa; phylum Arthropoda; class Insecta; order Coleoptera; family Nitidulidae; genus Aethina; species Aethina tumida. The sequence continues at coordinate 11,905,053 of NC_065439.1, forward strand.
CCTGATTCTCCGGAAGTTTCCGTAATAAGTGTGTCAAAATCGCCATCACATCCAATACAATTCTTATATGTTTCTTAACTGCAAAATAATACATGTATTTTGTTTTTTATCATCTAATATATAATATATATATATAATTTACTAACCATCCAACAACATAAGTTTCAACAAAATGTAAACGTTCAAAACGACAACGGAGTCACAAAAATGCAACAAAAACTCCTCATCGGAATAAACCAAATGCGAAATCAACAAATAAATATATTCCAAAGCTTGATAGTCTTCGTTGGTCAATTCCGATAAGCTTTTATAACTTTCCAGAGCTTGAGGAAGCGGTGAATTCGATGGCGTAGGTGAATTTGTACACGGAGTGTCTTCTCTATGATTTCTCAGTAGTAATTTCGAGGCGTAAATCAAATTCGGTATTAACTTTATCTCCAAATAAACCTTGTAAAACAAAACAACATTATTTTTAAGCGTCTTATTCGGTATACTTACTTACTTATAATTAATTTCTATGCACATGCCGACAATTAAACAACGCTTTACCTTGTGAATTTGAGCGAAAACGTCCTCAGAAGTATCTCGTATGACGAACGGAATTGACAATAATTTGGCGATGTACGTCAGGACCTTTGGACTAGAATTCGTGTTCCTCAACGGCGATATTAAAATCCCTGCCAGATTCGCTTGCGTTAGTGACGTCATTTCGCCACTTAGAACCTCTTGGATGGATTTTTGGAGGAACACTATCCATTCTTCGGTTTCCATCGGATGATTGTCTTCTATGAAAATAGATCCTGAGAACAAAAACACTTAGGCGACACCGAAATATAAGATGAGGACAAAATACCACAAATTTTCGATGAATTCGTCGAGGTCTGCGACACATTGACGTTTTCGTTAGTTGGAGGGGAAGCTTCTTTTAATACAGTTGGAGGCGGTTCAACATTTTCGTTGTTGTTCTGCTTATCATCCACTTTAGTGTCCGGATTTTCGACGGTCTCTGTCACTTTTGACGTTTCGCACTTTCCTTTTTTACTGATTATGTCAATTTTCTGTTTTTCCTTAAGTTCGTGAGATTTAGGCGAAGGCGGCCGGGTAAACGGACTGTTCGCCATAGTTTTCGAAAAGTAAACGTGTCCTTTAACGAACGGGTGATTCAAGATTTGCTCCCAGCCCATCCGTTTGGCCGGATTCTTTTGCAACAGCCCCTGTAAAGTAGAAACGAATCTTCAGACATGTGTATTCCGAAAGAGATGCGCGAGGAGACGCCGAAACCAATATTCCAACCTCAATTTATAACGGTGTCTTCGGATAGTGAGGACGACCTGATTCAGGTTGAAATGGAGATGCTGAGGCGCAGCCCCCGTGAGCCACGGGCTCCGCGTCAGGGTACCCCTCGTGTGAACAATCCACCAGGAAATAATCCCACACCGCAAAATAACCAACAGAATAATGCACAGAATTAACGGTAAGTATTCAATTTTCAGATATAATAATAATTTAAAAAAAAAGATTTAAAGGAAATTTCATTTTTCTTTAACTATTTTTAGTTTCTTTTCCTTTAAGATTTTCAGGCTCATTTAATAAAAAATATTCAATTTTTAAAAAATTTGGAATTCCAGGGTTTGAAGATTTATTGTAATCATTACCTTGGAAATCCAAAAAATTAACAAAAACCTTATTACACTACAGAATAAAAAAATGAATGATGGAAAAATTTTGGGAATAATTTTACTTTTAATTATGATGTGTTCCAAACTCCTTCGAGCTTAAAAAGTCATATACTTTGTTAATTAATCCAATTCAAATAATTTAAAATATTTTTTGTTAAACGTTATTGTTTGTTTAATTGTTGTCATAACAACGAATAGAAAACAAAAATCGCAAAACCCTTGGAAAACAAAAGAACTCACTATATCCATATTGGTTACACAAACAAACAGTTCAGTTCAGTTTAGTTTAGTAGTCTAACAGCAGCAGTTGACTATTTCAAGACTACACGCAAACATGTGTAAGCCAACCAACTTTGAAGATTTACATAATGAACATGAACCAATCCAAGAAGTGGATGATGACGACTTGTTTCTAGAATCACTTGAACATATTGTGATGCTGGATGATACATTGGATAAGTTCTTCGCCGGAATCGCTTTTATCCGGGCCAGCATGACAAGATTGTTGAGGCAGGATAAGCTTGAGGCCGAAACGGCGAACAGACTCAAGAAAAACTTGGAGACTATGACTGAAGCAGTCAATGAGTTGAGAATTATTTTCGAGAACGAAGCTAGCAGCCTTTATTCAGGTATCACTTCAATCTTATTATTACCTTTAAAAAAGATGTGCAAACGTCTGAAATTCTGGTCGGCCACTGGACCTGCTCATGCTTTATCAATCTGATCAACTGCAGTATGTTGATGGTTCGGAAGGGCGGCGCCCCGACCAGTAGTTCGTAGATTATACAACCCAGAGACCACAAGTCTGCTTTGAAGTCGTAGGGTTGTTCTTCAATGAGTTCAGGTGCCATGTAAAGCGGTGTGCCTTTGATGGAGGTGAGGACGTGCGTGCCAAGGCTCATGTTACGTGCAAAACCGAAATCGCATAGCTTTACGCAGTTTTTGGCGTCGAGCAGTATGTTTTGTGGTTTTAAGTCTCTGAAATTTTTTTTATTAACTAGGTGTAAATTCAATATGACTGGGGAGCAAGTAATAAGATTTAAATAATTGCAAAAAATGTACCTGTGTAAAACTCGATTGGAATGCAAATAATACAATGCTGACAGTAAATCCCATGTAATTTCCTGTACTTTACTCTCTGGTAAATATCCTACTTTTGACAATACCTTGTTTAGTTCTTTGTGTGCGAACTCCGTTATTACTACAATCTAAAACGAAACTTGGTTAATTTAATTTATACATTCAATATTTTGAATAATATACTTCATTGTCTGTCTCAAAGGAGTCGAGCATGTGTATAACATTTGGGTGGTCCAATTTTCTCTGTATCTCGCATTCGCGTCTAAATCCCTTGAGTTCTTTTGGCGATCTGCCCCTCTAAAATACGTTCTGTTTAGCAACAAATTGATTTCCAGACACCATACTTACTTTACTTATGACTTTGAGAGCCACAAATATGTTATCTGATATTCTTTTGGCTTTGTACACTCTACCAAACGATCCTTCTCCCAAGGATCCGATTATGTCGTATTTATCCATTGTTATTCAATATACTGTAAATTTGTGTACAGTATTTGTATGTCAACAAACTTTTTTAGGTTATGTCAGACTTTTGTTGTCAAATTAGTAAATTACCTATACAAGTTTTTAACAAATATTGTAATAAATTTATAACAATAATAATTGACAATTTTAATCATTTTCAATATTTTAATGCATAATGTATTGTTTCAGATTAGATGTTCCCTTATAACAAGTTAATTTCAGTCGCTGTCGTCACTTATTTGGATTATTATACTGTATTAATATTGTATTCATGTGTTCCATTTAATTGAATAAATAAACTTTAATAAATTCAAATTTTATTGTTTTATTTTTGAATAAAAAAATTATAAATTTAAATTGGAAGAAGAAGAGTGTTTACATTTTTTAAGTTGGCGTCCATGCAAGTTTAAAATAACGTACTCATTTTTTGTTTTGATCTCTAATGTGCAAAATGTGCGACAAAATTGACCCTAAAATTGTTCTAATGCATTTAAACGAGCTGGGTTTCACTAACATAAACGCCCTGCAATTGAAGGAATTCATTAAAGGTAAGTTTCTTATGTTTTCCGTGCGAGTCTGAAAGCAACGTTTTTTTAGACTTAAAAAAACTATTAAAGTATGAAAAACGCCGGATGCTAGAAGAAAATAGTTCGGACGAGGAAAATGTGGAGCCCGGGCGCGTGGAAACTTATAAAAGTCACACTCATTCGTCGCGCGCTAGACAAAAAGAATCCCAAATAACTGTTCAGATTTCTAAGTCAAACATACCAAAACAAATTTGTCATCCCCACTGTAAGCACGTTACGGAAACCCAAGATGTCAATTGGGTAGATTCTAAACAGCCAGATAAAAAAGAGCCTGTGAAAACCAATTTGAATCAAGTACAAAGTGCAGAGGAGTCTATTAAAAGCGTTCCACCAAATAGTTTGGATAATGTTCCAGCTGACAAACCTGCGTCTACGAACTGTAAGTTTTCTCAAGGTGGTTTGTTGATGTTCTGATTTTAATATTATTTTAGTTATAAAAGCGGAAAAACACTCGTTGCGATCGAATAAATCGGATCCGGTGAGTTTGTATCATCAATACAAAGATATTTGGAGTAGGACTGTGATTCCCGGTACTACTTCTAGGTCTGATTTAAGATGGGCCATAAGGGAAAGAATGCTGAGTGGGCCAAAGGTACAAATATTTTATTGTTTGTTACTGTTTGTTATTGTTGGTATTTTTAGGTGGATATTCCTAAGAAAACGACGAAAAAAAAACCTGAATGGAGATAATACAACAAATGAAATAAATTGAGAGTTTTTATGAGTAATTATGTGTGACAAATTTTTATTGACAAGACTGTTGACAGAGTTAATATAATAAAGATTTAATTTTCATTATTATCTAGTTTTAATTATTGCTTATCACAGATGATAAGATCAAGAATGATCAAAGACGTTATTCTAGGATCTAGATGCCTTAATAAAATGGAAATATTTAAAAGATTTAATTATTGTCGTGATATAATATTTTTAATACTTTTTTAATTTTAATAAAGTGAAAATAAAAGTAAATACAAAGAAGAAATCGGCAATATTTAGAATAATGTTCGTGAATTGCATGATAGATGTCGCTTTATAAATGCCATGGATGATTCTCATAGAAAACCTGATGATTCTTCAGTGGACAACTTGATTTTAAGTTATTAAATAATTTAAAAATCGAATTAGTTAAAACTTGTTTTGAAAATTTTCTATTAATTTTTAATATAACAAAAATTAATCTGTATGCAAAAACTACAAAAGTTGAAATGTAGTTTCCAATATTTTAAAGAGTTTTGTTTAAATCAAACTTTTATTATTAGGTAAGGGATTGCTCAGTGAATTGGATAAGCTTTCTATTTAACAATTTAAACCTCTTGTCTTTGATATGATTTCATTTGTTTAAGGTCGAAAAATATTAAAAATTAATGTGGAGAAATTATAATTAATATCAAATTTATTAGACATAAAAATATAAAAAAATGAATTAATAATAATAAAAAAATTAAAAATGAAAATACTAATTTATTATGATCTATTAATATAAGTATTCATTTAACGAAAGTAATATTTATTAAATAAAACCTGTTAAAGGTATGTATAATGAAAATATAGACTTAGAAACTTAATCGATCGAAGAAATGTGACATCTGATTCTAACAATATTGATCTGATACATTGACAACAATACTAAATATCTATGATGAATTGTAAGTTTTATGTGTAAAAACGCATTAATAAATTTTATGAATAAAAAAACTTGTCTCCTTATATAAAATAATGAAAACAACAAAATAAAGCTCAAACTTCTCCCCCCAAATAAAAAAGGGGAAACGAGTCATCATTTATTCCAAATACGTGTCGCCAAAGTTTGCGACTGCACAAAAGAAAAATCACAATTTGAAATGATATCCCGAACATTAGTCATCGTCCCTCAAAAAGTTATTCGGTAAAATATCCGAAGACATTCGGTGCATTTACTCAGACCATCATACTTTGTCCGGAGTCATTTTTCTTTGGCGAAATGAAATAAGTTTTTAAGGAGTATGAACCGAGAACCCCGTGACAAATAATACTTCGACCGACATGTATCATCATGCTCCCCAGCACAAATATGAAAAACTTCTGATAGAACTTTTTAAAAATATTCAACGACAACTTCACCCCGGAATCTCATTACTCGTATGCAAGCAAGGAAATGTGCAAAGTTTTCAAATCTCATTACTAACGTAATATGAACGCATCCGTTCGGAATTTTAATGTGCTTTGATGTTCTGGATGCGAATTATCTAGTTTCATAATATGATTTCTGAGAAAAGTAAATCACACTAAACGGTTTTTGAGTGTTTATCAAGAATGAGTTCTGCAAATTCATTTTGTCTTCTCCTCGTTGCATTAAAAACTCGCTCGCCTATCGACAAGAGCTTTCATGGAAAAATTCAAGCGTGGAACTTTGAAATGTAATAGATATGTTGAACTTCATATTACCTCAAGGAGTACATTCTATTCATACCTTATCTTTGAATACATATATATTCGATGTATCTTGTATATTTCCAATGTTACTTTCGTGTGATTTATGTCAAGATAGTTAAAACTCAATAATCGTGGTGTAACAACAAAAAATTTAAAGTTGGCAGTTATACAAACTGCCGATAGAAGTGAAAACTTAGAACTTTTAGAATTAAAATTTGAAATTTCATAATGTTTGAATTAAATTTATTAACATCAATCTGGTTTTCACATCTATTGACACTCCGAGTAACAATTTTTTGCATATTTATATGGTTTTTTATTATTTAAATATATTACGAGCTGTACAAGATCGTGACAAAATATAAATACAATTCAATTCAAAAAACAATTAATATACAATCATATTATTTATGCATAGTATTTGTATTTACTGAAAATTCGATATACTTAATTTTTAACATTATTTTAATTGTTTGTATCATTGTCATCATTAATTTTAACCACCCTCTAGTTCCGGGATTTTATTCTTAAGGTCTAGTTTCGGGTACTTCTTGAAACGCCGGCAGACACATAGTTTGTTGGTCTAGTAACCGAGGTTACCAACCAAATCAACAACTCTTTTCTTTTGTCTGAATTTATTTACAAAAGAAGGGCGAGCATGTCGGTGACGCGAACCCATAAGATTTTTCCCTACCAAAAAGTGCCCAATGCGGCTAAAGAAGTTTTCACTTCAAAGAATTTAATTACCTTTAATTACCAACGCATTCACCAAAATTCCAAATCTATACTCGGTGATTTAGAAAATAAAATACATATATAATGGCCAAATTTATGATATAAATGTTTACAAAAATATTGATAAAATAATAATTAATTATTAAAGGCATTCTTTTAATTTCCATTAAACTAGTAACCATTCATTAATTTTGGTTATGAATATATCAAACTTTTGGTGAATGCGCAAGTTGAAATGTAAAGAAAAATGAAACTGACCGATTTAATACAGATTCAGCGAGTTTATTGTGCTTTATCGAAGAGTAACTGGTCACGTTTTCAAGCCACAAAAGACGATAAAAAAGGGGGAAACCGATGTATTCTGTCGGAGTAGCGGACGCAAACTTTGTAATAATAAGCAGAGAAAATAGAACGGCAAGTCTTGATATTGAGTTACCGGTATGAATATGCACTCAATATAAATTCCCTTTGTCAACCTTATAATGCACTCGAGATGAAAATACACCGTTATCGTTGTTTATAATGAAAAACGGTCTCATCACATGAAGTGTACGGGCAAATATTGTCTGGATAATAAACCTATTGTTCTTAACCCATATCCATCGTTCAGACATAATCCAATTACGCGTGCACGTCATTAGTATGTGCGGTATTTTAATATTTAATGCAAAGCGGTTAATTTGAAATGCGATTAAAATTTAGTCTCCCGTTAAAATTCGACGAACGCTGATTTATTGTTAATTAAATTAATTCAGTGGATCTGATTGAAATACATTTCATGTCAGTTTACAAAACGCATTATTCGCATTTGATGTGGCATTATTGGAAAATCACCGCGCAGAAAAACACTTCCCCAATTGACCCAAATCTATGTGAATGGCTGATATTCGATTCGAATCAATTCGTTGCGCGATACAAGCAATCGTGGTTTTTCAATTTCCCGCAAGGATACAACCAGTTTTTGTGTCATTTACATACACACATATCCAGTCAGTAATTTGGCGCATTCAACGTGAATTTGATTTATGCGGAATCGACGCGACTTTGGGGTTGTTCTGCCGTGAAACGGGAATTGATAAATGATGATTTGCGTGGCGCGGCCGCGATTTCGTCGGATGGCACTTTCAGTCTTCCGCTATTACCGAGATTAGGTCTTATTATGGATTATGGTGATTTCTATGGGGGCTAGCTTAACCAAATTTATTGCTGCCATTTTCTACTCAAGTTAAAACGAAAAAATATCATTTTTAATTTTTTTGTAATTTGAGCAATGTGTTTTCTAAAAAGTTTTATCTATGTATATTTAATAGAGTATAAATGAATTTCGACTAATTGTTGAAATACTAAACATTAAAAAACGTTAAGAAGTCGTTAGTTTATAATGAAATAAAAAATTAATTAACTGAGTAAAAAATTTATTAATTTCTAAGTTTTTAAATTTTATATTCACTTTTAATTTAACTTTATACTCTATAATTTATAAGATTAAACTTCAACTATTTTGAAAAAATATTATTTTTATACAATTTAATGAAAATTATTAAAATTTAAATTAAACTACAATGAAAATAGTATTTTACACTACAAGGGAAGAAAGTTTGAGATTCCTGCCCTGCGTGCCAGATGGCGCGCAGGGCAGCGCTCTCAAACTTTCTTCCCGTGTAGTGTATACTATTTTTCTTACTACCTCGGTCGAAAGTACGTATTTTGCTCCCCGGTTCCACGACAGAAAAGTACTATTTTCTGTCGTGGAACCGGGGAGCAAAATACGTATTTTCGACCGAGGTAGTAAGAAAAATATCATTTTTAAATTTCTTGTAATTTTATATTTAACTGAAAATTTTAAAAAAGTAACTCAATTTGAGCAATGTTTTTTCTACAAAGTTTTATCTACGTATATTTAAAATTAATTGAATAAAAAAATTAATTAATTGCTAAGTTTTTAAATTTTAAATTCACTTTTAGTTTAAGTTTATACTTCTCTCTTAATTATTTTTATATTTAATTTAGGTTACTTTTAAAGTTTACAGTTCAACTATTATGAAAAAATATTATTTTTAATTTTTATACAATGTTATATTTAATGAAAATTATTAAAAATAAATTAAGTTGAAAAAATATTTTCTAAAAATTTTTATCTATTGTTAATTAAATGATTATATATAGAGTGAGTCACAAGTAGTAGATAATTAATTTTAGTGGTTATTTAGAATCATTTGAACCCCATATTGCCTTTTCTAAAATTATTAGTTTTGGAGGTATTTGATTACATGGAACTTTCGTTAATAACCACAGCCAGGATTGTTTTTTAAAATACACATTGACAAAAGCCTTACAGAACTTTAGTATTTCGATGATATGTCAAGTTCATATTGATTTTTTATTTAATTTTACTGTACACTGTGCGTGCAAATTGTTTAAAAAATTTCTTCGATTTATTACATTTTGATTGAAGTACAAGCCAAAACTAAAATTTGTATGTTTCTTACAAATGTAACATTTCCTTAAAAATCTCTTTTTTTATACATCAATTGAAAGATAATATTTCGAAGAAGTTTTCTAAACAATTTGCACGCAAAGTATGAAATAAAATTAAAACAAAAATCATGATGAACTTAAATCTGTGAAATTTTTAAATAAAATTTTATTTTAAAGTGTACTTAAGTTCTGTAAGGCTCTTTTGGATAAATAATTACTGCATGGCATATGTCAATAATTGATAATAATATTTTTAATTATTTTCGAAATATTTTGAAAACCATAACCCTGTACATGATTATTAACCAAAACCACAAAAATCAAATATCTCCAAAACTAATAATTTTTGGATAAGGCAATATGTGGTTCAAAAGATTATAAATAACCTGCGGAGTCCTCTAAAATTAATGCATCTTCTTCTGACTCACCCTGTATATAGTTTATAATGAAGGAAAAAAGGTCTACAAGTCACTACTAATGATTAATTACCACATTTTTAAATTTTAAATTAACTTTTAATTTATCTTTTAACTTTATCTTTCAATTAATTTTATTTTCAATTTATTTAACTTTGCAAGTTTATGTTCGTACTATTATATTAAAAAAATATATATATGAAAAAATGTCTATAAGTCACCACTTATGATTAACTATTACATTTTTAAATTTCATATTAACTTTTAATTTATTCTTTAACATAATTTTCAATTAATTTTATTATCAAAGTAATATTTATTTGAAAGTTATTAAAAAAATAACACAGTTATATATTATTTTACATTAAAATTTAAAATAATGTTTTTAAATGTAGTTTGAACTTTAAAATTTATATATTGAAAGTAACATTAATCCAATTAATCATCAGTGGCAACTTGTAGACTTTCTTGTTATTAGACGTTTAATTAATTAATTAATTAATTATTGGACATTTAATTAACAAATTACTAAATTTTTGTAATGTTTGGATTATGTCATTAATTAGTTAAGATATGTTTATAATCTTTTAATTAACAATAGATAAAAGTTTTTAGAAAATACATTTCTCAAATTTAATATCGTATATTATCAATGTAATAATTCATTTTTTTGACAATATGTTCTATATTACTGATTGTATGTTCCTCTTGCAGGTATCGGAAAAATTAAAATAAAAAAAATTATTACTGTTATTATTATTACAACATATGAATTTAGGTTGAATTGATCCCATTAGTAGAATTAGACACTATTAGGAAATTTAAATGATTTGTTACCGCGCATTCGCCAATAATTAAACGAAATTGAAAATGTATCTATACACCCGTATCTATTATAGCCAATTTAAGCACAGCCGAGAAATTCGTTTTACCTGATATTTGGACGAAAACGCGCTTGAAATATGTAATGGCAAAACACGTCGTGTGATAAATGCCGTTTTAAAAATTCTATTACCTATTTGCACCAAGTTTTCAGACGAAAATGCAAAACCGGAGGAAATAAACCAAAATGATTTAGTGAACCTTATATTATATAACGACGTTAAATTTATTCATGTTTCTGCTTGAAACAAGCAGTTTCAGTAAATATTGTATTTTGTAAATAATTTTTAAATGTATTATTCATATGCATAATATTGTCCCACCTTCTAGTTCTTTATGTATGAAAAGAATATAATAAATCATCTATTTTCAGCTCTTTAGAAATCAATTGAACTCTGATGTTCACGTTTTCCAGTTGTGCCTTAATAACATTATTTAAGAGCCTTAATCACCGTAAATAGAATTTAAGTTGCCATTAAGTGCATTTACGGTTTATCTCCGCAATTGGTTTTATCTTATTCTTTTCTTTTGAATTGCAAAAGCGGTTATTCAAGACATTGAGAGAGATCGTGGTGAAACTCCCTTTTTAAATTATCTCGGCTATCTGTAAGTGTTTCCAGCTGAAAATTCAAGCACAGAAGGGAAAAATAAAAGATATATTAGACTTTATATTACCTGATGGAGCTTAATGTATTCATACCTCATCCTCGGCTACAACGTCCATGTTGCAGCAACACACGAAATCCCACCGACCTAAAACGCATTCGCTTATGACCCACACAGTTCCAATATTATTTTATTTCGTACTGAATTTTCCAAATGCATTATTCATAAGGATGATATTGTCTTTACATTTTCTATCAGTTTCCTTTCATTTATATCTTCTCGTATGACAGTAAAAGAAACTGCACAATCGCATTCACAACAGCACAGAAATTGAACACAATTCATCGCAGAAAAACACCATTATTTCCCTAAACAAACATCCACATTTTATCACACGTTTGATTCAGGGGTTAAACCATTCAAAATAAATCGCTCGATTTCGTTTACATTTGCCTCCTTTATTCGGTCCGCTTTATCCAATAATAAACTCGACGTTTTCTCTTTTTTTTATTTTCGAGACGCAAAAATTGAGTCGATGAATTTTGTTTGAGCAGGAAATGCAAGCCCGTAATACGAACCGAACAAAATTTTTGAAATAACACCGTTATTGTGTTAGAAGTTTGGATGATATTAAATTATTTATAATGAAATCAGAAAACGGCGAATTATTTTTTGGGGTGAATATTAAAACGACCTGCACTTGATGAAAATATTAATATTTATTTTCTGTCTCAAGTTGGTTTAATATTATGATCGAACTAAGATATCCCGTTTCTTAAAAGTAAATTAGAAAAAAAAATTAAAATTAAAAGACATATTGATAATTAGAACTTAAAAGTTAAGAACTACTTAAATTTAAATAAACTTAAATTTTGAAAGCAACTTAAATTAAAATTAATCTTAAGTTAAAAGATACAACAATAGTTAATTTAAAAATCAAAAATGTAGTTAATAAACATCTGTGGTGATTTATGAGCATGAACATTTAATTATTTACTCAATTAATCGATTTTTTCCTTCATTATAAACTAAAGAATTACTAGCATATTTTGAAGATTGGTATGAGTCATTAATAAGTCAAAATTTCATTTTTTTTAAATTAACAATAGACTAAAGTTTTTAGAAAATACATTTCTCAAATAATTTTCAGTTATATATTATTTTACATTAAAATTTGAAATAATGTTTTTAAATGTAGATATTGAAAGTAACATAAATCCAACGTTAAGTTAAAAGATAAATTAAGGATTAATTTCAAAAATAATAATAAGTAATTAATCATCAGTGGCAACTTGTAGACTTTTTTGTTATTAATTAATTATTCGACATTTAATTAACAAATTTCTAAATTTTTTGTAATGTTTGGTATATGTCATTAATTAGTTAAGATATGTTTATAATCTTTTAATTAACGATATATGAAAGTTTTTAGAAAATACATTTCTCAAATTTAATATAGTATACGTATACGATATTAAATTACAATTATTTAAATTGAAGCACATTGATTAACCGTATAGTTTTAGGTTTCCTATTAAGTCAGTAATTAAAACCAGTTGTTTTAAAAGATTTCAAGAGCGTTATTCCGAATGTCGTCTGGCATGTGATAAAAGAAGGCTTGTCAGGAATAAAAGTAACCGTTTTAGAGTCAACCTGTTCTTTGATTTCATACAATTATTACATTTTACTGACCTCGGCTGATATAAACCAAAAGTTAAAAAATGTATATTTGTTATATACAGGGTATGCCTAAATTAAGTGCACAAAAATTAATAACATATTCTTGACCTCAAAATAGGCTAATTTGGTCTAATTTACCTATTTGCCAATATGTTTTCTGAAAAAGATACAGGGCTTCAAAGGTTGGTTACTGAATGTAGTTATCATGATATGTCTCGGAAACTAACAATGGAAGATTAACTATATTTTGTACAAATACAAATATAAAATTTTTAAATTTGACAAATAGGTTTGAAATTATTTTAAAACTTTTGCTGCATTAGGTACTTATCATTAGTAACTTTTTAAAATATTAAAAAATATAAAATTTAATTAAAATTATACTCAATGTAAGGTATTAAAATAATACTAACTACAAAATGTTACATTAATTTTTCTAAATTTAACTGGATATAAATATAGTAATAAGTAAATTTGTATAATTTTTATGTGGAATTTGGTTATTAATGTGATCCTATATATTTTGTTTAGGGTTGGTATCTAAAGATTGCGTCAGCCAATTTTCTGATATAGAAATTACAATAACTACTATTACTTACCTTTTAGGTAGGAATTTATGATTAACATTTAATTTGTGTATCAAAATAAACTTTATAATCAACTATTTTTACCAACATTCTTTAAGCTAATTCATTTTAAGAGAAAAAAATTTTTGGAAATGAAGGAAACATTATTCAAAGTTTTGATCTCCTTTTGGGAATGAAGGAGTTTATTATGAAAAAACATAAATAATAGTCGTATGAAGAAATATTTATTATGGATAAGGTACAACTTTCCATTTTGGAGCTTTGTATGTGGATTTGTGTTTTCATGAAGAAGCAGAACATCTAGTCTATCGACAAGACAAAAAATATAGTAGTTGTCATTAGTAACTTTTTAAAATGTTAAATTTTATGACCATAACTATTATACTTAATGTAAGGTAATAAAATAATACTAATTTACTAATGTTATTTTTGTCCTTTTTCCAAAAAATATAAGATTTTCTTATTCTACAAAATGTTACACTAATTTTTCTGAATTCAACTGTATATAAATATAGTAATTAATTTTTAAATTTTTATTGATTAAATGAATAACGTTTAGTTTAATATTAATGCTTTGTATAATATTCTTTTTGCTTTATAATTTCTGCACATCTCACACAAATTCGTTTAAATTTGTATAATTTTTATGTGGAATTTGGTTAATATGATCCCACATATTTTCTGTAGGGTTGTTTTTTTTAATCAATCCGTCACAATTTTGAATTTTAATTGGGATTGTTATTATATTGAAATCCTTAATGGCATTATTTCTTCAATAAGAGGATTATTATTTAATATGCTTCTGTACATAAATAATATGACTGTACATAATAATATGCCTCTGTACATAAATCAGTCCATGTATATACTAAGGGAGGGGTGGCTACGTCAGAAGTACAGAAGCATCATCATAGAAGCAAGCACCCTGTTTCATAATGGGTGTAACAAATGTTTTGAGTAGTATTGTCCCTGTAGTATATCTAACATAAACAAACTGTCATTTTTATATAAATTAAATAAAAGACTCATTACTGTAAACTATCTGTAGGATGATTCACTTGACGTGATATTGGGACATTTTTAATATAAAGTAGGCTTTTCTTTGCAGGTCTCTAAATAAACAAACACCCATCCATTAACCTTCTTCTCACAGTCCTTCAACTAAATTTCAGCCAGTTCCATTTCCTTCAGATTGATTCTAATTTTAGTTCACGATAAGAATGGATTGTTTTTTAACATTCGAATTATTTCTGTTTCTCTAATTTTTGTATTAAAATAAAAATCGATTGATTTAATTAGCCGTAAATTCTTATCAATCTTTCTTGTTTCTCTCGGTATTGGTGAATTATTATAATTTTTTATACAACATGATTGATTTGATTAATTATTAATTGATTGATTATTAAATAAATATAATAAGCGAAAGGCCTCTGTTAAACAGTCGACTGAATGGACACGAATACTTCGTATAGTATAAAGGAAAACGTTGATATAATTTTGTCCAACGAAAATTAAAAAATGTAAGTTAATATATTTTTTTAAATAAGAATTGTTGGTTTAAGGTTATAAAATATCAGAATCTTAAAATTATTGCCTATTATATAAAATATAATATAAACACATAAAATAAAAGATAATTTATAAAACACACATATTTATATTGTATCTAGTAAATTAATCCTTAATTATACAATAATGATAAACAAATTCAAAACCAAAAAAAAAAAATAGTTTCATAATAAATCAACGTATCCCATTTACTTAAGTAAATGTACATATTTAGGTACTTCCCAAGTACTCAAACATACGAATGTGTGACATCGATTAGGTCAGAAAATTTCGATTATTTCTCATGAGAAGACAACTTATAAAACCATAAATTGTAACATATAAGTTAAAAATCGCCAAAATAAACTCAATAAACGAATAAATACAATGGTATAAATGAAACAGATTTATACTGAGTTATACAAACACTTAATACAAAGGAAGTCAGAAGTATATATTCATAATTGAAAAAATCAATTTATTAAATAATTAAATACTTTAAAATATAATTTTGCAATACAAAGTACGGCGTTTCCACCAAAACTCCTTGACGTTCACAGATTTTTAAATTTTCCACAATGTTAGGAAATTATTTAAATGCATTGGTCCGGAGAATTGACAACATTCTCGGGACTGCTAATAACAATTAAAGACCTCGATTTTATACAACAAGCTTGAAAAGTATATTTCAACATTGGGAGTCAGTAAATAAATTAGCCGAAGTATGCACCCCTGAGGCACCTTTTAGATATTAGAGACATACATGAACAACAACCATCAATCAACTGTAAATCGCTGCAGTTTGTTTAGCACAAACCAGTAATGAGCTTTAGATGTTGTCATCCAGAAAATACATAGCAAATATCTTGGAAAATATTTTCATACATATTATTTAAAAAAAATTTTAAATATTGATCTTATTAGGGCACAGGTTGTTAGAGGTTCACAGAATTCATAGTCACTGTACTTTTATTTTTTATTTTGCTTACTGGAATTCCATAAATACCATTGCTCAATTTATTTTTTAAAGGTGCAATCATATTAAAAACATCTATGACGTTTGTCGATTAAAAATATATTAAATTCTTTTGTTATAATGGAATGTCAAGAATTTGACCGATTTTCTGTACGGTCTACCACGTTCAACACTTCAGCTTCCACTAAATTATAATTTAATTCTTTTCTACAATCAAGTCATTTATTTCTAATGTGTTTAGATCATTTTTATTTTTAGTTGTTATTAACTAATAAATATAATATAATAATAATTAATACTTAAACATCGATATAAAGTCACAACTCATAAAACACGTTTCAGCTTGGACACGTCTATTCAATTTATTCGTCATAAAACAGGTTGTAAACTCAAGATGAAAATGGCTAAATATTGATAAACCAAAGCTATATTAAACAGACATTATTTATTAGCTTCTGTTATTTAATATCTAAAATGCAACGTGGAATAAAACACTCCAACTCCCCCAGTTTAGTATCCATTTCGCCATCTTTCAACTATGTTCAATTAAATCGATCCGATTAGAATCTTCTTTTGGGAAATTATCGTCGAAAAGATTTACGATGTTTAATATTTACGATGTAGAGCTTTTTCGTACGCCGTAAATGTACATTTCGGGGTTCCAACCCCGCCGTAAATATCGGCAGTTTTATGCGACATGTTTTATGTTGTGATGTTTACGGTGGTTTTATGAATAGCATTTTTTTCTTACGAGTAATAGGTGTTCGGACACGCGTTTTGGTCGATGAATTGTGTCTCCTTGCTTATGGTGGATTTCACTTACACACTTCCAAAAACTACCGCACCACACCAATAATAATTGATTATTATTAATATTTTCTGAAAACGGGAAAAATAAACGTATACCCTCTTTATATATTTATTTAAAATTAGGTTTTTATTTATAACTGTTATAAAAAATCTTAAAAAATATCTCCTCTAAGTTATATGGACGGTTAAGATGGTTCTTTAAACGTCTCCCAAGATTGGATTAAGGTCTAGACTGCCAGCTCGCCAGGCCATAGCAGAAGATAATTTCGGACAACATGGGCTGTATGTGGTCATGTCTTATTCATCATTAGTAAAAAATTTGGACCTCTAAAAGGGGATATGGCACTATATATTTCTTCTAGAATGCTCAACATTAAGGTTTCCGTTTCCTATTACCATCAAGTCGGTACGTACTGTTAAAGAAATGCGTCCTCATACCATAATTGAACCCCCACCCAGTAAGGTGATATTTATGAAGTTACATTGAGCATATGGGATGGGGATGATAAATGAGTTTTAATGAAACGTTACGCTGCAGCTATAATTTAATTTGTTGTATTAATTTACCAGAATTTGTATATTTCAAATATCAAAAAAACTAAACATTTTGTAAAAACGTTTACATACATTATAAAAGTCATACATGAGGGTGTTTCAAAGTTAATACAAACACTGTATTATTTACTTAAATAGAAAACTTTAATTACAAAATTATAGGTGCGTTAAGTATACATAAACGGGCTTAATGGAAAACTGTGGAAAATTAAGACTTAATGTCTTAAAATAAAATCGATTTCTGTATCTGAAGGAAGATTAAATTAGAAAACAACAATATTTCTACTGTGTGAGCACACGACCGGATTAAGTTTGTCTTATCAAACCGACGAAAGTTCAAACGTAAAGTGCAGCGGAGAAGAAGAAAAAAAAAATTAATTAACTCGATTTCGCAAAGAAATAAAACCGAGTAATGCGGCGCAACTTCCTGAAATTGCTCCGTCCGTGTATCTAATTATCCGGTTTTTTAATCAACAAACCGGGGTAGCTTCATTACGGGAACCGGGAATAATCACAGCATAATTTTATCGAATTAATGACCTCGTTTAGTTGGAAATGTGCCTGCATCAAACGTTCCGCTTATTGAAATTAATGTTTGTCGTTTTCGAATTGCGGTTTAGTAATTAATAAACGTTCGGCGAAATGATTGATTCCGGCGAAAATCAATCGCCACCAACGCTGAAAACAAATTTATTCTAGTTGCGGATTTTTTATGCGCTCGCACAATAAAAAAAGGAGAAGTTGAAGTAGATAAACCGGGGATGGAACGAGACAACGTAAACGAAATTGAAAATTACTGCCTACGTTGGAAACAAAATTCAATTTCTCCTTTTTATTAAATTAAGCCATAAGCTCAAAGACAAACGTTAATCAAAATTAAATCGTGTACACCATAAAACATTACTCGGCCTTTGACGCAAATTAAATGGAAATACTATCTCATCATAATGAATTTTATGACCTTTCGTTTTTATGAGGTACTTAAAAAATGGATTAACGACGAAAGTTTAAAAATGAAGAAAATTACTAACATGTTAATTATGTTTTGAATAAATTATAAATGCAATGGGATAGAGTTTAAAATTAACAAAATGTTTCGGGATATTTTTTATATTAAACTCCCAAAGTGATTCTGTCTGAGAGAAGATTCAAATGACATGTAACTAATTTTTTAAAAGTTAAACTTCTTCTAATAAGAGGTAAATAAATATATTTTTATTCTAATTCTGTAATAATATTTACTAACTCTAAAACATAAATATAATATACAAAAAATAAGTGCAACAAAATATAAATAATTAACGTACCAAATAGGATAATTTTTATGTATTTAATTTATTTAAAGGTGTATGTAAAATATAATTCCAAAGAATATGAAAACTGACTACTCTAAATGTAATAAGAGGTTAAAAAATAAATTTTATTTAATCTTATATTTATTTTTTAAACATAATAAAATACGTTAATATTTACTGATAACATAAATATAATACAGTTAAATAATTGTAATATAAAAATAAATAAATATAAATAATTAGCAAGCACTAAGTGTAATAAAAGGTCCAAAAATAAGTTTATAATTAAAAATTTTATTTAATTGCGTATGTAAGAAATATTACTAAAAAGAAAATCGTATACATAACCTTTAACGAGAATAAAATAAAATAATATTTTATAATTCTAATGTGCTAAATTTAAAACAGTTTTATAAATGTAATATAAATTTTAAACAGTTGGAAAGCAAAACAGGATAATTTTTATACAATTTAAATGTGTATGTAAAATATAATTGCCAAGAAAATGGTTAAAGCATGTTTCTAGGAAATCTGCCTTAATTTTAATTTTAATAAGAGGTGCAAAAATAACTTTTATTTAATCTTATATTTACCTGTTGACAAGCATAAAGTAATAAGTATAATAAGAGATACAAAACAAGTTTTATTTAATGTTACATTTAACGTTTGGGAAGCATAAATAACTTAATACTTACTAACTCTGTCTAAACATAAATGAAATAAAGTTAAATATGTGTAACAAGATTTAAACAGGTGGTATGCAAAAAAATTTATATTTTATAATCGAATAGAAAATTAATTAAAACATATTCGGAAGGAAACTGCCTTAACTTCAAGATTAATAAGAGATCAAAATATATTTTTTTATTTAATTTTGCATTTAACCATTAAAGAGAATAAAATAATAGTTTAATAAATGTAACATAAATTTTAAATAGTTGTCAAGCGAAACAGGATAATTTATACAAATAATTTAATTGTGTATGTAAGAAATATAATTGAGAAGAAAGTTAATTAAAGCAAAACATAAATAATATAAATTTTAAATATTTGGCAAGCAAAACAGAATAATTTTTATACAAATAAATTTATTTAAATGTGTATGTGAAAATATAATTGCTAAGAAAATGTTTAGCGCATGTTTCTACGAAATCTGCCTTAACTTTAATTTTAACAAGAGGTACAAAAATAACTTTTATTTAATCTTATATTTAACTTTTAACAAGCATAAAATAATATAATACTTACTCTAAAACATAAATGAAATAAAGTTAAATATGTGTAAAAAAAATTAAATAGGTTATATGCAAAACAGGATAATTTATATAAATAAACTTGTTCAATTGTGTATGTAAGAAATATAATTGAAAAGAAAATTATATAAAGCATATTTGTATATTTATTTTTATTTAATCTTATATTTAATCTTTAAAGAGAATAGAATAAAAAAGTATTTTCTAATTCTATTATGTAAAAATAATTCATGTAATATAAATTTTAAATAGTTGGCAAGCAAAATATGATAATTTTTATACAAATAAATTTATTTAAATATGCAATAAATATAATTGCTAAGAAAATAGTTAAACCATTTTTCTAGGATATCTGCCTTAACATTAAGTGTAATAAGACATCCAAAATAAGATTTATTTAATCTTATATTTACCTTTAGCAAGCACAACAAAACTTAATATTTACTAACTCTAAAACATAAATGAAATAAAGTTAAATATGTGTAAAAAGATTTAAATAGGTGGTATGCAAAATAGGATAATTTATACAAAAATGAATTTGTTTAATTGTGTATGTAAGAAATATAATTAAAAATATGTGTCAATTTAATAAATGTAACATAAATTTTAAATAGTTGTCAAGCAAAACACGATAATTTTTATTCAGATAAATTTATTTAAATGTCTAGGTAAAAATATCAAAAATAATTAATTTTTGAAGATAAAATATAAATTATTGAATAGGTGAATATCTCCACTTCAAAGTCTAGCATACTAATAAAATTATTATCCCTTTTCACAGCTTTGTACTATTTATTTATACCTTTGTCTTACTTGGAACACTTCTTATATCCATTATTTTGAATCTCAGCTGCCCTCAAAAACGCAATCAAACGTACAAATAGGGATATTACTATAAATTTTGTATACAGTACTATAATATGATAATAGGGATATTACTATAAATTTTGTATACAGTAGTAAACTATAACATAAGAGACATATTTCTTTTTACAGTTTTCGAATTTAAACAAAAGTACACAATTTAAACGAACCATTCTAAGAACTCGATCTACATTCCAACGTATATGGACAGGACAGGCACCATCAGGGCGCATTATCTAAGAGAGCAGGGACTCTTTGTTGTGGATGATGTCTCTTTCAAAATTCAGATGGGGAGGACATTTTCTGTACTATATATAATAATACGTGATAAACTAATTCTTGAAACTCTGCTGTAAAAGGTTAGAGTAATTTATTTATTCCACATATTACAAAAAATTATCTACAAAATCGCCAGTTTAAAGAAACAATGTAAATATGGATTTATGCTAGATGTATCTAATTAATATACTCATGGAACAGGATACTTTTGCTTCAATCCAACCAATTTGAAACAGTATATAACCGAAATTAGGTTATAAAAACAAACTAAAATGTATAAATTACATTTATATCTAGCTATAGGAAGTGTTTGAACAATTGATTAAATGGCTTTAATTAACTCTAATATACTCTAAGCATACTTTTGTTTCATACTTTTAAAATCCAACCAATTTGAAACAAAATATAATCGAAATTTAGTTATAAAAACAAACTAAAATGTATAAATTACATTTATATCTACAGGAAGTGCTTGAACAATTGATTAAACGGCTTTAATTAACTCTAAGATGTATCAATCGAGTGGGCTTGTTAATTCAACGCAATATCTTAAAGGTGTATCCAGCCGGAGTGAGATCCCGTTCAGTTCCGGCCGTTATTGGACATGCAAACTGGGGAAGGCTTATCGACTCGCCGTCTAATCGCCTTTTTAATTACGGCCCTTAACCAGACCCAAGCCGATTTGTATTCTACGGCTCCGTTCTAATCGTTAGTCCGATAATGGATACATGTTAGAGGAGATTTATTTTAGTTTCGATCGTTCGACAACCGGATTAATTATTAAAGTCGATGTTTCGGACAATAAATCACATTCGTTGTGCGTTTTGCTTAATTTATTAAAAAACTGAAACGGGGACGGGGCAATTTACATACTGTTGATTTACGGCCAGAAACTCCATCAACTTAGGACGTGTTTTTGTTTGATCCGTCTGAATTGTTCGAACCTACTTTTGTTGTCAATTCAAGGAGAATAGGATTTTTTTAACCAAAAACAATGTAATCAAATTGTAGACGATGTTGTTGTGTAATGTACGGTTTACATTCGTGAACTCATTACAGGCGATAAACAAATTAATACGCGTACATTTACGTACGCGTTAATCATTTGGTGCGATCGTAAAGTCGGCCGTGTAATGGGCAACGGTCCAAATTAGCGGGGCCCTTAATATGCATACGTTTTCCAACGATAAAACGTTTGGCTTCGTCCGGAATACAAATTGAAACATTAAGAAACCCCACGCAAATATGTAGTGTTACTGCACGTGCTTTAATTGCTTCTTTTACATTTAAATTTCAGGCAAATCTAACAGATCATTATTTTTATTTAATCGTGTAATTCCTTTTTTCAATCAATTCATGTAAGGTTTAAGTTAGGTTAGGTTAGGTTAGGTTAGGTTAACATAGGTTAAGATAGGTTTAAATAAGTTTTAAAAGAGAAAAAGTATATAGAAGACAAAATAAGCTTATAGAGAACCCAGAAAATATGGGCGTTTATAGAACTATTATTATTATTATATTATTATTGACATTGAACATCAATGTATTATTTTTTAACTTCTCCCGTGATAAAAGGGTTTTTAAAGGTTTGTTCCATCAGTGAAGAAATGTGTACCACCTAAGTATCCCATGGGGAGGACTGAAATTTTGCAGTCATGAGTTAATTTTAACTCTTTAAATTTTTTTAGGAGCACAAAAGCCCCATCACGAAACAAGGACCAGTCTAAGGAAGTGTTAACTGTGTGCAAAAATTTTTACAAAAAGAAATCTCAACCTTGACAGGATACAAGAACAATTCTTTTTGGAAAACTTAAGCATAATAACCTCTTATTTTATCCCAAATTAATTAGTAGGATCATATTTAAGCTATATTACTGTAATTCTTCTAGTGAGAAACTGTACGGTATTTGTCAAAAAATTCACATCAATTGAGATGCTCAAAATAGATACTATTGACCACTTTAACATCATAAACAACTTAGACATAAAAGATAAATCAAATAAAAATGATTTCTTCAATATCCTTCAAAAAACACTTGTAAATTGACAGATGAGTTCAACAATTATATTAATATTAAATATAGGATTTAAACAAAAAGATAAATAAAAACAGTAAAATTTTAAGATATAAAACTCTTAGTATTTGGCTTGAGTTACAACAATCAGAAAATTTCTTTATTAAAACAACTCAAGTAACTCAAACTGAACTAAACACTTTAAATTCCAAAGCATGTCATATAACACAAACAAACCAAGTGAAGAGATTATTATTGGAACAAAACAAAAAATAAAAGTTGGACCAATGATTTATATAAAATCATTAATCTTAAAGAAATTGAATTTATTAATAATGCAGATACAAATAATTTCTTTTTTTTTAATAAAAAACAAAAAATTCAACAATAATAATAATTTTAATTTATTATTACTAAACTCTTGAAATAATAACAAACATTTTGATCTCATATAAAAAATCATAAAAATTAGTAATAAAAATAATAATAATATCCATTGTAAATGAAGCGTGTCTTTAGAAATACATAATTAAATTAAAACGTAATCTCAATTTAACCCTTTTATATTTAGAAAAATAATTAAATTTATATTCTACAATGACAAAATAACAAAATTCTCAAAATATTAATGACAGGAGTGAAAACTATCTATATTAAAGGCAAATATAGATGACATAATAAAAGAACTCATAAAAAATACTCAAATTATAGATGAAAAATTTGTAAAAATTCAAATTCTACAACGTCAATTCAAAATTTAGTATTGCTCCTAGTAAATCCAGGACAAAATTTCAAAATATTGCTGCCATAGTTAATGAAGAAAAAATAAAAACATACGTTGACACTCTAAAAAATGTTCTAAATACTATTGAAAACAATGACCAAAAGACCTAATATGAACAAGATCA
Organism: Aethina tumida; assembly: GCF_024364675.1. NCBI lineage: Eukaryota > Metazoa > Arthropoda > Insecta > Coleoptera > Nitidulidae > Aethina > Aethina tumida. The sequence goes on from NC_065439.1 coordinate 11,929,163, forward strand.
GAAGTACTAAAGACGGAAAAGTTGTACTAATTTCTAATAAAAATAACTCAACAACAAACCAACTTAATAAAAAGTAACATAAAATCTCAAAACATTTCACATTGAAATAAAAAGTAAATTAAAAACTATCCATATTATGGGCAAATATGAATATGATGACATAATAAAAAAATTCATTAAAAAATACTCAAATCTATATGAAAAATCTGTAAAAATTCAAATTCTACAACGTCAATTTAAAATTTCAAAATACTGGTGCCATTGTTAATGAAAAAAAGGAAAAACATACGATGATACACATAAAATATTCTACATATTATTTAAAACAATGACCAAACACCCAATATAAACAAGATCAGAAGTATTAATGATGGAAAAGTTGTATAAATTCCTAATAAAATTAACTCAACAACAAACCAATTAGAAAATTTAATAAAAAGTAACAAAAATCTCAAAACATTTATCATTGGAATAACAAAGTAAATAAAAAACTATCTACGTCAATTCAAAATTTAGTATTGCTAATAATAAATCCAGAACAAAATTTCAAAATACTGATCCCATTTTTAATGAAGAAAAAGGGACATACGATGACACACTAAAAAATGTTCTTAATACTACTGAAAACAATGAGAATATAAACAAGATCAAAAGCACTAAAGACAAAAAAGTTGTACTAATTCCTAATAAAAACAATTCAACAACAAACCAACTAGAAAACTTAATCAAAAGTAACAAAAATCTCAAAACATTTATCATTGGAATAAAAAGTAAATAAAAAACTATCTATATTAAAGGCAAATATAGATAACATAATGAAAGAACTCAAATCTAGGTGAAAAATCTGTAAAAATTTAAAATCTAAGACCATGTAATCGAAGGACCCATTGCTATAGACCTAATCAACAATAAAATTAGAATAAATATAAATAGTTGACACGTAACTAAAAAAAAATTGTAAAAATGAAGCATTTTGTGTCTTATTTTAGGTTAGTTTAGACTGTGATTTATTCAGTGACATAGAAAATGTAGTAATAATAGATTCAGATTTCATTGATTTTTGGTAATATTCTGTGATAATTGAGTCACATAAAAATATGGATTATATTGAAGTCTTGCTTCTTCTGTAAACCACTGGTTAACAATTGCACTAGAGGTTACAAACTGATCTTGTAGAATTAAGTTCAAAGGCTGTCTTCCAAAATCTCATGTGGAGCCTTCTTTATACCAAGTTCATCAACAATTGCAGACAATACTCCAGTGATTAGTAATTTCCACAAATAAAAATTCTGTCATTTCTTAATCCAATACTAAAATTTGCCTGTGTTCTTTTAAACAAAATGAACTTAATTAAAGGCATTCCCAATGAATGGTTTTGCCTATAAAAAATTGTGGGAAAAATTTTCTGTCGATTACTTCTCAAAACCTCATTAAATTTAATGGAGTTTATATTTAAAATAATTTACCAACATTTTGAATTATAAATATACAATATGTTTTTCCGTCCAAACTCCATTTCGCACGTTAAACAAACACAACACGTGAATGCACAAATAACAAGTATCTGACATAGGTAAATAGTTTATAATCTGCACAAGTAAAATTACTAGATGGGGTCATAAATCCTATTTATAAATTTCGAACACAGAAACGCGTTCCATTTCACGTTCGCACATAAAAAAGGATGTATAAAAGATGGGCAATAAAATTTAACATGAAACAGTAACGGACGTCCTCAATAAACAAAAAGGGATGGCGGTATTTGGTACGGACGACCTTTATCTCCGCCACGCACTGTGTCAAACGAGAAAAAATGAGAATGTCGTTTTTGGTTGGAAAAATGTCTTTTTTACAGTAGGTCGCAGTATAACTATCAAATTGGGAAAGTTCTAAGGTTAAGAAATATAGAATCACGTTTATTTTTATTACTTTTGAAATCTGGGCTATTATTAAATTAAGGAATTTTATTAATAACGATGTAAAAATTCATATCAATCATTTAATATGTAGTAAATTTAAAAAACTGCTCAAAACATATTTGTAGTAAGAAAGAGAAAGACGAAGGATTTATAATTACTATCCAATTTAATAAAATCCTTCGAGATTAATTTGACTTTATTGGGATGAACTTAGTATTTTTTATTTCTCTTAATAAACAAGACATGAAATGAATATGTTTGAAATATTTGACACAAATGATGAATGTACAAATTAAAACTGGGAACGTTTTAAGGGTAAATAAGATGAAATGATATTTATTTTGTAGTTATTTCATCCGAAGGATATTTATCAAATAAAGGGAAAAAATAATTAAAAGAAATCATATATCGACGAGAAATGTATTTGAATTGTAATAAAGACATAAATTGGAAAAAAAAGTTACACAAACAGACGTTTATCTTATTTCAATACCTCGTGTATTTTCAAAGATATAAATTAAGTTTTGTATATGTCTTACTGACATAGATTCGTATGGTTAAATGAAAATTAACAATTAATAAATTATATTTACCAAGTTTATACTTGTGAAAATAGAAAAGGGATTTGGAATGGATCAATCAGAGAACTTGGCAAAGATTGATTCATTAAAATTGTAAGATATGTTGACAGAAATCCGGGATTCGAAGGTATCGGGGTAAGCACTAAGCCTACATTTTGTTCGGAGTAGGAATAAAATAATTATCATTCAAAATTTTTATATAAACTAGTCATAATGAGGTCATAAAAGTGTTTGCAACTTTTTATTAATTAAAAATAAATTTTACAGAATTTAGTGGTAGTAGAAAAGGGTAGTAGAAAAGGGCCTAACAAAAATAAAGATATGCGTTAATATTCAATTTAATATAACATTATTAAATGTTGAAAAATTAAAGAAATTCCTATATGTTATTTAATAGAGAATATGTTCTCTTCTACTTCTTTGAAGTTTGACGCAACGTTGAGGCATCAATCGGAGGATTAAGTCTTGGAGTGCATTGTTACATTCTATCTAAAGCTGCTGAGCTAATTTTTGAAGATTTCTTGTGCATTATACTAGAATGTTCCAAAGATGTTCTATCGGATTCATATCGGGACTATTCACTGATCCCTCCCTAATCTACAAATTATGCTCATCAAAGACATTTTGAATAACTCTGGTAGTGTGTAGTCTTACATTATGTTGTCGTAAAATAAAATTTGGTCTACTGATTCATGAAAGGTAATACGATAGGTTGCAGAATATCGCCAATGTATCGCCGTCAGGGAACCGTTCGTCAAGACGTAAAGGACTGTAAATCGGTTTGAAGTTATACCACTACAGCTCCTCTCTCAGCCAGAGTTGTATTCAAATATCGTTCTCCTCGGCGTCTATAGACTCTTTGTCGTGTGTCATTTGAATGATGAGCATAGGTTGATCTGTAAAGAGAACCTGACTCTATTGGTTCATGTTTTGTGCTCTAGTTAATTCAGGAACCACAGCTTACACATTTGGAATGTAAATTGGCTTCATAAAGTCTGTTACGTACGCTTTCAGTACATAAATGTGTCTCTGTGGTCATAAAGTGAAGATCTCCTAATTGGCAAGCTGTCATTGTTGGCTCTTGCAGTGACATCTGAACCAAATGTAGATCTTCTCGAGGAGTAGTCAGTCTCTGATGAGCAGGATATGGTCTCCTATTACAAATACCAATATGTCTGAACATATTCCACAATCTGTGAATAACCGGCTGACTTGTTTGGAGCAAGTTGACCACGTACCACTTGCAGGAGTGCAAAGGCCCTAATAACTTTATCTCGATTGAGAAATCTTCTTTATACAACAAATCTTCCAAGAGCACCGTTGTTCAAGACAATCGTAATATTAAAATGTATTATGACTCATTTATATAATTTATTTAAATGGGTAAAAATTGTAATTGTAACAAAGATGTGTAAATTAACTTTCTTCGAAAACTTAACTTTTATTCTAAAGTTAAAGTTCTAAAAAAATTCATTGGCAATATTAACTAAATTAATGAAATATGTATAATATTGATGGATCGTAGCTAACCCAACCCAAACCTAACCTAACATAACGAAATTACAAGGAATACAAACAATAAAAAAACTACACAAAACACAGAAGATAATTCGACCTACAAACACGGAAAGGGAAGTTTCAGGAAGTCAACAACACAACAACAGTTATAACGATAACAAAGATGCAGTTGGTCACAGTTTGCGGAGAGGAACTTCTTATAGACGAAAACGGTTTGTAATAAACTTACAAAGAAAGATTGATATTTATTGTCGGCTTTAATAAAATCCTTCGAGATTAATTCGGATTTTATTGGGAGGAATTTAGGAATGTTTTTTTACTCAGGTCGTGTGTATCTCCGACGTGGAATCGGAGCGTGTTTGACGTATTTGAGAGAGATGATGAATTTTTGTGATGAAAACTTTTTAGACCTAGTAATATAATTTTATGTTATCGGTGTATTTTTAATGTATCATAAATTGGGCACGATATAAGAAAGTGACTGTTCAAAAACAAAGTGCTGAAATTTTAATATTTTAATTTATTGAGACATTACCGTTACTACAACTTTGTTTATTTAACTGAAAGATTTATAATGACAGACAAAATATTAGATTTAATGTTGTTGTAAAGTTTAACTTCAAACAAAATCTATAATTAAAAGAGACGTGAAGATTTTTCTCATGTTTCTTTCATTTCCTCAATTTACAATTCTGGAGAAGCTTCCAGGACAACGTGAAAAATCGGAACTGCCTTTGAAGGCTTGAATCTTCGTTAAGTAGATGCAGATTAAGAGATTATTGGACGATTGCAGTGTCGAAAACAAAAAAAGTAAAAAATAAAAACAAACAGCGTAGTCGGAATAGAAAACCGGGAATAAAAGAGTGTTACGTGCGTCTAGTTGGTCGGTGGAGGAGCGTCGCGGCGCCGTCCGAACGCGCACCGTCCCCCTGATCAATACGGGCACGCATCTGGTCCGGGACGTCGAGTGCATGTGCCGCCAGCAGTCGGCATGAGTACCCCGTGCGAACCGCCTCATTCCGGAGCCGGCGACTTTCGGTCGGCATCCTCGTGGTCGCGCGCGCTCTAAGGACATGCTGTGCAATGTCGGAGCCATCCCCTGCCAACGACCTGGCCTCGGTGGGGACCTGGCTCGAATCGAACCCGGGGGCGGTCGAACTGTGGCTGAGGGAGCACGCGTCCCCCGAGCTACGACAACGTGTCCAGCAGGCCGTGCTGCAGCCGGCCGCCGCGAAGAGGACGTCCATCACCTCCGACTTGTTCCAGCTTTGGCTGGCCGCGTCGCCCGCCAATAACGACAAGAACTTGGACAATGGCAGGCCGACGAAGGACCTGGAGTCCATGGAGGAGTCGGAGCTCTTCATGGAGCTCATCAGGGACGTCGCCAACGAGTTGGACATCAACGTGCTCTCGCACAAAATTCTTAAGAATGTTAGCATACTGACGCACGCGGACAGAGGGTCGTTATTTTTGGCGCGAGGGCCGCCGGAAGATAGGTACTTGGTGGCGAAGCTTTTCGACGTGAGGCATGACACCACTTTGGAAGAGGCAGTTAAGATGGCCAGGTCTGAGGAGATTCGGATTCCCTTTGGAGTTGGCATCGCTGGTACCGTCGCCCAAAGCAAGAGCCTCATCAACATTAAAGATGCCTATTTGGTAAGTCAACATAACCTTCTTGGAAGAGTACCTCTTGGTATCATCTTCTTACAAATACTTAACTAAAGCTAAATTTAATATTGAAAAAATAAACATAAAAAAAATAATTATTTTTATTTCTTAATCTAAAATTAAGTAAATTCTAAACAATGTTTATATAAAATTATATATTCTAAAGAAATAATGTTAATATAAATTAATTAATTAATTAATTACCACAGCCTTAATTTATTTGTTAATAATTTTTTTTATGTATTATATATTTAAAATATATATTATAATATTTAATGTACAAAGTAATTTTGTAGTATTTTAAATATCATTTCTCTTTCAATGTAAACTGAAGAATTGTAATTCAGTTTTTCAACAATATTTAAATAAATCTTTAAAATTATTAATTATTTCCTTATTTTCTTATGTCATCATAAATGATGTTTGCTATTGAAACGTCTTCTTAACAGTGTAGTTTAATTAGCCTCCATATTAAATTTTCTAAAAGGTAATTAAGGCAAAGAGGAAAATTATTCATCACTTCCTTGGCATTTTAATGTCGTATTTACATATTTTTGAAATACACTATGGTAATCCACCCTTTTAAATTTTACGCCCGAATTAATGAATAACAATGCACAATTCCCCCGAAATTGCCCTACTTCTTTCACACCCGAATTTATACTGTTTTTTCAGTTACAAAAACAATAAACAACGATTAATATTACAACACAATAACGAAACGCTATTTTTAAAACCCATTTTATTAAATTCCGTGATTTATCTGGTATTAAATACATGCCAAACTTTATGGACGCACATTTCGTAACAATAAATTTTTATAAAACCTTCAAACACCGACTTGAATTAATTTCATGCGTATCAGCTTTGATGGCTGCATTAAATGTTGTTTATTGAAACGTGCTTCTGGTAATAATTGTCGAATTTATTTCGTCCTTTACATTTACAAATCGGAATATCGATGGAAATATTTCGTAAAGTAAATTACTTTCCCGAAAACATTTCTAAAGCATGAAAGAAGATCATCTTAAAATACATTTCCCGTCATATTGAACGGTTCCCGTTCAATCCGCCTTTCAAAATTTCCTCTCCGCGTCTATTTATGTTATTTTTCATCACGTTTTTTTTCGACTCTAAACTGGCTAATCCGCCCCACAATAACGAAAAGAATTATTCGTCGATGTTGGCTCAAACAATTAGACCGCAGTCAGTTCGCAGTGCCCTTTTTTATTTATCCCAGCAACGGCTTGTTTGCCTAAGCAATTTAAATGGCAAATATACTCAGAGGCATAGAAAATAAAACACACAACCAGTGGACAGATTTCATTGATTTTTGGTTTATAGCTTGTGGTAACAGAGGATAGTAAATGATAAAAATAATAAAAAATATTGAAATTATTAAACCAATAATGTGTTGGATTTTTACAATGCTCCAGACAATCCCTGATTCGTCTTGGTACTTAACTAATGAGGTGATCAATTTCGTCCTGAAGTACCTTATTAATGCCACGTCTAAGTCGAAGAATGTGAAGGGAAGGCTCAATTATGAAGTATTTATCCTGTGCTGCTTCACACATTCAATAGGTTATAAATCTGAAGATCATTGTGGTTATGGTAACAAATTTATATCGGCCTTTTGGAGACTCTAAAGAAACCCTCGCAATATGAAGTCGGGCCTTACCTTCATGGTAAAGTGGGTTTTGAAGGGTCTAAAGGTATAACAACTAACAATTTCCTAGATGTATCCACTGGATAGACAAAATAATTATAATAAAATGTAAATGAGGGCTCACCACTGATTTCATTCCATTCCACATTCAATTTTTGGAAGTAAAACCACTGCTTCCAAGGAAGAGGTCCTATGATGAAGGGGTCCTACGCCAGAAGTTGAAAAGCATTCCCACACCGTAATTAAAGCACCACCTTGTTTCACACTGTATGTATAACAAACGTTTTGTCCTTGTAGGATATCTGTCATTTTTAAATAAATTAAATAAAAAAAAACAAAAACTAAACATCAACACTGTTATCTGATGTAATTCTGAGCAAATCGAAATCTGACCTTCACATTCTTAATAGAAAGTTAGATTTTTTTAAGGACTCCAGCTCTATTGAGTGGTTTTGACATTCAAGTTTTTCGGACACGTTGAATATTTTATTTATATATTATTATTATAAAAAACAACTGACTTATTTAGTTGTAAACTCTAAGTAATCCTGTTTTTCTGGATTATAATTTTATATGATATAGTTTAACTCAGACCCATTATTCAATACTTTAATTATAATAAACATTGAAATACTACAAAGTAAAAAGTTACATTTGAATAAGTTGTTATAATTATGGTTGCTAGTGTACGTGTTTTATGTCGCTGAGTATAACTCTGTTTCGAATTTTACGCACTTGTTTAAATCCTAATTCGTAATACTCAAATTGCCAGATTTGAACCCGAGTTTCTTAACTATTTCTTAAAAAGAATCTAAGTTTTTGTTTCTAAATTCGTTTACTTGAAAAACATTCTCCTCCAATCATGTAGGTTCAGGGTAAAAAATCTCCCTGTATTTTAAAATTACCTTAATTTTAAAATTTAAAATTATAATTACAATGAATTGTTCTTTTCTGGTGTTTCAAATTTTATGATAAAAAATTTAATGGAACTGTTTCTATAACAAAAATTCTGAATTCTTTTCCTAAAGTAGTTTTTTATGTGTCTTCTGAAAATACTTCAACCCTAATAATGAAGTTTCAAATTGAAGAAATATTTTATAATTATCTTAATAATCCATTTTAACTAGGAATCTAATTTTACCATTTAATAATATAATTTCTATAAATTCTTCTTTTCTAAAGTTTGTTTAATAAAAATTGTAAGTTCTTTTATTTATGTGTCTCTTGAAGAGACATCTCCAAACATATAGTTAAATTTTTAAACGAAATTCCTCAATTTTAGTTTCAGGAGTTTCAAATATTGAGATAAAAAAATTTAAGAGAACTATTTCTTAAAAAAGTCTGTTTCTATTTCTAAACTCCTCCAATCATATAGCTTCAGATTAAATAATCACCCTGTATTTTAAAATTACTTTAATTTTATATTTTTATCTAAAAATCTAGTTTTAAAATTTAATATTTTAATTACTATGAACTGTTTTTTCTGGTGTTTCAAATTTTATGACAGTAAAATTTAAAGGAACTGTTTCTATAACAAAAATTCAGAATTCTTTTCCTAAAGTTGTTTTGTATGTGTCTTCTGAAAATACTTCTACCCCAATAATGAAGTTTCAAATTGAACAAATAACCCTTTATTTTACGAACATTCTCCTCCAATCATGTAGGTTCAGGGTAAAAATTCACCCTGTATTTTAAAATTACCTTAATTTTAAAATTTAAAATTATAATTACTATGAATTGTTCTTTTCTGGTGTTTTAAATTTTATGATAATAAAATTTAATGGAAATGTTTCTATAACAAAAATTCAGATTTTTTTCTTATAATACTTCTCTTTCAATAATGAAGTTTTATGAAGAACAAAATCACAATTTATTTTAAAATTATCTTTATAATATAATTTTGGCTAGGAATCTAATTTTACTATTTAATATTATAATTTCTATAAATTCTTCTTTTCTAAAGTCCCTTTATTTATGTGTTTCTTGAAGAGATTTTTTTGAGGTCTCCAGCTATATTTTCTGGATTGTGTTATGACATTCAAATTTTTCGAACACGTTTATTTATATATTATTTTTACAGGAAATAACTGACTTATTTAGTTGTAAACTCTTAGTAATTTTGTTTATCTTGGATTTAGTAAGGCTAAATTATAATTTTATTTGATATAGTTTGACTAAGACCCACTATTAAATACTTTAAGAAATCCTTGGTAAATAAACTAAATAATACTACAAAGTAAAAAGTTACATTTGAATAAATTACTATAATTATGGCTGCTACACTACGTGTTCCATTTTTTATGTCGCTGAGTATAACTCCGTTTCGAGCTTTACGCACTTGTTTAAATCCCAATTCGTAATACTCAAATTGCCAGATTTGAACCCGTTCCGTTTAATTGTTAATTACCGAGTACGAGTGTAATTAGCGGGGCGATTTATAAAAAACGTCGGGGCGTTAAATGCGGGCGAAACGTTTGCCGGGAATTAGCGGGCAACAAAAACCGCCGCAGCGGAAAAAAAAACTAAGCGGATTTAATTTCGGAAGCGTAAAATTGCACGACGATTACCATATAATGCGAGAGCTTTTTCATTTATCTGTTCGTGTTTGATTGCCGCGACGGTATTTGCGGGGGCGTGTTTTCATTAAATCGCCAAGAAAAATTTAATATAAGCCGGCTGCCGAAATAATATCTTGGCCGTCGCGAGGGTGTTTTTATTGCGGGGTTCGAAGAGGAAAAGTGGCCGGCGTTTCGTTGTAATTAAATTAAAAATTAGCAGGTTGGAAGTGTTTTAAATCGTACGTGAGTGTGCATTTCGCCAGAACGTTTTTAGTAGCGTGAACACGATTTATACATAAAGGGGGAGGATTTTAAAAACAGGTCAACATGTTTCCAGAACATAATCGCCTTCTTATATTTGGTTTTTTGCGCTTTAGAGCTGGAAACTTATGCATTTTAAGCTGAGATCTTTTACCAGTTCTGTATAAAACTTGGGGCATTCTACTTTGCTCTGCCTTCTAAAGGTGAACGTCTAGAACAATTACATAAATAATAGGGGGAGATAAAGTTGTTTTTGAAGTTTGTATAGGATATTCGAGTGTGGGTTGGATGTATTGTTTTGCAGGAATAATATTTACTGAAACTGAAAGGGCTATTAGTACCAAAAATAGAATTACAATAATATACCCACACGAAACTAATTCAAATATCATGTAGTGACCAAACCTTTGTGTTTTCGACAAATGTAACCGCTCAAAACAATTTATTACATCACATAATAATAATAAATAAATCCGTCGATACCGAAGGTTTGACGTGTTTAATAATAAAATTGTACGTAAATATTGGACAAGCGTAACTTATCGGCTGACGTTTACGTTGTTCAATCCATTAAAAATCTCTAAATATTTCTACGGACAACAGACAACTAAAAATAGAACGAAAACAGGGATAGAGCAGTAACAAAAGAAAACCAAAGGGGAAATTCCGTGACGAAGTACCCCAGTTCTATTTTTGAAATATTTTGTTTACGTTGATAAAATCGATTCATTTCTGTTCGGAATTGTTGTTGGATTCATATGTGTGAAAACTATTTGTCCATTTCTACATATTTTCAACAAATATGTCTTTGCTGAATATACAAAATACTACGTATATTTCTAATAATAACTCAATTTGATGTGTGTTTATATTTTTTATATAAAATTATCTTAATAATATGTTTTTGTTAATCTTATTTACATTTATATTTTCTATATTATTTTAACAACACTGACATTTTTCCACCCTCCTCTTTCCTCTTCTTATCTTTTTAAATAATGTATTGTAGTTGAATTTTTAATGATTCATATTTATATTTAACATGTTCTAATTGTATACTTTATCTCAAGTAATAAGCAATTCTCTCTTTCTAGGTATGATAGGGGTAACTTTGAAATTTGAAATAGGAACCCCTATTTTTAATGTAGATTCGGATTTTTCGATTGAAAGTATATAGTATATACCTAAAACATTTTTTTCGATTTATGATGGACATCGCTATACTCATGGCAAATATTTATTTTCCTCCATTTTTTTCATTAAGAAATTTAAATAGACACATTTGTCAGTTGTAATCTCTCAGTTGAAATGCATAAATGGATTGAAGCTGAAGGCCACTATTTTGGGTACTTTAACTTTAATTGAAAGATGATGAGCCGAGAAGTAAATGTAAATTAAGTGTCAGTTAAGAATTTTCTAGTTATTCGCAATTTGCAATATAAATAAATTTTAACATTCTTTTTTCTTAAGTTCCAAATTTTAATGTAACTATTCCTCCAATCACGTAATTTCAGGTTATTTATGTACTTTTAGCTATAGTAATTAGTTTTAAATTTTGAAATTATAATTACTACAAATTGTTCTTTTCTAGAGTTTCAATTTTTATGATAGTAAAATAAAACTATTTCTATAATATAAATTTAGAATTTCTATTCCTAAAATCGTTTTTTATATGTCTCCTGAAAAATCTTCTCCAATTACGTAGTTTAAGGCTAAAAAATCACCATATGTTTTAAAATTATCTTAATTATATATTATATTTATATTTTTCTAGTGTTTCAAATTTTATGATAATAAGATATAAGAGAACTATTTCTTTAGAAAGAAATAACATTAAGTTTCTGTTTCTAAATTCGTTAACTTTCAGTCATCTAGCATCAGGTTTTAAAATTGTCTTAATTTTATATTTTTATCTAACAATCTAATTTAAAAATTTAAAATTATAATTACTATGAACTGTTCTTTTTAGGTAATAAAATAGGTATATCTTCAAAATACCCAATAATATAGTTCCAGGTTGAAAAAAATCATCTTAATAATGTAATTTTAGCTAAGAATTTAATTTTACTATTTAAGATTATAATTTAACCTTTTAAACAGAATTCGTTTACTTAAAGAACATTCTCTTCTAATCATGTAGGTTCAAGGTAAAAAATCACCCGTATTTTAAAATTACCTTAATTTTATATTTTTATCTATTATAAAAATCTAGTTTTAAAATTAAAATTATAATTACTATGAATTGTTCTTTTCTGGTGTTTTAAATTTTAGGATAAAAAAATTTAATGGAACCGTTTCTATAAAAAAATTTAGAATTGTTTTCCTAAAGTCGTTTTTTATGTGTCTTCTGAAAATACTTCTACTCTAATAATGAAGTTTCAAATTGAAGAAACATTTTATAATTATCTTAATCTAATTTTACTATTTAATAATATGATTTCTATAAATTCTTCTTTTTTGAAATTTGTTTAATAAAAATTGTTCCAGGAATTTCAAATTATGACAATAAAATTTAAGGGAACTATTTTTTAAAAAACAATCTGTTTCTGTTTTTAAATTCGTTTACTTGAAGTACATTCTCCTTTAATCATATAGGTTCGGGGTAAAAAATCACTTTGTATTTTAAAATTACCTTAATTTTTTATTTTTATCAAAAAATCTAGTTTTAAAATTTAAAATTATAATTACTATGAATTGTTCTTCTCTAGAGTTTCAAATTTTATGTTAGTAAAATTTAATGGTACTCTTTTTATAAAAAAAATCAGAATTCTTTTCCTAAAGTCATCTCCTGAAAATACTTCTGTTCCAGTAATGAAGTTTCAAGTTGAACAAGATCTCCCTTTATTTTAAACTTATCTTAATAATATAATTTTAGATAGGAATCTAATTTTACTAATAATATAATTTCTATAAATTCCTCTTTTCTGAAGTTTATTTAATAAAAATTGTTCCTAAAGTTCCTTTATTTATGTGTCTCTTGAAGAGACTTCTCCTATCATGTAGTTAACCCTTTAAACGAAATTCCTCAATTCACACTTTCATTAATTACTTTTGCATCCCAACTACAATCTAACTTGTAAATTGAGTCTGCAAACTATTTAAAACATTCATCCCAATATACTTTTGATTATCCAACAATTAGAGCCGGAAAACTATGTTTTTATTGGCGATAATTCAGCCGGTTGTTTTCAAAACCGGCTCCCTTTATGCTCGACGACAATCGGAGGAAAGTTTTTCACCAACAGACAAAAGCGACGCTTTGCTGACCTCAGTCAAACGCGATGCTTTTCAAGTTGATGCATTGCCACACTCCTTCATCGTCATTATGATATCCAGTTACAGCAATTTCCTGCCTCTTGCTGGGACGTGTTTTGGATGCAATTAAAAGAATCTTTTACTATAAAATTCCTTTTATTAAAATCGTTACTTACATACGTTTGTTTGCATGAAATTTTTGGTCAAAACCATTATCCTTTGTGCTTCCTGATTCTGCCACTCTTTCAGCCCTTCCTTCGGTAAATTATTGGCGAAATCCCAAAGGATGAATTGCACCTCGCGCAAAGGACATCGTTTCTTATTCAACGCCTTCAAAAATATCACATATATCTCCCAGTCATTCTGAGAGAGCCAAACGAGGATGAAAGTTATCAGTTGGAGGGTGTGATACCCTAACTGCAGGTAGACACGATATGTATCGTTGTTGCTGGTGTCAACTGGAAGTTCAACGTATATGTTTTGTATTCTCCTGTAATACTGAAAATAAAGCGACAACAAGTTGTTCAGTTCCATATATTCATCCTTCTTAAAATAAGTCGACAATTCATCAAGTTCAACACTTCCACAATTGCGAATCAAAGACACGACAATCGAACTAAATAGTCGAACGTATTCCTCAATCGACTCCGAATTAACGCCGTCAAATTGATTGAATCCGATGTCAAATAATATTGCCAATCCGTCTAATTCAATCAGTTTGTTGCAACTGTCTTCGCCATTCGGTCCATAAAGAGCATAGGAGAGGACTTTAACGGCACAAACCGTTGCCGCCCTTTTAGTCTTTATTATGTCGAGCATGGAGGATAGGCCGTCCAATTGTAGGAATTTATGGCGAAACGACGCAGCAGTCAGAAGATCACAGATTATGTCGAAGATGTTGGACATTATTGTCCTTTCTTCTTGGGTTTTCGGATCGTGATGGTAGAAGTATCCCGTTTGATTTAATACAGTCTCCAAACCCTTTTCCAACTCCCTGAACACTTGTCTGTGGTCCTCGTTGTCTCGCAGTAGAATATGCAGGAGCTCGCTTGCGTACACCAGTTTTTTGCTGTAGTTTTTGGTCATCCTCAGGTGTTTAAGTAGCCAAGTCATGAGGTACTTCGATGAGGGTTTGTCAACGATTTTATTTCCTAACAAAAAACAATTCGATACAATTTTAAGTATGTCGTAAGTGCCGTTATATTGATCTTTATCGTCCTGATTCATTCGTTGTATCGTGTACACCAACAGAACTATTAAGTGTTTCTTTAACATGGATTGCATCAAGTCAAACACGGCATCCTCTAGTAAGTCGGCGGATGTGATGTCTTTTAAAATTCCTATTACTCCCAATATTAGTTTGGCATTGTCTCCTTTTAATAGTTTAAATAAATTGTCAAGTGTTACCGACGAATTAAGTAAAAATAAAAACTCCTCTCTACTAACAATTTTTTCTTTTATAAGTACTAAAATGTCATGAAGTTTTGTTTCAAGTTTTCTTATCAACGTTTCGTCAGATTCTTTTTGAGAAAATGCTTCCACCTCAGTACAAGTTGTGTTGAAATTTATAAGCGTTTGCTTCAAATTTTGTATTTCCTTGTCGTGTTCTTCGTTAAAGAAATCCATGCTTGTTGTTTCGCCACAAATGTATACGTGTTTGTTGATAAGTGTAGTGCACTACAGTCAAACATCATTTGGGATTGTTCTTAAAGAGTTGTCTACCTGGTCCGATTAATACATTTTATTTAGGTCCTAAAATTAAGATAATAAAGAATGCATTAATATTGAATAAAACTCAATAATTTGATCTACATTATTTGTATCTTGTTTAGCTCACAGGTATATTAAAAAATGAAAATTTTCAAGAAAGGATGTTACTGACAAAGTTTAATATGCTAAAAATAAGTGACACACTTTAAAATATATTCAACATATCTGTGAATATAATTATTAAGATCTAGTTTTCAAAAACATTATGTCACCTTTAAATTAATATTTTGAAAATAGTAAAAAAATCCAATATTCCCAATGAGATTTAAATTTTGTAGCAAATTCAAGAGTACCTCAGTATATTTTTGTATTAGTATCACAGGAAAAAGAGTTACTTATAACCTTAATATATAACTTGTATAACCTGATTGTAGTGTTTGAATTATTTGTATTTTGTATAAATCAAATCAAATCATATCAAATATTCAAGAATATAAATTATAGAAAATCTTATTAAGTTTACGAACATAATTTCTGATATAAAAAGAGTATTATTGTAAGAGAAATTTCTACACTAATTTTTTTCTTGAAAATATATCAGATATAAAGATGATCTAGAAAATTTGAGCTCGATTCGATCAAATCCGGCATTAAAAATTTTTTTTAAAATTTGAAAAAATAATCAATTATTTAGCCATTTTCAAAAATTTATATCTCAGTTTTCAAGAAAGTACGTTTCAGAGAACCTTGTTAAGGTTTCTAAAATAATTACTGATGTAGTTTAAAATGCTAAAAACAAGTGACACATTAAAGTACATTCAACAGATCAGTGAATTGTAATTTTTTTGTATTAATATCACAGGAAACGGAGATACTTATAACCTTAATATAACATAGTGACATTTTGATTGTAGTATTGTAAAAATGTAAAAAGGTGAATTCAAATATTTGTACTTTATAGAAATATATAAATATGTCATAAATTATCAAATTATTTTTAGTCATTTTCAAAAATTTATTACTCGGCTTCTATATAACTTTGAGATTCCGTTCAAATGACTTTCTTCTCTGTGAACCCCCTAATTTCAATTCAATTCAAAAATAGATATTAGCTTTAATGTGGAAGTTTCCAACTAAACAATTGCATTAGCAAAATTTTATCTGTTTTCAAAATGTTTTCAAATATATAGCTTCCAAAGTTAAATAAGTACTGATATTTTTTGTGAAGGTCTATTCTGTTGATATTATACGGCCATCTAAAGCCGTATAAACTTCAATCTGCGTCATATTTTCAGGGAATTATGTTCTCAACAAGCAGATTTAAAATTTTCAAGATCATCTTTATTTCTGATGAAATTTCCAGGAAAAAATCAGCGTCCATATTAGAATTTGAACAACCATAAAAAGAACTAGTTCAAAGGTAACCCTTGGGGTAAAACATATAAAATGATAAGAAGGAAGAAAGGAAAAAGATGAAGATAGATAAATACTTCCCGAAAGAGGAAGAAGAGGAGGAGGAAACACAGGGACAACAATAGATAGAAGAAGAAGAAAGAATGTTTACAAGAGCAGAACTTAAGAATGTGATAAAAAAGTTTAAAAAAGAGAAAGCGAAAAGGGAAGGCAGGAAGGAAGATATTGTCGATATTTCATTTGTAGTGTTGTATAAACGTAAAAAGTTAATTGAATTATACATTTATATTCAAAATTTAACTACACCACTGAATTAAGCACTCTCTGAAATGATTATACAGGTTTCAAATAATAAAAAAATTGCGCATATTCATAATTTTGTGAAGTATTACTATTAAATGAATTAAATTAAAAAATTGCACATATTAATTTATTTTTCAAGGATATAGAATTTTATACTAATAATAATAAAAACTATCTAGCATGATTTCTTCAATTTTCATGTCTAAAAAAATTATCCTGTAGGTTTCGGTTTTTATGGCAAAAAACGTCATTTTGAAAGACTGATAATTGAAATAAAAGAACATTGGACTACAAATACAAATTTTACGTTTTCAAACAGGCCACACTGTATTTTATAAATTTACATGTATTTATAAAAAAATGCAAATATTGAGAAGAAAAATAAGTAACTTATTAAAAATATGTTCAATAATGTTAGTTTTCAGTGCCCCCTTTAAAATAATATTTTGATCATACTCAAAACAAAATGCAGAGTGTTTTAAATTATGAAGGAAATCCAAGACTCTCAGTGTATTTTTGTACTGTAAATCACATTAAAATAAGTTACTTACAGTCTTAAAATCCATAATAAAATATTTATTAAAATGGCAAATTATCTTGAATTTGTTAGTTATTAATTAGTCCATTTAGTTTCTTTCACTACACATTCATTTAAAATAATTAATTAAACACAAAACATCATAAAATTATTAACATTTCTCTTTTATATGATGCTACTGTTTGGAATGTGTGTCCTAAACAGTTATAAATTAATTTATGAAACACTCCCCTCCCCCGACCTACCCATACAATATTTAATATACAGGTTGTCATGACTGTCAATTATCGCATCAAGATTTTGTACAGATTCGGATTAATTTCGTCGGTCTGGTTAACCTAAGAAAGTTTATAATTAAGCAGGCACACAGAATTATCGAATTTCCACCTCGCCGCTTATTTATAGATTCTAACACAAGCGCGAGTCTCATTAACCACTAATTAATATTTAACCGCAACGGGGCGGACAAATCCCTAGAGTGAAACAAGAAAAAAAAATTGAAATTAATTAATGCGCGACGCAAATAAAAGCCGGGGAAACTATTTTTTCTCAATTAGCGAGTTAATTGCAGGTCGACACACACACACACATTTAATATGATTACTTAGGTGACACAGGATATATCCTTGAAAGGCTCTTCCGGCCAAATGGGTGTTTGTGTGTGCGTTCCGCGGCTCTATAAGGATAATGCGAAAACACTTTAGTAAATACGGACAAATTAAAGTCACGCCAGCAATCGCTTAATCGCATACTTCCATGCAAACGGCACGTAATCGGGAAAAAATTTCAACCTCGCAATTTAATATAATTCCCCAGGATTTTGATGAATTTAAGGCACATTGTACGAATTTCCCAGCGAAAAATTGTCTTCAGAAACGGTGAGACATTTTCTTCGAATTTGATATGTAAATTATTTTTTAAAAGTGAGCTACCATACATAATATTTGGTAAAAGTGTTACTGTTAAACGTTGATAATTTGTTTTAAAATTAGCAATTATATCATATATTTAACATAATTAAAACACATACGAGATACTACTCCTTTAATTGAACTTGTATTAATTTTAGAAGGTTTTAATCTTCTACAAATGGATCCGTTATATACTGCATGTAAACAACAATAGATATAATAGATTTATTTCAATTTTTTTTAGAAAAATGTTAACTTATTACGGAATAATAATTGATTGAAAAATTAAACAAAAATGTTAAAGTATGAATAGTCATAAACTAATAATAGGTCGGACCCCCTCTTTGATTAAGAAACTCATTGACGCGTTGTAGCATCGACCTAATGAGTTAATCGACATTTTCTTATGGTATCTTATCCCACATGAACTGAATCTGACGTCTTAGTTCATTAAGAATCCGTTGAGGGCTGTAAATTCCTTAAGTGTCGCCCCATTATATCCCACACATGTTCAATTGGGGAAACGTTTGCAGATCTGGGTAGGCAAGGAAGTAAATTCACAGGAGGCTTCTAGGAACTTTAATGTATTCCTGGCAATATGTGGACGGGCATTATCTTACTGAAAAATTATTCCCAGACTTCTTCTTATGTAGGGATGAAAATAAGGATCCAAAACGTCATTCACATACTGGTGGTATGTCATATTGCCACTAATGAAAACTGAAGGTGACCTGCTAGCATAAGCAATAGCACCCCATACCATTACACCCATAGTACTGTTTGAAATACTTTAAAGATACGACGAAAAAAGAACAAAAAACCGAGAATGTGTTTTCAGATTAACATCAAATTTTAATCATTCCTTCTCATTGCCTTCCGGGTGTTGCTTTTTTTACAGTTAGTATAAAATTCTTCTCGCAAGGAGTGTCACTTTGAACTCCAGTAATTTCAATAAATTCTCAGACTCTCCCACTTTCTCATCACCGATGGGTTCTTCCTTCTTTTCAAACAATGGACGAAATTTTATCCTTAGTATTCTGAGGAATAATCAGTGAATTATTTATTTCTTTATCAAGTTATTCAATAGTTTTTAAGAACCATCCACACATTGTCTAAGTACATATTTACTATACACCATCTCGCTAAAGAACAAGAACACTACAGGCCAACGGATACAAACGCTCAAAATTAAGACATACAATGAGACTTCATAATAATAAAGATAGAGAGCCCACGATTGGTAAAGCTTTTCTCCCATACATATGTAAAGTTCCCGATAGAATTGAAAAATCTTATTAAAATATAACATCCATACTGTTATTATACTAACAAAGAAGATTCAACACAGTCTCAGATCTCTCCAAAGATAGGAGAGACTATCTAACAGCTTCTGGGTTATACCGCATACCATGCTCTTGCCGGAAAGTACACATAGGTGCCACAAAACGTTCAAGGACTAGAATTAAAGAACTCTTTAGGACTCTAATATATGTTTTAAACTAACTAATTTAGTACCTAAGGGTACAATTGGTTTCTCTTTGTTCTTTATATGATAAAATATTAGAAAAAACATTTTTTGAAATTTAAATTAGAAAAATTTTGATTGAGATTTTCTTAACATGTTAACTATTAAAAATTTGATTGTCTCAGGTGTATATTATCTAGTAAAGACCACACTATATATTTAAATTGATCTAACATCTAATCCCACTAAAAACTAAACTAAAATTAGTTTTGGATAATCCTCTTTTTTGAGTAGTACTGTAGGACCAAGGCATTTTAATGAGCTTCTATACTCTATTCATGTACGGAGTGTATTAAACCGTCGACAGTGATAAACATGGAACAGTTAAAATATTATGTCTTTTAAATTAGATTTTAAGATCTTCAGTGTATTTTAAGTATAAAGTGCATCTAAGTATTCTGCGCTGAATAGAAAATACCTTCTTTAAATATTGTCCGAAGGCAGAATTATACATAAAAATTGGTACATCTAATTACATATGTTATCTCAAAAGTCTCAATGTTAAACAACAAAAAATACCTTGAATTGACATATACTGCTCATATCTTTATCAGAAATACACTTTTTTAACCTCCATATACCTAATTACCATGTTGACTCTTAAAAATTTGATTGACTCAGGTATATATTATCTTTTAGTAAATACCACACCATATATTTATATTGATCTAACATCTAATCGATATCATAATACTTCTTACCCATTAAAAACTAAACTAATTTTAGTTATGAATAATCTTCTTTTTGAGTAGCAAGCTCACTACTAATTTCGTACCTAAGGGTACTATTGATTTCTCTTTGTTCTTTATATGATAAAATATGTTATGATAAATAATATTTTTTGAAATTTAATTTTGAAAAAATTTGATTGAGCTTTTCTTCATTATTGAAGGCCCTCCATTCTCTATTGGGCTATCTCGTATATTTTCCCTATTTTGTGCTCTATATAATAAAAAACAAAGTTAGTGTGATTTCAATAGATGAACATTCTAATTATTAAGTCTATAATTTCCATGTGGTCATTCCAGGACCCCAGATTCAACAGCGAAATGGACCAAAAGACGGGCTACAAAACGAACGTAATCCTGTGCATGCCGATCTGCAACTACGAAGGAGACGTGATCGGCGTCGCCCAAATCATCAACAAAACCAACGACTCGCAGGAGTTCACGCAGCACGACGTCGAGGTGTTCAGACGTTACCTGACCTTCTGCGGCATCGGCATCCAGAACGCACAACTCTTCGAGATCTCCGTCCTCGAATACAAACGCAACCAGGTCCGTATTTGATAACGTCCGTGTAAATTTAATATGCCCCCGTCGATTACAGATCCTGCTGAACCTGGCGCGCAGCATTTTCGAGGAGCAGAACAACTTGGAGTGTCTCGTTACGAAAATAATGAAGGAAGCGCAGGATTTATTGAAGTGCGAGCGATGCGCCGTTTACTTATTGGACTTGAATTGTTGCGAGGCGGTAAGTTAATGCCCACTAAGGCTAATTGGTTATTTGTGCCCGTCAAATCCGGCTCGCCGGGAACCGCGGAACGTTTTTCGTTTATTTTTGCTACGGCGATAAATTTCAATTTTACCGGAAACGGAGGGAATATCGTCGACTGTAATTTATGTCTGTGCTTAAAGTTTTCTTTTCGTGGATTATGAATTTTTTTATTGCCTACGTTTCTGCCCACTTGGTTCATCCTCTTAAAGTTGTAATTTCGTTCTGATTAGTTGTCATAAAAATCTAAAATCGTGTAATAAAATTACGAATTTAATAGAGTTTATCAATTTATATGCATGTATGGTTCTGTAGATGATATTATAATAATGATGATGAAGATGATGGTGATGATAATAATAATAATAATAACAGTAATAATGTAATAAAAAAGTTTATAAATATAAAAACTGTACACACATACTTAAAGATAAAAGACAGACATAACATTATTATTATTGAAACTACATCGATATCTTATCGATATATCGATATCGTACTGCTTACCCACTAAAAACTAAACGAAACTGGATAATCCTCTTTTTTTGGGTAATAAGCTCATTACTATACGACTAAGGCATTTTAATGGGTATCTATACTCTATTCACGCAAGGTACAGTGTAGTAAACAGTCGACAGTGATAAACATAGAGCAGTTAAAAGATTATGTCTTTTAAATTTAATTTTAAGATCTTCAGTGTAATTTAAGTATAAAGTGCATCTATTAATAATCTAATATTGTCCGAAGACAGTATGATACATAAAAATTGGATCGACTAGTTAGATATATTATCTCAATAGTTTCAATGTTAAACAAGAAAAAGTACCTTCAATTGACAAATATTCTTCATATTTATATCAGAAATATACTTTTTTAACCTCTCACATACCTAATTAACATGTTGACTCTTAAAATTTTGATTGACTCAGGTATACAGTATAAACAGAGTTTGATCCATCTGAATTCTGAAAGAGACATCATGTGCAATAGAGACAGTAAGTCTCCCACTATGGGACAGATTTCTACTGTCTCTGTCATGCATGATGTCTCTCTCTAAATTCAGACGGGTCAAACGCTTTTACTACTGTATATTACCTTTTAGAAAAGACCACACCATACGTTTATATTAATCTAATATTTAATCGATAACACAGTATTCCTTACCCACTAAAAACTAAACTAAAATTAGTTCTGGGTAATCCTCTTTTTTGGGTAGTAAGCTCACTACTTTACGACCAAGGCATTTTAATGAGTATCTATACTCTATTCACGCAAGGTACGGAGTGTAATAAACAGTCGACAGTGACAAACATAGAACAGTTAAAAGATTATGTTTTTTAAAATGGATTTTAAGATCTTCAGTGTATCTTAAGTATAAAGTGCATCTAAGTATTCTGCGCTGAATAGAAAATACCTTCTTTAAATATTGTCCGAAGACAGGATGATACATCAAAATTGGATCGTCTAATTAGATGTATTATCTCAATAGTCTCAATGTTAAACAACAAAAAGCACCTTCAATTGACAAACACTCTACATATCTTTATTAGAACTACACCTTTTTAACTTCCCACATACATAATTAACATTTGACTCTTAAAATTGGATTGACTCAGGTATATATTACTTTTTAGTAAAGAACACAGCATATATTTATATTGATCTAACATCTAATTGATATCATAGCACTCCTTACCCACTAAAAAATAAACTAAAATTAGTTCTGGATAATCCCCTTTTTTGAGTTTTAAGCTCACTACTGTACGAACAAGGCAGTTTAATAAGTATTTATACTCTATTCATGCAATGTATCTCTCGGGCAGTACCGCTCCACAAGCCAGTGGTGGCGGGAAGCCAACGGATCAACTGCAAGCCCAATCCTCACCCAGGGAGGTTCTAGGATCTTCCTCAGATTGGGCTTGTTCTTCCGGAACCAGTTGACAGGGGGCTGGCATCTTTGTCAGTCCCGTCTTCTGGTTCAACTTCACCCGTATATGTCATATATACGCCCTTTCCCCCATATGTTTTATCACATATGGTTCCTCTTTTGGTTATGATCTCTGGATCGGTGCCCGGAGAGGGGTTTAACTTTCCCCTCTCTGTCCCAAAAAAAAAAAAATGCAATGTACGGAGTGTAGTAAACAGTCGACAGTGATAAACATTGGACAGTTAAAGATTATGTCTTTTAAAATGGATTTTAAGATTTTCAGTGTATTTTAAGTATAAAGTGCATCTAAGTATTCTACGCTGAATAAAAAATACCTTCTTTAAATATTATCCGAAGGCAGAATGATACATAAAAATTAGGTCGAATAATTAGATATATTATCTCAATAATCTCAATGTTAAACAACAAAAAATACCTTCAATTGACAGTTACTCTTCATATCTTTATCAGAAATATACTTCTTTACCTCCCACATACCTAATAAACATGTTAACTCTTAAAAATTTGATTGACTCAGGTATATATTATCTTTTAATAAAGACCACACCATATATTTATATTGATCTAACATCTAATCGATATCATAGTACTTCTTATCCACTAAAAACTAAACTAAAATTAGTTCTTAATAATCCTCTTTTTTGAGTAGTATGCTCACTATTATACGACATTTAATATTTAATGGCATTTTAATAAGTATCCATACTCTATTCACGCAAGGTACGGAGTGTATTAAATAGTCGACTGTGATAAACATAGAACAGTTAAAAGATTGATGTCTTTTAAATTGGATTTTAAAATATCCAGTGATTTTAAGTATAAAGTGCATCTAAGTATTCTAAGGAATGATACATAAAAAGTGGATCGACCAATTAGATATATTACCTCAATAGACTCAATGTTAAACAACAAAAAACTCCTTCATTTCACAAATACTCTTCATATCTTTATCAGAAATACACTTTTTTAACCTCCCACATACCTAATTAACATGTTGACTCTTAAAAATTTGATTGACTCAAGTATATATTATCTTTTAGTAAAGACCACACCATATATTTATAATGATCTAATAAACTAAAAATATATTTTACTAATGATATATTAGCAATAAAACAGTTACCACAAAATGAGATTATACATAAATTGTTATTTTCTTTTTGATACCCAACAGTTTATTTTCCATTTAATTAAATAAATTGAAGCAATAAACTTTAAATTTATACCCTCTTGTTTTTTTATTTTAGTAGCAGTTTTCTTAACCAACTCTTTTTCACTAAAACAGTAAAGAATAAAATTTATAGAGAATAAAACGAAAACAATTTAGGGACGCTTTTCCAAATTGAATCTGCCAAAATAAATTACTAATAAAACTTTTATAATTAAAAAGTAAAGGAGGTGTTTTAATATTTAGAATGTTAAAAAACAAGTGCAAATTTATCAGATAAATTAAATTCACATTAAATTGTACTGAATTGTGTAATTTAATTTAAATACTAATTTAACTTTATAATATTAAAATATATAACATGTATTTTGATGTTTATAATACTGTTAAAAAAGAAGTTTAAAATACCATAAAATGCAGTATTAAATTTAAATTAGAATGATGGTAATTTAATTTGATCAAAAAAATAGTAATTATATTTAATAAGTTATTAAAGTTGAAATATAATTTGAAATAGAAGTGCAAATCTACCATAAACTTTAGTATCAAATTAAAATTAAACTGTCAAGCAATTTAATGTAAATTATAATAATTGACTAACTAGGAATAACATTTGCAATAAACATGAAAGTTAATTAAGCATTTTCAGTTTGCAATTACAAAACATAATAAACAGCAAATCCTCCAAATTTATTGGTACTAAAATATTTGTGAATTGATTTTGGAATATCCCTCTGTCGTTTCTAATATTTGTATATTTTAATTAATACCCTTTGTGTAGTTTGACAACCTAAATAACAGTAGAAATCCAGCCCGTTAATTACAAAGGATCCAAACGCAGATGACAAAGGAAATAGGGTAAAAAGGTATTATGTCAGCTCATCAGTGCCACCGCTGCAGACGTATGTAAAACACTTTAAAATTCCATTCAAATTTAATGCCGTTGCGCAAAGATGTATCGTCATTATTAATTCAAATGATGCTTTTATAGCTTGTTCACGCCAGTTTTGACGTGGGGTTGTAACCTTTGTCAACGACAATATTATAATGTACGTGAAAATGATGGAAGGAGGATTTGACTGGAAAATCGTCAGTTCGACAATGTAACAATTTGACTGCGAAATCAAAACAAAGCCGACGTTGATGTCTGCTTACCTGTAACTCCCTGAGGGCGTAAAAGTTTACAGTCTAAATAAAACCACTAATCCTAAAAGCAAGATCTTATTGTTAGTTTACATCGAACGTAAATCTTACGGCGATCCTTTAAAACCGACGCGTGCAAGTGAAACCCAACGAAACTTTGCCATCGTGTGCATAAAACACGGACGGCCCCAATTAGCCCCACGGGCAATATATTAAAACCTTTCAGAAAGTTTCACGTGAAATTCCATTGTATCTATTAATCCACGGCTTTGGCGTTTCCGCTCTGATGTTTAATTAAAACAAATTTTGGCCCGTTCTTTTTCCGCGGATAAGGATTAAAGTTTGGGTGCTACACGGAAATGGTTTTACAGGGCAAATATTAATTATGGCCTGGGCCCTCCGGCTATGCTCGCAATCTTACTGATTAATGGTAATTTCCAACTATGTTGGGCTTTTTTCCCAACGTTCCGCGACCGAACGGTTTAATCAAGCCGAAAGGTCATAGCCGATGCGAAAATTTAATTAAATCTACACAATCAATTTTTATTTATTCTGTGCGATGGACATTTTTTTAATTAACTACGGTTTAATTGCGGAATAATGACCGATGTAAAAATCTGTTCGCCCGCAATTAATTTGGTTATAAATCATTTTATCGGCCGGCCAGACGTTTATTGATTGAAGTGTAAACAGTAGCTAATACATTTTTCTTAATTGACGGCCGATAAATCAGGGAGGCGGCATAAAATTAAATCTAGATGTTCTTACACAGGGTTTGTCAAATTACACCGATTATATTAAATAATAAAATGTTTTTCATTTAGAATTCCATTTCAAATCGACCTGTCCATTTTGCATCTGATTTTATATTTTAATGGAACTAAATACGAAGTTGCTCATTAGGTGCATATTTCAAATTTGTTTCTGTTTCCCGTTTTTAGAGAATAAATCAATTTTTCCAATTACTTTTTTAACAAACGTGTATTGGTTAATTAAAAACTAACGAATTTTTAACTGAACTTTTTTTTTAAATACATGGAACAGGTCACATTTTTACAGTGGAATTTGTCGTTAATTTTTATTAAACACATTCATGTAAAAAATAAAATACATAGATAATATGCCACAATGGTAATTTTATTATTAAGGACATATTTTTTTCTAACTAGACAATTCTTTCAACATTCAAAATCGATCATCCTAGAAATCCTGATATTACATCCATCAAATACTCTACTCTTTAAAGTCCAAATATCCTAATTATGTTGTAAGATCTATTGCTTCTTCTGTAAACCACTGGTTGACAATAGTACCAGTGATCATAAAGAGATCTGGGCAAAAGTTGTATAATGATACAGCTGACGACCGTATTCAGACCACAAACTCTAAAGAGTCCTGTTACTTTTTCGACCCAAGTTCATCCAATTGGCAATTTCAACAAACGAAAGTCCAGTATCTGTTAAGATGATTAAAATTTGCGCAAAATTGAAATGAATTCCTAACGAATTTAACTCACAGAAAAATTGTAGCATAAAAACTGATCGACATACAACTAAAAACATATTCCATGAACATGGCAATCATATGGTATTTATTACTTAATAAGCCACAATGGTAATTTTATTATTAAGGACATATTTTTTTCCAACTAGATAATTCTTCCAGCATTCGAAATCGATAGTCCTAGAAATGCTGATACTATATCCATCAAATACTCCACTCTTTAAAGTCAAAATATCCTAATTATGTGATAAGATCTATGCTTATTCTGTAAACCACTAGTTGACAATAGTACCAGTGATCATAAAGAGATCTGGGCAAAAGTAGAAGAGTGATAGACTTGACGATCTTATTTAGACCACATACTCCAAAAAGTCCTGTCAGTTCTTCGACCCAACTTTATCCAATTGGCAATTTCCACAAACGAAAGTCCAGTCTCTCTTAAGATGATTAAAATTTACGCAAAAGTGACATGAATACATAACGAGTTTAACTCACAGAAAAATTGTAGCACAAAAATTGTTCGACATGCAACTAGAAACGTCTTTTATAAACATGGCAATCGTATGGTACTTATTACTTAATATGTCACAATGGTAATTTTATTATTAAGGACATATTTTTTTCCAACTAGACAATTCTTTCAGCATTCAAAATCG
This sequence comes from Aethina tumida, assembly GCF_024364675.1. Classification (NCBI taxonomy): domain Eukaryota; kingdom Metazoa; phylum Arthropoda; class Insecta; order Coleoptera; family Nitidulidae; genus Aethina; species Aethina tumida. The sequence continues at coordinate 11,956,904 of NC_065439.1, forward strand.
ATCGTCCTAGAAATCCTGATATTACATCCATCAAATACTCCACTCTTTAAAGTCCAAATATCCTAATTATGTGGTAAGATCTATTGCTTCTTCTGTAAACCACTGGTTGACAATAGTGCCAGTGATCATAAAGAGATCTGGGCAAAAGTAGTGAAGTGATAGATTTGACGACCTTATTCAGACCACAAACTCCAAAGAGTCCTGTCACTTCTTCGACCCAGATTCATCTAATTGACAATTTTCACAAACGTAAGTTCTGTCTCTGTTAAAATGACTAAAATTTGTGCCAAAGTAAAATGAATACCTAACGACTTTAACTCATAGAAAAATTGTAGCATAAAAACTGAACGTAACAATCGGATGGAATTTATTACCTAATAAGCCATAATGGTAATTTTATTATTAAGGACATATTTTTTTCCAACTAGACAATCCTTCCAGCATTCGGAATCGATCGTCCTAGAAATCCTGATATTATATCCATCAAATACAACTGTTGCCCAGTTGCCAAATAACACAGACATAAATTACCCAATAACCTAAAACGAAAAAAAGTAACGAACGTCCGCCAATAAAATCCTCCTCCACAGAACCATTTGGAACGGATACTGGAACGTCCCGGCCGAACCGTACAACGTCACGCGCCCCTAAACCGAGTGGAGAGCGGCACCGTGACCGCTGACGACATGAGGGAGAGCGGCTTGAGGAAACCGAGTCCCTTTACGACCATCTTCGAGTTAAGGGAGGGCGGACAGAAGAGCATGGTCTCCCGGCCTTCCTCCTTCGACTTGGCCAGTTCCACCCTCGCTCAAATTGCAGGCTATGCGGCATCGACGGGGCAGATTTTGAATATTGGGGACGTCAGGGCTTGGCTCAACGAAAAACACAGCGAGGGCGACGCGGAGTCGGCGAGAACGATTCTGTGCATGCCCATCATCAACGGACAACACACACTCATAGGTAAGAAACGGGATGGAAAGGGTAAGGATGTAATTAAGTGTAATGTATGGGGTACATTAGGGTTGAATGGGTTAATTACGATGGCCCGAATGGTAATTGTATTGTGCATGATTCGTGGCTTTGACTAACAAACATGAAGGAAGAAATTGATAAATCATTAAGTTGAATGTCAGCTAATGTTAATTTGGTCTATTTGTGCTGAGATAATGTCTCGAATTTATGGCTTAAAATAAACGTAATGCAATTATGGTTTGACGAAATGGGTTGGAAGGAACTGAGAGCTTTTTATTGCCTTGTTGCTCTACTTTAACAACTCGGTTTCCGTGATATAGCCAATCGGTCTATACAAAATAAAATATAATTTAAACCGAAGAAGAACATTTGGACAGTTGCATACGAATCTGGGCCAGTCACGTTTTGATTGAAATCCCTAGTTTAATGCCAAAGTCACGTCTCAGGACATCCGTAATTTATAACGAAAATCATGAATTTAAATCCGAGTTATAATCATTTTGTCGCTGGATAATGCTGACCTTTTTCCTCCAATAAAATTTCATATCCGAGAGCGGTTCGATATCTTCGATTAACCATAAAAAATTCCCGGTTTGAAATTTTTTATTAGACCGATTTGGCATTAAGAATCCTTTGACAAATTACCTTGAAAAAATTAATTGCTTTAATAATTCAAAATGTCTGGTAAACACATTAATATTCTGTTCCTTCGATACTCGATGCAATTTAACTTTTTTTATAACCTAATTGAGATTGTTAAGTATCTGTCCCTTGATTAAACGAGCCCGATTATACAGAAATATAAAATTCCACTTCAATTTCGAAATAGCGTCCCGGGAACGAAGTTTTCTAATAACTTAATCCGCATCTGATAAAGTCGCAAGCTGAAACGCAATTGTCTTTAAAACGGCATAATAACGCTCGATTTTTAATTCAATTTATGAAACGGAAGCGTCTCCTTTTGTGCAAAGCGAATATTTTACAGACCGTCGGGATTCTTATTACTTATTAAAAGCCAACGTAAACAAGAACGCTTTCAGAAACAGAACAATACAATTTTAACTCAATTATAAGTTTGTCGTTAATCCTGTCTTTTGTGAACAATAGCAGAAGCACATCTTCTGGCAACATCTTGATATAAATATATTTGGGTCGTCGCTTTAACAACATCGACTTCGTTTACAGGAGTGGCACAATTGATCAACAAAGACAACGGGTCCCCGTTCACCGATTGCGATGTATCCCTGTTCGAGGCGTTCGCGATTTTCTGCGGCCTCGGCATCCACAACACCCAGATGTACGAAAACGCTTGTAAACTGATGGCGAAGCAGAAAGTCGCCCTTGAATGTCTGTCGTATCATGCCACGGCCAGCAACGACGCCACCGAACAACTGGTCAAAGAGAACATACCGTCGGCAAACAATTTCAATTTGTACAGCTTCACTTTTATCGATTTCGAATTGAACGACGTGGACACGTGTAAAGCCACGATTAGGATGTTTTTGGAGTGTAATTTGGTGCAACAATTTCACATCCCATATGACGTAAGTATCTATTGATTTTGAACTTGATCGCACACTGTTATTTTTGTTACCAGCTACAAATTAAAATTGAAAAGTTCGTTTCCCTCAATTCGAAATGGTTTTGCTACATTTATCTTTTTAGATGGAACCGTTTTAGAAGATGATTGGTTTTATCACTCTTGGGGAATAGCGACTTCGAATTTGTTCGCTGGGTGATAAATAAAATGTCACGGAGGAAAAACGGGTTTATCAGAGTTTTCCAAGTCGTGACATAATGTTTATTTAACAAAAAATTCTTAATTTAAAGATTTCTATTTCAGTTATTACTTATATTGTTGTATTTTATTTGCCTCAATAAAAATTTACAATATTCTTATAAATTTACATTTATTAAATTTTGAAATTTTAAAATTTAAATATATTAATTTTTTTTTTTTAATATAAATTTATTAAATTTAAATTTTGAAATTTTAAATTTTATAATTTATATTTATTTATTTTAAATTTTATAATTTGAATTCATTAATTTTCAATTTTAAAATTAAAATTTAAAAATTTGAAATTTTGAAATTTTTAATTATTAAAATTTAAATTTATTAAATTTTATATAATAAAATTTAAATTTATTTATCTTTAAATTTTGAAATTTTCAAGTTTAAAATTGAAATATATTAAATTATAATTTTTGAAATTTTCAATTTTAAAATTGAAATTTGTTAAATTTAAAATTTAAAAATTTTGAAATTTAAATTTTAAAATTTAAATTTATTAAATTTTAAATATTGAAATTTTAAATATTAAAATTTAAATTTTTTAAATTTTAAATTTTGAAACTTTCAATTTTATAATTTAAATTTATTAAATTTTGAAATTTTCAATTTTAAAGTTTAAATTTATTAAATTTTAAATTGTAAATTAAACTTTTAATTTTATAGTGTCAAATGATAATTACTAATTTTATAGGTTATGTTCGCGCTTTAAATTATTTTATTTATTGATTTTATGCTACTTTAGACTTAGAATTACTTAAATATCTAGTTTAAGATAAGTAATTGTTCAATTTTTCAGATAAGATTTCAAAGTACTTATTTAAATAAATATTTCAATTGAAGAGGGGTTAATGAACCCGCAACTAAACCTAAAACAAGTAAATATAAATAACGAGACTATTATGTTATTTCTACAGCATAAAATTTTACAAAAACTTAAAGGCAACATTTTCAATTGTCATAAATTTGGATTATCCTATTAAAATTAATAACAACGTGCATTTGCCTAATGACGCGCAATTATAATTTGCATTTAAAACACATCTAATAGCATTCGCAATAACTCGAATGCTTAATTTAAATGGTATCAAATATGAAGTAACGAACTAATTTCAAGTTTCGGTGGAACTTCGAACGTCGAATTTAATTAAGTCGCAACCGAGTTCAATTTATTTTAATTCATTCCGGAATTAATTTTTATTTAATCTCGTAAGCAAACTGTAACAAGTGTGTCTTGCTGAATCAGCTTCATTTAAATTCTAAAGTCTCGTCTCATATTTTATAGTCACATAAGAATTGTATACAAAATATTGCGTTTGTCGATCTATTTTTAGCAGCGAGTCTCAAAGCGACTGAAAAGATTAAGCCCGCTTGAATGGAGGCTTCGTTTGATTTTTCCAGGTAAAGGAAAGCACTCTATTCGTCGCCGTCCCAAATAAACATAATCAAATATTCTATAAATGGCTTGAAAACATGTCGGCAAACTAATTTATCAACCGTTTGTTTACAGATACAACCTTCTTTAATGTTTCATTAAATAATCATTTGGGAATTGCCAACACTTCAATCGTTTTCGTTTCAGGTTTTGTGTCGATGGGTTCTGAGTGTAAAGAAGAACTACCGACCGGTGAAGTACCACAACTGGCGACACGCACTGAATGTAGCCCAAACTATGTTTGCGATGTTCAAAACCGGGAAGATGGAGCGTTTCATGAGTGATCTGGAGATTTTGGGACTGTTGGTGGCGTGTTTATGCCACGACCTGGATCACAGGTAAGTTGCCACTGTTAAACATTGAGAAAAATGCAAAAAATAGAAACTACCTTAATATACAGTCAATAAACAAAATGGCGTAAGCAATTTTTTAAGGATTAACATTTACATTTGGTATTAACAGTCGAGAGTGAAAAGGAAGAGTACAAAACATATAAATTTTGATTTAAATAAATGTTTTATTAAATAATTTTTTATCTGAACTTTTAGTTAATTTATATACTTGATAGTAGTGACTCACTCTGTTATGGTGTTTCATATTTTGCACACGTAGAATATATTATAGCCATGAATAAATATTACTATTATTATTACAGAGGAACAAACAACGCGTTCCAGACTAAAACTGAGTCGCCGTTGGCAATTTTGTACAGCACAAGTACGATGGAGCATCATCACTTCGATCAGTGCGTCATGATCCTCAATACTGACAGCAATAATATTTTCCAAGTAGGTGGGTTTGGTACATTACAGTTATTTTTGGAACGAAAAAATCCGAAAGTGTTTGAAATTCAAACGGGCGCAAAGAATTATTATTCTGACATTATGGGAGTTTTATGTAATTCCGTGTTGGAAGATCAAGGGTAGAAAATTGTATTTTAGTCGAAAATCCTTTATCCTTTCGTCGTGCCTTGAATGGATGAAATAATTGCACCGGCAATATTCGGAATGTCTGTCTTTGTCTGTCAGACACAGGTTGAATGATGTAAAGTTTCACCGACGATGGAAAAATCTGACAAAAAGCTTTTAAACAAAACGCCTCTGACTCCCAAGGCGGATACGGTTTCCGCTACATCAAACAAAGGTGGCGAAGGGAAATCAAGTTTATTTATACCATGTTTCGCGATATTATGCTTCCGTATTTTGTTGCGTGTTCATTTAACTCTAAACATTACCTCTCTGTCAATAATGTTATAACTATAAAACACCCATTGATGTACACATTGGCCGACAACAGCGTGTAAGCTTCTATTGACCTAATAGATAAGGTAGAAGATCATGTAAAAGATATAGGTATTTGAATTGAAAATGTGACATAGCCTTGCCAACAGGCCCTCGTAATCTAGACACGTTTATCTTTGACATTGCACCCGACATCAAACCCATACACGTTTAACTATGAACACCATTCACCTACAACACAAAGTCAAACGGTCGATACCGAATTAAGCTTCGACATCGTATACATCAAAAACTTCAATGTAAACATGTACCCCAACGTGTTTTGCACGGACACTAATAAATGCTAGCGGTAGATCTCATTAACTTATGAATCGACAGTGACTGAAAGCGGGTTTCAGGCTGGAATTTCAGGCGCATTAAGTTACCGTGAATGGAAACAAATGGAATACTGAATCACGTCGTAATGGAACTATAATTAATTATGTCAGCGCCATTAGCGCGATTTCTAATTCGATTTAATTGTTGCCGACATAGACACGTATTTAATTTCATATTATTTGGCTTCTTCATTTCATCAATCAATTCATTTATTTAGACCATAATTGCCTCCCAGCGTCCCTAATCGATATTCGTGTGCAACAAGGCGAAAGCTGGATGTAAAGTGGCAGATTACCAAAGATATTTCGCCAATTCAACTGGAATAAAGGCTTAATTTCCACGCAAACACTATGGAATTGCGTTATGGGTTGATCGCTGCTTAATTATTGTCAAAGACAAATTGTTTCACTGGGCTATGATCTGCAAATTGTATTGTTTAAAATTAGCCATTGTCTAAAACCGTACAAAGGATTATCGTTCTGTGTTCGAGGCAGGATTGTTTAAAATTGTATCCTTATTCGTGCTGGTGATTAACTGTAGTAATTTTCAGGCATTGTCACCTGACGACTACAGAAAGGTGATGAGAGTTGTGGAAACTGCAATCTTATCGACTGACTTAGCAATGTACTTTAAGAAGAGGAATAAATTCCTGGAGCTCATCGACAACGGCGAGTTCGACTGGCAAAGCGACGACAAGAAAGAACGTAATTACAATAAACCATATACATTTATTTTCTTCTAACACGCCGTTTCAGTATTATCCGGTATGATGATGACGGCCTGTGATGTGAGCGCAATAGCCAAACCTTGGGACGTCCAGCACCGAGTCGCCAAACTAGTAGCAGACGAATTTTTCGACCAGGGCGACTTAGAGAAACTGCAACTTAAGGAGCAGCCAGTGGTAAGCATTTATACCGTTCCGTTTTCGCATTACACTTCTTGAATGTTCGTAGGCTATGATGGACAGAGAACGAAAGGATGAACTGCCTCAGATGCAGGTGGGTTTCATAGACGTAATCTGCCTTCCACTCTACAGAGTGTTGTCCGAAACGTTCCCGTGGGTGAAGCCCTTGTATCAAGGGACTTTGGAGAACCGGAAGCACTGGCAGGATCTGGCCGAAAAGGTCGAAATGGGACTGACTTGGATCGACCACGACACCATTGACAAACCCATCGAAGCTTTTGCAGGTATATTTCTTCAGCAGATTTAAACGAAGTTCTTAAATATATTTTTTTAGATACTGAGACGAAAGAAGATATAGAACTTACTATTCAGACTCTCAATACATGTAATCAGCCGGTGGAGATTAAGAAAAAGAACAAGCACAAGTTGTGTTGTTTGTTGTGACATCTATTTTAAGTGGTGCCCTTGTGGGAACATTTTCATCGCGTTTTATAGAAAATGGAAGAAAACAACATTATCTGTCCAATAGCGCAAACAAAATAATTTATGTGATTGATTTTGATATTATTGGTGACTGTATGCTTTAATTAAACTTAAGTTTAACATAATTTTAATACGAATTCCATTTACTCAGCATCAAAACGATTGTGTAACAATAAATTGATTTACGTTGACAATACAAGTTGACTCACAATAAAAATAAGTAGTTAATTGTATAAAACCTTTTACACCTACTATTAGATTTTACTCTTTCCTCTTGTGTAGATTTTATCTATTGATGTGAAACTTAGCAAAATACTAGTAAATAGTGTAGAATTCCAAAAACATAGTGTCAATTTAAGTTTGATGTTGGGCAGATGATATTTAGAAGTAAAAAACTCATTGTAATAGATGTATATGTATGATTTTCTACATTTAAACTATTAAAGGTGATGCTTCAAAACCAAAAAGACATAGTGAAAGAGAGAAATTTGTATCTACCAAACAATAATGTATATATAGTGAACTAAAACGATTGTTAATAAGTAGGATACAAAAATATATACATTTATTCTATTATGTATTACAATATTTGTGATTTAAACTTATACATCATAGGAAAGGTATTTCATTTTATTTCTACAACTATTTTTGTTATTGACTTATGTTTATTTATAAAAAATGTTAATAAATAAGTTAATCCTTGAATATTATTTTATTTCCCACATAAGATAAAGTTGAATACTAAATAATTCATCACATCATCTAAAAATATAGATGAAGCTAAGATAATACAAACAAATCCAATTAGACAAAATATTAAATAAGTATTCAAAAGAAAGGAAGTAATAAAATGAGGATATATTTACTAAAAGTGTTAGTTATATCATTTAAATTTAAAAAAATAAAACAAGATCAGTAATTTAATTAAAAATATATTAACCTATACATTGTAAATGTGTCGACAGTTCTGAATTCAAACAAATATTATGAAATAACATTAATTCAGTTTTTGCAATTATCGAATGTAATTTTTTAGAAATAACACAAATTGATCAATATTCTTTCCGAGTTTTTAAGACAAACGTAAGATTTAAGTAATTGTCTTCGTCTTGTTTCTGAAAATGTACAAATCCAGTCTTTTTAAATGCTATATTATATATAGTTCCTGAAATACCCTTCATGACATTTTGCGTTATTGGATGAACAAATATAAGAGGAGTGATGTTAAATGTTCCATTTACATCAATTTCTTTGTGATGTTGGTTAAAAGGTTTGTGAAACATCAGACATTTAAACACTGATGGTGTGTTGGATACTAAACATACATGGATCCAATATGAAATCAATTTTGGAAGACATTCAAACCCAACATGTACTTATTATCATAAGTAAAATACATTAGTTGTATTGTATTTTCAACTAAACAGGTTAGACTTTCGCGAGACTGATTGTACATTTATAAAAAATTGTGGAAATTCATCCTGTGGCATAGGTCAATGGATTTGAATCAACATATAAATAATAAACTATAAAAATATTCAACAACAATTTACAAAAATAAAGATAAATAGTTATATATATTTTAGTTACAAAATATGATAAATGTGGCTAACTACAAAGCCCTACATGGTGTTAAAATTAATATATATGTTTTGGAACTTATCACAATGATTTAAAGTCTAATCTCCATAAAAATATGTTTAGTTTGAATTTGATATGACTGCAGCTTTCTTTTAGACAAAATATTAGACATTTTCATACAAAATTCACACTTAAACTTAAGGATTATTAAATGCAACACAAACAACTAATCTAATAAATGCACACAAAACATTTAAACCCATGCCAGGCTTATAAAGTACAAATCCACTGACCCATTCACAGTTAATAAAAATTGTAAAAAAATCTTTCCTATACATTCAGCTCTTTAAACATATAGATTTTACATGAAAAACTCCTGTGTGGAGTGAGACAGTGTAAGTCATGCGTTTGGTGGTCGGTCCAGACAACTGATCTCTAAAACCCTCAATCCCCTCAAACTGGGATCAGTCAGTTTCAACCCCCGCGGCTCGTAGATCCGTTCGTTTTGTTCCGCTACGAATTTTGACACTTTTTTCAGACACTAAAATTAAAATTGGTGAGTAATAGTATTTGTGGGTTATGTTGCGGCTTACTTTTTCATAATGTGTTTCTTTACAAATGTATATAAAATAGGCAGTCAGACATGCTAAACAGCCCTCGCAGTATGTCGAACAGGTTGCCTTTTCCGCCTCCGCAAAGTACGTGTTCAGTCTAGTAATAGTTTGTTCGAATATATTTCTGTCCAGCTAAAATAATAAATGTTTACGTTTCGTTGTCGTTATTGTTTTTAAGCTTGACATTGCGTACTTTGCCTTCCAGTTCCGACGGGAAACGGGTCTGGAACTTGACGATTGTCCCTTCGCTGTAATCCCTTTGGACAAACACTTTGAGATATTGCGACTGAGCCATTTGTTCGGTTTCGCTGGCCCGCTGTCCGTTGTTGTGGTGGTTACTCATTGTTGTCGGTTGTTGTTTTTTGGTCGCTACGTAACGCTAGTTGAAAAAAAGAAAATGCGAAAAGACAATACACACAAAATATCAACACACTGCCATTTTCATCTGTCGCGATCTGTCATCGGCAACAGGTTAGCCAACGCAATTAACGATCGATGAGCGGGAGGTTTAAATGTTTACATGTTATAATCGAAATTTAGACTATGAAAATAAAGTTAACAATTAATTTAGTTCTAAAATTTTATCATAATTTCTTATCAAGAAATTAAAAAAAAACTTAACTAGAAATAATAAAATAAAACCACATTTTCTTATTATAATCAAGATATTAATAAAACAGTATACTTTTATTTTTGTAATATATTTTTCAATAAAATCAATGTTATAGTTTAATATAAATATACAAAATTAAAGTTTTAAAATTAAAATTAAATTAATTAATTAATTGTGATCAAAATTTAGACAATACTATAGATATAGAGTTAACAATTAATTTAGTTCTAAAATGTTTATCATAAATTCTTATTATAATCAAGATATTAATAAAACTTTATACTTTTATTTTTGTAATATATTTTTCAATAAAATTAATGTTATAGTTTATTATAAATATAAAAAATAAAAAAGTATTAAAATTAAAATTAAGTTAATTAATTAATTATGATCAAAATTTAGACAAAACTGTGAAAAGTAAAGTTAACAATTAATTGAGTTCTAAAATGTTTGTCAAATTTTCTTATTATAATCAAGAAGTTAATAAAACTTTATACTTTTATTTCTGTTATATGTTTTTTAAAAAAATTAATGTTATAGTTTATTATAAATATAAAAATTAAAAAAGTATTAAAATTAAGTTTATTAATTAATTATGATAAAAATTTAGTCAATACTGTGAAAAATAAATTTAACAATTAATTTAGTTCTAAAATGTTTATCATATTTTCTTATTATAATCAAGAAATTAATAAAACTTTATACTTTTATTTTTGTGATATATTTTTCAATAAAATTAATGTTATAGTTTATAATAAATAAAAAAATAAAAAGTTATAAAATTATTATTATTATTATTATTATTATTATTATTAAATTTCAAAATTTTTGTTTAATAAGTTAACATTAGTAGATATTAAAATTCAGTACGTTCCTGCTAAAACTCGTTACCTTAATTGAGGTGCCAAGTTGGAGACGTCTAGAACTATTTAATTAGATTAAATTACAAATTTTACATTTGTATAATTGATCTGATTTTAATTATCTATATGTACAACCAATTATATTAAGGGGTCAACTAAAATATATCATTATGTTTATGACATACTTCTTCAGCATTAGTGTCGAATATTACATATATTTTCGAATATTTTCAATTTCAAAAAAAGCTAAATAAAAAACAATTTCTCAGCAAAGTGAATAATCTTTTCCACCTTTTACTTTATTAAATGCATTCAATTTTCCCTTTGAATTCAATTCGTGGAAGCAAACCCATTTTTAATATTTCAGCGTAGCCAATAACATAAATTTCCACATAAATTTTCACCTATATTTCACAGCATCAGGTGTCACAATGCCGTCCATCTTTCTTTCATGTGACAGAAATTGCATTGGGTCCACGCATTTTCCGCATCTGCGCTTCGTCTTTTGAAATAAATGAAAATACGGGCCTGCAAAAGTAGTTAATTTATGTAGATTAGATTACCTCCTACCAGGAGCTTTTAGAAACTAAAATATTTATATAAACGACATCCCCGCGAGTCTAATTCATTTTGTCCGACATGTCCAAACTGTTGCTCCTTTCGTGCATCGTCATCCTGATCGAACACGTTCGATCGGACGTTTATGTCGACGAAATACGAGACAAATGTTACAAGTCGAAGCTTCTGATCTATTGCGGACAGTACAAGCTTCTCAAGTACTTTCTGCAGTTCTACGTCGACGGTGAAGCTTTGAAGCCGAGTAGTTTCAATAGTAGTGGAGACGTGATGATAGTGAAGCTTCAAAGGGACGAGATTGATTTCAGTGCTTATCCGAATACTAGGCAATTGCAGCAGGAGAATGAGGTGATGAAGCTGATGAAGTTTTTGACGAGGAGGACTATGACTTATTTGAATGAGAATGGGTTGTTAATTCATTTGCCTGAGGAAAGCGATGTTGTTGATGTTCATGATGGTATTGTTGATGTGGATGAAGGTAAACAAAAATTTTTCAAATAATCGACACTATTATACTTTCTCACATTCAATTACTCGAATTTTAAACATTAATTTATTTAAAATTAACGACGAAGGAGGCACAGAAATAACTCACAAGTTTGGAGGAAATTATTAATATAAATTTAAATTAAAATTTTTTAAGGAAAAATGTGAAATCTTTGAACTTTATTACAGTTCAAAGTGGACCAAAATAATCGTCAGTTAATTATAAAACTTTTTTAATATTTCATCTTCATACATTTTTCTTCACCTCCCTTTATTCGGCTTTATTTTACAATTATTCAATAAAAGAATCCTCCACATTGTTTTGAATACGTTTGGACTAATAACATAATCTGATGGCATTACACTAATCATTTGAGAATTACTGTTTGTTCAAAGTAAAACATGTTAATAAATGTTAATGAGGCATTTAATTACAACCAGTCTACCGGAAAATAATCAGTTAATAATAAATTAGTTTTCCTTTTAAAAACATTAATATCGTTATCATTTTTCATTGACACTTCGCTATTTATTATAAATGACTATTTTATATACAAATTATTGTTGCCTCCATAAACACTAATCAAATGCATGTGAATTTAAATTGAATTTGTAATTAACTGAACAGGCAGTTAGTTATTAAAATGAATGTGAAATTTACTTATGAAACATGAATTTATGCTATTTTAATACAAAAGATTTAAATATTTATAAATTATTACATACAACGTAAACAAATTTAATTTTATAATATTTTTTAGGAAGGCAAAAAGGCGATAAAGGAAAAGATAAAAAGAAAATGCTTATTATTCCGATTCTTTTGCTGTTTAAGATGTTCAAGGTGAAAGTTTTACTAGGTTTTGTGCTCGCAGGAGTAGTTTTTATCAATAAAGTGCTATTGGGAGTTGCACTATTCCTTCCTGCAATGTTTTCGTCTTTGAAAAGTCATTGTCGAGGGGACGAACAAAAAGTACATTACTATCATGCTGACGACAGATATTACTATAGGTAAGAGGAAAATTCGATTTTTAAATTCTTACTTAAGGAGCTAATTAAGTTTAAATTGTAAGGATCAAAAGATAAGCCTATACAGACAGAAATTCCTTTGTACTGTTTGTTATCCAATGAATATGTTTACAAAAAATGACTTTTATTAACTGCGAAATATATTAAAATAGACAATGAATTTTTAATGTACATTTTTACTTTATTGGTAAAAATGTAATTTAATTTTAAATTATTATTTAAATTTTATTGATGCTCATCGAGTTTTTAACAATTAAGTTTTTATGTGTACAAAAAATAACACATTTTAAGCATGAAACACAATGTGATTGTTATTATTTTTTATCGACAATGTAATTTTATGTGAAATTGATACGAAACAAATGTATTTTAGTGATCCAGAGCAACGCGGCTCGTTTAACACATGGTCAAGCGATGATCCGTTTAATTTTGATTATCACATGGATCATTCATCCCCTTAAATGTGAGTGGCGCTATTGTTTTACTTGCAACATATTTTTTATGAAAAATAAAAAATATTATTGCCTTTTGTGCAATAAACTTCAGTCTCATTTTTCGGCTTTTCCTGTTTAATGTATAATTAACGGATGAATGAGCTAAAATAAAATCATCCATTAGTAGTTATGGACATCGTAAAATAATTTTATTAGTAATTTTTGCTACAGTGTTTTATTTAATAGTGTTTTTCTTTGTTTCAGGTGATTTTAGCTTTAATAAGTCTTTTTGTAAATAAGATAGCTATTTATTTGTAGAAACGTATGTAATAAAAAACTACTTTTAAAACAAAGTTGTCTTCATTTCACTTTTAGGACGCCATTCAGAAACTTGTAAGCTTACTGAGGGTTGTTGATATTTGGAACTCCAACACTGATTTTAATCACAAACTTTTGGGGGATGAAATTCCAGTTAATAATTGAACTTGACTGACTTGTACAATCAATTGGAGACAGAATAGTTCACACTAAGTAATCGTAGAAATAAAAGATTTGTATTTTTTTCTGAATATTACTGAAAATTTTTAAATAAAATCAGTATAACATCAACAGTTAATTTTAAGACTACAATTATAAACTGTCGGCAAAAAATAAGAGATATTGAATTTTCGCCACTTTAACTGAATACTTTTGAAAATTTTGTGTTTAGTATAAAACATATTTATTTGGCGAGGGTTTCAAGACAATTACTTTTTAAAAATATATTGTGTTTTTACCAAACGATTGAAACATTTTAATTATTTTTCTTATTTCCAAGCCAATAGGACACTGGGTATGATTCAGGGTGGTAATAGTCGATGGGAATATCACGAAGTGTGAAAAACAGACTAGTAAAGAGGCAAAGAGGAAGGCGGTGTACGTAGAAGGCTTAGATAGGTCAGATCAAGGTGCACAACCGTCAGGCAATACTTGAAACATCTCCGATTTCACCACGCCACTGGTAGAAGAGTATCTGTTAGAATCATTCGAAATCCACTTTATGAAGTTGGTTTAGTGTCTAAAATATCTCTTAGAAGGGTACCCCTCACTGATCACCATCGGCAAGACGGGATACATTGTTAACCCCATTTTTGAGGAGATAAAAACAGAATTCTAAATTTTGGACAACAACGCACTGCCTCATAGAGTATAATGTGTTATGTACACGATGAGGGAACTTGAAATTTCGGATCTTCCTTTGCCACTGATATTATACAACCTGAATCCCATCAAACCCATATGCAAATACTCACGAACTGGCTCCTACCACACTTTTGCAGTTACCTCAAATGTGAGACAATATTTCACAAGATACTATTAACAACTTAATACGAAGCATGACTCATCATATTGAAGTTTTTGTGGAAGTTAAAGGTGGTACTGCAATTAAACCGTTTTTCGAATTCTTTTATTTTGCAATAAAATTTATTTTAATTTTATGTTAGTCTTTTAGAAGGAGCCTCATTGTTGAATTAACAGGTAGGCTGAAAAGTTCGTAGGCTAACACATAAATGGCGCTACTAGTATTACATCTATACGATTTTCAGTCAGCCATAACCTTCAAAAAACATGTGTATAAATTTGACTGCTGTCGTACTATTAGTTTATGAGTTATAGCATTTTGAGTGAAGGAATTTCGTGTTAATAATGCATTGCTTTTTGCTGAAAAAAAATACTATTGAAGCCAAGGCTTGACTTGATAAATATTATTCGGACTTTACACTAGGATAATCAACAGTTGAGAAGTGGTTTGTTAAGTTTAAATGAGGCGACCAAAAACAATAACGAATTAATGATTCTGAGCAGTGTTTGGAACTATTCAATCGTAATAAACCCGAATTTTTGCGTCGATATGTGACAATAGATGATACATGTCTCGATCATTTCACACCGGAGTCCATCCGACAGTCAGTGAGGACTGAAGCCTATGATGAGTCTAAAGACAAAATGGTATAGAAAAATTGTATGACCGCCATAATCGTTATATCGCCCTCGAAGGCAACTATACTGAATAATAAAATCAAATTCTATAAAAAAAAAATATTTTTTCTATGCTAACCTACGAACCCAATTGTTATCCTTTATTTGTGTACAAAATTAACTTACTAAATATTTAACAATTTTTAGATCTCTCCTTTTTAACCTAACTTGCAATTTCCCTTATTTTTTGCTAACAGTTTAAATTGTAACGAAATTTCGACGAAATAAATACAGAAATCTAATCCAATTTCAGCTAATAAAGAAAGATATCTTAATAACAGAGATGAGTATCCTTATTCCAGTTTTATCGGCCATAAAACATTAATAATCTTATAAAACAGTAAATTGGTCGGTTGAACGAAATTGCCTGAATTTGATCAATAACAAAACTGTGCAGTTGCCTTTGTTGCGCATACCAATATTCAAAATGCCATTAAGGAATTTATGGAGTGTGGCCCCGTTTTTGCCGCAGACATTAAGAACAAGTTTGTTAACAACTCGTTATTCAATTAGATCGCATGTGAAACTGGAGTCAACTGGGTAAAATTGAATTTCAAAGCTTTTAACGTCGTGAAGGAACTTGGGAAAACGTTCGTGTCTGAAAGGCAGGCGATATTTTTTCGAGATGCTGCCGCTGGAAGCTCTCAGCAACAATGGGAGTCAATAATCATTTCTGCTGTGAGAGAAAACAAAATGGTAACGGTACGCGTTTGTAGAATCTTTTATTTAACATTTTCGCCTAGTTTCACCGACACCGAACGAGTCTTTAAAACTTTTTGTGTTAACAAGTAAAACAGTGTTTAATGCAAATAAGATTCGGTACGAGGCGATGTCGCGAAGAGGAAACTGTCTAGACGATCGGTTTGCGTTAGTGTTCTCGGTTTTAGTTTGCGGAACTCCTAATGTATGTGTCAAATTTTGTGAAGTCACAGCGCAATACGTTCCTTCACCCTCAAAACTCGGTTTATTTTATCCCTTACGACAGTGATACGGGCGGGTAAATGACACCAGACAACTGCGGTAAGGGCGGAATTATAAACATTTCGATTATCGTTCAGATTCTGATAATTAATCGAGCCTATTGGCGATACTTTCGGCACTTTCAAAGCGTTCAATTACATTGGATTTAATTAGGAGGGATTTTCAAAGGAGTTACGTAACTTTCATAAAGCTCCTTTGTAGATCGGGCCCGGTGCAAAATATTGACTAATTTCTAAAAGGTAACAAAGAAAAGTGACGATTAATTGAAACGGTTTTGTTCAACGGCTCAATAAAACGTAAAAGCTACGTGTACCCTTTTCAGATGCTTGTTTCGTATTGGATATTTGTCAATTTAGTACGGGCTGACGTTAACTAATGCGACTGGGTGAAAGATTGCTTTTTAGAGAAATATGAACATACTGGTAGGTTTATCTTTGGATTTGTGTATGTTGAACAATATCGAGATGAAAAATGCTCTATTGTTCAGTTTAAGTGGTCACAATTGCAGAAATTTTATATTTTCAATTGTGTTTTTGACAAGAATTAATCGGAAGTTATTGGAATGTAATAAATTCTGTTTACATTGAACTAGAGATCTGCTTATTGTTACTTGTCTCAAAATTATTATGCAATATTGCAATGTTATATAAATTGTAATAAAAAACCTAACCCTCTCTATCTTTAGTTAACCTAATCTGTTTTGATCGAAACTATTCGAATCGAATTAATACCATTTATTATTATTAATAAAATAAAGAAGCTTAGCTCTATTAAACAAATAGTAAAAATATCTTTTAATTTTATGTGAATTATTAATTTGTTAATTAATTATTACCTTATAAAATATACCTTATTTAAATTATTATTTATTTTATTAATAAGATTGAAATTTTGTAAATTCTTAGTTCATTATATAAAATCTAATCCAATTAATAACTAATAATTTAACCTAAGCTAACTTGACCTGAAATGATCTGAGTTATTGACACCTTTAAAATACTGGATTTATTAAACTTAAATAAATACTTAAAATATATTATTTAATTTTCTATTAATTTCATTATAAATAGAAAGATATTGTTAAAAGATTTAAATTATTTATAATAAAAGAATTTATTTAATTTATTAATATTTATTTATATTAACAAGACTGAAATGATACAAATTTTTAATAAATTACACAGGAATTAAAGTAACCTAATCTGACCTAACCTATTCGAACCGAATAAATACTCCTAAAATAAATTGGAAAACCAAATATAAAGTTTATAAGTTTCATTAAACAAAGAGCAAAATTATCTTTTGATTTTTATTAATTAACATTTTCCTTGGTTATAAATATAAATAAATTTAAAAATACATACTCATTATTATTTATGAATTTCATTTACTTTATTTTGTTTTTATATTTATTTGTATTTATAACGAACTATTATTTTCTTACGAATTCAATAGAGTATGTAGTCCAATTTCTGTTAATTTAAATATTTCATTTTGTGGTTTAAAAAATATCTCGACAGAAAATTCGATATATTCTTTTTGTGTTGTGCAGTAACGAAGTGAGATTTATTATATTTTTTTCAAGCAAAGCAAATTTTTAATAAATTACATAGAAAATAAAGTAACTTAATTTGACCTAACCTATTCGAACCGAACAAATACTCCTAAAATAAATTGGAAAACCAAATATGAAGTTTATAAGTTTCATTAAACAAAAAGCAAAATTATCTTTTGATTTTTATTAATTAACATTTTCCTTGGTTATAAATACAAATAAATTTAAAAATACATACTCATTAATATTTATGAATTTCATTTATTTTGTTTTGTTTTTATGTTTATTTGTATTTATAACAAACTATTATTTTCATTCGAATTCAATAGAGTACGTAGTCCAATTTCCGTTAATTTAAATATTTCATTTTATGGTTCAAAAAATATCTCGACAGAAAATTCGATATATTTTTTTGTGTGGTGCAGTAACGAAGTGAGATTTATTATATTTTTTCCGTGCAACCCTGTTTTTATGATCTGTATCCCACAGTAAAAAGGTTTTTGTGATGCTGATCCTGCAAAATGAGATTGACTATCTGAATTTCATGCTCAAATTAACAATAAAAATAAGTGTTAATAAGCTATTTTTTACGATCATCAATTTTCATTAGGGTCCTTAAAATTAAATATTAAATTACGGTCATTTTTCAACATGTACGTAAAATATTGGGGTTGGTTATAATATACATTTTTTATTTTATATAATAAAATGTATTAAAAATATTTTAAATTATAAAATATGCTTTTGAATATTAAATTACGTTTAATAATATTTTAAAAATTTAAAAAAAGAATTTTTTAATGTACATGTAAATATAAAAAAGTTAATCTAAATAATGAGTTGGACCTTCATACTTATTTATTTAATCATTGCCATACTTTGGTATTTATCTAATAAGATTATCAATTTCATCTTGAGGTATCTTATTTCATTTCATGTCTATTTGTTGCTCAAGTTCTGTTAAAGATTGTGTGTCTGTCTATGTAAAAATGTTGAAATTAAAAGATACCTTTACAGGTGAGGTCAGGGACCATCCGGTAGAAAAATCGGAATCGAAATCGGAATAATAACTTTATTTATTCGTTATACAAAATTCCCCACAAAAAATATGGAATTCCTCTTTCTTTCAGAACCTGATCACCACGCTTAGTAAAACAAAATCACCACAAATGACGACCTCATTCCATCGTACATCAAAAGAACACCACTATAAACTTTGACGACAACGTTATAATGTTAGGACAAGCACAAACTGGAGACTAAGCTAAAGTTATAAGGCGACAGTCTTGACGTTCTTTGTCGCTCAACGTCTTACTGAACCTCTCGCACACATTCAGACTCAAATCGTATAAAAAATACAGCAAAAAACTACGATAAACAGCATTCAAGTTTAATCATTCCTGACCTTATACTATCTCATTGGGAGTATTATGTCCTATACATTTCTATTAAAATCCTTAATGAACTTTCCTAAATAGAACAATTAAAGCATTGTTTTCTTAAAGCGAAATAAATTTACAAAACATTTTTCCACGAGATAATAAATCTTGCGTAAAATTTAATGGATTTTTCAGCGATTATCAATTTTCACTAAGGCTGTGTTACCTGCAATTTAGAATTTTCTAACACGCCACAATACGTGTCATTAATCATGGATTTTTCAATAGGATTATCGTGCCACAAAAGGAAGTAATCTCGGGACCAAAACGCGTTGAATACCAAAAATGGTTCGGTTGCACAAAATAACTCCAATAATCCGGACACAAACGAAAATCAATCCGTGTCCGGCTACCAGAAAAAAAACCTTAAGTAATCACCTCCCATTCAGTCGTCTTGATACCCGAACGAGAGAAAAAAAAACACAATTAACCCGATTTCATTTTCATTCAACCCTAATGACATTTTAATTGGCGACTTGTGCAAAACCGAAAAAATGCGACCTTGCATCCGTTTGATTGACGACGGTTGTTATCGACATTGTGTTTTGGTGATCAGTGGCGGGACGGCGAAGAACCGACGAGTGGGGATTGGATGTGCGCCGCGTCGCGACGTTCATAAGTTTCGACGGGCGGACTGGATAGTCGGCTGACGGCGCGTCGTGAACATTCAACGGGGAAACGCGGGTTCGCGGTCTTGGAGCGCGGCGCGTGTACTTGGAAAAGTTTTTCGGCCTATCGGGCGTCTGAGCTTTCAACCCAACTTTTGTGAGGTAAGTGTTTCTTTTTTGTTGAAAACTTTCCGCGTTTAAATAAAGTTTAATTTTAATTTAATAATTTATTTTTTATTAAATTTTGATACACTACACACTTTTTTACCTAATAATTATTTTTAATAAAACTTATTTGCCATAATGGATTTTGCTTGTTAACTGAATATATAAATTAAAACATGATTGAAATTTTATATATTATTTTAAAAAATATTTGTTATTTTTCCAGTTACACATTTTAATTTAGTAAATTGGATATGATAATAAATTTAACATTTATATTATTAAATATTAAATTTACATTTTACATGATAAAAAATATAAATTTTCAAACTTTTATTATTAAAGTTACATTTATAATAAATTAATATTAATAATAAAAATTTTGTTTCTATATTTCTGATAATAAAACATAAAAAAATTATATAGAATAAGAAAATATATATGTTATTTATTATTTTTTATTTATTTGTTAATTATTTAAATTTTATAATAAAATAAAATATATGATAATCAAACTATTATCAGGTATTAATATTTCAATTAATAATTAAATTATATTACATTATTATTATTATAATTTTGATAATTAACTATCAAAATTATTATAACTCTCAATATTATTATAAACATTAATTATAATCAATTAATTATTTTAATTTTAATAAGTATAAAACAATTTTTATCATTTTTTAATTTTATGTTATATGTAACTAGTGGTTTAAAAATTTTTTACAGTTTAATATATTTTGTTTTTAATTTTTTTACTTATTTGTTGATTATTTAAGTTATATAATACAATAAAATAGATAATAATCAAAATATTACCAAGTGTTAAAATTTCAATTTTTGATTAATATAATATAATTTTTATTATTATAATTTTGATAGTTAATTATAATTAATTAATTATTTTAATTTTAATAGATATAAAATAATAAATAATCATTTTTTAAAATTATGTTATATGTAACTAGTGGATTAAAAGTTTTTTATGGTTTAATATATTTTTTTACTAATTTGTTAATTATTTAAGTTACATAATAAAATAAAATAGATGAGAATCAAAATATTACCAGGTGTAATTATTTCAATTAAATTATTATTATTATAATTTTGATAGTTAATTATAAATAATAATTTTAATAGATATAGAATAATTTTTATTATTTTTTAAGACTATATTATACAGCACGAAAAGAGTTTGATCAATGTGAATACTGAAAGAGACATTATTTAAGAAAGAGACAGTATTTCACTATGGGACAAAGTTCTACTGTCTCTGTCGTGCATGATGTCTCTCTCTAAATTCAGACGGGTCAAACGCTTTTCCTACTGTATGTAACTAGTGGATTAAAAGTTTTTTATGGTTTAATATATATTTTTACTTTGTTAATTATTTAAGTTATATAATATAATAAAATAAATGATAATCAAAATATTACCATGTGTTAATTTTTCAATAATGATTAAATTAAATTATTATTATTACAATTTTGGCAGTTAATTATAATTAATTAATTATTTAAATTTAGTAAATATGGAATAATTTTTATTATTATTTAATTAATTATATGAAATTATTTTATAATTATTTTATGTAAAAATTATATGATTATTATAAAATATATTTCCAGGTGTCAATATCTCAATTAATGATTGTACATTTATAAATTTTAATATCACAATTTTGATAGTTAATTAATTTTGAAATTAATTAGTCAATTATATAATTTTTAAAAGATATTCAAGAAGTAGAGAAAAGAATATGATTTTTAATTTTCCCACATAATTATGAGTATGCTTTTTTTTATGAAATTTGGTAGATACCCATCTCGGGGTTTGCTTAATTCTTTGCTGTAGTTAGATTAAAGAAAAATGTAGTATGATTTTTCAATTTTCATGCCCAAAAGTTTATTAAAAACGGACATTAATACAAATTTTATAATTTTATTTTATGTTCAAATGAGCCACTCTGTATATAATTTTTAAATCAAATTAATAATTGATAATTAAAATATTACAAGATGTCAATACGTCGGCAAATAACTGAAAACTTATAAATTATTATTATATATAATGTTGATACTTAATTATAAATGTCCATTAAAATTAGTTAATTATCTAAATTTTAACAGATACTGAATAATTTTTATTATTATTTTTTAACTAATTAATTTATCTAGTTAATTAATAGGATTTTCATTGTTTAGTATAAAAAATTTTCAACTATTTGTCAGTTATTTAAATTATATTTTATAATGATATAATTCATAAATTAAATTAATAATTTTACTAGATGTCAATATTTCAATTAATGAAATGGAAAGTTATAAAATATTATTATTATAAAACACTAATGTAATGTTTGATTATAAATTAATCATATAATTAATAAAGATTAACAAATTATACACATTTTAATAGGTACTAAATAAGTTTTATTATTATTTTTTTAATTTAATATGTTGTATGGAACTTGTTTATTAATTACTTGTTATTTATTTATTTATTTATTTTATAATAAAATAAATAAATTAATTAATAGGACTCTAAAACAAGTTTAAATAAAAAAGGTTTATTTAGTTCAGTTTAAACATTACGTGTTCCTAAAAATAAGAAATTATTATTTTAAGTGTAATTAATTATCACATTAAATTCAATCTCTAAATTCCGAATCGATTTTTTCACAGTTTTTAATTCACCTAATTGACTTTGGCAATTGAAAAACTTCGAGGTTGATTTGAAACATCATAAATCACCGATCTGTTGGCTTAACAAGCGTAACAATAATATTTTCACAAAAATACCATTCTTAATTTAAATAGGTAATCACATAAACTACGGCGAAATCCGCAATTTTGATGGGCCACGTCCATTAAATTTATTCTTTACGACCGATTTTCGATTCAAAAATATTTATCCCATCCCATTATTTTCTTACCGACACACTCAAACCGCCTGTTCGCATGCCGCGACCGAATCGCGTCAATCGAAAATAAAACCGGACGACATCATCGGCTCGAACTCGATCACCGGCAGATGTTGCAAATCGAGTGAAGTGCTGGAGTTAACTGCCGACGATAACAAGGTCAAGGTGTAATGGAGAAGTTGGGGGGCTGTTCCGAATTGTTGTCGTCGTAAAAATCGTCCCGGTGCAATTACAACGCCGGTGTAAAGTTGCGGCAAGAGGGACAAGTTTAATAAAATTTATTTTAATTAGAGACGACCGTGCCGTTTTCGGCGGTTCTTTTTGTCAGCGTTTGAGTGGTTTTGAGGGCCCGAGTGACGGTGGGTTGGTTTTTGTAAATGTTAACTTTTGTACTTTTTTATACTCGGAAGCTCACTATAAGTGGACTGTTCGTGCTCTATTTATTTCACTTCACTTCACACAAACTTTGATAGTCATTATTCAATATAATTTATTAAATATATTTTTATTAGAATATATTATATTTATTTAGTTCCTTTATATACATTGTAAATTTCAATAAAGTTTGATAATTAATTTTCATTTAATTTTCATTAGAGTTTTAGATAAATAAAACAAACATCAATCTGTACTTCAGTGTTATATCTTTTATATAAATATTTTCAATATGCTGTCACTTCCTGTTCAATTAGTTTCTTTAACATTGTTTTTACAAACTTCATAAATATTAGGTACCAGAAAAAACATGGAATATTTTCTATGAGCAAAGTTCGTGACAGTGTTCATATGAATAGTATATGTATATATACAGTATGACATTTGAAATTAAAAAATTTATATTTTTCGTCCGATGTTGAGAATGTTTTTTTTCAATTGCAAAATATGAAAATATGTATTTGTAGAAAAATCATTAGCATAAAATTAAAAGCTACTGTCAATTTTTAGATATGAATATTGAAAAAATGATTAAACAACACCTAAAATGGGTATATACCACCTAATTTTATAAAAAAATATGCATATTTATAATTCAGTTGAAATGTTAAAAATATTTTGCTTATGAATTGAAATTGAAAACAACTTCTAAAATATATATACCACCTAATTTTATAAAAAAATATATTAATAATTCAGTTGAAATGTTAAAAATATAAAAATATTCTTCTTATGAAATGAAATTGTAAACTAGCCCTAAAATTGGTATATACCACCTAATTTTATAAAAAAAATATGCATATTTATAATTGAGTTGAAATATTTTCTTCTTATGAATTTATTTTTTTAATAATAAATAATGGAATAAACTGTCAAATATTCCATACCTCCCTTCATATTCATATATCTATAAATATAAATAAAATTGAAATGTCTGTTTGTAATATTGAAATAACCGCTTTTTACTACATGCATATGAATATAAATACGGTACATACACCAAAATAACATTTTTTACAATTTTTGTCTCTTTGTCTGTCTGTCTGTTTGTTCCGGCTAATCTTTGAAATGGCTGGACTGATTTTGACGGGACTTTTATTGGCAGGTAATTGATGTAATAAGGAGTAACTTATTTTAGAAAAATTCTTTTATTTTAGAAAAATAAAGTAATGTTGTATTTATATAGTTATATAGTATATAGCAGGGTTCATAAGTAAAGCAACCAAAGCGTATGTTGAATACACTTGTTTTTACAATTTATTTGCCTGGAGGTGTTCATTTATCGATACAAATTCAAACAACAAATTGTATAAATTCCGGAATGGTGAAAAGCAGAGTACAATTGCAGTCAACAAAGGATGATTTCCTATTTTAACAGAAGGAATTCACTGTAAGGAGTTCCCAAAAAAGGTAGAAAACGAAATTTTAACAAAATGCTTGCTGTTTGCGACCCTTTTATCAGTGCATTCCGAAAAAATGAAATGAAGTTAATGTGTCGATGAGTAAAATAAAACGAAGACTAAAAGAAGCTGGTCTCTATGGTAGAAAATCAGCAAACAAGCTCTTCATTTCTGAAAAATATAGAGCAATGAGACTACTTTTTGCAAAGCAACATATGAAATGGACCAATGAAAAATAATGTTTTGCTGTTTTCGGATGAAACTAGGTTTCAATTATTCAAATCTGATGGCATTTCATGGGAGAGGAGACCAATTAATGAAAGGTATAGTCCCTATGTCTACTAAAAAGTACGGTGGCCTAAGATAGACGGAATAATAGACATCGTGACATTCTAGAGAATTATATGCTTCCTTTTGCCGTAGTTAACATGAGTTTAAAGTAGACCTTTCAGCATGATAACCATCCAAAACACACGTCTAAGACAGTGTTAGTTAAAGAATGGTTGCCTTGCTGGCCAGCACAAAGCCCAGACCTCAATCCGATTGAAAACCTTTGGGATAAAATTTATCAGAAAATCCGTACAAAACACTCAAATTTGAATAAACTCTACGAAAAAGTTCAAAATCAGTGGAAAGAAATATCGAATGATTATATTGAAAAGTTATTGAAATCAATAAAAGAAATTATTAAAAATAATGGTTATGCTACTAGATACTAAATAAACGAAGACTAAATGCACGTAAGGCTGATTTATTTTATAGTGGCTCTACTTCTGGCCGTTAATTTTTTTTTTAAATATTTATATATACCTAACTAAACCCACCCAAAAACAATTACAGTGCCTTATTGTTGTACACTTTTATCAGGTCTAATGAAAATTTCTAAAGTTGCTCTACATATACCAAAAATTGACGTTGTTGATAATACGGGAATTGGTGTTAGTGTATGACATTTTTTTAAAAACATAAAATATGTCAAAAACATAGAATTTTACAAAAATGTAGCATTTGCAACATATCATTTGAAGAAAACAAGGTTAAAGTCACATCCATTTGAACCAGAATTTCAGATTGAAAGCACTTTCAGTTCCATATAAATCAATCATCATTTATGTGAATCACCCTTTATGTCAAGTTTTAAAAAGTAATTCTTTGACCTATTTTTAAAATATATATAATATACATTTGTTACATTACCAGACGGCGAATTAATACGATAACTTAAATGGAAAATTGGAAGCCTTCTCTTAGGTTAAAATTTAATTAAATCAGATTATTTCACATTCATTAATGATTTGTTTTTCAATTTCCTGCTCTGCTTTAATAATACAAACAACTTTTTTTAGTTTGCAGCGGTAAAATCATTTTATTTTAATGTATCTAACTAGAAGGTTTCAAAAGAAACCGTAGTTTAAGTTAAGTTTCTAAATTAGAATATGTAACTGAGCTTTCTGAGAAAATATCTAATTAAACATAGTTCATATTTATTTTGCGTGAAAGTTTTTCTTTTTTTATTTAATACAGGCATTTGTTTATAAAAGCTGCCCGTTTATTTATATTTCTGTTTCTGTTTGTTCAACTAACCAATACTCGAGTTCGCCGCAAATAAATTTAAATAAAATTACGTATTTCAAATCTGCCCGTTTCAGTGTTTGTTTCTCCGGCATTAATGGTACAGAAAGAGAGTCGGCAACACAAACTAATTTGGCTCGAGTACCTTCCATTATTCAGAAAACAATTTCAATGTAATGCGATGCGATATTTGTTTCTAAAAATACACAAACGCGAACGAAACATCTGTTTGTTTTTATGGAGTTTTATATTTATTTTAGACCGTTACATTTATTTAAATGTCTTAATTGTTTGTCATAAATTTAATTTTTTCAACGACTGGGGTAATTAACCGTTCAGTTAAAAATGTGGCGAATGCCAAATGGAAATTTAAAATATGGCGAATGCGTGGCCGAGTTTAAAATATGGCGAATGCATCTCATACATGTCCGATGAATATTTGAAATTGCAGAGCATGCACGAACTTGTTATATTGTTTTAAAATATGACACTGTTATTTCTCCAACAGTATGATATTTCTAAAAGCACAATTTAAAACCATGTCAGACACTACATAGGTACGCGATCGTTGCTAGAAATTTTAAAAATAACTAAAAAAAATCTCTCTCCGAGTTCCTCCGACTAAATTTTAATGTACAGGGTTAAATAGTCGTAAATTTCGAAGAAATAAAGTGCATCCACTCCGGACCGCGAATTTGGTAGTCAAATCGGATGCAGCAGCCGTTTGTCGGACGACTCAAGCAATGTGTGTGGCTTTCGACTAACATTCGTAGGTGACATAAATATCCCCGCACAACTGACAGGTTTATGGACTCAAATCTAATTATCACGCCCCCCTATATAAATCAATTAAATACTCTAATTGGATTAATTAATTTGGTCGGTATTGTGTTTAAACAATGTTATTGCAGTTTAATATTTGTACAGTTTTAGAGACTGATACGAATAAACGTAAATTTTGTATAATTTTATCGTTATTATTGAATATTAAATAAAATACGCCACATCCGAAGAGATAAATATATTATCTGCCGTAATTGAATAATTAAAAATTCAATTTTCCAGTTCTCAATTTCACGAAACGCTGAATAATACAAACTTGTATGTAAATTCATCTTTAATCTCGCAATTTATTATCCTTTACAAATTATATTTTGTGAAATTTGTTTTGGGACAAACTATATAATGCATATTCAGTTTAAACGTTAATGAAGGTCGGATTTTCAGAATAATCAATAGCAATAACAGTTATTTTCATAATAATTTTAACTAAGCAATTTTAATAGCGTATCGAGTTACTAAAAGATGTAGCATACCAACTGGATACTCTTAAAATAAAATTGCGCTTTAACTCGTAGATAAATATAAAGTCTAGGAAATAGGAGACAAGAAAGTTCATAAAACAGTTTTGCCCAGTTATCTAAAAGTTTGCTCTTCTATATTCGAATCAATATTATACGAGAACTTTATATATTTTGGAATATTTATTTTGTACTTAACGAAATGTATTGTTATTCGATTCATAGAAGAAATGGAACCGTTGGGATTGACCCTATTTGTCTTTGAAAATTGGATTCCAAATATTTATATTTTAAGTTTCAGTGGATGATTATTTAAATACGATTTATTTTAATATTATTATATTATAGGTTTGATGCTTAGAAATTTAATATAGCGTAATGTAATGTAAAATGATTTTATTTGAAATTTTTTGACAATTGTATATGTATTTATTATAACACATATTAAGTATATTAGTGTATTTTATTAATTAAATATGCTATATTTTTTCTGATAAATTTAAAAATGTAGTATCAAAAATAAATTAATATTAATATTTTTCTGAGAATCATTTTTTTTTAATTTTGAAACGAGATATATTTTCAATCAATTTACAAAGTTTTGACTTAACCTTTTTATATATTTACTTATCTTATATAGGGGTTTCTGTTTCCTTTTTTATGTTATTTAAAATATGATTGATCACACACACAAATGTTTTTAAAAAGATTGAATATAGTTTTTCAAGAAAAAATTTAATATTCTGATAAATTTAACCTTTTAAATATATTTACTTATCTTATATAGGGGTTTCTGTTTCCTTTTTTATGTTATTTAAAATATGATTGATCGCAGGTACAAATGTTTTTAAAAAAATTGAATATAGTTTTCAAGAAAAAAATTAATATTCTAATAAATTTAATCATTTTTTAAGAGATTTATACAAAAATTTAATGTTAATGATTACTTACTTATTTGATTGATCACTTACTTATTTTTTATTCACTTTAGTCTTTTTTTTCATAATCATCAAAATATTATTTGTTATAAAAATGTTTTTCATAGAATTTAATGAGTACTTAATTTTTTTTTTTATATAAATAAAAAAATAATATTAGATTAACTCTTTAAATTTATTAAACAATATTTGTTTTATTGATGTAATATAGTTTTTAAGAATATAATTGTGGTTTTAATAATTTTAATTCTTAATTAACATTTTTTATATAACAAAATTACATATTCGATGACTCTGTTAACTTATTAAAACAAAAATATATTGAATATTTTTTCTGAAAATAATTAAATAAATTAATAAAACGTATTTTTCTGAAATTTAAATGTTAGTTATGTTTTATCTTTAAATATTGAATACAAATATTTTCTGATTCCCAATTAAAATAGTTTTTCAGGAGTTAATTTATTATTTTAATAATTAATAATAAAATCTGTTAATGTTTCATTAAATGTATTTTTTTGACAATTATTTTATAGTTAGTTAAAATGTGAATTACGTATACTTACTTATTTTTATATTCAGTTTTGTCTTATCTTTTTGATATTCATTAAAATACTATTTGGCAAATAATATTGATTTATTGATGTAATATAGTTTTTAAGAATATAATTGTGGTTTTATAATTTTAATTCTTAATTTTAACATTTTTTGTATAAAAAATTCATATTCGTTGACTCTGTTAACTTATTAAAACAAAAATATATAAAATATTTTTTGTGGAAATAATTAAATAAATTATTAAAACGTATTTTTCTGAAATTTAAATGTTTGTTATGTTTTTTCTTTAAATATTGAATGCATATATTTTCTGATTCCCAATTAAAATAGTTTTTCAGAAGTTAATTTAGTATTTTAATAATTAATAATAAAATCTGTTAATGTTTTATTAAATGTATTTTTGTAAAAATTATTTTATAGTAAGTTGAAATGTAAATTACGTATACTTACTTATTTCTATATTTAGTTTTTTAAATTTCTTTGTCAAATGTTAATTATATAAAGTACAATTTATTAACAATAAATTTGATTAAAAATAATAATAATAATTTAACTAATTCTAGTTAATATTTTTTTATATAAAAAATTAAATATTTGAGTGACTTTAAATTCTTGGTATAATTTAAAAATAAGAAGTAGTTTATTTTGTTATTAATTTGATTAAAAATATTTGATTAATTGTTAAATACTTGTGTATAATTTAAAAATATAAATTAATTAAATATTTTTTTATAAAACTGATTATATGAGAATTAATTAAACATATTTTTATTTATTGATTAGTAAAATTTTAAAATTGACTTACATATCATCAGTTTTCTATTTCCTTTTTTTTTTAAATATAATATAATGTAATTTACATGATTTTAATATATATTTTGATATAGACTATTAAATAAATGAAATAAATAATAATTTAACATTTTTAAGTAATTTATTTGTCTTTTAATGAGAAGTGGAATATTTGATTAACAAGTATTTGATACTTGAATTGAAACTAAAAATATATTAAATAATTTATCCTGAAAATTACTCGTATTTTTTTAATTTTCTAGTTTATAATCATCTTCTCAAAAAAATATATTTAATATTTTGCAATTTGTAAATTTGGTTTATGGGAATTTAATGTGATTTAATTTTTCAAAAATATATTAAATATTTTGAAAATTTTACCTAATATTGAACATTTTTTACATAAAAATTGAAATATTTGTTCTACCATTCAATTCTTTAATTAATCGTCAAGATTAATTCATCTTTAACAAAACATTCACCAAAATAAATTTTCAGTGATTTTCAGGGACAAAGGGCACAATTAATTTTCAAACGAAAATTAATCTGTGTCATTCCTCCCGGTAGTTAGGTGTTCCGATTTGCCCGCCAAAAGAAAAAGACATCCCAATCAATAAGACTTTTAAAGTGCAGCAAAAAACGAGCGTTAAGATTTAACGCGCTGAAATTTTTCCGGTTCGCCACCTGGTTTACATTTTTCAACGTTCCATTTGCAGTGATTCCGACCCGTTTATCCGATGGCGTGACTTCAGCTGTGTTGCAGACGCGAAAATCCCCGCAACCCGTTCGCGTTGCATTTAACCGACAATTCCGTTCCGAAAACGGCACGACAAATTGGATCCGAAACTGAAATAAGATTATTTGTTTTGGGGCCGACAATATCGTTAAACTTTCCAACTAGTTTTATTGTTGTCGGATTGCGTTTTCCGAACTGCTCTACGTCTAAATCGAAAACTCGCTGCACATGAGTTTATTCCGACACGGAATTTATTCGCGATCATTTTTAATTCGCGACGAGATGGATGCGTGTTGTTGTAGTTTACGCTGCTTCCGACCATTTTTTGCTGTCGTTGTAAATGAATATTAAGGGCGAAGGTAAGAAGTAGGTAAGTGTGATAAATGGGAGTTAGAAGGAGACCGACTTAAAGTGGGTTAAGGATGTGCGAAACAACTTCTTAAATAACGATTCAATTACGACGCGTAGTCACTTGAAACAGTTTTCCAGATAAACTCCAATAATTGTATTTTTTACATAACGCGAGGAAATGAAAAAGTTCCCTTGGGTAAATTAATGCTGTTGAGCAAAAGCTTTCCTTCATTTCCTGCTGCGTTATTCCGCAGGAACAAATATGAGATGTGCCTTTCCTATAATTAATTGGTTTCGAGAAAATATCGATATTGATGCGAGCATAAAAAAGAAAGTTTCAAGAATGGGAGGGAATTTATCTTACAGCTTTTTGTCCCCTGTTCCTAAAAACTTTAAATTAAATTTATGGACGATTCGAATCGCCCCTGCTATTTGGAAATTTACCCGATCACCGTTAAAAATATGTTTCATGTCTGTGAATTGATTAACATATTTTATAAAATAAATTGCTAAATTAAAAATAATTGGCTGCAGGAGAATAAAATTTTAATGCCGAATCGATAATTTAATTTTATTGAATTATTAATTATTTGTGTAATCATTTAACGATAATTAAATATGACATCGGAAATATTTTAAATTGTCTTTCAACAAGAAATATTAATGGAAAATCTGTTTATAGTTAATTTGACTCTAAAATAATTATAAATATAAAAAAAATTCTTTGTCATTTAAAACGAGGCAACAGTTTTAAAATAGACTGATGAGCTTTGAATAATGCAAATTATGAACATCATTATTTTAAATTATATTTCATACACAATTTAGTAATTTTTATTTAAAATTAAAACAAGATGAAGGTTCTTTGTAATTTAAAATATGATTGATGAAGGTTTTAAATATTTTATTAAAAATAACATTCATGAAGATTATAATTTTATAATTAATATTATAATATTTCATTTTAAAAAATATTTCTCAACTTATAAAAAATTAATAATAATTATATATATATATATATATATATATATATATATATATATATATATATATATATATATATAATTAAGGAAGAGGGAAATGTCACATCAATAATTTCAGTTTATTTAGGTAGTAAAAGAACCTTATAATCTGAATTTAAATTGTTAATTATTTACATAAAATTATAACGCATTTGCTTAATTAAATATACAATTCAAATGAAAGGAATTTGGTGTATTTTAAATTGTATTCCTAAAGGAAATATTAACAAAATCTTTCCTTAGTTAATTTGAATCGAGAATAAATTCTTTATAATTTAAAACAAGGTATTAGTTTTAAAATAGACATAAATATAATAGCTTTAAATAATACTAAATAAAATTAAATTATTAATCACATACATAAAATTATAATAGTTTACTTGTTTAATTAAATATAAAATTCTATGAGATTGGGAATAAATAAAATTATACTGAATTAAATAAATTTCTTGCCTTAAATTTAAATTAATTTAATCTAAAATTAAAACCAATTGAATAATTTTTTGTAACTAATAACAATTAATAATAATATTTCATATTACAACTAAAGTACAATATTTTTTTAATTTATTTATTTATGTGTAAATATTTAACTATAATAATTTAAGTACATAATACTTACAATAATTGAAAAATATATTTTTTTAATAATAAAATGAAAATGAAATATAAATAATAATATATCTTTAATATTTAACTATGAAATAAACTGTAGAATAGATTTTTATTTAATCAGCAAATGGATCTTAAAATTTACAATAAATATATTAATTACATACATAAAATTAAAATTGTTTATTTGTTTCATTAAATATAAAATATTAACAATATTACGAATCTCTCAATGAAAAATGTTAATGAAAAATCTTTTATATTTATATATTATTTATATATTATTTTTAGTTTTCATTAATCTTAAGTTGAATATTTCTTTGCAACTAATAATAATGAGAAAATGAAATATAAATAAGAACATATCTTTAATTTTTAACGATAAATATATTGTAGAATGAATAATTCTATTTTTATTAAATCAGTAAATGGATTTTAAAATTTAGAATAAAAATATTAATTGAAATTGAAATATTAATGAAAAATTTTTATATTATTTTATACTACAGAATCAATAATTCGATTGTTATTTAATCACTAATGGATCTTAAAATCTAGAATAAAATTATTAATTATGTACATAAAATTAAAATGGTTTATTTGTTTAATTAAATATAGAATATTAACAATATTGGGTAATTATCTTCCAATGAAAAATTTTAATGAAAAATCTTTTAATTATTTTTATTTTTCATTAATCTTATAATGTATTTTTAAATTATTAATCACATACAGAAAATCATAATAGTTGTTTATTTAATTAAATATATAATTCTATGTGATTGGGAATAAATAAAATTATAATAAATTAAATTCCTTGTTTTAAATTCAATCTAAAATTAAAACAAGTTAAATATTTCTTTGTAACTAATAACAATTAATAATAATATTTCATATTACCACTAAAGTACATGAAGTATACTATTTTTTAATTTATTTATTTATGTATAAGTATTTAATTATAATAATTTACGTATAATGTACCAATAATAATAATAATTTGTCTTTCAATGAAACAATTTTTCTTTAGAAGTCATTTTTTAGTCATTTTCAAAAATTTATATCACCTTTTATATAACTAGAAATTTCGTTCAAACGGCATTCTTTTCTGTGAATCCTCGACCTCCAATAATGAAAAATCAGAATCTAATCAGAAATCTTTTTTCCAAATTGTCTTCTGAAAAAAATATAGCCACTTATATTTCATATAAATTTATAAAATTATAAATTAAATAATATTTTGTTATTTACGACTCAAAATAAAACTTTTATTTGTCAATTAAATATTTATTTACAATAAAAGTTAATTATTTTATAAAATTATTACTGAAAGTTATTTTTCAAAACATAAATATACTCTCTTTTTGTGAAATACAATTTATAAATTACTTTAAAACATTTTAGGTCGTTAATTCAGTACAATAAAGGGAGTATTAATAAAAGCTACATTGTTTCATGTTCAATGAAAATTATACTGGAAAAATGAGTTTTTAATTAAACAATTAATTTTAATTTATGAACGTTATCCTTTTTAATTGAAATCATCATTAACCCATTAAACAGTATTGATGGCTTAGTTAACAAACAACAATAACAATACTTATCTTGCATGCACATAATCATTTCTGTTATCCACCGAAACACAAAGTGAATAATATCAAACATCATTAATCTGTAACGATTGTACTTTATTGCGGCACATTAAAATTCCGTTCGAAATTCGAGGGTTGCACCCGGATTATTATTGCCAAGTTACTACCAGTTTATTAGATAAATTCGGTCGACATGAAATCTCTATCGTGTACACCCAGATGGTTTATTACACTGCCATTATAAACCGCAACGAACTAATCCGATTTCGGTCCATTATCTGCGAAATTCATGTTCCGTCTTTGTGTGAAACGTTGACCTTTTGTGAAACGACTGCCGTCATTAGTCAAACGAATGCGTGACCATTAAAAATAGAAATGCAATTCCATGTGGGCCGTCCTAATATATAGTGCATGCGATGAGAATATCATTCAACGACGACGAAAATAAAGCGTCTTTGTGTGGATCTACCTGTTGCACACGGAATTGTGACGTTCCAAAATTGAACTTTTTGGCAACCCCAAATGTTAATACTCCCACTATTAAAC
This sequence comes from Aethina tumida, assembly GCF_024364675.1. Taxonomy (NCBI): domain Eukaryota; kingdom Metazoa; phylum Arthropoda; class Insecta; order Coleoptera; family Nitidulidae; genus Aethina; species Aethina tumida. The sequence continues at coordinate 11,991,853 of NC_065439.1, forward strand.
TAATGGATCCGTCAAAAGCGTGCTGTTAAACGGATCTATTTGAGGATGGAGCAAGGAGAATCGAGAAAAAAGGAGCTTAAAGTAATTGAAACGAATTTTTAAAAATAACAAGATACGTTTAAATAGTGTAATGGAAATGGAAAAAGCGTTTCTATAAAACTCTTTTAAGATGTAAATACTTCGTTTATCATTTAAATTGTGCATCGTTGAATTGTATAAAGTTTTCCGTAAATGTGTTTTAAATTAAGATGAACTAAAATTTTTAAAAATGAATTGAATTGAAGTTTTTTGTAATCTGTTGAGTAATTAATTATTCAAAAGATACCATATTTTATCAACTATATAAATGTTTCATTTCGACATTCATAAAAACATAGCTACTCTTTTAAAATTTATTGAACTTGAATAACAAATGAAAAATTTAATAAATTTTATTTTTATTGTTTAATTTTATATATTTTTTAAAGTGCAACTTTTGTACCATTGTCTAAATCAAATTTTACCAATTTTATATAGGTATAATACTTTATATTATTTTTTATTTAAAATTTCAGAGCTGAATTTTATAACATAATAACATTTATGAAGTTTGTTAAACAATAAATAGTTGATTTACAATTTTATACACTTCATTGACGTTTATTTCATTACTTAAAACTAATTTTACCAGTTTTATAATCAAAATTTTATTCTCTACTATTTTGCTTTTATTAATTTTTAACTTCAGTCAAGTTTGCCGTACAACCACAATATTAAATATTTTTCTGATAACTAAAAAGTTTACACCAAAAACTTGTAATAGCTTCAATACAAAGTTTTTAGTAGTAGATTTCTCAATTTTATAATGAAAATTTTATACTCAATAAATGCAAAATTATTTACTATTTTATATTAAAATAAGTGATTTTTTATTTTATATTTTTAAGTGTAATAATTGATAAATTTTGTCATAAAAACAAATAATAAATATTTAAATTTTTCTAATAATTGAAAAGTTTACTAAAATAAAGCTTTTAATAGTTCATTTACAATTCAGCATATTTCATTTACATTTGACTAATGGTTTGAAATTAATTAATTGTATAATGATTTAAAATTTAATAACGATAATTCGATATAGAAATGTTTTCATTTTTAAATTTTTGATTACTTACTACTTTTTGTAATATATTTTTATTAAAAAATATGATATTTTTTATTTTTATTTGTTTTATATCAAGTTTTATGTTATTTATATATATTTTTTTATTTCAATTATATACAACATTAAATGTTTTACATTTTTCGTTCTTTTATTTCAATAAAATTAATAAAGTTAATAAAAGGTATAAAATTACAATATTAAATTAATTTTTATAAAAATGAACGATTGAGAAAACTAAATTGATACGATATTTTTCTAATAAAAATTTATTTAAACTTACTGATTTTAACTATGATTTTATAATTATTATATTATACCTATTCTTCAAAAAAAAACTGTGTTATATATTTTTACACAATGTGTATTTTACATTTTTATTTTAATAACATTAATAAAATTTGGTATAAAATCACAATATTAAATAATTTAATTTTTATGAAAATGATAAATTTAGACATACAAAAATTGATAAAATAAAATTGACGAGATTCTATTAAAAATTTATTTTAACATTTTTTTAACATACTTAAAAAAAATTTTGTCACATTCCATATTTCATGGATTTTTTAATCTTTATTTTTAACTATTTTTATTAATTATATGACAAAATTAGTTTAAATTTTAAAAAACAAATTTACAAGTTTTTAATTGTTTTTTTTTTTTTAATTTTTAATGTGAAATTTTATATGATACATTTTTTTCATTTAAATAAAATCAAAATTTGCTATAATTTTTTTTAATAAAAAATTTCGTGACTTAACTATTTCAACTTTCAATAGTTTATTTACAGTTTATCAGTTTCAATGATTTCAGTATCATTTTTAATTTATTATCATTAAATTAAATTTATCATGAAAACTTATTTTGTCAATTTTATTTATTGTTTTTGTTATGAATTTGAAATTTTTTGACACATTTTTCAATTTTAATAAAATTTAAGTGTGCTATAAAATTAAAATTTTTAATATTTTTTTAATAGAAAAATTCTTTTGACAGTTTCCAATCAAAGCTTTCAATAACTTGTAGTTTAACAGTTTCACTGATATTTAAATTTATTACCATTAAATTAAATCTATCATTAAACTATTTTTATTAAATTTTATACTTTTTAAATGATAAATATTTATTTTTTATACATACGAATTTTATAGTAATTCAAAATTTAAGCTTAAATTACAAAATAATTAAATTATTTACTATTTTATAAATATTTTTAACAAAAAAATACATGATTTGTTTAGCTTAACATTTATTTATTTGTTTTTTTCTGATAAATGAAAAATTTAGACAGCCAAAAATATGTGTAAAATAAAATTAACAATATTTTTTTATAATACCAACTTTTAATGATTCAAAATAAAGCTTTTTATAGTTGATAAACATATAATAATTTAAAACTTTCTAGTGTTTTTTATATAAAATTAGCAAAATTTAAGGAAAGTTTTAATGACGTATTATCAATCTATTTATATGTTGAGCCTTTATGAACTTTGTGAAGCAAAAAATATATATTTATACATTATAAAGTTTCTGTTCACCAGAACATTCTGATGAACAGAAACTTTTCGATCAAATTAATAACTTACATTAACATTTCTTTCTAAACAGAAAACAGATTGATGTTTTGTGTTGCATTTATTTACACTTACTGATGTTTTATTTTATCGCCAACGCAAATACTTATTACTTAAACATATGTTATAAGTATTAAAAGCCCAGATAACATGGTAGTAGTTCGAGTAGATAATGAAAAAAAAAATATTATAAAACTAACAGGAAAACATTATTAATGGATCTCCATTAATTCATCACTTCAGAATTATTATATGTACTATATTTACTTGACTGCGATAAATCACGCGGAAACTGACAAGTTTCAGATGCGCACATAATATTCTCCCGTGTAATAAATAAAGCTTATTACGGATCGAAAAAACATACACGTGCAACTGATTTTTAACATAACAAATTCGAGCGACCGAAGATCAAACACGAAAACTTGTGCTCGAAGCCAAAATAATTATATTTAATCCGATCGAACCCGAACGTTTGATCTAATTAGGATGCAAAACCTGCGGGATATCCTAGCTCTGATTTACGCTACCCCCCGAAGGTTTCCACCTACGGAAACAAAATGTTTTTGTTTTCGGCACTCGATGTCCGTACGACCGGCAAAGACTCGAAGCTCCGGGCCAAGTTTCCGGTGCAACGAACAAACCCAAACAACGCGGATTTTGCATAAGCAATTCGAGATGAATCTATTGTTCCGGCTGTGTGGCACAACACTTAATAAATTCGATTCGCAAATGCACTTGGGATCTGTTCGGTTTTAAGGGAAAGAAAACATTATCCCGGTTGAAAATCTTCATCGAGGATTTATGGCGATTCCATGCAAAAATGATGGAAATTTAATGTAAACTTTTTGATAAAATACCTTCGTTGTTTTTATTTTAAAACATCGCTCGCAATTGTTTAAAGATAAATTTGTGTTGGGTTTTTTTTTGTTTTATTACGGATTCCGACGCGAAGCGTTTGTTATAAGGAAGATTTGAAAGAACAAACAAGTCAGTTTCGGTAAAAATTTTAATCAAATCCCCTCGTAATCCGCATCGATTCTCGATTTGGCGACTCCCATCCACTCGACTCGTTTTTCTAATTTGGACGATCTTAAAATGTCTTGGTTCGTTTTAGAGAAAAAAAATCTGTTCTGGTTCTGCTGATCCACTTAAAATCGTCAAATTAATCAAAGTAAACTGCTGAAACGGTTGAAAATAATTTACTAATTAAAATGTAAATACACTGTTTAAATTCGCAAAATAAGCTTTGTAGAATTAATTATATTATTAGATAATTAATTAACAGGGTGATGTGTCATAATTAAATACTATATTTAATTATTATTAGATTTTATTTCCTCAGGGTGACAATTTTAGAAATATTTGTTTAATATTTCGAAAAACATTAAAAAATATTTAATTGAATTAACAGCATTATTAAGATATTAATTGTTTATACATTTATTTTAAATTTCTATACTATTTCGTTGATAATCAAAATTTAATTTCTCGAGTTGCTACAAAATTTTGCACACAAAGACTGATTTTATTATAGAATATTCTGAATAAAATTAAAATTAAAATGTAATCAATCACAAATTTTGTATTTTAAATAAATTTAAAAAAATAAAAATTATTAAAAAATCTTTAGAATAAATACTAAGAAAATATTTGAACAATTAATTTTTTAATGCTTTTATTCAATTTATATAAACAAATATGTTTTGAAACAGTAAAGACATTAATTAAAATATAATACATATTTAGTAAAAAAATTAAAATTAAAAAATTCGACTGTTTCTTTAAGGAAAATGTGTCTTTGAACATCAAATTTTAAATTATTAAATAATATTTTCAGCAAATATATGAATAAAAAGAGTTTAATAAAAAACATTTTAATTTAGATAATTTTTAAGAAAATTTTTCTTATTTTTTTTAAGAAAATTTTTTTAAGGAGAATCAATCTGTATTATAAAATTGTTAAATTTAAAATTATCTACAACAAATAAAATTACATTAATTAAAATATTTTTAATGTTAAAAAAATATATTTAAATTTCAAAAATTCATATTTTATTAACAGGTTATAAAATTTTAATAAAATAATAAATATTAATTGTTATTAAAAATCATATTTCATGTTATTATTAATTTTTTAAAATAGATATATACCATTTTGTAAAAAAGTGAAAATGTTCAAATTAAACAAATAAAAGTAATGTTTTGGAAATGAAATCTCTTTTCAAATTATTGTGTATATAAATAATTTTAAAAATTATTTTTTACTGTATAAATTAAATATAAATAAACACAATAAATATATTAAAAAAAAATATATAAAAAAAATTTGATTAAAAACATTTAAAATATTTTTAGAATATTTTAAAATGATGAAGCTTATAAAATATATAAATATAAATAATTTTATTTTAAATTATTTAAATTTATAAATTAATAAGGTTAATAAATAGCTAATAAATCACAAATTTTATTTTAATTATTCTTTTGTTGCTCATTTTCATAAATTAAAGAAAATACATTTTACTTCAAAATTTACGTAAACAAATTTGATAGTTTCTAAAAAGGTTTATGTCTAAATAATTTTCGAATTTCAATTTTAAATTATTAGGTAAATTAAATTTTCTACAAATATATGAAAAGAGTTAAAAAATGTTTAATGAAAAATATTTAATATAATTTTTCTCATTTTTTTTAAGAAAACGTGTTTCAAATTTGCATGTAAATAAATATATCACAAAAACAATAAAATATTTATTTAATTATTTAGAATTTAAAATAATTTTAAGGAAAAATGTTAAAAAAATATTTAATTAGATTTCAAAAATTCATATTGTATTAACAGGTTATAAAATTTTAATAAAATAATAAATATTAATTGTTATTAAAAATCGTATTTCATCGTATTCAAGATTAAATTAAACAAATAAAAATTATGTTCTGGAAATATACTCATTTCAAATTATTGTGTATATAAATAATTTTAAATATTATTTTCTACTCTCTAAATTAAATAAAAAAAATTAGAAATATATTAAAAAAAATTATAAAATAAATTTGATAAAAATATTTAAGATATTTTTAGAATTTATGAAAATATTAGAAAATATTAATTGATAAAGTTTATACAATAAATAAATTTAAATAATTTTGTTTTAAATTATTTAAATTTATAAATTAATAATGTTAATAAATAGCTAATAAATTATTCTTGTTGCTCATTTCTGAGAAACAAATAAAAATAATGTTTTGGAAAATAATTCTCTTTTCAAATTATTTATAATTTTAAAAATCATTTTCTACCCTCTAAATTAAATATTAAAAAACACAATAAACATTAAAAAACCGTAAAATAAATTTGATTAAAAATATTTAATATATTTTTAGAATTTATGAAAATATTTTAAGCAAATAATAATAAAAATATATTCAAATTAAAAAAAAAAACTAAAGAAAATATTCTAAAATAAATATATTGAAAAAGCTTATACAATAAATAAATTTAAATAATTTTAGTTATTTATTATTTGTCTTAATTTCAAATAAGCATTGTATAATAAAATGAAAATAAATGAGAAGAAAAATATTAAAAAAAAAAACATTTTTTTTTCAGTTGTCAACGCTTTTTCTAATTAATTGGTTGCAAACATAAAAAAGATAAAATGATGGAAATATATATAATATGTAAAATTTATAAATAACCAATGTTTAAATCAAAATATATTTAGATCATACTCAGAATTTATGTTCTTAATACATCTCAATTTCTTATTTACTAATTGAGTTAAACATGAAGGAAAATGTATTTAAAATAGTTTGACAAACAAGTTTTGGCAAAAAATAGTTGTAGTAATATATTGTAAATAAAGCTTTTAAATCTAATTTTTACATTTTTAAATTAACTAAATGAATATAATTGCTTAATTGTGAAGATTTATGTAAATTGTTAAGGTGTTATTAAATTTATTTAAATAAAATCTCAGTGAACAAACCAGCAGAGTCAGTTTTCAGCTACTTTAAAATGTGGCAATAAAAGTCCCCCAGTCCCACTTAAACCAAATTGAAGCCCTTTTGTTTATAAATCTTGCAGGTGCTCCTGCTACCCCAAGAACAGAAGCAGCAGTAAAGCCAAATTTACGACTGTGCAAAACAATGTTTTAATCAAACCCAAAAAAACCGTGTTATAAATCAGTTTAGATTAAAAGCGATATCAATGAACTTGTTGATACCTTTATCGATAACAATAACACGGTAATGATGGAACTCAACGTGAAAACAAACTGTTAGTAAGCACATGATAATAAAAATCTAATGTTTATGTTCCCATTTATCACTTCCAATTATTTGTATTGTGTGGAGAAATTCGTGCTTTTTGTGTTGGCCCTAATCAAATTTCGGGCCCACACGAAATCGCATTGTCCACTTTCATTTCGTAGATAACAATCTAGTGGACGGCACCGTTAAATCGTCTTTATGGGGTTTATTGCGGCGCGAATGTTTTTCCAACTCGACCTAAATTTTGATGATTTACTATTCCGTTTAGATGTTTAATTGATGAATTATAGTTTAGAAACCGAACTTCGGAGGGTTTGACATCGTGTAGGTGATTTCAATTAAATGAACTTGTGGGCACCACAGGCTACGATGTTAATTCGGCTTGACCAAAATCGGTTTCGATGAATATTTAATATGTTTGGGAGGCATTATGGATTGGTTAGAGTTTGCCAATTATTCCTCGGAATTGTGGGTCAATGGTATGCGGCCGTGATTGTAGCTCTATTAAATTCCTCGCGGAGAATTATTAAATCCCTGTTTTTAAAAGGATCGAAAAGGGGTAACCTTGTCCATGTTGTAAGGGGCTTTTAAAAATTGTCGGATAATGGCATCGCTGAACACTGTTATGAAGACTTAATCCGCAAAGTTTAAATTAGCATGTACAACTTTCAAAGTACTGATTATAAATTTAGCCACTTGAAAAATTTTTAAGGGAACACGAACTAGCCATTAATTCAATGGCGAATTTCCTGCTTTTATTTTTTCACCATTATAAGGGAATTGAGAGTATACAAAGGATGAACCCGTTGAAAATAAATGAAATGTTTTAATTTTATTTATGTACGATTCAAATTATTTTAATTCGATTTAATTAAGCAAACCAAACAACATTTTAATAATAAATAAAATTATCATGTTATATATGGCTATTAAAACATATATTTTGATTTAATTGAATAATATTCTTTTATCTCTCTTTCCACGAACCCATTTCATTTCAAAATACGTAATTATTATTATAAATAGATTTTATCAGTATTAAAAGCTTTAAACAAAATATGAATTACGTTCTCTCTAAAACTATTGAAACACATGTGTAAATTTAATTATTTTTTATTTCTATTTACCTAGTTTCCCAGAAATTTATAAAATATTTAATTATTAAAGAGAAATACATATAATATTTTAATTACTAACGTTAATAAAAAATTATTAAATGACAAAATTTATTTCAATTATTAACAACAAATTATGATGATTTTAAATGTTTTCTATCGTTTATTTATTATTTGTCATTTAAATAATTTAATAAATAAATGTACTTCAAAATTTTCATAAGAAATTTCGTTGATTTCAAGTTTTTCATTCCAGTATTTTTATTTTAAAAATATTTAATTATTAAAAAGGCATTTAAATACATCATTCATATATAAATAATAATTTTAATAAATTGCTATTACATCATAATTTTTATTTTAATTATTACTTTGTTGGGCATTTTCAGTAATTAAAGAAAATACATCTCCTTTTTTAGTTGCTTTTTTTAATATTTAAACACAAAATCATATTTAAAATGTTAATTTTCATTAAATTATTCTTTTATTCCTTAATTCTCAGATATTAAACAAAATAAATATTATTACAAAATTAAAAAACAAAATTATTGACACTGTTTTCCAGTATCCTAAAAATTCATTAATTTTAAAAATTAACCTAAAAATTTGATTTATTTTTTCATTTTCAACTACTTCTTTATTTGTCATTTAAATGATTTTCATAAGAAATTTTGTTGATTTCAAATTTTTCATTGGTTTATTTTATTTATTTTTTTTTCGGTATCCAGTATCTTTTTCCAGTATATTTATTTTAAAAATATTTAATTATTAAAGAGGCATTTAAATACATTATTCATATATAACTAATAATTTTGATAAATAGCTATTACATCACAATTTTTATTTTAATTATTCTTTTGTTGCTCATTTTTAGTAATTAAAGAAAATACATTTTACTATAAAATTTCCATAAAAAATATTGGTAATTTTTAGTTTTTCAAATGTTTATTTTTCATGTTTTTAGATGTTTTTTTAATTATTGGTGTTTTATTTTTAATATTTAAACAAAAAACAAAAAATATTGGTTATTTTAGTTTTTCAAAGGTTTATTCCTTCTTTTTTTAGTTGTTTTTTTTTAATTATTGTTGTTTTATTTTTAATATTTAAATATTAAATATTGACACTCTTTTTCAGTATTTATTAATTTTTCAAATTAACCTGAAAATTTGTTTCAGTTATTTTTTCATTTTCAATTATTTTTTTATTTGTCATTTAAATAATTCAATAAAATAAATGTTATTGTATTTCAAAATTTTCATAAGAAATTTCGTTGATTTCAAATTTTTCATTGGTATATTTTATTTATTTATTTATTTTTTTTTTTTTGGTATCCAGTATCTTTTTTCAGTATATTTATTTTAAAAATATTTAATTATTAAAGAGGCATTTAAGTACATTCATATATAAATAATAATTTTAATCAATAGCTATTACATCACAGTTTTTATTTTAATTATTCTTTTGTTGCTCATTTTCAGTAATTAAAGAAAATACATTTTACTATAAAATTTCCGTAAAAAATATTGGTAATTTTTAATTTTTCAAAGGTTCATTTCTCCTTTTTTTGTTGTTTTTTCTTTAATTTATTTATTTTTAATATTTAAACACAAAATCATATTTAAAATGTTAATTTTCTTTCAATTATTCTTTTATTCCTTAATTTTTAGAAATCAAACAAAATAAATATAATTACATAATTAAAATATAAAATTATAGACACTGCTTTCCAATATTCTTAAAATTCATTAATTTTAAGAATATTTAATTAATGAAGTTAAATTAAAATACTTAAATCATATATAAATTAATAACGTTAATAAACATTAGAAAATCCATTCTATTTTTCATAAATCATATAAAATACTTTTTAACAATAACAAACATTTGTAAAATTCAAAGTTCAACAGACAACTTTAAACAATAATTTTCCCCAGGTGCACCATAAATTTCAGGTTACTGATTAAATTCTAGTTTTGGGTTAATTGAGAAGTTTTAATAAAACATAAACCCGTTAGTGCACCTTTCCTTCCGAACTAAAGAAGGTTATGAAATTAGACGGTAGCTCGCTTGTTCGTTGATTATTTAATAAGGAACGAAATTTTACTAAAACCATCTCGATCATTGTAGACAAAACTTATTAAAACTAATATGGCGAAATTTAATTTGTGACTATATTAAATATTTATTTTTAATTCGGATACAAAGTCGGTTATATAATTAAAAGATTTCAATTTGAATTACGTTTTGGAGGTGTAATGAATTGCATCTGTTGAGATTAAATTGATGCACGTGTGTTCACTCATTTGTTCTACAAGTTGCAGGATTAAACGATTGTAATTTGAGGAACGGAATCGCGATTGATTGAATTTAGATTGGACAAGACAAAGTTTTGTGAAATTTGATAGAAATGTTGTTTTTGTCTGTGACGTACTAAACATGATTAATTTCTTAATGGATTTATTTGATATGTTTCGTCGGCAGAAAATCAAATAAACAATTGAGTCTATTACGAAAAAGTGTCCTTTGTAGCTGAATAAAGGAAAATTATTTTAAACGAATTTCAAAAGCTTTTTTTAAGATATATTTTTGCTTGGTCGGCAAATACGAGATGAAAGGTTTTTTTCGCAACTTTTGATTGAAAGAATTCACCGGATTATCTAATGTAGTTATAAAGGAATCTTTTAGCGAAAGGTTATTTAGACATTTTTGCGATATTACACCGACCCAATTCCGACGTTTAATGTTATAAATTCACTACTATATTTGGCCTTTCATAATTTTATTTAAATTTCTGGCAGCAATTAATCAAACGGTATGATTTTTCCACAATATTTCTGGTTTAATTAAATTTTATATTTGCATTTGCTAGAAATTGAATCAAAATTGTGACGTCCTAAATGTGCCAAATTAGTAAATTTAATGTTTTATTATTAAAAACTTTCATAAGATTTAAATTAACTGTATGAAATTTTTAATTTGATCTCAAAATACTTCATTTATGAACTTATCAGCAGGTTTATCTGCACGAAATTCTGTGAAAATACTTAAACCTTTATCTAAAATTATACAAAGAAGGTTGAAATTGTCACCGAAAATTGTAAAAAAGTTCTATGTGATGAGTCGAAATGAGAAACTAAATCCAAAGTATGTTTACACACGTACAAGTAATTTGACAGAATTATTTGTGGGATTCAGGATTCTTACGAATTCGTCTGACAACACAGAAAGAACATTAGATTAAAATATATCCACTAGGCATGAAATTTTTAATTTGATCTAAACTAGATCCAAAGCATGTTTACACAAACATGAAGGCGGTGAGGAGTTGGGCACAATTTTAAATAATAATTTTCCCTATGTACATCATAACTTTCAGGTTACTGATTAAATTTTAGTTTTGGCTTAATGGAGAAATTTTATTAATATATAAATCCATTAGAACACTTTTACTTTTGAACTAAATAACATAAGTTTATGAAAGCGGTAGCTTGTTACGTATTTAATAAGGAACAAAATTTAACTAAATCTTTTGGATCATTGTAGACGAAACTTGTTAAAAGTAATATGGAGAAAATAAATTTGTAAGTTTATTAAATATACTACGAGCAAAAAAAACGTAACGCCTACGAAGTTTAATGTATTCCTAGTAATATTACATATATTATCTTGCTGAAAAATTAGTCCAGAGTAGGGATGAAAAAAGATCCACATATTACAGGGACGTCAAATTATCACTAATGAAAACTGAAGGTGACCTGCTACCATAAGCAATAGCACCTCATGACAACCATAGTGTTATGAATATGACTCTCCACAACAAAACGAGGATCACCCCTTTCTCCACGTCGCAGTCTTACTGATATATGACCGTAGTGTACACCCAAGCAAATGAGTGATTCATCTTTAAACACAATGTGATTCCATTCCTCATCCCACTGTTGACGTACCATACATCAGTCACCACGTTAGCACCTATGGTTTGCTGATAAAAGTAAGTTTAAAAAACGGCGATAAATCCGTAGTCCAAAAGACTTTATATGGAGATAAACAGATCCAGTAGCTATAGACCTACCTTCATCAACATAAAATTCATCAGCGTTGAACTCGTTCTGTCTCTTTGGGCCAATAATCATGTGACTCTGTGGTAGCTCTTTGTCTTCCGGAAGTTTTTGCTCTACCTCTTTTGCCCTCTTCACTCCATGACTACCAACATCGTACGATGTTCACATTTCTGCTCAAACATCGCGTTATTTCTCGAAACAAAATTTCTTCTTCATCCTGGCCCACTGTTCTGTTAAACTAGTATAAATTACTAAATAAAACAAATTGTGTTAAAAATTAAAACCGACTATACGTTTTCCAGTTAACTTCAAATTTTAATCATTTCTTATATAAATATTATTATAACTATATAATTGTACAGCATATTTTACGAAAATATCTGATGCGTTCTGGCTGTTGCCTTTTTTTACAGTTAATATAATTAGAATACAAAATGTGTATATCAAAAGTTAGGATTGAAGGATGAAATATGATACCATTTTTGGAATCGATACGTTAAAAATACCTTAATCATATTTTAGTTCCAAATAAAATATATTTTGTTGACTTGCGTCATTTTATAGCACTTTAAATCAATTTTAAAATATTTACAATATTTAAATCTAAAAATACGTAATATATAATCTTTTATTTAATTATTTTATCGTAAAATACCTAAAATATAAATTTTCGAAATTTAAATTAGATGTTAGATATTGCAGTTTTTTTCTGAATTAACCGAATTCGATTCACAATTTAATTAAAAACCATTTATGTTTATTTCTCACTGAAAATAAATTTAAAACATATCAGTGTTTGCAAACGTTTAAAATTACCATAATTGTGGTCTTTATATTTTCTTGTTAACTTAAACGCTTAAAACAACTACAAGTGCATTTACTGCAAGTAATTTCCTCGTGTAATGGAACTGTTTGTTAACATTCCTTTTATAAATATCTGGTTAATACAAAAACAATTCCAATTCCAGATTTTTTATTTAAGCTTAACACTTAATAGTAAATATTCCAAAGTAATTCAATTTCTTTTATGCAAATGTCCCGCAGGATTATCGGGATATTTACTTGGAATTGCGCGAATAAATTTAACTGGAAGTCGTTTTAAATAATAAAACGGCACTTTCGAATTAAATTCACTGAGTGAAGTAACCGGAATTAGCCGTATTCGAAAACTTTAATCTGATCCGTGTTTGAAAGTCAGTTTTAAATCATTCATAGTTATTATTTATGGCCGTGGTTTAGTGATTATATTTGTATTACCCGAAAGTAATTTCGTCCGTGGCGGATTTTATTGAAAACGGGATTTGCGTAAACGGTATTTTATTTCCCGTCTTTTGCTTTCCGATCCCGGGGGAACGTCACAGTTATAACCGGATGATTGTTTCTGCGAATCCAATCTTTTTCAATAGGATGCGGCAACGTCGCTTCATCATTTAAAACTTGCGACACACATTGAATGTACTTGTACAAGTCGGTGATAAATTATGAATGGATGAAAGTTGGGACGCGTGTGAAATACCGGGTGCCACATAAATCTGAGTCACAATGGTCCGGCTTCTTACTCGGATACCGCAAGGAACTTTTCGTATTAATTCATGAGCTATGATTTATGTCGCCATGTTTTACAATAAGAAAAAACTTTAAATATTTCCTAAAGGATGTAACAATATGCTTAACACCCCGATTTAGGAGACAGTTTAGGGTAGTTTAAGTTTAAACTGATTCTAAGTATAATTATAATGCAAAACAGTGAAGGCTTTGGTTATTTTCTTATTTTGGACGTATATCAAAGTAATTGTTTCCGGAAGTGAACTATAGAGGATTTCAACCGCAAATTTAATCCCTGCAGCCGTTTTCTTATCAACAAGACGTTCTTAAATTATCTTGGTGCATTTCTTTAACATTTACTTTACGATTTTACACAATTTATGAAAATTGAAGTTTTCTAGTTGATTTACTTTGGTTCAAATATATTTTATAAAATATTCCCAGTTTTGATAAAGTCAAATTTATCATTTCAGAATTTATATACAATTCCAAGATTAGATGTTTGTTTTTATTTTATAATTTTAACATAATTGCCAACTTAACAGAACGCAAATTATAAATATAAAATTTTATTAATTTTAAAGGTTTATGAATATAATAAAATTGCATATAAATTAGTCTGAAATGTTATGTTTTCATTTACATTTATGGAAAACATTATAAAACGATATAAAATTTTAAATGTCTTTTATTATTTAATTAAACATAAAATTATTTTTGTTATATTAAATTAAAATAGTTAAAACTTCTATAAAATATAAATTGAGAAAATATTAAATTAAAATTTATCCAGAGATAAATTATTAAATGATATTTCTGACGTTTGTCATTTGAGGGGTGGTTTAACTCATTGACAACATCACAAATACAATTAGGATATTATAATTGAATTAAATAACAATTTTAAATTGTTGATGTAATAGTTGTATAATGCTGGTGCTCATATTGTTACGCCATCTATTATCTTGTTCATAAAAGAGTACTGAAACCGTTATATTTCTTAAGATTTATGCATATCCAAAAATTGTTTTAGTTGAAAAAATGGTTTTAACGAGCTAAAAACTAAAATTCTATTTTAAATTTAACAAAATTGAAAAAATCTTGAGAATTAGGAGATATAATCCCAGGTATGTTTTTAACTTAAATCTCCTAATCCATGCCATATTCAATGTTATATTCTACCTGTATGTTAATGCACATAAATATCTTCTTGCATCAAACCAAATAGACACAACTCAACAAATCTTCTAACTAGTGCAACATTTACACCAATCAACCAACTGTTATAATGTCTTCCAAAATAATGTCTGATTTAATCAGCGAATTCATGTGTGTCGTATGCTTTGATTACATGAAACCGCCAATCCAGATGTGCCATAAGGGCCACAGCTGTTGCAAGTCCTGCTTTGGGCGTATGAACCAATGTCCCGAATGCAGAGGCCAGAAGAGCGATTTCAGGAACCTGAACCTCGAAAGGATTTATTACAAACTCGTCTTCCCTTGTCAAAACGCTGACTACGGTTGTGACTTCTCTGCCAAGGGTGCGGAGGTGATACCACACGAGGGCAAGTGCATATATGCATATACGCATTGTCCGTTTGCTAAATATGGGTGCACGTGGTCGGGAGTCTACAATACAATGGAGGACCATTTTAGGGAGGTGCATTATTTCAAACATGATATCCCTAAATTTTGTTACCTGAGGGGTTTCAATGAGAGAGCCAATACTTGGCACCAGGCGCTGAAGTTCGACGGATACCTATTCATACTTTGCGTGATAAAGGAAGGGAATAGTTTTTGGTTTGGCATTTACTCCATCATCAATACTGAAGTTGTATATAATTATGAGTTGACATTCGTGGATTCTGAAGAGAATAGGACGGCCAGTTTTAGAGGAATTTGCTCAAAAAGATGGACCGCCGAAGAATTTGATATGAACAACATACAGAGTGCACCTGGGATGTTGGTTGAGGGTTTTAGACAGGACGACTTTGTTAAATATAAGGTTGAAATATTTCGTAAACCGATTCCTCCTTTAGAATCCTAATTTTGCAATATTAATAATGATTTTAAAAATAAATGAAAAAAAGAAGTTATATATTTTTTGATGCGTGATGGCGCTGAATGACAATAATTGAAACACATTATTGAACATGAAAAACTTGTGAGACATAAGTGAACTAAGACAATGTGTCATGGCTTGTGTAGATTTTCAACAGCACATTGAGTGATTTGATTCACACAAAATTTTCGAAACAATTCTCTGAGTAATATTTAAAGGTTTCCTAAATTGAAGTGAAAAGAAACGTAAATAAAATAATATTCCATACTTAAGACTTAAACAGCAAAATGATGAGCATCAATATTAATATATTGGATAGTAAACACAAAATAGCAAATTTGTTTAACACCACACAACAGATATAAAAAAATCCCAAGAGATAAAAATCCAATTTTTAAAAATATTCCATACCACAACAATTTTAATATGCTGATGAAATACTTGCATAATGTTATTGCTCATAATGTTACGCCATCTATCATTTTGATTCATAAAAGAGTATTGAATCAGTTAAATGACTTATGAATATACGAAAATTGTTTCAAACTATTAGCATTAAAAAAACCGTTTATATAATAACAAGTAAAAGCTTATTACAAATTTACGGACCAGCGTTAAAGCGATGCAAACTTTAAAAGACAGAGATATAGAAAGTGCAGACTAAAAATGTTAAGAGAAAAATTAAAGCAAACATGAAAACTTTCCTCAAGCCTTTTCTGAATTACAAAGCGTCCTTGAAATGCTTGTGGTATGTCCAATTAGCAAAATCTCTCTTCCTCTGGATCGTAACTAATAACTACTTAAAGCAGTATAACGACTTAAAATTCCTTTGATTCTGACTACTTCTCACAAATCAAGGGATCTTATAAACCATGCTAATTAACATGTTTAATAATGCATTGGCATTATAGCTTCATATTAAGGAACAGCAAGAAACATACCTGACTTCTTGTCATCGCTCTAATGAGTATAATTTTTTTAAATATATTATTTTTTCCTAAAACATTTATGACAGTATTTTCTTATAATCTTTTATTGTTTATTATATTATAACACAACAAATATATAAAATATTATTTAGATTTTTTGTAAAACATCTCTCGACAGGCTTATTTTATAATTAGACATTAATTTTACTATTTTAATACAAATTTTTAAAAATAAATAAAATTGGCTATGACTTTTGGACAAATTTTTATTTAATCATACTAAATAAATATAAACGTTTTCAAACATCAGGAAGTGACTTTCGCAATCTTTGAAAATAATTTAAATAAAAGTTTAAATTATTTTCTGTTTCCGTTTTAAAATTTTAATTGTTCACCATTTTTAACGCAACCTATATTTTATTAATATTGAAAGTTTGTCAATAACAAAAAATGCTTAGAAATTAAAATCAATTTCTATGTTTTTATTTTTATTTTTTATAAAAAATATAAAACTATATAAAATTTTAATTGTTTTTATTTACACATTTAAATAAAAACAGTTTTCTTTATATTTTATTATTTTATATTAAAATTTATAATATAGGTATGACTTCTACAAATACAATTATATTTTACTACGTTAACAAGAATTTAAATATAAAACTTGGTCAAATATTTTATTTAATCAATAAGTTTTAGATTATACTGAATAAATATAAACATTTTCAAACATAATACAAAGAAAACTTCATTATTTAAATTTTTTAATAAAAGATCTCTGGGCAGAATTTTTTATAGTTTGACATTATTTTTAATTTTATTTTTTTTTTTATTTTAAAAAAAAAATCTTAAAAAAAAATAAAATCGGGTATTAATTTTGTCCAAAATTTGATTTAATTAAAGTTTAAAAACAATCTGAATTAAAACGTTTTAAAACATAAGAAGGTAATTTTTACATTTAAAAATAATCGAAACATATTTTATAATAAATTTATTTGTTTAATTTATAATTTTACTGTTTATACATTACTTGATTTGAAAAAAATATATTTTATTATAAAATTTTATAAAAATATATTAAATTTACAAAATATTACATTTTCACCTTCTTAAGGAAAATCATTGATTTTTTTTAATTTCACATTAGTTATTGTAATTTTACCTTTCTTAAATCTTAAATAAAATATATAATAGGGTATTAATTTTGGTTAAATTTCGGTATAACCGAATTGGTTAGTAAGTTTAAGCACGTCTTGAATTAATACAGAAGTTTAGTGACATAAGGGGTTGAAGTTTTCGCCGATTGGGAACAAATTGGGGGTAACAAACGTTTAAAGTCCATCGAACATTATCGGAAATCCATTAAGGTAATAGCATTCTAAACGCTGGCAAGTACTTAAAGTCTAATTTGTAAATGCAGCGTTTGAATTACCTTGATTAATAAAAACGAAGATACGAGAAAACAGTAAAAACAACCCGATATGTCGTAAACATCAGCTGCACCGAACTTATCTTCGAATTATACGAGCGACAATAAATCGTAACAGTTTATCGGGATACCGCTGTAAAAATGCAAATACATGTATCTAAATATAACCCTGCAAAGGTATATTTAGACCGCAGATCTATATTAATACGTTTCATGTAATTTATAACGTAATGCCATAAATTCGATTTAATTGTGAGGAACTATTTGAGCGTTTCGGTCTACTATTGTCTAAAATTGGTTGTCGATTGAGAAATTCACGCACACGTAATGAACCGTTTGCCGGTTTGTAAACACCGAATTTGTCGTGGGCGAAATTGATTCTCGGGAGCTTAATGACGGACGAAAAAAGTCCCAAAAACTTCAGGCACTGAAGACTCTTGTACTTTTTTAAAGGACTAATGTGTATAAGAAATCAGTTGTGTTTCACTATAAAAAAGAACGTTGTACGAGAATGGGGGATAATAAAATTGATAAGTGTGATTAATTATATTCGAAAAATATAATAATAAAATTTTATTGCAGCCCTAGTGAAATAAATAACCCGCTTTCGGATTTAAATACGTAAAACAAACTAATTACACATTTTAAGTGCATCGCAAATTGTTAGTTTTGAATAATAAATGACGGTTATTAAATAACAGTTGTTACTAATGGTGTTAAATTTAATTCGTCAGTTGTTATTTGTTATGATTTTAAAGACCGTCGGCAATTATGGATATAAATTCCACCGAAAATTTCTCATCAACCCCATTTATTATAACGGTGTTACTAATTGCATCCAATCTAGTCGGGTACAATAAATGCGAATCGACCAAATTTTATTGCCCATTAATTTTTTTTATTGGTCGCTTAATATTACAAAATTAACCTTGGTATCGAATTGTGTGATTATTATAAACCTAAACGCCTAAGATAAATTTTTATTGTCTTATTTTTTATCTAATTTGCCATATTGAAGTTAATTAAGTTTGGAAATGTTTTGAAACATTTCTTATGCTTCATCGAATAAACATTGTTCATTTTCTTTTTTTTTTTTTCTTCTTTAGATTTTTTTATTCTTTGAAAAATCATTTCAATATTTTTTAAGATTCTTTATCCACTTTTAAACAGTGTGTTTTATAATTATTTCGAAAACCTAATAGGATTTGTAGAAGGCATCAAAATAAGCAATTTTGTATCATAAACCCCCATCCGGAAATGAGAGGTTAAGGCGCTACAGCAAATTAAAAATTAAGGTGAGATTCTGTTGTCTATATGAACAACATGGAAGACAATTTGAGCAATATCTGTAATTTGAATTGTTAAACTAGTAAAATTTACTATTTGTATTTTCTTCTGTCCTAACAACTCATTTATCAATTTAATTATATATATTTTTCAATATTTTTTTAAATTTTACTAAAATGTTGAGAATTTTCATATTTTTAATGCAAAATTACAAACAATTATCTTTTTTATTATTTATTAGATTTCACTTATGACTTTTACAAAACTTAGTCTTCTTTATTGAACTTTGTAAGTTTATCCTTAATAATATTGTAAATTTTTGTAAAATAATAATTTATATAAATATTTCTAGATAGTTTATTGCACTTTAGTTAATTAAGTTTTTCTAACTTAATCATTTTTTAAATTTAATTAGAAATCTACGACTTTTCATAAAATTTCCATTCTTATCTGAAAATACAAAGAATTAAATTATTTATTATTTATTAGATTATTTTCAACGTCTCAAGTTTCTTTGTTGAACTTTCAAAGTTTTTTCTTTAATAATTCTTTAATTTTTATAACAATTCTTTGAATTTTCATAAATTTTCTTTTCTTATGTGAGCACACAAATATTTAAATAATTTATTATTTATTACACTACACTAATATGTAAAAATGTTTCAATATTCTTTATTGAGCTTTCCAAGTTTTCTGTTATAAATTCATAAATTTTATTAGAATTGTACAATTCTTCATAAAATTTCCATTCTTATCTAAAAATACAAAAAAATTAGATTATTTATTAGATTATTTTCAAAGACTCAAGATTCTTTGTTAAACTTTCAAAGTTTTTCCCTTAATAATTCATTAATTTTTCCTTATGTAAACACAAATATTTTGTATTATTATTCATTATTTATTACATTACACTTATAAAAAACTTTTTGATATTCCTTATTGAGATTCCAAGTTTTCTATTATAAATTCATACATTTTTGCACGATTTTTTTCTAAAATTTCTATTCTTATCTAAAAATACAAAGAATTAAATTATTTATTAGATTAGTTTTAAAAAGGCAAGATTCTTTGTTTAACTTTGAAAGTTCATTTTCATAAATTTTATTAGAATTCTACGACTTTTCATCAGAAAAAACAAAGAATTTAATTATTTATTATTTATTAGATTATTTTCAAAGTTTCAAGTTTCTTTATTGAACTTTCAAAGTTTTTTCTTCAATAATTCTTTAATTTTTATTAGAATTCTTTGAATTTTTATAATTTTTTTTTTCTTATGTGAACATATAATTATTTAAAATATTTATTATTTATTATATTACACTTATAATATGTATAAAACTTTTCGGTACTCTTTATTGAGCTTTCCAAGTTTTTTTTGTAAATTCATAAATTTTTATCATTAAAATACGATTTTTCATAAAATTTCCATTCTTATCTTAAAATACAAAGAGTTAAATTATTTATTATTAATTAAATTATTTTCAAAGTTTCAGGGTTCTTTGTTGAACTTTCAAAGTTTTTCTTTTAATAATTCTTTATTTGTTATTAGAATTCCTTGAATTTTCATAAATTTTCTTTTCTTATGTGAACACACAAATATTTAAATTATTTATTATTTATTATATTACACTTATAATATTTAAAAAACTATTATAAATTCATAAATTTTATTAGAATTCTAGAACTTTGTATACAATTTCTATTCTTATGTGAGAATTTGAAGTTATTTATTATTAATTATATTACACCTTACAAAATTTTTCTCCAGATTCTTTAGGAATTTAGTTATTAATATGTCTCCAAAAAATTAAATTTAAATTATATTGTTTATTCCTTATTCAATTACAGTTATGATCTTTTACTTATTTATTGAATTTCTTTTCTTTTTATTCTAAAATTCTAAAGATTTTCGAAAATTGTTTGAATATGTAAAATATTATTTATTTTTCAGTTCAATCTGATTCATTATTAAAAAAATAGGTTTTAATGTGGTGAATAGAGAGCAATAAAATATGTAGTATACTCAAACATTATGCATATTTAATTAAATAAATTTATAATATAAACATAACCAAGAAGCATAAACTTCAAATTTAAATGAAGATTAACCGCAATGATAAAATAATACCCTTATTTACATAGAGAAACTAAGTACAAAGAAAAGATTAAGCCCCACATCAGTACCCAGGGATTATTAAAATATCAAAACCGCCCCAAAATTCTCGTCTAAAACCGTGTACCATTTTCGCGTTAAAAATTGATTTTATGAATTATTTAACAGACACACACATTTTCCACAATTTAAATTCCCACTGTCACATGTGCAACTTGTCGTGTAGAAATGCGAATTATTTTTTTATTCGTTGATGTGAATATAATCTAAATCCCCTTTAAATATTTATAATAAAAATAGAAACATGTTTTTATTATTTGTTTAGAAAAATTGTTTTGTTTTTGTCCAATTATTGGAGGATTGGCTATTTATTATAATTGAAGGCAAAATAAAAAAAATGCCCAACCCAAATTCCTCGTGAATTCAACCAAATCGCACATACATAAATAAACGAGGAGGAACGCAACTCGTCGGACACCGTTGTCCGTTTCTTTCTTACGGGAATCCCATACGGCCCGTCATGCGATTAATTACTGTCACGCCACCTGCAGGAATGCATTAAGGTCGGGGGATCCGGCACGAAATTGTTTCGGTCGGGGGTCGAAAAAATGTTGCGACGTTGCAGAATGCACAAAGTAAAGGGTGGTCCTACAATTTATGGGTATCAAGGTATTAATATTGGGCTTTCGTGTCGCCGACATAAATATGTATAAGTCATCGACGGATTTAAACGTGCTGTTTAGAGGCTTTGTATGGGGTTGTACATAAAAGAATTTCCGACGGAAACGCAGTTATTAAGTGCACGAGTTTTACGATTTAGTACATGTAATGGTGCAGCGTATTAGTTGCGAGATTAAATTTGCCGACGGTTAAATTAAATAAAACTGCCAGAGTAAATATCCTGTTAATTGTACTAGAAATTTTCCGCTTGAAACATTTTTCAGTGGGTGCGATGTTCATAAATATTAGACAGTAAACAGACAAATTTTTCTAATAAACATTTCATTACACGTCAATCGGACAATTTTATCGTAGATTGTTCAGGAATGTTTACTTTAAGCCTGATCTCTCAGGATTTATTTCCCGGCTTCCTATTAGATAACATAAAGTTGGGGTAAATCTGCACTGTTTGAGGATTCACTATGCGTCTGCACAACTTTCCCGTATCCCCACAAAGTTGCATCTTTGACTTGACGTGTATCATTCAACTGAAATCCTGCGAAAAGTGATTGCATTTATTTTCTCTTTTGTTTATGTTCGTCGATTTGATGTTATGGACATTAAAATTCAACGCACAATGTCCATTATAATAGCAAAACGGATTCGTACGGGGATCGACCGGAAATTTGACAAATGCTAAACTAGCTGCTATTGAAAGGACATTCCGTAACTTTAATTAGGTCCGAGCTTAATTAAATCGATGAAATTTACATTTGTATGCCCGATTATTGTGTTTAGTTAATAACACTTTGTAACACAAGTTAACAATTCATAATACCATAATTACTTAGGTCAAAGAATTTTCATATGGATACAAATTCAGGTAATGCTAAAGAAAATCAACTAGTCTCAAATTCAACCAACAAACCCACATAATATATGTTGACATATGTTGACCTTAACAACCATACTAGACAGTCATGTCTCCACAAATGGTAAAACCGTCTCGGAGTAAACTCCAACAAGTTAAACAAATAAACAATAAATAAAGAAAATACGCCTCCAATCAACAAATGACAGTCGACAATTTTGACTCGCAAAAATAACACACAATTATCTGATGAAAAGAGAGAACCTCAAACATGTATTTAAGACCAAAGAATCACATTTCACCTGTTAATAGACTGTCCAACCCACACTACAGATCTCGTTTCAAGTACCCTTAAAGAAATTTTGTACGAAGACATTATCAAACTGATGGTAATAACCTAGAAAGTTGGATTCGATAATTATAAAACAAGTTATATGAAGACAGCAAAAATTTACTTAACCAACACCTGAAATTTTATATAAAAATGAACGGTGAGGTTTATTTCGTTGACAGGACTAAATCGTGTGATAAGGGAAACACATAACGCTGTTAAAGACGTGTTGTCATAAAGTTTGATTCGTACGTTGATATTATATCACTGGAACGGGGATTAGAATCCCTCCAATCTACTAGATAAAATGTGTTTACCGGTTTCGCTTTCAATCCCGGATCCGGGGTCGTCTCGAATTTATTACGCATTCAGGCAACTTTTTCCTCCTTTTCGCTTTTGTCAAGTGTGGGAATTATGTAGGCTGGGACGGATGATTCTTTTTTGTCCCTTTGATGCGTCTCCGGGTTCAATATGTTTGTTTATTTTACTTTACAATTTTACACTTACATTATTATTTTTGATGAGGTCAATATACGTGTGTAAGGTTAATAACAAAAATTTGTACTGTTTATTTTATTATTATTTTTTAATGTTATTCATGAAATTTGCAAAATTCTTACTTGATTTTTTAAATTATTTTAATAATTTTGTCGAATTTTATAAATTATGTAATTTTAAAATTTTAGTTTTTTGACTTGGGCAATTTTTCTATTCTATTTTCTACAGTTTTAATTATTTATAGATTTTTACAATTAGATTAGGATAGTAGTAAGACTAAATAAAAATAATAATAACAGTTTGCTTTTTTATATTACTTTTGAGTTTATTCTTATTTTTCTAGAACTAGTTGTTATTAAAAAATTTTGATAATTTTTTTAAAAATAATGTTGAACTTTTTATGCAAATTTTCTGAATTTATTATTTAATTTGTAACATTTTTCTAGAACCTTCTCAATTTTTTTTGTTTTTTTTTACAAAATTTACAAAATTCTTACTGAAGTTTTTAAGCCGAATTTTATAAATTATATATTTTTGAAACTTTCTTGAGATGGGAAATGTTTCTACATTCTTATAGATTTTTTTCTGAGTTTTCTCATTTTATATTAAATAACAAAGATTTAAATTATTTATTTGTTCTTACAATTAGATTAATATTGTATTTCTTCTAAAAATTATCATTTTTTGTCGAATTAATTAAAGTCTATTTTTATAGAGATTTACGAATTTTTAAAGTTTTCTCACTTTATATTAAATTATAAGGATAATTATAATTGTACAATTAGATTAGGATTGTATTTTTCCTAAAAAATATCAATATTTATCGAATTTTTACTCATTTTTTATTGAGTTTAGTGAATTTTTATATAAAATTCACGTAAGACTATATAAAAATAATAAGTACAGCTCACTTTCCTTAAATTACTTTTGTGTTTAGTATTCTTTTTTTATAAAAATACAATTAGATAAGGATTGTATTTATTTTTATTGAGTTTTGTGAATTTTTCTATAAAATTATTATTCTTTTATTTTCTTAAATTATTTTTTATTTTTTTTTTTTTTTTGTTAAAATTATGCTGCACTTAATTTTTTTCTGTGTTATTATTGAAAGATTTTGACACTTTTCTTAAATTAGTGTTAAACTTTTTATGTAAATTTTCCGAATTTATTATATATATAATTTGTTACATATATATATATATAATTTGTTACATTTTTTAGAACCTTCTCAAATTTTTTGTCATTTTTTTTTTTTTTTTTTAATTTTGTTTGCGAAATTTTCAAAATTCTTACTGGAGTATTTAAACTATTTTAATAACTGCCAAATTTTATAAATCATGTAATTTTGAAACTTTATGTTTATTGAGATCAGAAATGTTTCTATATTCTTACAGAATTTTTAGAGTTTTCTCATTTTATATTTTCTTATTTTATATTAAATATTTATTAATTAAATAATTCATTTATTTTTACAATTAAATTCATATTGTATTTTTCATAAAAATTTATCAATTTTTGTTTAATTTTCAAATTCATTCAATCATTAAAAATCTTGTTATTAAACTTTTATCTTGTTTGATTATTGTTAAAAGATTTTCTGAATTTCTTAGACGTTTGTTGTTAAATTTTTTGGAACCTTCTCATATTTTTTCTCATTTTTTATTTTATTTATTTTATTTACGAAATTTACAAAATTCTTACTGGAGTTTTTAAACTATTTTAATAACAGCCAAATTTTATAAATCATATAATTTTGAAACTGTTTCTTGAGATGAGAAATGTTTCTATATTCTTATAGCATTTTCAGAATTTTCTAATTTTATATTCTCTTATTTTATATTATTCTTTCAATTAGATCAATTCAATTAATTAATTAATGTATTTTTACTAAAAATTTATCATTTTTTATCGAATTTTCAAAATTCTTTTCATTAAAAATCTTGTTATTTAACTTTTTTTGTTTGATTATTATTAAAATATTTTCTGAATTGTTTATCGAACTTTTTCTTAGAATTAGAAGAATTGTATATTCTTGTAGAAAATAGTTTTCTAATTTACTTAGTTTTTACTCATATTTTATTGAACTTTTAAAGATTTTGTTTTTATTTTAAATTGTTTAATTCAATTACAAATATTTACATGATTTTTTGTTTCCTTCCTAATTTTTTTATTAAGCTTGTCTGGATTATTTACATCACTTGTTATATGTATGATTTTAGAAACTTTGGAATATATTTTATTATCAAACAACATTTCATTAATTTTTCCTTATAATGTTATGCTTTTCACAAAACTTTACTATGTTTTTTACTGAACTGCATTTGTATTGAGCTGAAAATTCCTCGTATACTTTGTATGCAATATTGTAAATATGCGAATTCCTTTGATGCCTGCACATTACGCGACCCAAAAAGCGGAAGAGCGAATGCGAAAAACATCAAATAATCCAAATGCACAAATAAAATTTTACAGTGGCGCCAACTTTGCCATCAATAGGGGCAATCCTTCGAAACTTCCCGAGATAATTGCCCGAAAACTTTCAATGAGGCATTATGAAGTTGCTCGATTATTTCCCCACCACAAAAGTTTATTCATTTTCATAATTTAGCACCGATTTTTTACACCGTCGGACTATTAAAACTGACGCGAATTACTACGGAAATAAAGTATGCAAGACATAATGCAGTTTAAAACGTTTTCGTTGTCACGCGACGATTTTCCGCGTCTTTGCAATTATCGCTATTCACATTTGGGAGCGGGAAACGCGAGTCACATACTAAAACGTTGTCGGCTGGCCTGTAACTAACTATAAAAAAACCTGCTAAAATAATAAATTGCAGGAAATTATATGACAGGTTAGACTACAATGTTTCCTTTAATCGTGATTAAACAACCAGTTAAAATAAACAAATTCGTTTTATGGCGTCAGGATGAATATAATAAAGGCTGTTTATGAGCGACATGGAAAAGTTTTTGACGGTTTTTAGGTAATACATGCTGCGCGACTGCAGTTGAAGTTTTACCACCGATATAATAATAATGCACTAGGGAGTAAACGGAGGGTGAGGAAATTTGACATGTTAAATTGCAACGTTCAACTTAATCGACATGAATAAATAATTTGAACGTATTAGTTTCCAATTTACCAACATTAATGTACAGCTGTGGTCATTATTTCAGGAACATTTTAAAATGTTAAATATTATAGTCATAAGTATTTCATTTAATGCGAACTTTTGAAATATATTATATATCAATTTATTAATGTTATATTATATTAAATTCTAAAAATTAACATTTTATTTTATAAATGTCATATTTTTTTACCACCCTGTATCTCAAAATTTAAGACGTTTAATGGAAATGATTATTAAAGAGTATATTACTCATTTTCTGCGAATTATTTTGTTTTGAAATTGAAAATTTTCTTGAAAACTTTCATCCTTTTAGATTTTATATTTCAAAACATAAATTTAAAAAATCCAATTGAAAGTAAATTTATTTTTCAATAAATTTTGACTAAAACTTATGCCCTCTTAATTATTTTTTTAGAATTTAAAGTTTATTCAAAAATTATAAAAATATTATATATATTAACCAAATCCTGTGAATTATTTTATTTTGAAATTGAAAATTTTCATGAAAACTTTCAACTTTTTAGATTTTATATTTCAAACATAAATTTAAAACATCCAATTTAAAATAAATTTATTTTTTTGAATTTAAAGTTTATTCAACAATTATAAAAATATTTATTAAATATAAATAGAAATGAAACTAAAGAGTATATTAACTCTTTAGTGAATTATTTAGTTTAGAAATTGAAAATTGTCTTGAAAACTTTTAGTTATTTAGCTTTTATATTTCAAAACTTAAATTTAAAAAAATCCAATAAAAAATAAATTTATCTTACAATAAATTTTTGACTACAGCTTATACTCTCTTAATTATTTAATTTAGTAATTAAAGTTTATTCAACAATTATAAAAATATTTATCAATTATAAATAAAAATGAAACTGAAGAGAATATTAATTACTTTCTATGAATAATTTAATTTAGAAACGGAAAATTGTCTTGAAAATTTTCATCTTTTTAGATTTTATATTTCAAAACATAAATTTAAAATATTCGACTTAAAATAAATTTATTTTTCTATAAATTTTCACTAAAATGTATGCTCTTTTAATTATTTTTTTAGAATTTAAAGTTTATTCAAAAATTATATAAATATTTATTAAATATAAATGAAAATGAGAGTAAAGAGTATATTAACTATATTCTGTGAATTATTTAGTTTAGGAACTGAAAATGAACACTTAGATGTTTATATTTCAAAACTTAAATTAAAATCCAATTTAAAATTAAATCATTTTATGATAAATTTTTGGCTTAAATTTACACCCTTTTAATTATTTAAATAAAGTAAAGTTTATTTAACAATTATAAAAAATGAAACTAAATAAGTATATTAATTATTTCTTATGAATTATTTAGTTTAGAAAATGAAATTGTCTTAATTTTTTTAGATTTCATACTTAAATTTAAAAAAACAAAATCATAATAATCACGATAATTTTATATTAAAACTTATAAATTAAAGTTTATATTTTATTTAATTATAAAATATTTATTAACTATAAATGAAAATTAAACTAAATATATTATTTATTTTCTATGAATTATTTAAATTAATATCTTAAAATTCTCCTGAAAAGTTTTTAGATTTTATATTTCACGACTTAAATTTAATAAAACCAATTTAAACTAAATTTATTTTACGATATATTTTTTAAATCCTGTTCACTTAATTATTTATTTTATAAATTAAGTTTATTCAACAATTATAAAAATATTTATTAAGTGTAAATTGAAATTATACTAAAGAGTATACAAATTATTTTCTATTCTTACTTTAGAAACTGAAAATTATCTTGTAAACTTTAGGTTTTAAACAACAACAAACAACAATTTAAAAAATCGAATTTAAAATAAATTTATTTTACGATAATTTTTTTTTTTCACTTAATTATTTATTTTATACGTTAAAGTTTATAGAATTAGAAAAAATTATATGCTTCATAATTTTTTAATTTTTAAAAAATTTGTTATAAAATAGATAGATTTTAGAATAATATTCTGAATAAAAATTTATCTCCATTTAATTATTTATTTCGTAGATTAATATTTATACAACCACTATTAAAATGTTTATTATGTAATTATAAATGAAAATGGAACTAAAAGAACAAAAGAAATTGGTCATGAAAACTAATTTCTTAAATATTTACCTTACTTTTCAATCACCCTGTATATAGTAGTAGTTTTTAAATTTTTTATTGTGGCTTTTGTTGTACTTGTAAATTAGTTATATTAAAAAATCGGACGCGTATCCCATTTAATATTTTACGATTTTATAAAATTGGTAGGAAATTGGATATTCAACTTTGATTGATTGATGTGAAACGTATGTACATACATTAAAAAAGGCTCTAAATATAAAAGCGTGAGTAGAAACTCACATTGAAATAACTGCAATGCTCCGAATCTAGTCTGGCGGTTTTAATTACAAGTTACGTAAATAGAAACTTATTTTCCACCTTTGATTAAAGTTTGTCTGTCGCCGACACAGGCTTTAATTATCATAAATTTTTATGTTTTGTAACTGTATGCCTTGAAAAATCCCTCATCATTTATTAAATGTCGGACATAAAACAAAATAAATCAAGCTAAAAGTTTATTTTATATTCGAGAAACTCCATAACTTCCATCTGATGTAACGTGGGACGAAAGAACGGGGTCAATGTTACAAGGATTCCTTACGGAATTCGTGTGTTTCTTCCCGAGTACAAGAGGTACATTTTCCTGGATCAATTATTGTTTCATTCCACCACATGGAGCAGTAAAGTAACGTCGTGAAATTGAAGCTAATTGCAATTGATTTCAATTCAATCAGATTCCTTTCAGTTAATATAAAAACGTTGAGTTGCACTTGAAAATGTTGCTTGGTGTTTTGTACTATTTCAGGACGAAAACAGTTTCTGCAACGTTCAGTTTGTTTAGATTTGGAAAATGAAAAATCGATATTTCGATTACTTTTATCCCGGAAAAATTATGGTAGTGTCAGTTATTTATATTTTCCTAAATAGATTTTCTTTCCAATTTCACTGAACAGTGAATTCTTTCTTGAATAAAAGTTGATACTTTCCATACATTGTCACTTCTAGATTAAATTACAAAGATTGCACAGGATAACAGACAATCTGATGCAAATGATTTTTGAAATATTCTAGAGGTTATATTTATCGTTTTAATTTACAACTTACGTAGTTTCCTCATTATTATGTAATATTGGAAGAAAACATTTTTTATTAAATCTGGATGCGAGTAATTTGGTAGATCTTGCAATTAGTATATCAAATTTTCGTCTATATATCATTTCTGTGGTCCACTATGTCAAATCATCAACACATACGAACAAATTAAAAAAAAAATCTTAAACCATAAGTTGTCGTTGCATCCCACGAACTGAATCTGACGTCTTAGTTCATTAAGAGTCGGTGAAGGGTGCTGTAAATTCCTTAAGCCTCACCTCACCATATCCTGCACATTTTCGATTGGGGAATAGTTTAAAGATCTGGGTGGCTAGACAATAAATTTACATGGGAGGCTTCCAGGAAGTTAAATATATTCTTGGCAATATGTAGATGACTATTATCTTGCTGAAAAATTAGTCCGGGATCTCTTCTTATGTAGGGATGAAAATAAGACTCCAAAATGTCATCCTCATAGGGCTGGGCCACTAATGAAAACTGAAGGTGTCATACTATGTTATGAATATGACTCTCCACAGCAAAGAGACGATTGTCTCTTACTCCACGTGCGTGCCCAAGTAAAAGCGTCATTCATCACTAAACACAATGTAATTCCATTCCTCATCCCACTGTTGACGTTTCACTTGTGTACCAAATTTTATGAAAATATCTTAATCCGTTCTGAGTGTTTCGTTTATTTTTACACACCAAAAATCTGAACAAAATAATACCACATATTTATTCATGAAAGCTCATATCATCTAAGATAAGTTGGGTAAGGTAGACATCGACCGAAGTAATTAACTTTCTTTTTTAATTTTTCGAAAGAATCTTTATTATTTTCTGTAATGAATTTGGCTGACTATTTTTTCTTAGACCACTGAAACTTCTGTACTTTCTATCAAAGTTCTTTAGTTGCATTATTTGTTAAGTTTTTAGGAAAACTTTCGTATGCTTTTGCCAAACATTTTAAGATCAAGTTATTTTTCGCCAGTTTTCATAAAAATTTCTTAGATTGCAACACCTTAAATTACCTAATTTAAACTGCTGTTAATTAGAGCTAGATTTTAAGAAAGTTTTCCATCAGATGATCGTTATAAAATTTGTTCTCTTCATTACAAAATTTTACTAATTAATATGTCGTACATTGTTCGTTTGCTTTGCTTTCGGCAAAGAGTAAATCTATATCTCAATTACTGAGACGAAGCTATTGTACTCCTGCAAGTTTTAACATTAATCTGACATTCATTTTAAGTGAGTAAATCCTCACTTTCGCAATTCCCCCGACTTTTATTAACTTTACTTGATGGAACGTTTAATCTTTTGGCGAATTTATTATGTCTGGGTTATTATCTAAAAAATTTTCTTTTCATTTTTAATGTCCGTTATCGAAAGCAATCTTATTCGTTGACATTTTTATCTACCCTTTCATTTTTTCGACTCAAAAGTTTCTATGTTTCATTAAATTCAAATTTTTGATTAATATCAAAACGCATTCACGGACATTTTTAATTAAATCCACGTATTATTTATTCAACAAACCGGGCTCGCGTTAAATTAAAATTGATTTATTTGTTTAAATGGTGTCAAATAAATAAATTCGAACCTGTTGACGTTAAAAATTATGTATCCTCCGATAGTGAAAACGACGTGTTTATTATTATTAATTTAAAAGGGGGAAAAGTGCGTCAAATAACTGAATAATCATGTTATAATTTTAGAACAAGTTATCAGGAAAAAAACACACATGTTCTCGTCCAATTTCCATTCCATCGCGTGCCAATTAGACTAATGGGATTCGCAATGTTTTTAATTGGGGAAGTTTTGTCATACAGACCGTTGTTTCGTGCAACATACTTAAATAGTTGTGAGGGTATTGATTCTGGAAAACTATTTTAGTACACTTGTCTCGGAGCGGTTTCAATGCTGATATTTTCTAAGGTCATCAAAATATCTTCAAATAAATATTGTACATAAAAATTAAGTATCTTTATATTAGTTTAAATAAAATTTTAATTGATAGTTGTTTGACTATCTAATAAAAATTTCATTTACAGTTTACGCATACTTATATTTAAATCGGTGATGTTAATTGATTTTAAATTTTTTATGTATAATTGGTACTTAATTTTAAGAATTTGTGGGTAGATTTATTACTTTCCCACGAAAGTGTGCGCGCGTGAGTAACCGACTTGGACACCGATTTTTTCCTTGAATCTTCTCAAAACTAAAGATGATCCTGAAAATTTAAGCCCAAATTGATTAATTCTGACCACTGGAGAATTTTTTAAAATATGGAAAAAGTCAATTTATAGTCATATTCAAAAATTTGTATCTCAGTTTCTATATAACTTAGAGATTCCTTTCAAACGTGTGAACCCTTTACTTTCCAGACATGAATAAATAATAACGTATAGTTAATTTCCGACTTAGCTGGAAGCTTCCCACTAAATAACTGCATTAGCAAAATTTTATTCGTTTTCAAAATACTCTTAAATCTGCAACTTCCAAAGTATAGGGTTAAATAACTGGTGATATTTTTTGTGAAGGTGTAATCTATTGATATTTGCCAATTTTTTCCGTAATTGTCTCGATTTCGTTATTATACGGCCTGTCGATTTTTCAAAAATCGCTATTTTTATATAGTTGTAATACTCTTCTCGGAATTTTTGCTTCAAATTTTCAAGGAACAACTATGGAATCGAGCTCGAGTTATAAAAAATCAAACATCTCGAAAATTGTGTTGTATAAAATAATTTTTGCGAATAATTTTTCATTTATTTCTATATTCTATCTATACCTGATTTAATTAAATCATGTTCCAATTACTGTTGTTCATTTGAGTAGCCTATAAAATAAATATGTTTAAAAGCGCTGCAATCGTATCTACATTTTTTGAATTTATGTTGAAGGTGGCGTTAAGGCTATTGTTTGTGTTAAGTATGAAAACATGATTTAAATTTTAAATAAAGTCCTACTTAATATATAAATATTATACGACATTCTCAGAACCCAGACCGAAGTTCAAAAAAAGAAAAAATTGAAAAAACGATTAGATAGTGTAAAAACATTTATGGGTACTCGAATTAACCATTCTTTTAACATACACGTGTTAATGAAAACATCTTAGAAGTGAGAGTGACTTCTTTCGCAAAAGATTTTAGAGTAGTTCAACTAACTTTATAAATATAAAAAAATTCAAAATACCAAAATAATAATTTGCTTCTTGTTTTCACGGGAACATAAGAGACTAATCTAATCTAAAAATAGCGATTCTTGAAAAATCTATCGGCTTTGGATAGCCGTATTGTAACGAAATCGAGACAATTAAGGAAAAAATAGACAGATATCAACAAAATACTCCACAAAAGATATCAGCAGTTATTTAACTCTATACTTTGGAAGCTGTAGACTTGAGAGCATTTTGAAAACAGGAAAAAATTTATTAATGTTTTTGTTTAGTTGGAAGCTTCCAACTAAGCCGAAAATGCGTTTAACGCTAATATTTTTTGTTTAGAAAGTAGAGGGTTCACAGACAAGAATGTCGTTTGAACGGAATTTCTAAGTAATATAGAAGCTGAGATATAAATTTTTGAATGTAACTAAAAATTGACCATTCTTTTACACCTGTTAATTAGAATACTTTAGAAGTGAGAGTGAATTCTTTCGAAAAAAATTATAAAGTAGTTCAATTAAATTTATAAACAAAAGTTTTTCATATTCTACAACATTTTTGTAATGCAGAAATACAAAATACAATAAATTTAAGTTTAAGGTGCTATAATCATTACCATTTAACATATAATTATAATAATAACATATGTTATACGTTGGAATGATACGTCAATAAATTGCTTGTTGTTTTCAACGCAATTTTTGAGACATTTGAAATTTTATAACTCGGATCCAAGTTCAATACCAAGTTGAAATTATTAGGACTTATTAAGTTCCACGAAAAAAGTTACAATCATCTAAATATAGTGATTTTTGAAAAATCTATCGGCTTTGGATGGACGTATTATAACAAAATCAAGACAATTAAGAAAAAATAGGCAGATATCAACAGAATATACCTCCACAAAAAATATCAGCAGTTATTTAACTCTATTCTTTGAAAGCTGTAGATTTGATAGGATTTTGAAAACAGGTAAAATTTTATTAACGCATTTGTTTAGTTGGAAGTTTTCAGCTAAGTCGGAAAGCAGCTAATATCTATGTTTGTCTAGAAAGTAGAGGTTTGACAGAGAAGAATATCGTTTGAACGGAATCTCTAAGTTATATAGAAACTGAGATATAAATTTTTGAATGTGACTAAAAATTGACATTCAAATTTTTTAAAAATTCTTCAATGGCCGGATTTGATCAAATCGGACTCAAATTTTCAGGATCATCTTAGTTTCTGATGTACTTTCAAGGAAAAAATCGGCATCGAAATCCACACAAAGTAATGGTTCTTCCCATATACAAAAAAATTTAATGGACATGATTTAAATCATGAAGATATTTTCAACTGTCAATGCAGGGTTACCGAATATTCTCTTTATCAACATTTAATTTTCCACCAATCTTATTTTAAAAAATACAGAAAATTAATTACTTAATAAAATATTTTAATATCTAATTTAATTGGTAAATAATAAAGAAAAATTAATTTTTCTGATAGATTAGTGATGTTATGTTTCCTAAACACTTTAGAATCGTGGAGATTTTCCGTGTTTTTTCTTCAGGGCTCTTTTACTAATAATATTTCTTTAATACAATATACAATTTTATATGTTATATACTTATATACTATTAAATTTGGATTGGCCTAGATGTTGTATCATCCATATCGACATTGTTTTTTCTGACTAGAGCAGAATACCAAAAAAACTAAATTTAATACAATAAACCGATGCTTGTTATCATGATTTATGACCAAAACTATTCAATGTGTGACGTTAATGATGATTCGGTCCAGACATCTTGTCGCTGGACGAAAACTCCACAATAATTATCCAGAATATTAATTAAACCTTGCCAACAACACGATTCGATAAGCACTTAAGTATCGGTTTCGAATTACTCGAATGTTTTTATTAACAGTCAAGTTAAATTGGAAAAGTTTGGAACAAACTCCCCAATTAAACTGCACAATAACCCGTAATATACAAAATTTAATTGTACCCGTTTATAAAAAAAAGCGACAAATTTATATGAACTCGATGTCGACAATTGGATTTCGTTTGTAACAAATCCGGAAACCGGACCGATATTCACGCGCCGTTTTTCACGCCATCAATCACGTCCAGCTTACAGTTACAGTTTCTTCGGTTGCGAAAACACGGACGCGCCGTTTCCTTTATTTTCCTTCCGGTCGCTAATGCCGATAATTGGGGGGTGGATTTTAAATCGTCGACTTTCGACACAAAAGCATTCGGGAATCGGAAAAATGTCACGAATGTATCTAATTTGAAAACGGACAGTTTATTGAAATGTCGAAGTGTATTGGAGTATTCTCAATATAAGTTTTAAGAATGGGTTAGTGCAATTTCCTATGGAGTCAGCACTTTATTTCCTTTTCATAATATCGTACAATAAAATCGAGGCGCTCATTTTTCAAAAGGTAATTTAATAAATGGACGCCGAGTGTCGGATATATTGGAAAAATTCTATAAAAGGAATAATGGCAAATAAAATTATTTTTTAAACTTTTGTCATGTTTGCGTTACATTATTTTAATTCATTTGTTCAATTCATACCTTTTGAACAAAAAGAGCAATTTGTTTATTAATATATTGGGATACAAATTTCAGCACTGAAAATACTGAAATTTCCCCTTACTTTTTTTTAACCTAATCCAGGTGCGCTCAACACGAAAAATAAATTTATTTTGTTTTTTGTCCGTACCATTCACCCTGATAATGGAAAATTTGTGTTTTTAGGAACATCATTTTATTTAAAATAGCATCAGGAATTAACGATAAATCCGATTGAAACGAATAAGATGTCGTTAGAAAAGGCCATTATATTACCCCTTTAATGATATCTAATTCTATTTCTAACGTATTAGAAAAAAATCTAATATATGATAAATTATTCAAAAAATAACATTTTAGATTAGAAGAACCAAGTATACCATAAAAGTTTTTTCTAAATATCCATATTTTTCGTTCATTGTAAACCCATGAAAAATAGGTAATTGAAATTCCCTGTAATTTCGGTTATATGGGTCGTATATTTAAGTAGTATCTGTTTTCTGAAAAACAAATTTCCGGTGTCAATAAGAAGTTTATATAAAGTAGTCGTTTCAGAACTTTCATGAAATGATTACATTTTAAAATGAAAATGTACTCAATTAATGACTCAATTTGCTTAGAAGGAAGTTCTTAAGAAGTTTTTGAAACAATAAAAATGTGCCAATTTCTCGTCAAGAAGTCATAAAGAACTACGAATTTAAACATATAAATGGTGCATTTACTTGTTTAAATATAAATTAAGACATGTAATGCAAAAGATTTCATTCTTATCACAATTCTGTTAAAAAACTATGTATAGCTAAACAGTTAATAAAGATAAAATATCGTAAAAATGTCAATAAATTTATTAACCAGCGAAATTTGTTTTTTAATAATTTTTTCACGGGAAGTGTTTATCATCTAATAAGAGAACCTGAAATTAAGTGTATTATTGAGGTGTAGTGAGTCAAAGTACAAAAACGTTTTTATTCTTATTTAAATCATAAATCATTTTATAACTAATGCAATATTAGGTACATAAAATCTGTTATAAAATATCAAAAATCATTACCAATTTATTTAATAGTTGGTAATAATGTTTTATTTTGTAATTTTAATGCTTTTCTTATTTTCTATTAGAGTTTCGCGACAAACTGACCAACAAAAGTCGACACGCATTGCTTCTGACCATTTCCCATTGTAGCACCTATATATACCATATCTTGATTAAACTTTTCACCATTTGTTCATCTGATACTACTGCATGATTTGCAGGGATGTGAGTGTAAAAAATCAATTTTAAGGGACGCGTTCCAAAAGTTTTTATGAAGAAAGAAGTTCTTGTTTCTTGTCGTTGTTTCTAAGAAAATTATGACACACTTCAACGAAAGAGCTCCGTTCGCTTTTTTCAGGTTCATTCAACATGCTTATAAAATTTGGTTCCTTCATAGGATCTACAAAGATTCTTTCATTCAATTTCGCGTCGCTGATTCGAGGAAATTTGGTTTTAAGATACTGAAAAACTTTGTTCATGGCTTTTACACAATTTTTCGTAAGACCTAGCTTTATATAGAGTGGTGGTAGAAATTTTTTACACTTTAAACTAAAGGTTCTTCTTTTATATTCTTGACTATCCAGATATCAAACATGGTTTTCTTCGATTAGTAGTGCCTATCCCTTACGCGACTGTCTCACTCGCATAAAAAACAACAAAATTTGGCTTAGTCATTCCACGAATCCTGTGAATATTGATTTTTTCTAATAACATCTTGATATATCCATAATTTTCCTTCATATTTGTTGCATGTGTGAGAAGAATTGAAGAATGTTTAATTAAGAACCACCGATAATTTATATAATTTGAGCAATTAAAAGAAAAAAGTAATAATACTTGCATTTATGACTGATGAATGATTGTATTTAAATAAACCATTGATTAAAAATATAAAAATTAAATAAATTGATAAATCGAAAAACACAAATTTGTATTATATGACCAAAATAATAAACTGAATATGATTTCACGTTCAATACACCTGAATTACCACAAAAGAAAATTTCTATGATTTTACTACAAATTGGGATTTTATTTGCCAATAAAGAATACTCGTTATATTAAAATTCTCAATTATTATTTACAGCGGCGAATTGATAAACCAATATTTGTATGCACAACGGAAAATACTTCGTAGGGGTTGTAACTGCAACCGTAAGAATTCTCATTGTGATTTATATTGAAA
The DNA here is from genome assembly GCF_024364675.1 of Aethina tumida. Lineage (NCBI taxonomy): Eukaryota > Metazoa > Arthropoda > Insecta > Coleoptera > Nitidulidae > Aethina > Aethina tumida. Next base: position 12,030,017 of record NC_065439.1, read on the forward strand.
TTAATTATAGAAGTGGTAGAAACGCCCACGCTTTTCTTCTTGCCTTATCGATTTTCGATTTGTTTGTCGACGACACTTTTATAAGAAAAATATTTATTTCCATTAGACTTTCGATATTTTCATAATGGTTATAAATATACATTTTTCCAAATGGATTAGTTTAATGCGAAAATCATATCGAATAATATTTATCAGGATCACATTCAGATCAATCTTATAATTTAATTGGTTGAATGTGATGAATTTGAATCACGTTTCAAGAGGAAAATCTACTTTTAAGCATGTTTAAAGTTTCAGGAAACCAGTCTGGACTTACAATTAGTGAGAACTTTGTGGAATTTCAAGAATTACATGAAACGGACGTGAAGAAATTATTAATTTTTATTTTTCAGTCGCCTATTTATTACATTTGTTTTTGTACGTATTTTACATCAAACAAAATTTGAGATTATCCAACATATTATTACTCCATACATTTCCCAGTAAAACAAGTTACAAACAATACATGTACATTATATGTAATATTTTAATATGTTAGGACGAAAGATTTTTTTCCTTTTATCAACCCATTAAATAACATTACATTTGTAAAAACTACAACAAACCAAAAAACATAATATATTTCATATTTGTTTGTAATTTTGCTGCTTCAATATTAATATATATATCAAAGGAAAATACGAAAATCTTGCAGATACGGAATGTAATATAAAAATAAATAAGAGAAATCATAAAATATTTTATGGATGTGGATACAGATTTTATGTGGTGGTTACAATTTTATTTAATTAAAAACATTGAATATAATTAATATTTTCTGATTTACTTTTTTTACTTTAATTGTAAATATCAAAATTAATATTACTTAATATTATTATTATTATTTAATTAAAAAAATTATATTTAAAAACACATAATGAATGTTAATGAATTTTAACTTAACAGAATATTATCTTTGGCATTTATTAGTACAATTTCTACTGAAGTTAATCAACTTCTACATTGCCTATGCGGCTGCTCAGTCTGGCGACCATCACAATGAACGAGTTTACGGGAAACGTAAAAGAATGGACGAGGAAGAAAACGTGCAAAAGATTCAAAAGAGACAATTTTGAAATTTATACAGAACTATCAATGGGTACGGATGAATTTAAGGAGATTGAAAAATATTGTCAGGATCTGAGCAATATGGATATTGTTGAGTACTATCAGAATTTGAGTTGTACAGGACTTCGCCCTAGAAAGTTTGAACCCGTTACAGCAAGGAGGAATCTATTCACAGATCCGAAATTACATAATCCTTTGTATTATGAAACTCCCAAAAAATTAAAATTCAAAAGAAAAGTTGCAAAAAGGTTATTCGGTGGGTGGACGGAAGAAGGATCAGAGTATTTGAAGATAACGCAATCAGTTATAGAGTGTGGGAGATATAAAAATAAATAGAAGAAATTATAAAATATTTTATTAATTCATAAATTTCACAATAAATTTTATATTTAATCAAGAATGATTTACTTAAAATAACTTTAAACATTGTAAATAATTAATTAATATTTTCAGTTTCAGTTTTTTCTATAACCTATACTGAAAACAAATTATAACAAATATGTAGTTGATAATTTAATAGTAATAAAATATAATCCAGAGAATATTGAATTCTATTTTTCAAGTATGATTTATTTAAGCCAATGTGGTTAAATAATCTTTTTAAAGTAACATATTTTACATAAAACAATTAAAAATAAACAATTACTGAAAATATAAACAAAATCATCATATTTCACAGAACTATAACAAAATAAAATAGTATTTTAGTGGATTCAATATCATTATTAAATTTAAAGCAAAAATATAGAATATTGCAAATATACATATGTTACAAAAACAAATAATAAAATTTTAAAATATATTATGGACAGATCTATTATTTTTCAAAATGTGCGCGCGTGGGTAACTTGGACACCGATTTTTTTCTTGAAAGTTCCTCATATATAAAGATGATCCTGAAAATTTGTGCCCGAATCTATCAAATCCGTCCACCGGAGAATTTTTTGAAATTTGAAGAAAGTCAATTTTTTAGTCATATACAAAAATTTGTATCTCAGTTCTATATGAATTAGAGATTCTATTCAAATATTCTTCTCTGCGAATCTTCTACTTTCTAAACAAAAATAGATATTAGCGTTGAACTTATTTCTGGCTTAACTGGAAGCTTCCCACTAAACTATTTGGAGGCCAATTTTTTCTTTGAAAGTTCATCATAAATAAAAATGATGCTGAAAATTTGAGACCGAATTCTATCAAATCCGTCCACTGTAGAATTTTTTGAAATTTGAAGAGAGTAAATTTTTTAGTCATATACAAAAATTTGTATCTCAGCTTCTATATGAATTAGAGATTCTATTGAAACGGTATTCTTCTCTGCGAATCTTCTACTTTTTAGACAAAAATAGATATTAGCGTTAAACTTATTTTTGTCTTAGCTGGAAGAGTCCCACTAAACAACTGCATTAGCAAAATTTTACCTGCTTTGAAAATGCTTTCAAATCTACAGTTTCCAAAATATAGGGTTAAATAACTACTGACATTTTTTGTATAAGTGTATTCTGTTGATATCTGCACATTTTTTCCTTAATTGTCTCGATTGACATTGCCAAAGTCAAAAATCGGTATTTTTAGATGAGTGTAACTTTTTTTCTCGGAACTTCGATTTGTTTCAAATTTTCAGAGAAGTTAGTCTATAATATTCCCCACATTCTCTGAAAATTTCAACTATGGTATCGAGATTGGATTTCGAGTTATAAAATTTCAAACATCTCGAAAATTGCTTTTATCAAAAGCAATTTATTAACGTTTATCATTTCAATGTATATTATTATAATTATATAGTTAAATGGTAATGATGGAGCAATGGATTTGCCCATTATATTTTCAAGTATATCTATTTAAAATATTGTAAATAAATAATTGTTGAAATATTGTCTTATTGCATAAATTAATCAATCTATTCTTTGAAACACCACATTAAAATAACAGAAATAAAAATATAAATAAATGGAAGAAAACCTGAAAACCTTATAAATTTTAACATTATAAGAAATTAAGTATTATTTCAGTTTCAGTTTTTTTTATAAATGTAATATGAGAAATATAATTTTGCTTTAACTAAAAATATTTTATTATATATTTTTTAGAAAGCTAAATTTTTTCAAATTTTAAAACCGAACTCTATTATAATGTCATTTTGAAATAGTTACACATATTGTTCCAAAATTATAAAGAAGTATTATTTCTTAAGTATCTTTAGCAAAGAATGTCTTTAGAAATTTTAACTATTTCACCAAAAAAATACATCAAAAAGTTTTTAGATTTTTTAAAAATCTGTCAGTTTTCACAAACATTTCAGAAATAATCAAGTAAATGCGATTTTTACTAATCAACATTTCAAAAAAATTAAATTTTACTCTCCTGAGTCAGTTTTCTCTACAACAACAACAACAACAACAAAAATATACCAATTTAGGGCACCTTGCACACATAATAACTAATAGGACGCCAACGAATTATATTTATTTTATAGACAAAATCCAGTGATTTAGGGTAAATAACTATCGTGGTGTTTTTCGCGTTGGTTGCATTTCCAAGTCATTTGTTGCCTTAAAAGGTTTTTGTGCCGGAAACATCCTTTCAACCTGATTTATTTATGTCAAAGTGCTAGCAAAATACTAGCAAAACAAATTTACGACCCGGTTTCACCGTGCAATTTAATAATTTTTCACATTCAGCAAAAAAAAAAAAAAATGCAACGATAAATAAACACATCGTCACCTAAACGACGATGGGGGGAAATTGGCGAAAATAAAAAAGTTGACCTAAGACTTTCAGGAAAGTCGGGCTGTAATCTCTTCTCGGACAAATAAAAGAATAGGACTTTTAATTTACGGCAGTGCAAACGGAGGTAGTGAATTATTGCAGTAAGGAACAACTTAACGGTGCTTAACAACAATCTCCACCCCCTGGTGCAGCGTCCATTACGTATGTATGCGAACGCAACGTCTCAATTTGTACGCGTCGGTTCGGATAACTTGTCGGTTTTCCAAATTAATATTTATGTTGAGATGCCGGCAAGAAATGTACGTACTTGAGAGCAATAAACATAGAAAATAAATTGCGTCAGGCGTAAATAAATCATTGCTTGTTGCACAATATTTATCTCGTTCTGTTCCAATGGATCCTGGAATTTATTGTGGTTTAGGAGTTTTTGAATTGAACGCGTATTTTATCGGTTCGAAATGTTATTTATACGGATTTTGTTGTGTTAGTTTTGGAAAATTATAATGAATGGTTACGAGGAATGCAATAATATTATTTCGTGCACATATCAGACGTTAATAAAATTTTAAGGGTGCTATTCATAAAATATTTTATGTTTCATTCTATTTATTTTTATATTACACTGCATATCTGCAATATTCTCATCATTTTCTTCAAGATTGATATTAATATTAAAATCAATAAAAATAGATATAAATATATCAATGTCGTTTCCTAATTAAATTAACTGAGATAAATTAATTAATACAAACTGAAACAGTAACCGAAAATTACATACGTTTTTTAAAAAATTATTTACCAAATTAAATATTTTAAAATTCACAAATTCATAAATTATTTTATGGTTTCTCCTGTTTTCAAATCATAATACACATCTGCAATATTTTCAATTTTTGCTTTATATTTTAAAATGACATTGAATCCGTAAAAATACTGTTTCGTTTTTAATTACAGTAACAAATCATTTTTATAACTTCACGTGAAATATTTATTACATTAAGATAATAAGAAAAAAAATTAAAAAGTTAGCCAATGAAATTAATTTAAATAAGTCATATTTGAAATTTATTAAAAAATCTATAAGTTCATAAAATATTTTATAATTTTTTCTGATGATTTTTAAATTACAATACATTTTTATAATGTTATTGATTTTTATTTTACTAATAATGATAATGAATCCATGAAAATACTGTTTTGTTTTTGTAATTTTGTGAATTATATTATTTATTTACTTGATTTTCGTTACTATTTATTTTTGTAACATGAAATATTTATTATATTATAATTATAAAGAAGAAAAAGAATTAAAAAGTTACCTAATCAAATTAGTTTAAATGAGCCATGTTTGAAATTTATTTTATAATCTATAAATTCATAAAATATTTTACATTTTTTTCTGATTATTTTTATGTTACAATATATAATTCTAATATTATCGATTTTTACTTTACTAATAATGATACTGATCCATAAAAAATTCTGTTTTGTTTTTTTTGTAATATTGGGAAATGTAATATTATTTAATTACCTAATGATTTTAGTTACAATTTATATTTTCCGACTTTTTCAGTTCGTTCAGTTTTTTTTAAAATACTATTTATTTTGTTTTCAGTTACAGTAACAATTTATTTTTATAATTTTACATGACATGATAACATTGCGTTATTTAAAAATTATTTAATCAAATTAATTTATTGTGAATATATAAAATATTTTTTCTAAATGATATTTGTATTTTTATATTACAATACATACTTGTAATATTATCGATTTTTACTTTACTAATAATGATACCAAATCCTTAAAAAATACTGTTTTTTTGTAATATTGGGGAATATAATATTATTTAATTACTTGATGATTTTAGTTACAATTTATATTTTCAGTAACTGTTTTTTTAATTACTTTATTGAAATATTATTCCTAGATTTTTTAAAATTTATCAATTTATAAAATATTTATTATTTATTTTTCATATATTTCATAACTTGACAATGTTTACTTTTCATATATTTCAATACTTGAAAATATAAAATTTATAATAAATAAAAATACTGTTTTATTAAAATTTTTTCTCAAAGAATAATATTATTTATGTTCATATTATCAACTAATTATTAGTTAGAATTTTATTTCCAGTTACAATTTATTTTAATTATTTTTTTCAGAAATATTTTTTGTCCTTTTAACTTTAATGAAACATTGAAATTAAATATATTAATTAATTACTTGTACGCAATTGGTTAAAAGTTACTTAATCAAATTAATTTAAATAAATCATACTTGAAAATATAAAATTTATTAAAAAACTCATGAAATATTTTATATTTTCTTATATTTTTTTATCAAATTTCGAAGCAAAGTGGGGACTTTTCCTGTCTCTGTCGTGCATGATGTCTCTTTCAAGATTCGGAGGGAGCAAACGCATTTCTGTCGATATATAATATTCTTGTTTCTATTAAATTAAATTCTTAAAGAATTGTTTTGGTTTTATATGGTTGTCAAATATACAATTTTTAATTATAGATAATTTAAAGTATAATTTATAAATCTTTAAAATTATTTATCATATTTAATTTGTACATCCGAAATATTTTTTATATTTATGATTATAATAAAAAATTAAAAGTAAAAACTTAAAAAGTTATTTAATAAAATTAATTTATATTAATTATTATTATATTATATTATATTATATTATAGTTAAAATTTACTTATATATTTATATAATATATTTTACATGCAGTATTTTCGATTTTTGCTTTAATTATAATTACTTATTTAATAATTATATTTAATTCTGAAAACTAATATATATATGGTAATGGTCATTATTTAATTATAACTATAACTAACTATATTAGAATGTTTAATGTGAACTGTTAAAATAATATTCATTTACTAATATTGTATTATACCACTAAAAATAATAATATAGGCATAAACAGAATAAATTCTGAATATTATATTCCTCCAAGCTTCTTGAATTACTACATGAAAAGTTCATTTAAATTTGTTAAGTTAGTTGTCAATTTGATCTTATATATTTCATATAGAGATGATATCCAGAGATTGTATCGACCAGAGCAAAACACTAATGGTGTGTTCTTTTAACCAATTTTGGATTTGTATTTAGAATTGTTATCGTATTAAAAAGTAAACGATACTACAAAATGTGGAAGCAAATTGTTGTTTAATATATCCCTGTACATAAAACGGTAGATGTGTCCTCCTATACGATTAACGGGTCATATGCCAGACGCAGAGAAGCATTCTCATGCCATATTAAACCGCCACCCTGTTTAACAGGGGGTATAACAAACGTTTTATGTAGTCTTGTCGCTGAAGGACATCTAACGTAAGCTAAACTGCCATTTTAGACAAATTAAATGTAGACTCATCACTAAAAACTACCCGGCCTCAATGATCTGTGGTCCAGTGGACGCCAACCTGGCGAAATGGGGCCTTCACATTCACACAGAATAATTCACAATGCATATAAAATATTTTTAATATTTGTTATTAGGTTGCTATAATTAAGGCCACTACTGTATGTGTATAATTGTATAACATTATATAAAATAACGACATTCCTGGTAAATTTTAAGATAATTAATACAGTTCTATATGGAATATAGATGATATAAATGATAATTAATTTTATTTTTTTGGTTCGTATTCGATAAATATATGGGTTAACATATTTGTACTGAAGAATGTGTGTGTACTGAATACTTTATATTTCTTATAATCATTGTCATAAATGCCCAGCAATAATCTTTTCAATAATCCTGATATATTATTTCCATAGTAATTGACTTTTGGAGACAATGTTATTCATTTTCAACTAATTATTAAGAAAATAATGTAGATCCGAATATAGGAAATGTAATATTAAGATCGTATTCATAACTATAGCATATTAGTTTTAGGTTTTCCTCTACTTGGTCTGAAAATACTCAACCAACCCAAATCAACCAATGATGGTGCACCCTGTACACCCTCGGATATAATAATCTAATAACGTTTCAAACCTTCGAACAATATGTTCAACAATTCGATTTACTTGATTACTCGTACTATATTAACTGATAATCTTATGAATTAACCCAGATAATTTCCAACAGCTGATTAACACAACGTGTAAAACGCCAAAAACATGTTAAAACCCTTTCCATTTTTCTTTTGTGAATATTGAAAACGTGCCCGGAACAGATTTACCTCCACCGTTTATCATTCCCGATAAAACTTATCTAAATAATGCAACACAATTCATGTACACCGTTTTATCTTGGCGGAATAAAAACGCGTAAGTGCATTCACGCCAGACAGCAATAATAAAAAGCACTGATTTATTCTTCGCGCAACCGAACATTTGTTGTTAGAAATAAAAGTTGTTTTAAACGCTCGGATGAAATATGATTTCATTTCTTTCGGCGTCGCGGCCACTTTCAAATTCGCTTTATCATTCGCCGAATATAAGATTAAAATGCCCGGTTTCATTTAAGGGGGCCTGGCTGAACTTAATTTTGTTTAAAATGCAAATTTCTGCAATGTTCGCAACGTTATTTCAGTTGTTTTCGCCGTCGGATTCGTTACCCAAACTTTCCGTCGATGTAACAACAGACGAACAAAAAAAAGTAAGCTGTCCTACTTATTAGTATTCGCAAATATAAAAATGTGAGCGAAAGAATAAGGACATAAATTCATTTTATTGTTGCATCGGATCGTAAATTATTCATGCCATATACAATTTTTATTGTACGTTGAGAGGGTAAATCCTTGAAATTGTCAAGTGGTTGAAAATTGTACTTTGTGTGCAACATATTCATACAAGATTATTGATCGGTTTTTATTATTAATGGGAGGAAGTGGTGAATTACGAGTTTTGAACATAATTCTCCCGGAACGGCATAAATTTTGAAATGCTTAACGTCGTACAGTTTATAACATACATAGTTTTATTATCGCTGGGATTTAAAAATCTGAAATTGTCAAGTTGTTCTACATTATTGCACTTAAACCATGAAATGTTGTACACTTTATCCTGTTTATTTTATACGGCTGGAAAAAGCTCGACTTCATATGTTCCATTTAAATTTAATGCCAGAAAGTATAAAATATTATTCACAATATAAAAAACAATCAAAATTTAGCAATAATTATTAAAATGTGGTGTAGCTTGTTTTATTACGATTTATTGTAATAAAATACCAGTATTTATATTCAAGTTTAACACATTAGTGGAGTAATATAATTTTATTAAATTATCATCAAATCGCTGTCCATAAATAACAAATATTTTTTAATTTGTAATATTTTGTATTTATTTGTATTTGGTTCAATTTTATTTGCTCAATATCGATTGGTTTTATTATTGTGAGGAACTGGAGAATTATGAGTTTTGAGCATAATTCTCCTGAACAGCATAAATTTTAAAATGTTCATCGTCGTACAATTTACTTTATACACAATTTTATTAGCTCTGGGATTACAAAACTCTAAAATTGTCAAGTTGCTCAACACTATTGTACTTAAATTATGACATGTTGTACACTTTATCCTGTTTATTTTATGCGGCTGCTAAAGTTCATGACATCATAAAGTTCATTTAAGTTTAATGCTGGGACCTAGAAAAATTATTAACAAATAAAAACTGATTGTGAGTGGAGGTTAAACAATTAAAAATTATGTGCCTATTTTAGAACAGTTAGTAATGTTTATGTCGGTTCAATATTATTTGCTCACGATAAATTGATTTTATTATTAATGTGAAGTGGAGAATTATGAATTTTAAACATAATTCTCCTGAACAACATAAATTTTGATAATATTTATTCTCTTCGTGACACTTTATCCTGTTCATTTTATGTGTTTGCTAACATTCACGACATCATAAAGTTCATTTAAATTTGATGCTTGGGACCAAAAAAAAATATTAACAAATAAAAAACTGATTGTAAACAATTAAATTTATGTACTCATTTCAGAAGAGATAATAAAGTTTATGTTTGTTCTATTTTAATTGCTCACGATTAATTAGTTTTATTATTAATGTGAGGAAGTGAAAAACTGTAAATTTTAAACACAATTCATTCCTGTTCATTTAATGCGGCAGCTAAAATTCTGGACATCATAAGGTTCATTTAAATTTAATGCTGGGGACCAAGAAAACTTATTAACAAATAAAAAACTGATTGTAAATGGAGGTTAAACAATTAAAAACTATGTACTCATTCGAGAATAGATAACAAAGTTTATGTCTGTTCCATTTTAATTACTTTCGATTAATTAGTTTTATTGTTAATGTGAGTAAGTGGAGAATTGTAAATTTTAAACATAATTCTCCCGAACGGGATAAATTTTATAAGCTCTGGATTTTTAAAACTCTAAAATTGTCAAGTTGCTCATCACTCTTGTACTTAAATCATGACATGTTGTTCACTTTATCCTGCTCATTTAATGCGACTGCTAAAATTCAGAACATCATAAAGTTCATTTAAATTTAATGCTGGAAACTAAAAAAAAATATGAACAAATAAAAAACTGATTCTAAGCGCTCATTTAATGCGGCTGCTAAAATTCAGGACATTATAAAGTTTATTTAAATTTAATGCTGGGACCTAAAAAAGTTGTTAACAATATAAAAAATAATTGTAAGTAGAGGTTAAACAATAGAAAATTATATACCAATTAACGAACAGTTAGTAAAGTTTATGCCGGTACAATTTTATTTGCTCACGATCAATTGGTTTTATTATTAATGTGAGTATATAGAGAATTGTGAATTTTAAACATGATTCCTAAATACATCATAAATTTTATGTTTATTGTTCTACAGATTATAACATGCACAATTTTATTAACGTCGAGATTTTAAAACTCTAAAATTGTCAAGTTGTTGAACACTATTTTCTTAAATCATGACAAGTACACTTTATTCTATTTATTTTCTGCGACTACTAAAATTCAAGACTTCATAAAGTTCATTTAAATTTATTGCTGGAACCTAGTAAAATTATTAACAAATAAAAACTGATTGTAAGTGGAGGTTAAACAATTAAAAATAATGTACTCATTTTAGAATAGATAATAAAGTTTATATCTATTCTATTTTAATTGCTCACGATTAATCAGTTTTATTATTAATGTGAGGAAGTAGAGAATTGTAAATTTTAAACATAATTCTCCCTAACAGGATAAATTTTATAATGTCCATTGTCGTACAGATTATAAAATGCACAATTTTATTAATGGTAGGATTTAAAAACTCTAAAATTGTCAAGTTGCTCAACACTATTGCACTTAAATTATGACATGTACACTTTATCCTGTTTATTTTATGAGGCTGCGAAAATTCAGGACATCATAAAGTTCATTTAAAATTAATGCTGGGATAAATTTAATTTGTTGTATTGTAATTTAATGTTCAAGAACAGGATAAATTTTATAATGTTTATTGTCGTACAGATTACATACACAACTTTATTAGAGCTTGGGATTTTAAAACTCTAAAATTATGAAGTTGTTCCACGTTATTATACTTAAATCATGAAATATTGTACACTTCATTCTGTTCATTTTATGCGGCTACAAAAATTCTCGACTTCATAAATTTAATTTAAATTTAATCCCAGAAAATATAATATATTTACAATATATAATAAAAAAAAATAATTGTAGGTAGATGAATGATGATCAATTGAAAAATATACACATACCAAATTTACAATGGGTAAATGATGAATATGTCTAATTAAATGTAACTTCAGCTTCAAGTTTTCAGCTTGTTATATTACGATTTAATTGAATAAAATCGAATATTAATGGAATATTATTATTCTATTGAAATGTCATTACTCAAATCGCTATCCATAAATAATAAACGTTTTTTAAATGTGTAACGTTTTGGATACTTTCATGTCGATTCAATTTCATATGCAATATTGATCGATTTTTAATATTAATGTGAAAAAATGGAGAATTATGAGATTTGAACAGGATAAATTTTAAAATGTTTATCATCGTACAGTTTAGATCATACGCAGTTTTATTACGGCTGATATTCAAAAACTCCAAAATTCATAAGTTATTCAACATTATAGTACTTAAATTATGAAATGTTACACACTTTATCTACTTTATTTTTTGAGGCTGCAAAAATTCACGACTACACAAGTTTTATTTAAATTTAATGCTGGATATACACACCTCAGTTACAATTTTTATTAGACATTGAAAAATAGAAAATCCTTGAAATTCATTATTAATCTGAGGAGAATTATGAACGTAATTTCCTTGAACAGTACAAAGTTTAAAATGTTTATCGTCACCCATTTTATATTATACACAATTTTATTAGTGCCGTGGTTCTAAAACTTTAAAACTATCAAGTTGTTCAACATTGTTATACTTAAATCATTAAATAATGTACACTTTATATTATTTATTTTATACGGATGTAAAATTCTGGACTTAATAGGTTAATCAATTAAAAATATATATACTAATAATACCATATTAATTAGTTAAATATGGTGTAACGACGTGACGTTTAATAACGATTACACCACATTTTACTAATTATTATGAAATCGGTATATTTATATTTAATTGTTTAACTTATTGTCACTTTATTTTCCAGTTTTCAATTCAATCGAATAAAATATGACAATTTATATTCAAGAGTGACATATCGTTGAAGTAATATTATTCTATTGAATTGTCATTATTCAAATAGCTGTCCGTAAATAACAAATGTTTTTTTAATTTGTAATATTTTGTATTTATTTGTATGTCGGTTCAATTTTATTTGCCTAGTAATGCATTATTCATATTTGATTTGTTTTTTATGCGTCCTTCGTTCTATTTTTGTCTACTATAAATATTAATTGCATTATTTATTTATACAAATAAATCAGAAATAAACAATTTCATATTCTGAATATGTCAATTTAAGCAGCAATAAACTCTTAATTTTGTTGTAAAATATTTTATTGATATTGCGTATAAAAATATAATGTAAACTTTATTTTATGTTTGTCCTTTATTGTATAATATTTTTGCAAACTAAATAAATCAAATAAGGTCGATGGTCTCATTGGTGGAAGGAAATAAACAAGATAAGAAGGAAATTTATGGGACCAGAAGTAGTTTTCGAAGCGAAACTTGTTAAATGGTCCAACTTCTAGGTCATTATCCTTGTTGAACATAAACGAAATACAACATATTTTAAATGAAATGACATTAAAAAAATAAATATTTTTATTAGTAGTATTATTATAGGAGAAAAATGGAAGGCGAATTTCAAAAGAAATAATATTATATTGATTTAATTGTCTTATTTCGTCGAAAGATGCTTCTTAAAATCAATTTCCAGTAATTTCGAAGTTTCCCCCAAACACATTTTACGACTCGTCGTTAAAACCATTGAACTTCGTATTTTTAATTGTCCTCCACCTTGAGCACTTAAAAGCTTTAATACATTTAATGCGTCTATTAACCGACAAATTTCTTGCGTTGTTTCAGATAAAATGTCTCTCTGAATCCTCCCATCGAAAGTGAACTGAAGTGAAAAAATGTCCGACGACAACAATCAAACGAACGAAACGTTCGACTGGGTCCAACAAGTGATGAACAGGAGCAAGGACGTGGACCAGGGATTGATAAACAGTTACACCAGCAACAAGGCCATAGAGGAGCCCGCCTATACGTATTTGATAATCTTTTATGGGATTCTAATAACGTTTGGGGCATTAGGAAACACCCTAGTGGTAAGCTATGTAAACAGGCTGTTATTTTATGATGTGTTAAATTTTATATCGGGCTGTAAAAGTGTGCGGTGAATTATTCAGTACACGATTTCGAATAGGTTAAATTGTAAGTACGTTTAGAACGTATGATAATGTAACTGCGAGGAAAATTAAACTCTTTATTTATAGGTCGTTTCGGTGCATGAATTAATGTTTCAGGAGTTTTACTTTGCTCCACTTGTAATCTGGAACAAGTCTTAATTTATTTTAATTAAATGGAGACACGCTTTTAGTGCACATTTTTAATTATGCAATGTTGCGCATATATTTTTGCACAAAATGACTTGGGAATAAATAATAAATGTATTTATACTAATGAAATATGAAATATAATAATTTTATTATAATTTCAGCGTTGTAATACAATATTATAATATATTTTTAATATAACTTAATTAATAATTAATATAGTCATCATTAACCATGAATAAAATTTTAATTATTTTAAAATTATATTATGATATATCAATTTTCAAATATTTTAGTTTGAAATTTTATTGAGAAAATAATAATTAGGTTAAATGTAATATAATTTTAGAAATAAAAAAGTAATTTTAAAATAAATTATATAAAAAGTAAAACAATTAATATTAAAATTTGCTGACAAATTTTTTGTACTCTTTCATTTAAATTGTTGGACCTAGTAATTACAAAAATATTAAAAATGTTACAATGTAATTTTGAAAATTTTAATTTAAATGAATATTTAAAATTATTCAAAGACATTCATTTTAAATTCTTCGAAAACTCTATTAAACATGAAAATTGAAATAATTAAGAGAATTACAAAAGGTAGAATGAAATTTATTTTTGTTTAGAAAAATATTTTCTTTACGTCATGATATTTTTCGATACGGATATTTTCTCCAAATTTTTAAAATTATGGAATAATTAAAAAAGTAATTTTTCGTATGTTAATATATCATAATTGCAATATAAAATTCAAAAAACACGAAATATTATTTCTAAACGGGAAAATTGAAATATCAAGGATAAAATATTTATTTTGGTTGTGACAAATATGTTTTATCAAAATATCAATTTTTTATAATTTAATATCAATATTCTAAAATGTGAATTGAATTTAGAAAATAAATTTTAACTAATATTATAAAAATATTAAAAAAAATATATTTCTTCAGTATTAATATTTACAATTTGCAATGTTAAAATTTAAAAAATCTAAAAATATTTTAAAAGTAAAAATTTAATGGAATAATCAAAAAAGTAACTTTCCGCATATCATAAATATTTAAACTTATTTGAATTTAATTGAAGAAATATGTATTTTTACATAATTCTAATATAAAATTTTAAAAATCATATTTTAAACGTAAACATTTATCTATTCAATAATTTTCAAGAAGAGGAAAAATTTATTTTTGTTATAAATTTTTTTTATTATAAAGATCTAATATGTCCAGATATAATTATGTTCTAAAATTTTTAATTATATTATTAATATATTAAAAAATAATTTTAGCATATTAATCTCACAATTGTAATGAATATATTTAAAAACAACGAAAAATGTTTTAAGAACAAAATATTTTAAAAATACTGGAAACAAAAAAGAGAAAAACATATTTAAAGAAAACCACAAATTATTAAAACTATAAAAAAATGGAAATTGAAATATTAAAAAAATAGATTAAGATCAAGAGAAAAATATTTATTTTATTTATAACAAATATTGAAAAATATTTAAAAAAATAAATTTAAATTAAAAATTATTATTTAATGAATATTTCCATTTTTAAAATACGAAATATAATATAGTTCTAAATTTTATATAAATACTATAAGTATCATAAAAAATATCATGGTGCAATTTTATATTAGCGAAACAATGAATAAAATAAGCAAAGCGTTATGACAGTATGATACATCACGTCTAGACTTTAAGGTGAGTTATAGCCACTCCACAGAATCGTTTTGTCATTTTGTCTGCACAAGATGAATTAAAATCGAACGTCGAATTTTGTTCTATAAATTAATTTTATCACAGTCGATGGATTATTTAAAGTGCGAATTTATTGGGGAACTTTTATATCATATTTTATGACCGTTATAAATCGTCTAACGATTAAACTGTACAAATCACTGATGTAGATATTAAATAGCCCATTCGAAAATTGGTAAAATATAACTGCGCAAATTTACCCCGACGAAAAACTTTCAATTAATATATTTAAGTGGATGTTTATAAAGGAACGCCGACGCTATTCAATATTATTTTCGTTCAGACAGTTCAACACCCTCATTATACATTCGTGTTTCAGAAAATCTTTGAAAAACGGAGCGGAATTCATTGCGATTTCGCAAAACTGAACAAAAGGCATTATCAAAAGTGATTTCGGTGACGTCTAGACTTTTTGACAACGATACCGTCTCAAAAAAAAACTAAAAATACATTACGTAAAATGGCACCGTTTATTTATGGATTAGTATTTGTTACTCCGGCATAAAATTTACATTCTTCAGTTGCGTTCTGAATTATCGTTTTCCGCACGTCGGTGATTTACAATCGAAATGAAAGTGATATTTCAACTAAAATGAAATTCCCATCGCAATTCATTCTTGAAGTGACGATTCCGTTGTCGCGTAATATCCACCATCTCTCTAATTTTCGGTGAGAGGTAAATTTTTCACAAATTTAAGAGATATTTTACCTACATTTCGGATGAATGATAACGAATGAGAAAATGTCGTTTTATTTAATTTATTTAGAATAGGTTATTTGATTTGTAACTACATATTTCTGAAATTAAAGTCATCTACAAATATTTGCTTCGAATTTAATTAAATTTTACGTAGATATCATACTGCTCGTAATATTTAATATATTATTTTACAAAATTTGAATTTTTTAAATATATTTTACATATTTTTTTTTCAATTTAATAGTGTTTGTAGTTATTTAACTATTTGGAAATATTTTTATAAAAATAAATTATGCAGTTAACTTCCTTCGAAATGAATTAAATTTTATGACAGTACATTTCAATAATTAACTTAAAAATTAATTTTGGAATATATTGTTTAATAATGTGTTTCTTCAATTTGAATTGTATTTACAGTTAATTAATCTTTTTATAAGAAAAAACTATTTTTAGACATGTTTATACCAATAAAATTTTATACAAATATTTTCTTCGAAATTAATAAAATTGTTTGACAATACATTTCAATAGAATTTAATTTTCAAAACTTAAAAATTAATTTTAGAACATATTATTTAATAATGTTTTTCTTCAATTTGAATTGTATTTACAGTCCATTAATATTATTATAACAAAAAACTGTTTTTAGACATTTTTATTTAAAATTTTATACAAATATTTCCTTCAAAAATTAGTAAAATCTTATGACATAACATTTAAATAAAATTTAATTTTTAAAACTTAATATTTAATTTTAGAAGATATTGTTTAATAATGTGTTTCTTCAATTTGAATTATATTTATAGTCAGTTAATCTTTTTATAAGAAAAAAAAAATGTTTTTAGACATTTTTATAACAATAAAATTTTATACAAATATTTCCTTGGAAAATTAGTAAAAACTTTTAATATTTAATTTTAGAAGATATTTTTAAATAATGTTTTTCTTCAATTTTAATTGTATTTACGTCAATTAATTTTTTAGAGAATAAAGCTTTAACTGTATTTTCAGTCAATTTATTTAATAATAAAGTTTTCAGGTATTTTTATGAAAATAATATTATGTACAAAGATTTTATTAAAAATTAATAAAACTTTACATTACAATATAATTATATTTTTTAAACTTAAATTTAGAAAACTTAGCTTATAACATTTGGTAAAACAGATTAGTTATTTAGATAAAAATAAAATTATATACAAAGATTTTGTATCAATTTTTATGGTATTTTTAGTCAATATAATTAAAACAACAACAGATATTTATATTTTCTTTCGAGAATAATAAAATTTTATGTTGATGCATTGCAATAAAATTTCATTTTTAAAATTCAATATTGCATTCTAGTAAGTACTGTTTTACGGCCTTTTTGTTTAATTTTTACAGTAAAATTTAATTAATTCTAAATTAAATCAGTAACATGTAATTAAATTTGATTTTTAATACTAATAATTTTATCATAAAAATATACAAGTCAATAAAATGTCATAAAATTTAGTGTTATTTCTATAATTATAATAAAACATGAAAGTTCTATTTTCAGTTTTAATTTAAACATTCACTTACAAAGTTTTTTTTATTATATAAAATCCAATTAAAATTATACAAAAGAGCTAATTTTCTTACATAATGAAGTTTGTATAACGTCCTGAGTTAACATTTGTTTCAAGCTACAACTGATTTACAGAAACTGAAAGTAAATTATTAAAACACATTTTGATATTTATTATTTTATATTAATTTTAAAGCATATTTGAACAAAATGTAAAGCTAATTAACTTCAGTAACATTCCGAAAAGAAAATTTATAACCCTAATTAAACGCTAAACAAATTATCCACAGTCACAGATAAGAAAATGTTAATTAAGAATTCATATTTTCTGCACCTTCTGCTTCGATGCCATCCATTGTCACAAATTTATTACAGACAAACCGTAACGATGAAAGTGCTCTAATAAATTAAGCCACCGTCGATAACATCGCATTTTCGATTTTGCAGATAATCGCGGTGGTGAGAAAACCGGCGATGCGAACGCCGAGGAACTTGTTCATCTTGAACTTGGCGATAGCCGATTGGCTCCTTTGCACCGTCACGATGCCGTTGACGCTTATGGAGATCCTGGCACAGTATTTCCCGTTGGGGAACAGTCCGTTCCTGTGCAAGACCATCGGTGCGATGCAGGCGACGAGCATTTTCGTCTCGACGATTTCCATAACGGCGATTGCCCTCGACAGGTATCAAGTAAGTTGTTTCGCTTAATTCGAATTTGATTTACTGTTCCGCATGGTTTTGATTTAATGCTGTTCGATTTCCTTTTGTGGGGGTGTTTTGTATGGTAATAGTATTTCAGTGCACGAAGGAAATTAATAGAAGGGCGCAAAAAATACATATATTGGAAGGATAATAATGTAAAATATGGCATAAAATTCAATACTTAATATTTTTTATGATTTATATTAATTTGATAGTTTTAATTGTTAGATACGATTTAATTTAAAAATATAGCAATATAATATATCTATATTTTTTTAAACCAAATTTAAATTATATGTTAAAAATGTCCTAAATTTACAAAATAAATTTAAAGAAAACTCTAATTAAATATTAATAATTTTAACCGAAAAATACGGAATATTTTTTTACATAATCGATTAAAATTATAATTTCATGAATTACATGTGTGATAAATTATTCAAGAAGTAAAATATTGAATTTATTATTTGTTTCAATTTCTAATATATGAAAAATTTTATATCCCAAACAATTTAAAATAATATAATAATAGTTTAATTAATTTTATTAAATTATAAGTGAAATTCTTAAATTTATTTTTTTTAATTTAATTGAGAAAATAATTATTTTTATATGTACACTCTTGGACAAAAGAAATCGTATGATATAATTGTTTAAGATAGTAAATGAAATAATAATAAAAAATAATATTAAAACAATAAATAATAAAATAATAATAATAATAATAATAATACAAAGTATTAATATTACAAGGCGTAGACAAAGACCCAGTTTTTTGCCAACATATAAGTTTGGAAACCCCTTAAATTTAATTTATTTTGACCATTTATAAGTATTGTTTAACTTCCCACTGTAGTGTGCGAATTAAAAATATTAGTTTTAATCATGACAAAGCGAAAACAAATCCCAATGGCCTTGGATATGTTGCGGATCGTTCCTGAACTGGCAAACTTCGTAGTACAATTCTTGAAAGGCGCATAAAGAGCGTATTCCAGATTAACAGCCCGTGATATTTATCAAGAATTATTGCAAGGTAATGTACTAACACTGTACAAAGAAGACTAATGGGAAATGGGACTGTTTGGAAGAAAACCCTCAAAAAATCCCTTATATCACAGAAAAATAGAGAGAACAGGCTTAGCTTTGAAAGAGAGCATATTTCGTGGTCTAACAAAAAGTACGTATTGGTGTTATTTAGTGATGAAATTATATTTAATTTATTTGGATGATGGTAAGGGGTTTGTTAAACAATCAGTAGGCAAACGGCTCCAACCAATTACCGATAGTTAAACACGGAAGGGACAATATTATGATATAGACCTGTTTCAATCAATATGGTTTTTTCCATATTAATGAAAAACATATAAAAGAATCACATACCTTTGGTGGAGGATAAAATGTCACTAAGATGGTTGTTTCAAGGACATGTACATAAAAGACTGGTTCGAATGAGAAAAAGTACAAATTTTGCTATGACCTTCACAATCACTGGATCTAAACCTTATAAAACACCTTTGAGATGATTTAGAAAGGAATATATGGCAGCACATCATAAAAAATAATAGAGCTACTGAAAAGGCTTCAAAGGCAAAAATTACCTCCAGGATTTACTAGACAATTGGTTGACTCTATGAACAAATGGCGTGCAGCAGTCATATAAACTGTGCTTTTGGTTTATTATTCGAAAATTAGATTATTTAATAAGGTTTCCAAACTTATGTCCAAATGAAAAAGTTTAATTTTGTATCAGATTCTATTTTACTTTAAAATAACTTAATAAATGTGATTTAAATTTCTAGAAGCATTTTTATTAATTCCTTATACAGGATATCGAACTGTAACTTAATTTAAAATAATTCATTGTTTATTAATTATTCGTATAATAAACAATTCAATTTTAGGGTTTTCAAAGTTTTGTCTTCATATATAATATATGAATATATATATATGAATATTATATTTAATGAATTTTATCATATACTGTATAATTGTACTTTAATTGCAATAGTTACATTTAACTACTGAAGTTCCTTAATTTTCAAATTGTAAAGCATTTTCCTCTTAACTATCTACTCAAGCATTATTTCGTTTAATTCCAATTTGATTTGCTGTTCTGGATGATTTTGATTAAAGCGATTCGACATCCTTTGTACGGATGTTACGTATAATTATAATATTCGAGTTCATGAAGGAAATTAATGGAGAGATATTTTAAATATAACAATAATGGTATAATCTGGAAGGATAATAATGCATCTTGCTAAGTGATTTACAGGATGCACTTTGACTGATTTGACTTCCTTTGTAACATGATTTATGTTGCATTGTTATGGATGATACAAAACAAGTTTGGAAATTTATTAACTCTATTATATGAAAAGAAAATTAACCCACAAAAGAAAGTATAAATCGAATAAATTTCTGTTAAATAAATTTCGTGAGATGCAAACAAATCCTCGGCAAAATTAATAAGGGTTATAAATAATATAAATGGAAATATGTATATTATTTCAGTGGATTTGTCAAGTTTATTTGACGGATATTATGAATAAAATTCAGCTGTGGCTTTATCCAAGAAAATATATTTTAAAACCATTATAGTAATTGTTTCATGAAATGAAATCTAAATTAAATCTTAATACAAAATTGTAAAATGGATATATTACAAAACTGGTGGATGCGCCATATTGATATTCTAAATTTTATTTTCCATTTATTATTTCAATTGTATTAATTAAAGTTAATTTAATAATGTTATTTATTTTTATTAAAAATATATATTTACAATAATGGTGGATGCACCACATTTGTATTCAATTATTTTAATTGTATTAATCAATTACAATAAAAATATCATACTAATATCTATTGTGAGGGAAATAATTATATATATATATATATATATATATATATATATATATTCTTCTATTATTCTAATTGTATTAGTAATCTTATTTATTTTAATTAAAATTTACATAATTACAATAATGGTGGATGCGTCATATTTGTATTCTAAATTTTATTTTTTTATTATTTTAATTGTGTTATTCAATTACAATAAAAAATTCATACGAATATTTTTTGTATGGGAAATAATTATATGTTCAAGTTCAACTTTAAATTAGTAATTATTTATTTTCATTAAAATTTAATGTAAATAAATAAATTTCTATCTAAATTTTAATCAACTATAATAAAAAATTATAATATAAATATCTATTGTATGGGAAATAATTATATGTTCAATAGTGTTCAATGTTTAAATTAATAATGTTATTTATTTTTATTAAAATAAAAATATATATTTACAATAATGGTGGATGCGCCACATTTATTTTCTAAAGTTTACTTTTCTTTTATTATTCTAATTGTATTATTAATCAATTACAAAAAATTCATATAATTATATATTGTATAGAATATGTATAGTATTTAATGTTTAAAATAATAATGTTATTTATTTTTATTAAAATGTAAAAATATGTATTTACAATAATGGTGGATACTCCACATTTGTATTTTAAATTTAATTAGCATTTGTTATTTTAATTTAATTAAATTTAACAATATAAAAAATTCAGACAAATATTTAGAATACGATTTTCAAATCTATTTTTATTATTGTTATGAAACACGTAAATAAATAAAATTTTATTATTTTAATATTTATAATATCATATATTTAGAGAATTTTCATGAATAGAGTCATGAATAAAATTTTTAAATTTTTATTGCTCAAATTTATACAAAACAAAATTTATATAAGCTCATATAAAAATTAAACATCTTTTGAATCATAGTCAGTTTGATTGTAAAAATAAATTGTAAACAAAGTAAATTGAAATTAAATAGAAAATAATATTAAAAAATTAATAAACCTTTAGTTCTGACTTTTACATTTTGGAATTTTAAAAATATTTCTGTATGAATTTTCATACGGAAATTATTAGTTTTATCAATAAATGTAGAAGAATTTTATTTTTTATGACATACAGAATGTTGTTAATAATCATATATTCACCTTATGTATCTTCTTCTTTCTTTTATTTACGTTCTTAGTTTATTTATTTATTTTTGATATCTTCATAATAAAAAAGCAAAATTAGTAAAAAAGTAATATGTGATTTAATTTTAATTTTAACCTAAAATATTCAAAAAAAAAATTTGTTTTTATATAAAACATCAAATTTTACCAAAATAATTTTTATTTTAAAAAGCCATTATTCATAAAAATAGAGAATATTCCACCCCAAAAATTCCACCTAGCCATTGTTTTATAAATCATCCCCGAATTTTCAACTTCGACAACACCGAATTAAATTCGAAACTCGGACAATGGCAGGACAAAGAAGAGACAAATTGCGCAATAAATTTGTCAGTCGGAAACCCGTTGTTTCGCACTATTCCGTGCGGCAAATTCGGAAATTTTATTAAAGCTTACATACCCCTGCCACCGAAAACTACGCGACCTTTTTGTCACATTGCAACAGGTGCGCAACTTCCAACGTCTTCATTCGGTTATTTCATTTTGACAAATTTCCCTAAATTGGGATTTACGGCGGACACGAATATGGCGTGCCGCATAAAAATTCGCCTCAATAATTTAGTGGGGGAGAAGCGAAAAGTCGTGTTGTAATAAAAGGGGACGTCGGAGGAAATTGTGTAGTCTCCGGGGACGACATAAAAATTCGTATAACAATTTAAAACAAAAATTATATTTTCGCCAACTTCGACCGGAATGAATGCGTTGGAAATTCAGCGGTGTGCCCCCGTACCGGCATGCCGCGGCATATAAATCATCAGTTTAGCTTGATTATTTTTTTGCACCATTTGCTTTAGTACGCTCCTTCATATCTACCCCTTTGTTTTATCAATTTCAGGTGATCGTCTACCCGACGCGGGAGAGTTTACAGCTATGCGGGGCCACCGTCATCCTGTTCGTAATTTGGACGGTGGCCTTCCTCCTCGCCTCACCGCTGCTTATATCCAAATCTCTATCCCACCACGTCGTGGAGCTCGAGTCCACCACCCTGATCGTCAACTTCTGCTACGAGGACTGGCCGGTGCAACACGGACGGGCGTTCTACTCGATTTTCTCGTTGATCTTCCAGTACACACTCCCGATCATCATCGTATCGGTAAGCGCAATTAAAACCGCCAGTTCCGTTTAATTAAACCGCCGGGTCGTACAACGAATCTTCTGTTCATAGTTAATTAAGTCCGGCAAACTGGATGTGAAACACGTTACCTTTTATTAGTACATTGATTGGGTCGAATCGAAGTTTGAATCAATGCAAAGTGAAACTGAAGAAGTGTTTTATGTAATCGAATCTTTTTTTAAGTGGCTGTTCGGTTCGGTTTATGAGATCGGGAACGTTATAAATGTAAATAGAATCGACTGGGGATCAAGTTACGACACTCGGAATAGGTACGGAGTGGATATAATGAAATTTAATGTCTTCAGGACGATGAAACACCCATTACTTTAAATTATTCTGATTTTTTTTAATTTTTTTTTCTTTATTTAAATTTTGTCTTAATTTAATTTTTTTATAAATGAGCAAAATTTTCAGGATAAATTTAAGAAACAATGCGAAAAATATTGAATTTTGTATTTGCAATTTAAGTCACAATAAATCACGTTAATCAATATTATATTTTAAACCCATAATGTATTAATGTTTATTTATTATAATTATGTAGTATTAAATATTTAATTAAAGAGATTTTTGAACATATTCATAAATATATAATTTTATTCCGGCTTTTGTTTTCCAACATGAACAGTTTTTTTTTTGTTGAAACAGAGAGGGGAAAATGTAAAAACCCCTGTCCGGGTACCGATCCGGAGATCATAACCAAAATGCTTCTCATATGCGATTACTCACATATGGGGAAAACAGGGCGTATATTTGCATATACGGGTTTACTGAACCAGAAGACGTGGGACTGACAAAAATGCCAGCCCCCTGTCAACTGGGTTCGGAAGAACAAGTCCAATCTGAGGAAGATCCGAGATCTTTCTGGGTATGGATTGGACTTGCAGTTAAATCCGTTGGCTTCCCACCACCACTGGCTTGTGGAGCGGTACTGAGCCCCAGGAAACATGAACAGTTGATTCATTAACAGTGAATGGGAACAATACACAATACATGAATACAAAAATATAATATATTAAGCCATAAATAAATAGATTAAAATTATTTCATATTAAACAGAATAAAACAATATATAATTATTTATAAATCCTTTAGATAGGGAAAAATGGAATATTTTTATTAAAAATTTAAGAATTAAGTTCCTATATTTTTTTTAAATATAAACAAATATGACAATTTAAAAATCGTTTAAATAGAATAATATTAAATATTTTTTAATTTTTTTTGAATAGAAAAACATTCCTAAACATACGAAAAATATTAAATTTAAAGATACTGTATATTAAATAAAATAAATATATACTATATAAAAGTTTATATAAAGCAATATAAATTTTTATAAAAAGTCTTTTTATTAAATATCTATTATACAATATTAATTTATGAAATATTAAAATTTAATTTTAATATTTTTATTAAATTATATTAAAAATATATATGAAAATCAAAATTATTATTATTATTTTAAACATCCAATATCTGAAAAATTTTATATGAAAATAATGTAACAAATTTTATTTTACAAATAAGTAATTTATTCAAATATAAAATATATAAGCAAAATAAACTCAAAATATGATCATTTAAAATTCATTTAAATAAGGAAATCAATATTTTTTAAGAATTATTGAAAATCAAAATGTATAAGCATATATTTGTTATTTATATTATTTTTTAAATATCTAAAATCCATTTTTAATTTATAAAATATTAATATATACATAATATTAACATAATTGAAATTTTATTTCAATATTTTTATTAAAATTTAAGAAAAATATGACAATTTATTTTTCTTAAATAAATGCTATTGGAAAAATTTTAGATTTAAAATAATGAAACAAACTTAATTTTACAAAAAAAAAAAAAAAATTATATTATTAAATTTAAGGAATTAAATTTCATTTTAATATTTTTCTAAATATAATAATAAAAAATATGAAAATTTGAAAATAATTTACATATGGAAATTTGAAATATGTTTTATTTACAATGCAAACAAAATGTTTCTTAAATTTATATGATTATAAATGTATAAAATGTTTGAAATTTGCAATAATTTTTTTAATTATATTTAATCATTAATAATTTAACAATACATAAAGAAAATTTTCTTTATACTTTTTAATTACATTCTAATTAAATATTAATTTTATAATAGAAATACATTAATTTTCAAAATTGAAATGTCAAAACATAAATGAAACGTGAAAAATAAAATAAATGTTAATAATTTTTTTTTAATTATTAGTCGGTTAGAGCTGCAAAAATATTTCTAAAATTCTACACATATAAATATTTTGATCCGGTTAAACAGTTTAAACATTTTTAAATCACGCCCTTAATCGAGGAGTAATTACTTCGAAATTGGTGGAAATGAAAATCGGGTGAAGTAGTTACTCATCTGTCGCTTTAGCAATTTAAAAAACTGCCCCGCGAATTTTACATTTAACAGTGATTTGTGGTTAGACATTTTTTTTCCTACCATCGTTACAGAGAAATCGCATATTATGATTAATTGGGTTCCTTTTTATTTTTGAAAATATGTGTGTGCCGGAAATTTTATTAACCATAATTCTTTGCCGTTCCGGTACCAAGGCAACATTAGCAGTGAGTTAAATGGGCATGTATTGCGGTTTTACTATGAACAAGCATTAATATTTTAATTTATTATCAAACCGCCCATTATTTTGTTTACGGCCTCGACAATGTGTTATTTGCGACTGTCAAAACCAATAAACTGCAAAACTATCGAGACAGATTACACGAAAATAAACGTGAGGACCAGACTTTTTGTTTCAAGCAATATTTATCGAGAGTCTCAGGAGAACGTGAAAGAATCGAATGAAATGTTTTTGCCATCAGGCAAGTGCTAAAATTATTTTCTCAAAGCGCAGACAATAATAACGTTATCGACAACGCCAAATTGTGCATGTACACACAAAAACAAGTCGTGTCTGGTGGAAAAAAATCAACAAACACAATGATATTTTATTCAATCTTTGTTTTAAACAGATTTGGCAACCAAATTTCAGAAAAAAACACACAATATATTCATTGACATAGAATATAAAACGATGGGCAAATTTTAATAGAATTTTGATGTACAATTTGGGATAATTTAGAGTGGTAAATAATTAAAGATTCAAACAAAAATATTAAATATATTGGTCAGTATAATTTTTTTAACTAATTAAACATTAATTAGTTTATTGGTTAATGTTGAACGATGCTGAATAAATCTGTGCTGGTTGGGAAACAAATAACATTTCACTTGTTGAAACGAAGACAACAATTTCAGATATCTTTGAGACACAGTTGTGTTATCTGAATACCATGATATTATAATACGATAAATTCGATCAATTCTTCCACACTTTATACAAGTCGAATTAAAGATAGTCTTAACTAAGTTCACAACTGTCTTTCTGTAAAACACACAGAGTTACATTATGTCCAAATGTAGTTTAACTAGCCAAGCTTTTAGCAGCTTTAATAAGGTTGTCATCAGTAAATTCTGGCAGATCGATGTGTGGTGAATGTGAGAATGCTGGCTCATCTGTAACTGTTCAATTCCAATTCATCCGATTGGCGACTCCTATCTCTTTTAAGCCATTAATTCACCCTCTATAAAACTCACTTATATTATTAAAATTTGCACGCATCCGTACTAATGACATTTGAAAATTTGAAAGAACACTTTGGAAATTTATCACACACAAAAAACATTTTGTTGAATATACTAACTGTTGAAATAAGAAATGATTAAAATTTGTCAATCGGAAAACGTATTGTCAGTTTCTTGTTCTTTTTCTTCATATCATTAAAGTATTTCAAACAAGCATGTACTTAGTTATTTTCACAATTTGTTTTATTTAGTAATCTATACATCTATACATATAAATAAAATTGGAGTGTCTGTTTGTAATATTGAAATAACCGTTTTTTACTACATATATATATGAATATAAATACGGTACATACACCAAAAAAAACATTTTTTACAATATTTGTCTCTAGGTCTGTCTGACTATTTGTTCTGGCTAATCTCTGAAATGGCTGGTCCGATTTTGACGGGACTTTTATTGGCAGGTAGCTGATATAATAAGGAGTAACTTAGGCTACTTTTATTTTAGAAAAATAAAGTTAGGTTGCAATGTCCAAGTACTGTCCAGTACCACACGCAGCTCACTTGCTTCCACCACTTCTCCCACCAACGATTCATTGATAGTTTGATTTGATTGATAGGTATCTTTTATAATTCCACAGATCCGTTCTCTTAACTTATCTTACCTTAATTCAAAATATTTTGTTACATTTATACTTCCTTTTTTACCTTTAAGTAATCATTATAAATAATTATAAATTAAGCACATTTGTGTTCAATATTCAGATTTACATTGAAATTAATAAATTATTTATGTTATTTTATTTAGTAAGTAACATAGATAGTTGTTTTTTTTCTAATATTTAGTTATGCCTAAAAAAAGTCAATTCTCTCTAAAAACATGAGAAAAGCCAAAAGCCACGTGAAAATGAATCTGAAGAAGATAGGGAAAGTCGTCTTATAAATTGTAGATTACGGATGTCCATGTCTAGGTCGAATGAGAGTAGTTCTTTAGGAATGAACGATTACAATTAGATAGTACGCGTTATTCATTGTTAAGGGCTCAAGAATTTTTGGAATCTCGAGATCACCGTCTAGGAAACGATCGTATTCAACAAGCTATCGGACGAAATCGCGAGTACAGCTAGTTTATACTAAATGTTTAATGCTTTGAATACGAAGAAGAAATTAATTAATTTTAACCAATTAGGAGTTTTGTAGATATAGAATAGTGGGCCTGGATGAAGCACACATACCACCGCGGTTGAACAGAAATGTTCAAGTATTGTTATACATTGTTGGTAGTCATGGAGTGAAGAGGGCAGAAGAGGTAGAGCAAGAGGTTCCGGAAGTCTACCACCGAGCTACAAGACCGTAGTCTTAGATGAGTTAAAGACGAATTATTACTGATGAATATTTTGCCAATGGACTTCCAGCAAACCATATGCTCCAATGAAATCAGTTTGTGTTTAGTGATAAATTACGGTTTTACTTAGGCAAGCATGATGGTCATGTGTTAGTAAGGTGGAGAAAGAGCTTTGCTGTGGAGAGTCATATTCATAACACTATGGGTTTATGGTATGGAATACTATTGCTTATGATAACAGGTCACCTTCCGTCTTCATTAGTGGCAATATGACGTCCCAGCAATATGTGGATGAAGTTTTGGAGACTTATTCTCATCCATACATAAGAAGAGATGTCGGACTAATTTTTCAGCAATATAATGCTCATCTACTTATTAAATAGGAATACATTAAACTTCCTGGAATCCTCCCATGTGAATTTGCTGTTTTGGCCATCCAGATCTTCAGACTTTTCCCAATCGAAAGTGTGTGGGATATTATGGGGCGACGCTTACGGAATTTACAGCGCCCTCCATCGTCTCTTAATGATCTAAGACGTCAGATTCAGTTCACATGGAATGAGACATCAGAAAGAAATGTCGATAATCTCATTCAATTGATGCCATGACGCGTTAGTGAGTATTTTAATCAAAGAGGGTGTCCAACCCATTATTGGCTTCTGACAGTTTATAATTTAAGATTTTTGTTTAATTTTTCAGTCAATTATTATTCTGTAATAGGTTATTTTTCTAAAAAAATTTGGAATAAATCAATTATATCTAGGTGTTCCGTTTTTTATTGCACGCATATTAGAAATTGTATAGTCTTAAGCTTTGGAAAAAACAAAGAAATGTGTGCATTATAAAATAAAACTGGTGAATTTTTCGAGGTGTTTTGTTATTTAAATCACGGCCAAACATTATTTTTACCATTTTAATTGTGAAATATTGAAACGACCCGGAAGTTTTTCACATAGAGCACGCAACTTGTTTCATAAATAAAGCGTTACCGGATTTAATGAGCCGCAACCACATTCACCAAACTGTTATTACCCCAAACAAAAATACGTATCCAGTCCAACAAAAACGAAAATTAGTATTCATAATACAAAACAAAACAGCAGAAATGCATCATAAAACGCTTTTTATCGCAGCCAACACATGTTCAGACAGTATTTTTACAGGTCGCCTACATAAGGATATCGTACAAACTGCGCTACAGATTCGCAGCAGGTTTCGTCAGCAGCGACGATAACACGAACAGAAACAGACGCGAGCTACGCGGACGTAGATTACAGAAAACCAACATCCTGCTAGGTTCCATCGCTATCATCTTCTGTATCAGCTGGATACCGTTGAATTTGTACAACCTTCTCGCCGATTTCAGTCTAACCACCAGCTTCTCCACGCAGCAGGCCAGGATTTGCTACGCGATCTGTCACATGATCGGTAAATGTTGTTCTTCATATACAGGGTGTTTCAAAAATAAAGTGAAATATTCAAGATGGTGATTATAAGGAAATTACTTGCGTATGCCCTAAACATCTTAAATTTTGAGATACAGGGTGGTAAATTTTTCAAAAAAGTATCTTTTTTAATAATATCTGTGATAGCACTCTATACATTTTAAAGAACACACCTCGGACGCGTTATCTACAACTTTATCCACGATTGTGAAAGAAAATAAAATTTAACAATATGGCAGTGTTTTGAAAATATGACTTTTTACTTGCCAAAACTACATTTTTTTAAGCAACCTACATACATTGTACATATTAAGATACAAAATAACTAGTTATTTTTGTTTTAGTTTTACAATACTAAATTGCTAAATCCATAAAAAAACACATGAATAATATGAGTTGGATCAATTAAAATATTTTCATCATTACCCGTAACTTTCTAGCTGTTGAGCAACCCTTTAGAAGGCTGTAATTTAAAAACTATTTGAAATGTTTATTTGAAATTTTATTATGCTGTTTTTGAAGGTAAAATTTTTAACATGTGTCCCTTAATAAAATTTGATATGAAGCTACTAGGTATTTTTTGATGTCAAACATTTTTATTTCTTCTAGTGGCGTTTGCGGAATTATTAATAATTTTTACGTTTGAACCAATTTTATTCAAACTAAATTTTCTTAATATATCAAGATTATTGAAATACAGACGAATTTCAATAACTCAAACCATGATTTTCTAGAAATAAAATCGAGTTATCAAGTAAAAATTACATATAAATTTCAAGCTAGACTGAACAAATTTGCTTCAAGTTTCTACTTATGGAAGTTTGACTGTAATTAGATAAGGCTGGTTTCCAGAAAAAAGTAGGAATTAATTTTTTTTTTTTAATTAAATAAATGTTTAACAATGTACTAATAATTAATAACAAATTGAAATAATTACCAAAAATCTAAGGACTCAGTCCTTCAAATATTTTCTTTTTAAAGTAGGACGAAAGAGGAAAACAGAAATAGAGAGAAAGTAGTAAAGTAGAAGAGAAAATTTAAGAAAGCAAATTTGTGAATTAAAATTCTAAAAATAATTGCAATGAGAAGCAGAAGCAAATTTAATTAAAATATCTGGAGTGGAATTAATCATTCCTATATATTTTTTTCTTAAGTGAACCAAAAAACCTCTTTTGAAACACCCTGTATATACAGTATGTAAAACATAGAATGAAGATTATTTAAAGGATAACAGCTTGGACCAAAATAAGCAAAAATGTCTTAATAGACATGAATCCGTAAATAAACGGTTTTTGAGATATGGATAATTATTAATTTTTGAAACATTCATTTGCAATTACTTATTAATTATTTATTGTGTACAAATAAACTGAAAAAAATCTAACAAAAAGAAAAATAAAATTTACAATAATTCTGACCTCGTCTCATTTCTAAAAAGGATTGACCACATTGATTTGGTTCCCTTGGTATTATTGAATAAGTTGTAGCTGTAGCTTCACTAGATTATTTACAGAAGTATCAAATTAGATTTAAAAATCTAAGGACTGGCTCCTTCAAATAATTTTCCTTACATTTAAAACAGTTTTTAAAATATGACCAAAGAGACATCTTGTATCTTGTTTCTTTTTTGTAAGCAAAGTCGTATAAAATAGAATTAGAGAGAAGGTAGTATAATAATAGAGAAAATTTAATCAAATTTACTTGGAAATAAATAAAAATTCTAGAAATATCTCTATTTGAAAATATATCTTAATGAGAAGCACACGTGCCAAATTTCATTAAAATATCTGGAGTGGAATCATAGATATTATAAAAAAGATGATCCTTTGAAAATTAAACTGCATTGCATCTTAAAATTTAACAGCATGGACCAAAATATATAAAAAAGTCTTAATAGACAGGAATCCGTAAATGAACGGTTTTAAGATATAGGTAATTATTATTTTTTGAAACATTTATTTGCAATTACTTGTTATTTATTTATTGTGTAGAAGGAAACTGACAAAAAATCTAACAAAAACAGAAACCAAATTTAAAATAGTTCTTTAAACTGATCTCGTTTCATTTCTAAAAAGGGTTGATTTGGGCTTCATCAAATTATTCAACAGGAGTATCAAAGACTGACAATTTAAATACTTCAAAAAAGAAATTTAAAAGGTTTAAATCAGGCGATCTTGAAGCTATTCACTTATTTTAAAATATTTCATCTAAAAGATCTCTAAAAGCAATAGAAAACCATCATGGTGGAATCACATTTGATGTCGTGGTTGATCAAGTGGATTTAAAGCATACTCTCATTGAACATGATAAAATAACAATATGGCAGAATTTAGAAAAAATATTTTTGATCTGAAAAAACTTTAAATTTTAAAGCCACCTAAATTTTAGAGGGTCATTGTACATATTAAGATATACAATTTGTTTTTGTTTTAATTTTACAAATCACTAAATTGATAATTCCATAAAATCAAAATATTTTCATCATTACAGCCTGAACAACTAAAAACTTCACCAGATTATTTACAAAAGTATCAAAGACTAACAATTTAATTATTCCAAAAAAGAAATTTAAACAGTTTAAATCAAGCAATCTTTGAGGTCTTCAGAGGTTTAACCATTCCTATTCACCTATTTTGGAATATTTCTAAAAGATCACTGAAAGCAACAGAAAACTCCGGTGGAGCACCATCATGGTGGAACCACATTTGTTGTCGTGGTTAAAGATCAAGTGAACACACTCATTGAACATGATACAGCTTGAGAGAAGTTCTCTAAACCAGAGGAATACTCATTCCCACCTCGACTGACATTTTCCATACACTCGTCTTCAAATTGTGATTTACCCATTGTGGAAGTTCCTTTTATGATCTAATAGTAGATATACACCTTCATTTTTGGTATAAATGGTGCTGACCATTCAAAGAACCAATATCACATGTTTTTTGATGAATCCTTCTAAAAATATGACATAAAGGAAACTGCCAATAATTAAAATAAGAAAAACGTCGCACGTCGGTGGCATTTCCATAAGCCAGCCATACATAAAAAGTTAATTTTAACCTGTATTACCAGACAACTGTCGAATACTAAAAAGGAATAATCTTCCATATCTCCGAAACCGTTCATTTGAGTACCCATGTTAAGACTTTTATGCTTATTTTGACCCTTACTATTACTCCATTACATATGGTACATTATTTACAACTACCATACATGACGTTTTGGTCTGGATTCCTTTGCAAGTGATAGTAAAATGTTTATTTAGTTTAGAATTGTAGAGCTTAATTTGACGGTCACGGCCGTTTCGCCAATTTATTTTAAATGAGACCGTCACGAGCCAATGGATTTGCCATATTGGTTGCAGTCCTTGCATTCGAACGTCGTCCCTGAAAACACGCCATAAATCGACACCCACACACGTAACTGCGGTATTAAAGTAATATTTTACTTATCGCTAAACCAGAAATAACTGTACACGCTGTTTTAGTAAATTCGCTGCCACCGAAACGCGTCGGAATTATTATGCGGACGCGTTGATTACAATTTACGGTGTTTATTAATGCAGTATTGATGGATTAACGTCAGCCAGTGCAAGATTAATTCGGGCCAACTCAAACAATGCCACTCAGCGTGCACCCAAATTACCGAAGCTATTCGGGCAGGATTCTGTTAGCATAACAGGTTTCGTTTTGATTGCGGGCGTTGTAAAATCGGCAACTTATCAATACACGTAATCAACACTTCCGTTGACGTCACGTAATTTAACGTACAGTCCGACAAGAAAATCACTAATGCGAAAACTTTAATTAACTATAGTAAGCAATAAGTTGATTAAAAGCCAGATTTGATTTGGAGATCTTAACTAGATGCTTAATTAGCGACAGTCGAATCGATTAATACTGCTCAAGTGGACGAGTAACTAACCTGATTAAAATCCCTTAGAGCTGCGCGATTTATAGTCTCGATTTTCATCCAACTTTGGCCCCACAACATGAATAATTTGCAAGTTTTCACCTCCACAGAATTATTTAGTTTAAAAGTTGGGCTTTTTTCCTGCCAAACTTGAGACACGCTTTCGAATCGTTACGACTTCATCAGTAATCTGACTACAGTATATTAAGAAAGTTTACCGCAAGTTCCACACTGGATTATATCCAGTTGTAATTAAAATCAGTTACGAACAACCAAATGAACACGTTTTACTAGCTTCAATTTCAGCAAGTTATTCGTAATTATTTGGATCTCACAGTTTTGCCTTCCTTTAGGAATGTCATCGGCTTGTTCGAACCCGATTCTGTACGGATGCCTGAACGAGAACTTCTGGAAGGAGTTCAAGGAGATCCTGTGCCGTGCCTCACCGTCTGATCAGCCAACGAAGGAGGAGCCGCGGAAGCTGTCGCTGCGTCAACAATGTCAAAAGGTACTGGGCAGGCCCAAACCCGATTTGGTGACCAACGCCAACGAATATCAGCCCTGCAACACGGCCAGTTCCGACACGACCGTAATAACAAAGAGCTAGCCGTTAAAGACATTCGCGCAGCGAAGCAACGGGACCGGCAGGAGCGTCGTGAAAGAGGCCGTGTAAATTTTGCTTATTGCCGTGGATGGACGTTTCTTGTACGTATGAAGGGCAAATAGTCACGTAGAGAGTAGCAACACACAAAAACACACTATGTTCGAAATCAATCAGGTGGTTCCAGACTTAAATAAACGGACGGTCGTAATCACGGCACTGAAAGCCCAATATATAGAAATAAGCCACGTTAATTGCTTTCGCCTTCACCACTAAAATTCATTACAACTTA
Source organism: Aethina tumida (assembly GCF_024364675.1). Classification (NCBI taxonomy): domain Eukaryota; kingdom Metazoa; phylum Arthropoda; class Insecta; order Coleoptera; family Nitidulidae; genus Aethina; species Aethina tumida. The sequence continues at coordinate 12,064,965 of NC_065439.1, forward strand.
GGATTACCATTTCAAAGTGTACAAGGCGCAAATTAATTAAATGCGTCTGTGCCCCTAAATATATGATAAATTAATCGATTGACCCGAACAATGGGGCTTTCAGCAGAAAAACGCAGGAATAAGATAAATTACGGCGATAGTAAATGAAATACGCGGAGTTTGTTCATGATAAATCGTATTTAAAGCAGTAAGTTATTTTGAAATGCATGTTTAAAATCGTAGTCGCGTATAATAAATTTATTTTATAAATCAAGTATTCACACACAGTGTGCAGTTGATAATATAATGATAGTGCATTTATTTATCAAGTGCCGCATTTATTCTAATGATTAATTTGCTCGCATTAGAATTTAAACACCTGCTTTTAATTAAATCCAATGCGACACAAGTCAAACTTTCAGCCATAAATTAATCCGACGCACAAATTTTTACTATTAATAATGGAATTCACTGTTTCACTAGAGTCCAATAGACTGTCCTGTTTGATGAGCGTTGTCCGTTTATTTTGGAAATTTAATTTACACTGTAGTGGAGTGCATGAGCGTCGAGTAATTAATCAAAACTGCTTAAAATGTTCGGAATTATGGCAAAGGCTCAAGGAATTTGTGATCCATTATAATTAATACTGAACGACGTTGGACACTAATACTACTTATCTTGTCTTACATTCTTTAAAGCACTCATTTTGGTTATTTCATGTCATTCATTTCACATTAATTTTGTTTTGTTTTCCAGAGTTCCTCCAACGAAGGGAAAAATGTGAAAATGGTGATTCTTCTCTATATTCCAGATGCAAATTGATTGTGGAAAAACCATTGTATTATTAAAACGTTTGTTATTTTTGTATAGATATTGTACATAACTCTATAAATCAAACACTGTCGAAATACTGGAGAGTCCACGGTATTTTGACTGTTTTCCTCAGATTTACAAATAATTATAAAGTTACATGTTAAACTTAATTAAAACTTTATATTAAAATGTTGTGGTCATCGTGTACAGGACTAGACGACCAAATTTTAATTAAGTTTATTTTAGAAGACTCTTTGATGCTGATTTATTAATCTAGCAATGCACCTAATTGAATTAACGTGTTTGGTGTTTGTGATATGTAATAAAATCACTAAAGCATCAAGAGCATATAACTAGTGGATATTTTATAATTAGAACAGCTTAGATAAACTTTATGAATGATTTATTAAACATTATAAATATGTATGCATTTTCAACTGTATATAATTTGATTATTTATTTTACTTTCTTAAAATCTGTAAATTTATCTGTAAATTTATTTAATGTTAAATCGATTTTATCTTTGTACGGTCCTTGAACAGTTCTATAACAGATTATGTAATCTGCGGTTTAAACTCTTAAAATTCCCAAAGCTGTTTAAAGACTACAATATGTATTTAGCATCTTAAATTATATATCTTGATGTAAAGATTGTATGTATAATAAATATTTTTTATTTTAAAATTGTTTTTCTTTTAAATAATACTATATTAATTATTCTTTAGTTACGAATAAATTTCATATATTAGATGCCAGAAAGAAACCTATTTTAAAATAACGAGTAAATTAATACCGCAAGAAAAATATTTTAGGTTCTTGAAACTGAAGAAAGTCAAGTTTGGACGACTTCTTTAAAATTAAATCTTTTGAAACGTAAATTATTGTCCAATAACAAACATAAATAATAGTCACATGAAAAATATTTGTAAGTAAGTAAAACTTCCCATTTAACAACTTGAAGCTTCTTGAGAATGAAGAAACAAAACGCCTTTTCTCTTAACTAAAATAGCTAGTCTTTGAGTAAGTTTTTGATAAAGTTGGTTAATTTGCTATCAGATATTTACGGCATAAGTTCTCATTCTATTTATTGAGTTCCAAATTTTGCTTAACTTTTCGTTGTTAGGATTTCAGAACGACTTTAATATTGCTAATTTTCAATTCTTTCATTGCCAATTTTATACTGATGAAATCAAAATTGTGTGACTTTATCACTGTCACAACCTTCTCATAAAAATTTCATTCAGCTTCTGATCCTTTATACTGATTTTTTAAGCCAATTATTTAATTATCAAGTATAGCATCCAAAAATGGTAATTTAAAAACGATCTAAAAAAAGGAAAAAGTAAATAAGATAAAAAACTTTCAAAGATAGTACATATTAACATGATTCAAATAAATTATAAACCAAAATCTTAAACAAATTTTTGTACATATTTCATATTCACAAATTACCTATTGGAATATTATTATTATATTAATAATATAATATATATTAATAATATAATATATATAAATAATATATATTTTGTATTGGATTTTTTTGAAGACAATTGCTACATCTATTGATGAATTACAGAACCTTATAGAAACATCTAAAGAAAATCAAGGGTAGATTTTAGGTAGGCAACCAGTAATACACCTTTAAGTTAATAGTGTTGCAGCTTTATATTTAAAATATAATATTTCCATTTTTTTAATTTGCATATGAGAAAATTAAGTGCAACGAATATATATTTTTTAAATAGATAATTTACAACAAATTTCTGAAAATTGAAGAAATATGTTGTTATATATTCTTAAAATAATTTTTATGATTTTTAAGTTTCCTCAATAGTTTCCCGAAGAAATTATTACAAAAATTTGTTTATTTTATAAAATATTTTTTTTATTGTTTGAATTAATCAATAATCATTTATCAATTATCTATATATATATATATATATATATATATATATTTAAAATAGCTTAAAATAGTTTAAAATATATAAAAATTTCTGAAACTCAATCAGTCAAAGCGTATTTTTCTCCTTATTTTTAAAACAAAGATTGAATCTTGCACGACACCGTCGATCGGAAACACTAGAGTACCGCCAAGGTCAGCCTTTCGTAGCACAAAAACCGAATGCGGAGCGAACACAACTCTTCTCTTCAGAACAATGCAGTAATTGAAATCTCAGGCCAACAATTAGTTCGCTCGTTTTACAATAGTTCCTCTCTAGGATTAGAAAACCATGGGAATATAAAGTGCCACCCTGAAACTATAAAAATATATTTATGGTTTTAGCATCGACCCAGATAATATGGGCCAGATTTGGGTGTTCTCAATATGGCACTCTTATTACGCAGTACTTTCTATTATCTTTTTTTATATGCGTATGATTGACGAAAATGCGTAACGGTACGATTATGAATGGTCGTTCTGGGATTGAATCTCCGTTCAAATTTGTTTTATTTGTAACGGACTGTCGACACGGTGGGTTTTGTTGGAATTACAAGAGGTTTTTCGGTGCATTCCTCAACAATTCTTTTGGATGGTACTTCAAAATGAGAAAGGAAATATTGATTTTTGTATTATTGATAATGAACGTAATATAAATAACGACAGATGGTCGTACAACAAAAAATAGTACTAAAATGCTTCTGTTCCATTAATTTGAAAACCAAATTAAAATCGAAGTACTGCGTTTCAAATTATTTATTCGTGTAAAGTTCAGAACCCTTCTTCCAATTGGGCACCACGAAAATGGGTCCGTAGCGGACGGATTCAGCGATCGTGATTTTTTCAGCGGTCCGTGAGTCGCGGTGGTACCCCGTCATGCCACCTACCTGAACGTTCACCGGTCCCACACAGTCGAACACGGTGCGCGCAACGCACACCAACCAAACCCGACCTCGACTTCAAAAAAGGTAAATGCACGGCCACAATTGTCTGCGCGTTCGGTCTCTCAACCAGAAAAGCCGCGTCCGTCCTGTACCGTCCGGTGGTTGTTCGACGAACCCCTCGGATGTTGTGATCCAGGTGGTCAGCGATGTAGTTTTTGTGGCGTACGTCCCTTCAGCACCGAAACAGTGAAACGCTGAAACACACTGTAAGTATGCGGCTTTACGGTTTGTTTACAAGCTTTCGTTCGGGAACTTTGGCTTTAAGGTGCTTAAAGCTTTTTTGGTTGCTTTTTTGGGTTTGTAATTCGTCTGGTTGGTTTAGTGCGTTGTTGATGATGCGAATTTGTCAGTGTTAAACTGGTTATTTTTAATTGATTTAAATTCACTTGTTCAACATTCTTTCTTGATTGTTTATGGATGTGTTTATATTTGATTTGTGACAATGCAATTGATTATAAATTAAACAGTAATAGCGATAAGAAATTTTATGTTATACGCTTTGAAATTTTAATTCAAGGTTACAAATATTGCGTCTCATTAATACGGACGTCTGAAATCTATATATTGAAATGTTGTGTAAAATATTTTGTAATTGTGTCAAAATTATTTGTTCTTGTATTTATGCAACATTTGTTTTGCCTTTATTGTTAATAGTTTAACGTTTCTAGGAGATTTTAGATGTTCTATTCTATATAATAGTATATTTAATAGTTTTATGTTTATATTTGTATTAAATACTATGAAATAATTAAATTTGAATAAATATTTTTTGGTGGAAAAAATGTAATAGAAATATATATAAATATATATATATATATATATATATATATATATATATATATATATATATATACATAAACAAAAATCAAAAATTTATAAAAAATCCTTCTGTAACCAAACTCTGAAATTATAAAATTTGAATAAACATTTTGTGGTGGAAAAAATATAATAGAAATATATTTTTTTTTTGAAAAAAAAAAAATAAACAAAAATCAATAATTTATAAAAAAATCCTTCTGTAACTACTAAAAAATTTAACTGGGTTTCATTAATATGAAATTTATATGCTGAAATATTGTGGGAAATATTTTGTATCTGTGTCAAAATTTTATATGCTTTCATTTCTGTAATATTTTACGTTACCTCTGTTGTTAATTGTTTTAATTACATTTCTGGGAAAATGTCTTGTTTTGTGCAATACAAATAATTTAAGTTTCTTTTTAAATACTATAAACTTACAACAATTATATAAATATTTTTAGTAAAAAGTAATATAGTTTTTAACAAATTAATAAGTTATTATGTATAAAAAAATCACTTTTATAACAATTAAAAAACAAGAAAACTTAATTAAAATTTTATTATAATAATCCATCATAAACTTCTAGAAATTATCTTAAAGCAAATGTTACATGTCAAATAATTTTCCTGCAATTATTAATGGTCGGAGATCTGTTCTTGGTCCATGTACAAGACCACGAAGTTTCATAAGATCAACGTGATACCAAACCGACCATAATAATTCAAAACGACCATTAAAAATATAACGGCACCGATTTCGTGAGATTATTCTTCCCTATTAGATTTTTATTTACGCCGATTAACTCTCAAAGCTTCAATAATCGTAAGTTGTTACTTTTAAACTACAATTTTCAACTTTGTTTGACTCATTAAAATCGATAATTGTTGTTATCAGATAACCATAAATTGTAAATTTGTTTTCAGAAGTAGACGTTACAAAAACTTGTCTAAGTACTTGATGTTTTAGCTGCTGTCATTATAATAACCGTCCATAACACCTGCTAATTAATGAGCATATGCATTTGGTTTTTATTTATTTTGCAAATTGACTTAATGGCATATCATTTTATATACTGTTAAGTGCCCCATTTGTAGTCAGAAAATGACAGCAAACAAAATCATACTTTAAATGTAAATTTATACGGCATATGCAAAGAGGACGAACGGCCATTCTCGACCATGCGAAGACAAGCAGCTAATCCCGTATTGGCAACCCTCTCGTAACCCCGCGGACAAAACCGAGGGGCTTCACGTGTAAACGACCCCGGTGACAAAAGATCAGGAATCCGTATTGGCATTTTTTTGTGTTCTCGATAGTACAATGTCTTTGTCGACAGTTACCGTGTACAAATACAGTAAACTGAACAGGTGCTGATTACTGTAAAATGCATATCATCGATTGGGAAACTAGCTGGTTATGGACACCCCGTATACTTGAATAAAAGTATCAATTTCAGTCACATGCCGGTAATTTAATATTAATGGATTGTTTTCGACGGTGCTCAAATTTGTTTGCGGTGTAATTTAAACAAGCAACGAAAGGATGTCACTTTGATCAATTGTAACAGTATGATATTGTTGACTTTGTGGTGCTGGTTTCATTTTTACTTTCGAATAACCGTGCTAATCTATGGGAAAATCCTTAGTATTTTTAATGAACCCCTCCGGATTAAATGAACCGTCAGATTCTCACGATTATCCTCTTGACTAACACTTGAATCGCTTACGGATCATCAACAACAACAATATTAATAATATCTTAATTGCCACGGATAAATTGATACATGACATTAGTTGGATAGCTTTATGGTTAATTGTGACACTACAATAACCGAGATTATTTTTAATCCTATTACCACATGGCTTCCTCAATGGCTGTGGCATTAATCAATTTATCGGTCCGTAAATACCAGTTCTCACAATGTGTATAAGATAAATGAGTGGATGTGATCATGAAACGCACAATTTACAACTTAATTCCACACCTCGTTTCCGTCTAAATCGTTCTCTTTTCCGTCACTTCCACTCGGACGTTACTTCCTTTCATATTTGCTTTTTTTGTTGCAGTAACTATGGCAATATGGTTCATTTTAATAACCATAACGTTAAACGTACAGGCAGCTTCGGTCGTGGAGGTGGACAAAGAGTGCACGAAACACGCGAGCCAGTTGGGCGGTCAGCAGATCACGTGCGCGAACGTGACGTCCAAGTTCTTCGAAAATTTCACCGTCCCTTTGAACAGGTCGCACTGGTTGACCTGCACCAACTGCACCATGAGGACTTTGGATGAGCGCACGTTCAACTTCACGCGCAACAACATCAGTCTGCTGTTCCTGGCCGACGCCAAGATTAAGACGTTGAAGAGGCACGTCTTCGTCCGCATGCCCGGACTGAAAGTGCTGATACTGAAGGAGAACTGCATCGACAGCATCGATCAGAAGGCTTTCAGTGGCATTAAAAAGCTGACGCAGCTGGATTTAAGCGGGAACAACCTAAGGATTCTGGTCAACAACTTGTTTACGGACTTGGAGAACTTGGACATATTGAGTTTGAACCGCAACAACATTTTTTACATGCAGCCGGACGCGTTTGTCGGGTTGAAGAACTTGAAGTACTTGTACTTGAGCAACAACGGGCTTAACAAGTTGGAGGAAAAGACTTTTAAGTACTTGCCGAACTTGAGGATCTTGTATTTGGAGAACAATTGCATTTACGAGATTCACTATTTGGCGTTTTATAATTTAAGTCGTTTGAATTATTTATATTTAAACAACAACAGTATAAACTATTTAGTACAATTTAATTTTAAGCCGTTATCTAGTCTGATTAATCTTCAATTGAGGTACAACAACCTGACAGAGATACAAACAAGTTCCTTTAATGGTTTGAAAAATATTAAATTCTTGTATTTGGGTGATAATCATTTAACCAGCATCAAACCTTACGGTTTTATTGGACTGGAGTCGTTGGAGTATTTGGAGATGAACAACAACGATTTCGAGACGATGAATTATTCAGAACTCTGTGATATGAAAAATTTAAAAGTGCTTTGGATGGAAAACAATAGTATCAGTAATTTTCAGATTGATTACAAGTCGGAAGTACAAAATTCGTTGGTCGTTTTGGGTTTAGGTTTTAACAATTTCTCGTTCCTAAATTATAAATTGTTGTACAACAAAATGCCAAATGTTAAAGATATTTACGTGAACGATAACGCGTGGAAGTGTGAAGCTTTTGTAAATATGTACAATTTTTTTGATAGCAACAACGTGAGTTTGTGCAGTTATTCTACGTGTGATTCGAACAGTACCAAAAGTTATATCGATTCACTTTGTCATACAGTCGATTCGGACGATTTGGATGACGATGATTTTCCTACAGACTTTTCTACTGATAGTTCGAATAAGATAGAAACCAGTATTATAGTTTATAGTGCGATTTTGATTTTTTTTGTTGAGATTATTTGATTATTAATTTATTTATAAAATTTTATCTACCTCGATTAAGTTATGATTTTCTTGTTATGGCTTTATTTAGAATAAAAATTATGTTCAAATTTAACTGTTTGTTTCATTTCCTCATGTTGTCACAGTTGTCAGAAAAATGACTTCAGAATGTGACACGACAAAATGTATGGACGACGAAATCCCGACTATTTCAGAATCCGCCCCCACAATAGTACCATTCCATGTTTACAAAATCAATTTCGAACAAGTCTTCATCAATTTTATCAAAATCAAATCGGTGACGATAAAAAATCCAAAGTTAAATGAAACCGCCGAATACAGTATCGTGCGTAATTCGAGGGTCAACCCCATTTATCAAGTGTTCAACTTGAACAAATACCATGGATACTCCAACCCTCAAAACGACATAGAACTGAAGATTAAATTCCAGCCTAATGTGCCCTTCTTGGACTTCATGGAACGTTTCGAGATTTGGTTCGGCGTTAACACTCTAGCTATTCTGCTTTGCTTCGGAACGTGTGTTGCCCCAATCATCGAAACTAACTCCACAGATTTGTATTTCTTCAAAAACAACGCAAACACTTTCTGCATGCAAAGCATTATTTTAACCAACAAGTCTGAGGTTCCAGCCATTTTCGAATTCGATGCGGAGGAAGATCAGGAAATTTTTGCCGTTCAAAAACCCGTCATGGGCAAAATTGGAGGTCATTCAAAGCACAAAATCTTCTTCCAATTCAAACCGAAACGAATGGGGATGTACGCAATGCGTTTGTCCTGTCTGATTTGTTACCACGTATGTTGGAAACTTTTTCCAAATAATAATTAAAATATTGCCCTCACAGGAGCCCATAATAATTAATTTGTTCGGAATATACTCGCAGACCAACTACAGCCAAAAGGACATAAAATATTACCCTTTTCCCGAGACTGAGCTGAACGGCTACAGTGGCTATTTCAGAGATGTGAAAGAACTGAAAACATACGTGCCACCGATATCGTTAAGCCAAACCTTCATCAATTTCGGAGGGGTGAACCTGAGCCAGAACCGGGACAATTTCACCACGGAAACCTTCTGCATCACCAACCACCTGAAGAACGGCGTACGAGTTGAGTGGTTGTCTGGTAATAGCTTCCACATTTTCCTTGGTAAATTACAAATATTATATTTTAGAGGGAAAAATCTTCATTGTAAATCCGGGAAGTATTTCCATTCCACCCTGCGAGTCCATGAGTTTTGAGTGCCGATTCAAACCTTGCAGTCCAGGCAGGATGTACGCCAAGACCCTACGGGCGCAAATTTTTTGGAACTACGACGAAGATCCCAAATCTATTTCGGTACCACTTACTGAAACGGTCCGAGTCGTCGGTAAGTTTAAGAACTTACTGTTGTGGAATAATTTAATTGATTTAATGTCGCAGGTCATTCGTTTACGGAGAGTGAAATAATAGCTAAAGCTCGCGTTGACCCTTCTGTTATAGTTCTACCTCCTTGTATACCCAGCCAAACTGTAGCAACCACTTTTATTATCGAAAACACTGGTACCATTCCTGTTATGTTCAAGTTTGTGCCACCCAAATACACGTAAAGTACTATTAACGTTTAAATGCCCATTTATGCTAACAAAATATTTACAGTAATATACTTTTAAAACCTAGAATAGGCGTGATTGTGAATCAAAAACTGGTCGCCATACAATTCCAGATACACGAAATGGAACAACAAACGTGCATAGAACAATGGACATTAATTTTGAACGATAACTGCGAAAAGTATCTTCCAGTGTATTTGAAAGTTGAATGTGGATTACCTGATATTACTGTAGACCAGAACAACATTGTTAACTTTGAAACAGTCCACGAAGGCACACGTACATCTAAAATGATACAGATAAAAAACAATACTATTTACAAATTAGGGTACTTTAGTCAACAATTATATAATTAAATATTTTTGATTAACTGTTATAGATATGAATTTAAGTTGGATAACGCCGGATTCTTCAATGTAGATCCAATAGCTGGTACTTTGAATCCGTACAACGAAACGACAGTGAAGATGAGTTACTCAGCAGTAACTTGTTCAAAGTCAAAATGCAAGGAACGTGTGGTGGTGTATTTGGCCAACAACCGATTCCAACTCCACCAATTTTTCCATTCGTTCTACGTATTTGCCGAAAAAGAGAAGACTAATTTATTTGTACAAACCACCTGGTAATTAATCCGTAACTAACCGAATAATTTTCAGGCTTGTCCGTCAGATTTGAAACTGGGTAAAATAACTTGCGGATACGAGGTGGATTTCAATTTTAAACTAAACAATTTCGGCAAATCACCGATTCATTACAAGTTGTTTGTTGTCGAATCGAAAGTTTTATCGCAGGATGAAAATAAACACGACACCTTCACGATTACACCAAACTCTGGCACGATTTATCCGAAAGGACTCCACGTTGTAAGAGTTCAAGGTACTGCCAGAGCCGTTGGTGAAAATAGCATCAAAATTGCATACATTAATAAATTTGACCAGTACTCTCCGTTATTTGGAACACTGGAAGTGGTCACGGTCTTCCATTTGACTTACAGCTGTTGTTACACTACTGTGGAGTTTACTGATATTATAGAACACAACTTTGGGAAACTGATAACGAAAAAACATCTCTGGGAAATGCTTCAAATAAATCAGTACGTAACCAATCATAGATTATCCATGCATAACTTTAGGAAATTGCAGAATTAACTCTTTGATATATTCGTGTCGAATGGGCGAGTTGAAAGAAGTACACGCGGTACTTCCAGAGATGGTTAAGTCCTATACACCACTTTGGGTTATATTTTCAGTTAAGAATGAATCATCGCCGAAATTGCCTATTAAAGTTACTCGAAAAAAAAATTGCGACTGCAAAATGGAAAACAGTGCCAGTCTGACGCGGTGGGTCAAAAAATACAATTGTCCTCATCGTGAAATGCTTTCAATCGACTACCAGATAAATCCTGTGGTATGTGAAACATTTTATATATATTTTCAACCGTGGATGTATTGTTTTAGGACGAACTTGATTATTGTACTTTCAATGTTAAATTCCACGTTGAAGATGAGAATATGTTGTCCTTCTATTTAAATGTGCCTGAGGACAGGCGGATTCTTGTCAATTTTAAGATGGTGGCAGTACCAATGGACACGCACTTCATCTCATTTTATAAAAACTACCACATACAGCTATTGGACACGTACATAGGGGACAAGAATTCAATTTTACAGCTGCACTGGTTGTACAACAGTACGCCTGTGGATATTTCTTATACCTTCGACGTCAGTGTTATTAAAGAATTGTGCAACAAAGAAGGATTTCACGTTTTAGAACTGTACAATTACGAGGGCCTTATACCCCATGATTCCAGATATTCGTTGCATATTAGATTTCAACCCATAGAAGTGAAAAAATATGAAGTAACAAATATGAAAACTGTTTATTAACCATTAAACATTATTTTGAAGGTGAGCCTATCGGGTATAATGGGCAACGAAAATGTAACGTTGAAAATAACCGGACATGGTACAAAGGAGCTGAGCAAACCCCAAACAATCGACACATCAATGCCTGAAATATGTTCAACTGACCCCATTAAAAATCAGATTTGCCTTTCAAGGGATTATATGATAGTAGAAATTTTCCCGATTTGGTGCAATGTTTACAAAATGATCTTTATCAGAAATACTTCAAAAGAACACGTCTTTTATTACGAATTTAAAGAGTAATGTTCCTCTTTTCCATCATAATGTTATTATTTAATTGTAATTTTAGCATAATTCATACACCCTTCATAGAACTAAAAGTAGAAGAGAACAAGCAAGGATTTTTAAAACCAAAACAAACCCAAAACATTATAGTAACTATCAAATCGTTTCAAGAAGCGATTTGTAGCGACGTTATACTGTATTGTTCAGTTGTTAATATGAGTGATGTATATTTACATGAACACTATAAAAATACTTCGAATTCATCTTTAACTGATCACGATAGCATTCTCACAGATGATTCGAGTGCACCACTTCCTTATACGTTGACTTTGCACTTGTACATCCATACAATCAGTTCATTGGATAAAGATTTATATTTGAGCACGGACGCACAGCTTAAATATATAAAAGGGACGCACATCACCGTGGATCCTCTTATTTTAACACCTTCTGTATCATTTTCATCATATTTTAGTACAAAAGTTGATAATATTATTGTACTAGACAAAAGACACACTGAAGGTATACTGAGGAAATCTATTGAGACTATGATAGGGTATGTATAAAATAATACCGATTACAATTAAATAATTTTTTAATCGTAGAACGGTAGTATTTTCAAATATGTTTCGGAAACTACTAGAGTTATCAATTGATCAAAAACCTCCAATATACAAAAGTGTCAGAAATCCTTTTGCATACACACATGGCAATACTAGTGATTTAACAAAACTTCACCACAGGGATGCGGCGGATATACTTTCCAGACCCAAAATATTTGAACTGGCTAAGTGTTTTCAAACGGTTATGAACGATATGTTTACGGATACATATAATTTTAAACATATTTCTTCTGTGGAAGAATGCATGACGGAAATAGAAAAGTTTATTGGAAAGTACAGTGAATGTGACAAAAGTTGTGCTTGCAAGAAAAAACATTGATTTTTGTCTGTTTTTATTAAAAATATTTTAATACACATATGCTATTTTTCTGTTGGATCAACAACGCGCCTAAAAACTGCTAAAAACTTGTCTCCATTGTTTCTGGACACTTTTTGTCCCTCCTCAGAACTACTGAATAAATTTGGTACAACTGAATCACTTTCCTACAAAATGACAAATATTGACCCTAAATAAAATTGTTAAGATGTTAACATACTAATTCTTGATCTGATATCCTTTCAAACAGAGGATGTTCAACAAAATGCTGCACCATCCAATCATGTAAATCTTTAACATCTGTAACTGTATAAACAATTCCACCTATAGCTAAAACATAAGCATATTCTGCTAATAAACACTGATTAATTATTCTCCATTTGTGTTTGGCTTTCTTGAAATGAGGATCTGGGTACAAGAAAAACATTTTGGTCAACTAAAAATAATCACAGAAAATGAAAATCAAAAAATTAACTTTGTGAATTATATATACCTGCCCCTTTTTAAAGAAATTTGGTAAATATTTCATAGCATTGCTCCTCAAACATGCGACATTCTGATATTTGTTAGGATTTTGCACTCTTAGAGCAGCAATCCGGTCCATTACATAGTCAGAGACTTTAACACGAATTTCCATTCCTATCATTAATTTTTCAGGGAACATTGTGGCAAGTGTTATTAAAAGACCACCATATCCACAACCTATATCAGCAAATTCTACAAGGGGGTTGTTATCGCAATTAGGTTTTACCATTTCTGGATAATATTTTGACCAATCCATATCATCAGGTGTTGTGGGACTAAAATCGGATATTTTAAGGAGGAATTGGAGGGAAATTTTAACTTACTAATCGAAACAGTGGTCAGCTATTGGATTTGAGTGGGCTCTTTGCCTGTAGTGCCGCTTTTGCGGCAGAGAAACATTTTCTTTCACCACTACGGCACTCATATTTTTAAATCATAGCAACATAGGTTATGTATCTGCGTTTAGGTTATGTTATAATCTTCTTCTTCTTCTTCTTAGACTAATTCTTGCTGTGTAACATGTGTTGCATAATATAAAGCCGTATAATGATTATACGATTAATTTTATAAAAAATTGGATATAATTTTTTCTAAAATATTAAATTAATTTAATTTTAAATAAGTGTTCAAACTATCATATTATGATAAAAGATTAAATACACAAATATGTTGTGAATACTATCTCATTATTTAATAAAAATAAAGTGAAGTTGCGTGCAAACAATTGTCATATTACCTGTCACTTTTGTTAATAAACAAAATGTTTTAGTACAAATTTATAATTAATTTACAACAAAGATGTACCAAACAACTAAACAAGTAACCAACTAACAGAAACAATGTTTCACAAAGCTGATAACCAAAAAGACAGCTTCTTAGAACAGACAAAAGCAGCGCGAGAAGAACGAGCCTTAGAAAAAAAGAAAGAGAATGGTGCTGTTTTAATACAATCAGCTATCCGAGGATGGCTTCAAAGAAGACGATTTTCTTTGTTGATTACGTGCGTCTGTAGAAAACCTGTTGATTTTTTTTTTTGTAACCTGCATTGTTTCAGGGATGAATTCGATGGCACCCTTCCTGATTTCAGTCCAAGAACCAACGAAATTGACGAGGAGCCTGCAGGCAACAAGCCTCAGCTGAAGCCTAACTTGCAGGTATACCTGCAAGTGAAAAGGTTGCTTTTGGTGTTCAACAAAGATCGAGATAAGGAAAGGTTTTTCAAACTGTGCCACTACTTAGTTGCAAGTCTAGAAAGTGAATCGCTCAAGCTGAACTATGTAGGCGTCGCTTTCAACAAAGAACATGTTATATCATGGATATCACACATGAAACACATTCTGTGGATCTGCATGGAATATTTAAATGATCTCAAGCCTGAAATTTCTAGTGATTATTCCCGAATTGTCCTGCTTTTACATGTACTTGTCTCTTACACAAGCACAAACCAATGGGGCATATTCACTAAAAGGAAAGACATGGAAGTACTTAGACCAGGCATGAATCAAATGTGCTGCAACATCATGGGTGAATTGTTCCAAAAGGGTTATTACAGGATCATTAAGCAGGTGCTGTTGAAAGGGTTGTGCAGGAACAGGGTTCCTTTTACTCATGCTGCCTTGGCGGCTGTTCTCAGTTTGTCACTCAGGCCTTTGGTGGCAGCCAATTTTTCTGATAAACTTATGACGATGTATTTGATTCACATACTCTCAACTCCTGGTTTGATTAAGTACTGTTGTCAGTTATCTGATGAGGTAAGTATGAAAATATTTATGTAATATATTTAATTTCTTATTAAAATAAAAATTTATATGTGTGGGCCATTCCACAACAAAATACTTTGGAAATATATTGTTTTTTTGATTTATTCAATTTTTTAATATGTTTTTATATTTAAAAAAGAAATATCCAATTAGTTGGTTTCAGAATAAGTTAATACATTTTAAATAATTATTTATTTCATTAAACATTATATTTTACATATTTATATTAAACTGAGCATATACTTAAAAGTTTATTTATGCGTTTTGTGGAGATACTGTGAATGAACGACAACATCAATATTCTTCTGAATCCTATCAATGAGCCATAATCTTGTACAAATACACCTAATAATATCTAATATTTTTAGTGCTCTATTTAAACATATATTTACAATATTAATTGGATAGTTTGTTAAAGTAAAAATTTTAATTTTATAGTCAATAACACAAATGAAGTCTAATAAGATTTTCGCCAGAAGTTTAGAATTATTGTCCAGCCAACAATCAATGAGAATAGTCTTCAACACTCTGGAAGGAAATTATGCTCTGTGCCTTTTAGCTAACTTGCTCCAATTGGGAATGTTCGAAAAGGACACAGCTCTAAAAGACATGAGCTTCCCAACATTCACAGTAAGCTCTATCGTATTGCGTAAAGTCGTTTGTGACTGATTTTAATTCTAGGTTGTGGTGACCGGTTTGTTGGAAAGCTGCCAAAACTACGTGGTAACGAAACAGTCGAATACGACACATTGGCACGAAGTCCTGGGATGGTTCGCACAGCCGATTGATCAATATTTGCAAGCATCCATGAACCACATCAAAGAACAACTGAGCCTGCTGTGGAACAACGACATGATACAAATCATCTTGGGCAACTATTTGTCCGAGCTGGTTGCGGGCAGTGAACCACCACAGCCTACACTCAGCCCTACCAATCCCAACAACCCGTTCCTGAACACCGGCATTTTTAAAAAAGTGCTGGAGGCGCGTAGCAATCGAAACAACGTGCAGCGCAACTGGCGGGCCCTGGGAAGCCCCGAGGTGCACAGAATCGTTTTGATCTGTTCACTTTATCACACAGCTTTGAACACATTGACCCAACTGCAGTTGGATATCCTCACGGGGCTTTGTTACCAAAATAATATTTTGTATGATTTGTGGCTGTTCATATGTTCCTTGGGGCCGAACTGTGGACTCCGAACATTTCTTGATCATCTGGCTTTTAATACCAAAGGCACGGCGCCTGAGTTTCAGCTGTTGCAACTTTTTTGTGACTGTATGAGGCACTACGTTACGTATGTGTCTGTCCGTTGCGCTACTTAAATAATAATTGGTTTGCTTTTAGGATTTTGGATGACATGGAGATGTACGAACAACAAAAACTGTTCCATCTCTCGGACTTCGTCGTGATGTCGCACTTCATCAACACGTTTTTGTACAAGGCAGTTTTGGGCAACCTTTTTGGTAACCGACTTTAACATTCAACATCCACAACCAAATCACTCTATTTTTATGTAGATTTGAAGACGATACAAAGCAACAGCCTGTTCCAAAGCCTCCATACACTTCTGATGTTGCTCTATCGGCGAGACTGCCGCCGAAATTACACCCCTCCGAATCATTGGCTGGTCAGGGATATTAAAGTGTCCGGGTTTATCGCTGACTTAGAAAAAGGTCGAAGGGCCCCGCACCTCCTTCTCCAGTACATGCCACATATCATACCACACGAAGATCGCGTCCGGTTGTTCCGGAAGTACATTACGAACGAGAAAACCGTACTCGGTCTCACTGAATCCGCATGCGCATCTCCACAATCGACTCTAATAACCGTTCACAGGTCGAGGATCGTGGAGGACGGCTACAGGCAACTAGCCTTGCTCCCGCCGCAAGCTTTGAAGGGTGTGATCAGGGTTAGGTTTATAAATGAGCAAGGTTTGGACGAGGCCGGCATCGACCAGGATGGGGTTTTCAAGGAGTTTCTGGAGGAGAGCATCAAACGGGTGTTCGATCCGGCTTTAAATTTGTTCAAGGTGACGAGCGAGGAACGATTGTATCCGTCTCCGACGTCTTATCTTCAGGACAACCATTTGCAGTTGTTCGAGTTTGTGGGAAGGATGCTGGGCAAAGCTGTACTTTTATTTTATATAACTTGAAGATACGAAATATCTAATTGTGATTTGTAGGTGTACGAGGGGATCGTGGTGGATGTTCCTTTCGCCTCGTTCTTCCTCAGCATGGTTTCTGGTCAGACGGCTGTGGCGTTTTACAGCTGCGTAGACGAATTACCCAGTTTAGATCCTGATTTGTACAGAAGTTTGAGTTATATTAAACACTACGATGGCGACGTGTCCAAGTTGGATTTGACTTTTAGCTCAGATGAGGACAGAATGGGTAAAGTGGTTACCCACGAATTGACGCCAGGTGGGAGAGCCATTCCGGTTACAAACGAAAATAAGTACGACGATTACAATTTAGTTACTTCTTGGTTTATTCGTATTTTGTTATAGGATAAGTTACATTCATAAAATGGCAAGATTTCGCATGCATAAACAAATAAAAGAGCAAACTGCTGCTTTCATTCGGGGATTTAGGTCTATAATTAACCCTGATTGGCTAACTTTGTTTTCAACTCCAGAAGTATGATTACATATATTTTACTTGTGTACTATTTTCCTTATTTTATTGTGATTTTAGTTACAAAGATTGATATCGGGCGACAACGTACCGTTAGATTTGAAAGATTTACGGAAACACACCCAGTATTATGGTGGCTTTCATGATTCCCACAGGGTTGTGGGTTGGTTGTGGGAAATTTTGGAGAAGGATTTCACCGAGGACGAAAAAGGAATGTTCCTTAAGGTACGTAAAATTAAAACTTAATGAATCATTTTAATATGAAATTTTAGTTTGTTACAAGTTGTTCCAAACCTCCACTACTCGGCTTCGCTCATTTAGAACCGCCGTTTTCAATCAGATGTGTGGAAGTGGGTGATGATGAGGACATGGGTGATACAATAGGTAAGAACGTTAAACAATTATCTTGAACTTTATGTGAACTAAAAATAATAAAACATGTTTTAAAAAGGTAAAAGTATTAGTGTGAGATTAGTTTTATAGATAAAAGGTAATAAACTAGTGCACCATAAATCGTAATCGAAATATAAAATTTTAACAAAAATATTGGGGTATATAATTCCGTGTATGTCGGCAAAAGTGCAACCTATGCACCGGCGTTAGAAACTCCAGGTAGACAAATCCCGAATTTGTTACCTGAGAGGCAAAGTACAGGTAAAATGCCTTTGCAAATTCCCTCATGTTAGAAACATTTTGAATGGTTTATGCCCCGAATGAAAATTGCAGGTGGTCAAAATCTCTAAAACTTGACCATTTAAAATTTTACTGCGTAAGTAATATTTTGCTCAAATGTTCGTAGCAAGTGTTTTTCGAGGATTTTTCACTATTCGGAAAAAAGATCCCCAGAACCGTTTGCCGACGTCGTCCACATGCTTTAACCTGTTGAAACTGCCAAACTACCAGAAGAAAAGTACCCTACGAGAAAAATTAAGATACGCCGTCACATGCAACACCGGCTTTGAACTTTCGTAAAAAGACTATGAGAAACGAAAAATGCATTTTACTGGTTGTAATTCGACACGAGATTATAATTCTTTGTACACAAGTTTTATTGTTGTCACACAAGTTTCTTTTTAGACTGTTTAGATCTCACGAAAGTTTAAGCTGGGAGAGTTTTTACTGGACGTGGCTGCAACGATCATATTTAATTAGGTGTATGGTATATGTAAG
Organism: Aethina tumida; assembly: GCF_024364675.1. Classification (NCBI taxonomy): domain Eukaryota; kingdom Metazoa; phylum Arthropoda; class Insecta; order Coleoptera; family Nitidulidae; genus Aethina; species Aethina tumida. Next base: position 12,083,675 of record NC_065439.1, read on the forward strand.
AAATTAAACAAATAATAATGACCGTGCTTATGTTGTAAATAATACCACGTAATTTGTAAAATGCATTTTTTGGACTTGTTTAGTATTATATAATGGAATTGATGTGTACTCCATATCAGATGTATTAAACGGGACATATTAAAATTAGTTTTTTATCTGCCGAATAAAATTTTCACTATATTTGTATTGTGCAATGAGCGAATGGAGTAAACGAGAGGAGATTGTAAAAATTGTAAGAATTTCATAATATTTACATGTATGGAACCCACCTTATATAGTTGTGATTATTCATTATTTAATTTATAATGTATATTTTTATTGTTTAGCAAATATATTATATTTATTTTAAATGGTTTTGTTTGATTTTCTCTCTCTTTTCTCAGTATTTCAGTTCATAATAATATTAGGTAAGTAAAATTCCAATAATCAAGAAATTTGTGTTTTTGCTTTGTTATATTAAACAATGTTTATATAGGGTTTCAAGAATTCATTAACAAGTCATTTTAATATATTTAAATTAAAATGAATTTATTTGAGGATTAATCATATATTTTCTTCTTAATATCATTAAGAAGTGATTTTTTATATTAAAAATATTTAAATTGAAACAAATTTACGAATTTATTTAAGGGTTAATAATTTATTTTCTTATTAATATCATTAATGTTTAGTAAATCATATCAAACAATGAATAGAAATAGTAGGGTTAATTAAATTTAATTAAATAAAATTAATTTTGAGTTTAAAATAGGTGTTCTTAAAAATATCAATTTTATCTAAAAATTCTATATACAAAGTGTTTCTATAAAAGGTGTTTAAAATTTAAGATTATTTTAAATAATGAAGAGAATATTTTTCTCTAAACAGTAATATATACAGTATATTTCATAAACGACTGAGACACTCAAAATTAATGCGGAGTACCTTTTTTCTAAATTGTCAAATAATATAAAAACTTAATAGTTTTTTAAAAAATATTCAGTACCGTAGAAAATATGGTGAGAAAAAGAGGAGAACCACTGCTAGGCAACTCTAATAATTATTGAATTGTAGGAAAGTATTTTAGTGTGAAACATATGAAATTTAAATACGATTGGCCCAAGGGTTAGAAAAATATGAAAAAAAACTAAAGAAAAATGTTATTTAGATTTTCTTCATTATTGAACATGTTTTACCTGTTATCCAATTTTGACCACATATTTTACAAATACGTTTAAAATAGTATTGAATATTGAATAGCATGGATACAGAGTATCCTAAATTAACGTCTTGGTAAGTTGTAATGATTTTCAAACTAGATAAAAAATTTTACTTAAACGACTTACTTATTTATATATTTATGATAAATGGGAAAAATTGTTATAAATAAAGAAAAATTTACTTAATAATTTGTTTGTATATTAGAAATTATATCACAATTTTTACATGAATGTGTTCAGATACGCTCTATTTGTTCCAGTCAGTTTAGTTTAGTTGTCAGTTTTTGTGGATATTTCAAAGATGTTGTTAAGGGACACAGCTAGTGAAATATTGAAAATTTGATAGTTTATATCTTCAAAAATAACATACTAAAATTTTAAATGAAAATCAAAAATAGATTTTGAGTTACAGCTTTCTAAACAATAGTAACTCAACAGTTAGAAATTTATATTTACTAAGAAGCCTTCCAGAGTTATTATTTGGGCTGTAATTACCAAAATTTTTATGGAATTAGTAATGTAGTTATGTATAAAAATGTGGCTATTAATTAAGCAAGTTTGCGAGGCTTAGAATTCAATAATGCTGTGATGTGTGAATGCGGTGTTTCGTACATCAATAATTGAAAATACATGAAGTAAAGTGACAATTAATGGCTAAAATGCTCCTTTTTTATTGGAATAAACGAAGTTAATCAATCATTTCGAAGAAGAACTCCAACAGAAAAGCAGGACTTGGATCTGGAATAACCGTTTAGCACTAAATATGATATTTACCTAATATACAAAAAACAAATTTTTCTCGAAAACACATTTTTTAAATTTGCTCCGGTTGTCGAAGTCAAATTAACCTATCGCTAAAATATTGTTTCTGTTTATTTTACATATTATTTTCTGTACAATGACCCTTCAGTTTTTCGATTGTTTATAAAATGTAACTTTGGTGGGTCAAATATTTCTGTCAAAATTCTACCCTTTTTTTAAAATTCTGTTATTTTATTAAAATTCATTTTTTTCACAATCGTGGGCAAATATATAGACAATAACTTCTGGTTTAATATTATTATAGCGAAAAACTGGCTCAAAATTATTTTTTTTATTTGAAAATTTCACTGTATATTTATTATACAGTAGGAAAAGCGTTTGACCCGTCTGGATTTAGAGAAAGACATCATGTATGACAGAGACAGTAAAAGTCTGCCCCATAGTAGGAGAGTTACTGTCTTTATTCTACATGATGTCTCTTTCAGGATTCAGATGAACAAACTCTTTTCGTACTGTATATACAAAAACATTTACAAATGTGCAGAATTCATTCGTCCAAAGTCCTTCAGACTTATATTATATATATTTTAATAAACCTTATATGGTCTCTTGAAGAATGAACAAATATCTAGTAAAAAATAATTATATTGTTATTATTAATTTTATTTCCCTTCATTAAATATTATCACTATTATGATTAATATTTGTAGTTAAAAAATATTAATTATTTATTATTATGTTATAAAATATGCTTATTAAAAAATATGTTTATGTTTTTAACAAAAGAGGTAACACATTTTAATATATTATAGAAATAAAATAGGAAAACTAAAGACAAAATCTTTTTATTTTTAATGCGCCCATAAGAGACAGTCAATCTAAGACATATTAAGTGTCAATTCTACGAAAGTCTTGGATATTACACACACTCCACCCTGTATATTGAAGGCGGTGGAAGACGTTGCGGCGTTGACGACGCCGTGGCGGGGGTACGTCCTTTGTTTTTCCACGTACAATGCGTCCGCCGTGGTCAGCTGTTGGGCTCGTGCGCCTGCGCACCGCTCACTCCGCTCCGAAATCAGCCATGTTTCGTTCAGTTCGCTCCAGACCGTGGTGGTGGACGCATGTCGCGCAACCTGGGAACAAATCCACAGCCTGTCCCTTTTTAAGTTTTTTCAATCGCATCTCTCGTCCGGTTTTGTTTTGATTGCGACCGGGCCGACGGACACGTTTCGCCCCACGCCAGTACGGAACAGTCGCGCGTCCGACAACCATAATCATACGTTTCGGTCCGAGTGCTAGTCTTTTGTCGTGTTGCTTTTGCGTTAGACTGTGTTACAAAAGGTGTTTTGTGTTCCGGGCAAGGTAAACCGCTGCGACAACCGAAACGCCTACTCGGCAGGACTAAGGCCCAAAAACCAACACAACAAACGGCGAGAACGTTCAGAAGGACGACTTGGAGGACCGACCGTCGGTGGTGGAGGAGGACGTGCAGTAGCGAGAGTACGTGTGCCGCGGCGGACCGCACGAAAATGGTGCATTGAAAGACTCAAAAGTGGGTCATAATTTAATGGCAGTTGCGGGCCCGAGTTGCCACCCTCGTGTGTCCATGTCCATCTCGATGAGTCTGATGCAGGGTACAGTTGGGCCAACGGCCGGGGGCCAGCAGGGGGGCCTGCACGCCGCCCAGCCGTACTACCATCCCGCCCAGCATGCCGCCGCCCCGGCACATACCCAGGAACAAGTGCAGCCGGACAGGCCGATCGGCTACGGGGCCTTCGGAGTCGTTTGGTAAGTTTTCGGAGTGAGATCCGCACACACAATTTGCCCGTCGAGCCTGTTTCGCTCCGCTTGCGATTGCGACGAGGAGCGAAGCGAGAAAAGATGGGTTTTTTTACTTGTACGGAAGGAGGAAAAGTCCGGTGGTTTTTGTTTCGGCTTTGGAGATCGTAATCTGACGGTTCAGACAGGAAATTTATGGTTTTGTCAAAAATGTATTGTTTTTTGTCCTAGGAAGGATTTTGGCTTTATAAAACCCATATTGATCATTTACCATCTACATTTGAGGCTTATCAATCTGATAAATATGAAAAAATTACACAAAGGAACTAAAATAATTAAAAAAATAAATATATAATTTGCAATAATGGAAGAATAAATGCCGAACTAATGTGTTGAGACTAAAGGAAATATTATAAAAAATGCATATAAAAATGAGATAAATGTTTTTATCTATATATAAAATATTAATCGCAGAGAATGTTTAAAAACTGCGTAACAGAACAATTATATACGTATTCTCATACGTGGTGTTTCCAATATCAAAAAATAAAAAAATGTTCAGATGTAGAGACAATTTCAAATAATATTTTCCTTTTAATAGTCTATAATATTGTTATTCGTAATTAAATAACAGACATGTTTCAGTCTTCATTACACTCATTTAGATTTGAATGAAGTTTTTTACAATTTGAATTAAATTTTTTCTTGGAATATACTTTAATAAATTAAAATCTTGTTTATTAGGCTAAATTTCTAGTTAGCTTTAGGAAAATCACATAATTGTGTGTGGAATTTCCATGATACTTCACAAATCTTGGAATTTTTATCACAATTTATTTTGAAAAAAATGTAATTAATTGTAATTAAACATAAATTATTTTCTAATATTTATAAAAAATATAAAAATACGTGTTTCCAGACAAAGGACACATATTCCTTAAATTAAAAACATATCTTTCATAATATTTATTCGTTTATTCTAATTTATACAATAAAATTTTTACATTTGAATTTATATTTTCACAGAAAAAACTTTTTCATTAAGCTAAATTTCTTGTTATCACATAATTGTTTGTGGAATTTCCATCTTTACAATCTGTATTTCAATTTAATTTGTAGCAACCAATTATTATTAAAGTTAAAATTAAATAATTAAGAACAATTTATTCAAAGTAAGATATTTTTAAGTATTTAAAAAAATATATAAAAATATGAAGCAAATTATCAATGATTTTAGTAATAAAAGAAATAGATTTATTAATTTTAAAATTTTTATAATTTTTTTGTTGTTCAGAAAAAGCCTTTAATAAATTAAATCCTGTATATAAGGCTAAATCTCTTGTTGACCCTCTGCAAGTCTTTTTAAACAAAAACGTTACTAAAACAAAGTAAACTTGTATATATTTTAACATCTAAAAGAAGTATAGAATATGAAGAACATTATCGTTCAAATTTAAATTTTTTATTAATAAGTGTTACAAATTTATTAAAATAAAAATATACTTGTATCAAATAAATATTTTGTTTAACTATATAAAATATATAAATATATAAATGTGTAGAATGTCTAGAGACAATAAATTACTATAAAAATATACTGAATATTTTGTTATTCATGGAAAACACCGGAAAGAAGAAAAAATACAAATAACAATTTTTATTCATGATCTAATAAATTAATAGCAAGGACTCAATATTCGTAATTCAAATTTAAAGAATAACATTTTTTAAATTTCAATTATTTTTTTCTCAAAAAAGACTTTAATAAAGTAAATCCTGTATATTAGGTTTAATCTCTTGTTAGTTTTAGGAGAATGGCTTAAGAGTGAACTTTCCATAACACACTATAAGTCTTAAAAAGTTTTTAAACTAAAAAAATATTATTAAAAGCAAGTAAACTTGGTATATTTTTTAACATTTAAAAGGAATATAAAGAATATGAAGAATGATCACTATCGTTGAGATTTAAATAAAAAAATACACTTAGTCAATATAACTAATGTGTAGAATGACTTGAGACAATAATTTTCTATAGAAATATACCGAATATTTTGTTATTCAATTAATTTATTCTCACAAGAAGCTTTTAATAAAATATATCCAGTATATTAGACTAAATCCCTTGTTAGTTTTAGGAGAATGACTCAATAGTGAACTTTCCATGACCCACGACAAAAGTCATGTTTAAACTGAAAAAATGTTATTAAAAGGAAGCTTAGAATAATATATTTTAGCATTTAAAAGGAATATAGCATGTAAAGAATTATAATTATTGTTCAGATTTAAATAATAAAGGTTACAAAATTATTAAATTAAAAATATACATGTATTAAATAAATATTTTATTTAACTTAGCAAATATAAATAATATATGGAATGTCTAGGGACAATAATTTAAATAAATTAAGTATTTTGACTTTCATGGCAAACATTGAAAAGAGGAGAGAATAAAATAATATTCCCTGTTTTTTCTTAGAAAAACTTTTAATAAATTGGAATATTTTTTATTAATACTTAATTTTAAGATATTTTCTAATTTTCAAAATATACATTGAATTTAATTTGAATTCGGAAAATAGTCATAACGAATATTATATTGTGAAAACAATTAAACAGGGTATAAATAAGTGGCTAATCTATTTGAGTATTTTACAACAGGAAAGTAAACTATGGGATTCAAAGCAGAAAAATACCCCTTTAAATATTTGATTTAGCGATTAGAAATATGTGAAATAAGATATGAACTTGGCTAAATGATATTACTGAGAATTATTTGCATTTTGATTGCGTTGAATGATTATAAGTAAATTTGATCATCGACAGAAAAAACGACAACGAAAATAAAAGCCTTGCATAGACAATACAACTTAACTCATGATGCAATAAAGAAAATTAAATAAGTACTCAGTATATTTATATAAATAACATTTAAATAATACAATATTTATAAAAACTGGGTCCTTGTACTCACTGTATTTATTAAACATAAAGTGAGCCGTTTAAAAATATATGATAGATTGCACTTTGTGTCAGTTTCAAGTGCGCAAAGCGAAGAATTATCAATAACATATTATCTCAGATAAAGAGAAACTTGACGGCGACACGTATTATTGCAGAAAAGAAATGCCATGTTCGCCGTCTCAAATCGCCGTCGTCGGTCGGCCTCAAACAATTAAAACTAGACCCACACAAAACCCGTCTACGTGCTTATTAATTATTTGCACTCGAATTTTAATTGTACATTCGAGCCGAGAGGGCTGCGGCTCCAAGATTACACACACACACAGCCGATCCGTGCGACCCTCGCTCCGGCTCCGGGGGTTAACAAACCCCGCCACGTTTTCGACTCGGGAGGGAAAAGTTTCGCATGCCCCCCGTTCTTGATTATTAGGAATGATGAAACAATTTAGGCGCATTTGGGAATGTGCAAAAATTGGCACGTGTACGTTTTTGTTGTTACGTTTGTGGTAAGCAAATATTGCAGTTTGATGAAATCGGATATTGATTTTGTGACGAACCACCTACCCGTACCTTTGTATGCACATCACGAAACTGTCATTAAGTAAGTCGGCTGGTTGTCATTAAAAACAGTAATAATTTAATGGTTTACTTGAAATTACGTTTGTTAGAGGCGGTTTCAACTAACATTTTTAAAATGCTATATTACATACTAAATTCATTTTTCTTTAATGCAAACTTAAATACCGTTATATACTCAATTTGTATGTTCTTTACAGTTTTTATATTATTTTATGAGTATGAATATATTTGTTGCTACATTGAAAATATTAATAATATACAGACTTTACTTGAAATTAAATTTGCCTAAATTAGTTCTAGGACATTTTTAAGCATTTTTTTACATTATTTTATAATTCATTACAATTTTCATGATTTTTCTGTGTCATAAATGTTTATTTTTAGATTTTTATAAGTTTACTGTATCAATAATTTTTTTAAATAAATTATTATTCCGTTTGTTTCATCTGTATTTCAATTTAATTTGTAGCATACAATTTTTATTAAAGTTAAAATTAAATAATTAAGAGCAATTAAAAAAAAACGAATCAAATTATCATCGATTTTTAGATTTTAGTAAAAAAATAAATTTATTAATTTTAAAATATATTTATTTTAAACTTTTTATAATTTCAATTATATTTGTATTTATTTTTGCTTAAATCAGTTTTTTTGACCATTTATAACATTATTTTGATCTATCTTTTAATTTGTGTCTCAGAAAAAATTTATTAATTGTTCAAAATTTTAAAAATTTCCAGATATTATTATAAAGATTTTCATAAATTTTGTTGTTCCATTGAACATATTAATATTAAACAGGTTTTATTTAAAATTAGATTTGCTTAAATCAGTTTTTTCCATCTTTTTAAACTTTTTTAATTTAATTTTAAAATTTATGCTAGTTTTTATAATTTTGATGTTCTTAAAATATTAAATTTTAAGATTATTTTGATTGAATTTGTCTCAAAAAAATTATTAATTATTCAAAATTTCAAAAATATCCAGATATTGTTAAAGATTGTGACTGATTTTTTTGATGTGTTTTAAATTCTGATAATTATAGATTTTCATAAATTTGCTTTTGTTATTTACTTTATTTCAAAGAGATATGTAAAGGTTTTGTAATTAAAATTAAAAGATATTCATTTTACATTCCAGAGTTTTTTTGTTTTACTTTGAATTATTTCATGTAATTGTAGATTTTTTGGTTATTAGAATATTTATATATTTAAATTTGATGGATATATTTAGGATATAAATTTTTTTCAATTTTCAAAGTTTCCAATGTTCTTGGTTTTAAATTCATTATAGTTTATTTTAATTAACTTCAAAATTTTTTAAAACTAATAATTTCTTGATTTTCAGATATTTGGATTAAATTCTCGGATATTGAAATATTTTAATTAATTACTTTTGAACAAAAAATTATGTTTTTTATATCTGCAAAAAATTGATGTATTCATTCATTCATTCTACTCTGAAATTACTTTATATCAAAGATTAGAAAATATATATTTAATTTTTGTTTTCATTTATTATTGGGGGAGATAAATTAAATAAAATACATTAGTAAAACTTTGTAACCGGCAACCATAAATAACCAAAAACCCCGGAAACGAAAACACAAAAAGGGAGCCCACAAGCGGTTTTTGTCCCGTAGGCAGCCAAGTGATCGATCGTCGCGAACCAGGGTTAGAAATCGATATCAGTCCGTCCCTGGGTTTCGAGAGACGGGCGTTCCGTGTTCGGCGTTTGGGGTCCGGAACCCCCGAAAAAGGACGGCGTCAGGGGGGTGGGGCGGAGCGACGTGCCTCGATTCGGTTACTTTGCCGCATCGAACGGACGGACGGGACTCTCTCTGGGAACGGGGCGGAGGGGAATTAGTACTTTTTGGGTATTAATAACTTCGCCGGCCTTGCCTCGAGGTGCTCCAAGTCGGGGGCTTGGTGTCTCCCCCCCTGGTTATGGGAAATAAATTGTTCGTCCTCGACGGTTTTTACTATTTTTAATTGCGTGTGGCCAAGATAGCATCGTAGAAAACGGGAGTTTTGTAAATCGATCCGTTGCGGATGTTGTTTAATTCGTGGCGATTATAAAAAATTACGTTTTCCAGCGAAACCGGCGGAATTTCTTGTATCGATCCTAAATATTGCATTTATTGGAAATATCAAGATATAGGATGTTTACGAAATACTAAGTACCGGAAAAGATAATTTACTATTTTAACGTTCAACTTTCAAATACGTCGGTAAAACAACTTTTAAGTAACAAATTGAACACTTTTATATACCTATAATCAGCAATTTTTGGCACCAGGAATAAATTCTGGGTTTTGGGAAATGTAGAAAAGATTAGTCTTCAGTGATAGTCACATGGATATATATCTGGATATGTGGTGGACCAGGTAGATCTTTCTATTTAACATTTTGAAGTTATTGGTGTTTTAAGATGGGCAAAATTAAACGTAAATTACACATACCCTATACAAAACTAAGATGTACTAATAGTGCCTCCTTATAGAATAGTTCTTATTTAACATGTCAAAAATAAGCTATTCAGGATCAAAATTGGTCACTTTATAGACATTTTAGTTAGACCATCAATTTATAAAAATATTTGAAAAAGTTATTGGTGTTTTAAAATCGACACAAAATTAAACGTAAATAATGAACACCATGTATAAAACTAAGATGTACTAATAGAGGCTTCTTATATAATAGTCATTGATTAACATGTATGTCAAAAATGAACTTTCCAGTATCAAAATTTGTGGTTCTACGGATATTTAAATCAACAATCTGTCAAAATTTTTGAAAAAAAAACTTACAAACTATTGAGTTTAGGTATAGAACATGATATAGATTTTGTTTACAATTACATGTAGAATTTAAAGTTCCAAAATATAAAGAGTAAAGAGAGGTTGATATGTCATTTCTGGAAAAAGGAAAATATTAGAAAAGTAGTTCAAGTCATAATTGCCAAAAAATTTAAAGTTTAATAATTTTCTTCATCTTCCTTGAATATCTAATGATTAGGTTAAGTGAATCACCCTAGATATTTTTAAACAAGCTAAAAATTGTAACTTCATCAAATACAAGCACAAATAATAATTATTTTTATCTTTTTACTTTGGTTTTGTAATTTGTGTCAGGGATAAGCCATTAGTGGATTCATCTGGAAGAGCCATTTCTGTTATTACACTTTGTAAATTTTCTAATCTCAAATAAAAATTAAACTTGAAGGTTTTAATGAAACAAGGTTGTTTCAAATCTGGTTTTTGTTTCAGTGCTTTTTATATCTGTTATTAATTTAATATAACGACTGTTAAAATCCTCTAAAATATTAATTTTTTTTAGAAGTTTAACTTCTAAAACTGTGGGCGTTGTTTAATCTGTGCCTATTAAAAATTCCATTTTCATGAGTCCCGGAAAAGTATCTTGCTCTCGCTCATTACAAAATTCCGTTTTCGCTGCGACGACGAAACAGCAGGATAGGTTTTGCGCCGTGCACGGACGTAAAATCAAAAGTCTTCGTCTTCGGTTCTTTTCTTGGATCGACGCGGTGACATAAGACGGGAAAAAGTGTGTCAGTGGGTCGAACGCAACGCACCGTACGACGAAACATCATCACCGGAGCCGGGGAAATTGTAACACACGAAATTTATTATTTTTTGTTCTGAAAAGAAACCGTTTTTTATTCCTTTCCGAAGCTGGAACGGGCCTGGCGTGTTTGTGTGTGTGTCATATTCGATATTCGGGATGGAGGAAAAAAAAGTAAATGAGCGTTCCAGTTGTCAAGTTTAATTAATCGACGCGCTTTTATCCGAAATAAATTTATCGTGGCCGCCGCGGAAAAAATGGGTCAGTGTCAATTTTCGATAACGGTCCGGATTCGGTTTTTTGACTTCTCGTTAACCTGTTGCATTTCGGAGCGGGATTGTAAATTATAAATACACTTTAATTCATGATTAAAATTCTATTTTTGTTTTACTATAAATATATTAGTCATGGTGTTGTACGTTCACCTACGTGGATGTCGGCGTTTTCACAAACGCAGCCAAGAATCAAAAGCTTTTTACACAAATATAAAAGTGGATAAAATAAATTATTAATACTTGGGATTCACAGAAAGTTTCGTTTTTAAAGTTTTGAGTTTTGCAAGTTCATTAAATCTATCAATAAGTGTTTAAATCAACTTGAAAACTTTTGAACATTATAACATCATCACATTTTGGAAAAACTTATTAAATATAATTAAAAATTTAAGGAAAAAGATGAATTTTTTTCTTAACGTTTATAAAGCATAGGTTTTAATATTTGCTTCTTCTTTAAGTCCTGTTTTTGTTTTATTACTCGTATAAATAAATTAGTTATGGTGTTTTACGTTCACCTACGTGAGCCTCGTCTCAAAAACTGTTCATTATTTTTTATGAGAATCGAGTGCAGGGAAAGTGGTTGATGCGACCCACTTTTATATATATATTTTTTTAATGCGTTCAAAGGTTACATGTGATTTTTCCTAGTTTTCACACAATGAAACAATGACTCGATCACACAATCAAGGTGAAGCGTTACAGCATTGACATTTGACGGGCATTTTTCATCAGAGTCATTGATAAAGTAATTTACAAACACGATCGAGTGTTGTGTGAGAACTGTGCTGTTATCGCACACATAACTGTTTGTTTATTATATGCAGTAGCCCTGGCATCCAGGGATGTCAGCAATTTCGAACGATCGATTACGACAATAACATTGATATTAAACTGCCTTGCATCTTGTCATTTCGAATCACAGTCCCAAGAATTTCTAAACAATAGACGCATAGGTTTACCGGGAATCGGTTCTCTTATAAATTCCTGTCTCATTATCGGAATGACATAGAAATTTTTAGGGAAAAGAGCAGGGCACATTTTAGAAGCTGGGGCAGATAAAATCTGTTACCTGACGCCTCCGAAATCGTTCTTTCTCCATTGGCGTGCGTACAAGTAAAGCCACTGATACGAAATATCATGATATTGAATATAAATATCAGATATTCACCATTGAAAATGTCGAAATATCAAATATTTACGATATATATTGGATATCAGCAGTAAGAAATCTCATGCTCATTAAACATATCAAAACATGTAATATATATATATAAATATATATATATATATATATATATATATATATATATATATATATATATATATTTATATATGTATATATATATATATATCTCGATAGATTCGATCTATTCAATAAGTATAATCATATTTATCACTGCTGATATCCAATATATATCGAAAAAGTTCGATATTTTGATATTTTCTATGAATATGATCATATTTATCACTGCTCATATTCAATATACATCGTAAAGATTCTATATTTTTATATATTCAATGAGTATAATCATATTTATCGTTGTTTAAATCCAATATATATCGAAAAGATTCGATATTTTAATATTTTCATTGAATGTAATCATATTTCCCACTGCTACTATACAATGTATATCATAAAGATTTGATATTTTGATATTTTCATGAGTATAATCATATTTATCACCGATGGTATTCAATATACATCGAAAAGATTTTATATTTTTATATATTCAATGAGTATAATCATATTTATCACTGTTGATATCCAATATATATCGAAAAGATTCGATATTTTAATATTTTCAATGAGTATAATCATATTTCCCACTGCTAATATGCAATGTATATCATAAACATTCAATATTTTGATATTTTTAATGAATATAATCTTATTTATCACAGGTGATATCCAATATACATCGTAAAGATTCGATATTTTGATATTTTCAATGGGTATAATCATATTTATCATTGCTGATATCTAATATACATCGAAAAGATTCTATATTTTTATATATTTAATGAGTATAATCATATTTATCACTGTTGATATCCAATAGATATCGGAGAGATTCGATATTTTGATATTTTCAATGAGTGTAATCATATTTCTCACTGCTAATATACAATGTATATCATAAACATTCCATATTTTGATATTTTCCATGAATATAATCTTATTTATCACAGGTGATACCCAATATACATCGTAAAGATTCGATATTTTGATATTTTCAATGAGTATAATCATATTTATCACTGCTAATATCTAATATACATCGAAAAGATTCGATATTTTGATATATTGAATGAGTATAATCATATTTATCACTGTTGATATCCAATATCTATCGTAAAGATTCGATATTTTGATATTTTCAATGAGTACTATATTTTTAAAAAATTAAAAAGTCCTAATTAAATTTAAAAATTTCAAATTTGACGAAATTAAAATCATTTATTTGAATTTATAAAATTTTAAAGATTTACCTTAATTAGTAATTTAAACTTATAAGTTTATAAAATTTGAAATATTAACACTAAAAAACCGATTGAGTTGCATCAAAATTCTTGAGCAAAGGAGACAGTTCGTGGGAAGGGAAGCGCCACAATACCCACAAAAAACCAAAGCAAATCATAAAAAATAGCCGCCGCACCGGTAATTATGAAGAAGTCGGAATAGATTCCGGATCGAACGCAGCGTCGGCTGGTCGGATCGATCGCGTCGCGGAAACGCACCAAAGTCTGGCGCTCCGACGTGGAAACTGTATAAGGCATTAATTAAGGTCCCGGTTTGACGGCCCGATGTCACGAGGTGATTTCATTTACATCTCGCCAATTAGTTATTAGATTTCCTGGCGGCCTAACAGTACGTCGGTTTTTCCTCGCCGTCGTCAACAGGATGCTGCCGGTGGAAAAACGGTGCGCAAAGGCCGCAGGTTGTGCACCTTTCGCGTCCGGTGTGGGCAGCGCAAAACCGGAATGCACAAAAACGGGCGACAGGTGACCGAAACATCTGCCCGACGAAATTAAAAATAAATGGAAAAAATGGAGAGAGGAGACATGCCGGTCCGGCCGGCACGCGAACGTTCTGATTTTTACGAAAGGCATAAATTATTTCGTAACTCGGCGACCACTTTGTGCCGCTTTTTCCTCACGGGCAGATGCAACGGCGGCGGAATGAGGAATGGGCGTTGTGACGGCGGAAAAAGTGACCCGCATATGAGCATGGCAAGGAAATGTCTGGGGTACTTTTTTTAGTTATTCGCGTGCCGAATGTAAAAAGACATACTACGCTAAACATAGAAACGAGATCTGTTAAGTGATTGTGAAAATTTTCTTGGAAACCCGACGACTGGACTATCGACTTTTGCCAACCTATTACGTTTTTGTGAACGTGGCAATTCCATTTAGTTTTTCTCACGATTTTTAGATATATCATGATATATTCCAAATAAATGTTAAAATTGATATGTAGTTACAAACAGCAGTTTTGGTTTAATATAGTGAAAATCTCAAAAATATTGTAAATATAATGATATTTCTGACAACCCTGCTGAAATCCAATATGTAACATAAAGATTCGTTATTTTAATATTTTCAATGAGTATAATAATCATATTTCCCACTGCTAATATGCAATGTATATCATAAACATTCAATATTTTGATATTTTTAATGAATATAATCTTATTTATCACAGGTGATATCCAATATACATCGTAAAGATTCGATATTTTGATATTTTCAATGGGTATAATCATATTTATCACTGATGATATTCAATATACATCGAAAGATTCGATATTTTCAATGGGTTTAATCATATTTATCACTGCTGATATCGTCCAATGTACATCAAAAAGAATCGATATTTTGATATTTTCAGTGGGTATAATCATATATATCACTGCTGATATCCAATATATATCATAATGATTCGATATTTTGATATTTTCTATGAATATAATCAAATTTATCACTGATATTCAATATACATCGAATATTAGCAGTGTCTAATTTTATTATTATTTTTTTACATTTTGTTAATTATAACATATATTTGGGTTTAAGTTTTAAAATCTAAGTTAGTATTTTTTTATTTAATTTGCTTTATTTTAACTTAAAATAAATTTATATTGTTAATTTTATTTTTTTATATTTAAATAATTTAATTTGATGTTTTAAATTTTATGAATATAAAATAATAACAATTTATTCTGAAAATGTTCTTTTTTAAGCTTAATTTAAGTTGGTATCCTATTTTTTTTATTTAATTGTTTTTTTAAATTTAATTTAAACTATTTTGATCTTAAATAAATATAATATATGGTAAATCTAAGATACAATTTTATAAATTTAAATTAATAATTTTAATATTTAAAATTTTATAATTTTAAAATAATTAAATTTTTTTTATTTAATTGTTTTTTTAAGTTTCAAATTTAAACACCTTATTTTGCAATTTTTATCATTTTTTAAGATATGTCTATCCAAATACTTCGATAATTTTTATTGTAATATTAATCTCCATTTCATTGTTTTTATATATCACAAATATAGAAAGCTTGCACATCAATTGTTCATTATTATTGTTTGGATAAACTTCGTTAAATCTTTTATTTAATCCTGTGATGTAGGGAGCACGTGTCGTCGAATATATTAATTAACCTTATCGTCTGTGATCGTAAATATCGTGGTATTTATAAAAAATATGGGATATTCGCAATATACAGTATTGGTGGTTTTTACAGCAACATTTTAAAATGTTAAATATTATAGCCTGTATTTAATGAAAACTGTTAAAATCATATTAATTTACTAATGTTGTTTTATGCTGTATTCTAAAAATTAATGAACTAATTTGAACGAGTCCCATTCTCTCCAGGTGGCTTTAATATTACAAAAGTATTAAAATTATGTATATGAATAAGTAACCCAAAATTCTCGTATACAACTTTTATTATTGTAACATCAGCTGAAATAATAATTATTATTATTGTTGCTATTTTGTTATTGTAAGTCTTGGCATTGAAAGTCATTATTAGACTCATCTGAAACTATTCACTGTTGTTATTCTGCAGTAGTTTCTAAACAAAATGTAAATTATGACTCTACATCAGTTTTGATCCATCCTGTATTATATCAATTATTAAAATCCCGCTAATTCACAGTTATCAGATTCAACAAAACACATACATCACTTGATATGTATCTGCGAACCTCTCTTATCGATGAACAAATTTCTTCACGATTAATTTTAACTGAACGAATGGAAAGTGGAAAATAAGAAATCTGAACCGAAACGCATCCATTAATTAAATTAATTTCCAAACATGCACATTATGATATAATCCCCTTAGAAGTTTTCTTTCAAATTCTCTCTTTGCGGGATGATTTCCCATTGGAAACGAAGAAAATTACTCCCTCTCTCTCTTTGTATGTACGTTCAAGGGGTGGAAATTTTCGAAACTGTATGGGACTGGAGTTTCAACCGTTGTACCGTGACGTCACGGGACTAGGGTGCGCTTGGATCGATGTCTGGCCCTTGTTCAATAACGCACCGTGGCCCGACATCAAACTTTGCCACCCTTGGAACTCATTCCGAAACGTCCAGCTTCATTTCAACACACGCAGGGTGTTTATTTGTCAAAGTAAACCAATTAGTAGCATAAGCGTTTAAATATCAACAAAAAATTATGCTTTGGACACGCACCGAAAGAAAAAAATAATGTTAAGGGGTGACTGTGCGTCGCCGTTTCGCCGTAAGGGATGGTGCAGAGCGAAGCGTGGGGCTAAATCATAATGTAACGTCGGCTCATACATAATTTATCAATTAATGGCACGGGAGCGGCGAGATTCTCCGTACTACCAATTAATCATGGCCTCCACGCTTTTTATCCGATTCCTTTTGTCTCGGGGTCGAAGGTGTGTTGATGGGGCGCAAAAAAATAAAGAGGAATGTTCGACCGCCCTGCGACACGAATTGATCAACGTCCGGGTGAGTGGCTGGAAAGCTTTAGAAACGTTGGATCGCATATATCACCGCAATGGACTTAAGACCTTTGGATGTTGTCTGGTAATGGAGGGACAAAGATCTGATACGATTCTTATTCTTGAGTTGTAAAAATGGGTCTACCAATATTTCAGACCTAGGCCGTGATAAACTTAATTCTTATATTTAGTGATGACACCTTCAGAAGGCTTTCAAGATGAAATAAGAGATTGTCGACTCATTAAAAGGAATACGATCCAAGTGACGTAGTGCTTCCATTTTATGATTCAAAAAACGATTCGGTTCCGAGAAGTAACTGGACAAAATGGGTTGGTAAATTAAGAATACAAACATGAGATAACGCGACTAAGATTTATTGACCGTTTATCCTCTAATTACAATCGGCTTTGTTAACAGCCGAGATATGGAAATATGCACTCGGTACACACAGTAAATGCAATTATAAACACGGACACTGGTCGAACTGGTCCGGACGCAAAAACTGCATTAATTTAAAGAGAATTAATTTGATTGTAAAAGTTATGGCGATGAAATGGAATGTGATGGAAGACCTAAAATAGACGCCTCTAATGCCGTTCCGTTATACAAGGTCAAGGCTGTGATTAGAATTTCACTATTCTTGACAAAACTTGTTTGGACATAGTGTTTAGTTTTTCCCATCACGTACCGTTTTGCAAACGATCAAATTTAGCAAGCACATTTTCGGGTTAATTTCGTGACTCCGTTACGCAACTCATTTAGAAAGCATCCGTATTGTTCCTCCGCCGAACTGGACCACTGTATCATTCGAAAGTAATCCGATTTGTCCGGTGGAAGGGGCAAAAAAGCTGTGCCTTTGATAAACTGATATTGGGGATTTTAAAAACCACTCACACGAGCAAAAAGACTGGCATTGTGCTCGACATGTAAACGACTAACTATTAAAAGGCTTTTATTAGTTAATAATAGTTTACGAGGCTTTTTATCGATGCGAAAGTGAAAAGAGCCTTTCATAAACGCTGTCGCTTTACCCACATTCGAGGCGCATCGAATGTTTATGCAGATGAACGTCATCAATGTCAAACTTTATGGAAGTTCCAGAAGCAATCGCGTACGACTTCCCACGATAACTGAATTCACATGTTATCACCGTCCAGCAGCATTGTTCTACGTGGTTCACATTTCAGATACAATCTCCCGGTGACTTTAACTGTTTCTTAACAGTAATTAGCGAGTTTTAAGCGGGCAACGTTGTTAAACAACCATTGTATAAGACAATGTCGGAATTTCGGGTTAGTGGCACAGCCCGCAGTCGATGCTACACTTTTTCGGACCGGATCGCATGTAAATAAACCGACCCCGACCGTTTTTATTACCACATCGGTGATGCTGCCGCATCGCACGTTACGCAGGGCGTCCGGTGGATGCGGGACACGTTCGACAAAAGACCAATATACTAATTTCGATTTATTTATAGCGGGCCTTTGTGCGCCCGACGACCCTTTTTGTCCTGCCCGTCAAATATTTGTACGTCTAAGCAACAAAGAACTCCCAAAATACGGCCCTGGGTCAACGCCCTTACCCATCATTCCGGTCGTGCGTTCAACAACGTCACAATGTGCTAACAACTACTATATGTTGGTGTAGGAAGACAGATGTAGAATAGGCTCACTAAATTTACAAATTACTTGGACTTTAGTGCCGAGGAGGTGTTCCGAGAAGCGATACCATAATTACGACGTCTCGTATATCCGAAACTGTACTTCAACCTCCCATAAAGTCCAAAAATTAATAACAATAAAAAGCTCTTTGTTATGCGGCAGTAAAAACTGGCGCGCATGAAAGATGATATACCTGACGAGAGTGCTTTTATTGGCCGTAAAGGCTGCACCCTGTTAAAATTGGAAGATTTGCCATTCCGGAAACTGATTTTTTCATTGTTCGCCGTGTGATCGAGTGTTTTGCGGCCACCAGACGGATTTTTCGAAGAACAATGCCGGTGAATAATTGAAAATGCCCGTCACAAAAACGCCGCATACCATTAAAGACGCCAATCTGTTGCTCTTTATCCTTGCGGTGAGGAGATGACATAAATACTCCGAGTGCAACGGATGGAGAACGTTCACACAACAAAGCCTCCACATTCCTCCGAGATAATGCGTCAGATCCGACGTACACACGGTACGTAATGAACAACGGATTCGTCACGGAGCCAGTCCGTACGTGCGATTAGATTTCGATTCGATTTGGCGAACTCGATCGCGGACGGATTGTGAAAAAATGGTCCTGGGGCGGAGGGTGCATCGCGGTGCAGCTGGCGGGGCAGGTGCCTCGACATCTGCCCGTCGAGGTACCGTGATCGGGCGAAGGCTGCTAACCGTATTTTTGGGTCAAAGGAATTCTTAAGAGCCGTGGTTTTTTGTGTGCACAAAGCTAAAATTGGATCAGGTTTATCAATAGTGGTGACTAACGTTAATATCGACGTTCCCATGTCAATAATAATTGGTGGGTCGTATTAATGCAGCACACGTTTATGACGGTCGTTAACGCTGAACTTGATTATGATTTCAAGTTTTCTATTGTCGAGACAAGGATAACCAAAGGTTACGGTTATTTAAATAAAATTTGATTAGGTCGCCCTTCAACCGTCCGGTTTGTCCGGCTTCGACTAAAACTGGTCGTCGCACATGATTTTCCGTGCACAAGCTTTTAGTTATAACTCGGTGGAAACGGATTTTCCGTCGAGCTTGCACAAATTCGACCCACTTACGCCGTAACCCATAAATGTTTAAAAAAACATCGGTGGCACGTTTGTTAAACAACCGACCGACTCTTTGTGTGTGTGTGCGCATGAGAAACTGGAAAAATATTCGGAGCGTTCAATCAACCACTCGCCAGTCCATTACCTCCTGATTTTTTTTTATTACTTAAGATCCATCTCGAATGGTCCAAGGTATCTGCCACCTGTCGTTCCCATTTGAAAACGGGCGTTTGGTCCATCGACCTCATTCACGAGACCTCTGAATGGTCGTCGTGCCGTTCCTCACGGTGATCCTCTTTTGTGTCCGTGCGCTCCGAATCTCCACGTCTCTTCGGCCCGTACAATGCGGCTAGTTTCTGTTTCTACCTGGATTTGTGTACGTCTTTTGTAATAACAGGTCTAAGAACTAGTCAGGTACACGCGGATAATTCCTTGGATTTCGCCCGCGGCCCCCGACCTGTTCTCTCCACTGTTAACGTGTTCTGGTGAAAAAATATGAATTTATCGGGTCAAATGTTACCGATCCCATTAAGGGATACCGGTTCTCGAATTCATCCAATTAACGACGATCGTTGCCTTTTTTTTTCAAACGAGCCCCGGTCCAAATCGAATTACCACCAAGGATAGCCGGACGTTAGATTCCATTAATGCGCCGTCCACAATGCACAAGTATGCGGCTGTTTATATTTGATGTTAACCTTTGGATTGTTGGCAATGAATGAAAATGATTTTGCGAATGCAATGTTGCGGCTATTTTCACGGCCTTTTTTCCTATGACGTAAACCACCAACTAACAGTCGTTGAATTTTAATATTCAATTCAAGAACTTTATTTTCAAAATAATAAAAAACTTGCCACAGAATTTGACAAGATATTTTAAATATCCTCGATAACATTTTTTATTTTCTGTGTTTTATGTAGATCAATTTTTTTTTATTAATTAATACAATTATTATTTTTTTTTTGTCAAATAAAAAATTGATATTTTAATTAAATATTATATAATTTGCTGGAAATAATTACTTTCTAATAATTAAATTTTATATAGTTCAGTATTTTAATTATTCTTGACAAATGTTAAATATTTTGTTCAGTAATAAAGTTTTTAATTAGATGTAACATAATCTATTTTTAATGTTTTATAATAATTGAGTCACTTTTTAATAATTCTTGACAATTATTAAATTTTGGTCATTTTAATTAAATATTGTATATTTTGACACTTGAATTTTCACATCCTAATCTATTAAACATAACAATTTTTGACAGTTATTAAATATTTGGTAAAATAATAAAAATATATTTTAATTAGATATTATTATATTTTAACACAAATTTTCACATTCTAGTACGCCTTTAATATATTTTAATCATTTTTAACAATATTTGAGAGTCAAATATATTTGGTCAAATAAAAAAATATATATTATAATTAGATATTACATAATTTGATGAAAAAAGTTACTTTCTGACTGTGTTTTTTTAATAGTTGAGTTTAATAATTCTTGACAATTATTAAATTTTTGTCAAGTAAAAAATGCTGATGTTAATTAAATATTATAAATTTTGACACAAATTTTCACTTTCTAGTCTATGTTTAATATATTTCAATCGAATTTAACAATTTTTGGCAGTTATTAAATATTTGGTCAAGTAAAAGAATACATTTTAATTACACATTACATAATTTACTGAAAATAATTATTTTTTGACTGTTTTATAATAGTTAAATCATTATTTAATAATTCTTAACAATTATTAAAATTTTGTCAAGTAAAAAAATGGTCATTTTAATTAAATATGGTGTATTTTGACATAAGTTTTCATTTTCAAGTCTACTTTTAATATATTTCAATCATTTTAAACAATTTTTGACAGTTACTTAATATATGGACAAGTAAAAAAATATATTTTAATTAGACATTACATAATTTGATGAAAATAGTTACTTTTTACTATGTTTTATAATAGTTGAGTCATTGTTTAATAATTCTTGACATTTATTAAAAAAAAAAATGGTCATTTTTATTAAAAATTATATATTTTGATATAAATTTTCATTTTCTAATCTACATTTAATGTATTTCATTTTTAACAATTTTTGAAAGTTATTAAATATTTGTTCTAATAAAAAAATATATTTTAATTAGATATAACATAATTTGATGAAAAAAGTTACTTTCTGAGTGTGTTTTTTAATAGTTGAGTTTAATAATTTTTGTCAAGTAAAATATACTTATTTTAATTCAAAATTATATATTTTGACACAAATTTTCACTTTCTAGTCTATGTTTAATATATTTCAATCATTTTTGACAATTTTTGACAGTTATTAAATATTTGGTCAAGTAAAAAAATATATTTTAATTAGACATTATATAATTTGATGAAAATAGTTACTTTTTGATAATGTTTAGGTGAGTCATTTTTTAATAATTATTGACAATTATTAAACTTTTGTCGAGTAAAAAATGGTAATCTTTAATTAAGGTAAATATAATATAAATTTTCACTCATAGTCTGTGTTTAATATATATATATATATATATATATATATATATATATATAATTTTTAACAATTTGTGACTGTTATTAAATATTTAGTAAATAATAAATTTTTGATTATTATTAAATATATGTTGTCAAGTAAAATAATATTTTAATTAGATATTACATAAATTGTTGAAAATACTTTCTGAGTGTTTTTTATAATAGTTGAGATATTTTTTAATAATTTTTGACAATAATTAAATTCTTTATCAAGTAAAGACATGATCTTTTGACTTTTTGTATATTTTAATTATTTTTTAATAATTCTTGACAATTATAAAAATGTTCGTCCAGTATCAAAATTGATATTATCTAATTTATTACAAATTATTACTACCTGTAAATATTTTTTAATCATTTAGTTATTTTTTATCAATTTTCCACAATTATAAAATTTTGTTCAATTTTAAAATTGTCTTCATAATTTTTACATTCTGTCTATTTTTTGTGTTTCAATAATTTTTTTAGCAATTCTTAAATTAATTTTTTTTTGTTAAGTATAATTTTTTACTCTTTATTATATTTGATATAAATTTTTATTTTTTATAATAAATAAATTCTCTACTATTATTAATTTTTTTGTCATTTTTTATCATTAATTAAATACTACATAACTTGATGTAAATACTTACCTTCCTCTCTATTTTTGTATAATAATACGATAATTTGTACAGAGTTTTTAGTTGACTATTTTTTAAATAAACAATTCAATCATTATTGAACATTTAACAATTTAATTTTTGATCTAATATATTTGACACAGGACTTATTGAAGTTGAGAATTTTTCTATGAGAATTTATCACAAATTAACAATTAATTGGCCGCCAACGGTATTGTCTAAAAAATCGCCTCACCATTTTTCGTTTGTGATCGAACACCGTGTCGCTATCGAAAGCGAGTTGGGCAAATTTTGAGCAACATTGTGAAAAGTGCAGAATTTTTTATTCGAACGATCATCTAGCTCGCGGAATGTTGTGCGTACCGGTTTTACTTTTGCGCCAATTATTTCGGCCTAAATTGTGCAAACGACTTTCGGGTGTACCTTACGTCCGATGTGCACACATTTACTGTTCGTTTGTTGGCCCCTTTTTTAAAACGGCCAAATCATCGCTCCCACGCCGATGCGGAGTTTTAGTTTTTCTGGCGCACGGGCATATTAATTGTGAAGAAAGTGGAACGAACGCGGATAAATGAAAACAATGCCGAATTTCGGACAGTTGCGCCAACAAAAGCGGCAATTAAAACGACGGTTTTGTGTGCGTTTTATTCGAATCGTCGTCTCGGCGGATTCACTGCTAATTTTGGCGTGGGGTTTTGAAAAATTTCAATCTAATCTGTTGACATTGGAATTTGCGATAGTTTGAGGGGAATGGGATCTTGATCAGTGCGACAGTTGACAGTCGACAGTCGATTGTGTGCAGATAATGACGATGGTTATCTGTCTGTCGTCCTTTGTCGTTCGAAGACGTGGCGGATGCGCCCTTTGGAAATTCGACATAATTGCCAACAACAATGGAGACGAAGCTAATTACGACGTCGAGGCCGGGGCATTATCTATTAAAACTGACACGGTCGGAGGCCGGTTAATAATGCAGATAGGAACGGTGTCGAGTCGCGGATATTGTTCATTATTCAGTTTGGGTGTTTTGCGTTCAAAAGTTTCGAACGCTAGAGATTGTGATTAACGAATTAACGATCCGGACAATGTTGTTTGTATACAGATTGTAATATCTCTCTAATTCGTATCGGTTTCTACGGAATATACAAGTGGAATTGACATATTTGTAAATAGTCACACCACTTGTAATTGATAATGAAATTCTGAGACTTTTCTCATCAAAATGTGATTGATAATGGTTTGTTGAAACACGCAAAATAATATTTTTCTTAGAGATATTTCTTTATTATTAGAATTATTCGAGTTCAAAACATATTAAAATTAAAACCATACACAATTATCTGAATAATTATGATATCTTTATAAAAACTCAAGAATTTTAAACAATATCATCATATAATTAACATTTTTTAATAAAAATATGTTTTTTTAATAAATTAAAAAATTTCGAAATGGTAATAATTTTCAAAAAATAAAGGATTAAAAGTTACATCAAAGAATCTATTAAGTCACAAAAATGTCATTTTAATTATAATATATTAATAAATATTGATATTATTTTAAAAATATTTTTAAAATTAAATAAATTTATTTGATTAAAATCATGATTTTCAAAAATTTTGTTTATTTAATATATAATAACTTAATTATAGCTTAAAATTAACTAAAATAAATTTTTTGGTTAACTATTCTTAAAAATCTTTTCATAAATTAAAAATGTATACAAATTAAACAATATTGACAAATTCATTGAAAATATAAATAATTTTTTTATTTAATTTTGTTTAATTGTTTGTTTTGTTTAAGTTTTGAAAATATTTTAAAAATAAAAAAATTATCAAGTTTTCTTGAACATATTTTTAAATTCTAAAATTTCACAAAATTTTATAAAATATAAAAAATATTGACACACAATTCAATAATTTTTTCAAAAAATTTACAATTACGAAAAATTAATTTTTACTTTTGTTGTTTATTTAAACTATATTTACTTAAAATTAACCAAAAAAAATTGTTTAATAAATTAAAAATTTAAAAAAAGTTTAAATTTAGTAATTTTGACAAATTTATTTCAAATATACATTATTTTTTTTACGTAATTGTGGTAATAATTTAAAAAATACAATTAAATAAAAAATTACTTTTCACCAAATATTGCCAAGTGTTATTGAAAAGTTTTTAAAAATAGAAATTTTTAATAGTAAAATTTAAAAAAAGGCAATTTGACCAAGTTTTATTGAACATATTTTAAAAACAAAACAAAATTCACACAATTGTAAAAAATATAAAAAATTCAAACATTATGTTCAGAATTTTAATTATTTATTTAAAATATTAATAATTCTTTTATTTAATTGGGATAATACTTTTCACCAAATTTTACCATGTTTTCTTAAAAAGATTATAAAAATAAAAAAATTTAAAAACAAAAAAAATTGTCAATTTGAGTAAGTTTTCTTGAAAAATCTTTAAAAATAAAAAATTTAACAGAATTTCTACAACATTTTGACACATTTTTGATTTAAAATGTCGCATATTTTTGATAAAATAATTTAACAGAAATATAAATAAAGCAAAGATAATTGTTATTTTCAAAATTTTAAAAGTAAATAAAAATATTTTATATTAAATTTATCCCAAAGTATTTTAAAAAATTAAATTAAATTAAAAAAATTTCTAATCCAAAATTACGAATTTTCCCTTTTTTGGATTAAATTTTTTGAGAGAAACAAAAAATTCAAAACAGTCTTTAAAATATTAATATAAAAAGTGAATAAATTTTTTCTTAATTAAAAAATAAGGGTAACAAAAGATTTTTAAATAAATAATTTACTTTTACCCTACAATTATTTTTTTAAATAAAATTACAATAATCTCAATTAGATTGAATTTTTTAAAAAATATAAAATTCTTTATTAAAAAATAAGTTTTATGTTAGAAATAATCGTTGTAGTCACAGTTTCGTGAAAATATTAATAATGTGTAATTACGATAAAACTTTATAGTTTTAATATAATAATAAATATTTAATACGGCAATTTCGTTATTATTAATAATGAATAATTAATTTTTGTACGTTAATGCTGCTTAATGAAACTGTACGCGAAACTTTTAAGCCATAAATCGTCCACGAGGCGTGCCAGACATAAAAACCGAACAATCCCATTAACCCAACGATAAATTAACGGCACTTCCTGAAAACCAACCCCTTTTAAACGTTTCCAAGAGCCCGAATCGAAAGCGTAACGTCGCAGAACATTTTTAATTAATCCATCAACAACGAACAAACAATGCGTCGATCAAAAGACCAAGTTTTCATCCCGGAAAACGACCGAACACGGTTTTTTCCTCTACGTGCCACAAATGGATTAGCGGTACATCACCAGGAAATTATTACGAGACGCGGTAATTTCATCGTAAAAACCACGACGATAACACTAATATCAGACGGACAAGTCGAACTTAATCTCAAACGTTTCCTCTTTCGCATCCATTGTGTTTTTGGTGACTGTCAGACGCATCGGGATTGTTACCGTGTAAAATCTCGACCTGTTTGTCAATTCAGGGAATCGTACTGTTAACTAATTAATTCAATTAGCGACCAGACATTCGGATCGATACATTCAAATTGGCTTCTAATCAACATAACTTTGGACAGCCCTCCAAACAACAATTTATCACTGCTACAACCACAAAGAATGGGCAATTGTCACAGTTTTATGCAAATGGCACTTATTTTGACGAATTTGTTGTTAGACATGGTAAAATTTAAGTAATATGGAAATGTTTATACATGTCATACATATGTATAAAGGAGTGGTAAAATATTTAAAAGAACTATTCTTGGATTCATTTTAAGCTTTCATATGAACGTATGTGTGTAAAAGTTTACCTTTCTCCAAAAAATGTTTATAATATCTTAATGTAATATCATCATAAAGAGGTATTTTCTGATATAGATACTTCTTTATTCTTACAGTGACGTTCATCCAGGATGTGAATTTGATCTTTCAATTTTTTCCCCACCTACTTACGGTTTTTTAAAATACAATTGACAATAAATCACCATTTTATTTAAATGTACGAACAATTAGTTAAACAATTTTAATATACCTACTATATACTCTTTTTAAATAAACTTGATAATGAATCACTATTTTACTTTAATTTACGAACCAATAATTAATCATTATTAAGAAAAAACTTCATACGTCCTAAACGTCTTAAATTTCGATATAAAGTTTAACATTTTTAAAAAATATATTTTTTATAAATCAGTTAAAATGCTTCAAGAGACATTTTCTGATCACACACAACAATTATTTTATTTCTTCAGTAATGGTCATCCAGGATGTGAATTAATTTTATCTTCTAATTCTTTTTTCCACCTACTTACTCTTTCTAAATAAAATTAATAATGAATTACTATTTTACCTTAATCGACAAACAAATAATTAAAGAATCTTAAAAAAAAACTTCTTACGTATGTCCTAAATTTTGACACGGAGATTTAACATCTTCCTTAAAAAATATATTTTTTATAAATCAGTTTAAATGCTTCGAGAGACATTTTCTGATCACACACAACAATTATTTTATTTCTTCAGTAATGGTTATCCAGGATGTGAATTAATTTTATCTTCTAATTCATTTTTCCACTTACTTACTGTTTCTAAGTAAAATTGATAGTGAATCACTATTTTACTTTAATCTATGAACAAATAATTAAAGAATATTAAGAAAAAACTTCTTACGTATGTCCTAAATTTTGACATAGAGGTTTAACATCTTCCTTAAAAAATATATTTTTTATAAATCAGTTAAAATGCTTCAAGAGACATTTTCTGATCACACACAACAATTATTTTATTTTTTCAGTAGTGGTCATTCAGGATGTGAATTAATTTTATCTTCTAATTCTTTTTTCCACCTACTTACTCTTTCTAAATAAAATTGATAATGAATCACTATTTTACTTTAATCTACGCACAAATAATTAAAGAATATTAAGAAAAAACTTCTTACGTGTGTCCTAAACTTCTTAAATTTTGACACAAAGGTTTAACATTTTTAAAAAATATATTTTTTATAAATCAGTTAAAATGCTTCAAGAGGCATTTTCTGATCACACACTTTAATCTACAAACAAATAATTAAAGAATATTAAGAAAAAAGCTTCTTAAATTTCGACATAGAAGTTTACCATCGTACTAAAAAGCTTCAAGAGGCATTTTTTGATTATATATAACAATTATTTTATTTTTTCAGTAATGGTAATCCAGAATATGAATTAATTTTATCTTCTAATTCTTTTTCCATCTTCTTACTCTTTTTAAATAAAATTAATAATGAACCACTAATTTACACAACTAGCCAAACTATTTTTATAAATCTTTGATTACCAATAAAATATTCATATTTGAAAATTTGATTTATTTTTCAAAGAGAACGTGTACAACAAAATTAATTTAGGCCGATATCCTTGGGTACCACCTTCGAAACGTTGACTCGCCCCTCCAGACATCCGAAAACCGTCGCCCCCGCAAGAAAACAGAATTATCGCAATCGATACGCTTTTCGACGCCGTCTTTTTTCCATCGTTTTTTCGTTCACCACCACCGTCCGTGTCTCGACGAACCGACAATCCGGAGCACCGCACGGAGCAGCGAGACCGTCTAGCGCTCCGTCCGTCCGTCGCGCTCCTCCTCGTTCGACGACCCTGCTGGT
Source organism: Aethina tumida (assembly GCF_024364675.1). Lineage (NCBI taxonomy): Eukaryota > Metazoa > Arthropoda > Insecta > Coleoptera > Nitidulidae > Aethina > Aethina tumida. The sequence continues at coordinate 12,112,467 of NC_065439.1, forward strand.
GTGTGTGTGTGCTCCGTGCACCGTGCACCGCGTCCGATGCCGTGCTTCTTGCTGCCCGACCGACTTGTTTATTTTTTCTTCTCGCTTACCGCCGTAATTTTGCCTCTTTTTTTGTTTATTTATTTCGAGAGCTCGTTCGAGTGCAGTTCCAGGATAATGACGGCTCTAATTTCGCAACCCCCTCCCCCTCCTGCACGTGGACCGATAAGTTCGAACGGACGTTTCGTTAATCGGGCATGTGACCAATTTCCATTCGCTTTATCTTATCTCCCTCCGGATAGTTTTGCGGTGTTATTTTTAGTTGTGTTTGTTTTTATTATTTTTTGGTGCGCTAATAACGTACAATTAAGTTTTAATTAGAGTCGTTTTTCAACGATTTTACTGTTAGACATAATTAAAAAGCCATCGCCGTAGGGAACTCGTTACGATTAAATTAATTTGACCGAAACGTGTGTTAATTATGCACATCAATCTGAACTATGAACTGTAAATGTAACTTACACTTTACAAACGTCAGAAAAATGATTGAAAACATAAAGTTCATAATTTAACACATATTTTACTTTTTTTTGATACATTTTTAACTTTAATGTAAAAATTACACAGACTACCATCATAAACAATTAAGAAATCCAAGATAAAATTGTATGGTCGACAAATTGTCAAATTAATTCAAATTATTATTAAAATATTAAACTTAATGTATTTTTTTAAATATAAGATTTTTTTTTCAATTTTGATTTCTTTGGTTTGTAATTTTTTCTTTCTTGTCAAAATCCTAATGTGGTCACCGGGAAAAGAAATCCATATTTTTGGCTGATAATTTAGAAAGTTTCTATAAGATCTTTTAAACTATGCTATTTTTCCTCTAGATCCTATTAAAAAAAATTGGTTACTAGTTCAAAAATCAGATTAAACCAACAAAAGTGACTCAATTTTTAATGTAAAATACGATATTTGAACTAGTAAATTTTATTGTTAAAAAAAGTATACAAAAGCTTTCAAATATTGTGTTCAGTTTAATATTAAAATATTATTTAAAAATATAGACAAAATAAATCATGAACATGTAAATTAATTTTTCCCGTACCTAATATTACATTTTATTTAAAAATATTTATAAAATTTTAATAATAAATTAAATTATGAGTTCTAAATTGTGTTAATAATAAATAAAAAGAAAATTTAAAAGTGGCTAATAAAATCAATATGTACAAAAAACAACAATTACCTTGTTTTCCTTCCTAAATTTTGTTATTTTATTTTATTTGTATAAAATGTAAAGTGAAACTAAATCAATAATGTTTTGCCTTGTCAGTTGGTCCAACCTCAGTTTTAAATGTACAAAATTGGAATAACAAAAACGTTTATTATTTATCAAACACTCGAAGATAAAAATTTACATTGTTAGTAATGATTATAATTATCGCCCTCGGTGCGTAACTATGCGATTTTAATTTTCTTTTTTTAAGCAAGGTCAGGATGAATTATCGGCTCGTAAATATGCGTGGTGCGGATTTTTATTGTTCGAAACAGCCGTCGGCGACGAGATTTCCGGCCTACCGCGATTTCCTCGTGCTGCTTTTAACTGTACCTGTTTCGGTGAGGGTCGATTGATTGTCGATAATTGATATTTTAATTTTAATAATTATGAAATAATCCAAGATTATAAACACAATCTAATCAGATAATGTTTTTTTATTGTTGATCATTGATCATTCTTAAGAAAAGCGAATAAAAAACGTGTTATTCCTGTTAATTAAATTTGCACAAAATATTTTGTTCACTTAATGCATTAAATGACAAAAAATCTTGGTTTAACTTGGGTGATTTCTATTGAAATACTGAAGTTTTGCACATTATTAACTGGAAACAATAAAAGGAAAGACACTATTTTGAATGTTAAACGGCTTTTATTATAGTGATTTATGTGGTCTGTTTTAAAAATATTGATAAAACATAGATCAGCATAACAAAAAGCTAAAGTGGCAATTAATTTGTAATATTGATGGATGGTATTTACCAAAACGAATAAAGCGTGTTTTGTAACTTTTTTTAGGATGCACTCCTTTATTCCTGATGTATTATTAAATCACCAGTTATAAACCCAAAAACTTGGTGTAAACTCTCTGATTTATACTGAAAGACTGAAATTCCACACACTTTTAATTGGAAACAATAAAAACTCGACATTTTTTACTCAAGAAGTTTGAACTTGGATCATTATTAAAGTTAACAAAAATATCAAACCATAGTTGTCTTATCGTGATTTATGTGTATGTTTTTTTCTAATTTATTGTATTACTTAAACATATATGTTAATTAGCAAAAAACCAAACTGACAACTTCATATTAATTAAAATTAATTCACCTAATCACAAAGTTTTAAAATTATTCTCCTGAAGTACTTCTAGCGTAAACTTCCTGATTTACGAGTGCCCCATTTCAAAAATCCAGATAATTTACATTATACATATTAAACTAACAAAAAGCTAAACCGATAGAACTTGATTTTAATGTTTATGGGGTCAAGCAACCTCACCATCAGCCACAAGGTCCATCACGAACAAAACGACGAACGGAACGTGAAAACAAAAAAAAAAAGGAGGAACGGAAAATAAAAAGACGTGGTGTGTGTGTGTGTGTGTGTATGGAAACGTTCACCTCCGGCCCGATACGCTCAGGTTGTTCGTGTCTCAACAAATAAGTTCGGTGCAGCGCCGTGGATTCATCATGCCGACCGACCGACCGACGCGTCCGTCGTCGGTTTTTCGAGAGTCGAGGATCGAGGGAGAGTCGCGGCTTCGTCGAGGTCGTTTACTTCGTTTACTTTATTGACTGCGGGGATCAATTAGGCGGATGTCGATCATGGGTTTTTCGTGGGTGCGGGGATGCGCTTCCAACATCCCGCACCACTTGTACACGTGTGCACGGCTCAAATTGGAACGCGGAAATCGACCCGAAGTCTTTGGATGTTTCTCATTATAACTCGAGCGGAATAATTAATTTGATTTTTTATTTTTTGTAATGTGTACTTTCATTTTGCTTAATTAAGCACTTTATTTACCTTTTAATACATAATTTATTTTTTATTTAACTAATTTTATTGGAAATATGATTGACATGTAATAAATAATAATTTTTAACATAGTTGCCATTAAATATTATAAAGTAATTATTGTATTGTCTCATCTTTAGATACTTTTTTCATTGTGTTCTATAATATAATTTTATTGACTATTCGTTAATTACTGAAATTTAATTATTTTCTTTCATTTATACAATATACAATAACATATGCATTGTATATTTTAGAAATTAATTGTTTATTAAAGATCTAAAAAGTCTTCAGTTTACATAAATTATAATTGAGTATTTACATTTATTTATTGTTTAATTTTCTTTTTAATTATTATATTTTAAAATAAATGTTATAGTTTCATTTTTAAAATAAATGTTTTGGTCAATGTATTTTATAGTCAATTTATTCTTTAAAAAATATTAGTGTTTTTTTAAATGTTTTTGATACTTTTTTTATTCTATTACATATAATTTTATTGTCTAAATAATTTTAAAAAAATTATTATATAATACTAAATATTCAATAAAATATGTACTGTATTTTTAGAAATTATTAATCAAAAATAAAGTTTTTAGTTTACCCTATAAATATTATAATTAGTACTTGCATTACTTAATTATTTAATGGTCTTTTTATTTTAATTATATTATATTTATTATTCAAATATATTTGTAGTATTTTTCAAAAGTTTTTCTGTTACTATTATTTTTAATTTTTATAATTTTATTGTCCTAAATAATTTTAAGAATTCTATTAAAATCTAAAAATTAAATATTTTTTCTCATTTTTTACAATATTCGATAAAATATGTACCGTATTTTATTTGTTACATATAATTTTATTATCTAAATAATTTTAAAAATTTTATTAAATATTGAAATTTAATTACTTCTTCTCACTTATTACAATATTCAATAAATATGTACTGTATTTTTATAAATTATTAATAAAAAATAGCGTTTTTAGTTTACCCTCATTATAATTAAGTACTTGCATTACTTAATTAAGTAAATGTCTTTTTATTTTAGTTAATTTATATTTAATTTTTTTTTTTTACAAATGTATTGCAAACATGATTAATAATAATTTTTTAAATAATTCCTTTAAATGTTATAAAGCATTTGTAGTATTTTTGAAAATACTAAAAATAATTTTAGTAAATATTGAAATTTAAATACTTCTTCTCATTTTTTACAATATTCAATAAAATATGTACTGTATTTTTTAAAATTTTTAATAAAAAATAAATTAAAATGAGGGTAAATAATTTTTTTTATTTAATACTGAAATTTAATGAATTCTCGCTTTTTACTTAATATTCAATAAAATATGTTGCATATTTTTATAAATTATAAATAAAAATTAAAGAATTTTTTGTTTATCTTCGTTATAAGTAACTACTTGCATTACTTAATTATTTAATTTTTTTTTATTATTTTAGTTATTTTATATTTAATTTTTTCCACATGTATTGATACTTATTTTATTCTGTTACCTAAAATTTTGTTTCAATATTTTGAAAAAAAATCCCACTTTTTCAATATTCAAATTTCATAATATGTACCATATTTTTTATTAATTGTTGAAAAAATTACATGCATTACTTAATTATTATTATTATTTACAAATGTATTGGAAACATGACTTTTTTAAATAATTCTAATAAATATTATAATGTGGACAGTATTTTTAGTCGATTAAAACTTATAAAAATGTACATGGTATTTTTAAATTGCTTTACATACTTCTTTTATATGACTTTAATAACTAAGTAATTTTAAAAATTCCACTAAATACAACAATTTAATTACTTTCTCTCATTTTTTACAGTACCTATTCAATAAAGCATGCGTATTTTTTATAAATTAATATAAAAAAACAGAAGATTCTTTGTTACTCAGATTCTGATTTTAATTTAAAATATTACATGTTTTTTACATAATTGCCTGCTTTCATTCCTTTTTGCTTTTTAATTTAGTTGTGTTGTATTTAATTTTCTGTAAATGTATTTGAAACACTGTAATAATCATCGACCTTCTCGTTTTCCGTTTTTGCAAAACGCCTGAACCGACTTCCTTTCTTGGCAAAGCCTCGATCGATAATAATTTAATTTGCACATCATAATCTGATCATCGAAAATCCCTAATTAGCAGCAATGGTTAGCAGTAACCTTTGTGAAAAATAACTTTCAGGATTAACGTTTCTATTAATATAAAAAGTGGCAGTGTCACACACACACACACACACGCAGCTTGGCGTCCATTAATTATGTACGATCCAATTAGTATAAATGGGTCAGTTACAGTTATTGGCGAATCATCTGGCTTTGTCGGTGGTGCATTTGCTAATTTCCAGCTAGTGAATCATTCAAAGTTAAGCTGTACATTATCTTTTGTCTGTGTGTGTGACAGGCAATGTGTGTGTGTGTGTGTTTAAGCGCACACACAAAAACTAGAAAGTTTAATAATAGCGGTTTTCTTTGATAACAGAACGCGACCTAGAAAACGAGAACACCTCGACCATTTTAAAGTGACGCAATCTCGGAGCACAATTTTCTTTTTTTGTGTCGGGTTTTGTGAAATTTATATACTGAATTTCCAAATTGTAATAAAAATTTTATTTACGTACATATTTGTAGTTTACTTATTAAATTACAACATTTTATATTCATATATTGTTTTTCATGTTTATTTCATTGACTAATTTTGAAAATTTTATGATATGCTGTACTTGAATGTATTTGAAATTTAATTATTTTTAAAAATCTGTTTGTTTATGGGCTCAAAATGATTTTAAAAGAGCCATTAATAATTTTTGTAGTTGTCTGTGGGTTTACAAATCCAAAATATATTTTATATAATTTAATGAATTAATTAAACAATTGAATCAAATGTGACATAGGATTTCAAAGTTTATTGTGGATTTCTAAGTTATTAAATAAAAAAATTTAAACTATTAGTAAAAACCAACAAACCACATAATTATCACATAGTTTAAATGACGCAAACGGGTGCCACAATCATTAAGAATTCTTTTTATATATTTATATTAGGATAATTTTCAGTTGAAAAGGATACTAATTGCTGATAAAAGAACAGTGGGACATTGAACCATTTTACGAGTCGTTGCATTTGGTTTTATTTGGGCTGCGACCTTGCCCGTTCGTTTCAGATATAACTTGGAAAAATCATTTATCATTTAACATATTTAATTATAGACCTCGGAATATCGCAAATACACGCTTGACGTACGTAAGTACCAAACGACGCGTGTTGTGTTTTATTTAGTTTTGGAAAATCTAGAGTTTTCGCCGTCGGTCATGGATATTTTTATTTTCGTAACGTCTGCGATAAAACATGAACATTGCACAACTACACAATTTCCCATTAACAATATGGTTTCGCGCGAACTGACAAGTATAGAATTTCTATTATCGTTAAGCCACTTATTTTACATCTCCCATAATTCAATCCGCGGCAAAAATACATGCGACGACGGGTATAATTTAAAAGGCACGTATATTGTATTTCATTAATCTTTCCGTATCGCGTTACCCGATAAACGCGAAAACGGATCGTGTGAAACGCACCATTTCGACGCCCGAATTATTCGCCCGCCCGGTTATTTTTACCCCCGTCCGGATTGCCGTGTTGTCCGTTTTTGGGCAAAGGTGCCGGAGCCAAGTCTATTTTGGTTGCGCAAAAAATGCAATTTGTAATAATAGAAATGTTTTAACTTTTAAGGACAAAGACGCCGGTCGAAGGTTATGAATAACATTAGTCTGCAAATTTTGACAAATTTACATACACGTTCTCCGAAACACAATTTTTTAATGTAATTTTTAAACTATTTATCAATCTATGAAAATTTATAATTACTCAAAGAAATAGCAAAAATATTACGAATGTTTTTCAATGAAACATCAAAAGTATCGAATCCAAAGTACATTTTCAGCTATGTTGCTATTTTTAATGTAATTTTTTAAATTATTTATCAGTCTATATAATGAAATTTAATAAATATTCAAAAAAATTACGAATGTTTTTTAATTAAACTTCAAAAGTATCGAATCCAAATAAATTTTCAACTATTTTGAGTAATTTAATGTAATTTCTGAAATTATTTATCAGTCTATTAAAATTCACAAAATGAAATTTAATAAATTATCAAAATAATAGTAAAACATTACAAATGTTTTTTTAATTAAATTTCAAAAGTATCGAATCCAAAACACATTATCAACTATTTTGTAAAATTATAATGTAATTAATTTTATAAAATGAAATTTGATAAATATTCAAAAAAAATAGTAAAACATTACGAAAGTTTTTCAATGAAACTTTATAAGAATCGAATCCAAAATACATTTTCAACTATTTTATGGTATTTAATGTAATTTTTTAATTTATTTATCACTCTATAAAAATGTATAAAATATAACTTTACAAATGTTCAAAGAAACAGAAATATTACGAATGTTTTTTAATTAAACTTTAAAAGTATCGAATCCAATATACCTTTTCAACTATTTTGTAGACTTTAATGTAATTTTTGAAATTACTTACCAATCCATAAAAAAATATAAAATGAAATTTAATAAATATTCAAAGAAATAGTAAAACATTACGAATGTTTTTCAATGAAACTTCAAAAGAATTGAATCCAAAATACATTTTCAACTATTTTGTAGTATTTAATGTACTTTTTGAAATTATTTACCAATCTATAAAAATTTATAAAATGAAATTTAATAAATATTCAAAAAAATAGTAAAACATTATGAATGTTTTTCAATGAAACTTCAAAAGAATCGAATCCAAAATACATTTTCAATTATTTTGTAGTATTTAATGTAATTTTTGAAATTATTTTCCAATCTATAAAAATTTGTAAAATGAAATTTAATAAATATTCAATGAAATAGTAAAACATTACGAATGTTTTTCAATGAAACTTCAAAAGAATCGAATCCAAAATACATTTTCAAGTATATTGAATATTTAATGTAATTTTTGAAATTATTTACCAATTTATAAAAATTTATAAAATGAAATTTAATAAATATTCTGAGAAATTGTAAAACATTACGAATGTTTTTCAATTAAACTTAAACAGCATAAAATAAAGAATATGTACGAAAAAGAGCTTTAGTCATTCTGTCAGTAATATAGCCACATCTAACTTATGCGAGGCCTGTCAATGGATCCAAAGTGTTGACAAAAAATCTCTTTAAACAATCAAGTATAGAAAATATTGGTTCTAATCTGTTGTCTACGTTTTTTAATGCTTGATATGGAAAATAATTACTTTGCTTCATATTCCATTACTCATAATTACCAAACTACGATAGTCGTGGACTCGTAAAATGGTTTAAAATTTTCCTTTGTTTTTCCTTCACAATTACCAATATAAAAAATATTTTACTAGAATATCATAAAGGTTATCGTTTTTACAGCCCAATATGTATCACCATATACTATATTTTTAAAATTGAAAAAAAGATTTGGGGGCTAATTACAAAAACCAAAAACATTTTTGAATAGTTTTTCGTGTAAATTATTGTTATTATTGATTGATTTCGTGATGAACATCGATAGATTTGGACGTCCGGAAGTGGGAGACGAAGATGGAACGAAACGACCGGTCGAAAATCACACGGAACAAAGGAAACTTCGTCGGCCTTGAACCGACAACGGGCACGGTTGCCTTGGATGTAAACCAAGTTCAACATCCTAAGTTCGAAAATAACTCTAAAATTATAACTCGAGAATGCAACGGCCGACGCTCGCGACGCCGCTTTTCATTGTTGTCAATTTGCGGGGGATTTTTTTCTAAATGGAAACCTCACAATGCCAATACACCTCCTCGATTTTCCTTTTTTAACTTTTTAACATGTCAGTCGAATTTAACGCGGTGGAAATTCGTCGAAATTAACCGCAACACTTACGATTCTAAAGAAACATGCTAAACAGAAACCACAATCGGATGTTAATCATCATAATAAATTATAATAAATTAACAATGTTAATAACTAATTTGTTTTTTGTTTACAGGGCCGTCACAGACCCGAGGGACGGCAGACGGGTGGCACTGAAAAAGTTACCGAACGTGTTCCAATCCCTGGTATCATCTAAGAGGGTGTTTCGAGAATTAAAGATGCTGTGTTTTTTCAAACACGAAAACGTGAGTGTCGCCTATTTTTGAAATGGTTTAAGAGGGTTTCCGTGTTGTCGTTAGGGTGGTTTTTCTACCTGAAAACTGTCTGGGTCTGACTCATTTTAATTACATGCAAAATTTACGAATTTGGCTTCAAAATGGTTAATTGTTATCTTTCTTAATTGATTGTATAGGAAAGTTATACAGTAAATTAAATAAAATTGTTTGATTTATTAATTTTTTACTAATTATTTAAATATTTCTTTAATTTTGTTACGGAATTTATAATTTGATAAACTTTATTAAATATTTTATAGCCCATTAAGTAACAATTAATTCAAATTTGTTGTTAGTTCTTCTAATATTTATTTAATTTTTATTATAATATTTTCTAGACTATTAATATTATGAAATACTTACATCAAAATCTATTTTAGACATAGAAATATGAAAATCAATCAAAATGATTTCTTAATAACTCTTTACATATCGATAAAATCTTATCAAATTTTCTAAAAATATATTAAGTGGAATCAAATAATTTTGTATAAATAACGTTTTATCCACAAATAAATAATTTTGAGGTACTATTAAATTCTATAAAATGACCACAGTAAACAGGAACTTAGTAATTCATTATTTTCAATTTTGTTTTGGTTTATGTTCTTTTAGAATAAATTTAAAAATTATATTAATTACTATTAAATAATTAAAAATCTAAATCTTTAAATTTAAATTTTATAAAAGAAAAGTTGTTTAAATTTATTACAATTACATAAAATTTTATGGACTAATAAATTTTAAAATTTGTAATAAATTATATAAAATAAATTATAAAAAAATATACCACAGATAATAGAATATATACTTGATTCGATTCTTTTAAAATTACCCAAATATTCGTATATTAATATATATATATATATATATATATATATATATATATATATATATATATATATATATATATGATATATGAAAAATATGCCAATTCCAACTTTATTAATAGAAGATAAATAAATTAAAAAATATTCATAATAATATTTATAATAAATAAACTTTAAAATTCCATTAATAAGTATTAAATATATTTCTTTAAATATTTATTTTATAAGAATTAGAATAAGAATTTGTTTTTAAACTTCCAAATGTAATTAACAATTCTTGATCTCATTAAGATGCAACTTTAATTTACCGTAATTTGTATTTTGTTTAATTCCTCCTATTTAACAAATATTTTTAATTTAAATAACTTCTTTTACGTTTAAATAAATTTTGTTTGAAAAAATTAAACACTTCAAAAACGTATTTTACAAATAAATGTACACCATATATTAATTACTATAAAATAATTAGAAATATACTTTTGATTCTACATTTTTTAATTTAATTTTAATAATAAGATTTGTTTTTAAAATGCCCAAATGAAAATAATGTATGTTTTCATTAAAATGTAATTTCTGTTTACGTTTGTTTTCTGTTTAATTATGCTTGTTTCGTCAATGATTTTTAATGAAAATTTCTATTTTTAGGTCTTAATGAAACCTTTCAATTTCTTTGAATGTTCATTATATTTTGTTTTATACAATTTTATTAGATGCTATAAAACTATAAATGGAATGTATTTATTTATTATTTTTATTTAAATAATTTAAGATTTCATTAAATATTACAAAATAATTCAGACATTCGAAAATTATTTGTGACTCAATTCTATTAATTTTAATTTAATATATTTTGTTTTAATCATTGAAATTCTATTTACATTAAAACGTAATTTTAATTTATGGGAATTTATTGTCGGTTTAATGTTCCTTGATTAATCATTTTTAACTGTGTTTATTACTAAAAAATTTTAAAATCACCCATTATAAAATATATATCTAAGGTGAAAGTACATAAGTTAATATATAAAATATATGTTTTAAAGTATAAAATGTTAAATATTCGCTGACAAATCTTGCAAAATTATTTCTGACCTTATAAACTGTTATTTTTCATTTAAATTTATAGTTTTAAGTTATGATTATGTCGAAAAACCTTCCACAAACAATTAACAGTAAAAATGGTCGTGTGAGAATGTACTCTTTAATAACCCACTAAAATGCGTCCTTTATGATTCACTCCGTCGGAATATGGGTAATTTGAATACGTACCTTGTAATCCCGATTATGTGACATTACTTTTATTTTTTATCTGTCACGTTATTTTCCCAGAACGGCACGAATTTTGACGAAGACGAAACGTGGGAATAAATTTTGAAAGTCGTAACTAGAAAAACACTTCTCTTATCGTTCACCGGTTTTTATCTACAACAACAAACAAACGATTGATCCAAGTATGCGACTTATGTGCGACAGATCGCAGAGGTAAAATGCGACATTTTTAAAATGACAAACCGATTTCATTATTCGCGGAACGCGTTCGTCAAAGGCTTTTAATGCGATCGCTGGAATGTGAACAATTTATGCACGCAATCTTGAGTAAATAATTACGATGTGGAAATCCATAAAATCGAAACAATTCATCTTTCGTCGGGATGAAATTCGTAGTTGGACGAGATGCGCGAGAAATCTAATATCCCATCACTATGGCTAATGACTTTTTCCAATTCCGCAACGAAAGTTCATTCCCCGACACTTTATTTTTTGATAAATGGTTTTATCAAGCGGGAATTTCACTTCCAAAGGGGGAAGTCACGTCGTCGACTTTTATTTTCACACCAAGGCCTCTTCGTTTCATCACCCTAATAAGTGTGGCAGCCTGCGCTAGGTTTCCTCGAACAAAAATCTGTTTTTAAATTATTACTTTAGAATGTGATAAATTACATTTATTTACATCAGATAAAATAATATTTTTAATATACTATTATAATATAGGGCAAATATGTGGAAATAACTTTCTTTTATATATATATATATATATATATATATATATATATATATATATATATATATATTCAATTGGGCCATTCACCTAAGATAATATCAAATTTGTGTTTTTCGGTTTATCATTCATCGGTCAGCTCGTTCGAATTAAATAATATTAGGTTGGGCAAAAAGAAATCCATTATTTTTACGTGAACTTTAGACTTTATTTAACATGTTTTGGATTGTTCAATTTAGGTTAATTATGCACCGTTTTATTCTATAATTTGATGCCATTTTAATTATCGTTCATTATCATTATCTTCATAATGCCCCTCTCATAGTTTTTGTCCCTATTGGCAAAAAACTGTGGTAATCGATTTTCACAATCTTCTTTTAATGCCAATTCCTTCATTAAGATAGTTTTGCAGTGCAAGAAAAAAATGGCTATCGCTTGGTGCCAGGTCCGGACTATATGGTGGATTCATTACAACTTCTCATTTGTGTAAATAGTTGAAAACTGTTTTATTACATCTCTAACATCAAAAATACCTGTACGGAATTGACAAAACGAAAATTGCACATAATTAGTTACAGTAAGGGGACCATAAACGCCATACAGAATTTCAGCCACCTGGCTTGGATTTTTGCCTTTATCAAAAAACTGTAAAATGTATCAACTTTCATTTTTAACTCTCTGAAAGTCACAACTGAATGAACCAAACAAAAAACAGCAAAACAATATTTTTAGTGCGAAATGTCACCCTGAAAAGAATGTTTGACCGATACTTTACGACATATCGGTCATTACAACCACCTACCAAAAAAATAATGGATTTCTTTTTCCCCAATTTATTATTCTATTAAAGAGATAATAAACATCATTGCATCCAACTGTACCTAATTCGTTTCGATAGGAAGAAAAATAACTCGAGTTACTGCTGTAGAAAATTCAAATTTCATGCTATTTTTGATCAGTCACAGTCGCTTTCCATTTAAATTATTTTATCAATAATAAATAATTCTAATATTTCCAAATGTTTTACATTTTTATCGATATTCAATTATAAACATTTCAAGCTCTGATACATAAAGAAAACGGAAGGAATAAAGAAAGAAAAATGGACGAATATTTAAATGTACTGTTGAATTTCTACATGTTTTACTCATTTCAGCTGTGTAAAGAGAAGAGTCTCAACCTGAACTTATACATTTCCGGTTGGTTGGATCTTCTCATATAAAAAAGAGTCTACCATCTTTTATTCGACCCTGAAGCTTTGATATTTTCTTCCTATTACATTCACGTTGTTCATTGCTTTGACCACCTAGATTTTCTAGGAACAAAACCAACTGACTGAAGAGAACATGAATCTTAATTGTCTTATTTGTCCCTGGAAATAGAAATTGAATATTTTGGAATGAATAACTATTTAAATGAATATTTATTGAAACATCAATACTTTTGCGTACTAATTTTATTGAAGCAATTTTTAAAATAAAACTTCTTGATGATTTCCTGGAATGCTTAAGTGAGTTGCTTTCATACATTTATTAAATTAATTTTCGTCATTCACAAATATCCACTTTTGTTTCAGAAAGTGATTATATTTCAATAATATGCAATTGATATTACAATGAACTTCAATTACTTGTTGGTTTACCCAATCTACTTAAATCAAAAATATAAGAATAAACTTATACCGTGGATTTGTCTTGTTTCTTTTGCATTAGAGCTTGAAATGTTTGTAATTGAAGAAATTATCGACTAAACATGGAAGACTTACCATAATGGAATCATTTTTGTTAAAAAAAAACTCAAATTTTTACAGTTTCTTGAGCTGTATTCTTCATCTCAATTGAACTTGAAGTTAACCGATATTCTGAAAATACAAATTTACCAGTATACAGATGAAATAAAAAGAAGATGTTTTCCTTGTTAATCCTAATGGGACTAACAAAATATACAACAAAAATACCTTTTCCTTAATTTACTTTGTTGAAAAATATCAATCTTCAAAAGCTTATGTCTCAAATTTCAATACGCAGTAATTGATATTTATTTGACCACCATCAATATTGAACGCCTCAGTGAATTTTGCAAACAAACAGATGATTTTGTGATTTATTTATTTGGTTTGAATTCTGCTCCTTCGTTTACATTGGTAAATTGGTAAAGACCAAATCAGGTGGCCACAAATTTTAAGAAAATCTTCAAAAAAGTTTTATATAATGGTCCATAATAGAGTGTGGTTGGTAGAAATAGAAGGCACTTCAAAAAGTGCTGTATATCGCATATTAACCGAAAATTTTGCTATGAGTAAGCTGACCAAAGACAACGTCTATGTTTCAATTGTGTATTTGGCCATATTTTGTCGATCCAAAGCCCAATTTTCGCATCGACTCATAAGACCGAGTGTAAAAATTCACAGCTGAATCAAAAGAACCATTATAACTATGAGAAAAAAGAAAAGAGGAGAACCATCCCCAAAGAAGGCGAAAACAGTTCCGTTTGTGAAAAAATGATAGTCACTTTTTGGGATGCGCATGGGTTATTTTTTATTGATTATTATCAAAATAGGAAAAATCATTAACTAAGTTGATGCACCGTTTTAGCCATGAAATTAAGAAAGAATGATCACATTTGGCGATAAGAAATGTGTTCACATATCAATTATTGAAGTAGCCACAATCAACGAATTAAAATTCGAATTGCTTCCTCAGGCACCCTATTCGAAAGACATAAATCCGACGGGCTATTTTATATTTCCAAACTTGAAAAAATGGCTTGGTGGTAAAAGATCTGAGGACAATGAGGAAGTGGAGTTTGTGGCTTGAAAAGTTCGACGTTTTTCGTAATAAACTGGGTTTCAAAGCGACTGAACATTGATGAGAAAGTATATGGAACTAGAAGAGAAACTATAGAGTGAAATAATGATTTTTTCTTTGTTATTTTTGTAGTCATCTTTGTAAAAAAAATTATATATTTATGTATAAACTTATCGGCATGATTTTAAAACCATTTTCTTTTAGAAATCGATTACAATAACTTTTGATTAGTTTTTTTATTATAATAATAATATTTAAATGATTCCAACTTGTATAATAATATTTTTCATATTGTTTCAGGTTCTGTCAGCGTTAGACATTCTCCAGCCACCACATCTAGACTTCTTCCAAGAAATGTATCCTTTTTGTATTAATATTAATCACTCGTCAAAAACCGATTAGTCAAATCTAATAAGTAAAAATTTCACGGAAAAACTAGGTGAGTCACGATTAAATCCAATTCATCCTCGTGTTCGCCATCTATCAAGTGTGTGATGTATGCCAAACAAACAAGTGGTTTTGGTATCGATTTCCCAGACACCCGTTAATTGTAAATTAAGACAATTTAAACAAAAACATTTTAAAAGGTAAAGTTTCCATTTGCAAATTCATCCGAAATAAAAACAGTAGTTTTAAATGAAACCCTAAATTGTTGAGCAAACATCGTTTCACGCGCCCGTTAATATTTAACATTTTAAAACGTTTTAAAAAATAACATCGAACTGATGATTCACGGTCAATTAACGCGGACAATTAACCCCCGGGTTAACACGCCGGTCCGGATTGTTTTTAATTCGCGATTTCCTCCACGACCGGCTCTTCGCATACGATTCACATTTTTCGAGCCGGTTTTTCGAGGACACACGTGTTCACGGTGACGTCACACCCTCATCGCGTTTCACCCCGGCTGCGGATGTCGCCACCCCCTCCCTCTCTGTCGCCCTCTACCACCGATTTCGTGGTACATCTGTCTCTGTACGGTTTATCGGAGCCGTGATGGTTTATGCGGCTGTAAAAGTGTGCAAAATGGAAAAGTAAAAGTAGTTAACTAACATGATTTATTGTTTTTGATGTTGCATCGATTCTGTTGTTAATTAAAGATTAATGTGGAAAGTGAAATTGATGGCCGGGACATATGCTATCATTAAAATAAAATAAATTAAATTAAATACAATGGAGAATAAAATACACAAAAGGACAAGACATAACATTTGAGAGACGCGATTAAAATTCATCTCTCACATTCGGATTGTTGTGTGCCATACAAGTTTGAAACCGAACACCGGACAAGAAAAAATGAAATGGTCGACGGGTACGGTGACACCTGGGTTCCCAGAAACCGGATGTTTGATATTGGGTCTCTGCCGCAACGTCCGTGCACCCACTAAATTGAAAATTGGAATTTATGGTGTTACAGAATCCAGACACCGTTATTATTTAGACATTTTGGGGGTTTTGACTCTGTAATTTAGGCAATTTAGCTAAATAATACATAAAGAAGAAATTTGTTATCTTAACCGGCACCTACTTAGTTTAACGTTGCCCTTTGCGTGGAACTATTAGGATCAATATGTATCAAAAAATATTAGACAGAGTACGATATCATTATAGCCTGAAATTATGAAATCTAAAAGCTTCAAAATCTATTTGTTCATAAGGCATGAAAAAGTGTTTATTACTTATTCATTGGAGAACGAAAAAAGATATTGATTTGAATTTTTATAGATTATAACTCTATTTGAACCATTATTAGTACTCTCAAATTTGATACACTAAAATGTCTATAAAATCAACAATTTTGATACTAAAGAGTTCATTTTTGAGGCAAACACGTTAAATATCATCCTATACAGAGCCATTATTATTACTCCAAAATTTTATACAGGGTGTTCGTTATCTAAATATGGACAGATTGATGGTCTAACTAAAATGTCTGTAAAACCAACAATTTTGATACTAAAGAGTTCAATTTTGAGGCATATACGTTAAACAAGATCATCCTATAAAGAGCCATTATTATTACTTCAAAATTTTATACAGGATGTTTGTTACCTAAATATGGACAGATTGATGGTCCAACTATGTCTGTAAAATCAATAATTTTGATACTGAATAGTTCATTTTTGGGATAAACATGTTAATCAAGATCATCATACAAAGAACATCTATAATTTAAAAATCAAAAAATATGCAGAGTTGTATTCAGAATTCTAATTAATTTCAGTAATTATCGAAACATATCCATCCGGACTGTAGACTCCATACTGTCCTACGTTAATAACAGACGAAATTTTTGATGAGATGTTTTTTCACTAACAACAGATGTACCGACGTAACATTTCACTTTTGTACCTCGATTGCTTTTAACCGATCTCAATTAGCGTAACATAACGAAACAAAACAAAAAACCAACGAAGAGTGAAAGCATTTTTTCCACACTTTCATCGAAATAACAAAAAAAAAACGTGGCGATGGAAACGCACGGCCAAAGTTCACACACCCGACGCGAAATGTTGACCCTCCGCGTACGCGGCCAACTCGTAAATTCCTCGTGCAGAGCAGGTCGGTAACACCGCAACAATTACCGAACGATTTTATTGCTCGTTAACCGTGGAAATGATTTCCTTGTGCTCTCGCACTTTACTTTTACCCCGGCTGCGCTAATTGCGAACGCCTTTTGAATGATATCGACGGTGGAATTTCGATTGGGGGGTTGCGGGAGCTATGGTCGCCCCTGCTCGGTGCTCCGGTTTTCCTGCGCTGCGGGCCAGTTCCTGCGCACCGTCGTTCGAAATTTTTTTTGATGGTTGTTAAAGTGTTTGAATTTAATTACAGGGAAACTTTCGTATAAAGTAATATACTAATAGAAAAAGAAATTATTTTGAGCCAAATACTTATAATAATATCCAAAATAATATCTTTGTCGACTTCAGTCAGTCTATAAAAAAGAAAATATTTTTTATTCTTATAAATTTGATTACTATGTACTTACATTTTACATACTTACTAGTATAATGTGCTAAATAAAAAGTCTTGACCAATATTAAGATTCTATCAAAAGAAATATAAATTAATAATAATTAATGAGTTTCTGAAATAGAAAATAATTTTTATCATTATAAATTTGATTATTATATATTTGCATATTACATACTTTCTTATACAATGTACTATATAAAAAGTTTTGGTCAACATTATGAGTCTATCAAAAGAAAAATATTTATTATTCCTTATGAACTTGATTATTAATTATATTATGTACTTAAGATTAGTACGTACTAAATAAAAAGTTTTGGTGGACCTTATGAGTTTATAAAATAGAAAATAATTATTATCCTTAGAAATTTGAATACTATATATTTACATATTACTTATGATTGTTACGCACTAAATAAAAAGACTTGATTGTCCTTATGAGTTTATAAAATAGATAATAGAATAAAAATTTATTCTTATAAATTTGATTATTATATTTTTATGTATTATATACTTTCTTATATAATGTTCTAAATAAAAAATTTTGGTCAACATTATCAGTCTATCTAAAGAAATATGATTAGTATTCCTTATGAACTTGATTATTAATTCAATTATATACTTATGATTAGTACGTACTAAATAAAAAGTCTTGGTCGACCTTTCGAATTTATAAAATATAAAAAAATTCTTATCCTCATAAATTTGATTATTATATATATATATATTACATACTTGGTTAGCCTTATAAGTCTATTAAAAAGTAATTTAGTATAAAGTCATTATGAGTCTATCAATAGGAAAATACATATTATTCTTATAAACTTGATTATTGTGTACTTGTATATTACATATTTATAACTAACATATAACGTACTAAATATATTTACCATAACGTAGTACACTTAATTGAATTTTGATTTTTTGTTGTTTTCCTTATCATAAAATATTAAAAACAATGTATTATTTTGAATTGCGTTCTTTAATGAAATACACTTATTTTTTACACTTTTATCAAATAATAAAATGAAAATTTTATTTCAACTGGCCTTTGCTATAACGTGACAATTTTTGAGGTTTCTTTAAGTTTGTTATGATAAAATTCTACGATTAATAATTCAAGAACCTCGTCTTCAAGGTAGGATACATCCACCTTTCGTTTCGTATTATTGTTCCATCGAAAGTCTCTCGTTGAACCCGAAAACCCTTCCGCGGAGACGTTGGTACGACGGTGCGTGCGCGTCAGGTGCACCTACGTGAGCAGCGGCCCCGTCGCCGGTGTGTTGTCGGCGGTCCGGTACAAAGGCCCGGCGGCCTTGGTCGCCACAAAACCGGAGATGCCGATGACCAACGGGCGAGGGTTCAGAGCCTCCGCCGTGCTCCGATGGCCTGCCTCCCGACCACGAAACGTGATTTACGTGCGTCGTCGCGGCGCAACAAGGGCCGTCGACGCCTCGCAGCCGAAACGGGGGGAGGTCTTTGTCCCGTGCATGGGGCGACGTACCAATTCACCCCCACGAGCCGGCCGACGGCGGGAGAGTTCCTCCTCCGCCGTCTCTTGTGTGCGATCGCGGTGGAAAAAACCGGGCCAATTTGTTCCGCCGCCGCATCGTCTTTGCGGCTTACGATTCCCACGATCGCATCTGCGTCCAGGCGGCGGGTCTGACGAAAAATTTCCTGCGTCGCTTCGGATTTATTATTGGCGCGTCATCTTGCCGCCGTATCTGATGGTCGGTCGTTTTTTGTTGTCAACGACGGTCGTAACAATTATGTGGTGGAAAAATCGCGTCCAATTATCCGCACAGGTGAGACATACACGAGATAAATTTAATTAAACAAAACCGCACAGGAAGGAAACCGTTGCTAAAGAGGTTAATTGCAAGAAATTTGAATAAATCATAATGAGTGCGAGGTAAGGTTCGAGTCGCTTCAATAACCGTCGGGCTGCACAATCTGACATAATTTTCTCAGCATCCGCTGCCTCCATAAATCGTTTGCGTTTCAAACGAACCGATTGTCCGGTTTACTGTTATTTTAATCGCAAATCCGAGTTAACGATGAATAATAATTAATTGGAACAAACTGAAATTTTGTCTTGGAAGTCGATTTCCGCGTTTTGCATCGAAGCATCCCGATGGTCTTTGCGATGCGAAACTGTTCTATAAATGATTTATAAACTGTTGCCTTCGAGAGGAACATTAAATCGGATCGTTACGAGGCGTTCGCGTCGTATAATTTTGATATACGGCAACGGATAACCAGAATTATTATTATATTATTATGTTTATAAGATTACGTAGCAAAAACAAGGTAAAATACCACACGAGGCGGCATTATCTCGGATTCAATAAACTAATAAACCGTACGTCGGAATTAAGCCTTCCATCGGGGCCGCATTCTTGGGGTGGGACGGAAACGGATTCGGTTTTAATTGCTGCCGTCCTTTGCACTGAAACGGTGGATAATTATCGGTCACGCGAACGAAAAAAATTTCAACCACGCCTCAGCCGTGAATAAATAATTAAATAAGGAGCGGGTCGTGGTAACGTCTGATTAGATAACTCTTCGTTTGGCCAGGACACACACAGTACTTACGATTAGGACTACTAAATAAGAAGTCTTTGTCAAGATTATGATTCTATCAAAAGAAAAATATTTATTATTCCTTATGAACTTGATTATTGATTATATGTATGTACTTATGATTAGTACGTGTTAAATAAAAAGTCTTTTTCGACCTTCATTTGGCCAGGACACACACAGAAATGATTTTTTCATATTATGTACTTACTACTAAATAAGAAGAAGGAAGAAGAAAAATGTTTATTATTCCTTAAGAACTCGATTGTCAATTATATTATGTACTTATGATTAGTACTTATTACATAAAAAGCCTTGGTCGACCTTCATTTGATCAGGACACACAGAGAAACGATTTTTTCATATTATGTACTCACGATTAGTACTACTAAATAAAAAGTTTTGGACAATATTAGGATACTATTAAAAGAAAAATATTTATTATTCCTTATGAACTCGATTGTCAATTATATTATGTACTTATGATTAGTACTTATTACATAAAAAGCCTTGGTCGACCTTCATTTGGTCAGGACACACAGAGAAACGATTTTTTCATATTATGTTCTTATGATTAGTACTAAATAAGAAGTTTTGGTCAATATTAGGATTCTATAAAAAATATTTATTATTCCTTATGAACTCGATTATTAATAATATATATGTACTTATGATTAGTACGTATCAAATAAAATGTCTTGGTCGACTTTCATTTGGCCAGGACACACATAGAAACGAGTTTTGATCAATATTAGAATTCTATCAAAAAAATATATATTTATTATTCCTTATGAACTCGATTATTACTTATATTATGTACTTATGATTAGTACTTATTACATAAAAAGCCTTAGTCGACCCTCATTTGGCAAGAACACACAGATAAACGATTTTTTCGTATTATGTACTTACGATTAGTACTACTAAATAAGAAGTGGTCAAATATTTATTATTTCTTATGAACCTGTTTATTAATTATATTATGTACTTATGGTTAGTACGTACTAAATAAAAGGTCTTGGTCTAAATTGTAAGTCTGTCAAGAGAAAAATATTTGTTATTCCTTATGAACTTAATTATTAATAAATTATATTAGGTAATTATTACTATTATTATTATTATTATTATTATTTATTTACTAATTAAAAGTTTCAAAGTCTAATAAATTTGATTATTATGTACTTACACGTATAATATATTAAATAAAAAGCTTGATCCAACTAACGAAAATATTTCAACCACACCTCAGCCGTGAATAAATAATTAAATAAGGAGGGGGTCGAGATGCCATCTAATTAGATAACTCTTCGTTTGGCCAGGACACATAGAAACGATTTTTTCCTATTGATTAACTTCATACTTTGTTTTATTATTTCCACTGGAAGAATTTCCGCTTATTAATTAATAAATTCAGGTGCGCTCCCCACGTCTAGTGCATTAACCAAAGGATAAAAATCCTTAATTGCATCCAAGGAGATATTAAAAGGCACTCAGTTGCACCGTTAAGTGTTCTTCGGTCGTTCCGATCGATAACGTAAAAATAGATTCCCTTTGTTTTCTAAATATTACCAAGGTTGATTTATTTATATAACAAAAGCAACGAAACACATTCGGCCGCGACAAAGACGACGCACACTCTTTGTCCCCGCATTATTGGACCAATTAACCTCGAGCCAAACCAAACAAACGGTCTCGTGTACTTAACAGTCATTTTCCCCTGAGTTTTCCTTAACATTAAACCTAAACAGATACGTCATAACGGAACTATTACAGAGCGACTTACACAAAATCATCGTGTCGCATCAGCCCCTGTCGTCGGATCACATAAAAGTTTTCCTGTACCAGATACTTAGAGGTGAGTGCCGCCTAAATTTCCCCCCTGTTTTTGCTAAATTTCGTTCCATGTTCCAGGTTTAAAATATTTGCACTCGGCTAGGATATTGCACAGGGACATCAAGCCCGGGAATCTCCTAGTAAACAGTAATTGTGTTCTAAAGGTGAGTTATATTAATGGTAGGCACCGAAAAAAGGACAGCATCTGAAATTGGTGTGGCGTAATGGACGAATTAACGACGAGCCGAACAGTTAAATAAATAAATACGGGAGGGTCCTTCTCCTTTATTTGCTCTCTAATGTGTCGACCAGGATGTATGGTAACACTATTGTATTCGAAGACGGGACCGTTCGGGATATTGTGACTTTGGCCCCTTCAAGTTCCGGGCATTGTACATAAATCAATATTTGTTTTGGAATGAGGAGATTGGCTTGTTTTTTTATATGCTGATCAATCTTTTGTGTGTCAGATTTTTAAAGAGTCCCTGCTGAGTATATAAAAATAAATAAATCAGTGTACACTGCAAGCCGCAGTTATAATTCTGATTTTAATTTTTTATTTTATATTAAAGCTACCAATTTGTAGTAAGTAAAGTTCTAGTGTTGGAATATAAATTGAGATTTCTTAGTATTGTCATACCGTGAAATTAAAGCATCCTGTACAAAAAACTACAAAGGAAGTTAAAATCGTGATTAAACTCATGAAGACAATTTAAAATAATTGAAGTCGTTTTTGAGTAAAAGTTTTGTAACAATATATAACTTTTTTATTTAAACTTTATAAATTAAATTTATTAATTTATTAACCACATTTTATTGTTAAAATTGATGCATAAAAATACTGATATTATGGATATCAAAAGTAATAAACTAACTCATTACAGTAAAAAATTAAAGTACATTAGAAATATTTAAATTATAATTAACAAAATTAATTAAAACACTGCAAAGAAATTAAATATTTTAATTAGATTCATAAAAGTAATAAATAAATTAAGTGTAACAATTTATAACAATTTTTATTGATTGTATATAAAAGTAATAATTAAAATTAAAAATTTTTATAATTGTTATATTAATTTATTAGTTTTTAAATATAAAAAAACAAAATTATTAACTAATATTATGGAATATTTATATTAGAATTATTAAGCTAAATGATTAAAACTACAACATTAATTAAAAAAAAAATATATATTAAAATTAACAAAATCAAAAAAATATGAAGTAAAATTAAAAATGTTTTTCACATTTATTCTTTATTCTCATTAGATTTATTAATATGATAATCAATTTTAATTACTAAAATTAATGAAGAAAAATAATATAAATTAAATCTGATGTTAAAATTAAAATGTATTAAAACTATTCAAATTTGTGAATAAAATAAAAATTAGTAAATTAAATTTTATTTATTTATTAATATTAAATGTTGCATAATTTTTTTTATCAGCTTTTTATTAAATGCCTTTAGAATTTGATTAAAATTCTGACAAGTTAAATGACTTGCACTGTTTATTTATAAATAAAGAGTATGATAAGATTAATATTATTATTTTGCATAAAATTAGTTTTAAAATAAGAAAAGAGACTGCAAAGAAATTAGATATTTTAATTAAATTCATAAATATAATAAATAAAATAAGTAATTTTTTGAGTAAAATGTAACAACTTATAACATTTTTTATTGACTGTAATTAAAATTAAAAATCTTTATATGTGTTATATTAATTTAAATATAAAATTAAGAAAATAAAAAAAAGTTATTAACTGATATGGAAAATAAAATATTTATATTAGAATTATTAAGCTCAATGATTGAAACAAGATTAATTAAACAAGAAAATATTAAAATTAATAAAATCAAAAAATTGTGAAGTAAATGTTTTTAACATTTATTCTTCATTCTCAATAGATTTATTAATATGATAATCAATTTTAATTAATTAATGAATAAAAAATAATATAAATTAAACTTGATATTGTTAAAATTAAAATGTATTATTAAAACTTTCAAAATTTGTGAATAAAATGAAAATTATTAAATTAAATTTTATTAATTTATTAACATTAAATGTTGCATACTTTTTTATCACTTTTTTATTAAATGTCTTTATAATTTGATTAAAATCCTGACAAGTTAAATGACTTGCACTGATTATTTATAAATAAAGAGTATGGTAAGATTAATGTTATTATTTTGCATAAAATTAGTTTTAATATAAGAAAAAAGATAATTTTATTATAACTGTACAATATAGTGCATCATTCAATCATTTTCCAGCTCATATTATATTAATATAACCATTTTGTATTGCATAAATTTATAGAATGTGGTCATAAATAATTGTAATATCTTTTCATACCATAAAATTTATGCATCCAGAATAAAGAAACTTTGATGGAAGGTAATGTTATGTAACTAATAAATGCTTTTAAAATAATTGACTTATTAACTCATTATTTTTTGGTTTAATTTTAATAGTTATAAACTTGGTGTACTGATATTTCGTTTAATCGTGTGAAATAAATTAAATATTATATTTCTTTTATTGCATTATTTTATTACAAATTGCAATTCAATTATATAAAAGAGAAAATCTTCGAATGAACTCTACAATTCTTAAGTAATTCTTTCAGTAATTTATCTAATTGTGCTCCCGGAAACACTAAAAAATATTATAGTTATATATTTGGACAGTGAATAAATAAAATAATTATTTCAGATCTGTGATTTTGGTCTGGCACGCGTGGAAGAGCCAGACGTGAGCAAACACATGACCCAAGAGGTAGTGACGCAGTATTACAGGGCACCCGAGATCCTGATGGGGGCTAAACACTACACCGCCGCCGTCGACGTCTGGTCGGTCGGCTGCATATTCGGCGAGCTGCTGGGTCGTCGGATACTCTTCCAGGTAACTGGCATAACCGTTCGAAACATGGAACGGTTTAATTCACGTTCGATTTTCAGGCCCAAAACCCCGTCCAGCAACTGGAACTGATCACCGAGCTGCTGGGCACACCGACCATGGAAGACATGAAGTACGCATGCGAAGGCGCACGCTCCCACATGCTGAGGCGAGCGCCCAAACCGCCCAGTCTGTCCGCCCTCTATACGCTGAGTTCGCAGGCCACCCACGAGGTGGTGCATTTACTGTGTCAGATGCTTGTGTTCGATCCCGTACGTATTTCGACGATTTTCGCCAGTTGACGGGTTTTAAGGTGTGGTTTCGTTGTAGGATAAAAGGATATCGGTGGTGGACGCGTTGGCACATCCCTATCTGGACGAGGGCAGGCTGAGGTACCATTCGTGCATGTGCAAGTGCTGCTACACGACGGCCAGCGGTATGAGACAGTACACGCAGGAGTTCGAGAGTCAGGCGCCCACACCGTTCGACGACCATTGGGAAAAGAAATTGACGTCCGTGCAGCAAGTTAAAGGTAGATTTTCGTGGACAAAAATACACTTTCGAAAGCACTCGAATCAATGGTGTGATGCAACGTCTCCTTGAGTTTTAGTTGTTTACGATTTTACGCGAAACTCGAAAGAAAAACGACCTTTCATATTGCACGTGTATGCCAAGTAAAAATGCACATATTCAATTTACGGTTTTTCATCTACATAACTGTTTTTTTATTAAACCGCAGGTGTCTGATGTTGAGCAATGCCTTATTTTTACATTCGTAATATTAAAGTTATATCTTTGAAATTATTATTAAATTTATTATTTTTTTGTAGTGCTCTCTAATTAGTCTTTGTTATGTATTTCTACTGCGAATGATTAAACATACAGATATAACTCATTTAAAAAAAAAACAAGAATAAATTATCCTTAAATATTGAAAAAATAATAAATAAAAATAAATTATAATAAATTTATTATTCTTTTTTTTCTAATGGTCTCTAAGTAGTTTTTATTATCTCATTTCATCTGTTAATGATTAAACATACAGATACAACTCATATTTTAAATAGGGCAAGAGTAAATTACTCCTAAATATTGAAATAGTTATAGATAAGAGAAAAATTCAATAAAGTATTATTCTTTTTTTAGTAGTCTCTAAATAGTCTTTATTATCTCATTTCATCTGTAAATTATTAAATATACAGATATAACTCATATTTTAAAAACAGCAAGGATAAATTACCCCTAAATATTGAAATAATAATAGATAAGAGAAAAAAATTTATAATTTTATTATTCTTTTTTTAGTGATCTCAGAATAGTCTATATTACCTCATTTCATCTGCAAACGATTAAACAAACATATATAACTCATATTTTAAAAAGGGAAATGGTAAATTACCCCTAAATATGGAAATAATAATAGATAAGAGAAAAATGTTCAATAAATTTATTATTCTTTTTTTAGCGGTCTCTAAATAGTCTTTATTATCACATTTCATCTGTAAATTATTAAACATACAGATATAATTCATATTTTAAAAAGAGCAAAGATAAATTTCCCCTAAATATTGAAATAATAATAGATAAGAGAACAATATTCAATAAATTTATTATTCTTTGTTTTAATGGTTTCTAAATAGTCTTTATTATCTCATTTCATCTGCAAATGATTAAACATACAGATATAACTCATATTTTAATAAGAGCAAGGATAAATTACCCCTAAATATTGAAATAGTAATAAATAAGAAAATAAAGTTTAAATAATATTATTAAAAGTTAAATCAATAGTATAATATTTTTTATCATTAAATATTACATTATTTATTAATAATTAAAAATTCAAAGTGAAAAAAACAAAAGAAATAAAATTATATACTAGAAAATATAATAAACGTTTTTTCCTTTTATCTTTAAAATATTTGTGCAAGCAAATGATAAAAAATTGATTTGTGAATCTGAAAAAATGATCAATTATATAATTGATGAAGTAGAACATCTTATATAATATTTTGAAGCTTCCTTTAAATCTTTCCCTGGTTAAGACTTTTTTAAAGTACTATAAAAATGTAAAAATAACACTCATTTTCCTATGAACTGGTTGTAGTGTGTACAGATGGCATTAATTTATTTGAGCTAATAACAAAATTTATCATATTTTAAGATGTACAAAATTAAATGTATTTTCAATTAGATCATAAATAAATGTGACAAAATTTTTGGAAACAAAAATTAACTTAACGTAAATAATGACCACCCTGTATAAAATTTGGGAGTACTAATAATGGCTTTACAGGATGATCTTTGCTTAAGGTCTATGTCAAAATTGAAAGTTCCAACACCAAAATTGGTGGCTACACAAACATTTCAATTAGACGATAAATTTGCCAAAATTTTTGAAAACGAATATTGACTTAAAAACTATTGGGTTTAGGTATATGACAAGTTATAGGCATTTTATTTACAATAACATATAGAATTAAAAAATATAAAAGTATACATAGAGTTCTATTAAAAATAGTAAATAAATTGAAAATGAAAATTTGTTCAAAATAAATTCGAAAAATAGTCAAGTTATAATTGCTATTAAATATCAAATAAATGCTAATGAATAAGTGACAGTTTAATAGAAAATTTAATTAAGAAGAGTTCTATTAAAAATAGTAAATAAATTGAAAATGAAAATTTGTTCAAAATAAATTCGAAAAATAGTCAAGTTATAATTGCTATTAAATATCAAATAAATGCTAATGAATAAGTGACAGTTTAATAGAAAATTTAATTAAGAAGAACATTTAAATAAATCATGAACCAAAAGCGTAAATATCTTTTCCGGTACTTAATATTTGCATTTCATGAACATTACTAATTTTAATTAAGTATTTCTAGAATTTGATTACTTTATACTTCTTACTAATTACCATTACTTCTTAGGAAATGGAAGTAATAAATTAACAGATTAGTTTTTGAAGTATGTTAAACATTTTATTTATTAATAAAATATAGTACAGTTAAATATAAGTCAACTATTACAGGTGTTTTATATTATGCAACACTAAAAAGGCATTTAACGACAAAAGTTCTTTTACTCGAACACATCGACTATTTGGCACGAATCGATTGAAAATTAATAATGCGTGTGCATGTAAATTATGAACTTGAATATTGCAACAAAAACTAGTAAATATAACCGGTCATTAACAACGGTTAAATATAGTAACTTTCTAGTGCTATTACATGCAATTTGAAATACAAACACGTGTATTAATTTCGCGAGGATTTAATTGGCGACCGTTTCAAGTGATTTATTATCGACCATCGCACGCATGTTTTCACTTTTTTACTCATAATCATTATTATTGCGATGCTAATCGAATCGGTGTTTTTGCAGAGGAGATGCACAAGTTCATTGCGGAGCAGCTGAACACGTCGCGGGTGCCGCTGTGCATCAACCCCCAGTCGGCGGCGTTCAAGAGTTTCGCCAGGTAAGACGGCCATCGCCGCGCAGCGACGCGCAGCGACCGAGCCGCAGAAACAACGCGCCAACGCAGCGCCATTGCATAGGTGACGAAAAACAACATCCAACCAACCAAAAATATACAATATCAAGACCCAACCAACCAACACCTCACTACCACAACCCCTCTACAAGTCGTAACACTCCAACCAAATCTATTTGGTGTACGTTCCATTTTATTTTTATTTTTTTTTTTTTTTATTTGTTTTTTACTGGTTACTTGGTACATCTTTTTTGGTTTTGTTTCACTTTGGTTTTTGTTTTGTTTTATTTTTTTGGTAGCAGTGCGTCGTTCAGTTTTTAGTTTTGGTAATATTTGGGCATTTCAGCTTTGGTCAACATGTCTTGGTAAACTGGGTAAGGTCGTGGTACCGTTCATCATTTGCCTTACTTATTTTTATCCATTGTATAAGCTGACTTAATTTGATTTGTCGCAATACTATCAAAATTCAATCGGATACGGCGACTGTTGCATAATGAGCTTCCATTGTACATAAAATAAAACATTCATAAATTATTCGGAAACGGATGAATGCTGAAGCAGGACTGTTTTACACACAATTTGCTGCTTTTTTGTTGTATAACTAAACTAATAAAACGTAAAACGAGTATATTAAATTGGTTTACGACAGTTCTGTACCGACTCGAGCAAACATCCCATCATAAAAATCTGTAAATATCATCCTCATCGTGTGCTAACGCCACCATACGGTCTCGAGAAGACCTTTATTAAAAAATAACGTACACCAAATGGTTTGAGTGTTATTTTTTAATAGTACCATTTTTAAAAGATATAGTCCATTATCATTAACATTGATACGAGAATCAGATGAACTTTTGACTTTCCATGCTGGGCGCGAGCGTTTATTTTCTCAGTAGTTAGATTTCCCCCTAAAAATCCATCCACAGTCCCTGTAGAAGTTTCAGTTCTTTTGGCTTTATCGCATTTTGTTCTGATTAGACGGCGTAGATCTCAAAATTTACACCGTCTAACGTTAGTTTGTTGATTGTATGGAAGTCAGAATTTGTGTACATAATTTTTGCGTAGCCTAATCCTTGCTGTCTTAGCACTAACCCCTTTACTGTTGTGTGTGTGCCACCCGACTCTGGTTCAAGCATTTGCCAAAATCTCGAACCTCAGTCATATCGTGCATTGTAAATAATTCAAGCTTTAAATAAACAAAAAAAAAATAGTCGGCTCAAGTAAGATGATGGTTGTTGTACAGGAGAGAGCGAATACAATGCACCCCTTTCAAGAAGACCCTTGAGATTCTGTTATCACCCGTCATCTTTCTATGCGCTGCGTGACTGCATATAAGTTTTAGGTTAGTGATTTTAGTTTATTCCATTGCCATTTTAATTTTAATTTAGTTTAGTCGTGGAGGCCGTTCATTCCGGCACGAAATGAGCGGTCTCCACCGAATTATAGAGCCATTGCATTTGTATTAATTTGTGCTTTGCGTTTGGACGTGTGCAAAATGTAGTTTAATTTTGATTAACGCGTAGACAATTAAGCAGTTTCCATCAGGTCGTGGCTCTATTGAAAACGATTCACTGAGTGTAAAAACTTGTTTAAAATCAAAACCTGATTTTAGTATGCAGTACTAAAAACGATTAACAAAACGAAATTGTGATGCTGACCATGAGGATTTTCAGTTTTAGGAAAAGAAAACGATGACGGCTAGTTAAGCTTCTCTCACTAGAATCAGGTATTGGAATTTTTCAAGATTTTTACAGTGACGGTGGAGAATTAATAAAAAAAAAGAATCCATTGAACCACATTTTCGAAAATCATCACTTGTTGGTCTTACTGTTGTGACCGAACAACTGATGATTTACCGAGAAGTTGAATGATGAAAACTAGTCATTAACAGACAAATCAAACTTACAAGTTGCATGTAAATAAAATAAATAAAGACATTTTGTAGGTTTGATTTTTGGGTAGATTTTCGTGTGTTTTGAATGTGTTTTTCTCTTTGTTTGCAGTTCGACAGTCGCCCATCCGTCGGAGTTGCCTCCCTCGCCCCACCAATGGGATTGACAATGGGGTGCGGTCCGGAGATAACGGCTCCAAACGCTGCGACTTTTGTATTATATTTTCTTCACCGCAATCTCTCTACTCAGACTACAATGATGTTGTGCCGTGCACTGATAAAAAATATTAAGGTTGCAATGTTTCGTGTAAAATTCGGGTATAAAATCGATTTATTTTTTAATCCAATGTATTTTTTTAACGCGTGTGTATGAATCGGTGATGCAAAAAAAACTGATGTGTTTTTCTTTTTTGGAATCGTCGATACACAATAGTTGTACAAAAGAAAAAATACAATCGTGGTGTAAATTGATTTGTGGCAATTCGTCTTTAATATTTTTTCGCAGTGTGGTAGTTAGTTAGTTTTTAAGTAATATTTACACCAAATATAAATATTCAGGGAACTTATGCAATGCAAAATACAATGGACAATCCGCGCTGCAAATTTTTAATATTAGTGTGTGTTTTTGTGTATATTTAGTCGCTGTAAAGTGTGATTTACTATACCTTAAATAATGTAGATCTGCCAATATGAAACATTGTACAGATATCACTGCCTTCAATAGTTTAGGTTAGTATTTTTAGTTTTATAAGACTGGCAGGTAATTTATCGCTTTTCGTTTTCGGGCAGTTGATCAAGTCAAAAGAATAATAATAATAAAAAAAAATAATGGGATCGACGCCGTTTGGTGAAACCCCGCCCCCCGTTCATTTTAACGCTTCTTAAACAATCTGTATATGATCGAACACGATTGAAAAACGATCTTTATGTGCTGTGATAATATTTCAAAATAGTTTTCGTATTATTTGTTTTGCAAGGATCGAATTCGACGGGTCGCAAAAACCAAATGGCACGTGCCCCCCGTCCCCAGATCCTAATTCAGGACGGGGCGCACGCAATCCTGAAAAAAATCACAAAAAGCCTGGAAATATTTAGTTTACGGACTTATATTTAAGAATAGGGTAATTTATTTTTTACTTGTGAATTATTGACATTGATAAACTGCCGTGAATTTAACAATTTAAACAGAAACTAAATGGAAGACTGCGACAACTTACCCCCCTTAAACTGTTATCATTTGTATTTTGCTCATTTGTCGCTCCAAAACACTGCATCAACTTAAACAAACAAAAAAACAGCAGTTCTCTTCTGATTTATTCGTCATACAGTAGAGTTTAGTGTATTCTGTGTGGATTATCAGTGTGCAATGAGATATAGAGACTGTATTATAAATTCACTATGTTTATATTCGAGTATATTAAAACTTGCTTGTGTCCTCTTTAATTTTTGTTAATTAAGTAGATCAATTTTTACACCATTCGAAAACATATTCAAATGAAATGAGCCTAGTCCCGGATTTTCTGACGGAGCAAATCTTTTTATACTGTTTATATATTTGGTTTTGTTTAAATATGTTTTTACAGTGGCCTTTGTACATATTTTTAAACTTATGTACCGTTTAGTGAAATTAAGTGTAGACAATTCTTCGTATTGTTTAATTTTAACGACGTTTTCGTGCATTTTCGCCTGATTAGGTAATTCAACCTCACTAGATATTTTTTTACTCAAACGACTGTGTCATTTTTGCAAATGTCATTTGCAAAATATTGATTATTTGTGTTTCCTGGTCGGTTAGGACTGGAACTTTTTTGTACATATTTTAGTAGTTTTAATTAATTGTAATGTTTCTGCAATTTAAATTGAGATCAAAATTCGACTTGACAATCTCACGTTTCCTAATCTGTGTATATTATAAATAAATAGAAAAATGTAAAAAATAACGGGAACGTGTGATTGTTGCGTGCATATTATGTATTCGTGGTCCAGTAGTAAGAATCTGTAATTATAATTCCAATTATTTCCAGAGATCTCAGTAACTGCATGTACATATTGAAATGTATTTCATTTTTTTTTCTAGTAATGGTCAGTCTATATTTACTTTACTTCTTAGTATACTCCGATATGAAAAAAATAAACAACACTTACAGTACAGCTGCGTTTTATTGCCCTAATTTTGGTGTTAAATTTTCGAAATTACAATAAGACTTTGTAATATCCAAATTCCAAAGAGCCAAAAGACATGAACAGAAACTAATGGTCTTTGAAATTATTCATTTTTCTATTGGTGTTTAGTCAATATTTTCTTTACCTCTTTGTAGACTCTGATAAGGAAAAAGTAAAACATATATAAATTAGGATTATTAAATGTTATATATTCACAAATATACTCTCACACTTAAAAAACATAAAATAGACAATTTAAATAATTGAAATAACCACATAGATTATTTTAAAAAAAAAAAACAAAAGACAAATTATATGGTTAAAATGCGTCTGAAAACAAAGCATAAGAGACCAGTAGAACTTATAAATTTAATTATTTCCAGAGATCTCTGTATCTGCATGCAATCTATTCTTTTTCTCTAATAATGGCCAGTCAATGTTAACTTTATTCTATGAGATTACTCTGGTACGAAGAAAATAAAATTTTGCCTATTAAAAGAATAATTCACGAAAATTTTACTTCTGCACTTAACAAATAAATACCCTTGACAATTAAATTATCGTTGAAATATCCACATTTAATTTCTTTTAGATAATCTAGATAATAGAAAATATATGATTTCATGTACCAGTAGATTATTTAATAATATATAAAAATAATTAATTGTCTAAGAACAGTTACTGCATTTGAAATATTTCCTTTTTTCTGTTGATTATTAGCCTATATTTTGTATACTTTCTGGTACTCTGATATGAAAAAAGGAAAATAATGCCTAATTTTTTACTGATAGAATTTTTTTTATCGAGGGGGGAAGTCAGGAGACAGAAAACCCCCCTCCGGGTACCGATCCAAAAGATCTCAAACCAGATGGAAAACGCATGCGTAAACGTATGGGGGTGAGCTGAACCAGAAGACTAAAGCTGACGTAGATGCCAGCCCTCTGTCAACTGGTTCGGGAAGAACAAGTCCAATCTGAGGAAGATCCGAGATCTTCCTGGGAATGGATTGGACTTGCAGGTGTTGGATCCGTTAGCTCCCCACTACCACTGGCTTGGGGTTACTGATAGAAGTTTTAGTTCATAATTATGTATTCTCGTAGAAGCAGTGATACCAGTGGATTATTTAATGAAATATAAAAATAATTAATTAACTAATTGGTTCCTATGAACAGTTACTGCATTTGAAAGATATTCTTTTTTCTTCACTGATGGACAGAAAAGAAGAATTTATAAAAACGTTCATGAGGTTGATTATAAGTGGTAAAAGAAATTTATTTATATTTAATAATTTTCAGAGATATCAGTAGCTGCTTTTGAAATATTTCCTTTTTCTATTGATTATTAGCCTATATTCTGTATACTTCTTGGTACTCTGATATGAAAAAATGAAAATAATGCCTAAATTTTCATTGATAGTTTTAGCCCACAATTAAGTATTCTCGTAATTAATAAATACATAAAATCTGCAGGTTAAACATAATTAAAATAAGCATATTTAATATACAAATTAAAACAAATTTCAAGAAAAATTACCAGTGATACCAGTGGATTATTTAATGATATATAAAAATAATTAATTAACTAAATGGTTCCTATGAGCAGTTACTGCATTTGAAAGATATTCTTTTTTTCTTCACTGATGGACAGAAAAGAAGAAGTTATAAAAATGTTAATGAGGTTGATTATAAGTGGTAAAAGAAATTTATTTATATCTAATAATTTTCAGACATATTAATAGCTGCTTTTTAAATATTTCCTTTTTTCTGTTGATTATTAGCCTATATTCTCTATACTTCTTGGTACTCTGATATGGAAAAAGGAAAATAATGCCTAAATTTTGATTGATAGAAGTTTTAGTTCACAATTATATATTCTCGTAGTTAATAAATACATAAAACACAATTCAAATGAGCATATTTAATATATAAATTAATACAAATTTCAAGAAAAAATAGTAGTGGTACCAGTGGGTTATTTAATGATATATAAAAATAATTAATTATCTAATTTGTTCCTATTAACTGTTACTGCATTTGAAAAATATTTTTTTTTTCTTCACTGATGAACAGAAAAGAAAAATGTGTAAAAACGTTCATGAGATTGATTGTAAGTGCCAAAAGAAATTTACATCTAATAATTTTCAAGGTTATCAGTGCTGCATTTGAAATTTTCCTTTTTTCTATTGATTATTAGCCTATATTCTATATACTTCTTGGTACTCTGATATGAAAAATGGAAAACACTCCTAAATTTTCATTGATAGTTTTAGTTCACAATTATGTACTCTTGTAGTTAATAAACATATAAAATCTGCAGGTTAAACATAATTCAAACAAGCATATTTAAAATATAAATTAAAACAAATTTCAAGAAAAATTACTAGTGGTGCCAGTGGATTATTTAATGATAAAAATAATTAATTATCTAATTGATGGACAGAAAAGATAAATTTACAAGAATGTTCATGAGATTGATTAGAACTGGCAAACAAAAATTACATCTCAAAATTTTCAGAGATTTGGATATGAAAAAAAGAAAATATTGCCTAAATTGCCATTGACAGAAGTGTTAGTTGGCAATTATGTATTCTCGTAGTTAATAAATACATAAAATTTGCTGGCAATTCAAATAAGCATATTTAATATATAAATTAAAATTTTATGGACCAATAGAAACTAATTACAAATTCAAATTATTTCCAAAAAGGGGACCGCCCCTGTTTTTTATAGATATGTAGAATATAATTTCCTGACTTTAGTAAATGCATTTGGAATTTATTCTTTTGTTGCTACTGTTGGTAATTCTATATTTACTTTATTTCTTGGTGCACGAAAATAATAAAATAGAAAAATACTCAAATTTGTGATCTCAGGAGTTTCAAAAACAAATTATATAATTAAGATGCGTCTGAAAACAAAACAGGCATAGAATGATCAATGATTTCATGGATCAGTAGAATCTAAATTTAAATACAATTATTATCAGATATCTTAGCAACTGTATTTGAAATATATTCCGTGACTGCCAGCCTGTTTATTTTATTTCCTGCTATACACTAAACAGAAAAAAAAACAAAAATAACACAAATTTCGATATTCAAAAGTTAATTTATAAGAATTCTACACTTGCATTTAAGAAATATCTAAAATTAACATTAAAATATTATCAAAATATCCAGATTTACTGTTTTTTTAAATAATCTTAGATGAAACAAATTTCGATAACAGATTATATTTTAAAAATAAAATTGAGAAAGAAAATTGATTTTCATGAACCAGTAATATTATTTATTTCCAAAAATCTCTTCTGTTCTGTTCAATTGATTGTCAGTCTATATCTTTTATTTTTTTATAAAAATTATTAATTTTCAAACTTTTATGTTACGAAAATTACATTTCTGCCTGAGATACAAATAGTTACCTAATTTCAGTAAGTTTAAAATTATAAACATAGTGTAAATAAAATTGATAAAATAAATTTATGATGTGGTCCATCATTATGAATTTTTAATTGCAAACCATTTAAAATGTAAATAAAACAGGCAATTAAAATAACTGCAACATTCACATGTTTCCTAGATGTGCTAATATGATACAAATTCCAAAAACAGATTGTATAATTAAAATGCGTCCGAAAACAAAACTGACAAAAGTAATTTAATATTCATCAACAAACAAAGAAAGTTCAACAGTTCGGTTGTCACGTTAAAAATAGCAATCCCAAGAAATCCAAACTAGCACTTTTCTTACAAAAACAATTATTGTAAGACGACCTTAATTCATTACACGTTGCTAAAACAAAACGCCGCATTACGAATTCAAATCGAAAAATTAAGTTTTGCGTTTTGAAATAGACGACGTGTATTTTTAAAATTATGATGTAATTACCCGTGTGTCTATGTCGGTTTAATTGAGGAAAGGGAATTGCATCAATACTTTTATGGAGAACCGGTTGTAAGATGTGTACCGGGGAAATTCAAAGGTACATTTTCAAACAATGATGGTATCAAACTATCACTCTGTATAGTACTGTGACTAATGATTTTTGAGCAAAATAATATAATTAATTGTCTGGTAACATTAATTTGCAATTTTCTATTTACGTAATACGTTTATAATTAATGACGTTTTTATTTAATGATTTTACATTAGTAGGTGCACAAGGAAATCCACTTTTCCACTTATATGCTTTTCTAACAAAGAAACAATTAAATTATAAAATAATACGAAAAAACGTGACATTTTTATTGTTTGTGACTGACAAGTGTGTTTGTAAAGAACTTTCATTCTTTCAAAAGCTTTAATTGACAAGGTTTGGTCTGGTGTTTTATCTACAGTCATATTGAAGCTAATGGATAAAATAAATAGATAAGATCTATTGAAAAAATAAGGATAAGGGAAGTATACTTAGTGTTGTAGGAAATTGAACATACACATACAGTCATCCATATTTTAGATGGGTTGTTAACTTGAAAAAAAAAAAAAAATAGGGACACAATTCCAATAAAAATTCAAATTAAAACATTTAACACAATAGAACTATATTTAGTGATGCAGGAAATGGAACATAGATCCAGTGATCCAGTTTTCACAAAATTTGTTTTTTTTGTCCATGTATCAACTAATTTTTACTTTAAATAAGTTTAAAGCTGAAATAGATAGATATGATTATTAGTTTGAAAAAGTCTGAGGATGCAACACCAGTAGGAATATTGAAAATTTAAACATTTAAGACAATGGAAGTAAACTTAGTGACGTAAGATATGGAACATATAGATCCAGTCATCCAGTTTTCATAAATTATTTTTTTATTTACGACATTTTAACTGGAGTTTCATCATCACTCGTTTTGAAGCAAATGGATAATATAAATAGATAGGTTCATAGCTTAAAAAAGACACTTGTAAAAACGAAAAGGTTAAGGCTTTCGTGACCATTGCTTCCATATCTATATTTGTTCGGATTTGTTCCTGACGTTTCGCTAGTATAAGTGGTTAGCATCTTCAGAGGTCTGATTCGGTTCATGTTTCTTTGACATCTGATGTGATCTAATTATCACTGATATCTGATTGTCACAGACACACGAAACAAATTAGACTGAAGATGTTAGCCAATCATGCTAGTGAAACATCAGGAAACAATTCTCGAAGAAATCTGAGGATATATATCAGTAGAAACGTTGGAAACATTTAAGATAATGGAAGTATTAGGAAATGAAACATATACATTCAGTGATCCAGTTCTCACAAATTATTGTTTCATTGACGACGTTTCAATTGGAATTTTATCTTTAGTAATTTTGAAGTAAATGGATTAAATAAATAGTTATGATTATTAGCTCGAAGAAGAACTAAGAAAATATACCAGTAGAAACGTTGGACTAAGAAAATATACCAATAAACATTTAAGAATGAAAGTATACTTAGTGATGTAGGAAATGGAATATATAGACCCAGTGCCCTAATTTTCACAAAATTTGTTTTCATTGACGATGTTTACGTAGGTATTTTACCTCCACTAATTTTGAAGCTAATGAATAAAAGAAATATATATGATCAATAATTTAAAAAAGAATGACAATACCACACTAGTAAAAACGTTTCAAATTTAAACATTTAAGACAGTTGAAGAAAACTTAGTAACTTAGGAAATGAAACTTATGCATCCAGTGATTCAGTTCTCACAAATTATTGACTTATTGACTACGTTTCAACTGGAATTTTATCTTTAGTAATTTTGATGTTAATGGATAAAATAAATAGTTATGATCATTAGCTCGAAGAAGACTAAAGATATAAACGAATAGAAACGTTGGAAATTTAAACATTTAAGACAATATAAGTATACTTAGTGGTGTAGGAAATGGAACATATAGATACAGTGGCTCAGTTTTCACAAAATCTGTTTTTATTGGTAACGTTTCTATTGGTGGTTTACCTCTACTCATTTTGAAGCTAATGGAGAAAATAAATATATATGATCAGTAGCTTAAAAAAGAATGACGATACAACCCTAGTAAAAAGGTTTCAAATTTAAACATTAAAACAGTTGAAGAAAACTTAGTAACTTAGGAAATGAAACATATGCATACAGTGATTCAGTTCTCACAAATTATTGTTTTATTGACTACGTTTCAACTGGAATTTTATCTTTAGTAATTTTAATGTTAATGGATAAAATAAATAGTTATGATGATTAGCTCGAAGAAGACTAAGGATATATACGAGTAGAAACGTTGAAAATTTGAACATTTAAGATAATGGAAGTATAGTTAGTGATGTAAGAAATGAAACATATAGATACAGTGGCTCAGCTTTCAAAAAATCTGTTTTCATTAGTAACGTTTCTATTGGTGGTTTACCTCCACTCATTTTGAAGCTAAAGGATAAAATAAAATACATATGATCAATAGCTTAAAAATGAATGACGACTCAATACTATTAGAAACGTTGCAAATTTAAAAATTTAAGGCATTGGAAGTAAAGTTAGTGACGTAGGAATTGAAACATATAAATTCAATAATACTTCTCACAAATTATTCTTTTCATGGACGACGTTTCAACTGGAGCTTTTTCTTTAATAATTTTGAAGTTAATGGATAAAATAAATAGTTATGATCATTAGCTCAAAGAACACTAAAGATATATACGAGTAGAAACGTTGAAAATTTAAACATTTAAGACAATGAAAGTAGGAAATGGAACAAATAGATACACTGACTCAGTTTTCACAAAATCTGTTTTCATTGATGACGTTTCTATTGGAGCTTGACCATCACTCATTTTGAAGGTAATGGATAAAATAAAATATATATGATCAATAGCTTAAAAAAGAATGACGACTCAATACTATTAAAAACGTTGCAAATTTAAACATTTAAAACAATGGAAGTAAACTTAGTGACATGGGAAATGAATCATATAAATTCAATAATCTACTTCTCACAAATTATTCTTTTCATGGACGACGTTTGAACTGGAGCTTTTTCTTTAATAATTTTGAAGTTAATGGATAAAATAAATAATTATGATCATTAGCTCAAAGAACACTAAGAATGTATACGAGTTGAAACGTTGAAAGTTTAAACGTTTAAGACAATGGAAGTAAGAAATGGAACAGATAGATACAGTGTCAACTGGAGTTTTACCTTTAATAATTTTGAAGTTAAATAAATAGTTATGATCGAAAAAGACTAAAGATAAAAAATACAAATAAAAACGTTGGATATTTAAACATTACGTCTTCACTGGCTTCTTTCGACTGGTGTTTTACATCTAATCGTTTTGAAGGTAATAGATAAAATTAATACATATGATTATTAGCTTAAAAAAGACTGAGGATACCACACTTTGGTACGTACACTCATTCATATAAGGACATAGTTGTTGAAGAGGTTTTGGGATACCACTATATGGTATCTTCAATTTTGTTTAGAGGTAACTTGAACGTCCAACAATACATCCACGCATCCTTCGGACCCTTTAAAATCTAGTTTATCAACAGGACAATACCTGATGTCATATTACCAAGGTCACCTTGGACTGTTTCCAACATTCCAATTTAAATTTGTTACCATGGCCAGCAAGATGTGTGGACTTATCATCGATTGAATTCGTGTTGGATATTATAGACAAGAGACATGCGTTATGTAGAGGTGGTGAAAATGAGGTTCCTCAGGACGAAATTGCTCATCTCTTGGGTTAATGCTAAAAATAAGTAATGAGTGTTTACGCCATCGTGGATGTCGACCTCATTATTAGTCTCAAAAATAACTTTAACCAATATATTTAAAGAAAGCCAAAAATCAATGAAATTTTACCATCAGATGCTTTATATAGTGCACCACATTTAACATAAACACTTCTTCAAATTTTTCCTGTAGGACATTTTTATTTGAACCCCCTCAGACATTTTAACCTCAGAATTGAATCGCAGCCCAAATCAGACTTAGGTGAAACCACACGTAGTTAAAATAACATTGTGAAAAGTCCTCGTAGCCGAGATGCGGCGTGGACGCGCGCCTGCGTCCCAAATATCCCGGTGCGAAACGCGAAAATCACACGCGACAATTCGAAATCGAACTTCGGGCGCACTTTACGCCATTTTTTTTTTTTCGAAAAATCGCCGCACGTCCATCGTTTATTTAATTATTTATTGTTTTATTTGGGAGTGTTCACGTGCGTGCGTAACGTGCATCGTTGTTTCGTTGTTTTGTGGCTGTGATGTGTCCGATTGTTTGTGATGGGTAACGTCCAACAATGTTTCTCCGCTCCGAAGTATAAGAACAAATCACTACCGGTGAGCCTTGTTTATTTTAGATATTATTTTAGCCATTTAACACGCGCACAATTGGAGTTTGATAGTAATTTTTGAGACGGTTATTTTGGGTGATGAAAGCATCACATAAGTTGGAAGGTTTTGTTTGTTTACAGTTAGCCTGTCACGACAAGGGAATTTATAAATGTAAATACCAATAATTTATTCACAACAATACAAACCATTGATGACCGTTTCAAGGTATTTACCATTTATATAAAAATCCAAACAATGCTTTTACAATAATAATTCGATTTCTACATACTTATATTATATCATATTAAACGTCTGCGTTTCACATTAACATAATGATTGC
Source organism: Aethina tumida (assembly GCF_024364675.1). NCBI lineage: Eukaryota > Metazoa > Arthropoda > Insecta > Coleoptera > Nitidulidae > Aethina > Aethina tumida. Next base: position 12,153,881 of record NC_065439.1, read on the forward strand.
GGCTCGCAGAAAGATTTATAACAACAATTATCGCACTGATATTGGATTATTAACCTTGTAAACGTACAGAAAAATAAATAAATAAAGTGTATGTGATTTTTGTTGCGTCCAGACTTTCATAACGAGCCATCGATTCTCAATAAAACACCATGTGTGGTAATATCTAGGTTAAACAGTGAAACATTTCTAATTCTAAACTCTTCTTAAATAACACGAGCCAAACACGATTAGTGATATAATTATAATTATAATTCACTTGTTAACTACTTCTGATTAAAATATTATTCAAAATTATTTTAGAACTAGAAAGTTTAACATATTAAATGGGAGAATTAAACGGTGTCGCACAAAATATTAAATAGTTGACCTAATATAAAATTTAATGGCTCGTTATGGTAATTTTAAAATTGTGCAACCAAATTAACTAAAAAGGAAACGGCTAAAATTTTTCAATTTACCAAAATTACACAAGGAAAGATTTTGATTAATGTACCAGTGTAAAGTTCAAACTGATTTATTATCAATAAACCTAAAAAACATTAACATATTAATTAGCATTTTCACAATCAACAACTGTGATTTAACTTTAACGAAAAAATAATATGAAAAATGGCACCAACAAATGTAGTAAACTATTTTTTTATGTATGAATTACATAAATTTACATTTGTAATGGCTTTGCAGGTGAAAAATTTATGTTTGTATTGAGTTTGTGCGTTTCATAATTCAATGAAATTATGATAAATGACTGGAATAACAATTAAACATTTAATTTTATTACAACCGTGCGTCTCTAATCAGTGAAACAAGTATAAACCTTCAACCTTCGAAATTTAAAAATTATTACGTTTTGTATTTCATAATTGAATGGAACTGTGATAAATGTCATAAAAATTAATAAAAATAAAAAAATTGAATTATTGAACAATTAAACTTTAATTGTTATTACTACTTTTAATTTTATATAAAAGTTTTCTAATCAGAAAAAATATATAATATATTTATATGATAAATAACAGAAAAAAACATAAAATTGAATGATTAAAAACACACAATTTTTATTATATCAGTGAATTTTATGTAAGCTCTATAATTGGAAAACAAATATAAAGTTAATAAGCCTACTAAATTCAAAAATTATTATGTTGTTGAATTCCATAATTGAATGAAGTTATGATAAAGAACAGAAGAAACTAAAAAATCGAATTATTTAAACATTTAAAGATTAATTTTTATACTAACTATGGATTTTATATATAAAGCTCTCTAATTAGTTTCAGTTTTCTGAAAATTATTGAATTTTTGCATTTTATAATTGGAGGAAATTTTGATAAATTATTATTATTAAACAATTAAACATTAAGTTTTAGCTGTAACTGTAAATTTTATATAGAAAGTTCTCTCATTAGAAAAATAACAAAATTTTAACCTCCTAAATTGGGAAATAATTCAGTTTTTGCATTCCATAATTGAATAGAATTGTAATAAAAACAGAAAAAACTGTAAAATTGAATTATTAAACAATTCAATATTAATTCGTATTTTAACTATGAATTCTGTGAAAGCTCTTTAATTGGAAATCAAATATGAAGTTTCGAAAATTATTGTGTTTTTGTACTCCATAATTCAATGGAATTATGATAATTATCAGAAGAAATTATAAAACTGAAATTATAACACTATGTAGTATTGTAATTGTGAATTTCATGAAAGCATTCAAATCAGAAAATAAATATGAAGTTTCAGTCCTCAAAATTTGAAAATTATTGCATTCCACAATTGAATAATGATAACAAGAAACTATAAAAGTGAATTATTAAATAATTAAACATTAATTTTTATTGTAACAAGTATACACTCTGTAATCATAAAAAAAATATGAAGTATCTCTTTTCTGAATTCGAATATTAGGGAATTTTTGCATTCTATAAATGAAAAGAAACCATAACAGGGAATTATTAAATAGCTAAACATTAATTTTTATAGTAATTATGAATTTTAAGACAGGTCTTTAAGCAGAAAATAAATATGAAGTTTCGATCTCCTATATTCGAAGAATATTGAGTTTTTACATTCCTCAATTGAATGCAGTTGTGATAATTAATAGAAGTCTTCTAGTTTTTGAGTTACTAAGCAAGTAAACATTAATTTTTATTGTGACTGAATTTAATATAAAAAACTCTCTAGTCACAAAGCAAATATGAAGTATTAGTCTTCTAAATTCGAATAATATTGAGTTTTCGTGTTCTATAATTGAAATTGAATTATAATAAATAGTAAAAGAAAATATAATATGAAATTATTAAATAATTAAACATTAATTTTTATAGCAACTGTGAATTTTATGTAATCTCTCTAATCAGAAAACAAAATGAAGTTTTAGTCTTCGAAATTAGAAAATTATTGAATTTTTGCGTTCTATAACTAAAAAATTAAATTCCTATAGAATTAAACATTAATTTTTATTGCAAGTGTGAATGTTAGAAAGTACTCTAATCAGAAAACAAATATGAATTTTGAGACTTTTAAATTAAAAAAAATTAGTTTAGTTTTGGCATTCCATAATTGAATGAAATTATGGTAAATATCAGAAGAAACTATAAAATTGAAACAATTAAACATTAATTTTTATAGTAATTGTGAATTTTATGGGAGCCCTCTAATAAGAAAATAAATAAGTTTAAGTCTTCTATCTTCAAATATTATTGAGTTTTTGAGTTCTATAATTGAAAGAAACTAAAAAATTGTATTACTAAACAATTAAACATTAATTTTTATTGTGACTGTGAATTTAATATATAAAGCTCTATAATCACAAAGCAAATATGAAATATTAATTAAAACAACTAAACACTAATTTTTATTGTGATTATGATTTTAATATATATATAAAGTCTATAATCACGTCAGTATTAGTCTTTTAAATTCGAATAGTATTGAATTTTCCAGTTTTATAATTGTAAGGAATTATGATAAATAATAAAAGAAAGTATAATATTATCAAATATTAATTTTTATAACAACTGTAAATTTTATGTATGCTCTCTAATCAGAAAACAAATGTGTCGTCGAAATTAGAAAATTATTGAGTTTGTGCATTCTATAATTATAAAATCACTAAAGAATTAAATATTAATTTTAAGACTTAAATATCTATAAAGAAACTATAAAATTGAATTATTAAACAATTAAACATTATTTTGTATTGTAACTATGAATGTGTGAATGTGAATCTTATGAAAAATATTAAGTTTTGTACTCCATAATTGAAGGAGTTATGATAGATAGCAGAAAACTATTAAACTTTAATTTTTGTTGTAACTGTAAATTTTATATAGAAAGTTCCTTAATCAGGAAAGAAATATAAATTTTCAGCTTTCTAAATTTAAAAATTATTGGGTTTTAGCATCCTATAATTGAATGGACTTATGAAAAATAAAAGAAATTATAAAATTAAATTATTAAACAGTTAAACATTAAGTTTAAAATTAATTTCTATTGTTACTGAAGCAAGTTCTCTAATCACAAATATATATAACATATTATATAAGTATAAAGTTTCAGCCTTCGCATTTCGAGAATTATTGGGTTTTGAATTTCATAATTTAATTATTAAACAATTAAATTAATTTTATTACAACCATGAATTTTATACAGAAATAAAAATATCAATTTTCAGCCTTCGAAATTCGGAAACACACAAATTAATATGAAAAATTCACACGCCTCATAATGCGAAGTTTGAGGTTGGTGATGATTTATTGTATGCAATAAATTAACCTGTGTAATTAACTCTCAGCAGGTGCGCACATTATCTTCTTCATGCAGCCTTGCAGATCCCAATAACAAATCGATAAGAACAAAATTGGGTAAATTATTCAAAATTACGTAATTAATAAGTTGTGTGCTATTTTAACACCGTGATGATTCTGTAAATTTGTGCAGTCACTGATACGTACTTGGTTCTAAAATTAGTTTTTAATAATAATAACCTGTTTGATTTGTTTGTGTCGGGGAGCAAAATAACTATTTATCTACCATTGAATTTTTTATGTATAAACAGGACAAGGTGACGTTTGAAAATACTTTTCGTGTGAATTTTCGAATATTTTATTAGGTGTCATCAAAAATAGTCTGTGATGTAAATCAACACGAAGACTGCCAAAATTAACAAATATATTTTCGTGCGAATCGACGGCGTTCAATTAATAACTTGAGGGGCTAATTAGCTGTTACTGTGCAAGAATTCACGTAAATAAACAGATGTAACAAACGTTATTATAAACAATTTTTCAGTTGAGTGCTCCCATAAAACTGCCATATGTCTACTATTCAACATTTAACAAGCCGGAAAGTTTACGTCGATAATTCGACATGATTAATTTAATCGTTTGGGTCTAATTTAATTTCTGTCCCAAATCAAAAATTAGCGAAGGTCACGGCCCAGACATTCGATAAGTTTTAAAATAACAAAACTTAAAAGGCGAACCTTGAATTTCCGAAATTACCCCGTCATTTAACAACTAAAGTTAATTTATTTGGTTGCCCACGAGGAAATATTTATTTGCTTTTCAATTCCGCCGGTCCGTACCCCGAAAATAATAAATTATGGCCATCCTGCCGAAATTGCCCAACGGGACCACGCAGAAATACCGAAATAATAATTGAGGCGGGCGCGTGCTAATGCCGTACAACAGACGTTAAACAGAAGCCACCCACTCGATATGTTTAAGTTATTTTCAGAGCACAAATTGATTTTAGACAAGAGGTCAGTGTTTTAAAGACTTTAATAAAATTTGACGACCAAAATCGATCGCCCACATGAATTTATTACTAGATTAATTTCAGTCGACTCTTCAAACTATAAGAGCAACAACAGTTTCAGTGAACGACTAGTTTGTCCCATTTAATAATTATTATTAATTTCATAAACCATTAATCCTAATCTACGATAATAGTTTTACAACTGATTTTGTTTAATCAAAAATATGATTTTGTGGGAATAATTTGAACAAATTTGAAATCTACTGAAACAATAGTTTAAAAACTGACTTTAGTTACTAAAAGGCACTATTTTTCGTGACAAATTTGACTCATGTAACAATTATTGTTATTTATATAACGTGAAGAATTGTGTTTCAAATGATTCGTTCTATAATTCAATTTACTAAAACAATAGTTTAAGATCTGTTTTTGGTCAATAAAAGTTTGTGTCTGTGTGACTCCTTTAACAATTATTATCAATTACATAAAGTAGAGTATTTCAAAATATGATTCGTTCTACTACACAATTTAATAAAACAGTTCAAAAAATTATTTTGGCAAATAAAAGGCATCATTTTCTGTAAACGACTAATCTGACTCATTTAATAATTGTTGTTGATTACATAAAGTGGAGTATTTCAAAATATGATTCGTTCTACAACTTTGTTTGCTAAAACAATAGTTTAAGAACTGATTGTGGTTAACAAAATGCACAATTATCTGTGAATAGTTAGTTTGAGTCATTTAACAATTATTATTAATGACAGAGTGTTTCAAAATAATATTCGTTCTACTACTCAATTTACTAAAACAATTGTTCAAGAAATTATTTTGGCAAATAAAAGGCATCATTTATTGTAAACAACTAATCTGACTCATTTAATAATTATTAATACATAAAATATGATTGGTTCTAACACCCAGTCTATTAAAACTATAATTTAATAATTGTGTGGTTAGTAAAAGGCGCCATTTTTACTGAACAACTAATTTGTCTCATTAAATAATTATTACCATTTACATAAAGAAAAGTATTTCAAAATTGATTCGTTCTATTACTCAATGTACTAAAATAAAATATTTTTGAATATGTTAAATAATACAAATAAACTAACCTGGTATGATACATTTAATAATTATTAATATAATAAAATGAAGAATGATTCATCATTGGCATTAAAATAATCACTTTAAACTTTTTTCTTTAATTTCCAACGGTTCTGTGAGTCATAACTCGACAAAGATGATTAAGATTCAGTTCGGTTGCTGATTTTAAATTTAGATAATAAAAAGGTGTGTATGTGGTTGATTTAAAATTCCTAGAAACAATTGTTTTTATTCGGTACATATACTTTATATGTATTATTCATTGATCAAAAAGATGATTTTCGACTGTTGTTTGGAACAAGGTTCAAAAACATTTCAATGTATTTATTATATTTTGCATGTTTATTTCACACATTACTAGGCGATCATAAATTAACACTTACGGGAATTTATTTCCATTTTAATTAGATACAGAGATGACGCAATGATGTTATTTACCTTATAATATTTACTTATAAGATATGAAAGAGTAAATATTAATTCTCATTCTCAAGTACTACAAGTGTTCTAATTATTAAATATCAAATGATAATTATTAAAAATGGCGAATGCGCAGGTGATACCTACCCCATTTATTTCTGGAGGTATGTTCCTGTGTATATTATATTCGTAATAGAGTAAAAAAACAAAAATTTACATAAAGAAATATAATTTTATTATCCCTGTTAAATCCACAATATTCGTGCCAAGTTGAAAATAAATGATTTCGAGCTTTTTAAACTATGCAACCCAAATTACACTGTACATTATGTAGTTAAAAAGTTTCCACACACTAAAAGTAAGGCCTGAATGGTGAAAGTAACGGCAGATGTCTCCAGGTGATTTTCGAGGTCCGCGTACTGTAGTCACGATTGCGGCCCGATCCCGAAAAGTTTGTAAATAAAACGACCTCAACAGGACGAGGCGCAAAAGTGACCCGTAATGTGACCGTTACGGAAGAACGTCCCAAAATAAAAAAAATAAAATAAAATATATTCGAAACGAACGAAATATCGGCAAGCGTCTGCAACACTGCCTCGAATTAAAAATAGATGGTATATGTAATTAGTGCGATGTTTTAATTATGAGAACCGGATAAAAAATTCGTAATTCGAGGCGGAACGGGAGAACGCGATGGAGGAGTTGGCGGTGCCGGAAAGGCAAAAGAGGAGAAACCGAAATCCCGACTTGAAATTGAAGGTAGGTCAGATTGTTTTGTTACCGTGTTACTTTCGTAACGGGAATGGGTTATAAGCGGTTCGGTTAGTCAGTAACAACAGGTATTTGTTGGCACTCGATTCCGGACCTATTTTAACAACTGCCTCGGTAGCGCAGTAGGCAGCGCGTAAGTCTCATAATCTTAAGGTCGTGAGTTCGATCCTCACCCGGGGCATTACTTTTTAAATTTTATTTACTTATCCAAACCTTTTTATTTCTTATTATTAAAATATTAAAGATGATTATGGCATAGGATGAAACAAACTAACGTTAAAGCTTATAACGTTCGTTTGTTTTACAGATTAAAATATAGGATACATTGAAAATCCTCTAAAGAATAATCTCTGGTAAGTTGGTTCCGTAGTGTAGCGGTTATCACGTCTGCTTTACACGCAGAAGGTCCCCGGTTCGATCCCGGGCGGAACCACAGAAAACTTTTTACCTTCAAGATTTTTAAATCAAATTTTCTTTAGAAAACATTAAAACAAAACTTTTGTAATAAATTATACATATTTATTATGATATATATACATAAATTTGTTACATCAAATTTAAAAAATTGCAATTTCAATACCACATTTACATCAACTACAGTAGGAAGTAGATTAACAGATAACAATGATGATTTTCATGAAATTTTTGTATTTTACTTCAAATTCCCCTTTTCTAAAAAAAGAAAAATTTTAGGAAAAGTACAATAATTTAATGAAAATCACCTTTGTATCTATTACTCTAAATCCAAGCATTTCGTTTATTGAAACAAAAAATTTTCAAAATTTAACAGGATTTAACAAATTTAACCATTTTATCACCCCTAATTTTATGTATTTGCTATGTTAATAACTTTTAATTTAAGTAGATGCATCCGACAAACCAAAGTCTTGTCCGCAATTCCCATGCGTTCAAGTCTACCACAATCAGTTGTGATTATTGTAGACACTGAAAACATGAGAATTACAAACAAAGAATTTGGAATACCGGACACCCTTTCCGTCCAAAACTAAATGAATTTCTAATAAAATTTGAAGAGCAGAAACTTGGGTTTCAAAAAAAAATGTAATACATCCGACAAACCAAAGTCTTGTCCGCAATTCCCATGCGTTCAAGTCTACCACAATCAGTTGTGATTATTGTAGACACTGAAAACATGAGAATTACAAACAAAGAATTTGGAATACCGGATACCCTTTTCGTCCAAAATTAAATACAAAATTTGTTAAAATTTATAATGTCAAAAATTAACCACCAAAAATGTAAAGCAACTTTTAATTTAGCTAGATATATCCGACAAACCAAAGTCTTGTCCGCAATTCCCATGCGTTCAAATCTACCATAATCAGTTGGGATTACTATACACAATGAAAACATGAGAATTACAAACAAAGACTTTGGAATACCGGACACTCTTTTCGACCAAAACTAAACGAAGAATTAGTGATGAAAATTGTGGAGCCGAAACTTAGGTTTCAAAAAATGTAAAGCAACTTTTAATTTAATTTAGCTAGATGCATCCGACAAACCAAAGTCTTGTCTGCAATTCCCACGCGTTCAAATCTACCATAATCAGTTGGGATTACTATACACAATGAAAACATGAGAATTACAAACAAAGACTTTGGAATACCGGACACTCTTTTCGACCAAAACTAAACGAAGAATTACTGATGAAAATTGTGGAGCCGAAACTGAGGTTTCAAAAAATGTATAGCAACTTTTAACTTAGCTAGATGTATCCGACAAACCAAAGTCTTGTCCGCAATTCCCATGCGTTCAAATCTACCATAATCAGTTGGGATTACTATACACAATGAAAACATGAGAATTACAAACAAAGACTTTGGAATACCGGACACTCTTTTCGACCAAAACTAAACGAAGAATTACTGATGAAAATTGTGGAGCCGAAACTGAGGTTTCAAAAAATGTAAAGCAACTTTTAATTTAATTTAGCTAGATGTATCCGACAAACCAAAGTCTTGTCCGCAATTCCCATGCGTTCAAATCTACCACAATCAGTTGAGATTGTTGTAGACCATGAAAACATGAGAATTACAAACAAAGACTTTGGAATACCGGACACTCTTTTCGACCAAAACTAAACGAAGAATTACTGATGAAAATTGTGGAGCCGAAACTTAGGTTTCAAAAAATGTAAAGCAACTTTTAATTTAATTTAGCTAGATGTATCCGACAAACCAAAGTCTTGTCCGCAATTCCCATGCGTTCAAATCTACCACAATCAGTTGAGATTGTTGTAGACCATGAAAACATGAGAATTACAAACAAAGACTTTGGAATACCGGACACTCTTTTCGACCAAAACTAAACGAAGAATTACTGATGAAAATTGTGGAGCCGAAACTTAGGTTTCAAAAAATGTAAAGCAACTTTTAATTTAATTTAGCTAGATGCATCCGACAAACCAAAGTCTTGTCCGCAATTCCCATGCGTTCAAATCTACCACAATCCGTTAAGATTATTGTAGACAATGAAAACATGAGAATTACAAACAAAGAATTTGGAATACCGGATACCCTTTTCGTTCAATATTAAATATAAAAGTTGTGTTAAAATTTCTAATGCCAAAAGATTAGCCTCCACAAAAATGTAAAGCAACTTCTAATTTGTCTAGATGCATCCGACAAACCAAAGTCTTGTCCGCAATTCCCATGCGTTCAAATCTACCACAATCAGTTGAGATTGTTGTAGACAATGAAAACATGAGATTTACAAAGAATTTGGTATACCGGACACCCTTTTCGTCCAACATTAAATGTAGATTGTAAAAATTTATAATGCCAAAAATTACCCATCACAAAAATGTAAAGCAACTTGTAATTTAGCTAGATGCATCCGGCAAACCAAAGTCTTGTCCGCAATTCCCATGCGTTCATGTCTACCACAATCCGTTAAGATTATTGTAGACAATGAAAACATGAGAATTACAAACAAAGAATTTGGAATACCGGATACCCTTTTCGTTCAATATTAAATATAAAAGTTGTGTTAAAATTTCTAATGCCAAAAGATTAGCCTCCACAAAAATGTAAAGCAACTTCTAATTTGTCTAGATGCATCCGACAAACCAAAGTCTTGTCCGCAATTCTCATGCGTTCAAGTCTACCACAATTTATTAAGATTATGGTAGACAATGAAAACATGAGAATTACAAACAAAGAATTTGGGATACCCGATACTCTTTGTTCAATATTAAATAAAAAATTTTAGTCAAAATTTATAATGCCAAAAGATTAGCCTCCACAAAAATGTAAAGCAACTTCTAATTTGTCCCGATGCATCCAACAAACCACAATCTATTAAGATTATTGTAGACAATGAAAACATGAGAATTACACAAACAAAGAATTTGGGATACCGAATACCCTTTTCGTCCAATATTAAATATAAAAGTTGTGTTAAAATTTCTAATGCCAAAAGATTAGCCTCCACAAAAATGTAAAGCAACTTCTGATTTGTCCCGATGCATCCAACAAACCACAATCTATTAAGATTATTGTAGACAATGAAAACATGAGAATTACACAAACAAAGAATTTGGGATACCGAATACCCTTTTCGTCCAATATTAAATATAAAATTCTTGTTAAAATTTATAATGCCAAAAATTAGCCACCACAAAAACGTAAAGCAACTTGTAATTTAGCTAGATGCATCCGACAAACCAAAGTCTTGTCCGCAATTCCCATGCGTTCAAATCTACCACAATCCGTTAAGATTATTGTAGACAATGAAAACATGAGAATTACAAACAAAGAATTTGGAATACCGGAGACCCTTTTCGTTTAATATTAAATATAAAATTTAATAAAATTTGTAATGCCAAAAGATTAGCCTCCACAAAAATGTAAAGTAACTTCTAATTGTCTAGATGCATCCGACAAACCAAAATCTCGTCTGCAATTCCCATGCGTTCAAGTCTACCACAATCCGTTAAGATTGTTGTAGACAATGAAAACATGAGAATTACAAACAAAGAATTTGGAATACCGGAGACCCTTTTCGTTTAATATTAAATGTAAAATTTAATAAAATTTGTAATGCCAAAAGATTAGCCTCCACAAAAATGTAAAGTAACTTCTAATTTGTCTAGATGCATCCGACAAACCAAAATCTCGTCTGCAATTCCCATGCGTTCAAGTCTACCGCAATCCATTAAGATTGTTGTAGACAATGAAAACATGAGAATTACAAACAAAGAATTTGGTATACCGGACACCCTTTTCGTCCAACATTAAATGAAGATTGTAAAAATTTATAATGCCAAAAATTACCCACCACAAAAATGTAAAGCAACTTGTAATTTAGCTAGATGTATCCGACAAACCAAAGTCTTGTCCGTAATTCCCATGCGTTCAAATCTATCACAATCCATTAAGATTATTGTAGACAATGAAAACATGAGAATTACAAACAAAGAATTTGGTATACAGGACACCCTTTTCGTCCAACATTAAATGAAGATTGTTAAAATTTATAATGCCAAAAATTAGCCACCACAAAAAATGTAAAGCAACTTGTAATTTAGCTAGATATATCCGACAAACCAAAGTCTTGTTCGCAATTCCCATGCATTCAAATCAACCACAATCCATTAAGATTATTGTTGACAATGAAAACATGAGAATTACAAACAAAGAATTCGGAATACCGGACACCCTTTTCATCCAAAATTAAATACAAAATTTGATAAAATTTATAATGTCAAAAATTAGCCACCAAATATGTAAAGCAACTTTAATTTAGCTAGATGTATCCGACAAACCAAAGTCTTGTCCGCAATTCCCATGCGTTCAAGTCTACCACAATCAGTTGTGATTATTGTAGACACTGAAAACATGAGAATTACAAACAAAGAATTTGGAATACCGGACACCCTTCTGATCCAACATTAAATTGAATTCCCGTTAAATTTTGAAAAAATGTTGCTATGTTAAAAATGTAATAGTATGCAGAAGAATTAAGAATAGCATTAAAAATATTACTATTACATATTCAAAAATGTTATTAAACGGTAGTTGATGTAAAAATAATTGAATTTTTTTTTGAATATTAGAGTACCTATTTTCAATTTAGATCAACCGAATTTGCCGATCAACGTCAACGGAATTCCCATTCTTGAAAGCTTTTGGATGAATGTCGAGTTTCTTAGCTTTTGAATTATCCTTAACTCACACATCGAAGAGTAAATTTTGACCATGTCAATGCTGATCGTTCAACAATGTCCTTGTTGCTGTTGCTTTGCTGTAAAAAAATGTTTCAATTAATATTTATTCAATCAAATCTATATTTCTACATATTATAATTTTACTACATCACTAAGGAAACATTTTAAAATTCTATGCTACTTACCGAAAAGTATTCATGTTTTAAATTCACTTGTAAGTTTGTTCTTTGAGTTGTAACTTCATCAGCAAAAAATTTTGGTAAATGCTGATGTGGATCCTTCGACGACTTGTCAGCCACTAATCTGCTGCTGTTCTTTCTGCTTCTACAAAAGTGTTACTTGATGTTACTATGGATATAAACTATTTTACTATAGTTACCATAAACAAACTATAAAATTAGGACATCTAGATATCTATGAAAATCAAAGCCTTCTTTCTCAAGGTATTAAATTTTTTTAAATTTAAATTGAGAAGGAAATACGAGTATTAAAAATGAACTTAGAAACGTAATTACAAATGCATATTATAATATTTGTGAAAATTTTATGATTACCAAAATTGTTTAATTTCTAAATATAAAAGCGATTATGTAAACTCATCAATTAAATCTGTGTTAAATCTTGGGTAGACTGTTATTTCTGTTATAATAATATGTAGAATTGGTTAGATATGTATTTACTAATAATTGTATATGAAACTAAAATGTGAGGACATCTACATTACTACATGTGCGATTTTAAAACTTCATTACTACTCACCGAAATGTATTGAATTGTATTGAATCACATTATGCATGTAAAATAGTTCAGAAGTTAACTAAATTTTGACTAGTACTGATGCGGTTCGTTCGACTATTTATGAGCCACTGTTCTGCTATTATTTCTGCTTATACAAAAATGTTATTTAATGTTACTATAGTTACCGACTATTTCACTATAGTTACAATAAACAAAAAATAAAATTATGGCACATCTCGGATATCTATGAAAATCAGAGCCTCCTTCACAATGGTCATGAATTTAAGTATTATAAATTTTAGAAACCCTAAAAAATGTTTATTATATGAAAGCATTTATTTTAATATTACTTTGATATGTGTGAAAACTTAATTCCTACTCACTGGGCTGTATTCAAAACCGATTAATCTCGGATATTTTTAAAAGTGAGACTTACTTTTATTACCGTTTATTTAATATGCAAAATATGTACATATTTTAATACGTAAAGAATTGGTTAGATGCCTATTATTAAATACTAGTAATTAATCAATTATTATTAAATAATTGATTAATTACTAGTAATTGAAATTTATTTCCCAATACTAAAGTATCTACTCATCTACATTAAAAAATGTTATTAATACTCACCGAAATGTATGCAAGACGTCTTCATTGAAGATTTAAGTTCACTTATAAGTTTGTTCTTCGAGTTGTAACTTCCACATCAGGGAGTAAATGTTGCTTGTTCGGCTACTTTCTAGCTACTGTTCTGCTATGATTCTTTTTGCTACTACATAAATGTTATTTTATATATTACCATAGCTACTAGCTACTTTGCTATAGTTACAATAAACAAACAATTAAGTTATGCTACATCTCGGATATCTATGAAAGTCAGAGCCCCCTTACACAAAGTTTTCAATTTTTTAATATTAAATTGAGTTCGTAACTACAGAAACGTTTTGCGCATTAAAATATTTTAAGTAAGAAAGTTAACAAACTAATCCGTAATTATGAATTTATAAACAACAAACAATTTATACAATGCGTGATGATCTGTTTTTATTGCTACTTATAAGCTTTTACTTCAAAATGTAATTTCGACGTCAGATAATAATGTTTGTCATTTATAAAATATTATTATTAAGCATGTTTAATTGCTTCATGTAATTCATCTTTCGTGGTACAAAAAAATCATATTTCACTTCTATGAATCGATTCATTTTTATCGGTCAAATGTATCGGCGGTCATAAACTGGCTTTATCTTCGTTTTGCGAATTGTCAACAGTGGTTTCCTCAAAGTTTTATTCCTTGAACGCGATACGTGCTTTTCGTATATGGACACAAACGTCTCGAGCCGGGCAATAAAATTATATGCTAACTGTATTTTGAGCGAAAAATACGTTTTGCATATATACAATGAGTTTGTTGCTTTTTATGATCAACACGAAATGGGTGTGCTTTAGCGAAATTCTATTTCCGAATTAGTTCAGTTCATTATCCTAATTAATACATACCATCAAATTTATTTAGTAGTGGTTTATTGTGCGAAACACGCGAAAAGTTTGAAATAAGTAGTGCAACACTCTGTAGATTTGCACTTAAGGAAAGTAAACAAATAATAAACAAAACGGAGACTGCAGTTAAAAATTTACGACGTTGTAAAGTTCGTTATCTGTTCGGTTTTATGTTGAAACGCCTTAGTTTTGTATTAATATACAGGGAGTGTCATAAGTTTGTAACAACAACTTTGTATTTCAGTAAATGTTCATATTCATAACCTTTCAACAATCATTTTATGTTAATCAATCAGTACAATACTATAAATTATAATAAATAAAATGTGTTTGATTGACACACACTTTATACAAGTAATAAGGTTAATAAATCTCGTTTTGACGCAATTAACAGTCCCATTATTGATTTTATTTAAAAAATATTTCCTCGACCAAATTAAAATTCCCCGCAGCAGGAAATATCATAAACATATGGCTGAAACGGGCCGAATCTATTACAGTAATTCTCGTTTCTTGGTTGTTGCTAAATAACCACTTAATCCTACGCGAGTTAACAGAATATTACTTAATGGGACGCAATTTCAATGTGTGGATTGGAATTGAAAACCGCCTCGAATACAAAATACAAAATCAGCACGGATAATTGGCCTAGATTAATTAAAAAGCCGACGGCAATTACTAAATTACTTTGATCAAATGCATTGTGCAATTAAGAAATACGGAGACGAAGTGTCTCATTCTCTAAATTTACAGGGAACACATCCGTATTCTCGGTCACAGTCGTTGGCCTTTGTTCTGATAATTACGAAATTTGAGGGCGTTAAATAAAATTTAAGGATTACACTAGTAATAATCAGCAAGGAGACATTTATTCCAATGTTATGGATAATATCTCTATACTAATTTTATGAAAAAATACTTCCCTGTGAGGTCCTTTAGCTCTTCGCTTGTCTCATTCTCTAAATTTATAGAGAACACATCCATCGATCACAGTCATTGGCCTTTTTAAATCTTTATTGTGACTAATAACAATCAACAAGGAGACATTTATTACAATGTTATGGATCATATATCTATACTAATTATATGAAAAAATACTTCCCTATGATGTCCTTCAAGAAAAGAATTTCATGGGTATGAATAGAATCAGAAGTCAGGGAGCTGAATCTGGTGATGGTTTTTTCATCTTTGTCAGCAGTCAGTTTGAAGATATTCTGTACTGACACACTAACATGTTTCTGATCAATTTCACACCACTCTAAACACTCTTGTTTTAGTTGGATTATGGAGATCAAATCCAAACTCCAAGCTCCAAATGTTGCTGATGAAGTCGAATTCAAATGTGATTTCCATATGAAACCTACATTTCATTTAAAATATTACTCATTTGGCCTAATGAGAATATCAAGAGCCACTTACAAACCATTGTTTTTGAAGTAGAAGGTTCTCTTAACACTTACAATTTGGGTTTGAGTATCCATAACCCTTAAACATTTTTTACAAGAACTTTATTATGGCATCGCATTCATTGATGTTGCTAAGACATTTGAAAGAATTAGGAAAATGGTCTAATAATCAAAATAACTAAACTTTAGTATTGAAAGAGATTTCTGTGGACTCATTTACAGTTTCTTCCAAGACCTTCATTGTGGAATCAAGTATGTGAAGCTGACGTCTTTGAAAAAATGTCCATAGTGCCCAGTATGCTGGCTGACACTACAATTATTCATAATATATCTTTAATGCGTATTTGTTAATCATGTGAAATGTGAGAATTAATTCATGTGAGTGCCAATCAATAATTTTCCAGAAACGCAGATAAAGTATTCCTGTCAAAGTAATGGTCAGGTTTACAGTCAAAAAGCTTCGAATTATGTTTGACTGCACAATATTACAGTTCCATTGGCCTTCCTCCTAAATTGAGTATCACTCAGGTCTTTCGGATTAAGTAATGTACATGCAAAACTCAATTTGCTAAACTTGAAAGAGTTAAGGGCGTTCTGATACAAATAAAGTTTGTTATTACTCGCAGGAGGAAGAGCACGAGAATGGTGTGTATCATCATCGGCTCACGAATATGCCGAAGATTTGGGTATACAAAAAAGAATTAAAGGAAGTTTTTTACACCCTTTACATATTTACACTGTGCATTCAATTTAGTTTTTCATCCGTTTATGTATATGCCATTCTACTTATAATGTTTTCTCTGAATATATATGATAGATTAGCGACTGTTAATCTGTCTTTTTAGTTTGATTAAAACACTAAATTCACAATAATACGCTTTATTACAACAAACGTAGTTTAACCCTCGACATCTAAAGCTTGACTGTCCGGTTCTTTCTTAACAACTGCCCCGATTATCAAATATAAACAAATCCTTCAGATTTGTTTACAAAACAAAATAGTCTAAATAGATGTGCATCGGTCCATCGGTGAAGATGATGACGTAAGCTAACATATATGTCTTGGAGGATACAGGAGAAGTGCGAAATATTGCACGTGTTGGTGCTAGTGCATGAGTTGTACCACTAATCCTATTCATCCTCAAAGTGACCTAAGATTTTTGTTGGATAAACCCGGTAAATCTACAGTAGGTATTTCCCCACCTTAAAAAAGTGAAAAAAATGTTAAATTTATTCAAGTTACTTAGAAATTCAAATTACATCACAATGTCAAAATTCTTGGACTTCCCTCGTAAAATAGAAACAAAAATTAAAATTAATATAACATTTTTATAGAAATAGGCACATGCAACTTGCAGTTTTTTGTCATCGTGCAAAACATTCATTCATTACAATTTCTCTATCTGGTGTAAATAGTAACCAAATTGTTTCTAATTGTCGAAAAATGCTGAAAATCAAATTTCTGATTTTGATAGAGCAAGAATAATTTCCTTACATCAACAGGGTTGGTTAATTCACGGAATTTCATCGACACTTGCCATACCTAAATCATCTGTGATCAGAATATTGCGATCATTCCAAGAGCATAGAAGAGCTGGTGGTGGACGTCCAAGAGTAACAAATGCAAGGAAGAACATAGCCAACTTTGTACAACGCAACGGTAATGTTACTGCCCCAATTGTACGAATACAGTACCGTAGATTGATTTCTGCACCTACAAACCGACGACGACTTGCTGATGCTAATTTAATATCCAGACGACCATTAAGAGTGCCTAGACTTATTGGACTACATACAGCTACCCGTCTGGAATAGGCTCGAGACCACATACATTGGTTTTTACCGCCGGCGTCAAAGAGTTTGGAGGGAACCAGGATGTGTCGCATGACTGGTTTTTCCCAAAGATGTATTCCCATTTCAGGGAGGGACTGAAATATTTTGAGGTGGTAGGTTATACATGGTATACGGACTCCACTAATTCATATACCACATAGGTACAAAAATAGGGAATATCTACCTCCAATTAGTTATCAGGCCAATTATTTAATCCATGAGACAATAACTGAGAGCAAATTTAATTTTTTTGGACAATAATGCTCGACCCCACCGTACAAGAAATGTCCAAAATGAGTTAGAAGAAGCAAACGTGCAAATATTAAATTCGCTGGCAAACTCGCTAGATATAAATCCGATGCAAGATCAGCCAATTTTAAGGAGTCTAAATTCACCCACAACTCCTCAGGAACTAATTGTAGTAATTCAAGAAGAATAGGTAAACATTTCTCAAGAAAACATCAATAATTTAATTCTTTCAATACATTAATTCACTGCTTCAGAACAGAGGAAGACACACAGAGTATTAGAATTAAAGTATCTATGTGTTTCTTTAAAGTGCATTATTTTATAAATTTACAAATTTCAATAAACTACTTTTGTGGTTGTAGTTCCCTTTTATTTTTTTTTTTTCAATCAGTGTTACAACAAACCAAACAAATAAATATGTTAAAAATCTTTTTAATAAAGCAAAAAATTATGTATAATTAATTATAACATGTTATTCTCTTTAATTCTTAAACTTGGAAATCCAAGACTTTTGGCGGTGTGTGTAATGACACATAAAATATTAAAATTACTTCGTAGTTTTAGTTCAATTGTAGGCAAATAGTTGGCGCTCCGTGGACTTATTTAAACAACCAAATAGTTTTTAACACACTCATATTATATGGAATAAATAATTCGTGATTTGCGGGATAAAAATAACTGAGATAAGCTGTTTTTCTAGGTACATGATTTATTACGTTCGGTGCACGTGAAACTATTAACATTCCTGAGTGTTCGATAAAGTGGAATTTTGGCTATATTTCACCATATTTTTACCAAAATTAAAAACACGGCTAATTCCGGAATAATTACCCTCCAGCATCAGAAAAAAACAAACAAAACGGCAGTGGAACATCTGTAAAATAAAAATAATAATAAAAAAATATTTACCGTACGTCGTATAAATATTATTTTTCGATTGGAATAGAATATCCTGACTTGGCGGTTTTGTCATCAATAAACGCAGACATGTTTAATAATAAACAAAAATAAAAAAACCCGTGCGGACAAAGTCTTGAAACGAAACGAAACATGCAGAGCGGTGCAGTAAAATGTGGGACGGAATTTCGCAATTTCCCATTCATACTTGAAAATGTTACATAGTAAAATCGTCCATTGATCAATAGCACACACGCCGATATTTGTTTAAACAACGGATTTCTGAGGAAAACCGATCGACGAAAGGATTTAGCATTTCGCACGTACGTTTGCGGTGAACGTGCAACGCTGATTCAGCCCGGGAAATTTCGATGTTTTAATTATTTACGGGGGTGTACGTGCGATTAAATGGAATTTCGCTCGTGCGCTAGTTGCGGTTTATGAATAGGATCGATTGGCATTCTGGTTAGACTCAAATATGCACAAGAGGCCGATAAGATTCCAAACCGGAGCGTCGGACGTATCGTACGTATCGCATAATCGGTGCCCGCAAACGAGTTTGATAAGCGTTAATTTATGTAATTTGCACTTTATTTATCAATGAGATGTTTATTACGTATTTGAAATATTTATTAAATTAATATTTTTGACTGCTGAACTACATAAAATGTGGGGCCAAATGAACTTGAATAATTCTGCTTAATCAGTCAATAATACAGAAATTTATATTTATCTGTTGAATGTTGACGACCTATTTTAAGAACCTTGATAAAATGCAATTTTTATTAGAGAAAATAGATCAACTTCAAAACTGTTTATTTTTTTTCCAATTTTAGTAATGGAATTTAAAACTTTTAATTCAACCTTGATCAAGAGGTTTAAAGCCTATTTGGAGAAAAAAATGATAACTCATGATTCAAAGAGTCATCTGTGCTTTGTTGTAATTTTTAAGTAGCAGACACACACACTCCTCAATTTTTCTTATGATTGAAGAATCATTGCATGATTAGAAATATAGATTTTCGAGCTAGGTTAATTCTACAGGGGAATCATACGAAATATGTAGGGAAATAAATAAATTTGACTTATTTTTATGAGTTTTAAAAATTATTGTTTGATATTTTGAAAATACTCTCTTTTGGTTTTTAATTCTGTAGTTTTCAAACGTAAACATTGTTGAACCACATGAAAGCTGCTGTAACAAATTTGTTAGTAAATGTGGGGCCAAATGAACTTGAAGATCTCTGCTCAATAAGTCAATAACATATAAATTTATATCTATTAAATTACTAAAAAATATAGTAAATGTTTCTTTTTCAATCTTTAATCAAAAATAATAATAATAAGAACCTTATTATACCTATTTGATTTTGTGTTATATGAAAATGACAATGTTTTTATACATTATATTGTTATATCTGAGTCAGTTCTTCTAAATTGTGCAAAGAATATGAAAAGCTTAATAATTATAAAAAATTTTCAGTGGCGTAGAAAAATGACGAGAAGAAGTAGAACCCAGGAATGTGCTCTACTATACTATTATGGAAAGAGTTGATTTGCAGGAATGGATGATAGAATAATAAAAATAAAATTAAACACGATTGTGCCAAAGGTTAAACATATTTTTGAAATTTTATATTTGAAATTTAATTCAGGAAAAACTTTAGAAAAAATAAATTATTTAAATTTTCTTCATTCATTATTGGATGTGGTCTATCTTTTGAATGTTGACCTTCTATTTTGGAAACCTTGAAAAATTTATTGCTTAATTTTTTGCAAATATGCTCTTTTGGTTTTTCAAGATTTTTTCATAGACAGATTGAAAAAAATAAAATATTTTTATAGCTTTCAAATATAAAATTGAATTGAATAAACCCTGATAAATAAACCCGGTCTTTTGAATAAACAATAGTTGTTGAACTACATAAAAACTGTAAAAACAAATTTGTTAGTAAATGTGGCGCCAAATGAACTTGAAGATTTCTTCTCCATCAGTCAATAATACAGAAATTTATTAAATTAATAAAAAAATATAATAAATATTTCTTTTTCATTCTCTAATTATGAAAATTAGAAGAACATTATCATACCTACTTGATTTTGTGTTATATGAAAATTACTATTTTTAAATATTAAATTTGATATATCTCATAAACGGATGTTCATCACTGTTAATCAAGAATATCTTTTTTCTTCTAAATTGTGCAAATAATATGAAAGGCTTAATAGTTTTAAAAAAATCAGTGGCGTAAACAAATGACAAGAAATAGGAGAACCCAAGAATCTGCTGTATTAATTTGAAAAAAGTTGAATTGCGGGAATGTATGATAGAATTATAAAAACAAAATTAAACACGGTTGTACCGGAGTTTAGGAAAAAATGGGAAAAAATATTTTTGAAATTTTATATTTGATAATTACTTCAGGAAAAACTTTATATTTATATATATAATAAATTATTTATATTTTCTTCATTATTAGATGTGGTCGATCTTTTGAACGTTGAACACTTATTTTAGAAACCTTGAAAATATGCAATTTTTAGATTTTTTAATGAACAGTCGAGAAAATCGACCAATTTCAACAGTGTTTAATTTTTTTTTTTCCAAAATTTAACGTTGGTAATGAAATTTAAAGCTTTTAGTTATACTGATTAAGAGGTTTGAAGCCTATTTGGACAGAAAAAAATGATGAGCCATGATTCATCCGTGCTCTTTTGTTATTCTTATAACATGAACTGAATTTTTTTTTATTATTAGATTTTCTTTCTTATTGGACTTTTATACCTGTTCCAAAATATTGAACACCTATTTTAGAAACCTTGTATAAAAAATTTTTAGATTTTTTAATGGACAGTGGAGAAAATAGATCAATTTCGATACTGTTTAATATTTGTCCAAAACTTAACGTAATGAAATTGAAAACTTTTAATTATACTTTGATCAAGTTCGAAGCCTATTTGGAGAAAAAAACATGATAAGCCATGTTTTATTTATTATTTTATGTTATCCTTAAAATACAATATAATTTAATATTGTAATAATCTGTTTCAAATTTATTATATTAATAAACACCTTGTTATAATTTTATCTTTTTAACATATTTACCATGACTAAAATTATATTTTAATGTTATCTAAGGAATTTTGTTTATTTAAATCTGAGTTTTACTATAATTATTTTAAGAAATGTATCAAACATTACTAATGAATGTTTACACATAAGTATCCCTTTGGTTTTTAGGTTTTTAATCGAATAAATTGACAGTCAAAAATTTGTATTTTAGTTTGCTGACATTAAATTATGATTAAATGACATTAAAGTACTACATAAAAATAAAAAAAACAGACAGTACACATTTCACGTTAGTCCAAACTTTATCCTCATAGTCATACGTTTTCTCTTTGCATTTCACACATTTTTCTCAGGCACTGACTCACACGAGAATTCCACACGTCCATCCGCTTTCACGGGCCTTAAGGGCCGGACTTTTAATACCCCAACATAACTCGCACGTTAGTCATCTCCACAATTTCTTATTTCACCTTTTTCTTTTTGGTGTGTGTAAAAATGCGTTAGACCAAGATCAATATCGAACGGGTTATAAATAACCGGACCTTAACAACTCGATCCCCGTAAAAGGCGATTTACCTTTTTATTTGTGTCGCCGCATAATAATTGTGTGTGTCTCTATTAAAATTCTAAATGCGAACGACACTTTTTCGGAATAGTAAATTCGATGAGTCACACCAGATTCGCGACCGTGCACCTAAAATAGATTATTTTTCCACAAAATTTTTATTACTCCTCAATTTTACTTAATTGGTTAAATTTACGCAAGTCGCAAACGTGTGTTACACAATTTTATTCATTCATGATGTTGTCACAGCGTGTGTGTTTACGTTGCTGTGTTTATTTTTCTAAAAACGATGAATGAAACCGGCACATGATCTTTAATCGGGGTAATTTTTATGTGGTGACGTCTGGACATGATGTGGCAAAACGAAAAAAGGACTTAAGTATCCTGTTTATGTGACTTATAAACAATTCAAATGTTAATGCTCACGCACATATATTTATTTTATAAATTTAATTCAACGATTAATTTATCGATTGTATCAGCACAGATTACATGTAATCTGTGGTATTAGATATCTCCTACATTAGATAGAAGTTACCTTTTTGATTGATGATTTATTTGAGTAAATTTTTATATTATGTTTTGACATTTTTTCTTAGGTTGTATATACATTTTATTTGTTTTTTATTATTTACTAAACTTTCAGTAACTGCACAAAACAGGTTTTTAATTAATCAATTATTGTTTTCCTTACATATCTTATTTTGAAAACTTCTTAAAATGAATTTAATAATTGAAAAACTTTTGGGTACTTATAGACTTGGAGAAACTGTACCTGAACAGTTTTTAATACTTATACTTGTTACACATTTTATTTTGAAAACTTTTAAAAATAGGTTTAATTATTGAAAAACTTTTGAGTACTTATGGACTTGGAGAAACTGTACATAAACAGTTTTCAATTGTTATACTTATGACACATTTTATATTGAAAACTTGTTAAAATGGGTTTAATAATTGAAAAACTTTTGAGTACTTATGGACTTGGAGAAACTGTACATAAACTGTTATCAATTGTTATACTTGTTACATATTTTATTTTGACAACTTCTAAAAATAGGTTTAATAATTTAAAAACTTTTGAGTACTTATAGATTTGGAGAAACTGTACATAAACAGTTTTTAACTTGTTACACATTTTATATTGAAAACTTGTTAAAATGGGTTTAATAATTGAAGGCCTTTTGAGTACTTATAAACTTGGAGAAACTGTACATAAACAGTTTTTAATTATTATATTTATTATATATTTTATTTTGAAAACTTCTTAAAATAGGTTTAGTAATTGAAAAACTTTTGAGTACTTATAGACTTGGAGAAATGTACATAAACAGTTTTTAACTGATACTTATTACACATTTTATTTTGAAAACTTCTAAAAATGAGTTTAGTAATGGAAAAACTTTTGAGTATTTATAGGCTTGGAGAAAATGTACATGAACAGATTTAATTATTATATTTGTTGTACATTGTATATTGAAAACTTCTTAAAATGGGTTTAATAATTGAAAAACTTTAGAATACCTATGGACACTATTTTGGAAACTACTTTTAATTGAAAATATTTTAAATACTTAAAAACCTAGAAAAACTGTACATAAGCAGTTTTTAATTATTGTATTTCCTCCACTTTTTATTTTGAAAAATTCTTAAAATGAGTTTAAACTCATTTATTCAATTATTAATAATTGAAAAACCTTTGAGTACTTATACACTTGGAAAAGCTGTACATAAACTGTTTTTAATTATTGTATTTCTTCCATTGAAAAGGAATCTTCAAGATGTTAAATAAGGAGTTCTATTTCATCCACTATATAGTACAGATATTTGTCCATGTAATTATTATTTATTGTTCAGTTTTTTACTTGATAAACAATTTAATTCAAAAGAGGAGGTCATAACTGAGGTTATTATTTTCTTCAGTGCCAAGAAGTCAGAATTTTTTTCACTTGCCATAAATTGGTTTATAACTATTTATTATAATGAGTAAAAGTTGTTTTAAAGAAAATTGGTTTATTTTAAAGTAAAAAAATAGAGTATTTTTACTTCTACCTAATAAAAGAGAAACATAAAATTATTTTATTAAATAAATAAATTGTTGTAAATGTTTCTCTTTTATTTACTGACTGGTTGGATCATCCTTCTGTCATTGCAAATCGTTAACAATAAGATCTGGATTCAAAGGCTGATTACCAATACTAAACAAACATAAATTATTCTCGAGGTTAGTCAATTATAGGTCAAAACTTGTTTAATTATTCTCTTGAGCGTTGAAAATCAACACGACTCGCTGCGGGTATTAAACTCAATCCGCTTCTAGTATAAATCAATTTTGTATAAAAAATTTGTTATTTTATGTTAGTTATTAATGTGCATGGCTTTTTTGAGTCAATCAATTATGCCAGTGAACGAAGTGATTAGTTATAATAGTCTTTTATAAAGTTCAAAAATTCGTCCACGTCAGTATTTTGTGTTATGCAAATTGGTTCATAAATCAGTGGTGTTTAGTGTGATTTTTTTCCCCAACACCGTCCATAAATTCGTAATGTTCCCAAGAAAATAAACCATACAAGTTTGGATATTATTAAAATCAGACATTAACACCTACAATATGCCTCACGGGAACATTTGAATCATCCGGTTTCTCAGCTACTTTCAGTTTTTATGCAAGTTGCACTAATAAAGACATTTTTCCGAACATGTGATTCACTTGCTGTGTTCGTAAATAACCGTTTGTGTCCAGCGATAAATTGTACAGTCAACTACTCAGAAAAAGCCATAAATATTACAATAATGTGAAATAAACTGAATCAGTACATGATTTTCTTAGATTTATATCATGTTTACGTCTAAAATAAACGTTTTCATAATATTTTTTAGTATTTAGTTTAATATTTGTGACTGTTATAGAAGTTGCTAAGAAATATATCAATTGACACAAGCAAAATTGATGTGAACAGTTTAATTGCAATTAAAATTCAAATTCAAAAGTTCAAATGAACACATTTTAAAAAACTTTTAAGACAAAATATGGGAAATCAAATAATTGAAAAACTGTTATATTATATTATTAGATTAAGTATTTATGTATATGTTTATGTTTATACAGGTCTATTAGGAATTCAACAATAAAGACATTTTAAAGTTTTTAAAATTAAAATGTGTCAAAAAACAATAAATAATTTTTTTATATACAGTTTTTGCAAGTATCAATATTTTTTCTACCAATAAACAATTATAATAGAATATTAAAAAAATAATGTATACAAAAAAGTATTACTAAAAGTTGGTTTTGTACAATATTGTCAAGTCTGTCCAATAAAAATTGAAAAGTTTCTCACTAAATAAAGATATAATAACATTTTTTAATCAGTTTATATTAAAAATTAAGTTTTTCACACAATAAAGACATTTTAAAAATTTTTAAAATTAAAATGTGTCAAAACAATAAATAAAAACTTTTTATATACAGTTTTTGCAAGTATCAACATTTTTTCTATCAATAAACAATTATAATAAAATATTAAAAAAGTCATGTAGAGAAAAAAGTATATAATTAAAAGTTGGTTTTGTATTATCTCTTCAAGTCTGTCTAATAAGAATTCAAAAGTTTTTCATTCAATAAACACATTTTATTATTTTTTTTTAACATAAAATGTGTATTAAATTTTATAATTAAAAACTCAAATCAAAAGTTTTTCAATTAATAAACGTATTTTGTGAAGTTTTTAAAACAAAATGTGTCAAAAAATCAATAATTAAAAAATGTTTTTGTGCAATTTATGAAAGTCAAAAAACAACTTAAAAGTTTTACACCAATAAACACATTTTATGAAGTTTTCAAATTTTTTAATTAAAAATAGTTTCTATTTAGTTTATGCAAATTTAGTAAGAAATCAAAAGTTTTTTTAATCAAAATTTTAAAAAATTATCCAATTAAAAAATATTTATGCAAGCCTATTAAAAATTCACAAGTTTTTCAATGAATAAACAGACTATAGGTCGTTCTCAAAATAAAATGTGTCAAGAAAACAATAAATAAAAAATGTACAGTTTATGCAAGTGTGATAAGAATTTAGAAGTTTTTCAATCAAATTTTCAAAATAGAATGTATAAATAAATCAATTAATTAAAAACAGAGAAAAGAAGAGAATTCCAAAATTTTTATCAATAAACACATTTTTGAAGTTATATTATTTAATTAATTACAAATATTTTTTATCCAGAAATTAAAAGTTTTCTAATCAATATTTTGAAAAGCTTTCAAATTATAAAATATTTTAATACAATTTATACAAGTCTAATAAAAATTAGCACGTTTTTCTATCAATAAACACATATTATCTTATATTATTTAATTGATTATAAACAGTTTTTATTCAGTTTTTGGAAATTAAAAGTTTTTCAATCAATATTTTGAAAAGCTTTCAATTTAAAATAATTTATACAAGTCTAGCAAAAATTAATACGTTTTTCTCAGTAAACACATTTTAGTTAGTTTTCAAAATAAAATGTGTCAAGAAAACAATAAATAAAAACTGTTTATGTATAGTTTATGCAATTCTCATAAGACTTTAAAAGTTTGTCGATCAATAAACATAATAATTTTCAGAAAGTGTTTTTGAATAATTCCTGTAAGTCTAATAAGAATTGATGTTTTTCAATAAACATATTTTATGAAATTTTCAAAATAAAATGCATCTTAAATACTGTAATTATAAACACAGTCAATAAACACATTTTACGATGTTTTCAAAATAGAATGTATCAATAACACTATGATTAAGTAAATATCAGTATGGTACAATAAAGTGAAATAAGATGCATCTGTTTTCAAATCAAAGATATCCAATTAAACTTATTTAGAATGTTCCCAGCTGTTATTTTTTTAGAACTCACAGAATTTACAAATAATAAAAAAGTTAATTAGAACAAGCACCTTTTCCAAATTTTGAACCTGCAAACTTGCAAACAAAAACGTGTCTTTGATTTCACAACACATTAGCGCGTGCAACTAACATCAAATAGTACAATAAATCAGCACACCAAAAATATGTTCCGTTTCGAAAATGGTTCGTAACTTTGTTGACAACTGAACATTTTTAAATGGGTCGTCGCATTATGAAATTGCCTGAACATCAAAGATCATTTATCAGTACCGACTGACGAATATTAACATAAATCTTACACATTGGATTGTCATTAAAAACACGAGTGCGTGTCACGATTGACCCTCATCAAAATACGTTTTATAGGTCAGGTGTTTTTCTCCTGCAACAATTATACTATGTTAAACAATTCCACAGGAAACAATCTAGTTATTTTTTTCTTAGGCTTATGCAAATAATTTGTAAGAATTGCCACCTGTGATTGAATATTAATTTTTAGTCATTAAGGTTGAAACGTGGGTGTCGGTAAAATCTCTTAATTGTCCGACTGTATAATAGATTATGTTCTCAAAATGCAATCACATTCGGAACGCATGAAATCTATAATTAGCCGCGGCACCACGAAATTAATTAACAATGTCTGCACGTGGGAACGTCTAAATTATTTGTTTCGAGACATATTCAATAATTACTAATATTGTATGTAATCGACCTTAAATAAGCCGCTTTGATACAATACGAGTGAATGTTGTTTTTATGGCTTTCGTTTGATAAACTAAAATTGTCTAATATTTCAAGTGTGGCATGATTTAGAGGCAAGATTCCCGTCAACAATGTTTATGTGTATTTTGCCCCGAATCTGTACCATAAAACACATTTTCCTCACCACCTAAAACCGAGAAAAAAACACCAAACGTCCCAGTCTCGACGTCTGCACTCGGCCCACACCATGACCAATGTCGCAACCAGATTCTCGTTCCACTAGGTGCAATATTTCCGCTGCCCACGTGCGAATCGACATCTTGGACGTCAATTAACCGGCAACGAATAATTTACGCTCATAATCTCCAATAAAAACTCATTAAACACGCCGATTAATTGAATTCGTTTCTGTTTTCGGCTCGCAGAAGTGGAGTAAATAAAACATAGCGTCGCGACGGCGTCGCTTAATTAAAATAGGTAATCGGAAATTGGTGTCGGGCCAAACCAAGTTGTTCCGGACGTAAATAGATGCTGCCAGTTCATTTGAAAAACCACTTGCATCACCCTGCCTGCCACTTTCGTATGTAATAATAAAGGATGTGGTTTTTATTCGTAACTCTCTTTTTTCACCAGCCGAAACCTTGATTCTACCGAAAATAATACAAATATTGGAAATTAATTAGTATGTTTCGTGAAGGTGATAAACAAAAGGTGAGTTATAAGCTAATAAGCAATTTACTGCCCACGCAAACTTATGATTGATGAATTATTGGCGTCCATGTTTCCGGTCATGTAAAAAAATTGATTGTAAACCGGCAGTCCAGATTTTGCATCATGCGGATTATAAATTAATGTACTGTAGCGTCGATTAATGATGATAGATTTGACATTTGATGTGGCGGAATTTCTTACGTCGCATTTTAATTAGACGTCAATGAATTTAGATAATGGAGACAAATTGAAATGGGACAACTTTTTTTTCCTGCACGTTTAGTTGCATTTGGAGGATAAATTATGACTTCATAATTTTATTATATTAATTATAAAGGTTTCCGTATAAAAAGTTTAAACCTTGATAATTAAAACTTTGTTTTAATTTTTCAATTAATAAACAATATAAAATGTGTCAACAATGTATGTACAATTTTGAAAGTTTAATAATAATAAGTTCATTCAATTCATTTAAGTTTTTAATATAAAAAATTAAAATAAAAGTATGATACAAATTCAAATATGTCTTCAATCAATAAATATATTTTAAGAAGTTTTCACAATTAAAAATTGTTTTTTATTGTTTTATGTATAATAAGTAAAATTCAGGAGAAGTTTCTCCAAATATAGTTTCAATTAATAAATACATTTTAAGAAATTTTTAAAATTAAACATGTCCAAAACGTTAAATATTAAATTACTATTTTTATACAGTTTATATTATATTATTTTGCTGTTATTTAATTGCTAATAAAATTGAAAAGTTTCTATCAAATACATTTCTAGTGAAATTCAAATATTTTTTTATTATTAAACTCATTTTAAGAATTTTTAAAATTAAATGTGTCCAAATTATTATAATTAAAAATTGTTTTTGTGTACAGAAATTCTTATAAAAATTCAAAAGTTTTTTTTAATTAATAAAAACGTGGTAAATAAAATTCAGGAGAAGTTTCTGCAAATATAATATAAATTCAAGCATGTTTCCCGTTTATAAGCATATTTATAAGAAGTTTTCAAAATAAAATGTGTCAAAAATAAAAATTGTTTTTTATAGTTGTATGTGTAATAAGTAAAATTCAGGAGAAGTTTCTGCAAGTGTAATATAAATTCAAATATATAAATTCACACAATGTATCACAAATAACAATTAAAAATTGTTTTTTATAGATTTATCTATAATAAAAAACACATTTTAAGAAATTTTCAAATTTAAATATGTCGAAAACAGAATAATTAACTATTAATTTACTATTTTTTCACAGTTTGTACAAGTTTTAATTAAAAATTATTTTGGAATTCAAATATTTTTCTATTATTAAACTCATTTTAATTTTTAAAATTTTAACAAGTGTTCAAAGTAAACTGTGTCAATAACAATTAAATAATTTTATAGTTTATAGTAAATAAAATTCAGGAACAGTGAAAATATAATATAAATTCAAGCATGTTTCCCATTAATAAGCACATTATAAGAAGTTTTCAAAATAAAATGTGTCGCAATTAACAATTAAAAATGGTTTTTTAAAGTTTTGTATAAGTGTAATAAATAAAATTCGGGAGAAGTTTCTGCAAGTGCAATATAAATTCAAATATATTATCAATTAATAAAAAATTAAAATTAAATATGTCAAAAACATTAACTATTAAATTAGTATTTTTATACAGTATTTTAAGTTTAATTTAAAATTATTTTTTGTTGTTAAATTGTTAATAAAATTGAGAAGTTTCTATCAAATACAATTCTAGTAAAAAGTTTTACAATAAAACGTGTCAAAATTACAATAATTAAAAATAGTTTTTGTATACAGAAATTCCTATAAAAATTCAAGTTTATTTTAATTAATAAAGACATTTTAATAAGTGTTCAAAGTAAACTGTGTCAACAACAGTCAAATAATTTTATAGTTTATAATAAATAAAATTTAGGAGAAGTTTCTCTAAATATAATATAAATTTAAGCATGTTTCCCTTTTATAAGCACATTATAAAAAGTTTTAAGAATAAAATGTGCTATAAATAACAATTAAAAATTGTTTTTTATAGTTTTATGTGTAACAAGTAAAATTCAGGAGAAGTTTCTGCAACTGTAATATAAATTCAAATATATTATCAATTAATAAACACATTTCGAGAAATTTTTAAAATTAAATATGTTAAGAACGTAAACTATTAAATTACTATGTATAGGTGTATGATTTTTTGTGATATTGATTTGATGTGATTTGTATTTTGTAAGTATTTATTGTTCAAATTGTTATTTAAATGGAAATTCCGTAAATAAAGTATTATTATTAATATTTTTATACAATTTATATAAGTTTTAATTAAAAATTATTTTCTTTGGTTAAACTGCTAATAAAATGAAGAAGTTTCTAACAAATTCAATTCAAATATATTTCTATTATTAAACACATTTTAAGAATTTTTAGAATAAAATGTGTCAAAATTACAATAATTAAAAATTGCTTTTGTATACAGAAATTCTTAAAGAATTCAAAAGTTTCTTTTAATTTATAAATGCTCAAAATAAACTGTGTCAACAACATTTAAATAATTTTAATTTTAGTTTATCGTAAGCAAAATTCAGGAGAAGTTTCTGCAAATATAATATAAATTCTCACAATCTATAAATAACAATTAAAAATTGTTTTTTTTTATAGATTTATCTATAAACACATTTTAAGAAATTTTCAAATTTAAATATGTCAAAAACACAATAATTAACTATTAATTTATTATTTTTACACAGTTTGTACAAGTTTTAATTAAGAATTATTTTCTAATGAAATTCAAATATTTTTCTGTTGTTAAGCTCATTTTAAGAAGTTTTAAAATAAAATATATCAAAATTACAATAATTAAAAATTGTTATTGTGTACAGGAAATTTTATAAGAATAAGTGTTTAAAATAAACTGTATCAACAACAATTAAATAATTTTATAGTTTATTGTAAATTAAATTCAGAAATTTCTTCAAACATAATATTCAAGCATGTTTCCGATAAATAACCATATTGCTATATAAGAAGTTTTCAAAATAAAATGTGTCACACACCCAATAATAATTAAAACTTATTTTTATAGTGTGACAGTAACTAAAAATCATCAGAAGTTTCTGCATGAATGATATAAATTCAAGCGTATTTTCTATAAATAAACACATTTCAAGAAGTTTCCCAAATAAAATGTGTCACAAGCTTTATAATTGAAAATTATTTTAGACATTTTCATAGTAAATGAAATTTAGAAGAAGTCTATTAATAAGTCGGGTCTGTTTCCGATTAATAATAAAACTTTAAGAAGTCACAAACTCAATAATTAAACATTATTTTCAACCAAATAAAATTCAGAAATTCAATAAACCCATACATAACAATATTTTTTACGATTTGACAACAAATAACATTAAAGAAGTTTCCGAGAAAAAAATTCCAACATGTTCGATTAATTAACACATTTTAAGAAATGCCAGCAAGTTTATCAGAACCTCAAGCATTCAAGTAATAACAAGTCCCCAAATAAAATATGTCAAAAACATAGTAATAAACAGTTGCAGATGAATTAATTAGAAAGTCATCCATTTCCCATGTAACTATGTAATCCTATTGAACACTTTACGCAATTGTGACAAGGTAATCGTCACACCTTAAAAGGAGCTTTGGATAAATTAACATTTTTCTAGGCTCATCGTCACATTTTCTTACACAAACATCCTGCAACACAAAGAACTACCACTTCCCCAACCTTTGAAACTAAATATTTAAAACGTGAACTTGTAAATCCCAGCGTAAATGGAAATTACGATTTTCCTTCAATAAACATAATAAATAATCAGTGCAATGATTCTTCGGGGAATAGCACATGACACACTCGCAGTATTGATTCAATTATGTGCGAGAGATGATTTGCATACGCTTGACTCACCGAAATCCCTTCTGTAATTGAATGAATCAAGTTTGAAATAATTTCGTTGTCGCGAGGAACAAGCCAATTTTTTCATGTCTCTAAATCTTTCCTGGAGATTTATGAAATGTGTCATTCCATTCATAAGTGCTCGTTTTATGGTGGGTGACCGGTTTTAGCTGATATCTTTTGTTTGACTCATTGTTCCAATGTTGTAAAGTCACTCAAAAATATACGTTACCAACAATTAAATCTTACTCCATTGTAACAATAATTTCGAAGGACGATCTTAATTGTAAACAAATAAACGTGGTATTATAAATTTACTAAGGTTGTTAAGTCATTACAGTATCAAATAACACATTCGTTTGTCATACTTTATGTAAATTGTCCGTAAATTACAGTCCGATCATTAATTTATTAAAACAGGTTAGTTCGAACGTTTCGGTAATTTCGCATGAAAGGTTATAAATGTTATTTTCATTCTCTATAGAGTTTATTATATCACTGTATTTAAATATAATTTTAGTATAGGGTTATATTTAACGTGACATAAACATTACGAAATGCACCTGGCAAACATAAAATGCACTTGTTTTATCTAGTTTCGATAATGTTTGCCAATTTGCGTTACTTTGAATTACTCAAAAAATATCCGACACACATATTGTATCAATAATTAAATATTCATTTGAAATTGTCGTGGGAATACACTTGTTTTTGGAACAGAAAATAACGACAGGATTATATTAATAAGGAAACACAATAAAATTAGCTTTTATGGTTGCACAAGAATTTGTATTGAAAATATAATTGAATATTAGTTTTTATTGTTACTGTGTGGATTTTATTGTTAATTATAGTGTTTTCTTTTTACATTCCATTGTATAATTATATATTTTATATCATGAGATATTTTTCATATACAAACAATGAATGTTATAATAGCTGTAACATTCATTTAGCTGTTTTACACACACCAATTTATTGTCCAATTTTATGACCTTCAATTTAATGATCTGTGTATTCCAATAAATTGGTGAAGCACAGGAGCAGATGTATAGTTTGCCAATAAATTGGACAATTTAATGATCAATTTTGTGACCAATTAATTTCTACTTGTACAGAAATGGACTAATATTTAATTGGTTCCAATTTTGATTTACAAATTATTTAATAATATTTTTATAATTTTTGGTAACATCAACTTACAGATTTGTGTACTACAGTCAATCACCCAATTTCTACTTTTCCAAGTTCTATATTTTGGCAATAAATGAAATTAATTGAAATGTGTAAAACAACTAATTTATAAATGTCCAATCTTGAAGCCTTCAATTTATTTCTTTTCGTAATATATAAATTGATCAATTTTAAATAGATTTTTTAACAATTTTATGGTACCTTTTGATACTACCATCTAACAAACAAAATATGTTTACTAATATATACATATTATTGATGTATTTAAGTTCTATATTTTGCTAATAAATTGGACAATACAATAAATTGAAATGTTTTTTAAAAATTCCACTTTATTTTCCAATTTTGAAATCTTCATTTTATTTCTACTTTAATACGAAAATTGTCCAATTTTTATTTGATTTTATTTTCTCTCAATTTTCTAGTAACTTTTTAATAACTTTCGATACTACCAACTTATAAAAAAATTGTTTACAAGTATACACTTATACTAAATTAACAATTTTGCTTTTTACAATTTATTGATCTGTGAATTACAGTCAGTTAGCCAATTGTAACTTGGCCAATAAATTGGTGAAACATAGAACTAGCTGTACAATCTGCCAATAATTTGGACAATAGATTGATATGTGTAAAACAGTTGTATAGTAAAACAATTAGTATATAAAAAAATTGTTTTTTTTTTAAATTTCATATACTACATAATAAATTACAAAAGATTTTTTAATCTTATTTTTTTAAATTATCAAAGATTACCAGAGAACATCCCGATATCTCAATTGATTTAAAAAATAAACAAAATTGATCTAAAATTAGTTTAACTAGAACCAGTTTATCTATTCAATATTTTTTTTACAAGTGGAATAAATATTTATTTATTCGTCGTCAAACAATATAATCAAATAATTCTTATCATTATTTTATTTCATAAAAATCGACACGTTTTATAAACTGTAATGTAAATTATATTAAACAAATATTACACAAAAAAATTAAATAAAACAAATTATGCAACTGGAAATATAAAACTACAACTGTAAATCAACACCGAACAATTCTAAACATTAATTTTATGTGACCAATGCAAATTTTGAAACGTGGGTTGCTCAAATGACAAAGTAAACGTCTTGTTTCAAAAGCCACAAAATAAATATATTTTTTTGATATTTTAAAACGTGTAATTTATACGTTGTAGTCTTGTCATGTATATAAAATATATTAATTTTGTCAATTGAATTGTTTATTTCGAAATTTTTCATTTTATGCTTGTCTATAATTTTTTATTTATTGTTTCGAAAATAAAAAATATTTAAATATTTTATTAATATTATTTTTTTTTATCTTGTCATTTTTTAAACTAGTCTATAAAAAAATTGTTGCACATCGTATGGAAATAATTATTAATTAGATAATAAATTGTTTTTTTCACATACATTATTCTTAATTTGTCATCTTACTAATTTATCACAAGAACTTTTATTTTTCTTATAAATTAAATATAATTATGATTTATTACCATTTTATAATGCATGAATTTAATAATATATATTTAATTAAACAATGATTCATATACAACTTTTTTTTTTGTTAAAGACTTCATTATTTGAATAACTTAAAAACAAATTTTATATTTTTAATGTTATTTTAACAAGTAAAACAAATATTCAATTAATAAATATGTTGTTTTATCATTAACGAAAACTACACTAGGGAAGGAAAAAGGTAATTTATGTTTTTAACATTTAACTTTAAAATAACATAACTTTCTTTAAAATAACTTTTATTCATGGAAATAATCAATCAATTAAGAAAATATTGAAGAAAATATTTACCAAGTTTCTAATGTGACATGCAGTCTTACCCTTGTCCTAAAGAAGCTGAACCCTTTTTGTATTTACAAAAGAAGCGCAATCTAACATTATTATATAAAGAACTTGTTAAACAAGTATCATGTTTGAAAAAATTATTATTTCATAAAATTTCAAAAGATTTCACATATGACATAAAACCATGCAACAATTTAAAAGAACAAACAGCAGGATAATTCGCATTGACCGGTATCATCCAAATAATAGAACCAGTTCCGATTGCGCACGATCAAAAGCTTACGGACGAAACGGCATCCAGCAGGCGTGTTTCCTGAGACAGCTTTTAAACCCAGTTGGGTGGGGAGCTTAATATACACACACTCGAAGCCACTTCAGCAATAGTACCGTTCCGATTCTCGTCGCCATACTCACACGTCCACTCGATCGGCATCGAAATTTTTTCCTGCGACAGTTCACGAACGCGCGTTTGTTATGTGATTTTGTGTAGTTGTGTGATTTTCTGTGCGATTAACGATGGTGGTTAATCATATAAACATGCAACAGGTGCAGCCCAACGTCAACATGAGGAGGGTCTTCCTTAACAGAAAGGTACGATTTTCTTGCCGGCACCGTAGTAACCAGCTCCTGAATGGGGGTACCTACGCGTTTCACCCACGCCGTTTCCATTCAACAATCGGTTTTTCCTCCTTTGTTCCGACATTTAAGGAAGACACGGCCGTTCTAAATATACGGTTCTCGGAAAACGCACTCGAAATAGACGGCCGATAAATATTCGTGTCTATTTCGGCGGTGTGCAGGAAAAATAATAAAATTGAAGGCACGTAAAGAGCGAATTTAAATACGTACTATTTGAAATATGCATGAGGTTTACATCAAAGGCTTTGTTTAATGGTACTACCTACTCGTGGACATTTTAATTGCAGAACTATGGAAATTCGAGAAAATAAACAATTACTTGATGCGATAAGTGGTCAAGATAACTTTGAAAGTACAATAACAAAGGTTTTAGATATTAGCTTTGCCGATTATCTGAAGTACCGTTTAGAATTAGATAGTTAGTGGGGCTCTCCCAAAATTATCTAATTCTATATAAGTTAATGGGTGTAATTAAGACAAAACAAGAAAGTGTTTTATGGGCTTTCATAAGTACTACCACATGAAGTCACAAAATATAAGAATTGACATTAGAAAATTTATTAAGTTGTGTTTTACAGTTTTATATAGATAAAAGTACTACAAATTGATAAAACACTATCTTAACTTTAATATAATAATTTTTTTACTAGAATTGTCTGTTAAATCTCGTAAAATTATGTATTGCTGATTATTTAAAGTGTAGTCTAAAATGTTTATGAGGTTTCATAAGTATTACCTAATGAAGTCACAGAATATAAGGTGTGACTTTAAAAAATTAACTGAGTTATATTTTAAAACTTCAGATAGATAAATTTATAATAATACATGTATGTATCCTTGTATCTCGTAAAATTATGTATTGCTGATTATTTGAAGTGTACTTTAGGATTAGATTGGTGGTGGGGCTTTCCTAAAAATATCGTAATTCAGTATAAGTTAAGTACTACCTAATGAAGTCACAAAATATTAAAAATTAACTGAGTTGTCTTTTAAAGCTTCAGATAGATAAATTTAAATTGATAAAACACCATCTGCTGTACTGAGTTGTGTTTTAAAATTTCAGATAGATAAATTTAAAGTATTATAAATTGATAAAACACCATCTTGCTTTCAAGATAATAATTTTTTTGTTACAATTTGTGTTCCACCTCATGAAATTCTGTATTGTTAATTATTTAAAATAGAGTTTAGGATTAAATTGATGATAGAACTTTCTCAAAGTTATCTAATTCAGTATAAGACAGTGAAATTGAATTAAGACAAAAGTAGGGAGTGTTTTATAAAATTTCATAGGTACTACCTCATAAAGTTACAAAATATAAGAACTGACTTTAAAAAATTAACTGAGTTGTCTTTTAAAGCTTCAGACAGATAAATTTAAAGTACTTAAACATTCTATATGCCAATTATTTGAAATAGATTTTATGATTAGATTATTAATGGGACTTTCTCAAAGTTATTTAATTCAGTATAAGACAGTGAGATGGAATTAAGACAAAAATAAAGAGTGTTTTATTAAATTTCATAGGTACTACCTCGTGAAGTGTCAAAATATAAGAAATGACATTAACTGAGTTGTCTTTTAAAGCTTCAGATAGATAAATTTAAAATACTAAACGTTGATAAAACTCCATCTTGACTCTAACATAATAAATTTTTGTTACAATTTGTGTTCCATCTCGTAAAATTCTGTATTGCCAATTGTTTGAAAAATAGTTTAGGATTGGGACTCTCAAAGTTATCTAATTAAGTTTAAGATAGTGGGATTGAATTAAGAAAAAAGTAGAGTGTTTTATAAAATTTCATAGGTACTACCTCAAGAAGTCACAAAATATAAGAACTGACATTAAAAAATTAACTTTTTTAAAGCTTCAGATAGATAAATTTAAAGTACTCAACATTGATTATTTGAAGTAGAGTTTATGATTAGATTGGTGGTCCGGCTTTTCCAAGGTTATCTAACCACCTTAACTTGAATATACTAATTTTTTTA
The DNA here is from genome assembly GCF_024364675.1 of Aethina tumida. NCBI lineage: Eukaryota > Metazoa > Arthropoda > Insecta > Coleoptera > Nitidulidae > Aethina > Aethina tumida. The sequence continues at coordinate 12,192,264 of NC_065439.1, forward strand.
TGTGCAGTCTTGTAAAAATTCTGCATTATTGATTATTTATGGTAAGATTTAGAACTAATTGCTTTTCTTTTCTATTTTTGTATAGTAGTTAATATTTGTAAAATCAATGAAGAGAAAGATTCAAAAGCTGCGTTGAAATTTGAAGAATTTTGTGCTTTTTTTGCTATAAATTATTAAATTGTTATTCTTCTTTTCTATTCATGGATAGTTTTTTGAGATTTTTAAAATCATTGAAGAGGAAAATCTCCAAGAGCTGCGTTGAAGTTCAAAGAATTTTGTGCTGTTTTTTTCTACAAATTATTACGTTGTTACTCTTATTTTGTATTTTTATATGTAAAATCAATAAAGAGAAGGATCTTCTAAAGCTGCGTTGAAATTCGAAGAATTTTGTGCTTTTATTTTCTACAAATTGTTAAATTCTTACTCTTTTTTGTTCTTGGATAGTTGTTAAAATTTGTAAATGCTTTCCAAAAATTATTTAATATAATCTATGATAATGTAATGAAATTAAGTAAAAACTAAAATGTTTTCCAATTCAAATCATTTTATATATTTAATTTCTTGTTGCTTGTTACTCTTCTTTTGTGTTCTTGTATAGTTGAGATTTTTGAAATCAATGAAGAGCAAGATCTTGTAAAGCTGTGTTGAAACTTGAAGAATTTTGTCCTTTTATTTTTTTAAATTATTAAATTGTTACTCTTCTTTTCTATTCTTGTATAGTTGTTAAGATTTGTAAAATCAATGAAGAGAAAAATCTTCAAAAGCTGCGTTGAAATTTGAAGAATTTTGTGCTTTTTTGCTACAAAATATTAAATTGTTATCCCTTTTTTTTATTCATGGATAATTTTTAAGATTTTTAAAATCAATGAAGTGGAAGATATCCAAAAGCTGCGTTGAAATTCGAAGGATTTTGTGGTGTTTTTTTCTACAAATTATTAAATTATTACTCTTCTTTTGTATTGTTGTACAGTTAAGATTTGTAAAATCAGTGAAGAGAAAGATCTTCTAAAGCTACGTTGAAATTCGAAGAATTTTGTGCTTTTATTTTTTTTTCACATTATTAAGTTGTTATTCTCCTTTTCTATTCATGGATAGTTTTTAAGATTAGTAAATGCTTTCCAAAAATTATTTAATATAATCAGTGATGAAATTAAATGAAAACAAAAATATTTAACAAATTCAAAACATTTTATATATTTAATTTCTTGCAATTGTTAAGTACTTTCAACAAAAAGCATTAAGATTACATTTAATAAATTATTAATTACACATTTTTGTTGATAGCGTATATTGATAGTATAATATAATAATTACATTATCGTAGAGATATTAATAGTACAATATTTATCAAATTCACCATAATTCTTAGTAAACTTGAAACATTTTTTCAATAAACAAAAACAACTATTAAGATGACGGTCAGTTTTGCATAGATTAGATTGTTATCGTAATTCATACAAAATATCCATTAAAATATGACATATATCAGCAATCATCTTTGCAAAACCCGTACAATTACGTGTTTAAATTAATGGTACCATTTGCGTAACAGCCAAATTTACGTAGATTGTCGATAACCACAATTACAAATTCAAATTATAACACCTGTCCATTTTAGCATTCCTGCCCGACAACAGAATAGTTCCTGCACGTCGCCGTTTCGGCGATCGAGTATTTCACACGGTACCACGTTGTTTTTTTTCCGGTTTACCTTTCTAAAACGTAATTATTGAATGAATTTGCACATATCAATCAAACTGCCGATTTCACTCCGCGTTTTCACTTCGCTTAGTATTTTTCTCACGGGGTCCAATTCGATCCCTTGTTTTATCAAACGATGCGCAACATCTGTTTGCACCTATTATAAATATTTACAAGCATGAAAAAAAAAATGCTGCGACGGGGTTAAATTGAACTCGAGTACCGAGCACTCGAGATCGAGTACCGTGACATGTGTCGGGTGTAAAAAATGTTCGTACCTGTAAATAAAACTAAAAGCGTTTTTGTCTGCTTCATGCCAAATTAACTGATAGTGAGTCATTAGTGCATTCCGACGATAAGGTGCACGTTTACGTGACTATCTGGAAAAAAATTGAACGAAAACGCAGTTTGGCAACCGGACGACCTTGCCGCTATCTTTTTATTTTCCGCCAAAACGTCTAACGAACACCGGGAGTGCTTTTTCTTTTTGTTCAGTCTGTAATTTTATTCAACTGTGACTCAACCGATTTCAATAAACACATTAATAAATATCAATTCGGCCCGATATTTATGTTAATCGCCGTTTAACATTCCGCACGACGTCGATTTTTCCGTTTCTGGTACACGTGAGTCTTCCAATGCGATAATCGAAACCAGCTGTTGAACTGTTCGAATCACAATTCGAGATTCGTTAATGCAAAGTCTCTTGTCTGTTATCTACAAACGAAAATAACAAACAAATTGTGAGGCTTTTATGTTGGCCGCACATCTGTTTGCCTCTTATGAATTTCATAACTACTTCCCGACCGATAACGGCGAGATAAATTGCTTTTTTGGTACGAATTCTTGGCACCAATATCGGCCAAACATCCGTAATCGTGACGACTTTAATTATTGATCGTTTTTTTAAACCGATGGAACAGGTTAGGATTTTTAACCCTTCGGTGCTAAAAATTTTCTGTTGTTAACAGTAGTTATTTATGTCGTTTAATTTAAATAGTTTTTTATTGGATTTGCATTTTAAATTGTTTTTTATAATGTGATTTATGTCGTAACTTTTGGAGTCAAGAAATATTATTCTGCTAATGGTAATGGTGATGGTAATTATTGCATCTTTTAATAGTTAAAATGTTAAAATGCGATTATAAATTATATATTTACATATTAATTGTTTTTTAAATGTGTGTTTACACCAACCTTAACCCTTAAGTCTTAATAATTATGAGCATTATTAATTTTTATGTATTAATTATACCAAACTTAAGAGGATAATGCTAACTTATGAAGTAATTCAAGGAACTATTATAGATTATTGCTGTTTAAATAACATTTTGAGAGAGTTAAATAAAAAATAGACTCAACAGGATGTGGATGGAAAAGGTTAAGATTTCCTTTGGTGCTAATATTAATTATAAATTATAGTTATTTGTGCCAATTTTTATTTTAAACTTTTTATTTGCACTTAACTTTCTTTTTAAATGTGATTTTTATTGCGACTTTTGGTACTATGTAATATTATTACGTCCATGATAATGACGTTGGCAATTATTGTTGTTTTTAATGGTACTTTGTTAAAATGCCATTATAAATTATATATTTACATTTTAATTGTCTTTTAAATGTGTATTTACATTACAACAACCTTAACCCTTAACTCTTAATAATTATGAATATTATTAATATTTAATAACAATATTTAAAATAATAATTAGACTAAATATTTAAGACGATATTGCTAATTCATGCAGTAATCAAGGTATTAGATTAATTGCTGTTTTAATAACATTTTAATAGAATATAATAAACAGTAAACTTTATGTCGATGGTAACTTTTTAACCCTTTGGTGCTAAAATTAATTATAAATTATTGTTGTCAGAGCTAGTTTTTACTTCATCTTTTTATTTGTACTTTATTTGTATAGTCATTAATATTGTGACTTTTGGTACCATGGGATGTTAGTATGTAATTATTGCTGTTTTTAATAGTACTTAAATTATTGTAATTATATATTGAATTTATTGCTTCTTAAATGTTCTAACATTAGGCTGAACATCACCCTTAATTCTTAATAATTATGATAATTATTAATATTTAATAATAATTTTTAAAACAATAATTAGCAGTAATCAATTTTTCTGATTTTTACTATTTTAATAATTATACTAATAAACTCTTTTTCGGTGATAAATTAAATTAGGTAACATTTCTTAACCTACTTATAAATTATTTTTAGTGCTAGTTTTTATATAATTTTTTTATTTTTTCATTAATTTTCTTTTAAAATATCATTTATACTGTGAATTTTGGTACGAATAAATATTATTACGCAATTACTACTGTTTTTAATAATATTATAAATTATATAATTACATTTTTATTGTCGTTTAAATCTGTATTTACATTAAAACTAACCTTAATTCTTAACGCTAATGTTATAAAAATTTATAATATTTAATAATTATTATTATTTAAAATAATAATTAGACTAAATATTTAAGACGATAGTGCTAATTTAGGCATAATCATGGTATTCGATTTTTGCTGTTTTAATAACATTTTAATAAAATTATATAATCATCACTCTCTTTGTCGATGATAAATTAGAAGTAGTTAACTTTTTAACTCTTTGGTACTACATTAATTATAAATTATTATTATCAGAACTAGTTTTTACTTGATCTTTTTATTCGTACTTTATTTTTATTGTCATTTATATTGTGACTTTTGCTACCATGGAATATTAATTATTACTGTTTTTAATACTTCTTTTTTAAAATGTTATTATAAATTATATATTTACATTTTCATTTTCTTTTAAATGTGTATTTACATTAAACTAACCTTAACCCTTACTCCTAATTATTATAAAAATTTGTAATATTTAAGAATAACATTTAAAATAATAAGTAGTCTAAATATTAATGACAATAGTGCTAATTTATGCAGTAATCAAAGTATTAAATTAATTGCTGTTTTAATTACATTTTAATAGAATATAATAAACAGTAAACTGTATGTCGATGGTAAATTAGGAGTAGTTAACTTTTTAATCCTGTGGTGCTAACATTAATTATAAATAATTATTATCAGAGCTAGTTTTTACTTGATCTTTTTATTTGTACTTTATTTTTATTGTCATTTATTTCATTTCATTCTATTATAAAATATATATTTACATTTTTATTGCCTTTAATGTGTATTTACTTTAAACTACCCTTAACTCTTACTCCTAATAATTATAAAAATTTATCGATAGTAAATTAGAAATAATTATTTAACATTTGGGGTGTGTGCTTATTTGTATGTCATTTATTTTGTACAACTTTTGGTACCATGAAATATTAGTAATTAATGCTGCTTTAGTGCTACTTTGTCTAAAAGGCCATTACAAATTATATGTTTACATTTTATTGAATATTAAATGTATATTTACAATACACTAACCCTAAATTATTTGACTAAATGCTAAAGACTATGTTAACTTATCAATATTGTTGATATTTTGAAATATGGTAGAATTATAAAAACAGTAATTTTTTTTTCGATGGTAATTAGGAGGAGTTAACTTTTTAAACCCTTTGGTGCTAACATTAATTAGGAATTATAGATATTAGTTGAATTATCTTTTTAAATGTCATACATATTGGTATTGTCAAATATTAGTACGTAATTACTGTATTTTGTTAAAATGCCTTTATAAGTTATATATTTATATTTTCATTGTTTTTTAATTGAGTATGTACATTACGCCAACCTTAACCCTTAACACACAATAGTTACGTAATTTAACTGGCTAAAAGTTTGTTATTCTATTTAATAATTTTATAATAATAATAATAATAATATTTAATAGAACAATTGCTAGACTAAATATTTAGTATTATAGTGCTACTTATGCTGTAATTCAAGGTCTACTTGTTGTGGTGTTTTTGCTTAAATCATAATAATAATAATAAATGTATCGTATCATTTTTATTTTACGATACATCCCCTTGGTGTTAATAAATTTGTAAATTAAATTGTTAAAAATTTTACTACTTGTTACTACATTTTATATGTTTAATAATTACATAAGAACAATAAAAAGTAATATTTAGCACTGTGGTGCTAAGTCTATGATTGTTCAATTAAATTATTTAGGAATTGCTCGTACGCGGTTTTATTGTGCCGGACAGTTAGACATGAATAAGAAATAAACACACTTAACTAACTGTATCAGTGGCCATAAAGCGCCATTTATTCGGACCACACATGCGGAATAATGAAACGCACTTGAAAAATCGAGTTCATCAATCCCCGTCCCGTTTTTCCGTCGAACCCACGCGTAACAGAAACCGAAAACTGTACGAATCTTTGACCCGCAACCACCTGGATCTTATTTTGCACATCCAAGCTTTCGCCGCGGTCAGCAGCATCCTTATCGTTTCGGTCGGGCACAAGCCACGAGAAAATCTATCACGTTACACCGCCTTATCGTTTGGCTCGACAAAATTCTTTGGGGATTGTGTTACAAATTCTGCGCGGAAAATTCGTGGCGGCACATCGTGGGCGTATTGTGTTGTGCAATGTGGTCGCGGTGTGTCGTTTGAATCTGGAATAACAATTATGGGTTTGTGTGTGGTAGGTGCATCAGACGCAATTTGCAATTTGTACCAGTGATTTATCGCCTATAATTAACTATTGAGCATTGATCAACTGCGCGTAAACAGGAATTTATTATATTTTAATGGCTCGGAAAGTAATTAACACCGAGATCGAGTAAAAACTAGTACCACACAACGAATTTATTAAGTCGGGCGTCGAATTTCCACGGTGTAAATCACTCGTCGTTTTTATTTACCATTAAGTCAATTCTGCAACTTTGTCCGGACTGGAAACTAATGGTGCACCAGACGGCTCGTATATTTGTCAAGTCGGGCAATTACGGGCGTGGATTTCAATGGGCAATTGAAATTAAAAACTAATTTAAATGGCCGAACAAAAATTCGTCTAGACTGATCGGCGGCCACTAATGTTTTATGGGCCCAGTTCAAAACGTTGTGTTATATTCATTAGGTGGTGCTAGGCAATATTTCACTTCATGTTTTTGGGCTATTCTGTGGTGAAACCTTTTCTAAAATTATTCATTATTTTAATTAATAACCTTTGAAAATATTTCTACTTCTTTTTACTTTATTATTTAATATTATTTACTTTTATCATATAGACTATATTTTAATTAAATGTGCTTAAAAAGTAAGTACCAAAAATAACGTTTTTGTTGTAAAATTACTTAGCACCATGGTTCTAAACTGCATTATCACCACTTCTTGCCACAACTGCAATTTTCTCGACTTCTTACCTTTATTTAAAATATAATTTGTTAAAAACCACCAAATAAATATTCGCCCAAACATATCGGACGAATACTAATGTTTAATGTGTTATATTAATAAGTTCACATTATATTTTTAAGCCATTTTTTGATGAAATATTGATTTTAACTATTTTTAACTACCTTAATTATTTTAATTAATAACCTTTATGAAACATACTTTTAGTACGTTGTCATTACTTTTGTTTAAATCGATATTTTTCTTACTTAAAAATTTGGTTACTTAAATTTATTACACAGTATTATTTGCTTTTATTATGTAAAAAATATTGTAATCAAAAATGTTTAAAAAATTAGTACCAAAACCCATGTTTTTGTTGTAAAATTATTTAGTACCATGGTGCTAAATTATATCATCTGAACTTCTTCCACTACTACAATTTTTTTGATTTTCCCCTGTTACATAATTAATAGTTTGTTAAAAAAATAATTTAAATGACCTAAAAAAATCATCTAGACTGATTGATGACTACCAATGAGTCCAGTTTAAAATTTTGAGTTATATTTATTAGCCAATTTAAAATAATATGCCTCTTGATGGTTTTATAGTGTTTTTTGGTGAAACATTTGTTTCAACCCTTTTTATTATTACTTTAAATGATTATTTTAATTAGTATCCTTTAAAATCATCATACATTTTTATTTTTATTTAAATCGATATGTTACTTACTTAAAAATATACTTACATAACTCTATTAACTAATATTATTTACTTTATCATATATCATTCTAATGGAAAATATAGTAAGTACCAAAAACCATATTTTTGTTGTAAAATTATTTAGGTCCATGGTGCCAAATTAAATAAAGTTTGTTACCACATCTGATGTCTTTAGGATGTTTTGAGGTTAAATATTTATTTTAAGTATGTTTAAATTTATTAATTCTTATATTTCTTATTAGCCTTTAAAAACACCATATTTTTAGCACTTATTATTTTTGTTTAAATCGATATTTATTTTATTTAAAACTACATTTACTTTTTACTATTGTGTTATATTCATAAGTTGGTGTTTACATGATATTTTTAAGGTGTTTTTTAGTGAAATATTTGTTTTAAACATTTTTAAAATTATTAAGTATGTTAATTATTTTAATTACTAACTTTTAAAAACACTTACCCAAAAATATACTTAAATTTATTACATAATACTATTTACTTTTATCATGTAGAAAATATTCTAATCAAAAGTGTTTAAAAATAAGTACGAGAACCCATGTTTTTATTGTAAAATTATTTAGCACCGCGGTGCTAAATTACATAAACTACACTTCCTGCAACAATCGTTTTTTTTTACTTTCCACTGTTATTTAAATAATAATTTGTTAAAAAATAATTTAAATGACCAATAGGAATTGTTTTAAACTGATGTGTGGCTATTAATGAGACCAGTTCAATATTTTGAGTTATATTCATTATTTGGTTGATATGATAATATCATTGTTTTTTTTTAATAAAACATTTTAAGATTATTAATTATCTTAATTAATTTAATTATTAACCTTTAAAATCATCACAATTTTAGCATTTTATTATTATTTTTATTTAAATCGAAATGTTTCTTATTTAAAAAGATAATTTCTTAACTTTATTAGCAGTATTATTATATAAAAAAGATTTTAATCGAAAATTCATAAAATATAATTACCAAAACCCATGATTTTGTTATAAGATTATTAAGCTCCACGGTGCCACATTACGTCAAGTGTGTTTTTTGTTATAACTGCGATTTTTCAGATTTTCCAATGTTATTTAAATAATAATTTGATAAAAAAATAGACTTCCCAGTTCCATATGTTGTATTATATTGTCATTGATGCTAAATAATATTTTAAATTATTAATTATTATTTTAATTATTTTACCTTTAAAAATATTACACTTTTACCACTCATTATTTTTGTTTAAGACGAAATTTCTCTTATTAAAAACTACACTTACTTAACTGTATTGTGTAATATTATTTACTTTTGTAACATTGAAAATATTCTAATTAAAGTACATAAAAAGTACCAAAAATCATATTTAAACTCTACGGTGCCAAATTACTACACTATATTTATTGAAACAATTTCAATTTTCCTGCTTTCCCATTATTAATTAAATAATAATTTGTTGAAAAACTAAACGTTTATTTATTGTTTTATAATCCCAGTTTAAAATATATTATATTAGTTGGTGTTAAACAATATTTTACTTGATGTTTTTAGGATAATTTGTAGTAAAATATTTATTTTAAACATATTTAAAATTATTAATTATCTTACTTATTTTGATTATATTACTTATTAACTTTTAAAATCATCACACTTTTAGCACTTATTATTTTTATTTAAATCGAAATTTCTCTTACCTAAAACTACATTTACTTAACTGTATTATGTCATATTAATATCTTTTGAAGAATATTATAGTGCTTAAAAAGTACCAAAATACATCATACATTTCATCGTGCGAGGTTAATCTTGCAAAATATGTTACAAGAATGAAATTCCCGAAACCCAAACATTTACACTGTTTCGCACAAACACAATTTCAGCTATTCGCCAATCAAAACACTTGAAAATGCTAAATATGAAATTAAATTCTAATTGAACAGTGAATTTGCATGTTTTGCTTCGAAACTATTTATAAATAAGTGCGGTTAACGACTTTGATTTTTCACCAGACGCTAATTAATGCTTTTATTCTCGGAACCGTTTCTTCGGTATCCAACGAATGTTTTTCATACATTTTCACCTGTGCATCTCGATGAAAATCTTTTGGGCACGGGCCAAAAAAATATTAATAAACACCGACCTTGTTACGGACGGATGGAAACAATGTTCCGTTGTTGGTTGGTCGAACTTTTCTAAATGATAAACGACAAAGGCTCAAGGATTTCTAAAAAAGTGAAACTACCCATTAAGAATTAATTGTCGGGAATTAATTACTGAAATTAATGAACGGACCAAAAATCAACAACAACACTAAATCATAAAGCCTACAAGTCGGTGAGCGTGTTCTGGAACTTCCGTGGGCGTTAATACGCCGTTCTTTGTTTAAAAAAGTCGTTAGCACGTCGTGAATCTGTTGAGGATTCATTAAAAAACGCCAAATCTCGACGAAAATTAATCGGCGTGGGCGCCAAGATGCATGTTTTTCGAGAAGACGCAGATACTAATTGTGTGTTCGAGTGTGCTGACATTTTAAAACGCACGTCACACATTTTTTTACGATCTAATCGTTTCGCAAATTCAATTTTCGGCCACGTATGGGCCCATAAAACCTAATTTATCGAGCGTGTCTGGTAGAATATGGGTGTAATCAGGATGTCATTTCCTAATCGGCATTCAAATCGGGAATTAGACGGCAGGATAAAACTTGAAAGATATTTGAATATAATACGATTATCTTGTTGCAGTGTTGACAGAAAAACCATGTTCTACGCGCTGTGAATTTTAATAAAGCGTATCCAATAACAGTTCTATAATTAGACAATATAAATTGTTCCAGCGGTTGAAAATTGTTTATAAATTCGTTTGTATTAATTAACATTTTTAATATCGAGTTTACATAATGTTAAACGATGGGATTTATTAAGTTTGTGTTGTGAATACCGTTTTGCAAGAGGATGTAAATGTTTGAAGAGTTGAGCAATTAAGAAAATTATTTTAAACAATTTTCCTTATAAGTTTATGACAAATAAATAATTGTTTTGTTCATTTTTTTTAGGTAAGACCTTATTTATCACCGTCAAACAAGTTCGTAAGTAAAAGTATGGCTTATTAGAAACTGAACTTTCTAAAAAGATTCATCCACCTTTCGATCTTCAGACTACAAAATTTTCATAAACAACAATGTTATCAGTAACCAAAAATTATTCATTATTTACATATCACATGATCGTAATACGCAGAAAAACAAAAACGATCATTTCATTGACTGTTGTTGAAACCACATTTGAACCGAAACCGCAACGACCGTTTAATGTTGTAACGACACCCGAACAGGTCTCATCATTATAAATACATACTGATAACAGGATCTGATCAATGGATCGTGGTGACTCAGCGCCGAAACACCTGAGTGAATCACCAGGAATTCCACGAACTCCATCTCGGCACGATCCTTTCCTCTCCGGTGGGTACTGGACCACCATAATTATGCGGTCTTGTTCAATGAATGACTCACACTCCAAACCCAATTAAACTCGCCTCGCGTCCGTTGGAGTTTCTCTCTCGCCAGACCCCTACGTCAAAGCCCTAAAGACCTGGAGACGTCTTGACGTCAGAGTGTCGCCCAGGTATGCGAGGAATCTACGCCCGAAGAGGGTACAAACGTGTTTCCGGCTGGGGACTGCATTGTTTATGACTGTGATTTATCGAAACGGATCAGCTCTTCGGATTACGACCTTCGCAACGTTCCGAGTGGAACGGAGGTGATTTGGGCGAATGACGTGTGGGCCAGGCCAGACGAAAACGCGACACGAAACGGCGTTTCGGCCATTACGGGGTCAGGGTTGTGTTTTATTAATTGTTTCCAAGTCGCCGACGCAAATCCAACAATCGGATCGGGCTCGGCGAGAACTAATCCGGTGAAAGCGTCGGCCAGACCCATTAAAGGAAGACGAGACGGTTTAATCGAACGTCCAACACACCCCTCACGTAAGGGGTCCTTCGGGAACGGTCCGCGACCGTTGATCGTGGTGTGCCGTGGGTGCTCGCGTTCGCGACGGCCTTGTATCAAACAGCACACAAACCGAACACATGTCGGAAATCACTCAGTCACGGTTTGTCCGTTTAATGGACGATTGATCGGAGGTGGGAAATGTTACTTATCGCGCGACGGCGGTACTGCGGTCACACGGTGCGGTTTCTGGACGATTCAAGTGTCTTTACAGGATGCACAGATGATAGTAATAGCCACCTGATTTCGGTAGTGGTGTTTAGTGTTTAACATTTGGTGTTCTAAGGTACGGAACGTTGGTTTTTCCTTTGTACGGTACGGCCGTCACGTATTTTTTTTATAAGATGGTACGTGTGTGGATTAGACAAAGGTGCAGGAACAGGAAAATGGAATTGGTTATGAGTTGAATACCTGGATTATAAACAAAGAACTGTTATCTATCGGAATTAACCATAAATGTTAATAGTACTTTCGATTTGTGTATAATACTGTCGTGACCTCTTTGGGTACCGTTAATAAGATCAGCCCTCATTCCTGAGAAACTTCTCATTTCCCATTCTTATTATCTGATATTTTAAGTTTGAAATATTTATATAGATATCATGGGTACCACTTACACCTTATTATTTATCCTCAGGATAAACACTTAAAAATATGAAATAAAATTTTACGAATAATTCGAAAATGTTAATGGACTTTTAAAGCTAGTCCTCTTTTCTAAAATATCTGCCAAAAATATATTCTTATAGACATTGAAGTATTTTCAAAAAAGAAGAAATGTTTAATTGCATCTAATACCACTCGTTAGATAAAGTCTATTAAAATGCATTTCGTATTAATGTTTAAATATGCAAAAATATATAAGCTAAAGAACAATAATTATTACAAATTATTTAGATTGCAAAACAAACATCTCACTGAATCTTCTGTGATTGTTATCATGATAATTTTCCAGTTAATGTCCCCCCACCCCAAAAATGAATGAAAAACGTCGCAAATAACAGAAAATAGATAAAAATGCCTTGAGCAGGTAGATAACACTCAGTCAGTGACTGTGAAGGTACCAGGCAAGGTGCACACGATATGCGTCCAGTTGTCTAGTTTTCGGAGGTGTCGTTATGTTATTAATAAACTCGAGAATGTTACCCTCGTACAACCGGTGCGTTTTTGAGGAGAGGAAACGTCTTTTTGAGTCGGGTGTAAGTGAATTTTATCCGTACCCTAATTAGATCTGATTGGCCCAGACATTGACAATCGGTGATTTTGTTTTGGGTAAACAGATAAGATATTTAATATGTAAGATTTTCCTTATATGGACCAATAAGTTACAACTAACCACCATACAATTTACATGGCAAACATCCTTATCAGGGTACCTGGAATTACCCGACATCTCACTAAACAATAACGGTCTTGTAAGCCGGCAACATATTGCTGACCGAAGTACCACCAATAAACCGCATCAGCTGGTGTTAACGCAGAAATTGTTATCTCTACATGTGTTTTACAACTTTGACCTCTCGCGATCGAACGGGTACGTTTATGGACGTCACCAATGCAAATTCGGGTAGTGCTATTTTTCGGGTGGGCGATCGAAATGTGGCCTTGGCGGTTATTTTTCTAGAAATGTCCGTGTGAACGTTCAGTGATTTATCGGCGTTGGATTAAGGAAGGTTATGCTTGGTGGTACGGTGCGATATGATGCGGTATCAGGAAGTACTTGTTGGACAAGTGTGAGGTTATTAATAATTGGATGGTGCGCAGCTGGAAACATGAAAAATTATGTAATTAATATCTTGAGGAGGCTGTTTTATCAACTGTCAAAAGGCGTATTAATTTTGAATTACTGGTATGCTACGCAACATAACATAGTTAAAGCCGGCTGTTGAGAAAGAATGGGGAACTACAGTCAAACATTTATACAATGTCGTTTGCTTTGTACACTTTTGTTTATATTTGCGTAAGCAATAAATAATTCAAAATTTTACTATATTTACTTTGCACAATCACAAGTAAATAAGCAAGGGTCACCATGCAATCAATGTTTTTATTTTCAGTTTATGTAAAAATGTGAAATTTATGCGTGGAATTTCCGAGTCTATGTAAATTTATTTTTATTGTCACAGTAGTTATCTGCACTGTACGTGAAAAAAACCTTGCAGTACAATAAAATCGGGTTACCCAGACTGTAACTATCTACATATTCAAAAGTTATCGTTTAAAGATTAATTCTAGTAACAACCAACCTATCGATACCACAAACATAATTAAACAATTATAATTATTCCATGAAAGATCAACAAAAAAGGCGAATAGATTTCTAAGATGTTGATAAATCGTTATCTTATCTGGAGGCGAAATTTGCTCAGTATTCGTTTAGTCCCCAATCAGTTCAGTTAGGTTTAGAATAATTTCAGGATGGGTCGGTCAAAAAACCGAAAATCTGTGAGTAAATTGAATTTTATTTAGTTTTATCAACGTTATTTAATTTTGTAACAACTATTATGAATCATCATAAAAAAACCCAGTTCCAATAATAGTCTTATTGAGAATCGTCGATCTTACAATTATAGATTACCGGGAAATCAATCAATTATCACGCATGTCACACTCGTTAGCCTAAACAACCGTCCAGACAGAAAAGCACTAAAACAAAGCCGGATGTCCGGCGTAGCGTACAAAAAACGTGAATCCGCCATTAGGTCCAATTGAGCTGAATTGGGTAATTCCCGAACGCTGAAATTGACGTTTATGACCGAAATCCTGCCGAATAAACACAATTTCCTGTCGAAGACTTATCTTCACATCTACCTGTTCCCTTATCAGATTCTTAAGCGCATTTGGTTTTAAAATCCGGGAACTTCGATGATTTAATGAGTTCCTTGACCCGCCGAAAGTGTCCAGTTATCGATGGTACCGAAGCGTGTTTACCTCAATGGAACATCTGATAAACCCGCACCTTGTTTTCTGATCAGGTGACATTTGGATGAACGTCGGTTTTCGCGAAAAAAGGAACATTGATAAGTGTGACGTAAATTTACTATATCGAGAGTACCGGCGTGCTAGTTTCGGATCTAAAAATAGTCGGCCGATTCCGACAGAAATGCGCACACAAGAATGATAACAATAATGGAATATTTCGATCGCTCCGGAAATAAGCTATTAACTGTTGCATTCCTCAACGTGTTTACAACAAGATAAGTACCACTTAGTACCGCCTCACAACAAAAATGAACGAGTACTCGAGCCGTTGCCCAATAATTGTTATTGTAGAAAAGAAACTGGTCCATCCAAACAAGGGTACCAACACGAAAACAGCACAGCGGCCTTGGCTCTATTGAACACAATCGATGGAACGGATAAAATGTGCCCGAAACAAAATTTATAATCACGATAATTGTGTTCATAAATATTCATGTTCGCAACTGGTATAAATCAAGTCGAAAAACTATTTATTTACGCCATAAAAACCTATATTTACGGCACGGTTTATTATTGCACCGCCGCCATAAAACTTTAATAATAATAATAATAATAGTAATAATAATAAAGCGGTGGTATGCCGCTTGAGTTTACCTTTTCGACTGCAAAATAATTATTCTCGTTTTTTTCCCGTATTGTTTCAGATGGCGACAGACTTCCCGACGGACAATAATGCAAACGGCAACGAACTTCCTCCCATGATGCTGTCGAAAGTCAGTCCGCGATCCATCGTCACCACCACTTCACAGGTACAAAAGCCAACGTTTATATCAAAAGTTACATAACAAAACATGTTTTAAATCCTTGACGTGCTAAAATTAATGCCTCCACTTAAACCGTGACCAGCTCCAACAATCAATCTTGTCGCTTCCCTCATTTTTTTTTTTCTCAGTTTAGCTAACCATTAAACGTGCATTAACTAACAATAGCATCGACAAGGTCGGGCCGTGATTGTTTATCATTTTCGCAAACCCGTGATGCCGGAATCACATGCATGTTTTCCCCCTGCGTGCACAAAAACATGATGATGCGTGCCTAATCTCTAGACGGTGTATTAATTGACACTCAAGTGGCGTAATTAGCTAATGTGTTCGTTGAACTTGCGGCCAATCGTTTTGATATTCATTGAGGAAATCATTGCAAATGGCAGACCTTTAGTTTGGAGCAAATTGGTCCATTCATTGGGAATTTTAAGAATTGTTGATATTTATGGTTTGAGGTCATTTAACTGTTGTCATAGTAGATTATTTTTAAATGTTGTGATGTAAAATTCTGCTGGGAAACTTCTCTACATATTAGTCACTGCGGTTATATATAAATATATTAGTAGAAAATTTATATTGTCATTATTACTATTATTGTCACGATATTAACATGTTTAATAATTGTATAAGTGTTATTAGAGGCGTATTAAATAAATTTAATCAGGTTGTAAAGAGTGCAAAGTCTTCGAAGTTAGTGAGTAGATGCTTTGTTATTTTAGAAGTCTCTCAGTTTCTTCCAGTTTAAACAAGTTTTCTTATTCAGTCTAAAGTTTTAGACTTTTAGTTCAACTTTACAGTTGATCTTTTTATACTATTATTTATAAAATGATTAGGAACAGTTAATGTTTACCATTCCTTTGTTCATAAAATTTCCTGCTAAAGATTAATATTAAATTTACATTCATTCATAACGTTTCGCTTCATTCAATTTGTTCAACACAACATTTAAACAAATATTCCTTTTTGTTCTAAAATTTGAAACTTATTGTCGCAATGTTAGCCTGTTATAGCATGAGTGTTATTAAGCGTGTGTTAAATAAATTTGATCTGGTTGTAAAGAGTGGAAAGTCTTCGAAGTTAGTGAGTAGATCTTTAAATTATCAAAATGTTCATACTTTCATAAAAACTATATCCTATTTTTAGCTCTTCATTATAATAAATTTTACTTGAATTTTACAGATAATGCTTTTTTATTTTAAAAGACTTTTAGTTTCTTCCAGTTTAAACAAGTTTTCCTCTTCATTCTAAAATTTTTAAACTTTTAGTCAACTTTACAGCTGATTTTTTTATACTATTATTTATAAAACGATTAGGAACAATTGATATTTACCATTCCTCTGTAAATATAATTTCCTGCTAAAGATTAATATTAAATTCACATTAATTCATAACATTCCGCGTCATTTAATTTATTCAACACTTATTTAAACAAATATTCCTTTTTGTTCTAAAATTTTAAACTTATTGTCGCAATATTAGCATGTAATGGCATGAGTGTTATTAAAAGTGTTAAATAAATTTAATCTGGTTGTAAAAAGAAGTTAGTGAGTAGATCTTATGAAAATGTTCAAATTGTTACAAAAACTGTATTCAATTTTGAACTCTTCATTATAATAAATTTTACTTGAATTTTATAGATAATGCTTTGTTATTTTAAAAGACTTTCAGTTTCTTCCAGTTTAAACAAGTTTTCCTCCTCATTCTAAAGTTTTTAAACTTTTAGTCAACTTTACAGCTGACTTTTTTACTATTATTTATAAAATGATTAGGGACAGTTAATATTTACCATTCCTCTGTTAATAAAATTTCCTGCTAAAGATTAACATTAAATTCACATTCATTCATAACATTCCGCATCATTTAATTTGTTCAACACAACATTTAAACAAATATTCCTTTTTGTTCTAAAATTTTAGACTTATTGTCTAAAATTTAATCTGGTTGTAAAGAGTGGAAAGTCTTCGTTATTTCGGAAGACTTTTAGTTCAATTTTACAGCTGGTCTTTTTATACTCTTATTTAAAAAACAATTAGGAATAGTTAAAATTTACCATACCATTGTTTATAAAATTTAAGATTAATATTAAATATTAAACAACCCTTATTTTATTTAAAAAGATAATCCTTTTGTTCTAAAATAGTTACTGACTATTCAGTTCTTACTATCTTATTATTGTTTGTAAAATAATGATTTTGTACTGGAAATTAATATTGGAATATCAAAATCAAAGTTATCTCTAATTTCTCTGAATTTGAGTTACTCTTTTTCAAGCAAGTTTTCTTATATTTTAGACCTTTATCTGAACAGTTGTCAATTTTTCTCAAATCATTATAAAATAATTATAATTTTCCACTATAAATTAATATTAAAATGATTTTTTGGAAGTATTTTTGGACGACCTTTATCTTTTTACAATTTAACATAACATTGTTTGAACAAATGTTCCTCTTCCTTCTAAAATATTAGATTTTTATTATTATTATTTACTGCTAGAGATAAACTTTAAAGTAATTTTTATAAAGTTTTTTCTTGTAACTCCTTCCAATTTAATCAACTCTTTTTTTAACATTTTTTTTTTTTTCGTTCTAAATTTTTATTTAGTTAGTGAATTGGTTTTCATATCCGCTATTTTTAAAATATCAAATTGTCTATTCTGTTCCAAAATTATATAAACATCTAAAAGAAAAAATGGGGAATAATCCTTGTGTCCTAAATTTAAATTTATATGCTGCAAAAGTCTACAAACAACTTCTAACACATCAAATACTACTTACTGGTGAAATACAACTTTCCCTTGAAGTCGTGTGTCGGGAATCGGTTTATTTTTAACTGTACTTGCCAATAAACATAATGTCATAGTTACGGTGCCCATTTGGCACTGAACCAGTTATAAGGAAATGAGTTTTCTTGGAACTTGCAATGAGCGGAACAGGAACATTTACTTCTGTAGATTTAAGATTAACTCTAACCATCAAAGATAAGAGCGAATAAAATGACTTGCAACAAATTCCAAGAAATGCCAACAACACATACGAAAACAGATTAAGTAGGACACAAAACTTTACGTCAGCTTCCCGAATCTCGTAACACACGTACGCGACTCCACAACATACGCCACTGTTCACACAAACAGGCGTCTGATATCTAATTATAACCAGTCGGCGAAAACAAATCACGGCATCTAAAATATCGCAATTACTCACCGGCATCTCCCTTACCCCTCTTATTGAGAGTTTTTTTATAATCTAGTTGCAGACCAATTCACAGACCAGTACGACAACGACACGCGTCAATCGAACCTCGACGTCGACGTCGACGAGCACCCAACGACTCATTACATCCGACGAAAAAGCATCGACAATGAAAACCGACCTGGTCGAATTCAAGAACAACATTAACGACATGAAGAGCAGCCTGTCTTCGAACCACGCTTTCCAAACGATGAGGAAGAGCCTGGAGAATCTGGCCGACGAGCCGCTGGTCACCTTTCCCGATGACACGCCGACCCCCAGCGAGATCTCGTCGCCCACCACCACGATCGACACACTCAAGTTCGAGCAGAAGTCCATGAATAATTTCAAGAAAACTAAGGTAACTACCTCAACTGTTACCTCAACCCCGGCTCAGTGTGTTTTGTAAAGACTGTCTGGAGTTTGTGTTTTTTGAACAAGAACAAATTCTTCTTAATTAACGTTTTAAGTTTTACACTTTAATATGAACTTTACAGTCTTTATTTTTTATTATTACTTATCATGTGATTTTTAAAAATAATCTTTCAATTACATAAACTCCTTTTTTAAGTAGTTTCTTCGTTTTAAGGTTTTAGAATTTTACTTGAATTTTTATTATCTTCTCCTCTTAATTGTTTATAAAATTATGACTAATTATAATGATTTCCTGCTAAAGATTAATATTAAATTTTGAAAAACATTTCACTTCTTCCAATTTATTCAACAGTTTAAACAAGTGTTCCTATTTGTTTTAAAGTTAAACTTTTACTGGAACTTTTCAACCATTCTTTTCTTATTATTGTTTGCAAAATGACGATTTTGTATTGGAAATTAATATTGAAATGCTTTTTAGAAGTCTCTTTTTAAAAAAAAATCACTTTAATTTCTTCCAACTTGAGCTATTCATTTTTGGAGTTTTCTGTTCATCTTAAATTTTAGAGCTTTATTTATAACATTTATCATTTTCTCTCTAATGATTATAAAATAATCAGAATTTCATAAACGCATTTATTAAGTTGTTTCTTCGTTTTAAGGTTTTAGAATTTTACTTGAATTTTTATTATTGTTTTCTCTTAATTGTTTACAACTTCCTGTTGCAAACCTTCACCTGCTTTCAATATGATACATGGTAATTTCCTGCTAAAGATTAATATTAAATTTTGGAAAACGTTCTGTTTCTTCCAATTTATTCAACACTTCAACACATTTAAACAAATGTTCCTTTTCATTTTAAAGTTTTTAATTTTGCTGGAACTTTCCAACTATTCTTTTCTTATTATTTGTAAAATGATAATTTTGTATTGAAAATTAATACTGAAGTCTTTTTTTTAAAAAACACTCTAATTTCTTCCGTTATCTATTCATCTTAAATTTTAGAGCTTTATTTGAACTTTCTCTCAAATGATTATAAAATATTCACAATTTCATAAACTTCTTTATTAAGTAGTTTCTTTATTTTAAGGTTTTATCTTTTTCTCTTAATTGTTTATAAAATGATGATTTCCTATTTAAGAATAATATTAAAGTTTTTTATTGTCAGACTAAAATAATCTTCCAGTCTGATTAACTCTTTCTCGAACAATTTTTCTCCTCATCTTAAAGTTCTACAAATTTACTTAATCTTTATTATCGTTTTCCCTTAAATGTTTAGAAAATGATGATTTCCTGCTGCTTAAACTCTTTTTAACTGCTTCTTTTGGAAACCTTCAACTTCTTTCAATTTGATTGACACTTATTTATTTTCTCTTCATTCTAAATATCTACTCATGAATTTTGCTGTTATTCTTTTCTTACTATAGTTTATTAAAAAAATATTTCACGTTAAGATTAAAGTGACTTTTTAGAAATCTATTTTATGGTCCAAAGTCCAAAGTAATTTATCTTCTTCCATTTTGATTTACTCTTTTTTGAATAAAATTTTCTCTTCACCTTAAAAGTTTAGAGTTACTTGAACTTTACATTTATTCTTTTTTCTCAATTACCTATAAAATGATTTTTTGTTAGATATTATATATATATATATATATATATATATATATATATATATATATATATATATATATATATATATATATATATATATATATATATATTTATTTTGGAACTTGTGTGTAGTTTCCTTCATCTTAAAGTTTCAAAGTTTTACTTTAGCTTTTGAATTATTTTTAGCTCAAAATTGTATAGAAAATCATGGTTTAATGTTGGAATTTAATATTAAAATGATTTTTTAGAAGCTTATCGAGTAACTTTTTAGAAGTCCATTTTATGGTCCAAAGTCCAAAGTAATTCCAATCTTCTTCCATTTCGATTTACTGCTTTTTGAGTAAAATTTTCTCTTTACCTTAAAAGTTTAGATATACTTGAACTTTACAGTCATTCTTTTCTCTCCATTGTCTATAAAATGATGTTTTTGACATTAAAGTGATTTTTATAAGGATTTTTCTTGAAACTTGGTCAACTTTCCTTTATCTTAAAGTTTTAGAGTTCTACTTGAGCTTTGGAATTATTTTTATCTCATAATTGTTTAGAAAATGATGATTTAATGCTGGAATTTAATATAAAAACGATTTTTTAGAAGCCTGACTATTTTTTTCGCGCCAAAAGCGCCAGTGGTACTATTTTAAGGCACTGACACGAAACTTTCAGTGTCACCAGTTCCCGAAAATTTCATTGTTGTGAATCACGCACTCCAGAAATTTGTTTAGCTTTAATAATAAACACAACGTTCCTGCCAAATGACGTTTTCAACGCGCCTCTTAAAAATATAACAACCACAATTACAAATCAACTGTTTGCTCATGTAAATTTGATAATATAAATTTCGTGCGTTAAAAGTGTACGGCTGTCGTAATAACAATTACCTCGACCTTGTGCGCATAATTAAACAAGTCGCAACTCGACGTTTTATAAATACACCAGCGATTATCCGAATCGAGATTGTGCAACTACTCATCCTGATCACCATATTCGCGATAATCGATCGGACCGATGACCAAACAAGTGCGCGATCAATAACCGATCAATATTTACACTGACCAAATCGAAACCCACATCCAATTAACACCCAGATGATTTATGAGGATTTCGTGTTTGCAGGTGGTGAAAGATGGTTTGTGCGCGGAGAAAGAGAGCTCGAAGTGCGCGGAAATGAAGAAGATCCAAGCCGGGGATGTGTCGTACGAGGAGAACAGTGCAGCTGCAGCTTCGAGGGCGCGATTGGAGGTCGGCGGCGTGTCCGCCGAGAAGAACCAGATCACGGCCACGGTATGTTGCTATTTTGACTTTGACGCCATCTTTAAATCGTCTTCAATTATCTTTGGTGGAGCTGAGTTTTAAAATATTTCGCGATGGAAACGTCCAGCCCCATAAAAATGGGTGTGAATACAAACGCCGAAGCGTGTGTAACCTATTTAAACGAGCACTTGTTCAATTACTGACAAAGTCGCACATGTTCGATGTGTCGCATCAGTGTTTCGGTTGCGTTCCAGTCTTGTTTAACATTGTTATGGATAAGGTTAGTAACAATCAATTATCCTAGTGTTGTTGTCTAAACAAAACGGATTAGCACAAAGGCGTTGGATGGAAACCTTGACCCGTTGCGACGCAGTTGGGCTCCGATCGAGCTAAGCCCCTTTCGCAATGTTATTCAGGTCACAGGAGACTAAACACTCCTTCGTGCCAACGCGTGTGTCTAGAATTTGATCGATATCGTGCCGTTTTTGTGGGGCTAAATTGACCGATGAAAATCCGTTTAGCATTTTTATGAATCGTTAAGTTTTATTTGATCCAAGGTGTAAACACATTAAAAACTTTGATTGTTACCCAAACCAGATAAACCTAAACAATTTCGGATGATGGCGTATTTTAATTGAAATTTTCTAGTTATCTAAAAATAGTATTTGACTGTCACCAAGAGTAAACAACAAACTTTTTAATCTTGATTTGTTTAATGTTCAAATTATACGTGGAATCAAGATAAACCTTTTAACACTATATTAGGATATTAAATATTAATGATCAAAGTTCAAATTTTTTTTCGCATTCGTCATGCACATTCAAATTTTTTACCAAGCAAATAAAAAATTCTAGATATAATATTATTGATGCAGTTGACTCATAAAATGGTGGGCGTTGTTATTTATTTTATTTCCTGTGATTGCACCTACAAATACAATTATTACTAATTAAAAAATTATGTAGTTATTTTATCAATTAATTAAATAAGCATTAACATAAATTAACAGCTGGTCCTTGTATTTTTCCCACCTCCACGTCGAATCAATAAAGCACAAATCAGTACACGATAACCTAATAGGATGAATCCGCATCCCGGGATTAATTAACGACCAGAAAACAGTCGATCAACATGTTCATTACCGCCGATAACTTCAATAAAACTACAAAAAGTAGTCACGCGATCGCAGTGCAATTCCAGGCATTCCACCCCCGAAATCGATATGACGGACTAAGGCGCCACCGTCGTGCCCGAAGAGCTAAGAGCTCAGTTTGTGATGGAACTCCGAAATGCACCGTCACATCGTCACCATACTAACGAAGAATTTTCCTAGGACAGTTTTGGGCAGGACTCAAACGGTCAATGTTTACGGTCACATCAAGGTGGGACTTGCACCCAGTTCATTTTGTGCTTTTGCACCAGCTTTTGTGACATTGTCAAAAAACAAAAAGTACGGCGCAGACGTGTATTATTCGGGAATAATTTATATGTTACGCATTATAGTCAAATAACACCGATAACCGAATCAATAGGAAATGTAAATGGTTGCGACCGATTCGTCGAGTTTTCAGCTGAATCACTCTTCTATATTTCGCTACCCAGTCTTATTTTAGCATTCGTCCGCGGTGCATTCTCATTTTTCCCCGGTTCAACAAATTTTTCTGCACGTTCCGGCTTAACGAAGCGATATAACAGTGATAAAGTCGGGAAGGTGTGTAAGCGTTAAATGTCCCACGTTGTCTCCTCACAACACATGCAGATGTGATCCGTCAATACTAAAACGGATGCGTGTATAAATAGTCGGGTATGCGGATCGTAAAGATGTGTTTTGTGTACTGATTTATTATTAGGATGGTTCAAGGAACTGGTTTACGTTTTCTGATCATCTGCAGGTTCGTCTTTTGTTTAATTCTTTGTTTCGGCTTTTATTTGACTGTTTCGTATTGAAATTAATCGGAGAAAGTACCATTGGTTCTCCTAGAGTATTGTAAGATAAGAACGTCCTTAATCAGATGCGAAATTTTATAATTTTCTCGTGTGAATAGGGCCGCAAAACTAAATGGTCACCAACAGGTAACTTAAATAAATCAACTTGTCGCCAAAATGATCAATAAGAATTGATGACGTCACAAGTACTGCTATATTTTTTGCTTGCAAGGAAAAACTAGCTTATTCTGCTTAATACAATAATATAAAAAATGATTGCGATAAAGAATTACTAAGCGATATAAGAGCTGTAAAAGAAAAATAATTATTAAATGGTACGTCTATAGCATCATAAAATAGTAATTTTGTAATAGTAAAACTAACTAAAATACTGAAAAATACTCAAATTTAAAATAGTATAGGCAAGAAGTGTCAAATAACATAGTTTTTATCAAAATAACTCAGAAACTATATATCTATATCTATTTTTAATCTTTTCTCAAAATATTACATTTTTTGAATTAGTAAAATAAAGTTACTATGAAAAATACTATAATTTAAAATAGCATAGATACTTTTATTCTAAACAGTATTATACATTAGTGCAAAAAGTGTCAAATAACATAATTCTTATCAAAATAAATCAAAAACAATTATATCTATATCTATTTTTAATCTTTTCTTATGAATAATATTTTATAATATTATATTGGTTGAATTACTAAAACTAGATTATTCTCAAAAATATTATAATTTAAAATAGCTTAGATACTTTCATCTTATTAGTATTATACAGTGGAGTGACAAAAAAACATAGTACTTATCAAAACAAACATTTATATATTTAACTATTTTTAATCTTTCCATAATATATTATATTTTTTGATTTAGTAAAACAAGATTATTCTCAAAAATACTATAATTTAAAATAGCATAGATACTTTCATCTTAAGAAGTATTATTCAGTGATACAAGGAGTATTAAAAACATAGTTCTTATCAAAATAAATCAGAAACATTTATATCTATATATAATTTTAATATTTTCGTAATTTTTCAATATTTATTGAATTAGTAAAATAAATTTATTCTGAAAAATTATATAATTTAAAATAGTATAGATACTTCCATCTTAAGAAGTTTTATTCAGTGATGCAAGGAGTGCTAAAAATCATAGTCTTATAAAATAAGACAATGATATCTATATCTATTTATAATCTTTTCTTAAAATATTATACTTTTTAAATTAGTCAAGCAAGGTTATTCTAGAAATATTATAATTTAAAATAGTTTAGATATTTTTATCCTAAAAAAATTTTATTCACTGGTGCAAGGAGTCCTAAAAACATAATTCTTATCAAAATAAATCCTATATCCTATTTTAATATTTTCACAAGATATATTTTTTCAATTAATAAATCAAGGATATTCTGAAAAAATAATACAATTTAAAATAGCATCCGTAAATTCATCCTAAAAAGTATTATTCAGTGGCACAAGGAGTGTTAAAAAACATAGTTCATCAAAGTAAATTAGGAGCAATTATATCAATATATATTTTTAATCTTTTCATAAATAATAATATATTTTTTGAATTAATAAAACAAGGTTATTCTGAAAAATACTAAAATTTAAAATAGTGTAGATACATTCATCCTAAAAAGTATTATTCAGTGATGCAAGAAGTGCGAAAAACATACTTGTTATCAAAATATATCAGAAACAATTATATCTATAGATATTTTTATCTTTCCATAATGTATTATTTTTTTGAATTAGAAAAAATAAGGTTGTTCTCAAAAATACTATAATTTAAAATAGTATAGAGGCTTTCGTCCTAAGAAGAATTATTCAGTGGTACAAAGAGTACCAATAAACATAGTTCTTACCAAAATAAATCATAAACATTTATATTTATATATATTTTTAATCTTTTCATAAACTACTATATTTTTTGAATTAGTAATACAAGTTTATTTTGAATTAAAATAGTATAACATAGATACAAGTTTTGTTCAGTGGTGCAAGGAGTACTGAAATCAATCAATTTATCAAAATAAATCAGAGATATAGATATCTTTGTCCCTGATTTATTTTGATAAGACTATGATTTTTAGCACTCCTTGCACCACTGAATATAACTTCTTAGAATAAATGTATCTAATGCTATTAAATAGTATTTTAATTATAGAATTTTTGAAATTAAATTATATTTTTATTATAATTTTTAAATTAGTAAAGCAAGGTTATTCTAGAAATACTATAATTTAAAAGAGTGTAGATATTTTCACCTAAAAAATATTATTCACTGGTGCAAAGAGTACTAAAAATACACTTCTTATCAAAATAAATCAAAAACAATTATATCTAAGTCTATTTTTAATATTTCCATACAATACTATAATTTTTAAATTAGTGAATCAAGGTTATTCTGAAACATGTTATATTTAAAATAGCATAACATAGATATTTTCATTCTAAAAAGTATTATTCAGTGGTGCAAGAAATGCTAAACACATAGTTCTTTTCGAAATAAATTAGAAGCAATTACATCTATATCTATTTTTATATTTTCATAAATAACAATATATTTTTTGAATTAGTATAACAAGGTTATTCTGAAAAATACTATAATTTAAAATAGCGTACATACTTTCATCCTAAAAAGTACTATTCAGTGGTGCAAAGAGTGTCAAAATTCATACTTCTTAACTAAATATATCAGAAACTATCATATCTATATCTATTTTTAATCTTTCCATATTTTTTGAATTAGTGAAACAAGGTTACCCTCAAAAATACTATAATTTCAAATAGTATAAATACTTTCGTCCTAAAAAGTATTATTCAGTGGTACAAGGAGTGCCAAAAAACATAGTTCTTATCAAAATAAATCAGAAACTTTATATATTTTTCAATTTTTAATATTTTCACTATACATTTTGAATTAGTAAAAATTCTATAATTTAAAATACTATAGATACTTTCATCCTAAGAAGTTTTATTCAGTGTTGCAAGGAGTGCTAAAAACATAATTCTCCAAAACAATATAATATAGTTTTATTCAAAATAAATAATAAATAAACTTATTTATGTCTTTTTTTACTTTTTCTATATTTTTTGAAAGATTGAAACTATACAAAAATATAATAAACAATGAAAAAAACATTGACAGTCCTAAACGTGAAAATAATAAACAGTGAAAAAAACATTACGTCAAAATGGTACATGTTTGTCGCATTCAAAACCGAAAAGTATTTTCAATGAAGTTAACTTATTTTAATCTTGAATATAATTTGATCTTGAATTTAATTTTAATACAATCGACCGTATTTTCCCTTTTACAACCGACAGACTAACTACCTGTATGTGACGAAATGGAACGTTCGGCATAAAAGAGGGGTTGGTCGTCTGTGCCCCTCTTACCTGCCTACAACCATCTGCTAAACACACTCTGCTCACAAAGCCAGTGAGTGCAGTTCAGCATGGAGTTCACGAAGGTGCTAAGCGAACGCGGCAAAGAGTTGATTCTCTTTGAAAATTACAAGTTCTATCAAGAGAAAACCATTCCCCGCGGCCTGAGATGGAGATGCACGGTTCGGGGTTGCACCTCGAGAGTGACCACGAACACGGCGCAAGACAAACTGCTGCACATAAACATGAAACACAATCATGGCGAATTGAGCCGCCTAAAACGACAGATTATATCGAACAAGGCCAAGAAGCGGGCCTTGGAAGAGGATGCGTGCGATAAGTCGCCGAAGGTGGTGCTGAGAGAAATGATAACGAATCAAAATGTTGACCTTAACGATGTGGACGTGAAGAGGATCACTCAGAATATTTACAGGGAGAGGAAGCTTAAATGGCGAAAGGAAGAAAAAAGCAGTTTACCTAATGACGATGATGACGATGATTCTGAGGGGGAACTCGTTATTGTTATTGACGACGAAAATAAATCGCAAGTGGTGAGAAATAGTGTTTGTTTAAGATGTTATTAATTGGTCATAACTTTCAATCATTTGACACTTCCGAACGTTTATTAGTGTTTTTACAAATTATCATAATTTATCGATGAGAATAATTTATTTCATCATCGGTATTAATATGAAATTCCCTATAAATTTCTTGATAATCAGTTTAGTTGTCCAGTTATATATTATTGTCTTATAAATATGCAAGATAAAATTAATTAATTTAAATTTAAAATTCATTAAGTTCTACTAAAAATTAGTAAAATCTATAAATAAAATTAATATTACGGAAGTAATCCTTGAAGATTTCTTGTTTACACAGTGTATATAAATTTTTTACCCAATTTTTTTCTAGAATTCTGAACGCACTGATAAAATTTCAGAAATAGGACTGAATGGGTTCTAAAACTGCAAAACAAACGTACAACCTAAACTTTTTTTATGAATTGTTAACCCACATATTTGACGTCACACAACTTCTAATAATAATCCAACAATAATAAATAACAATGACAATATTAATCCCTCCGTATCTATTTTTATGTGGTCCACATTTTCGTTGTTTTCCCAAGTCCCAATACAAATTATTATTATTGATGGATGTCATATATCAATTCCTTTGAATCCATGTCATCATCATCTCACAGAACATCTCTAATTAATCCGTATTTATTTACAAATCTGTGAACGCATAAAAACATGGCACAATTCCAACGACCATCTGACCGATTATATTTTTACATCCACTCCGGCGTACCGACGCTCCGACGAAAAAAAAATGCCCGTCCGTAGTCAGAGCGCGTCGTCCGTCTCAAGTGCACCAATTACAGGGTACACCTGGTGTCACGTGGTTTTGTGTCACGATGTCGGCACCGTGGCCAGTCAAAAAGGGCATTTTCAAGAGGGCAGCACCGTATTCGCAGCCGCAACACGTGATGGTCACCAATATCAAAACGCCGCCCAAACTCAAACTCAATATTGGAACAAATGTAAATATTCCTCCGGGTGTTTTGGTTTGATCAATTTGCAGAGGTAAAAGTTTCAACGTCGTTTTGCCCGAATTGTGTCTTCGTCTTTTGCGTCTGTGTTGGTGATGATGATTGGTGAAACTTTAATTATGATGAGCAATCAATTTTTCCACCATTCACCCTGTACAAGTTCTGTGTCTTTGTATTTTCTTTTTTTAATAATGATCCTTTTGTTCTGTCTTTCATCTTTAAACAGTTGTGAACGTTTCAATTGGATTGTAATTGCTGTGACCATCGTTTCGCACCATTTTAATCCATGAAACAGGACAATGTTATCATCTATTGGTCCCAATCCAACGGAAAATTTTACATGTGCCTTTCATATAAATTTAAAAATAAATGAAGCGTAAGAACACCTGCAGTTCCAACATCCAACTTTTTGAACGTTAATGTGCCACAACAAAAACATATGTAAGCTTCACTGTTTTTTTTAACACGATAAAATATCAATGATTAATTAATAATAATGCTGTAAATTATCACCAACCACCGATAAACCTCAAAGGTCACGCCATTTTTCTGGGAAGGACATTCAATTGATCATAACTGGCAGACTTCAATCAGTCTATCATTTTATTTACCGAATTCTGATTATTGACGGCTCCTTAACTCTATTGGTGTCAACTACGTGACTAAGAGTGTGGTGCAAGATAATAGCACTTATATAACGTAATTCACATATGGTTTGGACTGATTGTATGGAAATCAATGCAATGTTTTATTGGTTTGGCATTGATCTTTCTCATTGTATTTTGACACGAAAATATCTCAGCTCCATGAATGAATTTATCACATTTTATAGTTTTTAGAATCATGACTAATTAAACCAAAAGCAAATTTGCCCATGTTATCACAGAATATAAATATACACTTCCACGATATCACTTACGCCAGTGTTAATTCAGCCATTTTCCTTGCAGGAGCAAAAACTACTAAAGGCAGGCGATCTAAGCCAAGCTGAGTCTAAAAATATGGCTCATACCAACATGAAAGTAACAACTGATAACTTCAGTACAGAAAAAAGGGCTACTGAGTCACAACAACAAATGCAGACAGTAACTAACAACGGCATCTTCAATCACGAACAAGTGACATCTACCAGCTCGCACTACACCATGAAGAAAGACTACACCAAGATTTCATCTTCCTCGTCCACCCTCCAGCAAAAAGCTCAAGTAAGTCGAAACAACTCCCAATACCTTATTAACTGTCTACTAACAAATTATTTTGTTGCAGTTCCACCTACTCAACAATAGCAGCGTATCCGAAGACGAGATTTTGAACCAAAACTTCCAAGACTTGGAGTGCCTTTCAGCAACGTCGAAGAAATCCGATATCAAAAGTGCAATAGAAAAATACTCAGATTACCTGGACAATTCGGTGAAGTACCTTAAAAACCAGGATCCACAATGCGCCCCACAAATCTTAGACAAAATGAACGAAGTAATGAGCAAAGCCTGGGCGGTACCGACCTACGGTCACGAACTAGGATCGTCACTTTGTAAGACGCTACGAGATTGTGGCGGATTGAATCTGATCATGGCGAATTGCACGAAACAAGACAAAGATTTGCAGTTCTCCAGCGCCCAATTGCTGGAGCAATGTTTGACCGGCGATAACAGGCTGCACGTCGTCGAACACGGACTGGACAAAGTCGTGAACGTGGCCTGCGTTTGCACGAAAAACAACACGGTAGACCATTCCCGAGTTGGCACCGGGATTTTGGAACACCTATTTAAGCACAGCGAAGAGACCTGCAGCGACGTAATCCGTCTCGGTGGGCTGGACGCGTTGCTATTCGAATGCAGAAAGAGCGACGTCCCAACACTGAGGCACTGTGCCGGAGCTTTGGCCAACCTGAGCTTGTACGGTGGTGCGGAGAACCAGGAGGCGATGATCAAGCGTAAGGTTCCAATGTGGCTCTTCCCACTAGCCTTCCACACCGACGACAACATCAAATATTACGCTTGCCTGGCAATAACCGTGCTGGTGGCGAACGCGGAGATTGAAGCCGACGTCATACAGTCCGGCACTCTTGGTCTTGTCGAGCCTTTCGTCACCACTCACAATCCTTCCGAATTCGCCAAATCAAATCTGGCACACGCCCACGGACAAAGCAAGACGTGGCTTAAACAGTTGGTACCCGTTTTGAATTCGAAACGCGAGGAGGCCAGGAATTTGGCCGCCTTCCACTTCTGCATGGAGGCCGGTATCAAGAAACAGCAAGGGAAAACGGACATCTTCGCTGAGATTGGTGCGGTGGAGCAGCTAAAGAAGGTCGCCAGTTGTCCGAATGCAGTTGCGTCCAAATACGCGGCACAGGCGCTCAGACTGATCGGCGAAGTGGTACCGCACAAGCTCAGCCAGCAGGTCCCACTGTGGTCCTGCGAGGACGTTGAGGAGTGGGTGAAGCAGATCGGCTTCATGAAATACTCGCGCAGTTTTACAGAGAGCAGAGTCGACGGCGACCTGTTGTTGCAGCTAAACGAAGACAACTTGAAAAACGACATAGGACTGACGAATGGAATTGAAATTAAAAGGTAAGCGAGCTTGGGTTTTTGCCGAGTCAGCAGATCGGCACATCAATAAACTTTTTCTAGAACAGGTGTCGGTTTACAATGTTCGGGACGTGATATAAAGATAAGAATTGGATTCTTTAGAGTTAAAAACGGGGCGGACGATGAGTTGTTTTTATTTCGACAGTATTTTTATACGTGGACTTTGAACGTAAATATTTTATAAAACGGGAACACGTGAACCAACTTATTTATATTTTAATTTATCAATGGCAATTAAATAATGTTTTAATTACAAATAATCAACTACAATTAATCAATTATTAACCAAATATAAATTTGTGTTCTTACAGATTCACTCGAGAATTACAAAAGTTGAAGAAAATGGCAGACTACTCCTCCAGAGATTCGGCAAACATCAATAACTTCCTGCAACAGCTTGGACCTGAGTTCAGCATTTACACCTACAGTCTCCTGAACGCAGGCGTGGAAACTAAAGATTCCCTGAAAAACATCTCGGAGGATCAACTTAAGGACGAATGCTTCATACATAACTCCATACACCGCTTCCGAATCATGGAGGGAATCAGGCAGTTAGAAAGTGGAATGGACAGTACAAATGATCCCGGAATGGACAAGCCTCTGGACGTGTTCGTCAGCTACAGAAGATCCAACGGATCACAGCTGGCGAGTTTGTTGAAAGTCCACTTGCAGCTCAGAGGTTTCAGCGTTTTCATCGACGTAGAGCGATTGGAGGCTGGCAAGTTCGACAACAATCTTCTGCAGAGCATCCAAAAGGCTAAACACTTCCTCCTGGTGCTCACCCCCGATGCGTTACAGAGATGCGTAGGCGACTTCGAGAAGAAAGACTGGGTGCACAGAGTAAGTTTCTATCTGGGACTCTAAAGAATCGAACTGATTGCCGTTCTATTTGTTTAGGAGATTGTGGCTGCTTTGCAAGCGAACTGCAACATCATCCCTATCATCGATAATTTCCAATTCCCTGAAGCGGACGAGCTGCCGGAAGATATGCGACAAGTCTGTCATTTTAACGCAGTGCGGTGGATTCACGATTATCAAGATGCATGTGTGGACAAACTTGAAAGGTGAATTGGGGTGTTTTTAATTACTAACTAACTAGCACGATAGATTAACATTACTATTACAATTGGATGCCATGTGGTCAACTAATCAAGGTTTTATTTGCTTTTTGGTTTATTAACACTTGTATATATTTTTATTTTAATTGTTAAATTGTCAACTGTGGCACATTTATACTGTTTATTAACTTCAGCGTTTAATTACAAGTAGAAAACGAATATTAAGGTCGACGTGATGGGCGAGTTTCAATACTAAATAAACAACTTAATTTTGGTTAGTTGACTATGTTGCACCCAATTAGTAAGAATGTATATAATTGAAAACTCTTATTATGTAATTCCTTCAACACCTGAACTGTATTATGATGTTTTTAAGCATAAATCACCAAATGGTAAACAATCTTATCATAAACGTCAGCGTACTTTTATGATTATAAAACATGAGATATGGTTTGGTTAATTCCACATAATTCCTACATCTGCCTCACCTGATCAGTATTTTAACTTTGATAACATTTATTTTTAGGTTTCTATTGGGTCAGACAAGCAATATTTAAAGCATCGGATTCTTCTAAACCTTAACTTGTACAAATTATTCCTTAAATTATCCATTCCAAGAAATCCAATACGTTTCTGTTAATATTTATTGTTACATATTGTAATATGCTTATTTATTTATTTATAATAAATGTAAAATATTGACACTGGGTTTTTATCTTTAGAGTTATCCGTCGAGGTTTGAGGAGATATTATTAAACACCTCGTAAATGTGGGAATCTCAAAATGTATGGCTTGTTGCAACAAGCGATACATGTGAGTATAATTTCAAAGAATTAAAGGAAAAGTACTTAACTGAATGTGCACATCCTTTTTATATACATAATACGAATAACTCGCCCAAAACGACATTTGCACTATATCGTGTCTCTGCTTTTTTTTGCATGCCTCACTGTGTGTTTGGTGGAGGTGAGTGGCAAATTGGTGTATCATTATTATCTTTTATCTTCCAAAAAATCCTTATCAGTTAAACTTGTCAACAGAACTAAATATTATCCCAGAGGGCTACTATTAAAATTGCATGGGACATTTAGTGTAGTCATTTAATTCCGTTGGCCTTCTTTGTATAAAATCACCCTCATTGTGTCCCAACATCATGTGAAATGCTTTTGTTGCGTTACCCCACCGATTAAACGCCCAAAACTGAACCAATTCTGTGTTGTTTCAGGTTCATGCGTGGTGAAATGAACTACCGCAGCGATTGCCAGCCAAACAGAGTGGGTTTGAAAGGAGACATCACCCCTGGCACACCATCCAACCCGAATTTGGTCAGACAACCCCCGAACTACCAGAGAATGCACAGCAACGACTCTGGCAGCGGCAAAAGTTCGGATAAGGACGTGAACGGGCTCAGGGATTGACTAGATGGTCCCAACGCCTCGGGAACTCCGACGCCGCTACCCAGGTAAAAATCCATTTATGCCATAATTTAATTGAACCAATTAACGCTTTGCTTGTGTATTAACCCGAATTATAAACTAACGTACAACGTAGTTTTTCTTTACAGATTCTACAAGGCGTCACAACCTAGACCGTGGATAATGAATTCAACTCGATACAATCAAAGAGGTTTACCACCTCAGTACCCGAGACGGAGTTCGAACACTCCGATTTCGTCGCTGGCTTTGAACAGCGTGTCGGCAACTCCCAACCGTTCCAGAAGCTTAGACGGCTTACTGGACACCGAACCAAAGTTGGCAGCTCAATGTGTGACCGATGACGCAATCGATCCGTCCGAGACAACCAAAAGTTGCGACGAATTTGAAAAGAATTTTGAAGAAGATGATAACGCGAACCTGAGTAAAAAGGCTCAAAGTCTTGACAACAATTTGGACTGTTCGTTGGATAGCAGTGATATGGACAAGTCGTCGCTGTACAGTAATTCGAGTGACTCTAAGAGGAAGCGGAACTTCATGGACAGATGTGTAAATAAAGTGAGATCTCTTATAAAGAAGTAATTCACGCTAAACTTTGATATTAGATTTATATGACTGCATCTAATCAATCATCACTAATTTTTGGAGAATTTTTTATGTATTAGTGTCAACTAAAAGCTGCTTTTAAAATTAGTCGTGAATGATATGGTGAAACTAGACGTGATATTTTATTTATTTTAGTGTCTTTGAGGCAGCTTTAGAGTGTTATCATTCTAAACTTGTCCAGCAACTAAATTCTATGTACAAAAATGTGCTTTTATACAAAATTTGTATATTTGGTAAATGTGTGATCATTCAATGCCTTCGTGGGTGCATATTTTAGTATTTATACTTTTAGTATGTATATAAGTGTTGTCAAATTTGAGATTTTATTATTTGAATTTGAATAATAATTCACAGTGCTTATGTTATGTAATGTATGTGTTTTAACATGTATAACATATATTTCAAATATTTATAACTGTAACACCTAGACTTGCTTAAATAATTTAAGCACAGTTTATGGGAAACTGTAAATTATATTTTATCAGTATATTTTATTTATAGCAATTATTGCATCTGCCTTTTTTACCTTTTTAATACTCAAAAGGTGAAAAAATTATTGTTCTAACAGTTATAGTTTTGTATTATATAGCAACTATTTGTTTTTTATCTATGTTATATTTCTAAATATATTTTATTAAGTGACTTTTGAGTTTTATTTTAAATACGTATTTATTAAATATTTATCTATTTCAATTAATAGCAAAAAAATTGTAAATTATATTTTATAAATAATATTTATTTATAAAAAATCTATACTTATTTATTATTATTATTATTATTATTATTATTATTGGTCGTATTATTAAATCACACGAAAAATGGGATTATTACGACAATTCTCGTCAGTTGAAGCTAATAAACCTGATTATTTTATTCAATACAGGTTATTTAAATATATTTTGAACAATAAAGTTTATTTGAATAAAAGTTATTTTAAAATTAGGTTAAAAATATAAATTGTAATTTCCTTACCAAATATTTCAAATCTTCTTAACGAAATTATTGAACACAAACATATATTTCAATTATTGAAACTTCATCTATTACGATACTTTTAACCATTAATATAAAAATTTTGATTTAAGAGCAGCAAGGAGTGACAAATTTCAATTCAACGAATAATAGTTTCGATATTCCATTTTGGATTCATTGGAACTACAAAAGTTCGTCGGGAATGCCACCAGAGGGCGCACACGTTGCATTTGTTTTATGAATTTCAAAAGTTTGACGTTTTTACAAACCGTTTTTATGTTCACGTTAAAAACTGTCTTCATCGCAATTTACTTTGAATCATTGTACGCATACCTAGCAAAATGTTGTTTTCACCGGCAGCACGTTTGTTGAATTCGGAGAGTAAGTTATAACGTTTAATTTAATTTCATAACAAACATTTGATGTTTTCCTTTCAGACTCCGAAACTAAGGTTCTCAAGAAAGTCGGCAATAATCTTTCAGTTCGCAAGCCTTTTGCGGATAAAGATGTGAACGGTAAATCACCAGTGAAATCACCCAAAAAACTGGGAAAAACGCCCGCCAAAAAGGCCCCCCAACCACAAGAATTTTCCATCGAAGACTTCACTTGCTCATATAAAACAGAGGGTATAATTTAACCAATTACTTTGGTTACATTTTTTTACATTGTTTCATTTCAGATGATTTTGAAGATGAATTTTGGCTAAACCCCAAAGAGCAACTTGAAAATGACCTCAAATATTATTGTTATGGAGCTGGAGGTTTAGAAACTCCTCCTCCAGAGTTTGAACCAACATTTGAAGAAGTACCTATATCTCCACTGCAAGTTTCTGATGATCCATTTGAGATATTTCATAAAGAGGTATGCAAGAAACTTGAGGAACATCAGTTTGAACTTGAAGATATTGATATAACATATATTGATTATGATGAATTTAATGATTCTGTTTAAAAATGCTTATCTACTGTTAGTATAAGTTATTTTGGTATTTTAGTAGTTTTTTTACAAATAATGTATATTGTATTTGACAAACAAACATATATTACTAAAATGACTTTCACCTTGTAGAAATAGTTTATGTTTGTGTATTTATGTTTCTAAATTTTACTGTAATGTAATATTTATATTCTCTTTTCATTAATAAAGTTTAATCTAGATACATTTTTTAATTAAATTTATCCCCTAGTAATGTTTAAATGAGAACTTGCTGGGTTTTACCATTTATTAATTTTTAAAAAATACACATGTAACATATATATGTACCATAACAAAACCACTAAACAGGTACAAAATGTAAAACAATAAAATAAATATGTAGGATAATAAAAGCCGCAAAAATTGGTGTTTGAACAGTCAATAATTATTTGCACTTAAGACTAGAACTGTAGAAAATCACTCAATAAAAATGATTTTATTTCACCACTGAAATTTAGTCCATCGTTGTAATTTGTATAGAAAAAACAGGAAAGACTAAATCAAATTTATTGGAGATATCCTAATCTTTGCACAAACGAAAATAAGCGAAATCTGCTCGTCTATAATATAGCTAATGGGCAAGAACTTTACTATAATATAATTGTGTCCACTATAACAGCTATATTATTAAAAGTATTGCGTAATTTTTGTAGTATTACATTACATAAAAATATTGTTCTACAATTTCAAATATATAATGATCCAATAGAGTATTTTATGATTCAATACTAGCAATCCTGAAATATAACATATTGATTGCATATAACAAGAAGTTTTTTGTTCAAATCGCCTCCGACTTAATCTATCACTTGAAATATGATGTAGTCAATTCTTAGGTCTAGTTTGGGAAATAGTTGTGCATTAATAATTCTATTATAATTGTGAATTATGAATATGTATCAAGCCCTGAGGGAGGAGAAATCCGAACAATTTAATTTTAACAGCTTACAGGTATTACATCATATTTCTCATCATAACTACACACAACCGCAATGTCTAGGGATAATTTAGTTTTTGGTTTCAAAATATAGACAATGTAGTCAATTATTTCCTTCTTTGATAATTTTTTTAATTCTCCCCCAGTCAGTACTGCTAATTAACTATGGACGAACATATTTATCTAGAGAAAAGAAATGATATGGACACCGGGTCTTTTGGAGGGTGGCATGAATAAAACTCGGATTGCTGTGGAAATGGGGAGTACTCAAAGTGTGTTTTCATCATTATTTTCGTTATGGTCTGGGAACGAATCAGTATCAGAGGATGAACCGATCTCATTTTGCTGCAAAACTTTTTGACGGGTAGATCATACGTGGATCAGATTCATCAACATCAATTGTCCTTCCATATGTAGCAGCGATTAAACCCAACTTTGTTCACATGAATGATAATGCCAGACCTCACACTTTAAGGATTGTAATGGAATTTTTGGAAAATAACATTATTGATGTGTCACCATGGCCAGTATAGTCCCTAAACTGAACCCCATCAAGCATATGTGGAAAGGCCACATATTTTTTAAATATTCGTTCTTTTTAATAAACTTTTGTTAGCAGCTTTTTCAGTTGTTTCAATATTCCAGTTCTCAATTTTATGTATTCATATTTAAACTAAATTAAAACCAAAGTTTAAAATAAAATTACCGTATATATTTAAATTATCCCTAGCCATTGCGGTGGTGTCTATTAGCCCTAATAAAAAAACAATCAACAGGAAGACTTAACGTAAGATGTGCATACACTAAACTCCTTTAGTGTAAACGCATCGTTGTAACGCGTCTTACAATCACTAACTTGTATGAGATCGCAAATACTTTGACTAGATTTCACAACGAATTGGAATTTTCACGATTTGTTAACATTCTCTAAAACCATGGAACACAATTGAAGGCAAAACTTGGTGGAAAATTCTTTAAGGAAACAAGCGGAATTCTTCGAGTCATTTTCTTTGATAATCTCGTCATCGTTGTTACCGTAGTTTTTGCAAAACAACAAAATCGACAGGGGGTAAAAGTACTTGTCCATATTTTTCAACAGAACGTTTTCCAAAGCTGCAACTGGTAGATTGTTTGAGAGCCAAAACTCGATACATTTCAACAAAATATTCTGCATCAATATGTGGTTCTCCGTCACATGTACCTTAGTTATGTAAAACTCCACTAAAGTGGAAGCAATTTTAATTACTGTATCTGTAGCAGAATCCACTAGCACACCATCAGTTTCCTTCTGACGGACCGCCTTCTCACTGTCTGCAATCAGTTTGGAAACGCAAGAAATCGGAGGCGAACTCTCGGTGCTGGTCACAGCCTGAACGTATTGTGTCATGTTCTGTCTAATGTCCCCCATTTCGGACATCTCGCAAGGACTTTCGCAGCCTCCCTGGTGCTCCACATCGTCTCCCCATTGCCGGATGCTGTCCAAACTAGAACTAGAACTTAAAATCCTTCCCGGAGACGTACTGGAGCTCATTATTTTTTCCGCTGAACTGGAGTGCAACAACAAATTTCTCTCGTTGAGGTCGTCCTGCAAGCTTTTGAGGACTAGGTCGATTTGTCCGTCGTTGTCGAAGGAATTTTTGGTGGAGCGCAGATTCAGGTTTTGGGCTTTCATATGCTCCTTAAGTGCCATGAGTTGGAAAGCTAGACTGTCGCCGTAGTGACCGTCCAAGAGAGCGATCTTGCTGGCAGCTTGATAATTGCCCATATTGAAGCAATTCGTTAGCAAATTTTCGCTGTCGTACAATCCGTAGTAAAGTTCCAGAGCGTAGTGCAAAGTTTTCTGTCCGAAGTAAACATCCGGACATTGCTGGACTAGGTCCAAGGGGTTGGATGATCGTCTCCTGTTGTCTGGTGTAAATAATACCTTGTTTTCGATTTTACGTATGGCGTAAGTTCTTTGTCGTTTAGACAAAAGTAATTTGTGATCAGAAAAGTTGAAGGTGATGGCCATTGTGGGCAGACCTGGTACTTCTATTGGAATATTATCGGAGTTGGATTGGAGGGTGTTTGGGAATTTGATGTAGCGGCGTGTGTTTTTAAAGACAGCGACTTTACCTTCCATCGAAGCGAAGCGTTTGTTGTTTTCGTCGAAGGGTTTGCCCAGTATTGTCTGAAAAAATATAGTAAATAATTTGCGTTTATTACACTGGTTTATTAATTTCAATTTCTGAGATATAAAAATTATCTTACATATTATAATAGTATAATTTATGAAATTACAATTCGCGTGCAGTGAACAAGAAAATCAAATATATAATAGAAAAATAACTTAGTTACAACTGTGAAAAGTCCGATTTTCATACTTTTATTTTCACTATTTAAATAGTTTTTTCCAACAATTAATACTTTGAACATATGAAGATTTAAATTTTTAATTGACAACTTATTCAATTACATTATTACATTTTAATCCTCAATAGACCAAGATCAAATAAAAATGAGAATGTGATAGAAAGTATTAAAAGACCTTATATATGTTTGTAAACTGATGATAAATAATGTTTTCAAAATAATATCTGCTTCCTGAAAAATATAAATCTGATATTATCAAAAGTTTAATTAAAGTGGATATTTCAAAAGGGCTTTCAAATTATTAAATTGAAAACGAGAAAATACCTAACTTATATATTAGAAGTTTATATACTTTTATAATTTATTTTGAATAAAATTTAATTTCAAGTTTCGACGAAAGTAAGTTTATTCTCAATAAACACCCTGCTAGCTTAAGAACTTTTCAACCCAACTGTTATAATAGAAAAATAACTTTGTTACAACTGTGGAAAGTCAAATTTATATTTATTCATACTTTGATATTCACTATTTAAATAGTTTTTTCCAACAATTATTAATTAGAACAAAATTTACATTTCCACAAAGTAACTTTGATATTTTCATTAGATTTCTCAATTTTACCAATTTTGACTTCAGAAAGTTCATTTTTGCCATATACTTTAATCAATGACCATCCTATAAGGAACCATTATTTATACTCCCAATTTATATACACAGTATTCATTAAAGATAAAATATGATGGACTGGATTTTGATACTTTCTGAAATATTTTTTTTTCCATCAAAACCTTTACAGATAAAGATCTGATAGAAGAAGTAAATATGTTGAATAAACTAATGATTAAAAATATTGGAATTATTTTTTGTTATTGTAACAATACCAGAATTTCGTTTAAAATTCAACATTTGGTTTTAAAGGTTGAAATTTATCGAGTATTAAGGGATAGCTTATTTTATTAGTTTACCAAGAGGAGTTAAATATTTTAACGACATTTGTGAAGAATAATATGAATAAACCAGAATAGTAGTAAACTTTTATAATTTTGGGTTCTTTGACAAACACCTGCAAAATCGCACAATATAATAATAACTATGAATAATTGTTGAACATTATCAATCTCATTTTAACTTTCAGAAATTTAGAGAATAAAAGAGAAATCTTTTTATCGAGTTTTGTTATAGTGAATAAGTAACAGTAACGTAGTTGGTTAATAAATTTATGTTGAATAACTATTTGTTTATAAGTACAAAGATTTTTCCGCTAATTGCATTTAAATTTTTGAATTAATATTCCCATTATTTAATAATAAAGGTAGTCGTTAAAAAAAAGAAAAACCGCTGGAATAAGGGTATCAATTTGAAAGGGCGCCCTTGAAGACAACTATATTGAATAATAAAATCAAATTCTAAAAAAAAAGATTTTTTCTATGCTAGCCTACGAACTTATCAGCCCAACTGTTACTAATATAATTTATGTACATTCATTTCTGTGGGGCATAGGCCCTACAAGACATATACAATGTTTTAGATTAGTGTTTCATAATGAGGAAAACTCTTAAAATAGTTTGGCTACAATAATGTTAAGGGATGAAGATATGTTAATTTTATTGTTTGAAATACTAGTGGTACTTCCAAATGTCATGCTTATATAAAGTTTAGCTTTCACTTGTTACATCAGATTTCACCTAACTTTTTGTGCA
Organism: Aethina tumida; assembly: GCF_024364675.1. Lineage (NCBI taxonomy): Eukaryota > Metazoa > Arthropoda > Insecta > Coleoptera > Nitidulidae > Aethina > Aethina tumida. Next base: position 12,233,734 of record NC_065439.1, read on the forward strand.
GATATCATCAAACTTCTTGTGTAGATTTCACTTATTTGCCAAAATGGTTATCACTTAATTAATTTTGATAATTTAATTTGCTTTTTTTATTTTATTTTCTGTTTTCCTTTTTATTTATTATAAATATAGATAGGATTCTATCCAATATTCCATCATCATATTATGAAAAGCCGTTCCCTTAATTCTCGTAATGAGTCTTTCAAAAACTCTTCAGGTACTATTGGAAAGTCTATTTAATAATTAAAATTACGTAAATGACTAAAAAAGAATTGCATAAAATTTGAACTCAGCTATATTTTCCAATACAATTAATAGTTTCTATATTAGAAGAAAAATAAGATATTCATGTTCAATACATCTAAAATACTCTACATGTATGTAAAATAAAATTTTTTAAGTTAATGTAGCAAATAACTGCTTTATTATTTAGAAATTACATTACCTGTGCCATGGAAGCGTTGCCCCAGGCCAATAATTTCCCGGTATGATCAATTGCCATGGTATAATCCAATCCGCAAGCCACGTGCAAAAATCTCTGCGTGAACAAATTGACGTTGTCCTGGTCCCGCATTTTCGGCGGGCTCAGTTCGTCGTTTTTGTTTTTGCCCCACAGAATCTTGCCGTTGTGCAAAATAGCCGAATGTCTATATCCGACTGAAACCTGCTCGATTGGTCGTTTGTTGATCCCGGAGTACACGTGTACGCTCGCTTTCCACGAATCCGGAGGTTTGAGGCTAAGGCCATTCTGTTGGTTTTTGTTGTTGTTTTTGGATTGGAACAGACGCACCTCTTGAGGACTTGCTCCCCATGTGTATACTTCTTGGTCGGCTCTTATAGCGATCTAAGTTTTTAAAAGAAAGTGTTTTACTTTTTTAAATTACTAATTAAATATAAAATGTACACTTACATTATGGAAATACGCAGTTGACACTTTTTCAATTGGTGTATAAATATCAGGCATCAGCAACACCCAAACAGGGGTGGTCGACTTGTTCGATTCAATTTGGCAACTCTCCAGCTGCCCGAAAATGTTGGACCCAAACCCGAACAGTTTTCCCTCGCATGTCAGTACGAGACTGTGCGCATGTCCGGCTGCAACTTGTTTGATGGGATGTGAGAACGCCATCAACTTCGGATAGTACTGATTGTCACAGTTGCGGTGTCCTAGCTGTCCGTGGATGCCCCAACCCCAAGTGTAGACTTTACCCGAAGACGTGAGGCCCATACTGTGGTACTGACCGGCTGCAATGTCGATGATTTTCTCTTCGGCCAGTGTGTGGAGTATTTGAGGGTAGGGGCTCTCCTGCACGAACTTCCCCAAACCTAATTGTCCGTAGGAGTTAGAACCCCACGCGTACACGCCGTGATCGGTGAGTGCGAGGGTGTGCTTCCTTCCGCACGCGACGCTTAAGACCTTTACTCTTAAATCGCTTAGGGTTTGCACCAGTCTTGGTGGGCTGCTTTGGGTTAAAAGTGGCCCTAGGCCTAGACAACCGGAATTTGATACACCCATCGTGTACACGTTGCTGTTTCTGATCACCGCTGTGTGTTCGTAGCCACAGCTCAACGGATGCAAGTCGGGGAATTGTTTTATTGGCATCTCTTCAATATCATCATCTGGCATTTCGATTTTGTCCAAAAATTCCAATTCGTACCTACATAAAATTTTTTATGAATATCAATCAATTAATCATTGTAATTCAACGTACTTTGCTGTGTCAGTCTTGAAAGTTAAATGCACAAGAACAACAAGGAATGTCTCGATCATGTCTTTGACGGTGAGTACCGCTCGATCAGGGTTTTCAACATCGATAGAGTCGAGTGTAGTATCCAAACTGGATGAGTACTTCTTTCCTCCACTATAGAACACTCTCCCCACTAAAGGCAAAGCACTTGGTTGACTAGGATCGAGCTGCACCGCCAACCGTTGCAGCACATCCAGCGGAAACGAGTCGATGTTCGTACGGATGTACTGGAATATCACCTGTGAACTTTGGGGAATGATTAACAGACTTTGGGTGAGGCACGGTTCGGAAAGTGCCATGAGAAAGTCTCTGTCTGTGGGTCTTGGAGCTCGGGCACTTTGTAAGATTTGTCCGAGTGCCGAAACCACTTCCGGTTGTAACCCTCTACTTTTAGCCAGCAGATTAACAATGTTCCAATGCCCCGCCTGGCAGGCAACGTTCACTGCAAGGATTTGATCGTAGTACTCTTCAAAACATAAAAAATTCCTAAAATAAAATGTTTACAATAATGATTTGGGCAACGTTACAAGTCTTACATAAAGTCTTTGGTATTATTAAGTCTAACAGGTCCCCCAAATCTTAATATCAATTCAGTATACGCCATCACAGCCAAATTTCCAATGTGAATTTTCGTCGGCATCGACATGTCCACTTTGCTGGCGCTCAGACACAAGTGCACGAACTTGAGTAGCGTTCTGCAGTCGGCCGAGACGGCCAGCTTCAGGACGCGTTTCAGCAGGTGGACCTTAGCCTGTTTGTATAAGATTATGCCGGAGTGAAAGGAACCTCGGGACACAAACAAGTCGCCACAACATTCCAGCAGTTGTTGCAGATTTAAGCCGAAGATTATAGATATTTTTTCAGCTTTTTCCAGATTGTTCTCCTCGGTAACATACTCAACAAACTTACGAACCGGTGAACAACTGAAATAATATTCCTACATACAGGATGCCCATAAATTGTACCCACTTCAGGGCAGCAAATTAGAACAGTTAGACAATAAAAAGTTCAAGTTACACCTCAGAGGCTTATTACTTTAAAAGGAGCACTTTTTACAAAATATTTTTTAGAGATCGTTCTAATTTGATACACTAAATTGTCAGTTGTTAGTGTAAATTAAGAACCATTTGTACAAGGTGTTCCTAATTGATTCTTTTTGACTATTATGAGGAGAAATTATAATTAACATGAAATTTATTTTTTTAAAATATAAGATAAAATATTAGTTGTCGTCTTTGTTTCATGGACCACAATATTAAAAATTTGGAAATTTACCACAAATATAGTCATTTCCTTTACATTTAATATACACATATAGAACAAATTTGATATATAATATAGAACATTTTAAAACCAACATCAATTTTGATTTTCATTTAAAATAAATAAGTTACCATTTACAATTTGTTAAAAAATAATTAAACAAAGTAATTATAAAATAAACGTTTAAAAAAAAAATATCCCTATCTTCTAAATATACTCATAACAGCAAAAAATAACTAACTTGGAACACGCTGTATATGGTTTTTGAATTAAATTAAATAGCTTACGCAACGATGAGTTTATAAACGGAATTATTTGTGACGATAACACAGGTGTCGATTCTAGGTTTCCTTATGTTAATATCATCAATAGTTTTTGGTAATTCATAAACTTTATCTTTCTTTTCGTCTTTTTTCCTCAGTCTTACCGATGATAAGTCAACTAACTTAAACACGTGCAAGATTTTCTCGTTAATAACTGTAAAACGTGCCACCAACGCATCGCTATTAAATTCCTAGAACAAGGAATTCATTAACAAGAAAAAAAAAAATATTACTTTAAAACTTACAGAGTCGCCTTCTAGACGACATTCCGAAAGTTGCGAGCTTATAATGGATAAAGTATCACTGTCTTCATTGATTGTATAAATTAATTTGTCAGTTAATAAAAGGTAAGTTGTATTTGGACACAGTTTGTGCACAAACATTGGCGCTGACTCAACATCAACAGCGTGAATCTAAAAACGATACGATTAAATAATTACAGTTGTTACAAATATGTAATTGGAATTACAGTCAGCAAACTGGAAGGCCGATAAAATGCAGAGAACAAGTGTTGATTGCGGGCGTGTTGAGGTGCAAACCACGTGTCGCACAGTCTAGGCAAAGGTTCAGGCCCAGAAGAGTGTTCAGAGTGGGAATGAGAGGATTCGCTGGCACTGTCGCTAGTTTGACTGTCGCGACGAGAGCTTCGCCCCTCACCCGAGAAGCGTTGTCTTAGCAATTGAAGCTTGTCGGCACCCAGCTGACGCAAGTTGGAGAGGCGAGATTTGTTGTTGTCGTCTGCGTTTGAAGTTTCTGGTGGCCAGAGGTAGCCAGTGTTGTGGTGTTCCAAAATTAAACGCCATTGTTGTCCACTTATACCATTTATCTGGGTTGTATGTAGTTAATTAATATTTAATAATGAGTTAGTAATAAACTTGACTCACCAGCAATGAAACTGTGTCTAAACTGTTATCTTGGCACAGACACAACTGCTTGACACTTTCAGTAATTGTGCAACAACCTAAATACCTTCCATCGGTGAGACTGATTAATACAATTGCTCCATTTTCATAACCAACCAAAGCATTCTGATTGCTGTCTAATGTCTGCCACCAAACAATACTTGTGGGTAAAACATTGGGAGTTAAATTGTGCTTATGGAAATGCGTTACGTCGTTTAACGACCATTTACAGTCAATTTTTTGTTTTTTGTCCACTAAACTTAATGCAGGAATTATGTATAGAGAACCATCGACAGCTACAATTTATTATTAAGAAAAACTGCTCTTTAAAAATGTTTATTAACATACAAATAACTAATAGCCAAGTTGCAGAGGGGTCAAAACAAACAGCCTGAATCACCTTATTCCTATCAGAAAACCAAGGAACTCTTTTAACAATTGGAACCATTTCACCATAAGTGTAGTGCAATACAACCTCTCCATCACTACAAAACAACAATTACTAACAATAACCACCATTAAACAATTGGTATACCTAGTAATAATTGCTAATAACTGTTTAACACCACTTTCAATTCGAGCACACAACCTAATATTAATATTTTGCAAAATGCACTGCAATTCGAATATGTTTTGTGCAAATGGTTGTTCAGCTGGTTCCGACATTTTTGATCACTTGTAATTTTTGTCCAGTCTACATTTCTAAATAATTGTTTATGTTTAACAATTTAAACAAATGGTTTTTAGAGACTGCATTTTTGACATCTGACAAATTGGAAATAACTGCAGTGTTGCTCTATATTTTCCCCGTATTAATCGATAATTCCCATTTCTAAATGACTTGCAATTATATATACTTAAAATTTTTTTCATGTTGGTTTATTGAGTAACTTTTATACTTTTGTAGTTTTTAAATTGTTTAAAAATTTATTAAAATGTACGTTATTAATTTTCCCAATAGGTGACTTGAAACAAGTTTGGCAACGTCGCATTCTACTTCATTTACATTTAAATTATTTAATATCTTCCAGAATTCCTTTACATATAGTTTTTATCTATTTAGGTTTGTAAATAAAACGTTTATTATTATGAAACTATATTTATTTAGGTACCAAAAACAAGGTTCAATTGTTAACAATTTTCTACATTTAACAAATTAATTATTTTCTTTATATTTCCCCAAAATGTAAAACATTTCATTAGAAAAATGTTAGGTATGTATTAATATATTGTGTTTACTACTTTTGTTGTTTAATTTAAAGTTGTAATGAGGCTTATTTGTATCAATTATTTTAGGATAAATCTTATACAAAGACAGGAAAAATTCTTGTTTTTGTTTTTTTAAATTTTTAATATTCAACGTTATAATAATGAAAAACCACAAAATAAAAGTAAAAAAATATATTTCTAACATAACGCACAGCATCAATTTATATAACAATCTAATCAAAATAAATCAATATTTGAACGCAGACTTCTTCTTTTTATCCTTGTCTCTCCCCAACGTGCTCGCGGAAGGAGTCTCGCTCTCGTCCACGTCCTTATCCATATCCGGCTTCTTCTTCTTATCCTTGTCCTTTAGTATGTGCAGTTTCTCCTTGATTTTTTCCTTTGCCGACTTATGTTTCTTTTTCTCCTTTTTCTCCTTATGTTTGTCAACAATAGTAGTTTTCTCAACTTTTTCCTCGTCCCCACGTTTCATCATATATAAGTTCATCTGACTGTTTATACTGTCATCTTCTTGAGCCTCTCTCAGTCGATCCATTTCTAAAATTTCGATGATTTCGTTTCTTCTTTCCACAATTTTCACCAATCTGCAAATTAAAACATTTAAATAATATATCCAACGATTCCATTATTGATTTATTTACCTATTAATTAACTCTTCTTCTCTAGCTTTATCAGACTCTTCTTTTGTGGATTCAGGTTGAAGCATTAAACACCGTATCTGATATTCCACGTCAGCGTGTTCTTCCTCCAGTCTTTGTTGTCGACGTCTAATAACACAAATAAAATCAGTCGTCATTTAAAAGCACGACAAACAATTCCTACTTACAAGTACATTAACTCCGTTTGTTTTCTAAACAATTCATTCTTCTCGTTGACTAATTCAAACAGTTGCAATATGAGATCTTCCACTTCGATCGGGAGAACTTCATCGGGATTGGTGTTGTTCTCACTTCGCTCTCTGATCATTTGTTCTATCATCACGCCCTGTTTTTCCAACCCCTGTTGTTGGATCTCGATAATTTCCAACTCGCGTTTGATTTCTCCCATTGGTAAGGCTTTAATGGTTCTTCGCTGCGGTATTGGACGTTGCGGGGCTGGACCCTTTCTCCTCTTCCATTGTCCGTAAGTACTTTTGTTTGGAGTCGAGTAAGTGCTGGAGTTTTCGCTGGAACTTGTTCCTAAAATGTGGAATTTAAATATAAAATGGTACTAAAAGGAATTAATACTCACTATGTAAGCTAAGGTTCTGGCTCTGTCTGTTGCGGTTCATGTCATCTTTTTGAGTTTTTTCCAAGTCTAAATCATCTGCTGGTTCGTGTGGTACAGCGGACACGGAAAACGATACGGTGTTGTCTTTTTTGGGCTCACATGGTGTTGATGTGCCAGGCGGTGGGGGCGCCCTTTTCGCCTTTCTATTCTTGGGCGTCATTCTCGGAGAAGGCGCCTACAAATCACCACCATCAATCATCGTCATAACAAACAAAAGTTCGGTACTTACAGTACTAGGAGTAGGACTAGAAGTTATGGAACTGTTGGATGCATCATCCTTAATTATGGTAGGCGGCTTCGGTGCGGGCTTCTTTTTTCTAAGCGTCGATTGTCCGGGATCCACCAGGGAATTCACGGAACCCGCGTGACTCGAGGACGTTGGTGTACTGGTGCCGCTTTCATACCTAGATTTGGGCTCCAGGGTCCTAGTGACACGATACTTCAACATTAGCCGTGCATCGGAAACGTGACTCAAATTTAAAAGTGAATTAATGGCAGAACTGTGTCTGGCCGTGCCCACATGGGAAGGAAGGTAGTTTAATTGTATCGCAGAATGATTGTGGTGTGTAGACAGTTAGAGGAACTGTCCATGCATAATAAACGGGTCAGTGACACATCGCGGCAAAACAAACACCAGAAGGGTTGTGTCGCCATAAACTAGTATTTCTTGTAGGCGCATGTTGGTAACTGTTCATGAATGTTTTGCGGTAAAAAATGGAAACGAAGTAAATAAGGCATTATTTGGTACAACGATAATTATTCTCCTAATTGATTCAACAAGATTAACCTTTTACAGTTCAGTAATCTGAATGAGATTATAATATATGGTAGTCAGTTCAATGACATAGCTAAAAGAATTTGAAAACTAGTGTAAATGTAAAAAATAAAGAAAAATTAAAATCTAAATATAATAAAGCTTCTTTGGATTAGCTTCAGTTATAACTTACAATCAAAATATATCTTATTCGAAGTGCTAGAACTCTTCTACAATTTAAATAAAACCAAATATATAAAATGCAACCATTTATTTCGCTTGTAAATTAATGTAATAGTAATTAATTAATTTTTTAGGATTAAAAGGGTGAATGAAAGTGTGCCATTGTCATGCAACTGGTCTATCAACTTGGTAGGAAATTTAACACAGTTGTCTTTGTCCAAAGCTTCATTATAATACGTAGGAAAGTACTGGCAAGTTCCAGATGCGCCAACCTTCTTCTTTTCATCCTTGCGCCAAAAAGTAATATTGTAATCGTATACACAACCCACGTGTTGGGATAGTGCATAAACACCTATTTGAAACTCGATTTGCCGTTTCATAAAACAAACCAGGAATAGCTGCCCGTCCACTTTGACGACATACCTCCATCTGCCTTGTTGGTCATACTCATTGAAGCTATCTAGTCGTTTTGAATCATCGAACAATTCGTGGTTTTCAGCTACATGTTTCTCCATGTCGTAATAAGAACCGATGAATAAACAACCACGTCCGTAACATATTAAGGGACAATGTATGGGGGAGTATTGGCAGTTTTTCTCGTGTTCTTCGATAACTCTACCAGAGTCCTCATAAAGGCACCCCGAATCCATATAACGACAGGGGAATCTCAATACTCCGTGCAACTGTTCCAACTGTAAATTACGGACAGGCATTCGGACGTCTCTGCACTCGGGACAACATTGCGTCCGTGCGAAGCAATTATTGCAATAGCAATGACCATTATAACACATCTTAATTGGCGGACGCATGAACTGATAGCACACTTTGCACTCAAATTCGGCGATTATATCAGAATCAAACCTTGAAATCATGTTTTATACTTCCAGTCACTTTGACACAAGTAAAAATTACAATCACAATATAGTTACTAGTTTAATCCAGGATGTGATAGTTCCTTCGTTGTGATATCTTAACCGGCGAGGTTAAGAATGAGTGTGCGTATGTAATTACAGGACTGTCTGACTGACTGATCTATCTATACAGGCTGACTCGACGGGAAAGACACGAAGTAATTAATTAATCGTAGACCTCTTTGATTAAGTGCTCAAAAATTGACCAGTGGTTCAATTTTCGCTTCATTTCTGTTGGTATCTCGATTGTCTACATAATGTACATATACATAATTACGGTTTTCATTATGAAGACAATAGTTTTGATAATATTAGGAGCAGTACCATGAACAGTTACCAAGAAGAAATTAACAAATTAAGGGCGGCGTTGACTAGAAAAGGAATCATACTCTCTATAAAAGGGAATCTGTAAAAAAAGGATCATATTTTCGGGAGACTCTAACTATGGTCATAATATAGTGGAAACATGTTTCAGAAAATGACACCAACTGTGTCTTGTTACATATTTAAGCTTTGACATGACATATTTCATGTATCAAAATATACTTCATTCCTTGAGTTATTTGCTGTACAAACATAGTAGAAAATGACCCAAGTTTGGCCACTAATATCTTTGTTATTAAAGAATATTACGACTCTGTCATGTCAAAGATCAAACATTTATTAATCTACACCCAAAATTTGATTTAGATTGTTTGCTTAGCTTTTGAGTTTTGTTCTAAATCGTCGAAAGCGTTTATATAGGGAATTTAACACAGGAAGACGCCGTTCTTTAGCAAATAAAAGATCTTACCTCACTGAGCTTCTGGGAGAAGGAACAGGTTTCTTGAGATTCTCCTCTTCTTCTTCCTCGCCATCGGTCCAAAATGGATTAAGGGTGATTCTTTCGGGTTTGATGACTTTTTTTTTAATCTCCACTGGTTCTTCCTCATCCTCCTCATCGCCGAAAGGATTCAAACTGGTGTTTTGTGGCTTGGGGTCGTCTACAGTGGTGGCAGATTGGTCTGCTGGTAAGTCATCGTCGCCGAAAGGGTTCAGATCTTCCGGATACGATTCCTGCTTTTTAACTTTCTTCTTTTTACGTGGTTTTGGGACGACTGGCACACTATTGACGTCGTCTTGTTTTATTGGCTCTGGAAGTGCCGGTACCACGTCGTTCTTGTCCTCTACTTCTTCTACTAAAGGCACTGGTTTGTCCTCTACTACCTCTTCAATTTCTACAGTGTTATCTAAATTTTTTTCAGTTATTTCAGGCTTTTCTTCAATGTCTTCTTGTACAATGGGTTGTTCTACTTTTTCTTCCCCTTTGGAAGTGGTTTCCAGCTCTTCTTTTATCTGTGTTTCCGGCTCATCTTTTATAATTTCTATGTCAGGAGATTTATCATTTGATGTTTCATATTCGGCCACAAACTCAACACTGTCATTTAAAGATAGTTTGGTTTCGGACACAAACACAACACTGCCATCTGAACTAACGATGCTGTCGTTCTTATCATTTACTTTGTCGGATACAAATTCAGTAATAATGATGCTGTCAGGCTTATCCGGGGTCATAAGCTTCTTATCATCTTCTATTGGAATATCGTGAGAATCTTCTTTGGTAACAACATCTTTAACTAACTTATCCTCTAAACTATCACTAACAATATGTACACTTGCAGTAGGAAAACCACTATCATTGTCCGCGTTGCTTTTCTCCACCTCACACGTTCCCGAATCGAAATCGTTCAATTGACTGTCCAGGAACAAATTCCTGGCCCTACTAAACGCCGAATTACTAGTGTTATTGTCCTTTTCTAGATCGCGTTCGAACTGAGAACTGTACGGATCGTCGACGACGTACTTGGTCTGGATCAGGGCGGATTTCTCCTCATCGCTCATGGAACGGCTGAGCACAGACTTCTCCACGTCCAAGTTCAGTCGCATGCACTTGTCCTGCTCCGAGGTGGGACGAGACTTCTCCTCGTCCGGGCACACCTCGCAGCAGAACTCGTTGTTCTCCGTTTCGTAGTAGTTGGCCAGGGTGAGCTGCGAATCGCAGCGCGCACAACGGAAACACGTACGGTGATAGAGCAGTTTTCCTACGTTCAAACGTTCAGCTATGAATACTGGTAGAGCACATTTGGCACAGGTTTCCCTTCGCAATCGACCTATGCCCGTGTATGCGGTTATCTAAAAGGAAACAACGATTTTAGATTACAATTAACGGGTTTTTACCACCAAGTTGTTCGTGTAGCATTGTTGTTAATGTGACGGAATGATAATGGAAGAAATTACCTTCAGCAAAATATTTCGGGCTTATACTGGCCTATTATGTCCAGACTTTCTTCCTATGAAAACAAACAGTGTGGGTTAAAGCATAACAAAGCATGACATAAACAATTGTATTTTTGTGCAATGCAACGTTATTATAATCGGCATGCATTGTATTTAATTGATTTCAATTTTGGTGAAAAATTGTGTAAATGAATATGCAGTGAAATGCGATTTACTATTAATTTAAGTTGTTATCGTCCTTTCAATGTGCAACAACAACACATGGTTGTTTTTGGAAATAACACATTTATGTCGTTAAAGGCAAATGGATGTAGTTTAATGGTAAACGGACATAGATTTCCTTCTTTTGCGAAGATAAAACTAATTAGCGTCGAGGAAAGTGGTGAAAAGGCTTTTGGAGAAAGCAATAACTGTTTTCATCGATATAAAAATGTTTACTGACCATTTAGCAAGCATGAAATGTGAATGTTTTACAATTCAATCTTGCAATTATTAAAAAAAAGAATAATTACTTTAACCACCAAAAGTGGTATTTTTAAGTATCAACCAAATAAGTGGAAAAATTTTTGTAGGATACAGCATTAAAGTAATTTTCTCTTTTTTACTAAAACATTTAACAGGTAATAATTAATTTCAAAGTCAATATAAAGTGTGTTAAAACGATGAAAACTTACACCATTACTTTTTTTAAAAAACCACATAACATGAAATGTGTAATAAACATGAGTAATTTGATTTTATGTTCTAATAACTAAAACTAAAGGAACAAATCTACTATAGTAGTTACTCAGCTAACATTAACTGGGTGACTTAAATTTGGAAAGCAACTAATAATAATGTCCTATTCTACCTTTTAACACCCTACAGTTTTCTTTATTAAAATACAATGGAACAATTATGTGTCAAAACAATCCATTATAAAATATTGTATGTACAATGAACAAACCTATGATTATAATAATACATATACAAATACTTTTTAACCTAACCCACACTGTTTATTGTAAATTGTTTAGTGCAACTCGATAGCTTATAAAAAAACAACACACGTACACAAAACACAAAAGAAAAACACACATATAGAAAGCAAGCAAGCAAGCAAGCAAGCAAGCGAACCCACACAACAACGGCAAAAGCTCAAGAGAAGACGCGCCCGGAGTGACTTAGAGAGCAGGGCGATTATGATAATTGGGATTAATGATTTTTAATGGCTGGAGGTTACATTAAACCACACACATTATACATATTATAATTGATATTAAGCATAATTGAATCGGAGGTGCACCATACTTGGATCGGGTTCAAGTATAATTGCATCGCAATTACGCCAGCGGATTTAATTTAATTGTTTTCAGTTGCGTCATCTCCAATGAAATTTATTTTTGGACTGGCTGAATTTGCTGAATTTTAGTTGTTATATGTATAATGTGCATGTTGATTGTAACCACCCTTCGTACAATTTACAAAAGAATGTGCATGCAACTGACAGGATGAAAATGTTAATTCGTGTGTAAATACAAGACTCATGCAAGTGAAAAAACTAAATTTCCATAATAATAAAAGCATGCAAAACGACTTTAGTGTGAAACTAAATCTGAGGCAAAATGTGGAAACAAGTATGGAGTTTCTGCTGCACCACACGTAACATAATGACGTTGTGCATGCTGTAACTTAAGAAGGTACAGGAAAGAACCGACCAGAAGACCCAAAAGCATGTGAAATAAAAATGAGGTGTTAATTTGTACTTATTTAACAGTGTGGTAGACGAAAAAATAAACTAACAAATCTACGACTATGACAATAATAATAATGTTACGTCGAATTATTGATGTACACCATTTTTTTTTGTTTCAGAAGAGAACGCATTTCACACCAATTTCACCAAAAAAAAAAAAAATAAATAAATAAAACATAACAAAAATGGATCAAGCGCAAAATAAACAGAACATTGCACAAAAATATGAACATGAAAAGCTGATCGGATCACAAAAATGTTTTTTGTGGTACGATCGCAATTACATCTACAACAACCCGAGCAGTACTCACCTTTGTCGGGGGACTTGTGGAGGCCGGCGATACGATGCCGTGGTCTGTGGCGGTTTGGGGCCTTTTTGCTGGAATTTTCGTGGCGCCTGAGCCTGCAAAGATTACACGAACTGTAAATCACCGCGACAAAAAAAAATAAGTACTCTAAAATAGACTGTGAGTTTGGGTCAGTGACGGCGACCAACGTCGAGATGTTTGGGTTTTTTAAGTCTGACGTCAGATTTATCCGAAATGCACGGCTATAAATAAATTTATTGGATGTATATAATTATGTACACAGGCTAACAAAATGACAATTTTTCTGATTGCTGGTTTAAAAAATGTTTGTTGAAGATGGATAGTGGTTATTGTATAAAATTCTGTAAATGGCATAAATAGAAAAATAATAATATCTTCCGAGGTCAAATAATATTACTATGTGTACATTTTTGATAATGTTTAGGTTAAAATACTGAAATAAAACATGACATTCACCCGAAAACATATTTCTGACCATTTAGAATAGGGCTTATTTAGCACTTTGGCATTCATTTGAGACATAGACAAATCTCGTATGTAAAACATGTGCTGAACATTAACGACAGTAAACTTAAGGAAAGGAACGGTGCTTAAATTTTGGCGTATTAATTAATTGGAATAATCATAAACTATCACCAATGACTGGTATTTTTCCCACGTAAATATCAATATATTAATATGAACAATAGTTAGAAATTCAAATTCAATAATAAGACTCACACTGCTTTTTAAAAAATACCTATTTTACACAACACAATTCTTCTTATGCTTTTGGAAGAAGGTTCAAAAACGTCAACGTAAAATGAAGAAGACAATTATTACTTAAGTCCAGATAAAACTTTTCAGTTATAAATAATAAATGTACAGCATCTGGCAAAATATTGCTTATACCAATAGAAAGGTATTTATATATTCAATTTGATTATGCTAAAACATATATAGTATTTCATTGAAAATAATAAAGTTATTGATGTTTTAATATGTACAAAATAAAATGTAAATACGAACACCCTGAATAAAATTGAGTATTTATAATGTCTTCTTATAGAATGATCTTTGGTGTATTTAAATGCCAAAAATTAATTATTTGCTCCAAAATTTCTGACTTTACAGACATATTAGTTAAACCATCAATCTATGAAAATTTTTGAAAAAGAAAAGTTAAAAACTATTGGGTACGATACAGCCAATTTATTTACAATTTAAAAATATCCATTGGAAATAACAAGTAAATATTTAATACTGTAATTTTTGTTATGTATTTTAACTGTGAATTGAAAAATAGTTCTGATAAACCAATTTAATGGATGTTTTGGATTTTGGATTCAAAAATTACCTACAAGTAGTTAAAAAAGTGTGTCATAGATGAGAATAATAAGAATTTAAGAGTGTCGCAATAACAGAATGACAAAATTTTATCACTATAGCACAAAAACATCTACGACCAATAAAGAAAATAGTGACTTTGACTTATATTTAACAATTCCTTAACATTTTAATCAGCAACTACTGATTTATCTCATATCTTCTCAAAGAAGTCTTTCGAATTACTTATGTCCAAATTAAACTTTTCAGTTATAAGTAATAAATGTACAGCTCTTGGAAAAAGATTGCTTTTACCAATCGAAAGGTATACAAACATTCAATTTAATTATGTTAAGATATACGTGGTGTCCCATTGAAAATAACAAAATTATAGATATTTTAAGACAGTACAAGCAAAAACATAAATAAAGAAAACTATGTATAAAATTTAGGAATATTTATAGGACTTCTTGTAGGATGATCCTTAGTTCACTTAAATGCAAAATATTAATTTTTTGTCCCGAAATTGCTAACTTTACAGACATTTCAGTCAGACCATTAATAATCCGTGAAATTTTTTGAAAAATTTAACTCAGAAACTTTTCGGTTTAGGTATAATAGGTCATAGTATAACTAACCATTATAATTACAATTCAAAAATATCCATTGAAAATAACAAAATTGATGGATTAAAATAAATTACAAAAATGGTTAAATAATTAAAAATTTCAAATCAATACTTTTTTCTATAAACGAAGAAAAACTTTTTGAAATAAATATTTAATTCTGTAATTTCTCTTCATGTTTTGCATTCTGCACTGAAAAATTACCCAGGGGTAGAAACAAGGGTCATGTATGAGAATAAGAAGGGTTTGAGATTGTTGCAATAACAGAAAATTTCGCCACCCCCAACCAAATTAAATACTCTAAGCAATTTATGGGAAAGAGACCGAGCCTAAAATATGCCATACCAATTATTACAAAGGGAACATAAACTATCACACAATTACTTTTTTTCTTGTAAATATCAAAAATTATTAATATAAATATAAATATCTAGTTTCAGAAATATGACCTGCACCCCATTCTGAAGAAATACCCATTCCATACATCAGCATTTTTCTTGTTCTTTTAGAAGATGATACAAAAATATCAACGCCCAATAAAGAACACTGTGACTTTGAGTTAGATTTAACAATTCCCCAACATTTTAGTCAGTAACTAAAGACTGTCTGGATTAAAATATTTTTCAGTTATAAGTAATAAATAAGCTCCTAGCAAAAGATTACTTATAACAATGGAAAGGTATTTAAATATTCAATTTTCATTGAAAATATCAAAGTTTAGATGTTTTAAGATGAACAAATAGAGTGAATAACGAAAAGTTTAGGAGTATTTATAACTTCTTATAGGATGATTTTTGGTTCACATTGACGCCAAAAATTGGTAACTTTACAGACATTTTAATTAGGCCATCAATAATCTGTGAAAATTTTTGAAAAAAATATTCATTGACAATAACAAAGTTTATGGCTTAAAATAAATTAAAAAAGCAGTTAACTTTAACTGTGAGTTGAAAACTAGTTTCGATAAAATAATCTAATAAATATTTTGGATTCAGCACTCAAAAATTACTTAGAAGTAGTCAAAAAGGAGTGTCACAGATCGGAATAAGAAGAGTTTAAGAGTGTCGCAATAACAAAACGATAAAATTTCACCACCCACAATCGAATTAGGTACACCAAACAAGGAAGCAATGCTCAGGAAATCTTCATTGTTCCTCAGTTAATCGATTGCAAAACACAAACAAAACAATTAACATCCATGTACACACAAGAATTTCATAAACCAATAAACACAGGTGGATCGTACCATTGTACAATTAACACGTGATTATGGGTTGTACAGTCTCTAAAATTAATCACGTCTCCAATTAGCGTCCATTTGTCGAAAGTACTATTATACGTTGGTATATTTCGCACGCAGGAAATGCCTTATTACACGATTGAGTAATTAAATTGAGATCGATGGTTGTGCGAAACAGTATTGGGAACGGTTCCTCTTATGCAATCCTCTGATACAACAACAGACAGGAAATTGATTCTGCTTTGATCTATGGTACGAAGGTTAATTATCGTACAATTATGAGGATGCAAATACGAGAAGTTTTTAACAGCTGCGTTTGTGTAACGAATAAACCAGACGCACTTTCGATTTCAAATCGGGGCTTGTCAACGCAATCAAGGACGGAATCTACCCGAGAGAGCCCAAGGAAAAATCGTTTTATCGGTTTAATACGCGCTTCGGGTCAAATGTTAATTAAAATATATTTTTCATTATTGCGAAGGTTCGCAAAATGTCGATCGCTATCGATGAGTGTTAAGCTGTAATTACGGAGCCGTTGTGAAACGAATGCGTGGCCAAGAATAAGCGATCTTTAACTTGCATGTTTTGTTTGCTCTTTGTTGGCCGTTCGTCCAAGGTTCACACCACGTTAATACAACCAACGAGACTATAAAATAAAATAAAATAAAAAAGAGGTGAGGAAAGTGTGGAAAAACTTTCGATTTCGAGATAGGTGATACGGGTGAAAGCCAGTTCTAATTACCAGTTTGACACTCGATTAACTGATCTTTTTCGTTTCGATTTCCTATCGAGATTCGCGGCACCCGATGATGGAACGACGTCTGTCCATATTCGGAGCAGATCTCGTTTATTTTCGATTTAATTGGACTCGGGGGTTCATTAGACCGGGTTTTTGTACACGAAATAATTATAAACAATTACAGTAACTGGTACCGGTCATTCTTGAAGCGGAGAGCTCGTTTCTGTAATCGGTTCCTCGTCGTTTCGAATTATAATATTTGCAATTGGCGGACGTTTATTATTATTTAATGGGTTTCCAGAAATCGGTGACAGGTGTGATGCACCTAACTCGTCTAGTTATTAGCCATAAAAAACTTTCACTGCACGGAGAAGAAAGTCTATCGAAAAATGGGTGTATCGATATCACATAAAAATAATAATAAAAAAAAAACGAATCACACGCAAAAGTGCATTTAGAAACCGAAAGTGAAAAACTTAAATGTTGCCAAAGCATTTCGCTTGGTGCACTTTCACAGGGTCACGGCGAAGCCGCTCTGCTCTGCATCGTATCTGGACCGATTTTCTCGATCAAGATCGAACCGTTAAGGTTGTGGCACTCAGTCTCTTACACTTGTGGTTGTTTTTATGCTTTATACTTTTGGTGTTTTTTTATGATATAATTACTGAAAATTTGACAACAGTCTTCGTTCTTCCAATATGTTTGCCCAGTATTACGAGGGTAAATGGGTAAAACTATCACACTCAACCTCTTACACTTTTGAATGTTTTTATGCGATTCTCTCAAGTGGTTTTTGAAGACTTGACTACAGTCTTTGTACTTCCAATATTTTGAACTATTACTACTCTCAATTATACCATGGATAAATGGGTAAACTATCACAGTCAGCTTCGTACATTTTTGATCGTTTTATGCGATTCCCTTAAGTGGTAATTGAAAACTTGACAGTCTTCTTACTTCTAATGTTTTGGATCAGTATTAATTTTTCTTTATCTCAGAGATAAATGAAGAATATTGTCATACTCAACAAAGTGAGTGACACTTTTGGTTGTTTTATGCGATTCTCTGAAGTACATAATGAAGGTTTAACGACAGTCTGCATTATTCCAATGTTTTGGGCCAGTATTTCTTTTTTCGATTATCCCATAGAAGTGGTTATTGGAGACTACACGACAGTCTTACTATTTCCAATGTTTTGGGTCAGTATTGATTTTTCTTTATCACACTCATTTTGTTATAGTTTTGGTTGTTTTTATGCGATTCTCTGAAGTACAAAATGAAGATTTAAACAGAGTCTTCTTTATTCCAATGTTTTGGGCCAGTATATATTTTTTTTCATTTATCCCATAGATAAATGGGTAAGATTTTCACACTCAACTTTGAATATCTTATGCGATTCTCTAAAGTTGCTATTGGGAGCCTTGACGATAGTCTTACTACTTTCAATGTTTTGGGTCCGTATTGATTTTTCGTTATTCCAGGGATAAATAGGCAATATTGTCACATTCACTTTTTTACATTTTTGGTTGTTTTATGCAATTCTCTGAAGTACATAATGAAGATTTAAAGACAGTATTCATTCTTCCAATGTTTTGGACCAATATTTCTTTTCTCGATTATCCCATAGATAAATGGGTAAGATTTTCACACTTTGATTATCTTTATGCGATTCTCCCAAGTAGTTATTGGAGATTTGCCGATAGTCTTACTACTTTCAATGTTTTGGGCAAGTATTGATTTTACGTTATCCCAGGGATAAATAGGCAATATTGTCACACTCACTTTGTTACACTTTTGGTTGTTTTATGCGATTCTCTGAAGTACATAATGAAGATTTAACGACAGTCGTCATTATTCCAATGTTTTGGGCCAGTATATCTCTTTTTGATTATCCCATAGATAAATGGGTAAGATTTTAACACCCAACTTTGATTGTCTTTATGTGATTCTCTCAAGTGGTTATTGGAGACTAGACGACAGTTTTACTATTTCCAATGTTTTGGGCAAATATTGATTTTTCTTTATCCCGGGGATAAATGGGGAATATTGTCACACTCATTTTGTTACAGTTTTGGTTGTTTTTATGCGATTCTCTGAAGTACATAATGAAGATTTAAAGACAGTCTTCATTATTCCAATGTTTTGGACCAGTATTTCTTTTTTCGATTATCCCATAGAAAAATGGGTAATATTTTCACACTTAACTTTGATTATCTTTATGCGATTCTCTCAAGTGGTTATTGGAGACTTGACTACAGTCTTACTACTTCCAATGTTTTGGGTCAGTATTGATTTTTCTTTATCCCAGGGATAAATGGGGAATATTGTCACACTCACTTTGTTACACTTTTGATTGTTTTATGCGATTCTCTGAAGTACATAATGAAGGTTTAACGACAGTCTTCATTATTCCAATGTTTTGGGCCAATATTTCTATTTTCGATTATCCCATAGATAAATGGGTAAGATTTTCACCCTCAACTTTGATTATCTTTATGCGATTCTCTCAAGTGGCTATCGGAGACTTGACGATAGTTTTACTACTTTCAATGCTTTGGGTCAGTATTAATTTTTCGTTATCCCAGGGATAAATGGACAATATTGTCACACTCACTTTTTTACACTTTTGGTTGTTTTATGTGATTCTCTGAAGTACATAATGTAGATTTAACGACAGTCTTCGTTATTCCAATGTTTTGGATCAGTATTACTTGTCTAGATTATCCCAAGGGTAAATGGGTAATATTATCACGCTCAAACTCGTATACATTAGATTATTTTTATGCGATTTTCTTAAGTGGTTACTGAAGATTTGACAACAGTCTTACTACTTCCAATGTTTTGGGCCAGTATTGATTTTTTTTATCCCACGGATAAATGAACAATATTGTCACATTCAGTTTGTTAGACTTCTGGTTATTTTTATGTGATTCTCTGAATGTATTGAATGTGATTATTGAAGCATTGACAACAATCTTTGTTCTTCCAACGTCTTGGTGCATATTAATTTTTTGTTACCACATAATAAACTTCTAGCTGATTTAATGTGATTTTTTCGTATATTTATTAAAAATTAGACAACAGTTAAGAAATAGTATGTATTACTAGTTAATACATAAAGAAATGGGTAAAATAGCTTTTGGTACTTGTCTCTTATACTTATTACATTGATACAAATGGTTATAGAAGAATTGACAACATTTTTCTAATACTTTGGACAAAGATTTACCTTTCCTTATCCCATGAGGAAATAGTAAAGACAAAAATGAGATTAACGGGAACGATTTTAATAAGCACGTTGCCGGACAGGCAGTTAATAGAAATGTAACATTTCTATATCGGCGCCCCTTTTGTTCAGCCGTTTTGTGAATCGAAACCGCCAACGGTTGTGGAAACAACAATGGTACTAGTTCGAACGCGATCGATGATATCGTCTTACCGTTAGGAGCAAATACGTACAAACAATATTTTCTCTTCGACTTTGATGTCCACCGAAGAGAACTCATCCCGAATGTGCAGTTTGAAGATTTCCTGGTGGAACGACCCGTGATCGCAGTGTAATTACTTAAACATCTCACATTACGCAATTAATAGCCAGGCGAGCATGGCCAAAAAGGACAAAAACGAAATTAATTTGAATTTCTGCCGATGGTGACGGCGACGGTCGTTCTTTTGCTGCACGTCTCGCTAATTGAGCCACATGTCATTAAAAACCAACGGTAAAACCGTTCGATTAGAAAACGAACACTATCTGTTAATATTAATAGAGCAATTAAGATGCAATTTTGCTGAAATTAACTATACGGTTATGGAGATAACGTTTTTATCATATTGGATATTTTTCCACTTTATTCTTCGTTTTGTGTTTGATGAGAACTAATATAAGGTAATTTGCATTTCATTCTAAATTTAAATACATATTTTAATACTTTTTATAATTAATTTTTATGTTTTTTTTATCTTCTTTAGGTATTTATTTGTGGTGATTAGTTTTATTTTCTTCAAAGGTGGGACAAATTGACAATTTTTTTCAAAGTTTACATTTATTTTTGTTTTGAAGATATTCAAATTTTGTAGAGAATTTTAATTTTGATAACATATATTTCACATCATGCCCCTTTTGTTTTTTAACAATCTTCATGACTTATATCTTATAAGAAATGTAGATTTCTTATTAAAATTAAATTAATTAAATAAAAATTCTATTTTCTAATTTTATAAAAAAAGTTTTTGATCTTATGTCCTATTTTATCATTTTATAAGAAATTTTAATGAACCTGTATCTCAATTTTTGAAGTTTTGTAATAGTTCCAAGCAAAATATATGAATTTTTATATAAAAATTTCAATCTTCACAATAAAATTTAGGAATGATGCTAGTGTGCCCTTAAAATTATAAAATTTTATAAAAATTTACAAAAAATTCATGATTTTGTCCCTAATTGTGATATTCTTGTAAATTATCTTGTCTGAAAATATTATTTTTTTTACATTCATATTTTTTTATTATGATTTTTGGCACTTTTAATTAATCTTAAAAAGAATATTTTGACACGCAAATTTTGGATTTTTGTAATATTTCAGGATTTCTGTCTCAAAATTTCTATGACCTTGAAAATTATTTTATTTTTAGTCTTCTCAAACTTTGAGAAAATCCTGATTTTTTGTATTACAGCAATTTTAATACTTTTTCAGATATTTTGAAGAATGTTATTACACAGAATTTTTTACTTTACGATATTTACTCTCTAAACATATTTCATAACTTTTTTTGTCCAAAATTATTTTGTCACCTTACAGTTTATTTTACTTTGAAAAACATAACTTTTTATATTAATAATATTTTAATAAGATAATATTTTAAAAGATAATAAAATAAAATCTTAATTTTTGGTTGTTTTAAAAATTTTGAATAATTTTACATTTTATTTTAAAAAATTAACTTGTAAAACTATTTTTTAACTATTATTTTATATTTCATATACAAAATTTCATAATTTTGACCTTGAAAATTATTTTTGATCTTTTGAAATTTTGAAATTTTTAAAAAAATCTAAAAAAAAATATATTTTTTACATTAACAATAAATTTTTATTATTATGAAATTCTGATTTTTTGTACTTTTTACTTTACGGCCATATCAAACATTCTTAGAAAAAATTGTGTATAAAATTGTTGTGATCTTATAATTTATCTCGATTTTAAAAACATAACTTTTTTTTATTATGATAAAACCTTGCTTTTTGGGGATTTCAAGATTTTTGAATATTTTTACAATTTTCTTTTAAAAAAGTTAATTTTTTAAAAGAAAATATTTTATATTTTATTTACAAAATTTCATAATTGTTGTTATAAAATTTATGAGATCTCGAAAACTATTTTATTTTTGACCTTTTGAAATTTAAAAATTTCAAATTTTTCAAAATTTGCTAAAAAAATTATATGACATGAAAAAATATACATATTTTTTACATTAACAATAAATTTTTATTATTATGACATCATTTTTTGTTATTAAAGTTTTGTAAAATATTTTGAACAATGTTAAAATTATCACACAGAATTTTTTACTTTACGATATTTATTCTCAAAACATGTTTGATAACATATCAAATATTTCGCAACATTGTTAGAAATATTTTTTTATATTCTTCTTTAAAAAAAATCAACTTTTTTCAACAATTCTTTTATTTATATTAAATATTTTATGTACAAAATTTGATGATTTTTGTTCTAAAATTTATGTGACCTTGAAAATTATTTTCACTTTTAACATTTTATGAAATTTTGAAATTCTAAATGGTGTGGGACATATAAAACTTTAAAATATATAAACTTTTCTTCATTTTTTTACTAAAATTTAATCATTTTTTCCCCTGAAATTCTTGTAAAGAGCAAATTATCTTAAAAATATTATATTTATTATGATGAAATTCTTTTTTTACCATTTTGTAAGATATCTCAAATTTTGTAAATTATCTTAGAATTTTTCGTAATTTTCTTAAGACACCATATTTTTCAAAGTCGTATCTTGTTTTTATAATATTTTTCTTGCAGTAAAAATAGGCTTTATAGGCGAGATGTATTAGTTAATTGATAAATATTGCCTCACCCATGCAAATAACAATTTCAAAGAAACCTTGCATAATAAAAATTGCAAAAAAATGATCAGGTGTTAATAAATCTTCGCTTACGACTTCGAACCTATTGTGCAAACCAAATTGCAAAAATTCCAAGAGAACAATCCGACTAATTACAGACGAGTATTCACCGATTTATCCGGCCGCAATAAAAGTCAAAGTTAGTTTATTGTGCACATAAAATTAGCATTTACTGCCACGATTTTGTAATATCATTCATTGGCCAATATATTATTTTTTTGTCTGCATTGTGTACGGCACAAAGCCGCCTCCACGTCAATCGAACCCATGCCGGGCCACCCGAAACGGCGAAACCCTCCGCTAACGCGGTGCACCGAATGGAATCGCCCCAAAACCCATGACCAGGATGCGACGGAGGCGAAAATTTATATGCAAATCGCTGCTTCCTATACGCGGCAATTAATCGAACGCCCGGCAATAACACGGCTTAAATGATCGAGGAAGAGTACGTTTTACGACATGATTTCTAAGGTTGGATATCTTGTAATCTGACGCCGTACACACGGCTATTTAATTATTCATCAATTTTTGCATGCCGTCTCGCCGCTTTTCAATTGCCAATCGAACACGATGCCGGCATTGTTTCGGTGCAATGGAACTGGTTCCCGTTGCACGAGAACAAAGTAATCGAAAGTGGACCGGTGAAACCGAAAAATAAATCGCCATTACATAAATCGGTCAGCGGATAACTAGAAATCAATTAATATTAATGTTATTTTCTCTTTTGTACTCTGTGCCTCCATATAACATATTTATTGATCATCTGGTGCTTGCCCAATTCGTTAATTCGATTTGTAACGTTAAGTAATATCCTGCGGTGTATAAATCGCCGAAACTGAGGTGTGTAACGCTAATCGACAGTTTAGCAAAATATATTATCGATTTTTCGTGTCTGTGAAAGTTCGGGCGCGTTGCGAGAAAAAAATTATTAAACTATTATCGTAAATTACGTTAAATATGGGTGCTACTATGCTTGTTTGAGTTCGATCGTATGTTATGAGACACACCCGGTTTTAATTATGTGGTTTTGTTCCAATGATTTAACGAGAGAATGAATTACATTAAGCTGAATTTTTAAAAAGGTTAATAACAATAATATTAATAATTAAATGAAATTGCACAATATATTTTTAAATAATTTATTAATTTATTATTATTACAATAATATATTTAAATGTAAGCACAAATTTTAACAAAATCTTCTAATAATAAAATAATCAAACTAAGGAGGATTAGAGAATTGATGAAAATTTAATATTCAATAAAAAACTATGTTTAATAATTATGACATTGACCCTCAAAAGAACAGAAAAATAAACTCCACAAATTCAATAAATTGTAAAGTGGGTTTACAGAAAAAGTAATAATTATTATTTATTACATGTACTAATTGAATATAGTAACAAAAATATTAATTTTAGAATTAAGAAAATAATGAAAAAGAAAAAGCTTTAAGAATAAATAAACTTTATCACATTTTCCTCTTTTAGAAGGAACAAAATATTATAAAATATGTTCTGAAATGAGCTCCAAAAACTCAGTCAATCGTAAAGTGGGTTTTACAGAAAAAGAAATCATAATTATTATATAATAAAACATGTACCAATAGAATATAGTAACAAAAATCTATATATTAATTTTAGAATTAAGGAAATAATGACAAAGAAAAAGTTTTAAGAATAAATAAAATATATGACATTTTCCTCTTTCAGCAGAAACAAAAAATTACAAAATATGTTGTGAAATAAACTCCACAAACTCAATAAATTGTAATGTGGATTTTACAGAAAAAGTAATAATAATTATTATTTACTAAAACTTGTACTAATGGAATAGAGTAACAAAAATATAAATATTAATTTCACAATCAAGAAAATAATGAAAAAGAAAAAGCTTTAGGACTAAATAAAATTTATGACATTTTCTTCTTTTAGAAGGAACAGAAAATTACAAAACATGTTCTGAAATAAACTCCACAAATTAAATAAATTGTAAAGTGGGTTTTACAGAAAAAGTAATAATTATTATTTACTATTACAAGTACTAATTGAATATAGTAACAAAAATCTATATATTAATTTTAGAATTAAGAAAATAAAGAAAAAGAAAAAGCTTTAAGAATAAATAAAATTTATGACATTTTCCTCTTTCAATAGGAATAAAAATTTACAAAATATATTGTGATATAAGCTCCACAAACTCAATAAATTGTAATGTGGATTTTACAGAAATAGTAATAACAATTATTATTTACTAAAATATGTACTAATGGAATAGAGTAACAAAAATATAAATATTAATTTTACAATCAAGAAAATAATGAATAAGAAAAAGCTTTAAGAATAAATAAAATTTATGACATTTTCTTCTTTCAGAAGGAACAAAAAATTACAAAATATGTTCTGAAATAAGCTCCACAAAGTCAATCGTAAAATGGGTTTTACAGAAAAAATAATATTAATTATTATTTATTAAAACATGTACTAATAGAATATAGTAACAAAAATCTAGATACTAGTTTTAAAATTAAAAAAATAATGAAAAAGAAAAAAGCTTTAAGAATAAATAAAATTGATCACATTTTCTTCTTTCAGAAGGAACAAAAAATTACAAAATATATTCTGAAATAAGCTCCACAAAGTCATCAATTGTAAAGTGGGTTTTACAGAAAAAATATTAATTATTATTTATTAAAACATGTACTAATAGAATATAGTAACAAAAATCTAAATATTAGTTTTAAAATTAAGAACTAATGAAAAAAAACCTTTAAGAATACATAAAATTGATGACCTTTTCCTCTTTCAGAAGGAACAAACAATTACAAAGTATGTTCTGAAATAAGCTTCACAAACTCAATCAATTGTAAAGTGGGTTTTACAGAAAAATAATAATTATTGTTTAGTAAAACATGTACTAATAGTATATAGTAACAAAAATCTAAACCTTTAAAAATAAATTTATGACATTTTCCTCTTTCAGAAGGGACAAAAAAGTTTTATAGAAAGAGTAATAAAAATTATTATTTACTAAAATATGAACCAATAAAATATACTAACAAAAATCTAGATATTAATTTTAAAATAAAGAAAATAATTTAAAGCTTAAAAAATAAATCATATAACTTTATTCTCTTTCAAAAAAAAAAAAAAAAATAAATTAATAAAATTACAAAATATGTACTGGAATAAGCTCCAAGTCTCAAAAAATTATAAAATAAGAATTAAGAATTAAGCTCCAGAAATAGTAATTGCCTACTGAATATGTCATACAGTTAGAATTTATGGTACTTTCCCCCATTCGAAATAAATCACAAACAAGATACAAATAAAGCGAAACAAACAGATTGAATTATATCAAAAATTTATCCGCCCATAAAGGACAATGGAGGAGTCGCTTTTAACGAAATCGAAAACGTAAATAACGTTCTGCCTCCGACAGTTTTTTCTGGCTTATCTCGTTCATACGATAAAAAATAAAACGTCCGGAAAAAATTGATAGCGAATCTAAATCGCGAAATTATGAAAAGCCTAACAATATTTCCTCGTTCACAAATGAAACAATCTACATACCTCTACACAACAATCAACAACTGAGCATAACGAACGAAATTATCGGAGGAAGTTTCAAATACCGCATTGATAAGCCAGTGACACAAAATTATAACCCCACCCGGGTAAAAACCACACCGATATGTCGTTAAAAATTTAATTCTTACCTGAGACTCCGAACGCCTGATAAAACTGCGAAAGGTACGTCAAAATGGAAAGACGATCCGGAACGGTGTACTCAACCATGTCCTCCGGTTCCAATAGTGCGGGGATTCCCAAATACTGCTCCGCAACCCGGAATGCTAGCTCATTGTTATGGTAGATGTCATCTTTGTTCAGTTTCGAGAAGTCACTGCAAAAATAAATATGCATATAAAATGCGTCTTTCAAGGTAACCATTCGCATTCATTGAACGAGGAAGAGCAGGAAATCTGTAGTAAAATGTTGTTTCCATGTACAGCAAGGATTAATTATAATAAATAGTGTCGTATCGTTTTTTTAATGTTTGAACGTCTGGAAATTCAATAGCATAAAATCTTTGTTAGGTATTCAAGTACATTTGTGACATTATGGTTTATTTAATGGGTATATTGTAATTGTCGTGTTTGTTGTTTTAAGAATTTTATGTATCTAGAATTTCTACGTTAATTAAATTTTTATTAATACTTTTGGAATATGGAAATTTTCTTTTGTTTTTATAGTAAGTCGAGTGTGATAAACACAAAAATTATATTCACTATTTACGTAATGGAGATTATCAAAAGGCAGTTTGGTGAACTTAAGATTGTAGATGAAACTAAGTTTAAAGGGAAGTATTTAGCTGATGTTCCATTTGTCTTAATGAATGCTTCTACGCAAGGTTCCCCATGCGGCGTGTTCACTTTCTGGATGACTTTTATCCCCTAACACTTAACAATGGAAACTGAAGCTGCTCTTCATCTTATGTAGGACCTTGTGAACTAAAAAAGTACTTTCTTGATATCGGTAATTCAAAAAACTGGATACGAAACTCTTATTCAACTATTATAAGTTGATTTAATTGTTTGATTTTTGAGCGATTAGACAAAAAGAATATTGAAAGTTTTCAAGTAAAATTCTCCCTGCTTTTCGTGACAATTTAACTAAATTTTAGTCCCTGCTTCATTATAAAGACAAAATACAGTAATCGACTGAGGAAGCTGAATCTAAATTATGTTTAGAATTGGTTAAATTACTCCGGTAATCGACTCCATTAGGGATTAACCGGCAAGTCGGATCAAGATTATTAATATTTCGTTAGAAAGGTGATTAAATGATGCATCCAACCATACCTAATTCCTCTCATTCAGAAGAAAAATAACTGAGTGACAGTTGAAGAAAGTTTAAATTTAATGCAATTTTGTCAATTTTCACTCACTTGCTATTTTCGTAATTTATTTCAGTATGTCAGTCAGTCTGTCAAGAATACATTTCTAATAGATTATAGTATTTCAAGTCCAAGGCTAAGATCATATACGAAATAAAAATGTTGTACTAAAAAGAATAAGAAAACAGTGTATAAGTTTACTTCACTCATACAGGTTAAGGTGATAAACAATGGCTATAATATTAAAATATTTAATTTAAATAAAAATTAAATAAAATATTTAATTTAAAATTAAAAAAATAATAAAATATTTAATTTAAAATTAAAAAAATAATAAAATATTTAATTTAAAATTAAATAAAAATTATTACATTTAATTTAAAATTAAAAAAATTTTCGCATATTATCAAAAAGTAAATTGTAGTTGATATTTTAAAAATGAGTGTTTTTCGGGTTAATAAATTTTTGGTATAATACAAATGTTCCAATTGGTATGTACAAGTCATAATGTTTCAATTAATTCTCATTTATTCTAAGACATTTTCATACCAATTCAATTTCGATTTCCAAATTCAAATAAAACTATTAAAATTCATTTTCTATTCTTCGGAAATCTAGGTGGTCAAAGTGATGAACAATGTGAAAGGTTTGACAACACATGACTGAAATAGAAAAGAAGATATTCAAGATTCAAGAAGGAGCAAAAGAGAGTTGAAGAAAACATAAAACTAAAAGCTCTTTATACATTTCAAATGTATGAAATATTAAGATATATAACGGTAAATTTAAATATTGATTGTTGATTTTCATTTCTTATCCGATATTGGTTCACTTGGAATATTAGTATTACTTATTATTTGAAATTCAAACTTATACTCATAGTTCCACATACCTTTATTAAATTTTCAAACTTCTTTAAGAAATTGAACAAAAAAAGATACTTATTTTGTCAAAAATTCTTAAAATTCTTGTATTTCTACTTACTCTTAGATAAACTATCACGAATGGCAAAAAGAGCTTTGAGGATTCTTCTTGTCTTATCACCCAAATATCATTGAAAAATATATTGAAACAACGATTCATGTTGCTTAATGCTTAAATTATTATTATTATTGCTCATATTTGTGACCATAAACGGGTTACGAATCTGTTTTTCATCATTACCAGTATGGGGAAAGTATCTTTTCAATCCATCAGATAGTTGAATAAGATAAAGAATGAACTCAAACAATTTTTCAAAATTCAATTTTTTTGTAGATAGAAATAGAAGCGGTCATTGTCAAAGCAAGTTTTATCTTCAAATCTGAATTTGATGTCACTATCGTTCAAAAATAATTAGATTTCTTGACAATGTTGAACAAACCGAGCTAATTATTTGTTTTGATATCCACCAGTACGTAATTTTTGCTATGTTTATCTACGATTAATTGGAGTACCTCATGCTGGTAAGAGAAGAGAAGAGAGATGAAGGAAGAGAAAAAAAAAAGAGAAGAAAGGCGAGAAGAGAAGAGAGAAAAAGGAAGGGAAGAGAAGAGAGGTGAAAGAAGAAGGAAGTAAAAAAAGGAAAGAGAAGAGAGAACAAGGAAGGAAAGAGAAGAGAAATAAAGGAAGAGAAGAGAAAAGAGAAAAAAGAAGGGAAGAGAAGAAGGAAGGGAAGATAAGGGAGAAGACGGAAGAGAAGATAAGAGAGAAGAAGGAAGTAAAAAAAGGAAAGAGAAGAGAGAACAAGGAAGGAAAGAAAAGAGAGATAAAGGAAGAGAAGAGAAAAGAGAAAAAAGAAGGGAAGAGAAGAAGGAAGGGAAGATAAGAGAGAAGACGGAAGAGAGAAGAAGGAAGAGATGAGAGAAGAAAGAAGGGTGGAGAAGAGAGAAGAAGAAAGAGAAGTGAAAAGAAAGAAGGGAAGAGAAGAGAAGGAAGAGATGACAGATGATAAGAAAAGAGAGAATGGAGAAGAGAAAATAGAAGAAAATAGTGAAGAGAAGGAAATAATACAAAAGTTAGAAAGAGAAGACAGAAGTGGGGACAAGTATGAAACTAAACAATACGAAAATAATTGTTAAATGTTTGTATTTATCACAATCGAATTACCCTAAAATCCATATTTCAAATGTAATCAATAAAAATTAATGTATAAATTTCTGGTACATAAAAATATTAATCAACCAACACAACAGTTTCAATAAACCCATAAAATAAACCATACAGAATAATTCATTTCACTAAGCATTAAGTAAAATTATGAACTAAAAAACACAATTTGTCATATTACCCTAAAATATGTAAAAGTAAATTTCTATATTTTTACTGCAAAGTAGTGTTATTTATTTTATAGGTTTTATCATTTCTTAATATCATATTTAATGTGATTTTTTTGGTTTTTATTGTCAATATCAATTTTATTACCGTGTACATTTTGAGAAAGTTTGTCACATTAGGATTTACAACTTGAAACTTTCATACTTTGCAATATTCACTTATTTGTTTTTAAATTTAGTAATTAACAAGGAGAATCAGAATGATATTTGTGTTGTTGCTTCAGTACTTTATTATCAAAATTAATATTTATGAGTCACAAATCAATCATTAAAAATGTACTTTCTCCTCACACAAATAAATCTGGTACATTTTTGACGTTTTCCCTTATGTCTATAGTCAGCCATTTAATAGCTGCACCTGTTAAGTTTTCCCTCAATACACATAACACAAATAAAACATATTCATTTCAAAAAAACTCGTGAGAATCACTGATACAATTAAAGCGCTTCCCGCATTAATTTTTTAATTTAAAATAAAGATTTTCATCCAGATACGTTGGTTTTTTCTCATGTAAACATTATATAACTGTATCCGGGCTTATCTGATACACAAAACCATTGTATTAATTTTTTTTACTTGACACGTACTTTTGTCCGAATGGTTTTGCAAGAGCAGGGAAAAGGCGAGAATAAATACGATACGGCCGCGTTAAATTTCTATTATGTAAACTAGTTTTACCTGTTTCAGGTCGTTTTTGAAAGAAAGTAGCCGAACGAAATTATGTATGCGACAATTAAACATATTAACATGCAAATGTAAAACGTGAAAAAAGTGTGTTAATATGGACGTAACATATTTCTAATTAATACGTTGCCGATTAAAAAACAAATTATGTTTTACATGTGTGAGAACCGAAGAGATTTAGAAATTCATATGTAAAAATGGACGCCAGGTTTTGTGTGATATACGATACGCGAGACACGAGATTATTTTACACACTCTAGTTGCGGTAATTGAACTGACGTGTGCACAAACACGATATGCGTAATATTATTTCAACCGACCGAAATCGATTCTAATTAATACGAGTGGACGCATAACGCCGGATTAATCCGTCTGAAGACCGTTTTCGGTTCGTTGACATCGAAAACTGGACACATTATTTACATAAAAAATCGTCGCATACTGAAAAACTAGTAGTTTTGTGTGTTTCTACGGTTTAGATCGGATCAAAAGTGTGCTACCTGTTCAAAAACGAGTTTCGGACGAGCTTGTGCCTTGTCTTTACTCTCACAAATACTTTTATTTGTGCTGAGTAATGAAATTAGTTTTATGTGCTCATGTACAAATTATTTTTTACGATCTGTAGAAATTTTTGACCTAAAATCAAACCGTAAAAGACATTATAATAAAAACAGAATAGCAGAATGAAGAAAATTACTAGTCAAAAGATTAAAAATAAAGAAACATTAAGGGGTAAAAACTATTAATGGAGCAGGGTTTAAGATGTTAAAATATAAGATTAATCTTATTAATTTTAAAAAGGGATAAGATGAGAAATTAACTTTAATTACAAGACACGGAGAACTTAAGATCTAAATAAGGAAATCAAGCCAATTAACAGGTACTTCAGAATGAAGTCAAACAAGAGTTTAAGATCAATGAAGGAGTGTAACAGATATAAAGATAAAACTAAGCATACAAATCAATAAAGTAAAAAATTCAAAGACAAACAACTAATGCAAGACGTTAAAATGAAAGACAAATATTAAAACAACACTATCAGAAAAGTGAAATGAGACAAACTTTGATTACAAAGGATGAAATATTAAGTTAATTAACAAGAACTGTAGAATGAAGTAAGCAAAGTGATTGATAAAAATAAACGAAACAAAGACAACAGTAAACTTTAAAATGAATTTAATAAAGTGGTTGCTAAAGCTAAATGAAAGGGAGTAACATACAAAATAAAGACAAAACTAGATATAAAACTCAATAAACTACGAAAATTCTTAGGCAAACAATTGATTGATCACTGAATAAAACCTTAAAATAGAGGAAAATCTATTAAAACCTCTACACCAACAGATGGTTAAAAATGATTAATCAAAGGTTAATTTTAAAATATAGAAAAGTTGAGATCAAACCTAAAAAATATCAAGCAAATTAACAGAAACTTTAGAATGAAGTCAATAAAGAAATTGATAAAGATAAATGAAAGTGGATAACAAACGAAACAAAAACAGAACTAAACATTAGTCAATAAAATAAGGCAAACAATTGATTAAACACTGATCAAAGCATTAAAATAGAGAAAAAATATTAAAACTTTCTAAAATAGCAGTGAGATGAGAATGATCAATCATTGTTTAATTATAATACATAGAAAAATTGAGACCCAAACACGAAAA
Source organism: Aethina tumida (assembly GCF_024364675.1). Classification (NCBI taxonomy): domain Eukaryota; kingdom Metazoa; phylum Arthropoda; class Insecta; order Coleoptera; family Nitidulidae; genus Aethina; species Aethina tumida. The sequence goes on from NC_065439.1 coordinate 12,266,288, forward strand.
TTATCAAGTAAATTAACAAAATCTCTATAATGAACTCAATAAAGTGGTTGCTAAAGATAAATGAAAGAGAATAACAAGCGAAACAAAAACAAAACTAGATATAAATAAAAGTCAATAATCTAAGAAAATTCTAAGGCAAACAATTGATTAATCACTGAGCAAAACCTTAAAATAGAGAAAAACTATTAAAACTCTCTACACTAACAGAGAGATGAAAATAATCAAAGGTTAATTTTAAAATATAGAAAAGTTGAGATCAAACACAAAAAATATCAAGTAAATTAACAAAAACTTTAGAATGAAGTCAATAAAATGATTGATAAAGAAATGAAAGTGGATAACAAACGAAACAAAGTGTAAACTAGACATTTGTCAATAAACTAAGAAAATTCGAAGGCAAACAATTGATTAAACACTGATCAAAACATTAAAATAGGGAAAAAATATTAAAACTCTTTAAAATACCAATGAGATGAAAATGATTAATCAAAGTTTAATTGTAAAACATTGAAATGGTGAGAAGACTCAAACACGAAAATTATCAAGTAAATTAACAAACACTCTAGAATGAACTTAATAAAGTGGTTGCTAAAGATAAATGAAAGAGTAACAAACAAAACAAAGACAAAGTCAATAAATTAAGAAAATTGGATGTTAAACAATTGATTGAACACTGATCATAACATTAAAATAGTGAAAAATATTAAAACTTTTAAATACCAGTGACATGAAAATAATCAAAGTTTAATAGTAAAACATATAAAAATTGAGACCCAAACACGAAAATTATCAAGTAACTTAACAAAAACTGTAGAATGAACTTAATAAAATGGTTGGTAAAGATAAATGAAAGAGAGTAACAAACGAAATATAGACAAAACAAGATTTAAAAGTCAATTAACTAAGAAAATTCTAAGACAAACAATTGATTGATCACTGAGTAAAACCTTAAATTAGAGGAAAACTATTAAAACTCTTAAATTAAAACAATGATCAATCAAAGGTTAATTGTAAAAGATAGAAAGGTTGGGTTCAAACCCAAAAAATATCAAGTAAATTAACAAAAAAACTTTAGAATGAAGTCAGTAATGTTTATAAAGATAAATGAAGACCAAACTAGATATTTGTCAATAAACTAAAAAAACTCAAAGGCAAAAAATTGATTGAACACTGATCAAAACATTAAAGTAGGGGGAAAATATTAATACTTTAAAATACCAGTAAGATAAAAATGATCAAAGTTTAATTATAAGACATAGAAAAGTTGAGACCCATTAACAAAAACTCTAGAATGAACACAATGGTTGCAAAGATAAATTAAATAGAGTAACAAACGAAACAGACAAAACTATACATAAAAGTCAATAAATTAAGAAAATTCGAAGGTAAATAAATGATTGAACACATTTTAAAATAGGGGAACATTAAAACTTAACAGTGAGATGAAAATGATCAATCAAAATTTATTTATAAAACATAGAAAAGTTGAGACCCAAACACGAAAACTATCAAGTAAATTAATAAAAACTCTAGAATGTACTTAATACAGTGGTTGTTAAAGATAATACAATAAACCAAATATAGACAAAACTAGACATAAAAGTCAGTAAACTAAGAAAATTCGAAGGCAAACAAATAAAACTCTCTACACCAACAGTTAGATGAAAATGATCAATCAAAGGTCACTTGCAAAAGATAGAAAAATTGAGAATAAACACAAAAAAATATCAAGTAAATTAACAAGAACTCTAGAAGAATAATAATAAATAAAGTGATTAATTAAGTTAAATAAAAGAGGATAACAAACGAAAAAAAGACAAAACTAGGCATAAAAGTTAATATAATTCAAAAACAAACAATTAACTGTATACTGATCAAAACGTTAAAATAGAGGAAAAGCTACAAAATATTTAAACAAATTTAAATTACAAGATATGAAAAACTTAAGACCTAAGAAAAAAATCTCTTAATTAACAAGAGTTTTGAGATGAATCCAAGAAAATAATTAATCAATATAAAAAAGCATAAGAAAACTATGAGAAAAGTAGGAATAAAGCTTGAATTTATGAAACACTTCAAGACAAGAATAAATATTAAAAAAACACTGAAACAAGAATGTTATAAGAAATGACTAAACATTGTTTATAAGATTCGAAAAAATCAAAACGTTAACAGGAAAACCCTCAAGACATTAACAAGTGCTTTAGCGATGAAGCCAAAGTGATTGATCATGATGAATGAAGGACACTAAAAGACCGAACAAATGCCAAAACAGGCATAAAAGTGGATAAACAAAGGATATCCTCCAACTCAAATAATAACGACTTTACGTAAACACAGATATAAATAAATATCAGCGTTAGTCACAGCCCGTAAATCAAATGAAAATCTGCAAATGTCGTTAATTAAACAGCACTTCGGTGTTTACCGGTCGGCCGTGAGATCAGCATGCATCGCCACGTTTTCTAACACACATTCGTAACTATTTCTTTTGTTTCGGATCGCCGTCGAACAGGTGAACATTTGAATTACAAATTTTTCTCTCTGTTAATTTCCGAATTGGTTATTAATGCTGCCTTAAATGGTTTTTACTGACATCGATTATACTTTCAACGGATGGAAAATGGTTGCCTTAATTAATATTTATGTTTATATAGTTACATGCATCTTATTTTTTATGGCACGCATTAATTAGCGGCCGCGATGTCTTTTCGGTGCAGCCTTGATCTTTACCGTTGACCAACCTTTAATCAATCAATACGCACAATTATTGGTTACGTAAAGCCTTTCGATTTGCCGGATTTGCCGTAAATGGAGCTTCAAAACACATTTGGAAGCGGATGAGGAAGAGACATTTGTTTAATCGGGCACAATAAAGAGGCGAATTCACGTGTTATTGGAGCTTTAAACTACATTTATTTGACCTTTATTGTTTCCATTGATATTTTTATGTTGCTGCTTTAAATGGATTGAAGCGAGGATGAGGAAGAGATTTAACAAATTGGGCGACGTGAATTTATTGGCTGCTGATTAAATGGATTCCATGCAATATTGTTTTAAATCGTTTTCAAAGGAAAATAATAATGATGATGAACCGTTTTGTTGTAGGCACTTTAAAATGTTTCACCTTTGGCATTAATAAGTTATTATGAATCTTTTTTGATAATTCCCGTCACGACGTGTGAGGTCAAAGTTTTATACAACCGCTAGAAAAGTTTCGTTAATTAACGACCACACTCGATAGTAATTAAATTTGTGGAATTAATTAATCAAATATTCAATTAATGACACAATAGTCTAAGTCTCAATGAAATGGGTATCACTTCAAAAAGTGTTGTTTTTTTTCTTATTTAATAAATATATCGAAATGAAATTTTGATCATTTATAGTTAACATCCGTAAAAAAGAACTGAATAATAAATTTTACAGAACTCAATCACAGTAAAGACGGTTTTAACAAAAATGAAAATATGGGGTAATATTCAAACTAATGGAACATTATAAAATGTCGAAAAATAAAAAAATTTCTCTGTATTTAATAGTGAGTATATCCTCTTCTACTTCTTTGAAGTTCGATGCAACGTTGAACCATTGATTGTGTCAACCTGCGGATCAAATCTTGGAGTACATTGGCTCCATTCTCTCTGAAGCTGTTGAGCTAATTTTTGGAGGTTATTTGCGGGTTCTAGATTTTTTATGCATTGTCCTAGAATGTCCCAAGGATGTTCTATTGGATTCATATTAGGCCTATTTGCTGGCTACTAAATATCCCCCAAATTCTCTTCTCACAGCCACAGTTGTATTAAATGTCCTTATCCTTAGCGTCTATATGCAAAACCTGGATTCTTCTGTAAAGAGAATCTGACACCCTTGGTTCATGTTCCAGTTAATGTGTTCATTAACGAAGTTTCTTCACATTCTCCTGTATGCTTTAGTTAATTCAGGAACAACAGTTTCACGTCTTGAATGTAAATTGGCTTCATGAAGCCTATTATGTACAGTTTGAGTAGATAAATATGTCCATATGGCTATAAAGTGAAGGTTTTCTAACTGGAGAGTTGTTCAACCAAATGTCGATCTTCTCGAGGAGTAGTCAGTCTCTGACGAGCAGTATATGGTTTTCTATGAATGATACCAACTTCTCTGCACCGATTCCACAATCTGTGAATAATCATCTGACTTGTTTGGAGCAAGTTTGTCACGTACCTCTTCAATTGTCATTCTTTCTGAAGTCCAAAGGTCCTAACAACTTCATCTCGATTGAGACGTCTTCTTTGTAAAACGGGTCTTCCAGGAGCATCATTTTTGAATGTTATTTGTGAATTAAACGAGGTTTTTCTAAAGACGTTAAAAAATAATGATACCTATTTCATTGTTACTAGTTTATATTAAATTAACTCCTTCAAGTGATTGCGATTTCCGGTTTTATAACCGATTTAATAACATCAGATACAAGATACTTACATCAGATCTGGTCTGAAGTGGTGGATGATGGCACAAAAGGCGAGACCATCCCTCCAAGAAGTTGTCATGTTGTCGATTTTGACTCCGGAATAGCCCTCGGTCATTTTCCGACACCACAACTCCAAACCCTTCGTTCCACGTCTTTCGCACATCTTCTGCAAAATAAAGACCATCTTTAGTAAAAGAAATGTATAAAAATATCAAAATGCGTATGTCAAAAAGTGACAAATGAAAGATGGCGCCTAAATACCCCAACGCAACTTGAGTTGAGGCATGGCTTCATGAATTAAAAAGTGCAAGTCAGCATTACACAACCGTGGACCGAATGAGAATTAATTTGGGGTCAGATGCATCTGATCACGAACGGTACGGTACGTGAGAACGCGAGAATACCACGGTTTCAAAGTCGTCGTACCCACTCTATTATTATCATATTGTACGACATTTTTGCCAAAAGGAAAAAAGCTCGTCATGATATCATCTACCTGTTTGCCTATTACACTTTCAGCTCAAAGTTTACGTCTGACTCAGTGTGACATAAGAATTCTCGCAAGCACAAAACGGTGCCGGTTAATTAAAAAAAAATCGGCCGATTTGCATTTGAATCGCGAGAACCAGTCCGATAGAAAATCGATCGTCACGATAGTATTCGGCGTGTGCAAATAAAAAATCACCGTTATGTCACCTAGTGCCATTTTTTTTGTTCAAGTGCGGTACGCCAATGGTACCGAAGATGATTGTTGCGAAGGACGCAAGGCCGCCAGCGACCCAGTGACATTTCTCCATTGCGTCATCGTTGCTCGATGATGGTGGCCCTATGGATCACCTGTTTGTTATCTTTTTGGTCAGAAAACGGACGAAGTAGAGTGTGACCATTTTTTATACATAATAAATATACGAGTTATCTCATTGTCGATCGATAAATTCCGCGGTGAATAATTGTTCGGGACAGAAAAAGAGCCCCAGTATCCGCGCTCTGATAAAGTTGACACGGAACAAACAATAACCGTAAGCTCAGCATGTAACGATTCAAATGACCTATCCAAGTTGTATCGAGAGGAGATGAAATAATTTAAAATAGAACGGCATGACTAAACATTTAATTAAATGGTCAGGTGGATTTTGATGGCAGTTTTTTTTTTTGGTACAAGGACATTATTTCTGATGTGTGTCGATTATTTTTTAATAAGTGCTTTTGTATTGGATTTTGTCAAATCATGTTTTCACCGTTACTTTCTTAAGTGACAAAAATTTGTTTTGGTTTCGTTTAGGATGAAATAAATGAATAAAAATGAATGAAAAAGAGTAACCAACTAAACAAAGACTAAACTAGGCATAAAAGTCAATAAACTAAGAAATCAAAGTCAAACAATTGATGAAACGCTGCTCACCTTACAATAGAGCACATATATTAAAATTTAAGACAAGAGTAAGATGAAACTGAGTAGAAAATGTTCAAGCAAACCTTGATTACAAGAGACGAAAGAAACAAAACTGTCTTCAAGAGTAAGATAAAAAAGGATGAAGAAACTAAGACGAAAATAGGAATAAAAGTTGAATTTATGAAGCACTTTTCAAGATGCTAAAATTAATACCTAAGCAAGACTATTAACGAGTACTTTAGCGATAAAACTAAAGTAACTTATCATAATGAATGAAGGACAAATACCAAGAGACGGGCATAAAAGTGAATAAACAAAGGGAAACCTCTAACTCAAATACTATCGAGGAAAATTTGGTTTTAGGTATGTTAATGGTGAAAAAATGAATCCAACAGTTTAATAGGCCATTCCACGCTTAGTAAAAGTTAAATGATGTTTAAATGTTTTTATAATAGGCAAATTAATGAAGTCTAAACTTTATTAATTGAAGAATTATGGCCATTTGACACAAGGTCAAGATAATATGTAAATCAAAGCTGCCAAACAAAACGTTTATTTATTTTAATGACACAAGAATTAGAATTATTGTTATTTTTATGCTACATTTACATTGATCAATAATCTGTATAATTTAGCCATTAATAACCATAATATAATCATTAAATATAATAATAGTGTTTATGGAATTTTAGGTGGACCTTTTACTTTACTTAATTGTGGAGTAATAACGGCTTTATTAACTAATTAATTCTTCAACTATTTTTATTAGTGGTCTCTAGTCAAGCTCGTGTACAAATGATCACTAAAATTTGTGTAAAAACAGTAATTTATTGGATAATAAAAATATCACATTAATGAGCAGGCCTTTAATTTTAACGTGTCCTATAAAAATACTTGTTTCTGAAGTGTTTTATTAAGATTTAGTTTGTTCGCATCTGTTTATTTAACAAGACTCCTAAATAAGGAAATTAATAAATTTTTATTATGTTTTATATATTGTTTAAAAACCTCGTTCTAGTTTCGATCACCTTCATCCATAAATTTAACAATAAAAATAATTAACAATTCTTAAGAATCATTTAATTTTCTCTATTAATTCAACTATTACAGTTCATAATTTATTTAAATATATACTTTAAGGTTTTTTGTATTAAATTGTATATATTAGTTTATTCTTTCTATTTATTGTTTCCTAATATTACCTTTAAAAGAATTTTTTGGTAAAAATGATGAGTTCAAGTGCTATAATTGATTTAGTTTATTAAAATGATAATTAATTTGTTGAATAAAGATTTAATATTCAGATTGTTTTCTTCTTGTTTTCAGCCATTTTTCTTGAATAAAGAAATTTAAATGGAATCATGGAATCAATTATTGTCCTCATCATTTTAAATATAAAACAAAATAAAAAATACATTTTAATTAATTGAGACAAATGTAGAAAATAATCAGATTTAACCTTGAATGTATCAATCAAATATTAGTTTTTTAATGTTTTATTTTTATAACATTAAAAAACTTTAATAAATTGATTTTTAACGTTAATAATAATATTGAATAAATTTCATTTATTCCTTCCCAATTACAATCAATAAAAGCTTAAAAAACTTAATGTTTTTATAAATATTTTGTTTTCTAAAGTTAATAATAATAATCTTAACAACAATTAGCTGTAAAATTCTTATATTAATTTAAGATATTAACTAAATTAAACATACGAATTTAATTTTTTGTTTAGTTCTTAAAATTTTCTATAAAAACTCGTTGTAATTCAAAAACTGTTAAACTATATTATATACAATTGTTTTTAGATATTTTATTTAATTTCATAAGATTTAGCTTACCTTTCAACAAAAATTTTGTGTGAAGAAATTTAAATGAGTTCATTTATTTTTTATCTTTACTTTACCATCATCAACCGTTTCTGTATTCATTTTAAACTATTAATTAAAAAAATTGAAGAAAATAAACATTATTAAAATCTTTTCAAGTCATACTTAAATTAATTAATAAAACACGTTTCTTAGAATTAACATTTTATTATATTAAATATTATAAATTTAATGTCTCACAATAATTTAATAACTACTCCAATTAATTAGAATCGCCCGTTTCCTGCAAAAATTTTGTGTAAAGAAATTTGAATGAATTCAATTATTTTGTATGTATGACTAAATAAAATATATTATAAATTTGATACTCGAATTTATTTTTTTTATTTTTACCATATTTCTATAAAAACTCGCAAAAATCTTATATAAAGTAAGTGTGAATTCAATTATTTTTTTATATTTACTTTGCCATCATTGACCATTTCTGTCCTCATTTTCATAAAATATTTATTAAAAACAAAAAAATTTATACTTTTTCTACTTCTCCAATTAATTAATTTAGAAAATTAAACAAGATATTAAATTAATAATATTATAAATTTAATCCTCGAATTTATTTTTTTTTTTGTATATAAAAACTAACAATAATTTAAAAACTTCTCAATTAGCCTCAATAAAGACTCGTTGTTTTCAGTAGAAATGATGTTTAAAGAAATTTAAATGGATTTTTTTTTGTTTATTTCTACATTATTTTTTATAAAAAACTCACAATAATTTAAAAATTACTCATTTAATTAATTTAGAAAATTGAATACGACTTGATTTTTTAAGGCTCATAATAATAATTTTTAATAAAATTTTCATTTACTTCTCCCTTGTACTGAAAATTAGCTTAAATATTCCATTTAATTAATTTAGAAACGATTTAGAAAGATGAGTATGTTAAGTATATTATAAATTTAATACTCGAATAAAGTTTTTTGTTTATGTCTTCTATATTTGTATAAAAATAAAGAAGATAATTAATTGAAAGCACTCTTTGTTGAATTAACAATCATCAAAGTATTACATACAAAGCAAGCCACAACAAATAAATCGTTGACCCACTTTGACCGATTACCATAGAAGATGAACACGCAGATCCATCAACACGGGCGTGCCGCATAAATTGTTTTCGCCATTTCGAATAGGAACACAATTAAAACCGTTCCCTCCGGCCGAGACTTGCGACAATTCCGATTTGAGCGTGGGCATTTTTCCATTTCTTCGTCGAAACAGTGTTTGTTGACCCGAGACGATGACTAACTAATTAATTTACAGACTGATTGTATTTAAATGTACGTCGTCTTCGCCAGCAATTAAAGCTGAACGTTTGGTCGAGATAAGAGACGGATTTTAATCATCCCCGTCAGTTTCTATTGTGTGCCATACAGAATCGGTCCGGCGTTGGAAGTTAATATTTATGGCGTGAAAGTTACGCCGAGGGAATAATGAACGGTGGGTTGTCGGAAAGGACCAAAAAGTGACACGAATGTCGTACGAAAGTCGTAAATGAGACAAACAAAATACGTGTGCACAAGTTAACTGGGTCAAAAGCGATTTTGTTTATAAACAAATCAGACTCGAACATGGGCGACGCTTGTGTTTGTTGCGAAGATTACTTTGTATCGCAACATACGAGTTATTATTGAACATTCACACTCAGGTCAGGAATGTGTTTAATAATTTCCGTGTGTTTTAGCAACATCGTAAACAAAGTGCCGCCATAAAACGCGAAAAAAATCGTAATTAAAAGCAACAAATCGACTTGTGACTTCACCATGCTTTAGGGAAAATGACTGGGTTATTTACAAGTGTTGATGAACACAGATTTATGTTACGGACTAGTGTAAATATTAGTTACGAAGTAACCTTAAACCAAATTGTGACAATCGTAAACGACGGGCGATAAAAGTTTCCCATGGATTTAATTGCACCACATATAGTGCAATAGAATTTGTGCCAGTAACATAATATGCGACTGGTATAAATAAATGGACTGGACGAGAACTATATCCACTTCTGTGTTCCACTTCAGATGCCATAAACTGCACAGAATTATGGAATAATTAAATGTAGAAGCATTAGATGAACAAATGTGTTTTATATTATCCAAGAACACAAGTGGATTTTTAAACGAATTATTCAAGAATATATATTTCTGAAACATAAAATGTTTTGCGGTAAATATTTGCATAACATTTATAGAGTTAACAGATCTTGGCAGTACCATGTTGACGAACAATACTCTGAATCATCAATTCTCAGGTCAAAGCAAAGACTAAAAATATGAATGAAATATGTGATACTTATTGAACATATTAAAATGTGGAATATTTTCCATACATTCTAGACTTCAGCTGTAATAAATATCATGGATACTTACTGAAAATATAAAAACATAGGATAATTCCAATATATATTGAATATAAATGAACATGTTGTTGCAATCGTAAAGATATTTATTGAAATTATTAAAATGTTAAATATTTACGATATATTTTACATTTTAGCAATGGTAAAAATCATGATATTTACTAAAAATGTTAAAACAGCATAATTTCAATATATATTGGATATCAATTATAGTGAACATCGTGAATATAACTACTTATTAAAAATAATAAAATATTGAATATTTATATTTTTATATCTCAATAATGATAAATATACGTAATATAGATATGTAGTATTACTTATTACTAATATTAATATAAAAACATAGAATATTTCCGATATATACCATTTGTAAATATCATTACACTTATATTAGAAACATCATAATATTGATGATTTTCGTACATATTATATATCAACTATTGTAAATATCATAATACTTATTTGACACATATGTAGCCACAAATAGCATGTTACTTATTGAAAATATCAAAATATCTTATATATTTTGGATATCAAGTGATATAAGTATTTTGGACCCAATCATAAACATTGTATTTATTGAAAATATTTATTTATTAAAAATATTAAAATATTTTATATTTATGAAATATTTTGGATATCAGAGATGATGAAAATAATAACAATTATTAGAAATATTGAAGATTTAACATAGACATTAGATATAAACGATCGTAAATATCATAATTCTTATTTGACATATCAGAATATAGAATATTTACGATATATATTAGACGTCAGCAATCAGAAATATCATATTTATTGAAAATATCAAAATGTCCAATATTTACTTTTATTTTGGATATCAAGGATGATGAATATAATAACCCTCATTAAAAATATCACAATACTGGAAATTTATCATAGATTTTAGATATCAACGATCGTAAATATCATAATACTTCTCTGACATCAGAATTTTCAATATTTACGATATATATTGGACGTCAGCAACCACAAATACCATACTTATTGAAAATATCTAATATTTACGATATATTTTGAATATCAGGAATGGAGAAAATAAGAATAATTATTAGAAACATAACAATATTGAAGATTTATCATACATATTAGATATGAGCGACCGTAAATATCATAATACGTATTTGATATCAGATTTTTTTTTATGGCGATGATAAATATAATAATCCTCATTAGAAATATCACAATATTGAAGATTTATCATAGACATTAGATATCAACGATGGTGAATATCATAATATTTATTTGACATATCAAAATTTTAAATATTTACAATATATATTGGATGTCAGCAACAATACATATCAAATTTACTGAAAATATCAAAATATATAATATTTACAATATATTTTGGATATCAGAGATGATGAAAATAATTACAATTATTAGAAATGCAATATTGAAGATTTATCATAGTATTGGATATCAATGATGATAAATACTATAATACTTCTCTGACATCAGAATTTTAAATATGTACGATATATATTGGATGTCACCAACCACAAATATCGTATTTATTCAAAATATCTAATATTTAATACTATATTTATTGGATACCAGCAATCGTTATAATCGAAGCAATCACAAATATCTGATATTCAATATATTTGAATATTATGTGAATAACATAATCCTTATTAGAAATATCACAATATAGAAGAATTATCAGAAATATTACATATCAGCTAACGGGAGTATCATAAAATATTGTAAATATAACAATTCTAGATATTTACGAAAAATTTTGGATAATATATTTTAAATGGCAACGATAGAGAATATCATAATACTTATTATATCAAATATAAATATCAAAATATTCAATATTTAAAAAAAATGTTTGATATCAGAGATCGTAAATTAAATAAAATATATTGAAAATATTAAAATGTCGAATATTTATAATCTATATTGAATATTGTTGGTCATAAATATTGAAAAATATTTGATATTTTATATATACATTTTGGTGAAAATATCACAATATCTAATACATACTATACTTATATGGTGTCTATGGGATATCGGGATCATAAATTCATATTAAAATACCAAAATATCAAATACCGTGAGTTTCGTTTACTTTTCTTATTTATATAGTTATTTATCTAGAATCTGAAGTGACAATAACAATTTTATAACCAACATCCTAATTTTATAACTAGTATCCTGTTTTCCCTTTTATTATGGTACTAAACAAAAAACGCCGATTATCTATAAACATTTTGCTTAAGTACATACCTGCCTAAGTATAGAACTGTGAGAAGATTCTCACTTTTTTGTCTTATCACACCACTTGCTTCATCATTTTTTGTTTAAATATTATTCATTTCCTCAATGTAGGTGAGTTTACTTGCATATTAATATTCACTCTTGTAAATAAAGTTAAATATAAACCATTAAAAGTATAAAATGTTTAAGAATGTCAAACAATCTAACATAAGAAAACTGTACAACAAAACAAGACCATAATCTTCAACATAAGAAACTTCGATATAAATACCATGATATGTAAAAACATCAAATATATTTACGAACCTCGGAATAATTTAAATATCCGACAAAACCCAAGGAAAATTCAGTTTTGTAACGGTGAATCTATTTCGTTGCGTCACAATTTGCTTGCAGTCCAGATTCTGCAACCTCTTGACTGTTAACGACGCCAATAAATCCTTTTAAGGACGAATCTGGCCTTTGTGCGAACCAACCGAGCAGATGAAACATAAAATCGCGCAATCGCGAATAACCAGTGCTGTAACTCAAGACACGTGGTAAAAATTGCGCCTACAATTAAGAACAACAGGTGTGTATTCTGTTGTTTATTGTTGATTGCGTCACCGCGGCGCACTTTCGACATTGTTCCAGCGATCACGTTTAAATAAATTATCGGAGTTGCGGGAATGAAAATTTTAATCGTGCCGTTCGCGAGATCCTCCGCGGAATCAATCATCTCTATTTTGATGTGATGCGACATAATCGTGACAGTTGACCTTTTCTTCGGCAACAACAACAAATCAACAGTAGACCATTTTATTAACTGTAAAACCATTGTAGGAAACAATATTCGGAAAACGTTGCTTGGGATAATATCGGTTCCTGTTATTTGTTTTGTGCCCATACAAAAGCAATCAGTCAACATGTGTACAAAGCAAAAATCAATCGTTCAGCTTAACTGTAGTGCCGAAACAAAAGCACGATTTTATTATTAATCGACAGTTTCGGCCTCCCTTCTGTCGGACGTTCCAGAATAGAAATTTGTTAGGTCGTGTGTTCGGGATCGTACCGTTATATGATAGTACCGTGACTGCCTCACGTAGTCGAAAAGTGCCTTGGAAAGTAAAACAGCTGAGATTAGAGGTCGTTCGTTTGTTCTCAATCAAGTTCGGTTTGTTAATGCCGCACGTACGTACCGTACGGTGTGGGAGAACGATAATCCGATGGGACGTGATTAAAATGATTGGGAGGAAACGTTTAAATCGAAGATGGAAAGGTCTTCAAGGATATGTCAAATCTTGCGATAGATTTAAGGATGCTCCACCAAAAAAATATTGGTAATGGTACTAACACTTAAGATTTAAGAGGGATTACTATCTTGTATTATTCAACAGTTTCTTGTCAGAAAGTTATTGAAAGGAAAAGAAAAAATACCGTTAATGGTACCATCACCTTACTAACTATCAAAGCAACTGGTAACAATTTATTGACCTTCCAATGTTTCAAAGGTTTTTGAACTATAAAAAGTTGTTACATAATTAACTATTTTATTTATAAACAAACTTATTTAATGTCTATGGAAATTTATTATGATTACATGTTGCAACTTGTATACGTTGATCCTTGGGCAAATATTAATTTTCAGATTAATCTTCTAAATTTGCAATAAAACGTAACAATATTTTATAGATAAATGTTCAAAATTTATGACATTTCATTAAAATTTCTTGTCCAGGTTCGTATTTCATAAAAAAACTCTAGTTTCTAAGTTTCAACTTTGGACAATTTAATATTCATTTTCAGATACTACTTCTAAATTTAAACTATTGATAAAATATCGCTGTCATTAAACAGTTTCAGTTAGAAAAAGTTTAATATTTATGAAATTTTATTAAAATTACATGTTTTAATTTGCACAGGTTTGTCTATCATTAACGCTTCAAATATGTTAAGGTTCAAAAGTTGTTGGACAACTGAAAATTAATATTCAAATTATAGTCTTAAATTTACATTGTTGATAAAAAATTGCAGATATTAAACTGTTTTATATTTTAAAAAATAGTTAATATTTACTTTTTAACTACTACTACTGTTCAGGTTTTCATTAACTCTTCACATATCTTAAAACTTTTTAAGGATCAAAAATCTTTGAACAACTAAAAATTAATATCAGAATACATATCTAAATTTAAATTGTTGATCTTCACATATCTTAAAACTTTTTAAGGGTCAAAAATCTTTGAACAACTAAAAATTAATACTAGGATACATATCTAAATTTAAATTGTTGATAAAATATTACTGACTATATTATATTACAAAAAATGTTTAATATTCATGATTTTTTTTAAATGATATGCTGTAACTTGTCCAGATTCGTCTCCATTAACTATTCAAATATCTCACAACTTTTCAAGATCAAAAGTCTTCGGACAACTAAAAATTAATTTACAAATTTCAGATTCAGATCTAAATTTACATTGCAATATTTGCTTATATTAAACTCTTTTATATTATAAAAAATGTATATTTATGAAATTTTATTAAAATTACATGCTGTAACATACCCAGGAATGTTTACCATTCCATTGTTCAAACACCTTACATCTTCTTAAGGTTCAAAAGTCTTTGTACAACTAAAAATTAATTTTCAGATTACAATTCTAAATTAACATTGTTGATAAAATATTGCTTATATTAAACTGCTTTATATTACAAAAAATATATAATATTTATAAAATTTTATTAAAATTACAAGCTGTAACTTGTTCAGGTTTGTTTTTCATTAACTTTTCAAATATCTCACTATTTTTTCAAGGTTCAAAAGTCTTTGGACAACTAAAAATTAATTTTCAAATTAAAATTCTAAATTTACATTGTTGACATTATATATTACACATATATTATAAATTAAAATTACATGCTGTAACTTGTCCAGGATCGCCTTTCTAATCTTACAATTTTTTAAGGCACAAAAGTCTTTAAACAAATAAAAATACATGCTGTAACTTATTTAGGATCCCTTTCGTTTGAAAAACTAAAAATTAATTTTCAAATTATAATTCTAAAATATTGCTTATATTAAATTGCTTTAAATTACAAAAAATATTTAATGTTTATAAAATTTTATTAAAATTACATGCTGAAACTTGTCCAGGTTTTTCACTAAATCTTCAAAAATCTTACAACTTTTTAAGGTTCAAAAATCTTTGGACAACTAAAAATTAATTTTAAAATTACTGTTCTAAATATATATATATATATATATATATATATATATTAATATATATATATATATATATATATATATATATATATATATATTAATATATTAATATATTAATATATATATATATATATATATATATATATAAAATATATTTATAAAATATATTATATATTAAAATTACATGGTGTAATTTGACCAGGAACATCTTTCATTAATTCTTAAAATATCTTATGACTATTTAAGGTTCAATAAAAAATTTATGGACAACTAAAAATTAATTTTAACTGTCCACAATCGTTTTTCATAAACTTTTCAAATATCTTTTTAATATTCAAGTTTTTGTGCAACTAAAAATTAATATTCAGATTACAAATCTAAATTTACATTATTGATAAAATATTGCTGATTTTAAACTGTTTAATATTGCTAAAAATATATAATATGTATGTAGTTTTGTTAAAATTACGGGCTGTTACTTGTCCAGCTTCCTCTTTCAAATATTTTACAACTTTTTAAGGTTCAAAAAGTCTTTGGACAATTAAAAAATAATTTTCAGGTTATAATTCTAAATTTACTTTGTTGATATTACATATTAAATATATTATAATTAAAACTACATGCTGTAACTTGTCTTCAAATATTTTGCAACTTTTTAAGGTTCAAAATGTCTTTGGACAACTAATAATTAATTTTCAGATTACAATTCTAAACTTACATTGTTGATATTATATATTAAATATATTATATAATATAATTACATACTGTAACTTGTCCAGGATTGTCTTTTATTAATTCTTAAAATATATTTCAACTTTTTAAGGTTCAAAAGTTTTTGGACTACTAAAAAATAATTTTCACATTGTAATTCTAAATTTACATTATTGATAAAATATTGCTTATATTAAACTGCTTTAAATTACAAAAAATGTATAATATTTGTGACATTTTATTAAAATTACATGCTGTAACTTGTCCAGGTTCGACTTTCATTAACTCTTTAAATATCTTACAACTATTTAAGGTTGAATACAGTTCTAAATTTATACTGATGATATTAAATTGTTTCATACTACGAATGTTTAATATTTATGAAATTTAATTAAAATTACATGCTGTAACTTGTCCAGGATCGTCTTTCAACTCTTACAACTTTTTAAGGTTTAAAAGTCTTTGGACAACTAAAAATTAATTTTCAGATTACAGTTCTAAATTTACATTGTTGATGAAATATTGATTATATTAAATTATTTTACATTACAAAAAATATATAATATAATATTTGTGAAATTATATTATAATTACATGGTGTAACCTGTCCATATTCCTCCTTCATTAACTTATGAAGTATTTTACAACTTTTTAAGGTTCGAAAGTCTTTCGTTGGTACCAAAAATATTCAATATTAATAAAAAAAAATTCATGTTTTAACTTGTCCCGGTTCATCTTTCTTCGACTGTCTTAAATTTCAGCATCAATTTAAGTAAAATGTTAGAAATATCGTAAAATTGTATGTCATTCTCTTTATGTAGTTGCACATGTTGGAAGAAGTTACAGTACGTAGCAATTATTGGAGAGTTCCAACGAGTAATTCCGGCACCATTGTTTTTATAAATCGTTCTATAAAAACCTTTGTCGTTCGACAATAACAATTATCTTGCCCCATTGTTAGTTTGAAGGTTTGCGTGAAACCCGAATTTTCTGCTCCGTAAATCGACTCCGGTGCGATCGCAAAATACAGAAAACACACACACGGACCGACCGGCAGATTCGAACGTGTTTAGTAGCGTGACGTATCCCACGGTTTGTTCGTACTCGTACACCGTTAGAACCACACTCGACCTGTCCATTAACTTTTACAATGGTCGTGAACCGAAATGTGTTTATGTGTGAGTGCGTAGGGGAAAAAAATACGCAACCATACACATACGTTCATTAGTCGACATGTGTTCACGACTCAATTTCACGAGGCACTCAGCATCACTCAATGTCCGACATATTGGAAACCCATCACGGACCCATTTACCATACTAGTTCGTACATTAGCGTCATCACTTTAGAAACAATAAAACAATAAGGGTTCATGAAAGAGTCTTATTTTACTTTTTCTAGGCAAGTTTAATGGCGTACCTGTTACACCGGCCAACAAAATTAAATTGTTCTTTGGAGCTACAAAACAAAGAACAAAAAGGGTATTTTTAACATGCTGATTCCAAAAAAGCCATTAAAATTCGTCTGTCAACCCCAGTTTTTTAGATACAAGCTAATGGAATTTAGTTCAGATAAAATGAAGATATCATTTGAGGCTAAAATAGAAATTTCATGCTTTAAATTAAAATACAATTAGCCAGATATGCCTGTAATTGCCTTATGATTCTACTGAACTTCTTGTGGCTGTCTAATCCTCCCTAGACGAATATTATCGTCTGTCTGTTAAGGAATTTTGGTGGGCTCAACTCATAGCTCCATAGTTTTTTTATAATTTACTTTAAATCTTTCCTGTCTATCACTTGTTTTGATCCACTCAGACAGGAAGTTTGTTGATTAAATTTTCTGAAGAACTGAACGATCTCATAAAAAATGTGCACCTCTAAAAGGAGTCTACGGAATTGTTTATTTCCTAATCTGTTTAGAATTGTATACCTAAAAATGATCCAGGAACAGTTGAAATCGTCGGCACCAAAATGGCTGTTGGCCTGCATTATTGCAACGACTCCACATGATTTTATGGACATAAAAGCCTGACAAAACCATTACGTAACATTGATTATCCAAACGGCGCATTAGAAAGCACACATGTGAACGTTATAATTGAAATTCCATAAAAATGGCGAACACAGATGCATTTAACGTCCATTTGAGATCTATAAATTAAATGGAAAGTTAATGGTGTAAAGGATCCGTCCAGGACAGCTTTCCTATGACATTTCTCTTCGTCGCATTCAGACTGTGGATCCACGCCTTTTTCACGGTCGCTTTTCTACGTATATTGTTCTCCAACTATTATTTCAGATCTGATTAGCATAAAGGTTTATGAAACACGAAGGACGGCGGATAATAAATTAACCGAAAAGTTGGGGATTTATTACAACGTAAAACTACCGAAGATGTATATTAATCAGGCGTGTCTAATTATATTCAGACGCATTTGTAATTCCACGAGAGGCTCTTTATAAATCTCGGTTCGATAATTGATATGGCTCTGTGTAAATATTAATGAGATGCCGTGCGGGAATATTGTTCCGCAATAGATTTCCATCGTCGAGCATTCTTGTACGTACCGACGTTGTGCATGATCGAAATTCGTAAGTTCATGTGATGTTTCGGTTATTTTGTGACAAAGACAATTTGATCTTTGGTCAAAGCGATGGTAATAAAACGTTTTATGGTTGAATTAAGTTTCTAAAAATAGCCCAAGAACTAAAAAGCAACCGGTTTTGTGGTAGAAATACTAATTAATATAATTAGATGGCATAAAAGATTTTGACTGAAACTCACCGGAAGAAGTTGCCCAATTGTGCCTGAGAATCTAGATAAAATAAACGATTTATGTTAATTTTTATTGTAGGAGGTGAAAAAATATATAATTGTGCCTTAAAGAAATAACAGAAAATCGAAGAATGCTTGAAACATTAATTTTATAGTTTATATATATAGTTTAGTTTTATAGTAGTTTATATATAGTTAGGCAATAAAATTGTTTTTAATAACACTTGACTATTTACACATCAAATTTACAAATACACTGTTCCAAGAAATTGACGTACCACTTATAATTTTGCAAATAAATTTTTTGCAACGGTATATGGAGACCGGTGACCATACTAGGAGACCAGGTCAGTGTAGAATTCGTGCTACAACTCCTGCTCAAGATCGTTTTTGAGACTTTTAACTTTGGGGCAACGGTTTGTGACTACAAGAAGTTTACAATCTCGAGGACCTACAGCTCATGTTGTCCGAAATTGTTCTTGCTGACGTTGGGATTAATGTTATGACCTGGTCAGCTCACAATCCAGACCTTAGCTCACTAGAACATATCTGGGACATTCTCGGGAGACGTTTATGGGACCATCCTAACCGTTTGAAAAACTCGAAATTTGGGAGAATTTTGTCCAAAATGAAATTCTAACCCAGACTTGAGCTTGAACAAAAGATGTGAGGCTTTCATTCGTAGTAGAGGTGGAAATAACCCATACTAAATTGAAATTTTTACTTTTTACAAACATAAAATTTTGTTAATTTTTACAATTTTTAAGAAAAACAATATTTTTTAAGATTTTTTGTACAATTATATATAAAAACCTATTTTTAAATAAATATAGAAAGAGTCCCGTTCTCAGAAAATATTAATAATAATCAATGATTATTGGTGGGATCGTTAATTTCTTGGAACAATGTATTAAAAAATTATTTTTATAAATTGATTATGTTGAACATTTGAAACTTGAGATTTAAAGATAAATATAAACATATAAAGTAATTGTATTCAAAAGCATATAAAATAATATTTAGTTGTTCAAAATATTTAAAAATCAGAAATATTTACAAAATTTTGTCTTGACTATTCAGATATTGTAACTTGGATTTGTTACAGCAGGTCTTTTTAATAAAATATAAAAAATATTGAAGGTCTTTTTGTAGTTAAAATTTTTTAACACTTAACAATATTTTATGTCCGAAAAATATTGTTCACTTGTTTAAAATTGTTTTAAATTATTTTAGTAATAAACAAGAACTGTTAGTTATTTATGAATGTTTCCAAGATTACATGTTGTAACGTGATTAGGTTCGTCTTTTATTAACTATTAAAATCTCTAAAAATACTTCATATCTTCATTGGGACAATAAAAGCAAACACTCGTTGTTGCACCCGAGAGATAAAACAGAAAAGAAAAAGAACTTAATTATAACACATTTCCAAAGTTATTTGAATTTCGTCTCGGCCATTACGACCGCTTGTTTTATCCGTAATCTCTTCGCCGTATAAAAAACATAGTTGCCTCCAGTTATTTTCACACGAGGGCAAAAAAAACCTCCTGTAATAAGATTTACAGTAAAAATAATAGACCACAAGTTGATGATTCCAGTTCTGACGTGTGACTAATTTACACCTAGAAACAGCCTTTAACCATTTTGTAATTTGAATTTTTGGATTGTTAAAGTTCACGATGAAATGACAAATTAATGACGGAATTATAATTCAGTGTAAACACGAACTTTTTGACCGGAAATGTTACAAATACTGGTTGGCTTCGGGCGTTTGCTTAATACCCATTATAGTCAATTTTCATGGTCACTGTTCTCGCTATTTTTAACCCAATTACCATTTATTGGACTAAATTATTAATAACTCGTATTTAAAAATGCGTTATTGCAGCATGTCAAGTTTAAAATTATTTAGGCGATCTCGATAATTATAGACAATTCAATTGAGTGGTTGCTGCTAATTAGAAGTGCGTGTTGCAATAACCTAGATTTTACAGACAAAACGTAGTTACATGTGTTTTATTTAGAACAATAATTGTTGATTTTTTATCAAGGTTTAGGGATAATTGTTTTAAACTATTTTCGAACGTTCTAGAACAACTAAATACATATTTATTTTTAGGTCAAATTTCTTTATATTTTAGTGTCGATAATACTATATAAACTTTCTTTGTTTATTTATAAGTATAATTAATTAATATTTATGAATGTTATACAATCGAATTTGTTCGACTTCAATTTTTCACGTTGCTTTAACAAAGTTCTTTTTACAAATTGAATTTGTTTATTTTTACTTACCTGTCTCCTTTAATTATCTACTGATAAAATGTGTCAAATTTCTTTTATTTATAAATTCAAAATATTCCTATTTTTAAACAAATAAATACTTATTAATTCTAATTTATTTACTTTTTATTACAGATGGTGAGGAATTTGTTCATGCTTATCTTTTCAACTGTTGATCTTTTTCTACTTTTGAACAGGTATATATTGTTTAAATATATGTTGCTACAAATTGAATTCGTTTATTTTTACACAGTTTGCTTTATATTTTCGTATTGGTAAAAATGTAACAAATTTCCTTTATTTATGAGTATTCAAAATATTTCTATTTTTAATCAAATAAATATTTTTTTCAAATTAAACTTGTTTAAGTCTAATTCCTTTATATTTTAGTACAGCATACAATTTATTTAGGTTAATCTTTTCAATTACAGTTTTTCTATTTTTGAACAATTAAATACTGTTTAAATATGTGTTCTTAGAAACTGAATTCATTTTTTATTTTTGTAATGATAAAATATTACAAATTTCCTTTATTTATGAATATAACTATTCAAAATATTTCCATTTTTGAACAAATAAATACTGTTTAAATAAATCTTTTTTCAAATTAAACTTGTTTAAGCCTAATTCCTTTATGTTCTACTTTTGAATAACTAAAGACTGTTTAAATATATGTTCTTGAATTTGTTTATTTTTACAATTTCCTTTATATTTTCGTATTGATAAAATATTACAAATTTCCTTTATGAATAAATATATATATATATATATATATATATATATATATATATATATATATATTCAAAATATTCTTTTTTTAACAAAAAATATTGTTTATGTTAATATTTTTTCAAATTAAACTTGTTTAAGTCTAATTTCTTTATATTTTAGTACTGATACTATAAAATTCATTCATCTTTTCAATTGTTCACTGTACTTTTGAACAGCTAAATACTATTCAAATATATATTTTTACAAATTGTATTTGTTTACTTTTTCACAGTTTCTTTTATATTTTTGTATTGATAACATATCTGAAATTTCCTTTATTTATGAATACAACAATTCAAAATATTCTGACTTAAACAAATAAATACTGTCTAAATGAATCTTTATTCAAATTAAACTTGTTTAAGTCTAATTCTTTTATATTTTAGTACTGACAGCATAAAATTTGTACATGTTCATCTTTTCAACTATATAAGTTGTTCTACTTTTGAACAACTAAAATATGTGTTCTTAGATATTGAATTTGTTTATTTTTATAGTTCCCTTTATAAATATAAAATCGTATTGATAAAATATTACAAATTTCCCCTATAAATATAACTATTCAAAATATTCTTTTTTTTTAAACATGAAAAATTATTTATAATAATATTTTTTCAAATTAAACTTGTTTAAGTCTAATTTCTTTATATTTTAGTACTGATACTATAAAATTCGTTCAGGTTCATCTTTTCAATTGTCCACTGTACTTTTGAACAGCTAAATACTGTTCAAATATATGTTTTTACAAATTGTATTTGTTTATTTTTTCACAGTTTCTTTTATATTTTTGTATTGATAACTTATCTGAAATTTCCTTTATTTATGAATACAACTATTCAAAATATTCCCACTTTTAAACAAATAAATATTGTTTAAATAAATCTTTTTTCAAATTAAACTTGTTTAAGTCTAATTCTTTTTTATTTTAGTACTGATAGTATAAAACTTGTTCAGGTTCATCTTTTCTTTGAACAGCTAAATACTATTTAAATATATTACACCGTTTTCTTTATATTTTCGAAATGGGAATATGAGTCAAATTTCTTTTATTCATAAATATAGCTATTCGAAATATTCCTATTTTTAAATAAATAAATACTTTTTTAAATTAAATTATTAAACTATTTAAAATATTCCTATTTTAAACAAAAAATACGTTTAAATAAATATTTTTCAAATTAAACTTATTTAAGTCTAATTCCTTTATATTTTAGTACTGATAGTATAAAATTTGTTTAGGTTTATCTTTTCAATTATAGAAGTTCTACTTTGGACAAACTAAATACTGTTTAAATATATATTCTTACAATTAGAACCTGTTTATTTTTACATAATTTTTTTAATATCTTAGTACTGATAATTTGTCACAAATTTACTTTTTTAATAAATGTAACTATACAAAATATTGCTATTTCTGAACAAGTAAAATCTATCTAAATAAGTATCTTGCAAATTGAACTTTCCTTTATGTTTCAGTACTGATTATATGTCATGATTTCCTTATTTTTAAGTTTAATTTCTTTATCTGTTATGTTCTTATTTTTAATATAGTATGTATAAAAACATGTTAGCCCTTTCTTCAACTTTTACCACTTCACCTACTTTTGCGCAACAAAATAACGTAATAATCATACAAATTAAGCTTGTCAGTTAACTAATTGTCTTTAATTTCGATCCTCCCACACGCTTAGTAATTATAAATTGTGTTTTCTAACGAGCTTGACGAAAGGTTACGAAATTATCAATAAATCGATTGCAAAACGATTTTGGCAGTGACACTGACGTGAGTGGGCCACCTGAAAATTCGTCTTAACCCACAAACACCAAGGCGAAATTTGCGTTAGGTCAGGTTTCGACATTCACGTATCGCACACAAGGACCACAAGTTCTCACCGATACTACCCATAATCATTTTCTATTAACTATAATAATAATTTTTTCATCGACCTAAACACGACACGTATTGTTTCGTCGACCGGAGGTTTGTCTTTCTTCTTTGACGCCGTCCTTCAACTCACCAAGGAGTGGATGGAATGTGTGCAAATGAAATTTTTTATATATATTTTATTGCGGCATCGCCATTATACAACTAAAAGGCCGCAAAAGGCGATTCCCGAACGGTTTTCGAAACGTTCTGCTCTGAAAAACGCCTATTTTACATTCGCAACAAAATAGCTTTGCGTCACACGAAAATCCAACGATCGAAAATTTTCGTTTTGTGAACGTGGTAATTAGCACGCCTGAAAAGCAACGATAACAAACCAGCTAAATAAACGTGGTTGAGTAATGTAATTGTTATGGTAATTATTCGGTGTGGAAAAGGATTTCACTCACAATCAGTTTGGTTGGCTTCTGAATTAATCGATGTCTCACGATTTAATTAATTTAATATTGTCAATAAAGCACTGTTGAGTAAAAATAGGTCTTAATGGTTTTTAAAAAGAATGTCTATTAATATAACGTAAAATTTATAATATATTCCTATTACTGCGTGTTTCATTAAGATAAAAAGATTTTTATTTTAATGTTTGAATATTTAATGAATTGTTAATTTTCTTATCTTCTCAATAGACTTAAAACGTGACGTAACCACATTGTCAAACACAAACAAAGAAACATCTGAATGGAACAACGAAAATTGATCGTATTAATTTGAGATACAAAATCTGGAGTAATTGTTTGCAAATATTTGTACAAATCGCATAATGAATCGGCCCCATAAAAATTAACTGCCAAGTACCATATGGTACAATACAAACGGCATTCCTATTGAGTGGTTAAAGTCCTTGAATGGTATTTCTAACCCATTTAGCATGCCAATAGCCGACCAAACGAATAAATCGACTTGAATCAATTGCGTCATTGTTCGGCCAATTGGCATCAATCTTTTATCATTCCATTAACGCCGATACGATTATTCGAGGGAACGAGACATGAGACACGGACATTTTTGCACATTAAGCAATTTGTACAATTGCAGGAACGACGACTAATTTGAATCCTGCTGCGTTTCAAACACGTGTACCGTTTATTGAATTTAATATTTAACTGTTTAAGGTTTGGACGAAAACAGACCATAATCTTGTTATATATATATATAAGTATATTATATATTTTTGTTTAAAAATATTTTCTGATTGTGAGATAAAAATAAATAATAATAATTGTCATTCTCTCCAAATTATATACAATTTCATAATATATATTAAGTTTAGAAAACATTTTTTTGCTTTTAAATTTATTTTGAAAGTAGTTTCACTTTTTATAACTTATCTCAGATAAAAAAATGAGGTTCTTGTTGAAAATTATACTTTAATTTTTATTACTGAGCATGAGACAAAAACCAATAATATTTACATTTACAACAATTTCAAAATAGATCAAATATTACGTTTAAAAATATTTTCCTGTGTTAATTTTTTTATTGTTGTTCAAGCTCTTCTTAACAAAGCATACTTTAAAATTAATATCTCTGAGTGTGAGACAAAACAAATATTTCTTTGTTATTCAGTGAAAATTATTTACAATTTTTCCTAGCTTTAAAATTTAAAACTTTTGATTTTAATTACTTCCTGTTGTCATAACCCATTATCAAGTGAAGTGTTCAAATTCTTGTTGAAAAACATACTTTCAATTTATATTCCTGAGTGTGAGACAAAAATAAACAATATTTCTTTATCATTCAGTCTAAATTTTGTACAACAATTTGAAAGAATCTTATATATTAAATTTAAAAAATATTTTCTTGCTTTAAAATTTTTTTATTTGTAATTATTTCCTGTTTTTATACATATTAATCAAGTAAAAACGACAAAGTGTTCAAGTTCTTGTTGAAAAACATACTTTAATTTACATTCTTGAGTGTGAGATAAAAACAAATAATACCCTTGGCATTCAAGGGAAATTATATACAACAATTTTAAAAAATATTATATATTAAGTTTAAAAATATTTCCTTGCTTTAAAATTTTGTTTATTTGTCATTATTTTCAGTTTTTTTACCCAATCATCAAATAAAAACGACAAAGTGTTCAAGTTTTTGTTTATTTGATCTTGTTAATTTATATTCCTGAGTGTGAGACAAAAAAAATAATATTTCTTAGTAATTCAGTCGAAACTGTAACAACAGTTCTAAAGAATCTAAATATTAAGCTTAAAAAATGTTTCCTTGCTTTAAAATCATCAAGTAATAACGACCAAGTGTTCAAGTTTTTGTTGAAGAAACATACTTCAATTTATATTTCTCAATGTGAGACCAGAACAAGCAATATTTTTTTGTCATTCAATTGAAAATATTTACAACAATTTTAAAAAATGTATATAAATTATTTCTTGTAATTAAAATTGTTTTTTAGCGATTAGTTTAAGTTTTTATACTCAGTTTTCTAATTCTTGTTTATAAGAACAGATAATTTGACTAATTGTGAGAGGGAACCAAAAATGTTTCCTTTGTCTTTCAGTACTTGTTTGCTTCAATATCAATTACGTATAACAATGTAAACGTGTATATTTAGTTTAAAAAGTAGCTCCTAGAAAAAATAATAAAACGAGAAATTATTATAAATAATAGAGCCTGAAACAAACAAGTGCTGACTGACGTTTTTCGTCCGGCTTTCTGCATGATTTCACCGATTTTATATTTATTTTCAGTCACTTGGCAAATAGGTCGCCATTGTAATTCAACAAATGACTAGAAAAATCATAAAAATCATCAGAAACAATGCGAAACCGTTTCTGCTCCAGAGAGCATAATAAAATACCCATCGACTTTCCATTACGATTTTGGAAAAGTCCCTTGCCTGGCCACGTAACCGGGGCAAAATCACCCAGCAAACATGTAAACGTGTCACCATTCAAGGTGGCACATTTTATGCGGGAGTTTTTTTATGGTCAACAGACGTCCGAGTTCCGATTATGGTCGGTGGCTTGATTTGGTCGTTGGAAATTGTAAAAATGCCGGATGTTCGTCGATAAGTGTCCCGCAGTCGATTTAATTCACAACTTTCACAACCGACCGTGTGGGTCCATGTTATTAAATTCAAACTTTATGACTGGTATTACAGTTTTTATTCAACTCCAATATGAAATACGTTGGTGCAGGTTGAGCCCAAGTGTAAGTCTAATTTGGGATGCCTCAAATTAAACGGGGATTTTATCTCCAAGCGTTTTAATTATATATAACACTTGCATATCTGGGTCATAACGAATAAAAAACGGCTGGTAATTACACGTTTGGCGTTTGGAAGGTTTCCCTTTCCGTAAAAACCGATAATAATAAATTCGATTTGTTTATAAGCAACGGCGTGAATACCAACGACAACGGAGGATTTCTATAAACGGCCGAAAGAAAATAAAAGTCGACGCACCCACTTTAACATGCATCTGTGTCACGAAAATGGAGGTCAGATATGAAACTGGCGATTTGTCAGTATCGGTTGATTTATGTACAGCTGATAAAACGTAAAAACGATAGATAAAACGATGGATACACCTCAAAACATAAGGTGCGTCAATGTTCACGATTTGATAAACATCGTTGAAGAAGAGAGAGAATGTTTCCACGATGGGACGGGACGGAGTAAAAACGAACAAAATTTTAAAGAAAATAAGCTGGGAACAGCACCAACAATGAATCATTCCTATTTTCGTACGATTGAAAAAGGAAGAAAGCAAAGTGTCATTCCGCCAAGGTCGATTGTTCTAATCCATCTTCCATCCAATCGATTCCGGAATCGAAAGGAAAAGTTTTCGGAACAATGGTCTCAGTTTTTGACGTGAGACTTAATTACAACGAAAACCGTGCGAACAAACCCATTGTCGATGTCTATGCACAGTTTTAGACAATTTCGTAATTGAAGTCGGCAATTAATTAAATAGAAACTGATGCACGCTAAATCAATCACAATTTATAAGGCGTAACTAGTTCACGATATAAAAACGCAGTTTTTATGTAGGAAGTTGTGAAATTATAGAGTGGGAAACGTTGAGTTTCTCATGTGACATTAATGATAATTGAGAGTCGGTTTTAAAATTAGTTTTCTCTGTTCGGTTCGGTTCTCGTTTGAGTTCCTGGTTGTCTTTTTATCGTCTTAATTGGCTTTATTAACTTTATCATAGTTATTGAAGGAAGTATGTACACAATTCAATTTATAAAAGAATTTATACACAGAGAGAACGTTTTAATTTTAAGATATATTAATTACAAATTAATCCGTATAAATATGCAAATGTAATTTTAATATGTATATTTTATTCACGTAATTAAACATAAATTGTGTTTAATGTACCTGGAAATATAATATGTTAAATTAGCAATCAATGCAATTTATAAATAAAAAGTAAAAGTTTCTAATGTTATAACAATCATCGAATTAATTGGGAAAAATTAATAAATAATGAAATACGGCTTTTTAACAAATACTATGTACCTATTATTGAAAACAGTATAAGAAAATAGTTTGGAAACAAATTTAATGTAATATAAAAGTGCTAGTTCATTTATAATTGTATAAATTAATGTAATTAATTTTAACTAATAAAATTGAAGGATTCTAAATTCAATTTATTATTTCTATTCTTTTAATTGTAAATAAAATTTAAATTAAATAATTGTATTATGCAATTATTTAAATTACTATATAATTTCTATGCTAATTTTTTCAACTAATAATTCTGCATAATTTTTCGGATTTTCTAATATTATTTAATATTTATTCGGAGAAAACTTATTAATATTTTAAAATTAGTTATCTATAACAGATTTTGTTCTCGTTCCTGGTTCTTTTTTATCATCTTACTTGACTTTATTATTTGTAGCACAGAAGTGTGTACATAATTAATTTGTAAAAGGATGTTTGGGCAGATAAAACATTTCTATTTTAAAAATATATTGATTATAAATTAATCTGTTTAAGTACGTTATGTTTTAGTTATTAGGTATTTTTGAATGAATAATTAAACATAAAATATGCTTAATGCACCTGGAAATTTGTTTGTTAATTAAGTAATTACTGCAATTTATAAATAAAAGTAAAAGTTTATAATGTAAATAAATAATACGAATCATCGAATTAATTGGGAAAAAATAAAAAGGTGGTAATTTAATACATTTCAAAACACATAAAATAATATAAATATCTAATAACTACTACTTTCAATTATATTGACATGCAATGCACGAAAATCATTAGTAAACAGAAATGTTTATATTTTGATAGTTTATAAAAACGCTAGTTCATGTAAAAATTTACAAATTAATATAAACTAATCAAATTAAAGAATTATAAATTCAATTTAATATTAATAATCATTTAATTAAGTATAAATAAAATTAAAATTAATTAATTGTATTATGAAATTATTTAAATAAAAATAATTTCTATGCTAATTTTATCAAAAATACTTTTTGCAACTGTCAATGCTGCATAATTTTATAGATTTTCCAATATTACTTAATATTTTTTAATCGGAGAAAACTATTTAATATTTTAAATTTTTTTTCTATAACTGGTTTTGTGTTCGTTCCTGGTTCTTTTTAATAATTTTAATTGACCAATTAACAAAAGTATGTATATAACTAATTTGCACAGATAAAACATTTTTATTTTTAATATATATTGATTTTAAATTAATCTGTAAGAATACGTAGATGTTTTTAGTTACGGTTTAGATAATTAAACATAAAATATATATAATGAACCTGAAATTTTATTCCTTCAGAAATTACTGGAATTCGTAAATAATTTTTTTTGTAAACAATAAGAATCTTCGAATTAATTAGGAATTTGTAGCGTTTCAAAACAGTACTTTATATAAGGAAATCGTTGGCAAACAAAAATAATATCTAAACGATGATTTCCCTTAGTTAATGATAATTTATATAATAATTTGTATATTTTATAATTAAAATGCCATTTCATTTATAAATATAAAAATTTACAAAATTAGTATAATATAATATTATATAATATAATTACATATATTTTTTTATTAAAATAAATAAAAGGAATTTAAATTAAACAATTTCATTTATTATAATAAATAAAAAAGTAGAAATACTTTTATGTAAATATTTATTAATATTTGTTTATATAAATGTATAATTTCTATTCTAGTTTTATCAAAATTATTTTTTACAACTGATAATTCAGCATATTTCTCACACTTCCCAATATTATTTAAATCTTAATAAAAATATTTTGCTTTTTTAGTTTTTTGTTTTATTTTGAGTTTTTATTCTTTTTTAATCATCTTAATTGATTTTATTATCTATATCCCAGAATTATGTACAATTACTTTGTAAAAAATATTTACTCAGATAAAAAATCTTAATTTTTAATGTATATTAAATTGTATTTTAATCTGTGTAAGTACATTTAATGTATCTGAAAGTTTCTTATATTAATTGAACTAATAACGACCATGGAATTATTAATAAGGTAACAATAATACATCAATAAGGTAACAACTTGAAATACTATCAAACAGAATTTAAAATAATAATAATACTACATCAATAATAACAAGTAACGAAAAATAACAATAACCAATATTAAATGAATTAATTTCCGTGTTATTTAGCAAAATGAATAATTAATATTCGTAGTTAATCAAACTAAACTTACCCATTTGCCAAAATTCTTAAATTAATATTTATTCGACAGAAATCAACTCTAATAAGTATATTCCTTCCTTCCATTGTATGTAAAATAATTAATTTAAATAAAAGTTATTTTACATTTTTACTAATCACTTCATATTAATCAAACAAATGAAATAGGTCAACCACCTCCGGTTTCCAGGAATCACAACACTTCAACTGGTCGACGGTGGACGAGAGAATTAATGCAATTTGCAAGAATTTTCACGGGAAGACGCGTCTGCGATTTTACCTCGGTTTTTGGCCAATTAGCCCTAATTTTTTATTGTGTTGATTTCGTAATTCTGTCGTGTCGTGTTCTACGTTTCAAGTATTTTTGTGATTTTACATAAATCTGTCAAAATCTGCGGTAAGTTTTTTCTGCACTATAGGTTAGGTTAATTGTATTTAGAGACATAGCAGTATTACTTACTATTGCACCACGACAACAACAATTGATTTCTTGTTGTTAGGTCCATTTTCTGAATATCAATGTCCCCAATTCACTTAAATTAAATAAAAATTGCAAATGTCCTATGAACTTGCAAATTAAACAAACGCACTACATTGCACAACAGTAGTTGCATTCTAACCGGTAGACATTTTAAACATATTTAGAAGCGGTTACTGTGATTTTTCGTCGGTTTTCACGGTCTTTTCTCTTGTTTTTATTATATAAATGTGTCGTGTTGGTGTCCTAAGTTTCCTTTGAACGATTTGGGCGATTTTAACGCGAGTGTAGAACAGATTTACTAAAATTTCAGGCATGTTTTATTGGAACTATTTATATGGTTATCATAATTTAGAAACATTATTGAACTAATCAATAATTTTTTTGTCTTGAGGTAATTATATAGACACTCACTCATAACTATATTAAATAAAATAAATATTAGAAAATTTTTAGGAGGTATTTATATAGTTAGCCATAAATTTGTCAAGTCAAAAAGTATATTTAATTCAATAATAATACATTTGTAAGTAGTACCTAAAATAATTTGGACTAAATAATAAATTTAAATTTATTTTGTATTCTCAAATATAGTTTTTACTTGTATACCAATTAAATATAAGGTGCATGTATCGTTTCCAGGAATCGTAATAACCGGTATAGTCTGCATTCTATTGGTCGAAAGCAAAACAAATGAACTATTGCAGTTTTAACCTATTTTGAGTTTGAGGAGAATAAGACGCGACCGCTGTTTTTAATCAATTTTTCGATAATTTTCGTTTATTTATTTATTGTGTTGACTTTATAAATGTGTCATTTGGTATTATAGTATGATTTCTTTGACTGATATATGTGATTTTAAAGCAGTATTTTATGGAATTAGGTAAGTTTTATTGAGACACTGCATTAGGTTAGTTTCTTAATTAATTTTATATTATTACTCAATAGTAATTGAGCTTAGTACAATTACTAAGTTAAACATTTACTTTTTTATTCTTTAAGCCGATTATCTAAATATAACTTTTAATAAAACGAAAATTGTAAATTTTAGTCACATATTTTTATACTTGATCATACAAAAAATGTAATGGAATATTGTTAAATACAAAACAAATGTCACCCATGGCACAATATTATCAGTACACAATGGAAAATAATTATGCTGAAACATAAATGATGTTCTATTGAAAATAACTAAGTTATTGATGTCTTAAGATGTACAATTTCGGAATACTAATAATTGCTCCTTGGTATGGCAAAAATGAACTTTCCCTTATCAAAATTTGTGGCTTTGCAGACATTTTAGTAAGACTATCAATCTGTCAAAATTTTTGGAAAAAAATTAATAACTCAAAAAATATTGGGTATAGGCAAATGATATGGAATACACATTTTATTTGTAATTACATGTGGATTTTAAAAATTAAAGTTGATGTCCCCTATGACGAAATCAAAAATTATTTGTTTAAAATAAATTATAAAAATTATTCAAGTCAAATTATAATTGCTACAAAAATTTCAAATCAATAGCTTTTTCAGTTCCTTATAATCTTTATAGGTACAGAGGCTTGTGTAACAAAAAAAAATGATTAATATTATTAAAAATTATCTAATGTGTCAAATTATCATTCTCAATTAATTTAAAGATTCTTATTCTTTACAAACATATATACAGACTAATTTATAATAAATCAATATTAAAAATTAGTCTGTGATATATTATACGATATTTTTTACGATATAGATAATCAGGAACTTAAACGAGAACTGAACCTGGAGAGGAGAGAATTAATTAATTAACTATTTTTATTGCTTTTATTACAGTTTACTGATAGATTTTATTTGTATAAATATTTTTTGACATTTTAATATTAGTTTTCCTCAATTCAATTCTCGTATGAATTAACTGATTCATTTGTATATTAATCTGTATATGTTTGTAAATGTAATATTAATATGTATATTTTGTTACAATTAATGCAATTTGTAAATAAAAAGTAAAAGTTAATATAAACAATAACAATCACATCCAACATTAATTGGGAATAATGATACACAAAAAACACGAATTTTTAAAATGTATATTATTATATTTATATTCACTATTTTCAGTTACAATTTATATTAAAAAATTCAAGGAAATCGTTGGTAAACAAAAAGTAATAATTAAACGATGATTTCCGCTGGTTAATGGTGATTCATATAATAATGTGTATATTTTTTTAGTTTATAAATGTAAAAATCAACAAATTAATAAAATGTTTTGTTTCCTTGTAAAATATTTATTTAATTACAGAAAATAAATTAAAATTAAATAATTTTATAACACAGCACGTTTTCTTCAATATGAGTTAATATTTTTTTTCCGAGAAACATAACATAACAATAAACTGATAGATATATCATTAATATAAACTATTTATGTTAGTTCTACACTAATTACTTGTAGATAAACAAATAATTTACTTCGTGTAGTATACACAAAGTAAATTCCATCAGTAACATTTGTAATATAACATGACATTAATAAAATAAATACAAATAGGTTCTAAAAAATTAAACAATTTCAATAAATTAATTTTAACACTTAATTTACAGTAACCAATAATAATAATAATAATTACACGTATTTGTTTATAAATGCTGTATAAACAGAACAGCTGATAACATAACATTATTTTAAACATTATCATTAAATAAATAAACTACATAATTTTTTAATAGTAAAAATTCCCTTGAGAGATGTATACGCGGCTCACCGAAAAATTCGTGACCGCCAAACCGAATGTCATCGCCGAAAAAAGCCCATCGCATATTTAAATTATTAAGCATCGAATCGATAGACGTCCGCCAAAACAGCTGTACGAGTCCCAACTTACCGCAGTTTGCGTCCTGTGAATGGATGAAAAGACGTTAATCCCTGCACCCCGTGTGTGTCGTGTGAACGAAAATCGGGTCCTGTGTCGGCAGTCACTGTTGTGGAAAACACGTGTTTCGAAACCGAATCGGTACGGACTTGGAACACCTTTACAGCGCGATTCGTTGCGAGAAACTGATATTGCGGCGTCGATTCTGACTCAGGCCAGTCTGACTGCATCGAGTTTTGCCTCGTAGACGTTGCCATGTCTGTCTCAGGAGTCCCACGTTCAGGGAAAAAAATAAAATTTTGATATCGATGTGTGTAAACTGTGTAAATGTGCTAAACATTTTATTTTTTCAGATTTATTAAGATGTAGTGTATTTATTATTTTGAATACAAAATAAATTTTTGGAGCGAAATAATATATGTTCGTAATCAATAATTTAAATATAATAACTTAATTTTCGATGGCCAACAATGTATATTAAAATTTTGGAAATTTGAAATTTTATTTGTAATAAGAAAAATTACAACAAAATTGACTAAACTGAGACATTAAATTATTCAGAACAGTTAATACCAATAAGGTATTTATAGAATTTTTAATAACTATTATTTTAAATACAAATTATTTTTTGATTAAAACTATTATAATTTTATAAATATTAATTTAAATTTAATAATTTAATTTTAAATGATCAAAAATTTTTATTCAAATCTTGAATCTTATATCTATATTTATTTGTCACAAAAAACATTCATAATAGTATTGACTAAAATAAAACATTAAACCTAATAAATTAATAAAATTATTAAATTAATAAACTATTAATTTTTAATAATTCCTGATGTGTAAGTTATGTATTATATTTTTAATATTTTTTTAAATAATTTATATAATTTAAGCAATCAATATATAAATACATATTAAATATTTAATTTTACAGTATTAATAAAAAGTGATAGCACACATTTATTATTATATTTTAAATAAAAATATTTTGACTAAAAGAAAATTTTAATTTTATAAATATTAATTTAAAATTGTTAATTTAATTTTAAATGACCAAAAATTTATATTCGATATTTCAAATTTTATTTATGACAAAAAACTTGACAACATTGACTAAAATAAGATATTAAATTATTCACAACTGTTATATGTTATATTTTTAATAAATAATTTTTGGATAATTTTTTAATTTTAAACAATCAAATAAATTTTAAATAACATATGTAATTTTCACAGAATAATTAAAAAGTAGTAACACATATTTACTATTTTATATACAACATAATTTTAAAAAATATTATAATTTAATAATTATTAATTTAAATTTAATAATTTATATTTGAATCTTGTATATTTGAAATTTTATTAAGTTACAAATCAACATTGACTAAAATAAGTCATTAATTTATTCAAAACCGTTAATCCCAATAAAGTATTATTAAATTAATAAATTACTAATTTTTAATAATTTCTGATGCATAATTTTAAATTTAGATTTTAAACAATCAATAAAAATATATATTATATAAGTAATTTTACAGAATTAATAAAAAGTTGTAGCACAAATTTATTATGTCAAACAAATATATTTTTTTGAGAATATATTATAATTTCATAATTATTAATTTAAATTTAATTTTAAATAATCTTAAATATTTGAAATTTTATTTATCATAAGAAAATTTAGAACAAAATTGACTAAAATAAAACATTAAATTATTCAAAATCGTTCCCAATAAAGTAATAAAATTTTTAAATTAATAAAATGTTAATTTTTAATAATTTCTGTTGTGTAGTTTATGTGTTAATTTTTAATAACTCTTTTTAGATAATTTTTATAATTTTAAACAATCAATCAAAATAGATATTAAAAATGTAATTTTCACTGAATTATTAAAAAGTTATAAGATACATTTTTATTTTAAATACCAAATTATTTTTTTTTGACCAAATAAATATTATAATTTCACAATTATTTATTTAAATTTAATAATTTAATTCTAAATGACTAAAAATTTATATTCTTATTTTAGATATTTGAAATTTTATTTATGATAAAAAAATAACAAAAACTTTGTCTAAAATAAGACGTTAAATTAACCAAAACCATTTAACAATCAATAAAAATAGATATTAAAAATGTAATTTTCACAAAATTATTAAAAAGTTATAAGATATATTTATTATTTTAAATACTAAATAATTTTTTTGATCAAACAGATATTATAATTTTTTAATTATTAATTTAAATTTAATAATTTAATTTTAAATGACCAAAAATTTATATTCAAAACATTTGAAATTTTGTTTATGATAAAAAAATTGACAAAACCATTGTTTAAAATAAAACATTAAATTATTCATTCATCTAGTAATAAATTTATTAAATTAATAAACTGTTAATTTTTAATAATTTCTGATGTGTAGTTTATGTATTGTAATAACTCTTTTTTAGATTATTTTTGTAGTTTTAAACTATCAATAAACATAGATATTAAAAGTGTAATTTTCACAGAATTATTAAAAAGTCATTTTTTATTTTAAATAACAAATTATTTTTTGGCCAAACAGATATTATAATTTTACAATAATTTATTTAAAATTAATAATTTAATTTTAAATGACTAAAATTTATATTATCTTGGATATTTGAAATTTTATTTATGACAAAAACATTAATTAAGACATTAATTTTTTGAAAAAAATATATATATATATTTTAATTTCATAATTAATAATTTAAATTTAATAATTTTACAGAAATATTAACACACATTTATTATTTTAAATACAAATTAATTTTTTGACTAAAAGTATTATAATTTTATAATTATTAATTTAATTAAATTTAATTTTAAATGAATCTAGGACATTTTAAATTTACGACAACATTGAGATATTAAATTATTCAAAAAAGTTAATCTCAATAAAATTAAAAAATTATTAATTTTTAATCATTTCTGATGTCTAATTTATTTGTTATATATTTAATAATTCCCTTTTAGACAATTTTTAAAAAAATAAGCACACATATATTATTTTAAACACAAAATATTCTTTTGGCCGATTGATATAATTTTTATTTATTTATTAATTTAAAATTCATAATTTAATTTTAAATGACTAAAAATTTATAAATTTAGAAATATTATTTATAATAAAAAATTTGATATCAACAATAGCTTAAAATAAGACATTAAATTATTCAAAATCGTAAATCACGATAAATAAATTGTTAATTTTTAATAATATTTGAAGTATAACTTATAAAAATAGACACTAAATATGTAATACTGAAACACGTGCCGACTTGGCAACAAGGCGGGTAAGCGTTGCAATAAGAAAGTTCCACCGTCCATTCAGGTAGTCTGGCCCGTTGCTGGGAGACAAAACAGCCCCAACCGACCCAAAGACTTCTGGCTTCACAATCTGGATTTATCTCAGACACACACTCGAATAATATTATCGTGACAATCTCCATTTTCAAAATACGGCAGTTCCGGGACGTGTGGGAGTAATTGTCGCTGTTTTTAATCTCTGTCCCCATTATTGTTGTCGTTTGTGAAAAAAAATACTGTTCAAATATCATGTAATAAAGTCACTTATGCCATTATTTATGTTAATGTTTCAGATAAAGGTCACAGTAACTTTTATGGTATTGTTAAAATGTTGAAAAATCTCCATATATCTTTTGCTTTTATTCCTTTAAAGTTTTAGTCATTGTTTGTTATTATTATAATAAATAAAAATGTAATAAAAAATTAAGAGTGATGACTAATATAATAATATCATTGGTTAATCATAATCTACTTGAAATATACCAACATGTCATATCTAATATCTATATATCTATTGTGGACATAAACACAAATAGTTACCATTAATTCATTAAAAAAAGAAAGTTCTGTTATGTGCAAATTAATATCCAATTCGATCACAATTTAGAATAATGAAATCAATGTAATGACTAATATATTGTTAATTATAAATAATTTTTAATTGGTTACGTATAGATATTATTATTTTTTTAATTTAATAAATACCTCATATCTTTTTGTAACCAGGATTAGCAGATTTTTTTAAATATTACTAATTTCATTTTAAAATTAATAAATAAATGATAATAACCTAACAATAAATATTTTTGTATGTTTTATAATTGTATGTATTTGTCAATGTGCGATATAAAATTACTCATATCTAGTTTTTTATTATAATTTTAAGTAATACACTGATGTAATAAGCTGATTATAGGGATTAAATTTTTAAATTGAAATTGTCTCTTAACATTCAATAAGTTTAGTACGTGGTGTACTTGTTGGTAATAATTCCTAACTAATTGTCAATATATAAATTGATAGCACTAACTTAAAATCACATTCACAAAGGCCTAAACCCAAACATGTTACTACTGGTTTGCAGATGCGCATTATTCTTCTCTTTGTCGTCAACATCGTATCAGACTTTGTGAAATTTAGCCGTTTAGTACTTTTTGTATTACTATACGTGGTTATGTAAATCTGCAATCTGTTTGTCCAATAAAGAATGACTTTATGACCAACAATATTTGAAAATCTATAGTATTTTCTTGTTTTTCTTATACAAGTGGATGGTGGCTATTGAGGACTACCAGTATTAATTATAGACCTTATTACCCACTTCTCAACTTAAAGTTTATTTGGTTTTAGAGTGTATTAGCATCAATAATAGCTACAGAAATTGTGTAAACCCTAATTAAGGCTTTTGGAAATTTTTACAAAATTGTTAGTTTGTTAGATTTGTATTTTATTTATTTATCCCAGAAACAACAAAAAAAACATGAAGAATTAAAAGAAACGTTATTAATTAAAAATGAACTCGAGTCATGAAAAATCTGTTAGTCAGACGAAACATAATTTATTAGTAGCACATTTTCTAATTAAATTTCTCTAAAATCTATCAGTAAACTGATATTTATTTAACATTATAGTGTAGTTTTCTTTAATAGGTTCAATTCTCGTTTAAGTTCCTGTTTGTTTTTTTATCTATAATTAATTAATTAGGTTTATTATCTATATCCAAGAAGTACATAATTCTACACTGTTTGTTTTTTACCTTCTTAATTAGTTTTATTATCTACATCCTAGGAGTACAAAATTCGACTTGTAAAAAATGCATAGTGATTTATTATAAATTAATTTGTATATCTTTGTAAATGTAATTTTAATATGTATATTTTTTTGTAGTCAACTATTATTATAAAAAGTAACAGTTCTGATGTAAATAATATTAATTGAATTAATTGGAAATGACAATTTAAAACATTGGAAAATTTTTAATAATATATCTACTATTATTAGATGTATAGCCTGATTTACTTGTCTTATTCATTAGTTCTTGGAGAGCGAAAAAAGGTATTGATTTGAATTTTTTATAACAATTATAACTTGAATTACTTTTCCAATTTATTTTAAACAAAATTTCATTTTGTCGGAAGTGAAGTCAACCTATTATTTTCAATGGAATACCCTGTATATTTTTGGATTTTTCAATTCTACATGTTATTCCAATTATAATGACTCTACCATGTCCTATACTTAAAACCAATAACTTTGAGTTATTAAGTTTATTTTTTAATTTTATCAAATTAGTGATCTAATTAAAATGTTTGTAAAGCCACCAATTTTGATGCCTGAAAGTTCAATTTTAGCATACTCTTTAACGCCGGACCATCCTATAAGTAGCCATTATTACTACTAGATTTTCGTTATTTACGTTTAATTTTGTGCATTTTAACATATAAGTCATTTTCAGTGGAAAATATAGATATAACGGCCATTTCTCTCTGTATATCAAATAGTACCATGCCATGGATAGCTTTGCATTTGATAACATTACAGTACATTTCTGGTAAAAACTTTGATA
Organism: Aethina tumida; assembly: GCF_024364675.1. NCBI lineage: Eukaryota > Metazoa > Arthropoda > Insecta > Coleoptera > Nitidulidae > Aethina > Aethina tumida. The sequence continues at coordinate 12,306,260 of NC_065439.1, forward strand.
ACATTCATCTTATGTAAAAATTCTCTCATAACATACAATCGAAACATTTTTTAATATACATATAATAAATATGCTAAAAGATACTTGCTGTTCCACAGAAAGTAACAATTTTGTTGTTGATTTAAGACACAAAATTAAACGTAAATAATGAACATTATTTACAAAATTTTCGAGTACTAAAAATGGTCCCTAATATGAGTTAACGTCTATGCTAAAAATTAATTTTCCAGCATCAAAATTGGGTGTTCCACAGACATTTTAGTTGTACTATCAACTTTACCAAAAATGTAATGTAATGTTATCAGATATGAAGTTATCCATGGTACACTATTATTTTCTACTATGGTATACTCCCTGTATACAATTTGGGAGTACTCCAGTCAAAATTTAAAAATAAATACATAAATAAATAACTCAAAAACTATTGACATTGCACATGACATAGCTATTTTATTTGCAATTTCATGAAAAATTTCAGTATCCGTTAATATATAGGTTGTTCCATTGAAACTGATTCACTTCCGGTGAAATCAGAAATTAAATATTTTTTGACTAATCAGATATATTTTTTTTAATTATTAATTTAAATTTAATAATTTAATTTTAAATGACCATAAATTTATATTCTTCTTGGATGTTTGAAATTTTATTTATGATAAATAATTGACAAAATCATTGACTAAAATAAGACATTAAATTATTCAAAACAGTTAATCTCAATAAAGTAACAAATTATATTTTCTGATATTTTTTCTAATTTATGTGTCATATTTTTAATAAATCTTTCTTAAATAATTTTTAAAATTTTAAATAATCAAAAAGAATAAATGTTAAAAGTACAGTTATTAAGTTTCCTAAACATAATAAAAACCACACTATCAAACAAAGAATATTAATAATAATCTTAATCCAATACATGTATGTATATAATTTTAATGCCATTAATTAAAACTACAAATAAAATAAGTTTATGAAACATAGATACATAATTTAGTGGTAATGCAACATTTTCCAATTAAATTTCTCTGAAATCTATCAGTAAATTGTAAAAAAACAATAACAATAGTTAATTAATTCTCTCTTCCCAATATGATTGTACAAAAACGAGTGAAATTTCGATTTTTTCAGACATTTAATATTTCACATCAAATGCGTTATTTTATTATAGAAAGCTGCAAAATAAATTCCTTCAATTAAATTCGTCCAATTCGTTACATTTAAAAATAATCAATTAAAGAATAATTGCACATTATGTTGCACTTTCACCATAAAACATGTAATTATTTAAAAACAAATTAAACCTTGGTTAGTTAGTTATTGGTATTTTTGTAAATTTTTTTCCTATAAAACTGTTCATTATACTTTTGAATTCCACAAGTCAAGCAAGAAATCCAATTTATTTATTTGGCAATTCCGTAAGCTTGCGCTCCAATTAAGCAATTGATCGTAATTGAAAGGAAACGAACGTCATTCATACTCTGCTCCAAATTTCACGTGTCACAAACGCGCAACAATAAAAAAATTCATATGCAGATAAGTAGAAAATCAGCAGTTTTCACCCCATCTGTCGCCGCTACCTTATTGATGCAACGATAATCGGTCAGAGCAATGGCTTTCGCTAATAATAATAAAATGTGTTCGTCGGTCGGTTTATGTGCGATTTCGACATTGTTATTTAAATTTAATGCCATCGACACCATAAAATTTGTCTTCGGATCAAGGTTTACCGTGTTTATTATGGGTTCACGGAGGAAATGTGTTTTAAATGAGAAATTGCGGAGTGTATAAAAATAATTAAGTAAAATATTATTATCTTTCATAAATTGTTTTTTCTATTAACCGTTTACACATTTAAATGTTTAGTCAATTTCCTCACTCCGTAATTGACAAATTACGTGACGAAGAACTAACAGTGGCATAAAAACATTGTAATTTGTACTTTTTCATGTTATTCTGACATGACATTGGTTTTAATTAAAATTTTAGCCTCTAATAGGATCTAATTACCGAAGACCTTGATTGGGATTTTGGTTTTTGTGTAAATTCGACCCATTGTCAAATTAACCGTAGAAAATTCTTTGGTCATTGTAGTTGTGCTGCGTCCTTCCACTGTTTACAAACAACAATAAACAAAACGGTTCGATGGCAACAAAATATCGCTTTTCATCAGTTTTACCCACGATTTCACCGCTCGCATTTAGAATGTTTTATTAGTAACACTGTTTTCTGGAATGATTTATGGGTCTAAAAGAATTACACTAGTTGAAAACTTTTATCTACATATTTTTTGGGTAATTCTTGTACATTTTTTTCTTCATTTGGGCATTCACCTAGACAATGACTAATTTATTTTTCGAATTATTATTATAGGAAAAATGGCAAACCCAATCGAGATGAGTAATGTTTCGTTAGAAAGGTGAGTAAATTATGCATCCAATGACATCTAAGTCGTTTCAATGGGAAGAAAAATAAGTGACTTACAGTTTAAATTGTAATATTTTCTGTCACTTTTTCTATTTCAGTAATTTTTTAAAACAATAAATAAATCCGATATTATTACTGTTATAATACTGTCGTATTTTTCATATAAAACCCAACAACAATCCTCGTCTTTGAAGCTTTGATATCTTTTTTCAATTTGAGTCATGTGTTGGTGAAACCTTTCATTTTGTTAATCGTTCTGACCACCTGAATTTTCTAGGAAAAAAGCAAATGACTCAAGATGAGTTCTGTTATACAAAACTAAATAAGTGAATGTTCTAATTATCAAAGAAGTTTCAAGCCATAATTCTCAATGCGACAAACTTTCACATAATGTAATAAAATAAATATTAACAATAAAAACTAAAAAAATCATATTCATCATTATATTAAACTGGTAAAACTGATAAAATAAACAATACTATTTAGCAATAAAAATGTAGAAACTTTCTTTTACATTTTTTATGCAATAAGGTAATCATTTCTTATATTTCATCCAATTAAATAGTGTAAATAACTTTAATTTTTACGTTTTTCAGTCATATGTAGGTGAAATCTTTTATTTTGTTCTTCAATTTGGCCACCTAGAGAACCAAATAACTTAAGATAAAATTAATTGTTTTATTTGAAGTTGGAAATTAATATTGAATATTTTGGTATGAATATGACTATGTACAAAACTAAATAAGTGAATGTTCAAAGATCCTTCAAGCCATATATCCCAATGTGACAAACTTTCTTAAAACGTACACGATAGTAAAATTAATATTAACAATAAAAACTAAAAAATCATATTCAACATTAACATATATTATAAACTGGAAAAACTAATAAAATAAATATACTATTTAGCAGTAAAAATATTGAAATTTTCTTCTATATCGTTTAATATATTAAGGTAAATATGTATCATTTTACTTAATGTGCCGTTCATAATAAACAGCAAGATTAATAGTGATTAACAACATTTCGATAGAATAGTGACTAAATTATATATATCCAATGGATTCCAATTCGTTTTGATCGGAAGCAAAATAAGTCAATTACAGCAATAGAAAGATCAAATTTCAATTAACTTTTGACAATTTTCACTTTCCCCATTTCAGTAATTTGTTTAAATCACAAATATTCCAAAATTTACATTTTTAATTGTTAGTTTTTTTAGTTACAAGAATTTCAGGCTCTGCTTAACTATAATTTAATAAGAATTGAAAATATTTTTGATGGAGACAAAAATAAACGATTATTTAAATTTTCTGATGCATTTCTGTATGTTTCTTCCAATTAAACAGTGTAAATAACTTTTAATTTTACATATTTTAAAGTCGGATCTTCTTGAATAAGAAACCAGCGATGATCTGTCATTATTTACTCGCTCCTGAAGCTTTCTGTCATAAGTAGGTGAAATCTTTTATTTTGTACTTCACTTTAACAACCTAGATTTTCTAGTAAGAGAACCAAATGATGTCAAATAAAACTAATCTTAACTGATTTATTTAAAGCTGGAAATTAACACTGAATATATTGGTATGATTATGATTATGTACAAAACTAAATAAGTGAATGTTCTAAGATGCTTCAAGCCATATATCCCAATGTGACAACTTTCTTAAAACGTACACGATAATAAAATTAATATTAACAATAAAAGCTAAAAAATCATATACAACATTGACGTATATTATAAATTGGTAAAACTAATAAAATAAATAATAATAATTCTTTTAAATATTTTAATAAACATTTCGTTAGAAGAGTAACTAGATTCTATGTTATATCCAATGGATTTTAATTTGTTTTGATCGGAAGCAAAGCAATATTCAACTTTTGATAATTTTCAGCCATTTTCTCCATTTCAGTAATTTTTTTAAACAACAAATATTCTATTCTCAAATTTTTTGATACATTTCTATATGTTTTATCCATTTAAATAGTGAAAACAAATTTTAATTTTACGTTTTTTAAAATCGAATGTATCCTTTCAGTCATATGTTGGTGAATCCTGTTCATCAATTTTACCACTTAGATTTTCTAGAAAGAAAACCAATTGACTTACGATAAAAGTAATCTTAACTGTTTTATTTAAAAGTGGAAATTAACATTGAATATTTTTGTATGAATATGACTATGTACAAAACTAAATTAGTGAATAATCAGAGATATTTCATTCATATTCATAAATCCAAATGTGACAAACTTTCTCAAAACGTCCACAATAATAAAATTAATACTAACAATAAAAGATAAAAAAATCACATTTAAAATAATATTAAAAACTGGGAAAACATAAAATAAATAATACTATTTTACAGTAAAAATATAGAAACTTTCTTTTATATATTTTAATGTAATAAGGTAAATTTGAGTATTTCGGTTTATCATTTTACTTAATGCGTCATCCACAATAAGCAGTAAGGTCGATAGAGATGAATAACATTTTGTTAGAATGGTGACTGAATTATATATCCAATAGGATCCAATTCGTAAAATAATTAAAAAAACTGAGTTATAGCTGTAAAAAATACATGTATGTTACAATACAAAATATCGTTTAAAATATGAGTGATGCTTCAAGTAACAAATTTTCTCAAAATGTACACTATAAAAAATTAATATTAACAAAAAAAAAAAAATAAAAAATTACCTTTAATGTTATATTAGTAAATGACAAATGAATGTAATGGTAACATTAGTTTGAAATAAAATTATAGAAACTTTCTTTTAAATATTTTAAGATAATATAGCAAATTTGTGATTTTCAGTTTATCACTTTACTTAATACACCGACGAGAATAGTCAGCAATCTATAATAGATATGGTAGAATTGATAAACATTTCGTTAGAAAGATGAGTAAATTATGTATTCAGAGGCACACTTTTTGATCGAAAAAGTAAGTGAGTTGTAGAAATTTCTGTTATACAATATTTTCAATCACATCAAATCGTATAAACTTTCTTTTACTTATTTTTAAGACAATATATCAAATTTGTAATTTTCAGTTTATCATTTTACTTAACGCACTGACGAGAATAAACGACGATCTGGATAGAGTTGATAAACATTTCCTTATACAGATGAGTAAATTAAGTATTCAGAGGCACACTTTTTGATTGGAAAAATAAGTGAGTTATAGCTGTAGAAAATTCTAATGTCATGTAATATTTTAGCCATTTTCAGTCACTTTCTCCATTTGATCAATTTTTTAAACATCAAATTATTCCAATATCCCAATATTTACATTTTTAATCGTCAGTTTATTCAATTGCAAGCACTTCAAGCCTAAAACAGACAAGAAATGAAACTGTTTTTGATATAAAGGAATATTTAAATTTATTGCTTTATTCCTGTCTGTTTCATTCATTTGAACTATGTAAAGTGTTTTTATTTTAATGTTTTCGTACAAGAAATCAGCGTTCAGTCTGTCTTCATTTGTTCGTCCCTGAAGCTTTAATATCTTCTTTCAATTTTAGTCATGTGTTGGTGAAACCTTTCACATTGTTCATCACTTTGACTACTTACATTTTCTACGAGGAATACCAAATAATTGAAGATAAAATGAAACTTAATTGTCCTCTTTTAGTATTGAATATTTTGATATCAAATTTTATCACTCCTGTTTTAAAAATTACGTTGTACTTTTGTAAAAATCTTTTTGACATAAATATATTGCACCAAAACTTATTAATGAATTCCTGAAATTACTAATACAAGTTGGTAATAAATTCGTTGATTAATCTGGAAGACGCTTTTTCTATAAAATCGTTTAGTTTTACTGTGAGAAATATACGTATAATAAGAAAACCTATAACATTGTTGTATAATCGGTACTCAAAGGCTTAATATGTTTTTTTATGTTATTAAATATCCATGGGATCAGACCCTACCCGGACCAACAAAAGAGTGAGCCATTATACCTATTGTGTTATTTCTGGTTTTGTGTCTACCTGAATGGAATACTAAATTACTGGACTTCTTTTTAATACTTGTTTATTTGTATGTTTGTACGAGGAAAGCCGATTATTAGTTGTTTCTACTTATTGGCATTAGTTAGGATTATTAACTATAAATTGATTTAGTCGTCTACTGTTTACTGCTAGGAAATGAGACTAAAAGCTCCGTTTTAAATTTATGGTTTGACCCAGTGACATATTTGGCACTGCACCAATTCAATACAAAACGCTATTTTTAACACAATCAAACCACCATATATGTAATAAATGCATTTTATCAACAAACGAAACGGCAACAATAGAATAAAAGAATTTGTTGCCACCTCGAGCCATATTATTGATGATGTATTGTAATTCGGTATTTATTGTTAGGTACGATTACAAATCATTTCCTAGTTCGAACACAACTTCTTCGGCACATAATCCAAATAATTACAGTAAGTACTCTTATCTCGAAAATAAATTATATCCGATATTAATCTGAACTGGTTAACGGTACGGGGATTAAAAAGTGACTTCCTGTTACCGTATTAGATGGTGCACGTGTTCCCTCAAACTCATCGTTTACGTTCGCATATCCGCTGAAATTCACACGAAAATACCAGTGTAAAATCTCGCCGGCTCAACAAAGGACGGGCCACGAAGTGAGAGTGGTCCGACGGGACCGCCGGTTTCGGCATTAATTTGAATCGACGGCGGACGGACAATGTTCCGAGATGTAATCTACGGCGGCCGCGGAGAGAGAAGACAACGAAGAAGAGAAAAAAAAAAATAAATAAACGTCCGGAACGACCACCTAACAACGGCCCTGTTGTGGGCGATCGCCTTCGTTCACACACAATTAAAAAAAAAAAACAAATCGAAGTCTTGCAGGAGGAACTCCGGCAGCTCGTCAAACCGATCTATAAAGTTAACTGTATCGCTTCGCCCTCCGGTCCGGGGGCACGTAGTTCCAGCAAAAACGATACGTCTAAGGTCTCGGAAGCATGTTTATTATATGTGTAAAGTTGATTAAGTGTACGAGTTGAACGGACTGTGAACCATGACCACGTTATGGTTTACGAGCCGTCCGTTTCATCGTGTGCCTGTCTTCTTTTTCTCGGGCTCAAATTAACGCGAGCCGGCCCCTCGGGTTCTCCTTTTAACCAATTATCTACTCCGTCCTCTTCGCCGCGTCGTCCTTAGTTATACGAACTGGCCGAACAATGTCTACAAAGGCCGGCTTTGGTTTAGGAAGTGCGGCGAATTGATGAGTCAAATCTCGTTGTGGATGGTTTATTAGATTTTCTGAATTACACGGTTTATTTTGTCTGTTTGCACTTGTCGATGTCGATATTTTTGAGATGATTGGCATCGGCGGTCTCTCAGGCAGAAAGTGAACTTACCGAGCGGATCGTCGAGTGTATATCCGGAATGCACGGGATTGTTATTATTCCAACTAAAATGTACCTTGTCATTTTAAAACGTTTATAAACATGCAACCAGTTAGTGGATTTTTACTGTGAACGGAAGTGGGTATTTGTTGTGATTTTTCTATTGGGGGACAAAGGAATGGGTTGCAGGAAAGTGCTCAATAAATATCTAATAGTACGAACCAGGGATCATGCAATTGCAGATCTATAAATAGATAAAATACATCGATGCATACATTAGATTGTGGCCATAAGTGTTATATATGAGGCACTACCGTCAGACCACATAGTTTATGGCGGGGTTTGCGAAAAAAGTCGCCACAACAATAAATCTTATCTACTTCATATCGCCGGGCATGTCGAGATATTATTTATATGAAACGTGCTCGAAAAAATCCAAATCAGTTAAGTGCAACTAACCACATTGCTCAAAGATAAATTTATTGTAATAACATGGTAAGACCCGAGAAATTATTGCGTTTATGGTTAGTGTCCACCGGAAAAGGGTCGTATGCATCATCAAGCATAATTGTGGGAGAGTTTTCAAGGACCCATCCAGATTTTATTTAACCTTTGCGTGATGAACAACGGGTGGTCTGCTTAAATTGTTTCCATCTGAAGAAATAGGTAGATTCATTTCATAAATTTGTAACAAATCCATACAATGCCTAGAAATAACATCCTAAGAACGGTTGCAGCTGCAGCAATATAATCTTGAAAAAGAGCCCAAATCAATTAAGTATTACTAACCATATTGTTTCAAAGTTAATTTACTGTAATATTAGAATAACCAAAAGGTTTTCAAAAGTGAATCCAGATTTTATTTAACATTTGTGTGATGAACAACGATGGTCCACTTAGAGAAAATAAGTGGATCGACTAAATTAATTAATTAAACGTACACAAGACGAATGCTATCATGGCAAATTAGATATGAGCGTTACTAAACTCATTGCCCAAAGATAACTTATAGGTAGAAATTATAGCATTTAAGGTTAGTATCAACTGGAAGAGGGTCATATGGATCTTCAATACATAATTGCGGAATAATCCTTAAGGATCCATCCATTTTATATAATTTGTAATGAAAAACGGTGATCTGTTTAAAACGCTTCTATCAAGAAGAAATTGCTACATACATTAATTTGTAAATAACCCAATGAAAGAGGTGAATAGTGTCCCTAGAAGGATCGCAGCGACATAAATACAATTTGGCGAAGGAAACAATCCAAATCAGATAAATGCATAACTAAACTCAAAGATAAATTTAGTGAGATAACATGGTAAGACAAAAATAACCTTGAAATAACTCAATAAAATATATAAATAGTTTTACTCGAAGGATTGGTGCTACATAAGTACCATAGTACATTTACCGAAGGAAACAATCCAAATCCGACAAGTGCATTACTAAACTCATTATTCAAAGATAAATTTATTGTGATAATATGGTAAGACTTGAGAAATTATACTATTTAAGGTTAGTATCGACTGGAAAAGGGTTATATGGATCTTCAATATATAATTGTGGAATAATTTATAAGGATCCCATCCACTTTATATACTTTGTTTTGATGGAAAACGGTGGTCTGCTTAAGACGCTTCTATCAAGAAGAAATTGGTAAATCCACTACAAAAATTAACTTGAAATAACTCAATAAAATATGTAAATAACTTTCCTAGAAGGATTGCAGTTACATAAATACAATTTACCGAAGGAAACAATCCAAATCAGACAAGTGCATTACTAAACTCATTACTTAAATTTATTTTGGTAACATGGTAAGACTTGAGAAATTATAGTATTTAAGGTTAGTATAGACTGGAAAAAGTTTATATGGATCTTCAATATATAATTGTGGAATAAGGATTCCATCCACTTTATATACTTTGTTTTGATGGAAAACGGTGGTCTGCTTAAGAGGCTTCTATCAAGAAGAAATTGGTAAATCCACTACAAAAATTAACTTGAAATAACCCAATAAAATATGTAAATAGCTTTCCTAGAAGGGTTGAAGCTACATAAATACAATTTATCGAAGGAAACAATCTAAATCAAACAAGTGTATTACTAAACTCATTACTCAAAGATAAATTTATTTTGATAACATGGTAAGACTTGAGAAATTATAGTATTTAAGATGATTATCGATTGAAAAAGGGTTATATGGATCTTCAATATATATTTGCGGAATAATCTATAAGGATCCATTCATTTTATATACTATGATACGATGAAAAACGGTGATCTTCTTAAGACGCCTCTATCAAAAAGACATTGGTAAATCCACTACAAAAATTAACTTTAAATAACCAATAAAATATGTAAATAGCTTTCTTAGAAGGATTGCAGCTACATGAATACAATTTACCGAAGGAAACAATCCAAATCAGACAATTCATTACTAAACTCATTACTCAAAGATAAATTTATTGTAATAACATGGTAAGACTTGAGAAATTATAGCATTTAAGGTTAGTATCGACTGGAAAAGGGTTATATAAGTCTTCAATACATAATTGTGGAATAATCTACAAGGATCTATACATTTTATATACTTTGTTATGATGAAAAACGGTGGTCTGCTTAAGACGCCTCTATCAAGAAGAAATTGGTAAATCCACTACAAAAATTAACTTGAAATATCCCAATAAAATATGTAAATAGCTTTCCTAGAAGGATTGCAGTTACATAAATACAATTTACCGAAGGAAACAATCCAAATCAGACAAGTGCATTACTAAACTCATTACTTAAATTTATTTTGGTAATATGGTAAGACTTGAGAAATTATAGTATTTAAGGTTAGTATAGACTGGAAAAAGTTTATATGGATCTTCAATATATAATTGTGAAATAAGGATTCCATCCACTTTATATACTTTGTTTTGATGGAAAACGGTGGTCTGCTTAAGACGCTTCTATCAAGAAGAAATTGGTAAATCCACTACAAAAATTAACTTGAAATAACCCAATAAAATATGTAAATAACTTTCCTAGAAGGATTGCAGCTACATAAATACAATTTATCGAAGGAAACAATCTAAATCAGACAAGTGCTTTACTATACTGATTACTCAAAGATAAATTTATCGACTGGAAAAGGGTTATATGGATCTTCAATATATAATTGTGGAATAATCTATAAGGATCCCATCCACTTTATATACTTTGTTTTGATGGAAAACGGTGGTCTGCTTAAGACGCTTCTATCAAGAAGAAATTGGTAAATTCACTACAAAAATTAACTTGAAATAACCCAATAAAATATGTAAATAGCTTTCCTAGAAGGATTACAGCTACATAAATGCAATTTACCGAAGGAAACCATCCATATCAGGAAGTGCATTACTAAACTCATTAATCAAAAATATATTTATTGTGATAACATGGTAAGACTTAAGAAATTATAGCATTTAAGATTAGTATCGACTGGAAACGGGTTATATGAGTCTTCAATATATAATTGTGGAATAATCTACAAGGATCTATACATTTTATATACTTTGTTATGGTGAAAAACGATGGTCTGCTGAAGACTCTTGTATCAAGAAGAAATTGGTAAAATCCACTACAAAAATTAACTTGAAATAACCAATAAAATATGTAAATAGCTTTCCTAGAGGGATTGCAGCTATATAAATACAATTTACCGAAGGAAACGATCCAAATCAGACAATTCATTACTAAACTCATTACTCAAAGATAAATTTATTGTAATAACATGGTAAGACTTGAGAAATTATAGCATTTAAGGTTAGTATCGACTTGAAAAGGGTCATATATAGTTTGTTATGGTGAAAAACGATGGTCTGCTGAAGACTCTTCTATCAAGAAGAAATTGGTAGATCCACAACAAAAATTAACTTGAAATAACCCAATAAAATATGTAAATAACTTTCCTAGAAGGATTGCAGCTACATAAATACAATTTATCGGAGGAAACAATCTAAATCAGACAAGTGCTTTACTATACTGATTACTCAAAGATAAATTTATCGACTGGAAAAGGGTTATATGGATCTTCAATATAAAATTGTGGAATAACCTATAAGGATCCATCCATTTTATGTAATTTGTTATGATGAAAAACGGTGGTCTGCTTAAGATGCTTCCATCAAGAAGATATTGGTAGATCCACTACATAAATTAACTTGAAATAACCCAATAAAATATGTAAATAGCTTTCCTAGAAGGATTGCAGCTACATAAATACAATTTATCGAAGGAAACCATCTAAATCAGACAAGTGCATTACTAAACTCATTACTCAAAAATAAATTTATTGTGATAACATGGTAAGACTTATGAAATTAAAACATTCAAGGTTAGTATCGATTGAAAAAGGGTTATATGAGTCTTTTATATATTTGTTATATACTTTGTTATGATGAAAAACTGTTGTCTGTTTAAGATGCTCCTATCAAGAAGAAGTTGGTAGATCTACTAAATACAACAACTTGTAAATAATACATTAAAAAACGTAAATAGTCTTCCCAAATAAGTTGTAGCTACATAAATACAAAGAAGAAATAGGTAAATCCTCTACATACATTAACTTGTTAATAACCCAATAAAAGATGCAAATAACCTTCCTAAAAGAATTGTAGCTACAGAAATACGCTCTAGCAAAGGAAGCAATCCAAATTAAATTAGTCACTTGTTAACCTCGTTAATCAAAAATAAATTTAATGTAATAACCTGCTAAGAACAGAGAAATTATTGCCTTTAAGGTTAGTTAGGTCCGGAAACGCTTCAAATGCAATATCAGCATAATTGAGAGATAGTCCTGAGTAACCACTCCAAATTTTATTTAGTTTTTGTTGATGAATAGCAACGGTTGGTCTGTTTGAAACGTTTCCATCTAACAGAAATAAGTGGAACCACTTCATAAATTAATTTGTAAGCAACCCAACGAACGCATGCAAATAGCATTCCCAGAACGGTGCAGCTAAAACAATACAATCTGGCAAAGGAAACCATAGAACACGAACCGAAATGCCGTAATAGCACATCGTACACATCCGTTTAAAGTGCATGTTAAATTTAATTAATCGATTTCAGCCCCAGTCTTCGAGGCCGATTAAAATTACATTTATATTCTGGGTCACATTTGAATGCTGCGTTTAAATGTATTTTGTGGTTTCGTTTTTGGAACGGAAAAAAGTTCGATTTGACAGTAATTATCACCTCCATATAAACACTGAGATTAAACGCCAATCATACAGCGTCCGAATAGATTTACAGTTAAATTAATGCAAATTATTTAATAATATTTAATTTCGTATAGTCATTGTTTGTGCCGGTGTCAGTGGGTCACTTACCCACAACATAATTGCCAATAATTTACGACAATGTTCACGTCAGCCCTCGTAATTTAATCGAGGAAGTCGCCGCACAAAAAGACGAGGGTATTTAAAACTATTCCGTGCTTGTACGTAGTTATCTCTATGATCATTTTTTTGGTGTTCCCGAGCTGCTCTATGTACATATTCAACGCCTTCCATAATATATACCGTTAACAAACACCTTCGTAATAATTTCTTCCCAACACCGTCATTAATTCCACTTCCCTGTTCGGAGCGATGCACGATTTACAACGCCGAATCGGGGGAATAACTAATTTTTAATTGATATGAGTGCCACAGCCTTTTTTAAAAAACAAACAACACGCACAACTGAAGCTGATTTTATGTAAAACATTTGGTATTCATTAGACGTTCGTTTTGTCTGAAACAAGCAATTAAACAGTAACCGTTAACATCATAACATCTAACTAGTGGATGCACCATAAAACCTGTCGCATTTCCTTTGTAGATACCAATCTCCATTTCAAAAACATACAAATTACACTAATACACGAAAAATTATGACATTCCAAAAACGAAAAATTCCTCACAACACATTACGTACGTAATTAACGAAATCTGGTGACCCTTAAGAATATTTACAGGTCGAAATTAACACAAAACGACAAGTTTCCAGGAATAATGGGTCAGTGACTTTGGGCCTATTACAAAATATTACCGAGAAAACACAAGTTAAGCAGGCGGTCAATTAGAGAACAATTTGTACAAATTTACTGCTCGCACAATTAATTATTGTACGACCAACGCGACCGTTTGTCTTAATCCGTCGTATGGGTAAAAATCGCACGAACACTAATTCATCCAATTTACATGCGACTCGTAATTAAATCGTAATTAATCAATTACCCCCTTTTCCCTCAATTAATGTAAAAAGTGTGAAATTTACTGTTTGAAGTAAAACATGTCAATTTCTACAAATAGAAGATCATTTCCAATTACCATGAGCATTTTTTTTTAGTCGGCAGTCTACTTTAAATTCACACCGTGCGACTGATCAAACATACGAAATGTACGCAAATTGAATAATGAACATAATGGGTCAATGCTTTCTCTGTTCTTTTCTTGTTGGTGGCGTTTTTAACTTGTGCGGAGAGTGAAAATTTTCTACGCTATTTTGTTGACACCAACTGTCGGTTATTATTATTATCCTTTTCATATTATTGGATCCATTTATAGACTCATTTACGCTTGTTATTGTGGTGCACAAAACATATGTTATGGTGACATGTCTGCCCATTATTCCCATCGACAGTATTATAAAAATATAACTGTTTCTAAAGAAATCTATATTGTAACATCAAGTCCTGTTATATATCTTTAAACAATACAAACAAACGCATATCAATATGTTTAAATGTGATATCTTTAATGGAGAACATGTAATTAATAATTCTAGTGCAAATTAAGCAAATATAAGGCTAATGAACTAGTTATTATATATCTAACCGGCTCAATAACCGTTAGGCGAGTAATTAACGCAGATTATTAACCAAAAAATTATCGTTGCGCTTTAACGCAATAAAAAATGCGTATGCGGAATCGTCGCATAAAACGCAATAGATATAAGGCAAATTAGATGCAAATGTTTTTAAACCAGCAAAAACGCTCATTAAAGTCCGATTTTCCTGCGAATTTACATTAGAAAATAAATAGAGACTAGAAACAGGATTAAATTTTTATATACACATAATATTTGTATTCAACTGAATATATTATTTGAAAGCTTATACTTGAGTATAAAATAACTATGCTATTTACTGCTTCCCTACACTGAATTGTGGAGAATTAGAAAGAGGTTTCCTGCAATGATTATTTTAGAAAACTGAACTAATGAATTCCACATAAAATAAGTGAGGATAAAAATATCAAAAATTTGACAATGAGTAGTTTAGTGCTTGTTTTGTTAGATACAGATGAAATAAAACATAGATCTCGTCGCATTAGATAATGGGTAGAAATTGGCAGTACTTAAAAAAGGGTTAATTTAAGGAAGATTTTGATGACTATGGTAATTAGCTAACTAAAGGCCAAATGATTATTGTTCACAAATTGAGCAAATTTATTAAAAATTTATTCAAAAAGAAACTTCTTCGTCAATAGAAAAAGCGTTCTGCTTTTTCATGATAACACAACACATTTCACAATGGAGACTCAAAGTTACAAAATGTTAAATAGGAAGTTTTATAATTCAAATATTCTTTCATATGGCTCAATTATTACACAATGTCCGAAGGAGAAGTTCATATTTTCTTCTTTGAAGAAAAAAATACTTTTTCCACTACCTAATATGATCAAATTTGGGGATAAATATGTTAATAATATAATATTTTAATAAACACTATATTAAATATTTAAATAAATAATATAACGAATAATTATTACAGATTTGTAAAAGTAAAAAGTTTTAATTGGAATGTCATTATACCAATTAAGATGTATGTATGTCCAACATCAGATTTCAATTTCAGGAACTATAATTTATGTATATTTGAAGGATAATTTACAAAAACCCATATTTTTTTATCATGGAATAAATTTTCTTGTAAAACGTTGATAAAAATGTTGATTATTTGTTGAATAAAAGCTTCTTTAAAGGAAGTTATGTTAATATTAAAGTTAAAAAACTAAAATACTTTTTCCATTATCTAACATCATATAATAAATAATAAAATAAATAATTATTACAGATTTGTAAAAATAAAAAGTCTTAATTAGTGTGACATTATACCAATTAAAATGTATATGGACAACATCAGATTTCAATTTTAGGATGTTCCAACCGTGAAATTGTTCGGGATTTTTTTATGCACACTCTGAGACAACTAAGTCAGTCCCTTAATAATTAATATAACTTACAATTAATTACAATTTTTATATATTTGAAGGATAATTTATAAAAACCCATATTTTTTAATCGTGGAATAAATTTTCTTGTAAAACGTTGATAAAAATGTTGATTATTTTGGAGATTATTTTATTAAATAAAAGCTTTTTTAAAGGAAGTTGTCTTATATGAAACTAAATTACTTTTTTCATTATTTAACGTCATATAACATATATTTAAATAAATATTATATTTATTATTTATATTAATTTTTGTATATTTGAAGGATAATTTAGAAAAACTCATATTGTTTAATCGTGGAATAAATTTTCTTTTAAAGGAAGTTATGTTATATTAAAGTTAAAAAACTAAATTACTTTTTTCATTATCTAATAACATTTTTTTTAAAATAATGTAATAAATAATTAAAATAACAGTTTTGTAAAAGTAAAAGGTCTTAACTAGTGTGACATTATACCAATTAAAATGAATATGTCCAACATCAAATTTCAATTTCAGGATGTTCCTGTAGTGAAATTGTTCAGGATTTTTTTATACACACTCTGAGACAACTAAGACAGTCCCTTAATAATTAATAAACTACAATTTTTGTATATATGAAGGATAATTTATATATAAAAACTTATATTTTTTAATCGTGGAATGAATTTTCTTGTAAAACGTTGGTAAAATTGTAGATTATTTTGGTGATTATTTTGTTTTTTTTAAAGAAGTTGTGATATATTAAAGTTAAAAAGCTAAATTACTTTTTTCATGATCTAATATCATGTTTTTAATAAAAATATAGGGAGGGATAAATGTGTAAATAATATATGTAATTATTGTAATATATAAATGAAAATATCATAATAAATAAAATATTAAATAATTCAAGAAAAGAGTTTCACTTCATTATACCAAATAAAATTGTCATATCTTGGATAATTTAATTCTTTTGTCTTGAACGAATCTTTTCCTAAAAATGATGAATTACGTATAAAGAACAGTAAAATACCTACAACATGCTTAACAAATCGAAAAACTGATCCAACATGTATTTGTTTATTTCAGTGAAACAAAAAATAAATTCTTGAACGCTACAACAACTTCCTAGACATTTATTCGCATTGATTAGGAGCTTCAATGAATTACTGTCGTAAATCACATCCGCTGTGACTACTTTTTCTATATTTTCTAGTTTTTCGCAAATATTCTTGTCAATTTTTTCCCACGGCAAATTTAAATCGTATACCGTTTTTTCTTTAGTAACTTTGCTCAAACTAATACGTCAAAGTTGCATATTGAATTTTCTTAGGTTAAAGAAATGTTCAATTTTAAATTCACGTATAGTGTGCTCAAAACGAATGTATGACAGTCAATGAAATGAAAATATATCTGATGGGCATTTAAGGTGATTATTAAATCAACACCAGATCCCAGAAATCGTTCGGAATTTTTTAATGTATACTATGAAGAAGCTAAGACAACACATTAAAAATTAATAAACTACATTTTTAAAAATTTGATGGATGATTTATTTATAAGATTCCATTTTTTTCTCTAAGAATGAATATGCCTGTAGAACGTGGGTAAAAAATTGTAGATTATTATGGTGATTATTTTGTTAAATAAAAGTTATTTTAAATATTGAAAAAGTATTCCCTTTTTTCAGTACCTAATATCACGTTTTTTTTTATAAAAATATGGGGGTAAATAATACAGTATTTAAATAAATAATATAATAAATAAGTATTACAGTTTTGTGAAAGAAAAATGCCTCCCTTACTGGTGTGTCATTAGATCAAATAAAATTGTCATGACTGGGAACATCTAATTCTTCTTTCTTGAACGAATCTTCTAAATATAATGAATTAAGTAAAAACTGTACACACAACAATATACACAACATAGTTAGCAATTTTATAAACCGATCTAACGTGTTTTTGTTTCTTTCACTGCAAGAAAAAATAAATTCGTGAACATGGCAAAAACTTTCTCAACATTTAATCGCACTGATCAACAGCTTGAACAAATAAATAACTCTCGCAAATCACATCTACTTTTCCGATGTTTCCCAGTTTTTCGCAAATGTCCTTGTCAATTTCTTCCCATGGCAAATTTAAAACATTAACCGTTCCCTCTTTGGTAACTCCATTCATTACTCATTCGTCAAAGTTGTATATTGAATTTTCTTCGGTTAAAGGAACGTTTAATTTTATATTCTCATCTATTGTGTTCAAAATAGATGTGCGGCAATTAGCAAAATGAAAATTTTTACAATTTAAGGTAACTAATTCAACCACCAACTTCAACTCCTGATCCAAATTTCATGTTTCTATGAAATCGTTCGGGATTTATGCATACTTTGGGACAGCTGTGGCAGCCCATTAATAATTAATAAACTATAAATATTGTATATTTGAAGATTGATATATTTACAACAACCCATATGTTTTCTAGTGGAATAAATTGTGATTATTATGTTGAAAAAAATTACTTTAAAGATATGTATTATTATGTTATTTTAAAGTTAAACACAATATTATGTTTTTATAAAAGTGTGAGGTAAATATGTAAATGATATAATATTAAAATAAATAGTATAATAAATAATTATTACAGCTTCATAAAAGAAAAAAGTCTAACTGGTGTATCATTACACCAAATAAAATTGTCATATCTGGGAACATCTAATTCTTCTATCTTGAACGAATCCTTACCTAAAAATGATAAATTTCATAAGCTGGAACTGTAAAATATACACAACATACTCAGCAAATCTAAAAACTCATCCAACGTGTCCTTGTTTCTTTCAGTGCACGAAAAAATAAATTCCTGAACGTTGCAACAACTTCCTAAACATTTAATCGCGTTGATCAGAGGTTTGAACAAATCGCTGTCGTAAATCACATCTGCTGCGACTACTTTTTCGATGTTTCCCAGTTTTTCGCAAATGTCCTTGTCAATTTTTTCCCACGGTAAATTTAACACTTTAACTGTTCCTTCTTTGGTAATTCCATTCAATATTAATTCATCAAAGTTGCATATTGAATTTTCTTCGCTTAAAGGAATGTTTAATTTTATATTCTCGCATAGAGTGCTCAAAACCGAGGCGTGGCAATCAGTGAAGTGAAAAGATTTTGGATGGCAATTTAAGGTGATGATTAAACCAGCCAGTCCAACTCCTGATCCCAACTCCAGTATGTTATTTCCATGAAATCGTTCGGGATATTTTAATGCGTACTCTGAGAAAACTAAGGCAGCCTGTTGAGAATTAAAATATTATAAATTTTGTATATTTGGAAGGATGATTTATTTACCTGCCACGTTTTTAAACCGGTTGTTCCTTCTGAAATAATACTAACATTTTCTTTTAAACTAATAATTTTTCCATTGTTGTCCATGTAGTGTTTAAAATAGTAATTGTTGCTTGGTAGCGCCACCAATCGGCCGTACGCATTATATACACAATCATCAATTGCAGTTTCCTGTTTTTCCAGCACGTTCAATATGTATTTTACGAATGTTTTTTGATAATTAACATCAATAGGATATTTTGAAACAATTTCTGAATCTACCGTGCTATTAAAAATTATTTGCTGTGTTTCTATTGTTGGGTTATTCAATAAGTCCTAACATAAAATTAATTTTTAGTTGGGATTACTCGTACCTTAAAATATACTTACGTAAAAATTAAACTGAGGCAAAGAAACAGCGCATAAAAACTGTTTAGTTATTTTTTTAACACTGTCACATTCAGTCATTTTGTATAAAATACGTTGAGTATTCTTCTATGCGGTGTACTTATAATTGTAGGTTAGGATATTTCTGTTTACAAAATGTAAACAGTAAATTTTCGTGAATGTCATGAGATACCGCTATTCGTCTACAGATGGCCCAAGCTGAAATAATTTTTAAATTAATTCAATTAATTTCAATGAAACTGTTTCATAAATATTCTTGCGAACGTGCGACAATTGTAGAAGCACAACCTTTCGCCTTTATGAACTTGTTTTTAGCTTTTCTTTACTTCCACAAGATTAAGCAAAAAAGTTAAAAATTACTGCGGTAAAACATGTTGAAGGGAAACCGCCACAAGTTTGTATACTTTGTAATGTGTAGTCTTAAAATTATGTTTAAATATGTATTATTCATTGTTGTTTACAAAGTGTGTAAACTGGAAACATCCCGACTCAAGGTAACGAAGTAAATTTAGAATTTTAATTTCATATGCTGTTACAAACAAACTAAATTTCATTCATTATTTATAAAATATATATTATATATTTTCTGAACACATTTAGTGTCTATTTACGTTATTCGCTTTGAGCCATATAAATTAAGACAAATGCTGAAAAATTAAGAAATATTTGTCCTCATTTCTGCTAAATGCCTAAATAATTATTTAACCTGATCAAAGCAGATTGCGCCCAACTAAACGAACAAGTAAACTTTAAACACACAAAAGCATTAAATTTTCATTTGGAACGAGGTGTGCAAATAAAGTCGTATCGGGTTTCATCACATTGTTTTTTGACAAACACTGGAAATTTCGAATATCAAATTTTACAACGTTATTTTTCCCCATAGGCACAAAACTTTTCGGATATAATTGTTTTATGCCGTCCGTAAAATGAAAAACAGGAGATATTTTGGAATTTAATCAAATGTTTATTGAATGGCAGAAGAACGCGTGGATTGTCGAACATTTTGGTGCAAAGTAAAGCAATTTCGCGAAACAATGGGGGATGTTTCATTCATAAATCCCAACGCCTACGTTAAACAACCGCCATTACCATCTTTATTTATGTTTGTCATATCGCCACCAGCTAAGCCCTTTCATAAACCTCGGATTACATATGAAAATTGTGGAGCTAATAAATAGAATTTTAAACGAAAAGAAAAGGGAAACGGGGGTCGATAGTCGATGTAAAACAAAACCAACACATGTCGTACGACGAAACAACAAAACAAAATAGATAATCGATGGAATACAATAAGTGTATTTCGTGTAAGACACGTAGCTCGAGGCACTTTAGCCCGTAACTTTGTTTTTGTTTATCAAGTTGGCTCGAGACGGGCGCAACTTCGCCGCAGACTCCATGATGGATGATGGAAACGAGGCGGCGAACTCTCGGCATAACCGGAGTAAATCTCTAAGTGTTCGCCTGTAATCCATGTAAAACGGGAGATGAAATTGAATTTAAAAGGAATCTGCGGAACTGCAGTACATCAGACTTTAGTCGAACCGAATCTGCGGATGTTTGTTTGGATGTGGCGCCAGGCGAATTGGATTTTTAAATTTTAAGTCATAGAAATGAATTCGTCCTCCGGAATATATTCCGTGACATTGAAAATAGAAAACGTAGATTCAGTGATCTACTTTTAACAAAATTTGGTGTGTACCTATATTTATTTAAATCTAGAGAAAAGGGAATAAATTTTAAAGGTGTTTTGTGTTATACCTTTTTATAGAGATAAACTCTAAAAATTTGCTTGTTTATATTCAGTTCAAGCAGTATATGTATGTATAGCCAAGTAAAAAATATGTAAATTTTTTGAGCCTTTGTTTGTTTATAAACATTTCTGAAACATTTACAAAATAATATTTATATTATATTTTAAAAATATTTTACCTAAAAATAAATTCAGATTATGTTTTTACTTGTTAGTCGACAAAATTTTATAAAAAACGGAGAAGGTAAATAAACAAATAAGCAGAAAGTAGAGCAACTTTAAAAATAAATAAATTGCTACCGCCCTCTTGTTAGCTACAAATCAAATTAAAAACAACAATTTTCTAGATTCTAGATCTACCAATATTGTATATTTTTATAATCAAAAACTTTTTTTTAAAACCTTTTGTATGATATAACCAATTATTAATAGTAGTAGTAAGTATTTATTTTCATAAAGTTATTTTTTCAAAATTTTATGACACCATCATAAAAGTGAAAACTTCTTGAGCCGCGTTGGGCATTTCTTGGTGGGTTCGCGTCACCGACATGCTCAGGAATGGCGCAAGCGCAGTGTGCTGTGCGTCTCAGACACTTTTTGAATGGGAGAAATCTGGTGTGTTCGCGTCTCCGTATCTGTAGCTACACAGTTGACGTATAGTGTGTATATCTTATAAGTGAAATTGAATGGATTTAGTGAAAAGTTCAATGTGTATATGCTGTGCATTGTTGAAATACTGTTTTTGTTTGATTATTATTTGAATGGCCATGTCCAATGATCAAAAACTCAGTACTACAAAATATAAAACGACAATCGAAGCCGTTTTTGCGCGATACTTTTGAATTATTTTGAAATATTAATTTGAACCAAACATTTTTATTTCTTGCTTTAGTTACCATTAGCCTATCGTATCTTTTTTAGAACAAAATGAAATAATTGAAAGTATAAAAGTATTGTTGAAATTAATGATGAGAATGATGCAAACAATAAAAATAATGTTAAAAATGTACATTAAAATTTAAGTAAATACAAATAATATCCATAAATAATATGATTGTATATTAAATGCTATTTCAATTGAATTGTATTTATATTTTGCCATGATCCTGTACACTCTGTAATATATTTGAATAATAAAAAACATATAAACATGCATATAATTGTTGCTCCGAGTATCAATAGATGTGAAAACCAGATTGATGTTGATAATTTTAATTCAAACATTATGGAATTTCAAATTTTAATAATAAAAGATCTAAGTTTTCAGTTATATCGGCAGTCTATTACTACTACCGATTTTTTTTATTTAGTTACTTATTGATTTAGAAATATATTTCCTCATTTTTGAGTTGAACACTAAGTAAGAAAACTAAAAAAGTAAATTAAAAATTTACCTTAATTTTAACCCTTAAAATTGTTAAAATATTGCAAAAAATGTATATAAAAATATCCATTATTTATATTAAGACAGTTTTATGTTATTGTTAAATTTATAGAGGGAAGTTAATTATATTTTTTTGAACATAATAACCAGGACAAAAAAATTTGAATTTTAAAAAAGTTGCTTTACTTTCTGCCAATACTGTACATTTTTATAATAAAAAACAACTTTATGTATGATTCAATGCAATCAATTAATAATAGTAGTAGTAAGCATTTATTTCCATAAAGTAATTTTTCCCAATTTTTATGACACCCTACGTGGCGTAATAGAAAACAGTAAAAAACGTTAACAATTTTATTCGTATCACAATTTTTAGAGATAATAAAGAAGAATTTAAACATTTAATGAAGTTAAAAAATTATAAAAATAAAATAAAAAATCCAAGAAATCCATTCATCTATTCAACTAATAAAATTCGTTTACGTATAATCTGTCTTCAGCAAGAAGGTTTGTCATATAGCCAAATTCAATGACAGTATGATTATGAGTATTAATGTAAACAATTACTAATAATAGTAGTAATTATTTATTTCCATAAAGTTATTTTATGACACCCTCATAAAATTTTTATTACTACGACCGAATTTTTTTATTTAATTACTTATTGATTTAGATATATACTTCCTTATTTTTGAGTTGAATACTAAGAAGAAAACTAAAAAAGAAAATTAAAAATGTTCTGCCTTAATTTTAACCCTTAAAAATTATTAAAATATTGCAATAAATGTATATAAGTTTTATGTTATTGTTAAATTTATAAAGGAAAGTTAATTATATTTATTTGAATATAATAACTAGGACAAAAATTATTTGAATTTTAAAAAAGTTGCTTTACTTTCTACCAATTATATATTTATAAAAAAACAGCTTTTTTTAAAAACCTTTTGTCAAAGAGGTGTTATGTATAATTCAATGTAATCATTTACTAATAATAGTTGTAAGAATTTATTTCCATAAAGTAATTTTTTCAAATTTTTATGACACCCTACGTGGCTAAATATGATAATATCTTTAATAGAATAGAGCAAAAAACGCTAATAATTTTATTCATATCACAATTTTAAGAGATAATAAAGAAGAATTTAAACATTTAGTGAAGTTAAAACATTATAAAAATACCAAGAAATCCATCCATCTATCCAATTAATAAAATTCGTTTATGTATAATCTTTCTTCATCATGAAGGTATGTCACATAAGCAAATTCCGTGACAGTATGATTAC
Source organism: Aethina tumida (assembly GCF_024364675.1). Lineage (NCBI taxonomy): Eukaryota > Metazoa > Arthropoda > Insecta > Coleoptera > Nitidulidae > Aethina > Aethina tumida. Next base: position 12,330,422 of record NC_065439.1, read on the forward strand.
GAGGCATTCAAGAGTGACAACTGCCAGACAGGATAAATACAATGCCTAAATGATTATAAAGAATAGGTGGATAACTGTTAGACCAAATAGTTTTAGGAAAAAGGAAGTTTTTACTGCAGAGTCTGCTTTTTCGGTCTTTTTTCTTATGTTTTCCAATCTGTGCTTCCTCACACATTGCAGCATCGACGTCTAAAATCGGAGAAGTGTGGAGATGGAATGAACTATATAAAAATCCACAATTTTTCTTCTGGTTCTCCTACAGGTGGGGTTATGGTTTAAAGTGTTATTGCGTTTGATAGCAGGTCAATTTTAATTTTGTTATCATAGTCACCAAGATCTCCATGCTTATCATCGATTGAACACGAGACAGGAGACTGATAATCTTTCAGTAGATAGGAACAAAGTACCTCCGGATGAAATGGACCACGTCCAATGCAATGTTAGTCTTATAATATATTCAATATTTTTGTCTAAATTTTACAATATCCTATTAAAAATCATTGAAATCCGGCACTAGATTCGTGTGACATATTTTCATCGATGTCATCGAGCATATTTACGGGTTCCGTATATTGAAGGAAATTGAAAATAGATAACTGGGGGATTATTCCTTTTTCGAGTTAGCGTTACAATTTGCTGAATATTTTTATATCTGGGGCCGGATTTGATCTGCAACGTGCCTCCAGTGCGATCCGCGTGGGGGGCGGTCGCCCACGCCGTGATACGGTAAAAACCCACGCACCTCCACCCCGAAATCGGCCGCGATCGTCCCATTCAGAGAAGGCCTTAGTTGGTCAGGTCGCTGCGCCATTCATGACGACACGCGGCACAGAAGTGGCGTGTTGCGTGTTACGTCACCCCCGATGCCGGACGCCCACGCATTCCACAGACACCGGCCGTTTTACTCCATCCCGATCGATATGTTCATTGTGGATGTGTCGCGATTCCCACGCATCTCCACGTTCTACGCTAACAAGTCCGGGAAGTCTTATTAAAAATACACAATAAAACGGCCCGAATTGCGGAAGCTCGGTTCTACATCAAAAGCGGTGTCGGTGGCAGATTTGTTCGGCGGCCCCCATCAAAAATTTACTCTCTTCACGGTGGCGAGCCGCAAACTGGCGACCAAAAAAATAAATAGAGAGACAAAGGGAAACTGAAATTACATTCGTGGTAAATATTCGAGGTTCAACCGATTTTGTAACGCGACGTAATTTGGCGATCGAGCCGCTGCCCCAACTTATTAACTCCATGCTCATAAAGTTTTGGTTGTTTTATTGTCTGGCTCTCACCTCAAACTTCCCCCGGAAACGGCAAATCGTAGCCTGTATTTTACATTGTAACAATCATGTTGTTGTTTTATATTTTGTTACTTTTTAAATTCAAAGTTTCAAACGTTCCGTTTTGTAACTGTGTTTATTTTTTTGCACAAATGAGATATTGAAATTGGGTCAGCCAGATAATTTTATTGTTGGTCGCGTGACAACTTTCTATTATTTAGTAATTAAAAATGAATTACAGCCCCCAAGCCGGTAGATAAATCAAGCCTGTGGTGATTTATTTTCGGCGTTGGTGATTTAAGAATAATACACATAATAAGATTTAGTGGGACTGGACGCCACCAGAGAAATCACGCCACATAAGCCAATTTGCAAATTGACCGTCCGTCCGTTTAATTAGCACGATGGCTGCTTTTATTAATTCATCAAATCCACTAATGACATTGTCAAAATGTCGCCTAATTAATTTCTTACAAGCTCTGCAGAACTTTTTTTATTTAATTAATTATTGATCCAGATATGTAATTTAGTCATCCTGCTGGTTTTCAAATAAATTGGATTAGGTTATGTTAGGTTAGGGTAGGTTAAGTTACTAGATTGGAAAAATAAAGAATAAGAAGCACATTTAAAAATTTACTGTTTTAATTTTAAAATAAAGAAAGGATACTGAAATAAATGTAATTGTCTATGTAATTATGTATTGATCTAAAATTATACATTAGTCATTAATTGTATATTTTTTAAATTATTTTTAATAATGAACCAATTATTCTACATTTAGGTATAAACAATTTTATTTAGTTCTACCAATTCTCTCTTCAATTCCATGTAAGTATCATTTTGTTCTTGGTAAAATTAATGAATGATGTGAAAAAATTACAGGTAAACGCTATATAAGATAAATATATTGAATTTTTGGATTCACGTCAATAAGTTGATAAGTATATATTTTTACGTGTACAACTGAAAAAAATAGTTCCTCAAAATCGGATAGTGACAGTGACAGTGATAGTGATAGTGATTGATAGTGATAGCCATAGTGATAGTGACAGTGACAGTGATAGTGACAGTGACAGTGACAGTGACAGTGACACTGACAGTGATACTGATACTGACACTGACACTGACAGTGACAGTGACAGTGATAGTAATAGAATGAGAAAGAGTAACAGTAACAGCAATATAATAATAATAATAATAATAATGATAGTAATAAATTAATATATAAAAAAATAATTTCATTAATTTTTTATTATTATTGCCGTTTTTAAAATGAATTAAATTAGTTATGTTATGTTAGCGTATTTTAGGACAGATTCATTAGAATTTTAAACGTTGCAATAAAGATCAAATAAAATTTTAAAATCTAAAATGTAATTATGTAATAAAAACAGGTCTTCTCAGATCATTGGTGATGATGCACTTAACTTTAGTCACATTGTACTTTTTAAATTGTGGTAGATTGCATTAGTTGATTTACATAGACAGCGTTAAATTAAAAAGTTAGAGAGCTTAGAAGGTAAAATAAGGAGAATAAACTCTTTTTCTTAAATCTTACAATCTTAAATGCTTGTACCAGTTATTTATTATTAAGATAGTAGTTTTCAGGTTTAAATATTTTATAAGGTCCTCAAATTAACTACTAAAATATCAATTAAGCAATATCGATTAAGCAATATATTTTATCTCTCTTGGCATAAATAAATAAATGATAAGAAAATTAGTAATGTACTTTAAAAATTTACTGTCTTAATTTTAATATTTAAAAATTGTTTAAAATACTGAATAAACATTATTATTTTATTTCAACACAAAATTATATTCATTTTTTATAATTAAAACAGTCGAGTCGATACTGCTTATTAATTTATGCTTTAATGATATAGTCGTAATGTTGTCTAAATAATTTTTACATATTTTGTAAAGCTTATTATTTAATTAATAATTGATTTAGAATTATACTTAAGTCAATATTTAATTTTCAAAATAGATTGGTTCAATTTATGTCAAATTAGAGCAAGTTAAGTAAGAAATTGGTAGAATAAATAAATAATATAAATAATAATAAAATGTTTTAAATATTTAAATTAATAAAATAAAAAAATGTTTTATATATAAAATAAACATGAAATTTTCAAATCCAAATTGTTTAATTATTATTATGAGACCAGTTTGTAATCGACATATTTTTAATTTATAAGATCCATTAGTGGCAATTAATCTTTTACATACTTTATTATACTTAAAATAGTTTAATTGATAATAGATCTAGAATTATACGTATAAGTCTCTCTGCAGTTTTAGAAAAAGGAGAACAAATTTTTTTAAATCTAATAAAATACTTTTATCAAATAAAACGAAGGAATTATTTAAAATTAATAATAGTAATTTTCAGTTCGATATGTTTTATAAATTCGTTAAATCCTCTTAATTCTTTATATGAAAGATCCTTTTTTACTACGTTCGAAGATTTTTTTATTTAATTACTTATCGATTCAGAAATATATATTCATTATATACATTTTTTAGTTAAATATAATGTAAGAAAACTAAAAAAGTATAATAAAAATAAACTGTCTTAATTGTAATAATTAAAAATAGTTTAAATATTGCAAAAAAATTGTATAAAAATATTCACTACACGTAATTTTTTTTACACGATAAATACGTTCCCAAAAAATTCGTGTAAAAAGAGAATTATGTGTAATTCCAGATTATAAAATGATTCAACTGTCATTAGAAGAATTTTTTTTTGTTATTTTGGTTTTTCTCATTTTTGGTGATTTACTGTTATTTTTATTTTGCTGGTTCTTCCTTAATTTTCAATTTTTATTCAATAAACCTTTATTAACCAGTTGTGTTATTTGCCACTTACGATCAGTTTTAGAAGCTAAAAAATAAATATCTTTGAATAAAAGAGATTCGAGAAAAATTAATAAAATATTGAAAATCGTGTTAAAACATAATTATTCGTGTAAAAAGAGATTTTTTTCTTTTAACTCGAGTTAAATGAAATTAGTGTATAAAGACAATTAAAACAGTAGATTTTAAGTTTATATATTTTATAATCAGTATTTCATAAAAGCATTTTTTGTCTACTTCAATTGAAAATTAATTACCCCATAAATAAATTATTTTAAAACATCGTTAGCGTATTTAGAAAAGTTCATAGAGTTTTGTAGACTGTTGCTGGATAAAAGCCAAGTTTTTTAAACATTCCGTTTTTGTGTTAATTTAAAACCTTGTTCCCTTCCAATCTTTTGCAGTAATGGAACTTGGATAAGAAGAAGGGTGGGACATTTAACGAAAACAGTTTTCCTATACTTAGAATGGAAAGTGAAATAGCATTTGTATAAATAAAAACAGAATGGGACGTGATTGATGTTCCAGAATTACATTTATCATCATTGAAACGCAATCTGTTTAAATAAATTGGATTTCCGCAAACACACACACACACTGTAACAATTTGACAGGAACACTGTTGTTATTTGACTAACGTAAATTTTTTGTCTGGGTCATATAATCAGTATTAATTAATTTTATTTTGTTTTGACTGTTGGTCAGTTTATTAATGTTATTAAATTAGCGCACTGATTAAAATATTGAATTTTATATGCTTTATACTGTTTATTAATTAACCTTTCGATATTTCCATCAACTGGAGCACGACATGCACAATAAAATTTTTATGACCTAGAAAAACTTATTTTCGTATGTAAAATTCTAATTATGAACAACTAAGGAGAATGAATTCAACGGTTACAAATTTAATTAGGTAATAAAATAGCAGACTGTCTTCGATGATGTTTTAATAAAAAAACTAGGTTACGAGGGTGTCGATCCTTTTCCGGACCGTAACGAATTCATGTCCAACTATCTGGTCTTTTCCGAAATCCCGGATTTCCCTTCTTTGAATCCCCTACCCTTTTGGTACACGATATTAAATAAACTGCCACGTATAACACAAAACACCGGATTAAATAATTTAATCTTTGACATTATTAAAGGGTTTTTAGTTGTTTTATATGTTCTTGTCAAAAATATTAACGAAAATTTGTTACAAATATCTTATATTATTAAAAATTAATGACTTTGACTGAATGAAATGAAGTAACTAGTACTTTTTATTTCATTAATTTGTAGTGCAAAATTTATTTCCATCTAGAGTTGATTTGATTACCATTTAATATTCATGTTCGCAGCATTTTTAATAACGTTCGTGTAACTTATTAACAGCCAGAAACAGTTTAATTCAAAGCGAAAAGAGCAATTAAATCCACCGCCGTATAAATCATCGCCGTCGGCGAAACTCCGAACAAATATTTACCCTTATTACAGTCGATCCTTATCAAAAAATTGCATTTAACTGCCCCCGCGTTCTCAAATAGAAAACAGGCGCGTAACCGATAAGATACCGATCGCACCGAAAGTGGAATTTTTCACATGGGACTCCCCGAACTCCGGTCTCGTGTGTACCAACCGCCACCGCTTTGTTGTTCCGCTCGATTTCCATATCAAATTTTCGTCGGGGCTGCACTAAAAAAAAGAAGGACGCATAAACGGGAAGCAACGGGTAGATCGTGCCGGGGGTACGGACCTCGTTATGGGCGCATTGACTGTGTCCATAAACGGGAACCCGGAGAGAAACTGCGGTGCAACGATCCCGTGTCCCCTTTTTTCGATGAGCCACTGCAGGCGAAATGAAAATCACCACCCGTTTTTAAATTATTTATGTCGTTGCTAGGTTTATTTCGTTTTTTTTTTTGATATTGCAAAATGAAATGTTTTAGTAAATTTTTCATGATTTGTTAGTCCGCTCTGGTATTCAAATTTATACAAACATTTTAAAATTTAAATTGTTTAGGAATGAATGAGAAAATTATTGCAGTGAATAAAAACTTTTTATGGGAACTCAGCGGATTTATATTTTAGATTACTTTTATAATAATTTAGTTGAAATGAACGAGTTAAAAATATTGAAGTATAGTTAGTTCATAAGCTAATTTAATAAAAGTAAAAATAAGATTTTTGTGAACATTTCGGATAAATTATTTTAAAATATTTCCTACAGTTAGATGAAATATAGAATTAATGAAAAAATTATTATTGTAGGTAAAAATATTTTAGTGAAACTGAATAACGTTAAAAGATTCTTCAAAAACATTTGTCTAATTTAATACTTAAAAAAAAAATATTCTTTTCGTAAATGTTCTTTCTTATTCTCTTAAAGCTTTTACAATTAATTCGAAAATCATTATTTTAAATAAAAAATTATATAATATAAACTTATGTATAAACATATTTCAGTAGCTTTCACTTTTGAATTGAATTTAATTTAGAAGTAAAAATTTAATTTTAGAGAATATTTTAAATGTATTACTTAACTTTAATTAAACAGAAAATTATGTCAAATAAAACTGTTTTGAGAAATTAAGTAGATTAGTGCAGGAGAGAATTTAAGAAAATTTATTTTATTTATAAAATTATTATATTAAATAAAAACATTTTGAAAAACAGAGTATGTGTTACATTAATCTCATAACAATATATTTGAACTAAGAGGATTAAAGAATATTTTAAATATATTTCTTAACAGTTTGAAAAACAGAGAAGGTGAATGTTTTTCATTAATCTCATAATCATCATCATTTAAAATGTCAAGACACATGTCAGAAGCTTTCACGTTTGGATTTAATTAAATTTAAAAGTAAAAATCTGATTTTAAAGAACATTTTAAAGAAATTACTTAACATTTTGAAAAACAGAGTAGGTCAATGTTTTAGATTAATCTCATAACAATATATTTGGACTAAGGGGATTTAAAATGTTAGACATATTTCAGAAGCTTTCACGTTTGGATTGAATTAAATTTAGAAATAAAAATCTGATTTTTGAAGAACATTTTAAATAAATTACTTAACTTTAATTCATCAAATAATTATACTAAATAAAAACGTTTTGAGAATTTAAGTAGTACTGTAGATTAATTTAAAAAAAAGTCTGATTTTTAGAGAACTTAACTTTAATTAATTATGCTAAATAAAAGTGTTTGGAGAAATTAACTGGATCAGTACTAGATTAATGTAAGAAAACTTTTTATTATTTGTGTAATTAATTCTAAAATTATTATGTTAAATAAAAACATTTTGAATAACTAAGTAGATCAATGTTTTAGATGTATATCATAACAATATAATTGAATTAATAAGATTTAAAATGTTGAAGCATGTTTTAGAAGCTTTCACGTTTGGATTGAATTAAATTCGGAAGTAAATATCTCGAGAACATTTTAAATATGTTACTTAACTTAATTAATTAGATAATTATGCTACATAAAATATTTTGAGAAATAAAGTAAATCAATACTGGAGATTAATTTAAAATAAAAACTTATTATTATTTATACAACTAATTTACACATTATTATTAATAAAAACAATATAAATCAATGTTTTTTATTAATCTCATAACAATATAATTGAACTGAAAGGATTTAAAATGTTAAAACATATTTGATTTGAATTGAATTAAATTTAGAAGTTAAAATTAAATTTTTCGAACACATTTTAAATTTATTACTTAATTTTAATTAATCATATAATTATGTTATATAAACATGTTTAAGAAATAAGTATTGGAGATTAATTTTAGATAACATTAGTTAAAGTAAGTTTATATAAACATTTAAATATTTCAGTACATAAGCTTATATCTAATTAGATTGGATAAAATTGTATTTATTAGAATCAGATTTTTTGTAAAGAATTTAAATTCCTTTCACTCCTTTACTCATAGTTAAAAAAATATAAAATTAATTAGTAAATTATTATATTAAATAAAAGTATTATATTTTGAAATTTGAGTGAAGACTTAAAATATTAAAACATATATCAGAATCTTTCATATTTGGACTGAATTAAATTTAGAAGTTTACATAAAATTTCAAATTCAAATATTTTAAATATATTACTTAACTTTAATCAGTTAAAATCTTTTGGGGAACTAAATCGATCACTGTTGGATATTAATGTTCAAACCTTTAGTTTAAATGAGTTAAAATATTAACATATTTTAGAAGCTTTGGATCGTATGAAGCTTCACAAAAGGACTGAAATAAATTTTACACATATTACTTAAATTTAATAAATCAAATAATTATTGTTTTTAAATAGAAACACTTTGAGAAACTTAATGAATCTGTAAAAACTTTTCAACTTTTATATATTAGATAAACAATTAATTAGAAAATTATTATATTAAATAAAGTCATTTTATGGAATTAAATTGGTCAATGTAACATTTGTTTTAGATTAATTTCATTACATTATATTTAAACCAAATGGATTTAAAATGTTAAAACATATTTTAAAAGCTTTCACAATAGTTTGAATTAAATTTAGAAGTAAATTTTAAACACATAATTTAACTTTAATTAATCAAATAATTATTATATTAAATAAAACTGATTTAAAAAACTAACTAGATCAGTGCGGGAGATTAATTTTAAAAAAAAACATTAGTCAAAATAAACTTAAATAAAAAGTTTAAAACATTTTAGAAGTTTTTATCCAATTAAATTAAAAGATTTATTAGAAGTAAAAATTATATTTTTCGTGGTTTTAAATATTTTTTTAACTTTCTTTAGATTTGAGTTTAGACGTACATTAAACTCAACTAAATGAATTTTTTAAAACAAACTATATTAATGTTTTATGTTAATCTCGTAAAAATATATTTGAACCAAGTGAATTTAAAACATATTACCGAAGCTTTCACAATTGAAATGAATTAAATTTAGAAGTAAATATTTGATTTTTGAAAAGATTTTAAACATATTATTTTATTTATTAATTAATCAGAGAAATATTATATTAAATCAATTTGGAGATTTGGTTGGAGATTAATATTAGAAAAAATTAATTAAAATAAGTCTAAATAAAATGGTAAAACATTTCAAAAGCGTTTAGATTGGACACCTGAATTTATTAAAAATAAAAATCAGATTTTTAAGATTTTAATTATTTTAAAACTTTTACCTAGGTATAGCCTGTTATAGATATACATTATTAATTGAAATATTATTTTATTAAATAAAATTGTTTTGTGAAACTTCGAAGATAAATATTGAAACAATATGGTTAACTTTTACTTAATAAAACTTTCATAATGTTCCCGTTGTTAGCTAATGTTTTAATTAATAGAGAAAGATAATCAAACATCAAGCAATCGATTAATTAATTAATCGAGGTTAGTTTTAATTCCTCATGAGATTTTTTGCGGGGAACAAACGAAAGCGAAAAATAACAAACAACGGGATCGAAGGGACCGAAACCACCTCCTAATAAGGTGGTTTCATTTAACTCGTCACGACATGGTGATGGCATCGGATATGAGGAAATTACCGTGTGGGTGTTTGCACTCCGTTCGACTTATAACCGATTCCGAAACTGTTTGCACTAATTATCAACAAATTAATTATTCACGGGAACCTCGAGTTTAATGCCAAATCAATAGGGGGTTAGTTAAGACCGTAGAAAAAAAAAACGCGTGTGAGGATTAATTATTTATCGATCGCCTTCGGCTAATCGACCGCCCCCAGGTTTATTATTCGAATTTTAACGAGTTTTAAATATTATAAAAATGTTCGTTGCGAAGTCCAATATTAAGACTGCGTTTTTTTCTCGTCGTAAATTTAATAATCCTGACAAAAAAAAATATGTTCCAGACAACGTTAGGGTGGATTTAACACAGTCGCTCTGGATGTTCAAATATTCAATACAATATTGCGCCTGTACACATAAATAACCACGCTTTTTTCGGTCATAATTTGAATAAAGATCTGTCTGAAGTCATCTTGCAACTTGTTGACTTTTTTGTCCGACGTCTAGACTTTAAGGGACATTGTTACAATCTTCGGACCGATGTAAATCATAATGCAAAAAAGGCTCATCGTGATGCTTACAAAGATAGAGTGTTATTTATGTTTCACCGCTAATTGTGTTGCGAAAAATGAATTTAGTGTTATGGCCATCGATTTTCGTGCTGGGTTCAATTACCTATCGCGAATACAAGCTTGATCAATGCAGTGATTACTAACGATATTTTATGTAACGCACTAATTGTAATTACGGTAATACGGTTCTATAACCCCACAATTTTATTTTTATGATTTACGGTTCGTTACTGGCCTTCCGACACGAGATCTTAAAGGGGCTGTTTTATAAAATGCATTTTGTTACAAAAACTATTAAAGAATCGAAAGTTATTCAATCATTGGGAAAAAACTATATATGTCTACATAAAATGAATTAATTAATTCAAATTTTCATATATATTTGAAGTTATTTTATTACTCTGTAAAATTCATCATATTTTCAAATGTTTTTACATTTTTATTCAGAGTGTTTCAGATATTTATCTAAATATATTTTTAATTTAATATTATTGATAAAAGAATTAAATATTATAGACACAACTACATATTAATCATATTAGTTTTTTTAATATTTCTTTTATATATAGAGTGTTGTCTCATAGGAAAATGAAACACTCTCATAAAATTTGTTTTTTTATCCGATTTTAGCGAACTTTTTTTTCAATTGTAAGACATGAAAATATGTAAGTACATAAAATATAGGGAATATGTATATTTTCTATATACAAATTTCCGAAAGTGCTTAATCCAGTTTGTAGTTAGATTTTCTATAAAAAATTGGCAAGTATGATTTCTACAATTTTCATACATAAAAAATTACTCAGAAGGTTTAGGTTTTGGATCAAAAAACGTGACTTTTTGTCCATAAGTATATATTTCTATCTTTTAAAATTAAATAGAAAGTTGGTCAAAATCAGAAAAAAATAAAAATCTTATGGGATGTACCCTTTACAAAAGGGCCACACATATTTATATTCTAGATTCTTAAAATTCTCCATTAAAATATTTTTTTAATTAATTAATTTGGTAATAATTGAAAAAAATTCATATTTATAAAAAAGACTAAATTAAGAACGCCAATGTATTTACTATTCTTAAAATGATTTTTTACTCCGTCCTACTTGTCTAATATTCGAATAAATTTTTTATTTCTATTCTGTATTTTTTTTTTTAATATAGCCGCAAAAGTATTTTTAAACTAAAATGTTTTTAATATATTTGTACTCTTCAATATTCCTCAAATATTAGTATACTTTTTATATTTTACCCTCTAAGATTCTTAAAATTTGCTCATAATATAATTTTTAAAATAATATACTTTTTTTGAGTATATTTGTTAACTATTTGTTTAAATAATCTAATAATTTTTTATATTTATATTCTGTAAGATTCTTTAATTTTACTGTTAAAATAATTTTTTAAATTTATAATTTTATTTTCCAAGTACATTTAATTGTATTTGTTAATATTTAAAAAAATGCATATTTACAAAAAAAAAATCATTTTTTCCATATTTTGTAAATACTCAAATCTCAAATATTTGAATATTTTAATTCTCATTTTTACATTTTATTTATAAAATTATTTTTAAATTAATATTTACGTTTTCCAAAAATATTTAATCCTAATTGTTACTAATGTTTACAGAAAAACTTTATCATTACAGAAAAGATATATTAACAAAGTCAATTTATTATTATTATTATTATTATTAATATTTTTCTACTCTTCACAAGTCTTAAAATTTTTAAATAACATTATTTATATTCTGTCATATTCTTAGAAATTATTCGCCAAATAATTTTTAAATTATAATTTTTATTTTTCAAGTATAATTAATTATATTGGTTAATAAATATTTAATCAAAATTTTTAATGTAATTTTTTATATTTCTAGCCAGTAAAATTCAAACAACAAATTTTTGTTTTTCCAAGTATATTCATAAATATTTATTATCCAATAAAAAATATATAGTTACAGAAACAATAAATAACCCATTTTATAATTTTCCTATATTTTTATACTCTGCACTATTCGACAGCTTTTTGAATATTTTCTATTTTTTAAGATTCTTAAAATGTAAAATTACGTACAGAAAAAATATATAAACTAAATTTTTTATATTTATCTACTCTTTAATATCCTACAAATTTTTGAATATTCTTATCTATTATTATACTAGTAGAATTCTTTAAATTTACTTATTTTGTTTTCAAGATATATTTAATATTTGTTAATTTTTGAAAAAACTACACACTTACATAAAATAATAAATTAATAAAATCAATTTTTTAAAAGATTTTTTCAAAATATATTTCTATTTTATAATATTAAACAAATTTTTATATTTTTATCCTGTAAGTTTTTAAAATTTAACCATAAAATAAGTTTTAAAATATTTTTATTTTCCTGGTATGTTTAATTTTTATTTAATATTTGCAAATAATTTTTTTTAAATTTTTTTACTTTCCACCATTTGAAATATTTCTAAATATATTTTATATTTATAATCAGTAAGATTCTTTTACCTATACAATTATTTTAGATTATAATGTTTGTTATCAAAATATATTTAATAATATTTGTTATAGAGAAAAAAATAAATCTATAAATATTTTTGTTTTTCAACTATAATTATAATATTTGTTAATTAATTTAAAATTAATATTTTTGTTTTTCAAATATATTTAATTATATTTGTTAATAATTGAAAAAATACGTATTAATAAAAAAGAATAAATTAAGAACACCAATGTTTTAATATTCTTAAAATATTTTTTTACTCTACCCTGTTCGTCTAATATTTGAATATTTTTTTTATTCCTATTCTCTAAAATATTTAAAATTTACCCATAAATATTTTTTTAAATTAAAATGTTTCTCATATTCATATTTGTAAATGATATACTATTTAAGAGAATCAGTATTTTAATTGTTTTTTTTTAATATATTTCTTATAAAATATTCCCCATAAAATAATATTTAAAATATTTTTGCTTTTCAGGAGTGTTTAATTTTTAATTTAATATTTGCAAATCAATTTTCTAAATTTAAATTTTTACTTTGCACCATTAGAAATATTTCTTCATATTTTTTATATTTTGTTTTTCAAGTATATTTAATAATTATTTTTTGTTAATCAACCTTTCTTCATTTTTTTATATTTATAGTTGATAAGATTCGGAACACGTTGATGATCACATGCTCACCGGCGGGTTATTACGCAAAAACATTACCGGCCTCCACGTGCTCACGGGTGGACACTCATCATGTTTTTTAAATACAATTTATGTATAATAATCGATTCTGTAAATCTAGGGGTTAAATAATATCTACCTCAAATTACTGTAAACTATAAAATAATATATATAATTAACAATAAAGAGAAATGCCGGTCCATAAATGACAAATACGATTTTACAATGCGGTTTTCAACGTGTTAATACCAAAAAAAAAATTAAATTAAAATTGTTGTTATCTAAGTATATTTAATAATTAGAAAAAGAAAAAAGTAATTATATCAATTTTTAATTTTAAATATTTTTCTACTTTGCAATATTCCACAGTTTTTTGGATATTTTTTATATTTCCACTCTGTAAGATTCTTAAAATAATTTTAAATTAATATGTTTTTCTTTTTTTAAACTTTACTTCAATCAATATTATTGTTTTCCGAGTGTATTTAATAATTCATTAACTCATTTACAACTTTCTAAATTATCTTTTAATATTCCATTTGTACTTTTTTAATTAAACTCTCCCCTTTTTTTATTATCATTGTCTTTTTAATTAACCCATAACTTATTTATGATCACCCCAATAAAAACCCGGAAATAATATATTCCTGGAACTTTTCTATTTCTGAATGAACATCAAAATTACTTGTCAATAAGGAGGTGAGTGTATTAGCATTAATGGGACGCAAACACGCCACAGCCCCTCAGAACGTGGAATATCTATTTGTCACGTTCATGTAAATATTTGGAGTCCGGGGTAATTAATTAATACCTGGCTTATCTGTACACGACAACGAGAGCTCTGCGACATAATTAGGAACGCACGTATTTTTGTGCGTCTGTTTTCATTGAAAATAGATCGTTTTAATTAACCGGTGTTTTTCGTGCAACGAAAGGTGCATTAATGAAATTGTCCGGACACTTTGGCCTGTGCATTTTTACCACCGGCCTAACCGGGCACTTAAGCAAATGAACTTGGATTTTGTACGAGATGAAAACACCTATGAAAAGGATATTGACATTTCAGACGTATTTTTGTTGAAAGGGCGAATTAATTAAATGCGAACCTTTTAAGCGTTCCTTAATCCCGACAAGAACATTGTACGTGAACATTTTTTAATACGTTTCTTGACGGAAATCGATAAGCAGGAGATGAAAGTGCTCCATTTTCAGCATGGAAGGGTATTATTTTACACGTTAACACAAATAGTAAAATGATATTCGCTTTAGCGGTGCATTAAAAGCAACAACACAGTTTATGTTCCCGCTAGCATTTCTTGACAATATAATTATATGCGGCAGGGCAGTCGAGTTATCAAGATTGTTATGAACAAATGCATTTAATGAAACTTTAAGCACATTATTTAATGACATAACAAGCAATTTATTTATTAAGTTACATGGCAAATGTTATTTATTTCTGTAGTGTTGTGAGCCAGTTTCCAGTTAAGTAGATAATTTACTAATGTGGGTTAAAACAAAATAACTTTTGTGTATTTTTTAATCTCACTATTGTAAACTATTGTGTCAACTGCAAAGAATTTATTAAACGTCAATATAAATCATTTAAGATTATTTAAGAGTTTGTTACACAAATGAAATATTTAAACCACTTGAGGCCAATTCCATTAATTTTGATTAAACATTGCAAACTAGTACTCAACAATTGCTATTATTTGTAGATGGAATCAAAACAGCCACAATTAAAATATTCATTGTGTTCGAATATTGCAATCGTAATTATTTCAGGGGAAATAATAATTAAATTAACGCAGGCAAAGTACGAAATTATATTCCGCAAATGTTAATTTTAACGGAATGATGCAACAGTTTGATTAAACATTTATATCGAATTCAAATAAAGAACAGACTCGATAGAAAGTAATGGCTTAGTTAGTTTTCTCGGTTAGAAATTCTTGGTTTATTAAGTTTCTAATTTAAAGTCCTTTCAAAGTAATTACATTAAAATATGTATATTTTTATACACTTAATTAATTAAAGTAAGGTAAATATTCTTGCAAATATAATTTATTGCTGAGGATTTAAAATAAGAAGTTTATACAAATAAAAAAAATACTAATTTTAGTTAGTAATTAATTTTGATATGTTTGGTTTGATTAGGTTATATCAAATTAAGCTGAATTAGGATATGTTATGTTTGGTTATGTTAACGTTTATTTATAATTTTAAAATAATGATTTAGATTTTCTTGATAAAACATTCTTGCTTAATTAAATTTAAAT
The DNA here is from genome assembly GCF_024364675.1 of Aethina tumida. NCBI lineage: Eukaryota > Metazoa > Arthropoda > Insecta > Coleoptera > Nitidulidae > Aethina > Aethina tumida. The sequence goes on from NC_065439.1 coordinate 12,346,120, forward strand.
AAAAAATAGTAAATGTTTTTTTCTTAATTTAATTTATTGCTCATGTAAGGAAGATAAATTGAGGTTAAATTAGTTTAGTGTGTCTTTCTTGATTCGAAATTTTTGGGTAATTTGTAAATTAAAATAAATATTAAAATATATTCTTTTTTTTTGTTAAACAATATAAAAATATTAATAAAAATAATAATATTAATAAAAATACTATATTTTAAAGTTTCATATGTTAGCTTTGATTTACTTTTTTCATATTAGTTAATTTGTCTCTAAAAAATTAAAAGATTATTATATTTTTTAATTTAATTTAGTTTATTCATCTTAGTTAATTTGTAGATTATCTCTAAAAAAATTAAACGATTGTTTTTTTTTAATTTAGTTTTATTGCACGTGTCAGGAAGAATATTGAGGGTTTATTATTTTAAAATTAAATTAGGTTATGTAAGGATATATTTAGTTATGTTTGGTTCAACTACATTAGGTTAATTGAGGTTAAAAAGTTCATTTTATTGCACAACTGTTTAAAATAATAGTTTCTTTTGTTTTATTAAATTATATAAAAATATTAATAAAAAAATAATAAAAATATTAATTTATAAAGTTAAGTTTTTATAGATTAACTTTAGTTTAATTTACTCATCTTAGTTAATTTGTGATTACCTCTAAAAAAATTAAAAGCTTGTTTTTTCTTTAAATTTAATTTTATTCCTCGTGTGAGGAAGAATAGTGAGAATTTATTATTTTAAAATAAAATTTTGTTAAGTTTAATTAGATTATATAAGGATATATTGAGTTAGGTTAGGTTAAACTACATTGCACAACAGTTTAAAATAATAGTTTCTTTTGTATTATTAAATTATATAAAAATATTAATAAAAAAATAATAAAAATACTAATTAAGTTTTCATAAGTTAACTTTAGTTTAGTTTACCCATTTTAGTTAATTTCTGACTATGACTTGTTAAAAGTTTTTTAATTTAATTTAATTTTATTGATCCTGTGAGGAAGAAAAAATAAAATATTTAAGATTTGTTAATATATTGTGTTGAGAAATTTGCCTTATTTTATTTTATAAAGAATTTATATAAATTCAAAAGTTTATCAGATGAAATAATAATGATTTTATTAATTACAATTTAAAAATATTTCTTTTTATAATAACGAGTCAATTAATAAACAAATAAAATTTATATTCCACATAGTTTATTTTGTAAGTCAAATGAAAACACGTGTAGTTAACAATAAAATTTCTTTGAAAACATCACAGAAACATTTCCTTAAAACAAACACCGAAATAATAGTCGAACAAAGGCGTGTGTTGGTTATACGAAAAACAAGTCGATCCTGTTCAACGTTCATGTTCCCCGTTTTCATCCCGAGTGCAACGGAGCAGTCGATTGTTCGTTATGCCCCCGGAGGCTTGCCTCGCTCTCGATGTACGCAATTCCGATAGAACCATAAAATTATTATGTGAAGCTGATCCGGCATCCTTTTGTTCACTGCTTTTATGCCACCTGACGTGAGACTTTTTATCAACCAATTGGAGGTTTGCGGACAATCACTTGTGGCGGTACCAACATTTTAAATTTCGGTATTTTGTCCACGTGAAGGTTGTAGTTGTAACGCGACGCTATAAATAAATCGGTTAAGTCATCCACCCATCGCCTTGACCCACGCAATAAAAACGCAATTGCTACATTTCACCGCGTCGCAATCCCGCCGACGTGGACGTCGGAAGCGGCGCATCCGCCAGTTTCTACCGGGCCCCTCGTCACCGAAAAGTTTCCCCCGTGACGGCAGACAGCGGCCGAACTACCAGTTTTTGGGATTTTAGTGCGGGATGCGTGGCATTTTATCGATCCCGTTCGGCGCCGACGCTCCGCCGACGTCGGCGCTCGCAGGACGCAGTACACACGGGGCCGCTCCACGACAGTCACCATTCAGTCGGCCGACTTGTGGGGGGCCCATGAACGCGGACGGCGCGCTCCTCGCGACAGTGCAGTGACAAGTTTGACAAGGACCACTTCCTGGACCTGATCTCGCGCTTTCGAATTTTTCGTCCTGCAGCTCTCGGATTGGGGCACTGGTGTGAAATTGACGACAGTCGACTTCATGGACCGAATGCGAGTGAGTAAAACGGTTGTCACGACGTTTTTACGTTAGCTTTCGCTTTTTCACACCGCCGGTCACGGTCGTCTCCGACAATCGCTTCCTGCTATCACCACCACCATCCGCAGCATCACCACCTTCGACATGTTGATCGTGTCGAACGATAAAGCACACAAAAAATGCAAATAAAACAGATAAAAAAGGAAATAAATATTCGGAGATCAAAAACATTAAAGAAAAGATAATCTGTATGAATAATGCGGTTGCTTTGTCTACTTAGCAGGATTTCCGCGGGGCAAGTTTTGGCGCGAAACTAATCTCACGTATAAAACGGCAGTCAATATCGCTCCACCGTCGTGCACTATTTATTATTCCTGCTGAATGTGATTATAGTCGCAAGAAATGGTAATTTTCGAGGGTGTAAGCGATGTATTTATTTGTTTGGGGTGTCGTACACGTTTTAATGTTAATTAAGAGTTAATTAAAAAAATATTTATCCAGCTAGTTAGTTGATAAGTGTTTATGATAAGATGTTAATGGAGGCATTTATAAAACAATTTTGGTGGGTGAAAATAAGTGTAATGTTTTCTTTATCGTGGTCTATTTATGTTTGGCGCCAATGTAGAAGACACGTTTAAATTTGAATAAAATATGTGTTGTCACGTGTTCGGTTTCGTTTCAAAATGCTCGATAAAATGCAGATAGTTCTTCCTTGTTGACGTATTTAGGACAAATAATTCAAAGTAGATACAGATGGTTTTGTTCTCATATTGTAAATTTATGGCATGGGTATTTTTTAATTTAATAGCTAAATTGAAGAAGCTTGTTAAGGATTATTCTTACTCTAATAATAAAGTTGTGAAAATTGTTGTATTTATTTATTTAATTAGAGTATTGTTCTAAAATATATTCTGTTCTAATATAATACAAAAATTTATTTTAAAATAACATTTTTATATTAAATATGAATTTTCACATTCCTGAAAATTAATAATAAAAATAATATGCGATATAATAGAAAATTTGTAATTAAAAAAGAAATTTATATTTTAAATTTCTAATCATTTATTCAAACAAAATTTTTAACGTTTATTTAGTACAAAAATATTAAAGCTTAAAATATATTTTAAATTAATATTTTAATTAAATTTAAAATTCGAAAAAACTATACACAAATGAATAGAAAGTTTGTTATTAAGAGAAAATTAATATACTTTATATTCATTTATATATACAAACAATTTTTAACGGTTATTTAGTATAGTAATCAATAAATATTTTAGTTTTTTCTATTTAGTACTAAATATATATATATATATATATATATATATATATATATATATATATATATATATATTAAGTCCCAAATAAGAGAAAATTTATTTAATTTATGAATTCCATTATTTAATGTTTATTTTATATAGGTTTAAGTGCTTTCAATAAACAAAATTTTGGATTATTCAAGAACTATGAATAAACAGTTTTTATTTTTATATAAATGTGTTAAATAAGAAAATTATTTGTTCTGTTTGAAATTTTATTAAGAAGAATAGACAAAAGAATGTTATTGACATTTTGAATTTATTTAAAATTAATATTCTTAGATCAATTTTTATTTCTATGTTAAGTAGGTTAAATAAGACACTTAATTATATAATTAGTTTAAAAATTTTTAAGAACAGGCAGATAATAATAAACATTTGTTATTGTTATTTATAATTTATTTTGTAAAAAATTAGACAAATAAATAAATAATTAGTTTGGTTTTAAATATTATTGAAAAAATGAGACAAATAACAAAAAAAAAAAAAATTAATTAACCTTTTTTATTTAAATTAAATTAATATTTTTACAAAAAAAATAAATATTTAGTTTTGTTTTAAATATGAATAAAAATAACCGACAAATACTAAAAAATGTTATTGTCCTTTAGAATTTATTTTATATTAATATTTATCTACTCGTAAAAATGTTAAATTAGGTAAATAAATAAATATTTAGTTAGGTTTTAAATATTATTGAAAAAATGAGATAAATAACAGAAAAGGTCTATATTAACCTTTTTCAATTTATATTAAATTAATATGTTAACAACAAAAAATTTTAAATTAGACAAATAAGTATTTACTTTGATTTTAAATATTATTGAAAAAAGTGAGACAAATAACAGAAAAAGTTTTGATTATCCTTTTTAATTTTTTTTTAAATTAATGATATTAATTAAATAACTAATAAAAAAATTGTTATTGCCCTTTAGAGTTTATTTTATATTAATATTTTTTAAATAATTTTTATTTACTTGTAAAAATGTTAAATTAGACAAATAAATAATAACTAAATAATTTAGTTTGGTTTCAAATATTATTGAAAAAATGGGACAAATAATAGAAGAAGTTTTGATTAACTTTTTAAAATTTATTTTAAATTAATATTTTTACAACAAAAACTTAAATATTTTGTTTTTTTTTAAATAATAATAAAAATAATTGACAAATACTAATATTTATTTACTAATTTTTATTTACTGGTAAAAATGTTAAATTGGCCAAAAAAATACAGATTTAGTTTTGTTTTAAATATTATTGAAAAAATGTGAAAAATAACAGAAGAAGTTTTATTAACGTTTTTGAGTTTATTTTAAATTAATATTTTGACATCAATAAATTAAATATCTAGTATTGTTTTAAATATTATTAAGAAGAACGTCAAATAATAATAAAAAAAATATTATTGTCTTTAAGAATTTATTTTAAATTAATATTTTTCGAATAATTTTTATTTACTTGTGAAAATGTTAAATTAGACAAAAGAAAAATATTTAGTTTTGTTTTAAATATTAATAAATAGAACTGATAAATAATAATAAAAAAATTGTTATTGTCCTTTAGAATTTATTTGAAATCAATATTTTTCGTACAATTTTTATTTACTTTTAAAAATATTAAATTAGACAAGGCAAATAAATTTTTAGCTTTGTTTTAAATAGTACTGAAAAAATGAGACGAATAACAGAATAAGTTTTGACTAACCTTTTTGAATTCATTTTAAATTAATATTTTTACAACAAAAAATTAAATAATTGTTTTAAATATTATTAAGAAGAACAAACAAGTAATAATAAAAAAATTGTTATTGTCATTAAGACTTTATTGTAAATTAATATTTTTCTAACAATTTTTATTTACTTTTAAAAATGTTAAATTAGTATTTAATTTTGTTATTGAAAAAATGAGACAAATACAGAAAAAGTTTTGATTAACTTTTCTGAATTTATTATAAATTAAAATTTTTAGAACAAAAAATTAAATATTTAGTTTTGTTTTAAATATTAATAAAAGAAATAGATATGTAATAGAAATATTTCTATTACAAGTTTATGCTTAATATTATGTCATTTTTTTGGATTAATGTTTTTAGAAATAAAATTGTGTGTTCAAATTTAGATTTAAATATTATTAAAAGGAATAAAATAATTAATAAAAACATTGGTTTTTAGAATATATTTTAAATTAAAATTTTTATATATAAATAGGTTAAATAAGATAAAAAATTAAATATAGATTTTTTTTTTAATTTTGAATAATATATGAACAATAAAAAAATTGAACTTAAATTAATACTTTTGAACAATTTATACTGTATGACATAACATACATTACTAACTTAATGTTAATTAGGACAAGTACACCTCTAATTAAGTGCAATCAAATTATTTTTTTTTATATATAAAATAATTATATAATATAATTATACTTGTACCTAAATCAAAATAATTTTTACTTAGGTTTTTTAAAACACCAATGAATTAATATCCTTTTGATTATACATTTTGATTGGTTTTTGAGTTTTAATTTTACGTTTTCAATTGGATTTAGATCCGGACTTTGAGCTGGCCAATCAAGAAGTTTCTCATGTTGATGTTTGAATCAACCTTAGATGCATATTTCGCAAGATTATCATGTATAAAATCCATGTTGGTGGTAAATTACTTGGCAAATATATAATATGTTATTACTGATTTTCAATAAATTTATTTATAAAAATATAAATTATTTATATGACTTGTATGATTTTATGACATAATATAATATATATAATTTTGAATTTATAAGAATTACATATGATACAACATAAAATTGTAAAAAGCACCAAACATAAAAACACCAGAACACCCAAAATTAAGGAGGTTATAGATATGTACATCTTAATCAATAATTCGAGTATGTTTTCATCCACTTCAAAGACCACTACATCATCCCTCCCTGGACCTTTCGCCGTTCCTTTAACGATGAAAAAACCATGCATTTTTCATACGGGGCGATCTGATTTTTAATATGTAATCCGGAAAGCAATTTAAGACGGCACAAAGGAGTTCATCCGTTTTCATTAAGGACCACGCGAGCGCTGCAGTTTATACACATCAGAACCGAGAGCTTTCCGAAAGCTATTACCTAACCGCGACCACAATACGTACAAATTCATCTTGGAACAAAACCGGATTAAAACCAGTGCCGTGGCCAAAGTAAAAAATATAATAAACCCGGTAAGTGAGCATTACATTTTCCGTCAACGTTTCGGATTCATGCACGTGTAAAAATAACGACGTGTTTTTGCACACAAGTTTGTAACGTTATAAAATTATCCGAGACAATAAATACGGCGGTTAGGGGTGTAGTTCCCCTTTCAACCGGAATGAAGATGTGCAAGTTCCATTTTCGGACGCTCCAATGGGAGCTGTACATGAATTTATCCTGCTGCAATAAAGTTACAGGGGGAAATGTTATGTAGTTTCGCTTGATAAAAATCTGTGTGGATTTCAGTCCGGCGTTATCACACAACCAATGTAACATAGAATGTAACAAGTGTTCCAGACACTACTTAATATACAAAGTTGCGAAATAATGGCGTTTAAAGGAAGTGATGGCGCATAACCTAATTTAAAATAAGCTGCGAGTTATATTTTATGTGCGGTGATAATAAGTTTTCGGTTCCTCGTTGGCTGCAACATTACTGCTTAAATTTTTAATGACATTACGCTTTATATTATATACGAGAATTACGGAATGAAATCGTAACTTTGTTTGGACAAGACTGCAGGGATGTTTTGAAAGTTTCCGGCTGATTTAATTGGCGAATTTCTTGTAAATTTTAAAATGGAACAAAGGGGAAATTTAATAACTTGTCGGTGCACTTTCTGTAATAAATATACTGTTTCAAGACTCTTCACACACCAATAATTATTGATATTATTAATATTTTCTGAAAACAGGGAAAATAAACGTCTCTATATTTATTTAAAAACAGGTTTTTATTTATAATTGTTACAAAAAATCTTAATAAATATTGTTTTTCTAAAAAAAAATAAAAATTAAAAAAATTTGGACTTAATATGGGGTATTTCCACCTTTACTACAATTGACAGTCTTATATCTTCTGTTCATATTCAAAATCTGGTTTTGAATTTCATATTGGTCCAAATTTTCCCAAATTTCGAGTAGAAGACGCTTCACATCCTCTAAGTTATTCGGAGGGTTAATAAACAACTAATAGAAACATTTTTTTGCCTAATACTATATGAGCACCTTTAAATTATTAAGTACTTGTAAAAATGTAAAAATAAACAAAAAAAAATAAATAACTAGACAACTAATAGAATCATTTTTTGACAAATACTATATGAGCACCTTTTAAAAATTCTCTTCAAAGATAGGTTCTTAATTTTATTAGGAAGGTTCTTGTCATCTCAGATTTCTATGTTTTACTTAAATAGAAAAATTTATTTACAAAATTATGAGTGGTTGGTTAATTTCTGGGAACAGTGTATTTGCCTTCGAAATCAAGATGTGCCCTTTAATATTTTTCAATTATTTTTATTACAGAATTGGAAGATAAATTTACATATTTGAGCTTCCCAATTCATACATATATAAATAAATCTGCATGTTTAAATTATTAATTAAATCAATTATTTAAAACAATTTTTATTTACTTGTAAAAATGTGAAATTAGACAAAAAAAGGAATATTTAGTTTTGTTTTAAATATTATTGAAAAGACTAAACAAATAATAGGATCATTTTTGATTGATTTTTTTGGATTTATTTTAAATTAATATTTTTAGAACAAAAATTGAAATATTTATATTTGTTTTTAATATTATTGAGAAGAACGGACAAATAATAGTAAAAAAATGTTTTTGTCTTTTAGAATTTATTTTAATAACAATTTTTATTTAAATGTAAAAACTTTAAATTAGAATTAAATATTTACTTTTGATTTAAATATTAATCAAAGAAATAGACATCTAATGGAAACATTTTTTACCTAATTACTATATGAGCATCTTTAAAAAATGCTCTTCAAAAATAAGCTTTTAATAGGAAGGGCCTCTCCATTTCAGATTTCCATTTTTTACTTAAATACAAAAATTTATTTACAAAATTATGGGTGGTTGGTTAATTTCTGGGAACAGTGTATTTGGCTTCGAAATCAAAATGTGCCCTTCAACATTTTTCAATCATTTTTATTTCAGAATCGGAAGATAAATTTACATGTTCGAGCTCTCCAACTCATACATAAATATAAATAAATCTGCATGTTTAACTAGAGCAATGTAAAACACGTCGATACATAAACAAAGTCAAAGGAATATCAAAATATGAATATAAACTTCGACATTTACACCCTGAACGTTTTGCATCCTTGAATAAACAGAATTTGTTAGTTTTTTCCTGGAATAACAAACGGTAATTGTTTAAACAGGCACAATTGTACGACAAGCAATTCTGTACGGTGTAACGTTTATTGTACAAGTAATTTAATTGTCTCAAAAACTATTTCAATTCAATCGCGACCGTTTGTGACAACGTTGCACAATATGAAAGCATATATGCCGCAATTCCGAAGTCGGATCCGTTATGACATCTTTTGTATCCTCCGTACGCTTCTGCTGTATTAAGTTACCAAAGTGCGATAATAAAATACCTTTTAGGAAAGAACGCCGTAAGTAGTTGGTAAATTTTTAAACACTACGGAAACACGGTCATAATTACCGACATTTCAATGACTTAATCCTGACTTATCCCCATTAAACGTCGCTGTAAACTATTTGCATAAATTAAACGGGAAAGCTGCAGCTTTTCCTTGTCAATGTTCTTAAAAGCAACGTTTTTCTTTTTATTTGACTTCTTTTTTTCTTGTTGAGTATTGATTCATTGTTAAAATCGGTGCTTTTGGATTAATAACCGTTATTTGCCCCGCTATTATTACAGTAATCAAAGGAGATTATTTTTAGGATGGCTATCGATCACATATAACTCGACAAAATGCCATATATATTCAGTTTTATGATTCTCTGGCTGCTGACAAAGAAAAGTGTAGAATCTAATGATTAAATAATATTGTAATTTAAATATTTAAATCTTAAATAACTGTATGAATTAAAAAATTTTAAGAATTTTAAAATATAAAGAATTTAGAAAAACTAAAGAGATTATAGGTACTAAAAAGTAAAAAATTTAAAATCAGAAAATTTATTTATATAAAGGATTTTAAAACAAACAAAAAGAGTTAAGAAAATCTGAGAAGTCATGAAAACTAAAGAAGTGAAGACTCAACAGAAGAAATTTAAATATAGTTGAAAAAAATTAAGCTACGGATCTTTACTATGTAAGGAATGCATGAAATTGAAGGTACTGAATAAATTAAAAAATCTAATTCAAATATCTAAATAAATTTACTTATTTCTAAAATATGTCAAGAAAACTAAAGAACTTAAGGAATTCAGTATTAATTTTTAAAATATTACTGGATATTCTTTAAAAAAATATAAATTAAAGAAACTTCACTGTCTGAAAATCAAAGGAAGATAAAAAATTGAGAACTGAAAAAGAAAAGAAATTTGAAAAATATAAAGAATTTAGAGACCATAAAAAATTAAATGCCATTTAGGAACTTTAAAAATCGTAAAATTTAAATAAGTTTTAAATATAAACTAAAATAATAACTCAAATATTTAAAAACTCATACAGATAATTAAGAAAAATGAAAGAGTTGGGGAATCCAGCCTATAAAGATTAAAATATAGTTGCGTAATATTAAGAAACTGGAAATGAAAGATTTCACAATTTCGAGAATTTAAGAATAAAAAATTTAAAGATTTGGCAAATTTGAAACATTTAAAGTGACTAAGAGATTAAGAAAAAAACATAAAAAACTACAGAAATGAAAGAAACTTTGTTTTAAAGAATTCGAAGTCTGTAAAACTGAAATATTTGAAAAAAGAATTCTATAGGTGAGAAAAAATTAAAATATATCTAAAGAATGTTAAGGAACTAAAGTAAAGAAATTATTAACTAATGAAATAACTCAAATATCCAAAGAATTTAATTAATTTCTGAAATATAGAAATTTTAAGGAAACAAAATTAAAAAAAAAATAAGAACTCAAAAAAACTAGAATGAAAACCTTTTAAAATATAACTGCATAATCTAAAACGGGAAATTAATAATCTTTCCAATCTTAAAATATAAAGAAAAAAAAAATTAAAAAATTTGAAAAATTGAAACATTAAATCAACTAAATTAGAAAAATATATAAGAATTAAAGGAATTAAATAAATTAGAGCAACTAAATAAAATTAAGAATTTAAAGAATTTGAGGAGGCAAGATAACTAAAAAATTTGAGAAGTTCAAAAGTTAAACATAAAATAAAAAGAAATTTAAAGAATTTTAAAAACTAAAAAGTTAAGTCTGAAACATGTGAAGTTTAAAAAATTTTTTTAATAAATTAAAGGAATTAATGGAACTAGAGTAACTAAAGAAACTACAGAAATTAAAGAAACTAAAAAAACTTTATATTAAAGAATTCAAGATCTGCAAACTAAAAAAGTCTAAAAAAATAAAGAATTTTATAAACCATAAAAGATTAAAATACTACTTAAGAATGTTAAAGAACTAATGTAAAGAGATTATTAACTAATGAACTAACTCAAATATATAAATAATTTAACTAATTTCTGAAATATAACTGCATAATTTGAAAGGGGAAATTAATAAACTTCCCAATCTTAAAATATAAAGAATATAAAAAATAAAAAAAAACATATAAAGCGACTAAATTAAAAAATATATAAGAATTAAAAGAATTAAAGAAATTAGAGCAACTAAATGAATTTAAGAACTTAAAGAATTAATCTTATTTCCCAAGATAACAAATTTAAAGAATTTGAAGTGGAAAGATAATTAAAAAATTTGAGATCAAATGTTAAAAAAATAAAAAGAAATTTAAACAACATTAAAAACTAAAAAGTCAAATCTCAGACATATAAAGTAACTAAAGAAGTTTAAAAAAATGTTAACAAATTAAAGGAATTAAAGGAACTAAAGAATCTAAATAAGAACCTAGTCAGTTAAAGTTAAATTAATCTGAATTATTCATAGAATTTTAAGATTCTAAAGAAATTAAAATATGGGATTAGAAATTTTAGTAACAAAAAGAGAAAATTTAATAGAACTAGAGGACTATAAGATCTGAAAAACAAAATCTACTTCTAAAGAATTGAGACACTTGTAAATTATAAAAACGGAGAATATTCGTAGTCTCAAAGTCTAAATAAGATAAAAAAATTAAGAAATCTGTGAATATTAAGAATCTAACAGATTTCATATATATGCGAAATTTACAGAAAACATGGACAATATTATAAGAATTTAAAAAAATGACATTGAAGAATTTGAGGAAACAAAATAACAAAAAAAATCAAGACAATTTTCAAGTATTTGAGAACAAGTGTAAAAGATTCGAAACAATCCAACACGATACGAATCGGGTGTTTGGTGAAATCGATTTCCATTAATTTTCCTGTTGTGCCCCGAAATAAAACGTGCCGGACTATCGGACTTACAATATGTATCGAGTGGCCGTACGGCATGTTTTATGCGGAGTTGTCGGCTTACATGTAAGAACATGTAAGAACAACCTGTCCCGTTTTAAAAGAGTGCAATGCAATTTATCCACGGACGCGGGCTCGAGTGTTTGGATAAGGAGCAGGTTCTGTGCTAGACGTGGTCCAATAAAACTCTCGGTCCATATTTTATCTAGAATTTTTATTTTTAATCGACCGCTTGGATTTTCGTTTTCATTTAGCTTTTTATTTTTAATGTTGCTCAGTCGTTTGTGACCCGTGAGTGTTTCGTTAAATGTTGTTTGTGTTTGTTTCAATTCAATTAGTTCCATGTAAATGTTTGTTGTGGAAGAAAATTGGAACGAGGCAATAATTAAGTTTGTGGTTCATTTGGAAATGTTTTTAATGGTTTTGTTTTAATATTTAACGCTAATGGATAATAAATCTATTTCAAGTCATTTTGTTCTTATGCAATGTTCTCGTGTGACATTTATTATTCCATCAATTTTTATTGTTTCAACATGTATTTTCGAATTTATAAGTTAAATTATAAAATAGGTGATTTTTATTTATGGATAAAAATTTGTATTTTTCATTAGGCAAATCAAAAGCGGAATTTAATTCCAAAGTATCAATATAAAATTTTTAATTATTTCTGTAAACATTTATTCATAAGCAGACATTTCAATCCATGTATTTTTTAATATTCAATTGTAAAATCCTACGTTTCATTTTAAAATTTCACTGTAATTTTATTTTTAAAAAATTCATTAATATTGTTGATTTATTTGACAATAAGAACAGAATCATAAATTGTGGCTATTTTACTATTAAATATACATATACTGGTTTTAATAAAAAATGCATCACAAATTTGTTGAGCAATTTTAATGATTTCTTTTGCATTACACCTGGCAACCAAACTGTAATCATTTGTCAACAAATCAATTGTCTAGCAAATACTAAGTGTTTCCTTTTTTTATTAAAATATACTGGTTTCAATATATCAAATCATATATAAATAATAAAAAGCAACACGTGAACGACGAGTACGTAGCGATAAAAGAACTAATAGTAATGAATATTTTTGTAGTAAATATTTCTTTGAGGAATAACAATAATAATATAACCTTGAACCACTATCAGATTAGAAAAACACTTTCCTGTATTAAATTTTTGTGCGGTTTGTGGCTTCGACATAACAAAACATTCCGAGCACTAGTGAATAAGTAAACCGACCACGTAGCCCAACCATATACCATCAATACACGTCCAACGTTTAATTCAGTAGTGCGAAGACTACCCTCCATCAAAATACTCTAATTTAATATTTTTTCACTGTTGGCGAAGTGTTAAATTTTACGTGCGACGTTAAAGTGTATTTTAATTAAAGATTTATGATTTAAGGGCGCTGCAGAAACGGTTTATGGGACATTTAGGATCAATAAAGGCCGATTTGTGAGCGCCCTTCGAAAATTTACCTGCGACGGACACAATGGAACTTACAGAATTTGTCTGGAAACGTTTGTCGAATGTAAATCTGGATAATCAACGAATTTGTTTGAATGGCACCAATAACCTGGGGGCAATTATACATAATTGTTGTCGGGCATAAAACGGAGAAAAAACTAATATTAATGAGCTTGTTTAACCTTTCAACCTAATTTTATGCGTGGGCGTGTTCCATTCACTCTCGCATTGTCGTAGCCATGAATTGTTTGTTTGAAAATTCGCCCTAATTAAGGAATATTCAGTTTAATTTAAATTTTACGTAGGTGGCGGTTTTTTTAGTGGCAACTTCGTGCGTTAAAATGACGATAACCGCTTTAAAATTGAAAAAAAAAAAATTAAGTTACTTTGTGTTAGGGTAGGTCAGTCCATATTGTGTTAGGTTGTGTACAAATTAATTGACTAAATTTAAAAATGTACGTTTCAAAAAATTATTTATATTATTCTGGTCGATTTCAAATTGGATTTCAGTTTATTATTCACATTATAGGTCCATGTAATCGAAACTTCATTATTGTAATCCTTGGAATATCAAATAACGAACTAATTAATTCCGAATGCTTCAGTAATTGAAACATTTCAATAATAAACAATGTAGTTCCAATTACGACTTTTAATTTTCATTATTTGCAGGTGATGTTGACTTAATTGATTCATCCTGTTCATAATTTTGAGAAAACAATTGAATTTAATTGAAGAACTAAGTTGGTTTACTTCAAAATTAATGCATAAATTAGTGATTGACACATAATTTAAAACAAAACGTATAGTCATTTTAAATAAGTTTAGGTTGTGTTAAGTCAGGTTAGGTTGGACCAGGGTGGTTCAGGTTAGGTTAGTTTAGATAGAAATTTAAATAAATAAATAATAATAATAACATAAATATCAAAATCTAATTATCTTTTGTTAAAATTTAAATACTAAATCTATGTTTTATAAATGACAAATCGCATTCAATCTTAAACTTATCTTCCGTTACATTGATTTAATAAAGGTAAGTTAGGTCAGGCTAGATTGATATAGGTTATGTTAGTTCAGATATAAATTTAAATACTATTAATAATAACTCAGCTTTCAAAATCTAATGGTTTTTGACCATGTCATATGGAAGAGTGCTCACGCCAAATCATGTTAAAATTGAGCAACTACAGCTCTCTATTTATTTTCTACGTCACTGAGTATATTTATTAGCTTCTGTTAGCTTAGCTGTTAAATAAAATTAGGTTAAGTCAGATCATGTCGGTTCAGGTTAGGTTAGTTCAGATAAAAATTTAAATATTATTATATAACTAATAACAAATCTTAGGTTATATTGAGTTAAATAAGGTTAGGGGGTTCAGTTAGGTTAGACTAGGCTAGGTTTATTCAAATATAAATTTAAATATTATTATATATGAAATAATAATAATAATTTAAAGTAAAACCTCATTTTTTTATTAATTTATATATTTATTATAAATGGCAAGTCTCATCCAATCTTAAACTTAAGTTACGTTGTCACTGAAGTATATTTATTAGCTTAAATAAAATTAGGTTAAGTCAGGCCATGTCGGTTCACGCCGAATCATGTTAAAATTGAGCCACTACAGCTCTCTATTTATTTTCTACGTCACTGAGTATATTTATCAGCTTCCGTTAAATAAAGTTAGGTTAAGTCAGACCATGTTGGTTTAGATTATGTTGGTTCAGATAAAAATTTAATTATTATATAACTAGGTTAGGTTAATTCAAATATGAAAAAACAATAATAAAAATTAAAAGCAAAACCCCTTTTTTAATTTAATATTAAGTTAGGTTAAGTCAGGTCATGTTGGTTTAGGTTAGGTTAGTTCAGACAAAAATTTAAATATTACATAATTAATTATAAATATTAGATCAGGTTGGGCTGAGTTAGGTTAAGTTAATTCAAATATAAATTTAAATACTACTATATTTGAAATAATAATAATAATTAAAAGTAAAATCTTTTTTAATTTATGTATTTATTATAAATGACAAGCCTTATTCAATCATAAACTTATCTTCAGTTACATTGATTTAATAAAGGTAGGCTAGATCAGGCTAGATTAGTATAGGTTATGTTTGTTCAGATATAAATTTAAATAATATTAATAATAACTCAATCTTCAAAATCTAATGGTTTTTGTCTATGTCATATGGAAGAGTGTCAGGTTAAGTCAGACCATGTTGGTTTATATTAGGTTAGTTCAGATAAAAATTTAAATATTATATAACTAATAATAAATCTTAGGTTATATGGTGTTAAATAAGGTTAGGTTAGGTTAATTCAAATATAAATTTAAATACTACTATATATGAAATAACAATAATAAAAATTAAAAGTAAAACCTCTTATTTTAAATTTAATATTAAGTTAGGTTAAGTCAGGTCATGTTGGTTTAGGTTAGGTTAGTTCAGATACAAATTTAAATATTATTATATAATTAATAATAAATCTTAGGTTATATTGGGTTAAATAAGGTTAGTTTAGGTTGAGTTAGGTTACGTTAGGTTAACTCAAAAATAAATTTAAATTCTACTATATATGAAATAATAATAATAATAATTAAAAGTGAAAAATAATTTTTTTAAAATTTAATGTATACTTAGCTTCAGATACAAATTTAAATATTATTTTATAACCAATAATAAATCTTAGTCAGGTTAGACATTATTAAATGTTTTATTATTTTGTTGGAACAGGTTTCAGTTAATTACCTACATTAGAGGAGCGCGTAATCGAAACCTCATTATTTTAGTCCTTAGAATATCAAATAGCAAGCTCATTAATTCGAATCGTTGAATAATAAACAATACAATTTCAATCCCGTCTTTTAAATGTCATTATTTGTAAGTGTATATGTTAAATTTAATTGATACATTCCATTTATAATGGAAGCTATTTTACTTCCAAATGCATAAATTAGTGATAGAATATACTTAATTAAAATTATATGACAAGAAATCTAATAAATAAAATATGATCCTGAATTCTAATTTAAATATAATTTTTCTGTCCTTAGTGAAACTATTTAAATATAGGAAATTTTTGACTCTTTAAAAAGCTTAAATGACTAAATAGCATTAACATATTATTACAAAAGAGTAAATAAGAATATTTACATATTCAATAACTCAATTTTAAATTAATTAATATAACTTTATGCGATTAAAATATGAAATTTGAATAAATTGCATATTAAAATTTTAATTGTGTTTTTGAAATTATATTATTTACTTCGACATAATACAACTTTAAAGTTTTCAAATATATATAAATATTTCATTTCACATCAAAATGTGAATAGGTTATTTTGTACTCTCAATATTTGAATAAAATAATTAGCTTCAATTATAATATGTATGTTTGTATGTCAATAATGTATAAAAATATATTTCCTGATTATTTAATTATGAAATGGAGGCCGTAAGTTATATTTTTAAAGTTTGACAATGTAATATTCATTACCTCCCATATTCCAGACGTTTTTTCTAAAGTTTTTAACGATTTAATGTAAAAAAGTGGTCGTAAACTCCCCAACATTATGACCCACATGAGATTATATGTGTATCTAAACTCATATTGACTGAGAGTAATACCAAAGTTTTAGCCATCCGCAACTTTTCACGCACCTTATTCACATGCCCGGAACCGCACAAAGCGCATTTTCCAGCAACGAGGAAAACATGTCCCACGTCAAACAAACACCGACTAACGAAATCAAATCGAATTTATAATCCCGCCCCAGATAATAATAAACTAACAACATCAAAACGTGCACGGTAAAATCGTATTAAAACAGTTCTCGTCGCCTCGAAAACTGTGCCGATAATTTAGGTATTCAACGCGCGTCATCCCAGTTTGATGGCGTGTATTAATTAGCAAAACACAGACATAAAGGTGACGGTTAATATCAAGATACATCGTCGAACGAACGACCCGAAAAGCGAAACGGAATTACAACCCGTCCGATTAACTCGATCGCTGAAATAGAAAACGGCCACGGAAATAATGCACATTTTCGTCGTCCGGAATAATACCGCATGTGACCAATTAAAAGTCACCGCCGCTGATGAATTACGGTCCCGCATGACTGAAACGACGCTTATAAGTCACATTTAACGTTGTTGTTTTATTTGCGTACGCGGAAATTCCCCTTGTTTTCGGATAATTAGACCGAGCCATAATGCTTATGCCGTTTCGGGATATTTTACCGGTTTTATACATACGTATAATTATGTAACGTATGCTGAAAGTTGAGAGTTGGATTGTTCAAGGTCGCACGTTGCGCAGCAACGCGTTCCGATCGATCTGCGCACTGAAGGGGGCGTTACCGTCCCATCCTGGTCTCAACTTGATGTAATTTAAAGTAAGTAATGTGCGCGCCGTTTTCCCGCGGGAAGGAAACTATGAAAAACCGTATATCCTCGTTCTCTTATAATTCGATTTGCGGGGGAAAGGAATTGAGCGATTCGGCCCTTTCACTCGTATCATTACGAGTCTCGGTGGAATATGACTAAAGACAGAGACCGACCTTAAAAGTTCATCGATGGGCGAACGTTTGATATCCGTCGATCGTCGAAGTTTTTCCCCCACAACGGTCGGAAAATCGCCTTGGAACTTCGCACGGCTAATAAAGATCGGAGATTTAGCTCACCTGGACGCTTTTTCACCGATGTCCGCAAAAAAGCGGTCTCGCTGCCGAACGGTGTTTTCACGTAAATAATCGCTTTGGTGATAATAAATGTTTTGGTATTTATATTTCAGCATTTGGGTCACTCGGGTGTTTAATATTTGATGACTATTGAAATTGTGGCTATAATGTTTCAGCGAACTTTTAAATAAACAATAAATATTTACACTGGACGACAATTCTTAAATAAATTATTATTTTATTAATTATTTCAAGTTTAAATTTAATATAAATTTTAAATCATGTTTTAATGTTAATTAATTGTTGTTTTGTAAAGAAACAATTCAATAATTACAAAAGTCATTGATTAAATCATAATTTATATGCGCATCCACCATTATTACAAGTACATTCGCCACATTTTTAAAAGATGCATTTGATGCATTCATCTTTAGTTAATATAATAATTTAACAGTTTCTATATCTAATCTGAACTTTATTTCTTCAGAAATACAAATTCATTATTTACTAAATTTTATGTATGATTTTGTAAAGTAATCAGTATATTTAAAATTATATTAAGTTTAAATAAACATTATTTATATGAATTAAGAATATATTATCCTATTTTAATATTTTATTTTTTAGTGAGAATTTTGAATAGTCAAAAGTCAAAGTATTACATAAACATATTTTTCTAAAAATAAGTGTGTGTACTTAAAATATAATATTACTTACATAATACTTGATTGGTGAAGTAAAATCTGTTTCATTATTTATAATTTAATTACTTAATTCATAAAAGTTCACTAAAAATGAACGTCCGGGCATAAAAATAGATTTTCAGGTTTAATAATTAAATGGATTATTTAATGATTTTTTACTTTTAATAAATGTATCTATTTTGAATGGTTTTTGTTCATCTTTTCTTACGTATAAATTGTTTTAAATAGTCTAGAATTCGGATAAAATTATTATATTACGTTAATTAATAATTCAGACAATTTTTAAATATTTTATTTCTTTTCTTGTTTATTTTTCCTGTGTAAATAAATATTTTAAGAAATGATCAAAGTGGTTAAATAAATTCTGTACATTATTTCTTCAGAAATTCAAATTCTTTATTTACTAAATTTTATGTATGATTTTACAAAAACAATTAGCATATTCAATATTGTATTAAATTTAACTATTAATTATTTGAATTAAGAATATATTAACCTATTTTAATAATTTCTTATTTATTGACATTTTTGAATAATGTTGGTACAAAGTACTATGTAAACATATTTTAACAAAAAGGTATTTATTAAATCATAGTTTATATTACCCAACCACCATTATTAGAAGTGCATTCGCCATACCTTTATTTAAACGACTTTAATTATTATAAATTCATTAAGACTATTCTTAAACGTTTGGTCCTTCAATAACTATTTTACGTTTTTAACGTTTAACTTTAAAATAACCTCAATTTTAATAATCTAGAATTATATCGTTTAGTATCTAAGACAATTATGAAAAAATAAATAATATATATAATATTTGGATTATATGGTGACTGATTAACAATTAAATGTTTCCTACGAGTGTCTACTGTGACATGTGGTCTTGCGTTACGATGAAGAAGCTTTTCTGTTGACAAAAGAGTTCGTCTCGAAGTAGGCAGTAAATATGTAAAATTTTCTGTGATATAGCATACACCATAAAATCATTAAAATCGTCTTTAGGTTAAAATGTAATAATAGAATCAATAAAAGGCTCAATTGTAAGGAGATAATTGACAATTGTCAAAGACCTAATTTAGTTATTCTCACTTAATTTATATTGAATTCACTTGTCCAGTTTAATATTGAAATTATTTGCAAGTCCCTTTAGAGTGATTGATTCATATCATACAAATTTAATGATTGGCTTAATTCCAAATGAGGATTTTACATGATATGTTGCTTAATTGCTAGTACAGGTTTTACCAAGACACGGACGTTGTTCATTTTCAATGCTTTCATTGTCACTTTTAAAACGACGAAACTTTTGATTTTTAAGCTTATTTACACGAATTATAGAACTTGAGGACCAAAAAAATAAATACAATGTAGGAAAAAAGTAAATAGCTTAGTTAAAAAGAACATAAAAAGCTTTGAAATAATATTATAAAGTTTTATTTGAAAATGTTAAAATGTAATATAAAGGTTCAAATAAATCAACGTAAAATTATTATATTACCTTAATTAAGAATTCAGAAAATTTTTTAGGAAATGATCGAAGTGTTTATATGAATTCTGTACCTTATTTTTTCAGAAATTCAAATTCTTTATTCATTAAATTTTATATATGATTTTGCAAAGCAATTGGTATATTAATATTGTATTAAATTTATCCATTAATTATTTGAATTAAGAATATATTACCCTATTTTAATAATTTCGTATTTATTGACATGTTTGAATGAGTTATTTATTCATAGATTGTTTGGTATTTTAGTAGATAGTAAATATGTAAAATTCTATGTTACATATATCATAAAATCATCAAAATCTTGTTTAGGTTAAAATGCATTAATACAATCAATAATAGACTCAATTGCAAGGAGATAATTGACAATTACAAATGCCTAATTTAGTTATCCTCCCTTAATTTATGTTGACTTCACTTGTCCAGCTTATTGTTGTAATTATTATTTAAGTCCCTTTAAAGTGATTGATTCATATTATACAAATTTGGCTTAATTCCAAATATGTAAAACGAGTATTTGGAATTTTGGACGTTGTTCATTTTCAATGTTTTCATTGCCACATTTAGATTGACGAAACTTCGGTTAATTTAAGCTTACTTCCGAATAGCTTGAAAAAAGTAATGTTTTAAATACAATGTAGGTAAAATGTAAATTCCTTAGTTAGAAAGAACATAAAAAGTTTTCAAATAATATTATAAAATTTAATTTAAAAATATTAATATATCATACATAAATTCAAATAAATCATGAACCTAAATAGTAAATTACTTTTTTCGATACTTTATATATAGATCAATTTTTATTAACTGAATTTTTTGAACAAATGTACATACGTTTATTATTTAAGTTATGTAATTAAGAGTGAGTAAACATTTTATAATAAATTTATGTCCACATAAATATGAGAATATTAACTACGAAATTTTATAAAAAACAGTTGGCATAAGAGTCAATATAAAAAAAGTAAAATCTGTTTCATTATTTAAAATTTAATTACTTAATTAGTTCCAAGAATAAAATTTAAAATTGTCATTTAAAAATAAATATACGACTATAAAAAAACATTTTCAGGTTTAATAATAGTTTTGGAGTCTAATTATTTACTTTTAATAATGTATTTATTTTGGATGGTTTTTATTCATTCTTTCTTATGTATAAATTGTTTTAAATTAAGAACATATTATCCTATTTTAATAATTTCTTATTTATCGACAATTTTGAATAATGATAGTACAAAGTTCTTCGAAAATATATTTTAACAAAAGTTAAACCATAATTTATATGGTGCATCCACCATTTTTAACAGATGAGGACATTTGATGCATTCACTATTATTTAAACGACTTAAATTCAAATAAATTTATTAAGACTATTCTTAAATATTTGGTGCCACAGCAACTATTTTACGTTTTTAACTTTTAACTTTAAAATAACCTCAATTTGAATCGTCTAGAATTATATCGTTTATTATCTAAGACAATTGGATTATGACAAAAATAAATAATAGTCATATACACAAATATTTGGACTACAGGTGAGTAAGGTGATACTTCCTATTTGACAATTTGAAGTTTCCTACGAGTGTCTACTGTGACGTGTGGTCTTGCATTACGATGAAGAAGCTTTCCTGTTGACAAAAGAGCTCGTCTCTGAGTTATTCACAGACTTAGTTTGCGACCAGTACACAGTTACCTTGATTGTTTGGTATTTTAGAAATACATTATAAAATCATTAAAATCATCTTTAGGTTAAAATGCAATAATACAATCAATAAAAGGCTCAGTTGCAAGGATATACTTGCCTAATTCAGTTATTCTCACATAATTTATATTGTATTCACTTGTGTAGCTTATTGTTGAAATTATTTGTCCCTTTAGAGTGATTGATTCATATCATACAAATTTAATGATTGGCTTAATTCCAAATATGTAGAACGAGAATTTGGAATTTTGGACGTTGTTTATTTTCAATTCTTTCAATGCCACTTTTAGATAGACTAAATTTCTGTTATTTTAAGCTGATTTATGAGTTCATACAGCTTATTTACACAGATAGCTTGACAAAATTTTTTTTAAAATACAATGTAGGTAAAAAGTAAATAGCTTAATTGGAAAGAAAATAAAAAGTTTTCAAATAATATTATACAGTTTAATTTAAAAACTTTAATATGTAATTCAAAAATTCAAATAAATTATGAACCTAAAAAGTAAATTACTTTTTTCGTTACCTAATACATTGATCAATTTTTATTTACCGAATTTTTTGAACAAATATGTACATACGTTTATTAATTATGTTGTGTAATTAACTGTAAGTAAACATTTTTTAATAAACTTCCACAATATGTCCACATAAATATGAGAATATTAACTACGAAATTTTACAAAAAAAAAAAAAAAAACAGTTAAAATAAGAATCAATACATAAAAAGTAAAATCTATTTCATTATTTAAAATTGAATTACTTAATTAGTTCCAAGGAGAAGGTTTAAAACTGTCGTTTAAAAATAAACATCCGAGTATAAAAATAGATTTCCAGGTTTAATAATTAAATAGTTTTGGAGTCGGTTTATTTAATGATTTCTTACTTTTAATAAATGAAATGTTTTGGATGGTTTTTATTAATCCTTTCTTATGTATAAATTATTTTAAATAATTAATTCACACATTCTTTAATATTTTTTTTCCTTGTTTATTTTAAGAAATGGTCGAATTGGTTAATAGTGTCTGTCTAATCTAAAATTCTTTATTCACTAAATTTTATGTATGATTTATGTAATCAGTGTAGTCAAAATTATATTAAATTTGAATAAACATTATTTATATGAATTAAGAATATATTACTCTATTTTAACATTTTCTTTTTTGTTGAGAATAGTGAAAATTCAAAGTACCACATAAACATATATTTTACTAAAATTAAGTATATATACTTAAAATATAATATTACTTATATTATACTTGATTAGGAATCAGTATATTAAAAGTAAAATCTGTTTCACTATTTAAAATTTAATTACTTAATTCATAAAAGTACAATCAGAGCCATCGTCAAGTATAATGTTACTATAAACAATAATAAGCATTCGGGAATGTCATATTGTTCATATATGACATTATCTATAAATTTTAAATAGTGTATAATTCAGATAAAATTATTATATTATATTAATTAGGAATTCAGATATTTTATTTTTTTCTTGTTTATTTTCCTGTGTAAATAAATATTTTAAAAAATGATCGAATAGAGTTAATAGAGTTTATATCTATTTTGTATTTTTTTTGAAATACAAATTCTTTATTCCCTAAATTTTATGCATGATTTTACTAAGTAATCAGTATATTTAAAATTAAATAATTTAAATGAATTTTGAAGTGATAATACAAAGTACATAAACATAAATTTTATTAAAAATAAGTATAAGTACTTAAAATATAATATTACTTACATAAGACTTGATAAAGAATCAGTATATTAAAAGTAAAATCTGTTTCATTATATATAATTTAATTACTTAATTCATACAAGAATACGATTTAAAACTATTATTTATCAACAGTTCACCAAAAATAAATGTCTGAGTATAAAAATAGATTTCCATATTTAATAATTAAATAGATATGAAGTCCGATTATTTAATGATTTTTTACTTTTAATAAATGTATCTATTTTAGATAGTTTTTATTCATCTTTTCTTACCTATAAATTGTTTTAAATAGTGTAAAATTCTGTACCTTATTTTTTCAGAAATTCAGATTCTTTATTTACACAATTTTATGTATGAATTTGCAAAGCAATTATTATATTTAACATTGTATTAAGTTTAACCATTAATTATTTGAATTAAGAATATATATCCTATTTTAATAATTTCTTGTTTATAGAAATTTTTAAATAATGATAATACAAAGTACTTCCTAAACATATTTTTAACAAAATATAAGCAAATGTACTTAAAATATAGTATAATTTAATGGTCCATTAAATGTGTATTTTTTGTCCGATTTTGGCAAATTATATTTTCAATTGTAAAGCATCAAAATATGAATTTATGAACAAAATGGTAATTTTTTAATTTAATTTTTCCACAGAATTACAAATATGCACAATTTTTCATGAAATTTTGTATTTACCCATTTGAAGGTGCTTAATCGAGGGGAGTAATTAGATTTGCTGTACAATATTTGTTAGCATGATTTCTTCAATTTTCATTTCAAAAAGTTACCCCTGATTTTCGAAATAAGCCAAACGTCAGTTTTCGCAAATATTTCAGAAACAGTCAACGTTTTAAAATTGAATTCTGAACATACTGAGCCAAAATTAAGCAATTTGACATTCAGTACAGTTCAGTTTATTAAGGGTAAAAGTCGTTTCATGGAACTCATTACTATTTATGAATTGAACCGTTTAATTCATAAATCAAGTACAAGGACTTGACAAAAGTGTGTTTTATAAACAGGTAACTTAAATTACACGTTTGGGTATAAAAATACCTTGACGGGTTCAACACACTCTTTAATAATAAAATAGGTTCCGATTATTTAACAATTTGTTACAGTTGACAAATGAAAGTATTCATTTTAGTTAGCCTCTTTACTTCTTTTCGAACTCCCGAATTGCGTATAAAAAGCCATAAAAAAATCCGACATTCACTTTTATTTTATTCAGATACGTACTTTTACCGACTGCGAGCTTGTAATAATAATCTAAAAAAAACTCGAGCCTGTACTCGAGTTTAAAAAAATAAAGGTTCGACACGGCGGAGCGAAAAAATCCCGTTTCCCAAATCAATAAGTGCTCCGGTCGCAGTTTTCACTTTCACATGAATTGCAAATCGGGCACCGAAACAAAACGATGTTTTATTTAGTCCGCAACATAAAAAGAGGAACTCCCCCCAAGCCACGTCGACCTTGTGCCTTCAACGCGTCAACGAAAATGCATTATCCGCGGCGAAAAGTTCGTGCAACATTATATTTTCGTCTCCCCGGAGTGCGGGAAGTTTCCGGTCTGCGTCGAATTAGGGGAATATTGTGTTTTCGGATTTCCATTGACCCTGCCGCATCGAGAAAAATTCACCGACGGACGGTTCCGACGCGCACCTGGTATTTGTTCGAGTCTGAAATTCTTCCAGCTGCGACGAAATAATCCTCTTCAATTTCTCTTTATTTATTTTATCGTGTTTCCCTTCTGGCATTTATTATTTTTAATGTACGAGTGCGTTCGAGTCTTTCACCGCCGATAATGGGATCTAAATTTATGCACATCTGTCGTCGTTCGCCCGAAACTGCAAAAGATGAAGAAACACATCGCTGGGAAAATCCTAATTTGAAATTAGACGCATATAAAACGGCACATAAATCACCAGCCAGGAATTTTATTTCAACGACCCTGATACATATGTATACTTTTATTCCGTCCGACGATTTTATTCCATTGTCGGAACTGACGGGTTTCCTTGTCTCCCTCCACGCTACCCGGGGCCAAAAGTTATCACGCTCTCCTAAACCCCATACATTTTTAACCCGCCCCGTGTCAAACTTTCTAATGACGTTGCCTTAGCGAAATCTTCTGCGGCACTATTTCAAATACTAGAGACAAATAACGTGGGGATATTTTCGTTGGCGAGACGCCACCATAAAAATTTAATCGATCACGATGAACCGAGAGTCCGTATGTGCACGTTTTATCGCTTCGTAGGTGCGTTCCGATGCCACGGACTCATTTTATGGCCTCCTTTTATTATTTTTAGAAAAAAAAACGTGAATATCCAGACTTTATTACCGGAATCTTTGAATTGAAGTTTTTAATTGGACACATCCCCTTAATTATCCCCAGTTTAGTGCCTTTCGCAAGAATTTTTTACGTGACAAAAACAGATTTTCCGACAAAGTCGGGCGGAAAAATAACATCTCCGTACATAAAGAAAACAAACGGTCCCCTCCGCAAAGTAAATAAAAAAGTTACGAGTCATAATTCCATTGAAAAACCCAAAGAATAATTTTCCCCTTTGATTTCCCAACATCTCGTGCCATTAGCTTAAGTTGGACGAGACAAAACCGTGCATACAAAAGCCTTATTAAAGAAAAAAAGGATAAACAAAGGAGTTATTAATTATCCCATGTCGTTTCTTTTATGGTTTGACACGGCGAAAATAAGTATGGAGATTAAGTAATTTATCGGCCATCTTCATAACTTCCTTTCAAAACCCTCCAACAATCTTTTAGTTGTTCATATTGTTATCATTCATTTCACACGATTAGATTAACAGCTTTTGAACGTTGTTTCTATTTTACTGATAACTATTGTTCTTGTTTAATCTCCTGAATTTATAAGTATTCACATCACAGCCTGATTTTCTACAAAATTAAAAATTATCAAAATAAAATCAATCCAAATTTATATCAATATCAAATATATAGTTTTGATATCCAATAGAATTGCTGTTCTTCATTGAAGTCACCAAGATTTTCAGGATAAAATACTCATATAAAATTCCAATTTTTTATTTATATCCAAACAGTTACCACAATATTTTTATAGTTAGGATGCTTATATTCCCTAAAAAATTATTCGCTTCATTTTTTGATTCCAGCTAAGCTTCTAATTCAAAAGTATTCATTGTTGCCTCAAAGTCAATATCAAACCAAATTGTCCCACTAAAATCAATTTAAATTTATTTAAATGTTTATAAAAGAGCTTTTTTATAAAAATTTGGTGAGGTATATATACATATTAGGGGTATCAAAATAAATGATCAAAGTAAAATGAATTTATATTTATTTAAATATTTATAAAAGAATTATTTTGTTTATTATTTTTTAAAAGAGCTTTTTTATAAAATTATGTCGAGGGGTAATTTTTTGTGGATTTGATTAGCAGTATATAATAGATATTAGGAATGTCAAAGCAAATTATCAAAGTAAAATCAATTTATATTTATTTATATATATTTATAATAGAATTATTTTGAGTGATATTTTATAAAAGAGCTTTTTTATAAAATTATATAGGGGTTATTTTTTATGTATTTAATTAGAAGTAATTTATATATATTAGGAATATCAAAGCAAATTAATTTATATTTATTTAATTATTTATAATAAAATTATTTTGAGTGACATTTATAAAAGAGCTTATTTTAAAATATGATGTCGGGGGATAATTTTTTTGTGGATTTAATATGGAATATATTATATATGTTAGGAATATTAAAGCAAATTATTAAAATAAAATTAATTTATATTTATCTAAATATTTAGAATAGAATTATTTTTAGTGATATTTTATAAAAGAGCTATTCTTTATAATATTATGTCGGGGGGTAATCAATCAAAATCAATTTATATTTATTTGAATATTTATAATAGAATTATTTTGAGTGATGTTTTTTAAAAGAACTCATATATAATTTAATCGTGAGTAATTTTTTTGTGGATTTGATTAGGAATATCGCGTTTCAATGACAGTGCAGGCAGTGAACAGCCATAATATTTACTTTCCACAATCTTGTTTTTATAGTTTTGATATCCAATAGAATTGCTGTTCTTCATTGAAGTCACGAAGATTTTCAGGATAAAATAAAATTCCAATTTTTTATTTATATCCAAACAGTTACCACAATATTTTTATAGTTAGGATGCTTGTATTCCCTAAAAAATTTTTCGCTTCATTTTTTGATTCCAGCTAAGCTTCTAATTCAAAAGTATTCATTGTTGCCTCAAAGTCTTCATCATTCATTAAGGTTTTGATTTGTGGTCCAACGAAAATGCCTTCCTTAACTGTTGCTTAACATTTTCTATACTATATAGTATACTATAGGTTATAACAAACTGTTTCATTAAATCTAATTTAATATGAATTGGATGTCATAAAATATTGTTATAATCAATTCAATTTTTACATTAAGTTTTAGTTATGCTCAAGCTTCTCTCGAGGATTCTATTGTTTTTTATGTAGTACATTTATCGTGCCCTATTATACCATTCACTAAAAAAACATGAATATTTCGTATATTCTATTTATGAATAAACAGTTTATTTAAGTCTTTTTATATTATAAACTTATAATTTACACAACATACACAACCTCAGTTATGGCGAAATCAGTGTAACAATAGGTTAAACAAAATTTAATTTATCTAGAATGGAAAATTAAGAAAAACTAACAAATAAAATTGGAGTGTTTGTTTGTAATATTGAAATAACCGTTTTTTGCTATATGCATATAAATATAAATACGGTACATACACCAAAATAACATTTTTTACAATTTTTGTCTCTCTGTTTGCCTGTGTGTTTGTTCCGGCTAATCTATGAAAAGGCTGGACCGATTTTGATGGGACTTTTATTGGCAGGTAGCTGATGTAACAAGGAGTAACTTAGGCTTAGACTTACTTTTATTTTAGAAAAATTCTTTTATTTTAGAAAAATAAAGTATTGTTGCAATGTCCAAGTACTGTTCAGTACCACGCGCAGCTCACACATAGCTCACGCGCATGCCATCACTGGACCGTCACGTCGGGCGCCTTCCACCATTTCTTCCACCAACGATTGATTGATAGTTTGATTTGATAGATAGGTATCTTTTATAATTCCACCGATCTTATCTTATCTTATCTTAATTCAAAATATTTTGTTACATTTTTACTGCTTTCCTTTTTACCTTTAAGTAATAATTATAAATTAAGTACATTTGTGTTTAATATTCAGATTTACATTGAAATTGATAAATTATTTATAGGTTATTTAGTTAGTAACGTAGATAATTGTTTTTTTTTATATTTAATTATGCCTAAAAGAAAGTCAAATCTCTCTAAAAGCATGAGAAAGGCCAAAAGCCAAAGATTGCGACGTGAAAATGAATCTGAACAAGATAGGGAAAGTCATCTTACAAATTGTAGATTACGGATGTACATGTCTAGGTCGAATGAAAGTACTTCTGAGAGGAATGGACGATTACAATTAGATAGAACGCGTCATTCATTGTTAAGGACTCAAGAATCTTTGGAATCTGGAGGTCACCGTCTAGAAAACGATCGTATTCAACACGCTATTGGACGAAGTCGCGAGTACAGCTAGTTAATTAATATAATTAATTACATATCATTGACTGCATCAACTTTTAAGATCTCATGAATAGTTCATAAATTATTTTATCAACGTACTAAAAGTCTTGAACTGAAGGACCAAGTTGGTAGTTATTTTACATGATTTTTTTACCTTTATTGATGATTAATGAATTAATTTATGTTTAAATTAATGAATTTATAAATTTCAGAATTACTAGTTTTTTTATAATTATTAAAAAAGTATTTTATTATATGATAGCAACTAAGGTAACTTGAAAAAAATACAATACATATATAGTATAATGTGATTTTTTCACTTTTTTCATTTCATTCTTGCTATTAATATTCTCTTTTCATATTTCGTTTATTATAATAAACTACTTTCACTGAAAACTGGTTTTTGATCAACTGAAAATTTATGTTTTGATTTATCTCATCCAAAAATGATACAACTTTTACATAATTTGAGGTATTAACTAATAATATAACTATTATTTCTGCACACTTTGTTAATCTAACTAATTGTCACTACCTGCACGAACCTCACTGGAAGAAATAGAAAAAGATCAGAAAATAGCTCTTGATGCCTAGGAGCTGTCTACTAAATTGATTAAAATTGATTAAAATACTTGAAAGTGTTTTCATCAAACATATGAAAAATATTTTATTTTTTTTGAAAATTTTACCATCCTATATATCAATATTTAAGATCTACAGTGTATTTACATAAGGTATGGAGTGAAGTAAACAACAGTCACGCATAGTATACGTAATTGTCAACAGGACGGTGTTTAAAACCATATCTGGTTTGAATGTAGTATAATTTAATTTCTTTTAACCGTCTCCATTTAAAATGAACTCAAAATATGCCATTAATAATTGTGGTTATTATTCTCATGACAACAATTTAATTATGGCAGCAACATATTTCTCTGCTGCTATGATACTGAGAAACATATTTATTATCCATACTTTTCCCGTTGCCACATGAACATAGAATATATCTACTTAAATTTTAAATACATCTTTGTAAGGTTTAAGTCATGAATGAAACAAATATTTCTAGATTCCATTCTACCAATATCTACAATAACGAAAATTCATGCGCAATGTCCATAGAAGGCGGTATCTAAAAGTGGGGCACAATTTCTTCATATTACGTAAATTTACACAGAAAATGAAAATATAGTGGAGCCGTGTACAGATTGTTTTAAAAGACTGAAAATGTTAAAGTAACAGAGATATAATTTAAGAGGACGTCATAAATCCAACGTTGTATTTAAATTCCGTCCGTCCGTTCCGTTTAGAGAATTTTCAATAATTACATTCCGTGATATCACGTCTAGAAAAATGACGTCGCCGTCTCTCGAGTGCTCGGACCTGTTCCTTTTTGTTCCCCGTTCCCGTTTTAAATTACTTCCGGGACCTGAATTCATATTATTATCATGCTCCTTGCGAATTCGCGCCTACGATTCCCAAACAATCAAATAAGATTAATTAAAACCGGGGATAATTCGGGTCCTTTAAACATAAACAATTCATTCAAAACAGAAAGATTGACATTAGTAACGAGGAAAGGGGATGAAACAGGCAGTGCCGCAGGCTTAGAATCCCAAAAGACTCATTGTGCCCCCCACAAACTTCTCAACTTTATGATTTTAATCGGGCCCAACTCACGACCGTTCCACGACCAGAAAATAAACGGTTTAAATATTTAGTCAATAATAATTATGTCAGTTCTTGAACGTGACCCGAATGTGCCTCACTCTAATCGGTTTATTTAATCTCTTAAGATATATGTTTGGACGAGTTTTGGTTGAGGTTTTCCAAGAAGAATCGCACTGTAATCGGGTTTCAATTTTATTTAGTGCCTGAGATGAAAAATTGAAGTCAAAACAAAAAAAAGATCTTTTTTATTATTTTTAGATTTATAATTAAATGAATCCATATTTATAGTCGTTCGGGTTTATTGGTCGTTGTCAATCAGATGTCAAAGTGACACGAACCGAATGAAAATAATTCCAACAAACATCGACCAATAAATCCAATAACAACTATAGATATGGAAACAATGGAGAAAATTTAATCTTCAATGGAAGTAAAAATGTAAAACGAAGAGTTAAAAAAGTATATAAATATAAAAATATTACTACTTGTAAGAAGAAAATTAATCAAAATTTGTATAAACTGTATTGAAACAATGTATTGACTTACATATATTCTACTAGAAGAGAAGATATTCTAGAATTCATAAATTACTTTCTCTTTACAATTTTTAATAGAAGTGTACAAAAAAGAATTAAAACACCATGTAAATATAAAAATATTACTTGTTTGATAGCTTGAAGGAGAAAATTTTCTCAAAATTTGTACAAACATTTTATAAAAAACTTTTAGGTAAAAAATCTTGTCTTCAAATTTTACTATTACTAGAAGTTCTTGAAATTTTAACGAATTCGATGTGGCAGATTGTTTCCCATTGACTGTATCAACTTTTAAGATCACACATAGAATTTATAAATTATTTTCCTTTCACAATTTTTATGGAAGTTAAAGTTTACATCAAAGAATTACAACACCATATAAATCTAAAAATATTACTTGTTTGATAGATTGTAAAGAGAAAATCTTCTCAAAATTTGTGCAAAGTCAATGCATTGACCTACACCCCATCGACTGCGCCAACTTCATAAGATTCCTTACAAAATTCATAAACCATTTTATAAAAAACTTTTAGGTAGAAAATCTTGTCTTCAAATTTTACTATTGTTAGAAGTTTATGAAATTTGAACGAGTTCTATATGTCAGATTGTTTCCCATTGGTTGTATCAACTTTTAAGATCACATATAGAATTTATAAATTTTTTTCCTTTCACAATTTTTTATGGAAGTTAAAGTGTACAACAAAGAATTATAACACCATATAAATATGAAAATATTACTTGTTTGATAGCTTGTAAGAAGAAAATCTTCTCAAAATTTGTACAAACTCAATGCATTGACTTACATTCCATTGACTGCACCAACTTTATAAGATTTCTTATAACATTCATAAAACATTTTATAAACAACTTGTAGGTGAAAATCTTGTCTTCAAATTTTACTATTGCTAGAAATTTTTAAAATTTTAACGAATTTGATGTGTCAGATTGTTTCCCATTGACTGTATCAACTTTTAATATCACATATAGAATTTATAAATTATTTTAATTTCACAATTTTTTATGGAAGTTAAAGTGTACAACAAAGAATTATAACACCATATAAATATAAAATATTACTTGTTTGATAGCTTGTAAGTAGAAAATCTTCTCAAAATTTGTACAAAGTCAATGCATTGACTTACATTCCATTGATTGCGCTAACTTTATAAGATTTTTTACAAAATTCATAAAACATTTTATAAAAAACTTTTAGGTAGAAAATCTTGTCTTCAAATTTTACTATTCCTAGAAGTTTTTGAAAT
Source organism: Aethina tumida (assembly GCF_024364675.1). Classification (NCBI taxonomy): domain Eukaryota; kingdom Metazoa; phylum Arthropoda; class Insecta; order Coleoptera; family Nitidulidae; genus Aethina; species Aethina tumida. Next base: position 12,379,039 of record NC_065439.1, read on the forward strand.
TTGAACGAATTCGATGTGGCAAATTGTTTCCCATTGACTGTATAAACTTTTAATATCACATATAGAATTCATAAATTACTTCCTTTTCACAATTTTTGATGGAAGTTACAGTGTACAACGAAGAATTAAAACACAATACAAATATAAAAATATTACTTGTATAATAGCTTGTAAGGAGAAAATTTAATCAAAACTTATACAAACTATATTTATTGACTTACATCCCATTGACCGCGTCAATTCATAAACCATTTTATCTTAAAAATTTAAAATACATATAAATATAAAAATATGACTTGTTTGATAGCTTGTAAGGAGAAAATCTTCTCAAAACTTATACAAACACAATGCATTTACTTACATTCAATTGACTGCGCCAACTTTATAAGATTCCTTACAAAATTCATAAACCATTTTATCTTAAAAATTTTAACGAATGTTTCATTGTATTTGAAAAACTAAATATTTTTATAAAAAAGTTGTAGTTGGAAAATCTTGTCTTCAAATTTTACTATTGCTACAACTTTTTCAAATTTGAACGATATGTCAAATTGTTTTCCATTCACCGTGTCATCCTTTAAAGTTCCATATAGAATTCATAAATTACTTTATCTTCACAATTATGAATGGAAGTTATGTGAAATTTAAATAAACTATTTTAACTTTTCAACCTCACTCAATTGTGGGAAAGAACTAAAAAATATTAAATTATATGTGTTAACTTTTAAGGTCTTTATAGAATTCGTATATTATTTTATCCTCACAATTTTGTCTCCCAATTTTATTATTGTTTAAAGTCTTTAAAATTTGAACATACTCATAACATATTTACATTGACTATTTAAATAAACTATTTTAACTTTCACTCAAAGAATATTTCACTCAAAAAATATTTCATTGTGGGAAAAAACTAAAAATATCAAAGTATATATTTTTAAAAAAACTTTATTGGAGAAAATGTTGTCTTCAAATTTTACTGTTGCTCAAAGTTTTTAAAATTTGAACAAACTCGATGTATTCACTTATATACCATCGACTACTCATAAATTATTTTATCCAATCTTTTGAATTGCGCAATATCTGAAGTATAAACAACGAAAAGTGGAAAACTAAGTTCGTATGAAAATATGACATCAATAATAAGGTTTTAAGCAGAAAATCCTGTCCTCAATTTTATAAAATATTTAATACACAACATTCGTCGTGAAAGTTTGGTGCGTTATCAAATGTATTCTGTCTCGAATTCCTCCTCTTTTTAATTTAGCGTCGTGGCGTCGGAAACTGGAAAGCATCCGGTTCCCGTGGGACACATGACAAATTTTTTCGCTACGCCACGGGATAAGAAAAAATCGTAATGGAATACTTCATTCCTTGTATAATAAAATTGATATAAAACAAACCCTTCTTATCTGATGGAAGATATACGTATTCGCTATTAGTCATGATGGAAGACGACACATTACACTGAATTATGTTTTGCTTGTGGATTGTTTGTGCGAGCGAAACTCATTTTCATTTAAATCAAACGAGGGGAGAGGAAAATAAAGTATGCAACGCGAAAAGTGTGTCCTTTGCGGAGAAATTCTAATGCTGTCGCGAGGGTGGCGAAATTTGAGAAACTTTCTTTTATATAGGATTACACCGAATTTATTTTACAAACAGCGTTCTCTTCCTGATTAGTTTCGTTCACGTGCCGTTGAAAAAACGTAAAATATTTTCGCGGCGAAAACGATACGCACACACACACACACCATTTTAAAACGGTAGCGTAAACTTCAATCAATAGTCCTTTTTTCTATCTAGACACACGATCCAAAACCAATTTTAAAACCGACCGTAATTTCATTACCAGCTAATCAGTTCGTAAGAGAATTCGGTTTTAAAAATAAATGTCCACGCGACGGTTATTTCACCTGGAAATTACAAGTTCGCTTCGTGGCTCATGAAACTTTCATGGACACTATTTCATTTCTAATTTAAAACATTAATGTGTCGGATTCGAGTTTCTGGACGCATCTTTCGGTCCGAGCATGTTTTTAATTATATTACCCAGTTATTAAGATTGATGTAGTTTTTGAAGTTGTGTTTATATGAATTTATGCAGATTAAATTTATGAAAGTTGAATGAAGTTCGCTAATTTTATAACGTTGCAGTTTTTCGAATGCACTCACATTTGTTCTGGCATTTGAACGAATCAGATAAGTTTATGAGTATACCATCGACTGCGCCAACATTTTAATATGAACTGATATTAAATTTTTTATTATTATATTTCTGACAACAATATACTGTTACAATAATATTACAAATTATAAACATTACAATACAATTTAATTTAATTAAATTAAATAATTAACAATTATTAAAATTAACAAAAATTTAAAATTTTTATATTTTTTCATTAAAATACATTTCAATTTACAGTTATTTTTACATTTGAGCTAATGTATTAAATTTATATACGTATATTAATATAGTTAATATTGTTTTTTCTTTCCATACTCAACATTTTAATATAACAAACAAATATACTAGATTAGAATTTACTATGGTATTTGAATTTGCTTAATTAATTTATATTCTACCAACTTTCTTGTTTCTGTTTGTTCATATTTACATAACAAAATTTACATTAAACTATAAACTGCGCGGCATAAGTTAGGGATATTGCAAATAAATTTTAACAGATTATAATTTTGATTTCATACATTTTTTTTAATTAAACACATCTTATTGTAATTTACCAAAAAAAAAAAAATAGGGGTAAATAATATTTTCTTACAAAAAAATATATATTATTTTGCATTAATAGACATGGAGCCTTAATAAGTTGTATGTCCACCATTGGGATCAATTATTGCTTGACATCTGCGGAGCATACTTCCTACTAAATTATTGACTCAAACTTGAACTATTTCTTCCCAAAATTATGATAACAATACTCGAAGTTGTTGAAAAGTTTCTGGAGATACATGATTCGTAAAAATGTCCCAAGCATGCTTGATGGTATTGAGGTCTGGAAAGCATGGTGGTAATGCCAAATGAGGGATTAAATTTCATTATTTTTAAATTAAAATGAATAACAAATATTAAAATATAAATAAAAAAAAAGAACTATATTTATTTAAAAAAATCTTACAATTAAATTAATATATGATATATAAGAAGGTCAAAATTAAAATTTTTTCAAAAAATTGTTAATTATTTTTTATTAAATTAAATAATTTTTTCACAAATATTTAAATATTTAACAAATATTCTCAATTAATAAATTTTCATTGTTTTTTAATTAAAAAAAATAATAAATGTTAAAAAATAAATAAAAACGGTAAAAAATTGAAACAAAATTCAGAATTTACATTTATTTATAAATATAACGATTATTTTTAATAATTTTATAATTAAATTAACACATAATTTATAAGAAGGTCAAAACTGAAGTTTTCCTAAAAAATTACTAATTATTTTTTCTTAAATTAATTATTTTTTCCAAAAAAATTTAAATATTTAAGATATATTTCAAAATGAGAAGTTGTCCTTTTAAATTTCATTATTCTAAAATTGAAATAAATAATAAATATTAAAATATAAATAAAAAAAATTATAAAAGATTATATAATAAACTTCAATAAAGTTGCCCATTTAAGTTTTTTTATTCTTAAATTAATATAAATTATAAATAATAAAAATAAAAATAAAAAATAACATTATCGTCGACAAAAAAAAACTAAAATTAACAATTATTTGCTTAATAATGTCCCACCTGTAGATATCACCTATACTGCCCTGACTATACTGTGTAGAGATCTGTTCTTCACCCAAGCAGATTCCAGTACTAATCATTACACCTCCACCTCAAAATGGATGAACCAATTAGCATTCCCTTCGATTTCTTCGATTTACCCCAAATCTTGTCCATACACGTGCTCGACGTCTATCTGAAAATCTGGACTCCTCTGTGAACAGTACTGGACGTCATTCGTCTCTCCAATTCACATGTTCTATAGCCAATGCTAATCTTTCAGGCCGATGTCCCAAAGGTTTCTAATCGTCGTTTGATGGTTCGAGTGGAAAAAAGGATACTAGTAGCGTCAAGAAGCCTCTGGGACAATGCTCGTGCAATAATTAATTAAAATAATAGGTATATCGGTTATATTGAGCGGTGGTAACTGTAGGCTGACCTGTTCTTTATCGTTCAGCAATATTTCCTGTGTTTTGAAACCTAGATGCAAGTCTAGAAATAACAGTTTGCGAAACATGGAAAATGTTTACAACTTTGGTCTGTAGGGCACCATTTTGAAGCATCCCCACAGCTCTATTGGCTTCATATTGGCTTAATTTATGACGAGGCATATTTTTATCAATAAGAAAGTCACTAGAACTCGGTTTATTGCTATAAAAGTAAAACATGAAATCAACGGTACGTGAGTATATTTATTTAAATAACGAAAAATTGAAATAAAAAATGCCGTTTTTGTTTATATAAATAAGTGACGCGGTTTAGGAAATAGGGTACAATTTAATATATTATTATTTAATTTATTTATTACAGTTTATTATTTATTACTGTTCAGATTTTTGACATGTAAAAGAATTCATTCAAATTACATAGTTCTCATTAATTGCACCAATAATATAAGCAGATATTAAATTTCCTATTTTCTTGATTCTTGAAAATATATAAAATATATTTTATCTTACATTATAATTGGTAGCCTTTTGGAATTTGAACTAATTCGCTAACTTTATGTAAATATATCCTACTGACTATTCAAAAGTTCAATTTGAACAGATATTAATTTTTTTATATTTTTATTTCTAAAAGTTATACATATTAATGTTCAAGTCCTTTGATGCCTGAATTTGTTTAATTAATTTATTATTATAAGCAGCAGTATTATAAGCAATATTAAATTTCTTATTTTCTTGTTTCAGGAAGTATTTGTATATTTTATTATATTTATGCAACAAATTTTACATTATATTATAGTATAGTTCACAGATATTTGACATTTAAAAGAATTCATTTAATTTGTGTAGTTGTACCAACATTTAAATATGAACAGATTTTACATTTCTTATTTTCTTGATTCTTGAAGATATTAAAAATATTTTATATTTCTATTGCAACATTTACATTATATTATATTATAATTGGTAACCTTTATAGCCTTTTGAATTAATTAGTTAAATTTAACAATATAATTAATATTTGAACAAATATTAATTTTTTATATGTTTGTTTCTAAAAGTAACATAATGTATATCATTTTAATATTTTAACATTAAAAATTTTAGAATATACTACTTATTAATTTAAATTTAAATGTAAAATGTCTTATTTCATTGTTTCTGGACGTGTTATATAATATTTTATTATTCACCAACATTTTAATATAAACAAATATTAAATTTCTCAATTTCTTGATTATGGAAAATATAAAAATTACATTTTTTATATGTTCTTTACAAAATTTACATTATATTATAATTGGCAGTCTTTTGTTATTTGAAGTAATTCATTAAATTTATAGAAATATGACTGCGCTAACATTTTAATTTGAACAGAGATTAAATTTTTTTATATTTTTGTTTCCAAAACATAACATTTTAATATTTTTCCATTACAAAATTTATTATAAATTATATTAAAATTTCCAGTTGCTTTGATGTTTGAATTTTTTAATTTAATTATTATCAACATATATAATATTAACCTTTTTATATATTTGTAAAAGTAATATATAACAATTTAATATTTTTTGTTACAAATTTTACTATATACCTAATTACACTTGCTTTGATGTCCGAATCTTTAATCAATTTACATCCCATCGACTGCGCCAACATATATTAAATTTCACATTTTCTTGTTTATGGAAATATTATATTTAAATTTAAAAGAATTCATTCAATTTATATAGCTCTCATTGACTGCAACAACATTTTAATATAGCAGATATTAATTTTTTTTTATTTTCTTGATCTTTGAAGATATACAACATATTTCTTATTATATTTCTGTTTCAAAATTCATATTATATTACATTATAATTAGCCTTTTGGTATTTGAATTAATTCGCTAAATTTATGTAAGTATATACCACCAACATTTTCATTCGAACAAATACTAAATTTTTTATATTTTTGTTTCTAAAAGTAATACAACAATTTAATATATTTTCAATACAAATTTTACAATTGTTGTTTAATTAATTTATATTCCATGGAGTGCATCAATTTTTTTATCAATATATATTAAATTATTTATATTTTTGGTTCTGAAACCAATTTAATATTTTTGTAATAAATTTCACAATATGCTGAATTATAATTTACACTTGATTTGACGTTTGAATTTGTTTAATTAATTTATTGACCGCGCTAACATTTTATTACGAACACATATTAAATTTCCTATTTTCTTGTTTCTAGATGTATTATATAATATTTTATTATGTTTACACAACAAATTTTACATTATATTATATATATATATATTATAATTAAATGTACAGTATATACTAATTTACATTTGCTTTGATATTTGAATTTGTTATATTAATTTATATCCCATCGACTGCGCCAACTTTTTATTATGAACATATAATAAATTTCTTTTTTTTTTGTTTTTAGAAATATATAATTTATTATCATATTGTAATAACACATTCTACATTACACTACATTACAATTTGCAGCATTTTCGCATTAGATCTAATTAGCAAAATTAGCAAAATATGTATATCCCATGGAATGCGTCAACGATACATTATACATTTTTATATATTTATTTATAATATTTTTTCGTTACAAATTTTACAATATACTAATTTATTATTTATCGTTATTATGGCATTTGAATTTGTTTAATTAATTTATATCCCATTGACTGTGCCAACAGTTTAATATGCATGATGATTAAATTTTTAATATTTTTGTTTATAAAAATATATTTAATATTTTATTACTCTCCACCGCATTACATTTACATTTTAATATATTACATTTGCTAGATTTATGTGCACTTACCGGCTGCGCCAATAACACTATTATAATTTTGCAAAAATTCTGTTAACATTCTTGATGTAAATAAAGTAAAACTCGGTCAATTTTTAATCCGTTCGGCACGTAGTGCAGAGATAAGAGTCGATTCACTGTTGCGTCGCGGTCCGTTTTCATTTTCCGCTTTTAATGGGAAATTCGTGAGCGCATTACCATATACCGTGTGCCGGGGTTAAAAAATTAATTTGCGCCAAACCCAAAAGCGGAGAGAGAACTATACAAAATTCATCCGGCGACGTGAAACTGAGTCAAGGTGAGGTAACACGGACACGCGGACTTGGCCCAGTTTGTGTATTCTATTAATTGTTACAAGTTTCCTTAATTAATAAAGGTTTCCGAATCGCAGCTGCAGCTGACAAGTGCACATGGATTTGGAGTTGTCTGCTGGGGGGGACTTAATTGCTCGGGAGTCGGATAATCTAATTAAACAACCCGAATTTACGGTCCCCTGAATTGACCATGAGGGTGTTTAAATAACAAAAGTCAAAACTAAAATAAGTAAACGTTTCTTTTGGCAACGAATATTCGTATCAGTCGGTGAAATGAAATAAATCAGATTGGACGTTACAGAAAAAACGGGGAATTTAATTGCGTTTTTTATTGTTTCTTGTGAGGGGGAGACGTTATCCACGTGGAAGCTTTGTACAAGGTGTCGCTGTAATTTGCACGCAACGTTTTGCTGCGTCGTTGTCCAAGGTCAATGTCGTATTTATAAAACGGACAAATGCGTATAAATCTGAAAACATTATTAAAATTGATAACCTCTTTTTTATGCTGACATTATAACAGGCGGCAACAAACGGGGAAGGATCTAATAGAGTTATCTGAATGTCTTCCATAAATATAAATATCCCTAATGTAGATAAGTTAAATAGGTCCATTATACCTTTACAAGAAACTCGCGTAAAAAACGTGAACTGCCTCATTTTTAGCCCATTTCATTATTGCCGGCCCGTTTCGGGTCCAAAAGATCGATAACCAACTGACAAAACAAAATTCAACTGAATATTTTACCGGTTCAATTTGGAAAAACGTGTTAATATTTTAAATACAAGTAAAACAATTCTAATTATTTCAATTGTTACAAACTAATTAGTGTTTGCACATTTTTTTATTCATTCTAGTTACCATAAAATAAGCTCAGTTAATTGCAATTATTTTCGAAATTGTACGTTTATGTTGATTGAAGCCTCTTACTTTTGAGTGACACCCTTCATTGAATCATGAAAATTGACACGAGGGACCAGCTAAACAACTTCCTTCAATAATAATAATAATAATAAGAAATGAGCTATTGAATACTTAAGTGTCTGCAATTATTGAATGTAGCTAATGACTCATTTTAAATGAGTTATAATGACAAACTTTCAAGAAGCTCATTCATTATAGTTTAAGTTTAAATTGTCCTAGTTACATAATAATTCAATAAATTTTATGTTTTAATATAAGTATGGTTAATCTAATTTCAAGGTATTTGAAAGTATACGTTTTAATTATTTGAAAGAGTTTACTTTTGATTCTATCATTGTAGACTAAAGATTTAACTTATTAGTTTTAACAATTATAAACGAAGTGCTAAGTATTTAACTGCTTTTAATTATAGACAGTGATAAATGGCTTATTAACAAGTTATAATGTATTATATGATTTTTGTATTTATGTAAATGATAAATTTAATACAAAGATATTTGAAAATATATGGCTTAATTCATTGAAAGAGTTTATTTCCGATTGACACTTATTCTATCATTGAAATATGATATCTAATATGAAGAACCAACTAAATAACTTATTAATTCTATTCAATTATTGAAAGTGACAAATGACTAATTAACCATAAGTTATTATGGCATCTTCTTCACTGTCTTAATATATATAGTAAATCTAATCCGAAAGTTATTTGAAAACGTTTTAATTGATTGAAAAAGCTTATTTTTTATGGACACTTAGTCTATCATAGTAGAATGGAAATTAATATGAAGAATCAACTAAACAACTTAATTCTAACAAGTGTGAATGAACTACAGAATACTTAATTGTCTGCAATTGTTGAAAGTAACAAATGACTTATTAATAATCAGTTAAAATGGCAAACTTTGAAGAACCTCATTGATTAAAATTTATGCTTAAAATGTCGCAACTACTTAATAATTTCTTCAGTTTTATGTCTTAATTTATATGATTATATCTAATCTAAAAGTTATTTGAAAGCGTACGTTTTAACTGATTGAAAGAGCTTATTTTTTATGAACACTTATTCAGTCATTCTTGCATGGAAACTAGTGTGACGACCCAATTAAACAACATATTCATTCTAGCAATGGTAAATGAATTGCAAAATATTTAATTGCCTTCAATAATTGAAAATATCAAATAACTTATTAACAATGAGTTATAAAGGAAAATATTGAGACGCTCATTCATTAAAATTTAAATTTAAAACGTCGTAACTGCATAATAATTCCTTAAGTTTTATGTTTATGTTTTATGTTTACATATGATAAACCTAATCCAAAAGTTATTTAAAGTATACATTTTAATTAATTGAAAGAGCTCATTTTTTATAGACACCCAACTAAACAACTCATTCATTCTAACAATAGTGAATGAACTGTGAGATATTTAATTATCTGCATTTATTGAAAGGGACAAAAGACTTATTAACAATGAGTATAAAGATAAATACTGAGACGCTCATTAATTAAAATTTAAGTTTAAATCTTCGTAATTACATAATAATTCCTCTAGTATTATGTCTTCATGTATTTAGTAAATCTAATCCAAATGTTAATTGAAACTGTACGTTTTAATTGATTAAAAATGCTTATTTCTCATGGACACAATCTATTATTACAGTATGGAAATTAATGTGAAGAACCAACTAGACAACTTTTTAATTCTAACAACTGTGAATGAACTGCAGAATACTTAATTGTCTGTAATTATTGAAAGTGACAAATGACTTATTAACACTGAGGATAATGGCAAACTTTGAAGTCTCTCATTCATTAAAATTTATGTCTAAATTGTCGCAACTACATAATAATTCCTTCAGTTTTAGGTCTTAATTTATGTGGTAAATCTAATCCAAAAGTTATTTGAAAGCGTATGTTTTAATTTATTGAAAGAGCTTATTTTTTATGAACACTTATTCAGACATTTCTGTATGGAAACAAGTGTGAAAATCCAACTAATCAATTTTTTCATTTTAACATTTGTAAATGAATTGTAGGAAATTTAAATGTCTGCAATTGTTAAAAGTAACAAATGACTTATTAACAATGAATTATAATGACAAACTTTGAAGACGTTTATTCATTAAAATTTAAGTTTAATAAGTCATAGCTACATAATAATTTCTCTAATGTTGTGTCTTAATTTATATGGTACATCTAATCCAAAAGTTATTTGAAAGCGTACGTTTCATCTGATTCAAAGAGCTTATTTTTTATGAACACTTATTCATTTATTCTTGTACGGAACCTAATGTAGATCCAACAAAACAACTTATTCATTCTAACAATTGTGAATGAACTGTAGGATGTTTAATTATCTGCATTTATTGAAAGTAACGAATTACTTATTAACAATGAGTTATAAAAACAAATATTGTGACGCTTATTAATTAAAATTTAAGTTTCAAACTTCGTAATTACATAATAATTCCTCTAGTGTTATGTCTTCATATATATGACAAATCTAATCCAAATGTTGAAACTGTACATTTTAATTGATTGAAAAAGCTTATATTTGATGGACACTTAGTATATCATTGTACAATGGAAATTAATATGAAGAACCAACTAAACAACTTATTACTTCTAACAAATGTGAATGAACTGCAGAATGTTTAATTGTATGCAATTGTTGAAAGTAACAAATGACTTATTAACAATGAGTTATAATGGCAAACTTTGAAGACTCTCATTCATTAAAATTTATGTCTACAAAATAATTCCTTCAGTTTTATATCTCAATATATATGTTAAATCTAATCCAAAAGTTATTTGAAAGCATACGTTTTAACTGATTCAAAGAGCTTATTTTTTATGAACACTTATTCAGTCATTCTTGGAAACTACTGTGACGACTCAACTAAACAATAGTGAATGAACTGTGGGATATTTAATTATCTGCATTTATTGAAAGTAACAATTGACGTATTAACAATGAATTATGATGACGCTCATTAATTAAAACTAGATATATATAATAAATATGGTAAATAATATGGACTGAAAAAGCTTATTTTTGATGGACATTTATTTTATCAATGTAGTTTAGAAACTAATATGAAGAATTAAACAAACGACTTCTTCATTCTAACAATTTTACTATTATACATAATAATTTCTCTAATGTTATGTCTTCATATATATGGTAAATATGGTAATTAATATGGATTGAAAAAGCTTATTTTTGATGGACATAGTACAGAAACTAATATGAAGAATTAACCAAACGACTAACAATTTTACATGAACTATAATATATTTAATTGTATGCAATTGTTTCTAAGAGCTTATTTTAGATGTACACCTATTCTATCATTGTATTATGGAAACTAACATGAAGAACCAACTAAACAACTTGCTCATTCTACCAATTATAAATGAATTACTGAATGTTTAACTACAAGTATCAACTAAGCACTTCTAACAATAAGAAATGAACTAACTACTGAATGTTTAACTGTCTGCGTTTACTGAATGTAGCAAACTGTTTATTAAAAATGAATTATATGGCAAAATTTGAAGCAGTTCATTCATTAAAATTTATGTTAAAACGTTTAAAGTAATTGACACTCATTCTAAGATTGAATTATAGAAACGTACACGGGGATCCAACTGAACAATTTCTCACATCTCAACATTAAAAAAATGCACCGTTGAATATTTAACAAACCTCAAATTATTGAAAGTGACTAATGACTCATTAGCAATAATTACAAAGTTTGCACCAGTTCATTTATTAAATTTTAAGTTTAAAACGTCGCAACCACAGACCAACTCCTGCAACTTTACATTTTCACGTACCTGTAAAAGTTTTGTCTAACCCAGTGAGAATGCAAAGAATAAAATTAAACCAATATGTGACAAATAAATAATAATTTGCAAAGCCCGAAACAGCTCAATTATTAAAATGCAAGTTTGAAACGGCCCAACTACCTGAAAACGTTGCATCCGATGCAGACATTTATTGCATTGTGTTTGAGAAGTTCTTCCAGCAATTTCGCCCGGATATCAAATTCCCAGCAGTTCATATTTCGCGTTATTCCATTTTGGCAGAAAGAATAATTGTACGGAGTTCTTTGCACAACTTCTATGCTAATATCGGAATTAACACTTTTTACTTTACTCTTGGGCTGCTGGATTCCGTTTATTTATTAAGCTGACGTCGGTCTGGCATTTCGAATTTATATGTCCGCTATGAATTGTTTTCTTTACATGAAAAACTGCAGGTGGGGTATTAATTAAAACCGTTCTAATCGCCACGTTTTTAATGAAACATTTTTTCAAGTTTAATGTGTGACGTACAAGAGTGTATTTATACTGCATGTAAAAAAATTTGGTATACGAGTAGTATTGAAATAAAAAAGATTAAAATTTGAACGAATTGTTGATGTTTTGTTCTTTCAATCTTTCCTTTAAGGTATCGCAAACAAGATTATACTTAGTTTTTGTCACAATTTGTTTTATTCATTAATCTATACATATAAATGAAATTGAAGTGTCTGTTTGTAATATTGAAATAACCGTTTTTACTACATGTATATGAACATAAATACGGTACATACACCAAAATAACATTTTTTACAATTTTTGTCTCTTTATCTGTCTGTCTCTTTGTTCCCGCTTCTCTCTGAAATGGCTGGGCCGATTTTGACGGGACTTTTATTGGCAGGTAGCTAATGTAATAAGGAGTAACTTAGGCTACTTTTATTTTAGAAAAATTCTTTTATTTTAGAAAAATAAAGTAATGTTGCAATGTCCAAGTACTATCTAGTACCACGTGAAGCTCACGCGCATGCCACCACTGGCACGTTGGGCACCTCCCACCACTTCTCCCACCATCTTTTATAATTCCACCGATCCGTTTTTCTTATCTTATCTTATTTTAATTCAAAATATTTTGTTACATTTTTACTGCTTTCCTTTTTTACCTTTAAGTAATAATTATAAATAATTATAAATTAAGCACATTTGTGTTCAATATTCAGATTTACATTGAAATTGATAAATTATTTATAGGTTATTTTATTTAATTAGTAACGTAGATAGTTGCGTTTTTCTAATATTTAGTTATGCCTAAAAGAAAGTCAAATCTCTCTAAAAACATGAGAAAGGCCAAAAGCCAAAGATTGCGACGTAAAAATGAATCTGAACAAGATAGGGAAAGTCGTCTTATAAATTGTAGATAACGGATGTCCATGTCTAGGTTGAATGAGAGTAGTTCTGAAAGGAATGGACGATTACAATTAGATAGAACGCGTCATTCATTGTTAAGGGCTCGTATTCAACACACTATCGGACGAAGTCGCGAGTACAGCTAGTTTATACTAAACTATTAACATGCCTAGAGTACGAGGAAGAAATCATTTTTAGTCAATTAAGCGAGTTTGATAAAGGTAGAATACTGGGCCTGCATGAAGCAGGAACTCGACGTTTGAACGGAAATGTGAGTATTGCATTACGATATTGATAGTCCTGGAGTGAAGAGGGCCAAAGAGATAGAACAAGAGGTTCTGAAAGACCCATAACTCTTAGATTATTGGTCCTATGGGTTTAATGGAATGATGTACTATTGCTTGTGGTAACAGGTCATCTTCAGTTTTCATTAGATTCAATATGATGTCCCAGTGGTATGTGGATGACGTTTTGGTGCCTTATTTCCATCCCTACTTACGAGACTAAATCTTCAGCAAGATAATGCCCATCCACATACTGCCAGGAATTCATTAAACTTCTTAGAATCCTCTCATGTGAATTTACTGATTTGGTCACTCAGATCTTCAGACCTTTTCCCAATTGGAGATGTGTGGGATATGATGGGATGATGCTTAATTTACAACATCCTCCACACACTCTTAATGAACTAACACGTTAGATTCAGTTCGTGTGAGAAGAGATATCACAAGAAAATGTCTCATTAGATTGATGTCACGACGCGTCAGTGAGTGTCTTAATTAAAGACGGGTGCGACCCATTATTAGCTTTTGACACTTTATGCTTTAAGATTTGTTTAATTTGTTTTCTAAAAAAAAAAGATGAATAAATCAATTATATTTAGGTGTTGCACCAAACCAATAATAATTGATTATTATTAATATTTTAATAAAATTGGAAAGAAAAACGTATACACTCTGTAAATTTATTTAAAAATAGGTTTTTATTTATAATTGTTATAAAAAATCCTAATAAATATTGTTTTTCTAAAAAATAAGAATTGACAAAATTTGATGTTTATAACAATTAAAAATTTGAAATTAATATGGGGTATTTCCACCTTTACTACGAATATCAGCTTCTGTTCATACTCAAAATCTGAATTCGAATTTCATTTTGGACCAAATTCTCCCAAATTTCGAGTAGAACACACTCCACATCCTCTAAGTTATTCGGACGTTTAGGAATGTCTCTTAAATGTCTCCCAAAAATATCCCAGATATGTTCTATTGGATTAAGGTCTGGACTAAGAAATGGCCAGCCATAGCATTAATACAATATCAGCAAGATAATTTCGGATAACATGGGCTGTATGGGATGTGCATTATCCTGCATTAGTAAAATCTTTTGACTTATAATTGAGCTCCAACTACATAAGTTACAAAGAGCATATCTTTCATTTAACCATCCAAAGGCACAAACGGGTCAATCGTATGTGTTCAGAATTCATCTGTAAACAGAAATCGTTCCCAATATATAGTTAAAGTCGGGCGTCGAGCAGGAAACCGGGTTGCAAATTATCTTCCCTAAGTCATTGTCAATACGTATTCAAAGTATTTCTACGTTTTCTGAGACTGTAAACTTCTTGTAGTCACATGGTTAAAAGTCTCAAAAAATAATCTTGGGCAGGAAATGGGTGTATGGGATACACCAAACTTTTCGCCTTTGCTGCAATAATTCAAATCTTTTTTTTTATGAGGTGGTGTGTGACACATCCTTTTGTGAACACTTCGAAAAAACACTACAGGCCAACGGATACAAAGGTTTAGAAATAAGACGTACAAACTAATAATTAAGATTCACTTAGTGAGCTCACGATTGGTAAATCTTTTCTCCCATATATATGTAAAGTTACCGGTTGAATTGGAACATCCATACTGTTTTTATACCAACAAGGAAGATTCAACACAGTCTCAGATCTGTCAAAGATAGGAGAGACCATCAAACAACTTCTGGGATACAACGTATACCATGCTCTCGTGGGAAAGTATACTCGGTAGCACAAAACGTTCAATAGGGACTAAGATTAAGGAACACAAACAAAACTGCATTCTAGAACATTCAGACAAGTCCGCTGTAGCTGAACATGCACTGTTAGACGGAAATCATAAGATGAAATTCCAAGATACACAATTGCTTGTCTCGATAACTGGATATCACAAGAGAATGATTGGAAGCAATAGAAATCTATTGGGTTGTTCGGAAAGTAATATCGTTTTTTTTCTCTGTGAGAGCTTCAAGGATAATCCTAGGCCTTTCAAATGGTCATAAACTGCTGAATTTGATAATTTTAACCTCAATCCGATCCCACGTGTTGTTATTCGCCGGTTCGCATCAAGTAATGCCTTTATCGCGTCTTTATCAGCTTCAATCGGTCTTCCCGAATGCATCTTCGACATCAAAATTGCCGGATCGAAATTTAGCGAACCAGTTCTGGCAGTGACATACTGTCAACACATCTTCTCCATGCACATCGGTCAATTTCTTTCCGGCTTGAACAGCATTTTTACCCTTTCTGTAGTAAAACAGTAAGATATGTCGAAAATGCTGCTTATCGCTCTCCATATTTAAAAGGGCACCAACCAAAAACTACTCCGTAGAATTAATTGGAATTTTTCACACACAAGCCTTGCTATATGAGCTCTCAATGCATATAAAAATTATACGGCTTAAGTGTGAAGTTAGGGAAAAAACGAAATGACTTTCCGAACAATCCAATATAAATACGGAAACAACTTCAACAGAAAAGAAGAATTATTGAAGCTTGATAAAATATGGACACCAGTGTTCAAAAACACCAAAATCACGAACCAAATCAGACCTCTGAAGATGTTATCCACTCGTGCTATCGTCAGGAAATGATTCCAACAAACTTCGACCAATAAACCAATAATGGAACTTGTAAAAACGTTTATATTTTTTTAAAAGTCATATACGAGGGTGTTTCAAAGTTAATTATTTACTTAAAAAAAAATTATTTACAAACTTATAGGTAGTGCGTTAATTTCTTGCAGCAGTGTATTTCATAAAGACCGGACACGACTTGCCTAAACTCAAAAACATGAGGCCGGAGGTTTTAAAGTTTTGAAGCTTGAATTACCATTAATATCCGCCGCGTCGCATTCCTTATATAACGTTCCGGAACTTCAATTTTCCATTGTGTTCGAGCGGCAATAATAAATAAATTAAGGGCCCGGGTCTCTATATCGCGTTACGTTTTCTTTTGACCGGAAAATTTTACGCGCATTACTTTCGATCCGCGACCGAAAATTACCGCGGAAGAAATATCGGATTACCGTTTTCGGGGTATTGCTGCAGTCGGGATTTAATGGAGCCCCTCCTTCTCCACCTCGCCGCCTTTTCACTGCCGCAAAATGCGAATATTATATGACGAACTATAAATTCATTAGTTTTTGTGGGCGTTATTTCATATTTAACACAGACTTAACATGAAACATTTTACGTAATTTTATGGTGGAAATTCGGCACGGAAAAATGAACGTACCGACGATGGGCACAGTTCAACGTATTTTAAATCCTCCATGACGTGATCGAGCGCATTTTAAACTTTCGCAAATAAATAATAATCGACTTTAAGTGCACGAAAAACTCAACTGTTCATTTCGTTCGAATTCAGATATAGTAGTGGAAATGCTGTACGTAATTAGAGCAATCTCGTTACGTAATCTGTTGTTTTATTAAACACGCAATTTTTATTTTACTCAGTTTTATACATTGTAGCGCACATTCCACAACTCAATAATAATTATGGCATGGTTGATTGACTTAATTAAAAACAATTTTTGTGCCAGTCAATGTTGCAAACGGCTCGAATTTAATTTCAATTCAATTTTTTTAACGTTTTGTGTCTCAAACACCGCTTGTTCAATATATTTTTTATAAAATAGTAATTATTACAAAGTAGTTATTTAATTGAAAATAATTTTTTATGTTTTAAACACTGTTATTTTATATATTTCAATATAGTTTTAATAATACTAAATACTATTATTAAAATTATTGAGTCAGTCAGTGTTTCAAAATACTAAAATTTAATTGGAAATATTTTTTAGGTTTTAATTAATTTAATAGTAATTGTTAAAATTATTGAGTCATTAACTGTTGCAAAATGATGGAGTTTAATTAAAAATATTTGTTAGGTTTTGACACTCTTATTTTACATAATTGAATATTTTTTTATTAATAATAATTATTAAAACTATTGAGTCAGTTCAAAATTAGTGAAATTTATTTGGAAATATATTTTAGGTTTTAAACACTGTTATTTTATATATTTCAATATATTTTTTATTAATAATAATAATTATGAAAATTATTGAGTCAATAACTGTTAAGAAATGATTAAGTTTAATTCAAAATATTTATTAGCTTTTACACAAACTTATTTTATATAATTCAATATTTTGTTAATAATAATAATTATTATCAAAATTATTGAGTTAGACTGAGTCAGACACTGTTGCAAAGTAGTGAAATTTAATTGTGAATATTTTTTAGGTTTTAAACACTGTTATTTTATATTATTGAGTCAATAACTGTTGCAAAATGGTTGAGTGTAATTAAAAGTTTTACACACTCTTATTATATATAATACAATATTGTTTTATTAATACTATTAATTATTAATATTATTGAGTCAGACTGAATCAAACTCTATTGAAAACTGATGAAATTGAATTGAAAACATTTCTTAGGTTTTAAATACTACTATTTCATATACTTTAATATATTTTTTATTATTAATAAATATTTTTAAAATTATTTAGTCAGTCACTGTTGCAAAGTAGTAAGTAACATTTAATTGGAAATATTTTTAGGTTTTAATTATTGTAATTTTGTACATTTCAATATATTTTTAATAATACTAATTTTTATAATTAAAATTATTGAGTCATTCACTGTAGCAAAGTAGTGAATTTAAATGAAAATATTTTTTAGTTTTTAAACACTGTTATTTTATATATTTCAATTTATTTATTTTTTATTGATTAGAGTAATTATGAAAATTATTGAGTTAATAAGTGCTGCAAAATGGTGGAGTTTAATTAAAAATATTTGTTAGATTTTACACACTGTTATTTTATATAATTTAATATTTTTTTGTTAATATTAATTATTATAATTATAAAATTAATTAATTAAGTATTAATTAATATTAATTTTTATATATTTCAATATATTTTTATTAATAATAATAATTATGAAAATTATTGAGTCAATAACACATATGTTTTACACGTTATATAATTCAATATTTTTTATTATTAATAATAATTATTAAAATTATTGAGTCAGATTGAGTCAGACACTGTTGAAAAGTAGTAAAATTTAATTGAAAACATTTCTTAGG
Source organism: Aethina tumida (assembly GCF_024364675.1). Taxonomy (NCBI): domain Eukaryota; kingdom Metazoa; phylum Arthropoda; class Insecta; order Coleoptera; family Nitidulidae; genus Aethina; species Aethina tumida. Next base: position 12,397,922 of record NC_065439.1, read on the forward strand.
TTTAATATATAAATAATATTTACATATTTCAATATTTTTTATGAATAATAATTATTCAAATTATTGAGCCACTCACTGATGCAAGGTATTGAAATTTAATATATTTGGGTTTCAAACACTGTTATTTTATATATTTCAATATAGTTTTATTAATAATAATAATAATTATGAAAATTCTTGAGTCAATAATTGTTGTAAAATGGTTAAGTGTAATTAAAAGTATTTATTAAGTTTTACACACTCTTATTTTATATAATAGTATAAAGTAATATTAATTATTAAATTTAAAATTATTGAGTCAGACTAAGTCAGACTTGATGAAAACTGATGAAATTTGAGTTTAATTAAAAATATTTATTAGGTTTCACACTCTTATTTTATATAATTCAATAATTTTTTATTAATAATAATATTTTTTATAATTATTGTGTCAGATTGAGTGAGACATGTTGAAAAGTAGTGAAATTTAATTGGAAATATTTTTCAGATTTTAAACCCTGTTATTTTATATATTTTAATATATTTTTAATAATAATTATTATTATTATTGAAATTATTGAGTCAATCACTGTTGCAAAGTAATGAAATTTAATTGAAAATATTTTTTAGGTGTGAAACTCTGTTATTATTATATTATTATAATTATTGAGACTGAGTCAAACACTGTTATTTTATATACTTCAATATTTTTTATTAATAATAATTATTATTAAAATTATTGAGTCAGTCACTGTTGCAAAGTAGTAACATTTCAATATATTTTTAATTATTAATACTTAATTTTTAATTTAATTGGAAATATTTTATTAATAATAATAATAATTATAAAAATTATTGAGTCAGTAACTGTTGCAAAATGGTTGAATGCAATTAAAAATATTTACCGGTTTTACACACTCCTATTTTATATAATTCAATACTTTTTTATTAATAATATTATAATTATTATAATTGAATTGTTGAAATTTAATTGAACATTTCTTAGGTTTTACACTGCTATTTTATATACTTCAATATATTTTTAATAATAATAATAATAATAATAATAATGATAATAATAATAATAATTATTATTATTATTATTATTAAAATTATTGAGTCAATCATTGTTGCAAATTAGTGAAATTCGTCGTAGTATATCAATATTTGTTCATTAACAATAATAATTATTATTAAAATTATTGATTCAGTCACTGTTAAAAAGTAGTGGTAATATTTTTCAGGTTTTAAATATTTTATTTTATATTTTTTGATATATTTTTTGTTAATAATAACAACTATTATAATTACCAAGTCACTCAGTGACTGAAAAGTAATAAAATTGAATTAGAAATATTTCATTTATTTAAATTTAATTCATTTATTATGAAATATTTTTATGTTCCACTTTTAGTACATAATGTTTATTACATATTTTATGAATCCTCATTTTCTTACAATTTTTCAGTTAGGTACTACTGCAAAGTAATGGCATTTAATTAAAAATTATTTATTAGGGTTAGAATACTGATATTGAGATAGACACAATATTGAAATGAAGTGAAAAAAAATCGATTTTATAATCAGTGGTGTAGAGTAACATAATGGTTTGTTTAAGGGGTAGAGTTGGTATTTTCAGGTCGTTTTGGGGCGACAGTGAAACGGTGCAAGGGCGGAACCGGTGTTTTTAACTAACTGGGTTTTGTGTATTCAGTACAGAGCCCCGTCGTCCTTTAACTTTTATCTGGTGAATGCAAATTACTCTGGGAGCTGCGCCCCCCATGAATCTGTCCATTTCAAAAATATTTAGACCAACGCATGTAAATTCGACGTTCCATAACAAAAAATTGAACCCGATAACAATTATGGTAATATTAATATCCACGCATCAAGACCGGTAAAAACCCCGATCCAAAAATAGTACGGATCGGGGGTCGTAAATTTCAATAAATTTGCGTTTTGAGGTCGAGCCCTAATCCGTTTTGGAAATTATAGTTTGCACCAGATACCCGGATCGTTTTTGTGCAATAAAACGGTGTGCGTTTTCCTTTAATAAATCTAACGGCACCATTGTACGATAATACGATCGAAGCAACCCCCCGAAGTAAAAACGTTTGGGTGCATGTTGTTCGGGGACGATCCGCATAATATTCAAATTTCTGGCACGCACACTCTCCGCCGTCCCTTGACATTGAACGGAAGGTTTCTCCGCCACTAAAATTCCTCCCTTTATGGGACTGGGACGCCGTGGCTCGCGCTCGCTCCTTAAACGAACATATTGCGTTTTTTTATACTCCGACGGATCGACGACAAATCGACCAATTTATGTTCGCATGAAAACAGTTTTTTATTCCGGGGTCCTACGGGTGTTACGTGTGGCGCAGTCGGTGGAAAGATCATTCGTATGCCATTCTTTAGTCGCCGGTTCTGTTCTATCGTGCCAATTGAGTGCCGTAATTCTTTTGGATATTATTTAAAAGCACTCGAAACCGGTTTTTGAGTGGCACAGACAGAAACGAGTGGCCACTTGACGTTCCGGGTGTTAACAGCGCTTTGGACGCCATCGATTTTACTCGCACTTGACAGGGAACACGATGCTACGTTTAATAAGAAATGTTACAAGGAATTCGTGGGATTAAATTTCACATTGTTTAAAATGGCGATTCAGCTCATTTGCAACTCCGGTAATAACAGTTTCGTTGAAGGGCTGCCACTTAAAAATGTATGCATAAGTAACCATACGTTTTATATTTGCATAGCTGATTTGCTAAATTAGAACGTGCAACAAGTCGAGATTGCATAATTAATTTTCTACCTTATAAAAATAGAGAGATGCTGATATTAAATTTAATAAAGGGAATGTAGGTTAATAAAGTTTTGCCTTAATAAAGTCTGGATTGAAAACAAGATTAGCAAAACTTTTACCTTACCGGTATAATTAAGAATTAAAAACAAAAATAAATTTAGCATCGTCCATTTCATAATTTACATAAATAAAAGATAGTTTTACACTGCACATCGTCAACCAGAACATGATTTAACAAAGTCCTCTTTAGATAAAAAGGAAAGAATCTTTTCATTGCAACATCTGGTGCAAGAAGTTTAAGCATTTCCTAAGCTTGTACCTTAATTAATTGAAAATTAATAAAAAATCACACAAACTGACTTACAACCATTTAGTTGAACTCTTAACTTCTATCCTGTGTTATAACTATTTCAAGGAATTAAGGCACCTCCTATAATTTTATAAATAAATTTTTCTATTTAAGTAAATAAAACATTGTATATGAACCATACTAACCTTCCGAATAAGATAGAGAATATGGAGGGTTGAAATTTGGACCAAAATGAAATTCGAACCCAGATTTTGAGTATGAACAGAACATCTGAGCAGAGGTTCAAAATCTTTTATAAAAAAATTATGTTAATTTTTATTTATTTATAAAAACAATATTTTTTGGTAACAACTATAAACCTATTTTTAAATAGAATGAATGTATGCGTTTATTTATATCCATTTTCATAAAATATTATACTTATTAATAATTAATTTCTTGAAATATATATAAATATATTATCCATTCTATTTGTGAGTTATTTTCTGATAGTAAATATTACATGTTTTTTGAAACTAGAAAAATTTAATTAAAAACTTTATTCAATAAAAGAATCACACATGTTGCGATTATTTTTATTTTTCTTTTTAATTAAACGTCTTTAATAATCATTACCCAAGTAATTGGCTTAGGTTTAGTTAAAATTATTGAGTCAGTCACTATTACAAATTAGTGAAATTTAATTGGGAATATTTTTAAACACTGTTCTTTTGTATATTTATTTATTATTATATTATATAATAATTATATTATATAATAATAATTATATAATATATTTTTTATTAATAATAATTGTGAAAATTATTGAGTTGCAAAATGGTTGAGTGTAATTAAAAATATTTATTAGGTTTTACACACTCTTATTTTATATAATTCAATTTTTAAAATTATTGAATCAGACTGACTGTTGAAAAGCGGTAAAATTTAATTGGAAACATTTCTTAGGTTTTAAAGATTTACTATTTTATATACTTCAATATTTTTATTGATAATAATTATTATACAAATTATTGAGTCAACAATTGCGAAATGGTTGAGTTTAATTTAAACTATTTATCAGGTTTCAATTTTTTCTTATTAATAATTATAATGATTAAAATTATTGAGTCACACTAAGTCAGACTTATATATATTTTAGTATATTTAGCAAATTTAGTCATTGTAGTAATACTTAGCTCTGTGAAATTTAATTGGAAATATTTTTTAGGTTTTACACAGATATTTTATACATTTCAATTTATTTTATTAACAATTATTATCATTATTGGAATTATTTTTTACTTTTTAATAGGTTCAAACTTTTTTAAGAAATATAACAATTATGAATAACATGGAATTTTATAGGTTTTTAATTATATATTTCATTCTATTTGATGATGACATATATTTTTGAAATTCGAAACATTTAATTACTTAAACATTACAGTAATTGGGTTCGCTTTCGTTAAAAAAACTAAAATATAAGTTTATGAATTCTTTACTTCAATAAATACCACACAACACAATTTTCAGGCACTTACATTACATATTATATAATACTAATTCCTCTCTTGTGACAAAGATCGCGATCTACCTTCCTCAATCTTGGACTTCTTCGGGCTTCTGGACGGAGATCTAGAAGCAGACCTCTTCAGTGACTCTTTGGATGATACGGAGCGGCTTCTGGACCTCTTACTCGCTTTCGGGACTTCTTTGTCATTGCTGCAGTTTGGAGACATACTACGCCTTTCATCTTGTGGTTTCTTTTCAATTGAACGGGAACGAGATTTAGAATCACCGTTTCTAAGAATTGACCGAGAACGGGATCTTGCATCTCCATTTCTTTGAACTGGACGCGATCTGGAACGAGAACTATCTCTCTTCTTTTGAACAGAAGGGGAACGAGATCTTGATTTACCGTCCATTTGCACTGAACAAGAACTTGATTTACCGTTTCTTTGCACTGAACGGGATCTGGAACGAGAACTATCTCTCTTCTTCTGAAGAGAAGGAGAACGAGATCTTGATTTACCGTTTCTTTGCACTGAACGAGATCTGGAACGAGAACTATCTCTCTTCTTTTGAACAGAAGGGGAACGAGATCTTGATTTACCGTCCATTTGCACTGAACAAGAACTTGATTTACCGTTTCTTTGCACTGAACGGGATCTGGAACGAGAACTATCTCTCTTCTTCTGAAGAGAAGGAGAACGAGATCTTGATTTACCGTTTCTTTGCACTGAACGAGATCTGGAACGAGAACTATCTCTCTTCTTCTGAAAAGAAGGAGAGAGAGATCTGGAACTATCTCTCTTCTTTTGATGAAAACGGGAGAGAGATCTAGATTTTTCATTCCTTTGGAAATTGTCCCTCTTCTTTTGAATAGAACGGGAACGAGACCTATCGTTCCTTTCGGCTGATTGTGTTCTTGAACGAGAACGACTAGGCGTCCTCTTGCCGTTCTTAGACTTCTGGTAACTACGTGACCTACTTCTGTAACCACTTTTCCTAGACCCTCGAGAGCGAGACCTGGACCTAGACACAGATCGGGAATATGACCTACGTCCAGACGGTGATCTTCTACGTCTCGTCTCAGGATCCTCCCTCAACTCAATCTTACGACCGTTAAGTCTGTAACCATCGAACATTTTGATGGCCCGTTTCATGTCTTTACAAGTCGCAAACTCGACTTCGCCTTCATTCACATAAGGTTTGTGTGCTTCGGCGTACGTAACCTCACCGGCTTCTCTCATGCAGTCCTTCAGGTCCTGCCAACTGATTCTGGACGACAGATTGTCGACCAAGAGTCTGTAGTTGGTGCGAACTGGTTTCCTGCCGCGGCCACGAATGCCATAGCCGTCGGAGACGCCAATGTTTCTGTCTCTTCCTCTTGGTTTACCTCTGGCTTTCTCAATGGAAATTCTCTGACCAAGCAGTTTCTTGCCGTCCAAGTCGTAAACTGCGTCCTCAGCGTCACGAGAACTCTCGAATTCAATGAACCCGTAACCGTTCTTCAGGAGTATTTCTTCGATGCGTCCGTAGCCTTTAAAAAAGCTCTCCAAGTCGCGTTTGGTGGTATCGTAAGGTAGTTTGCCCAAATACAATCTGTTTCCAGACATGATACAAACTTTTGATTGTTCAAATTGAATAAACTGAGTATATAATTTAGCTTAGTACTAGATAATGATATTGTTGTAAAAGGCTGGTTATTTTGTGATTGTATGTAAGTGAACGGTATATTTTATACTAGTAAATTTACCTAGAAAATACACATAAGTTGTATATAGGTAAATTTTTTGTCGATAATTAAATTTTTACTTAATGCTTACCTATACTGTTGATTAATTCCAAAAAGTATTATGACTGAGATTTGTTATTGTTTGGTAGTTAAATTTAATTCAATCTTTGTGATTATCTTTTATTGGTCATACCGTAGTTCTCATGTTAAAGTGCATTATAACTCTCCTAACGTTTTTGTTTCTTAAATCTGCACATTGACATAAAAATGTTGGTGTTTCTACAATATATGGTTTATTTTTAATGACGACTGATCGAGATCTGTCTATCTCTCTGTACTGATCGCAATCTAGAACACAAATCATTTCTCTTCTTTTGACTAGAAGTACGAGATTTTTTATCTTCTCTCTACCTTATGTACCAAATGAATTAATTATTTAAAAATAATAATAAATTTAGCATTATTTATTTCAATAATAATAATTATTTGTGTTTAGTGGTTAAATCTAAAAATTATGATTGGGAGCATTGTAAGGTTCCCAACATTTTCTTTTTCTTAAATGTGCGCGTTCACATGAAAAATTGAAGATGTTTGCCCAAGTAATACATGACAGCATATTTTCATAAACTTTAACTGTACATTTAAATTGTGTTATTTTGTAAATTATTTTTTCTGAACATTTACTTCTTGTTACTCTTTGCAATTGAATAAAGTTTTCAGTCATCATTATATTATCTGTACAAAATTAATTGAAACTTAGAAAACAAATATATTTAGCATTATTTATTGATCAGTTCATAAAAGGTAAACAGTCACTTCCACAAACTCCCAAAGGATTTGGAGAGAAGAAGTTCATAATACTGAATAAACAATAGATTTATGCAATCCCCCTATTTTATTTACATATATTGGTTTTTTATGTTAATTAAATCTCAACAAATAACAATGTTAGTTTAACAACATGAATAGAACAAGCTTACAACTTCATAAATAATTAATTTGAAATTTGACTAAATAATTAATACATATTTGGCATACTTTAATGGCCTTTTAAATAAATTGTAAATAAATATAACAACTTTAATAGATCAAAAATCTTTTATTTTGTAAAATTCATTGAAATAACCATTGTAGTACGCATATACACAAATACATATTATTTTTGTTTATATATTTTATTTATTTGACTGTTTAAATCTAAATTATTTATGTCAAAATAAATAAAGTTTATTATTCTGATCATCTCATAAGAGAACTTTTTCGTGAAAGAGAAAGTACTACCAAAGACTTTCAAACTCCAAACGTATTTAAGAACATATTACATTATCTATACGTAAATTAATCTAATAATGAATATCTAATTGAACTTTAAGAATTCGATCGGATCAAGTCTTTTTTTCTCACACCTAATGCTTATAAAAAGTATCTATTATTATTCTTACTTATTTTTTTTTTAATTCATTGAATGAATTAATAAACAAAAATAAAGTCTGGTTTACTAGAAAGAATATTTGTTTTTTTGTTTCTTAATATTTAAAAAAAATCTATATTAATTTTTTTCTTATACCTAATGCTAATAAAAATATTGTATACAATATTAAACTTTAATAATTATTATTAACAATTTTAATCATATATAATAAATTATATTTATTTATTTTTTAATTCATTAAAAGAAGCCTTGTGGTACATCAAATATATTTTATTTTTGTACATTATATTATATTTGTTTGACTTTTTAAAAACTAAATTGTTTATATACAAATGAATATTTAATGTCCATTCAATTTTATTCTATAACAAATCGATTTACTTTAAAAAAGTTTTTCCCGAACATTTTCAAAAGAGACTTAACCTGTCAAATCCAGAGATTTACAATTTTTTTTCAGAAAAGAAAATAAACAGTTTTAAGTTACCAATACTACTAATTCAAAAGTACTTTTTTATTATTTAATTGGTAGGGCAAAGTGGTGCCCATTTTATTTTCATATATGTAATACCATTTTTAGATTAATAAATACCTAAGTAAAGAATCTAAACGGTAATCTGATTTAAAAAAAAACTTTCCCCGTGTCAAATCGCATATTTTATTACCAATACATCAGAAAAAACAAAAAAACGTTTGTCTATTTAGACTATGTAAGATTGGAAATATTCACAAATAATAGAAATGATCAATAATAGAAATGATCAATACCAAATTAGCGTATTTGACTTGTCAATGAGTGTACTCATTATTCTTTTATATACGTTAAATATTTTGTTAATATTGAATTTATGTTAGCGTAGCAACCTTAATATTAAAAACCAAGAAAAACAAAAATTAAACGGTCGCTTCCACAAAAATGTTTAAGAATGTGTGTTTGGTAAGACCATTGAATTTATTTTTTTCTACTAATATTATTAAAAATAACCAAAAATTTTGTTTGAATAATACTCAATTTGAATTCAACATCAGTTTCCTCGACTTATCAAACAATGTCCTTAAATAAAATGTGATCACATTTGAATATTATTCTTTTATTTTTATATTATCAATTTTTTGTCTTGTTTCAAAAGTTGTGGAGTGGAACAGTCATATGAACTGAGTTCTAAACGTAGCCAATTTGAAAACGTATTAGCAAATTTTATATAACAAATCCAACTACCAGATTAATATTTATCTGTGAAAAAATTAAACACACAAAGATATAATAAATGCTTTAAATTAGACGGTGGTTTGGTGAAAACAGTCTTAGTGTAAGTACCATGTAGTATTAAGAGTATAATATTCCAAGTTTCTTGAAAAATAGGATAATTTGTATGCTCTTTTTGACAGTTTATTCCATAAACTACTAAATTCAGAAAATAAATTCATAAGCAGAATAATTTTTTAAAAATTAAAAATTTATTTGTAGGTTTTGGTTAGTGTACAAAAGCAGGATACATAACAAAAGTATATATTTACTTTACATTTGAAAAGACTGTGTTAAAATGGACAAAAAATACAAATTTTATGAGAGTGTCCCCCTTTCAAATGGGTCACATTATATATTGCTTTATTATCACTCATTTTTTTATGTCAACGTGCATATTTAAACAAATAAAATGTTAAGGTGTTATTCTCTCTAACGTGACAACGTGTACTTTAAGCCAATAATCTCAAATATTAAATTAAATTACTAAACTAAAAGTTAAACAACTAAACAAAAAGTCTCGGTCATAATTTCTTTTTTGGATTAATCATCAGTATAGGTAATCATCATTGTAATGTTTAATTATCGATAAAAAATTTACCTATATAAAATTTGTGTGCATTTTCTAGGTAAATATAATAGTAATAAATATGATGCTCACTTACGTTCGATCACAAAAGAACCAGTTACTTACAACAGCGTTAATTTCGACTACTAAACGACTACTATATTGTCACCAAAACAATCAGTCAGTATTATGTCTGGAAGTAAATTGTACTTGGGCAAACTGCCTTACGACACCACCAAACGCGACTTGGAGAGCTTTTTTAAAGGTTATGGACGCATCGAAGAAATACTCCTGAAGAACGGTTACGGTTTCATTGAATTCGAGAGCTCCCGTGACGCTGAGGACGCAGTTTACGACTTGAATGGTAAGAAACTGCTTGGTCAGAGAATTTCCATTGAGAAAGCCAGAGGTAAACCAAGAGGAAGAGATAGAACTCTTGGTACATCCGGCGGACGGAGCATTCATGGTCGCGGCAGGAAACCAATTCGCACCAACTACAGACTACTGGTCGACAATCTGTCGTCCAGAATCAGTTGGCAGGACCTGAAGGACCACATGAGAGAAGCCGGTGAGGTCACGTACGCCGATGCACATAGACCTTATGTGAATGAGGCCGAAGTCGAGTTTGCGTCTTATGAAGACATGAAACGTGCCATCAAAATGTTTGATGGTTACAGACTTAACGGTCGTAAGATTGAGTTGAGGGAGGATCCGGAGACGAGACGTAAAAGATCACCGTCTAGACGTAGGTCGTATTCCCGATCCATGTCTAGGTCCAGGTCTCGCTCTCAAGGATCTAGGAACAGAGGTGACATCGAACAAGACTATCAGATCGCGGATAAGCGATCCAGGAGTCGTTCCGGATCATCCAAAAAGTCACTGAAGAGGTCTGCCTCCAGATCACCGTCTAGAAGCCCGAAGAGGTCCAAGATTGAGGAAGATAGATACTGATCTATGTCACATAATTAAAAGTTCATGTTTAGTAATTGATTGAAAATTACGTTTAGCTATTATTATTAAAAATAAAGAATTGTAAATTTATATTTATGTCTTTTAACTAAACGTCAGTTTTATCAATTCAAGAAGATTTTAACAATAACAATATTTGTAGCGTTAAACTTGCATATTGCAATTGCATATCACCTGGCACATCGCTAGAACTGGGAGAATTTTCTTGAATATATATTACTAAATGAAAACTGTATACTTTTAACATTTCAAGCGTAATCTACAACAACATTGTCCAATCGTGGCCTTCTAGACTCCTAAGACAAATACCAGCACCATCTACTGAACTAAATTTTATGATTACTTCTCTAAAAAATCTCACTACAAAAAAAGTCAGCTATGCTATTTCTAATAGAGTGGTCATTTTTGAACAATCGATTAAACACATAAACACTGCTTTGGAACACTTTTATTCTATTTTATATAGAATTGATAATAATCATTGACAGACAAATTTAGGTGATTTATACTGATCTGTCAGAGCCCCTTTCACTATTGGAATCCTACCTCAAAGGAAGGATCCACCTTTGGTCGTCTTCTTTCTAATCTCTTTATCTGTCTTGGTTGAATTGTCCTGCACTGGGATATGCTGATGATATCAAAACTTACAATATTATATTATTATTCTACTAATAAATACACAAGGACTCCTGTGAGACTGATTTATTTCAGCATAATCTTGAACGTATTGCTAATTGATATAAAGTCAACAAGCTGGTACTGAATGTTGATAAATGTTGATATGCCCTTCTCTAGAAATACCCATTCTGTTATTGGGAACTACACTATATAGGAAGTGAGTGTCAGAAAAGTCAAAACTTTTAAAGATTTAGGCGCAATTCAAGAAAATTCAAAGACATGAAAGTATTTAAATTCTTCTATTACGCCTTTATGATGTCAAATTTACTAAGTTTAACACAACAAACTACGTGGTAAGGGGAATAGATGTAACAAAATTTGCTGGAATTCACACTCATAAAAACTAGGAAGAAGTCACACTCAATTAACTTTTTACATAAATTAATCAACCATGCCATTGACCACCCTTCTATAATTATATCTATCCTATATCCTATATCCTTTTATAATTATCGTTCTGAATCCCTTCGTCAAGATCAACATCTTTTTGTACACCAACACCAAGAACGAACATGAACGAACTACATGAATGCCATAATGTGAACAAGTCTTGTGATTTATTTAGGTATTTCATTTATATTTTTCATATTTTATATATGTTTATTGTTTGTTTTTGTAATTTTGTCTTGTTATTGTTATCTTGTTTTGTTTCCCTGTTAAGCGAATGCAATAAACAAACTGAAAAATGTCCGGAGTTGCTAAATTGAAATTCCGCTGTAAATTTCAGAAAAACCGTTGCAACCCAACATGAAAAATGAAAAAGCCTGTGCACTGCATTTCTTTCGCTTTTGTTGATATTCAGGGTTTAGTTATAGAACAGGAATTCTTTGCCAAAGAGCTATCAATTTGGATAGTCGGAGAAAGCTTTAGTTTTCTTTTCCAACCACGGCATACGTGACTAAGTGATCATGATAAGAAAACGCAGGCTTATTTGGAAAGATATAACTAGGAGGAAGTCATGGTTTGCCGTACAGATGTGGTGACTCTTCTGAAGTTAACTACATATTAGGGCACTATCTACGTTGGGTTGATATTATATACGGTAAAGGTGTTCAAAAATTGGAACACCTCAGACTGCTTAATAAAAAATTTTCAAAAAAATTAAATTTTGACTACTGAAAACATTTTATAATGATCCCTGTCGTTTACATACTACAACTTGAAATATACTTTAGAACTTCTGGAAGAAACTGTTTACTCCTAAGCGGATTGACTTTTTTGAATGAAATGGATTCTTTCTCCATCACTCTATATAAACAATGGTTGTTAACAGTAACAGAAAGTCATAAATAAGTCTCAAATTGTTTATTGAATTCAATATGTTCCATATTACACAAAAATTTTAATCCAAACAATGTCCTAATTAATCTCTATCTCGCGAATCGGATCTCGACCTATTTTCATCAGTTTTGGTTCTCTTCGAATTTCTGGCTGGCGACCTGGAAATAGACCTCTTCACAGACCCCCTAGACGATCGTGAACGACTTCTCGACAACCTACTAGCGCCTGTATCGTCCAATCTGGAAGCATCAGTATAGCTGGGTGAACGACTATTTCCATTCCGTTTCGAACGTGACCTAGAACGAGATGTGGAATTGCCGTTTCTTTCAACTGAACGCGACTTGGATCGAGAGTCGCGACGTTTCTTTTCAGGAGAACGCGAACGAGAACTTCTGCCGGGACTGGAACCTCTGCTTATTTTAGAATCGTTTAAGTCGGAACGGTCCCTGGATCGACTTTTTGAAGTCCTGGTGGTATCGTTTAACCTTGAGTCATCGTAGCTCGGCGACCTACGCCTGTCATCACCATAGGAAGGAGATTTTCTACCTCCGGTTTTGGATTTAGAATAACTGCGAGATCTACTTCTATCCCCGTTCCCTCTGGAACCACGTGACCGAGATCTAGATCTAGACCTAGACTCTGATCTGGAGTACGATCTGTGCCTAGACGGTGTCCTTTTGCGTCTCGTTTCCGGATCCTCCTTCATTGTAATTTTACGGCCGTTGAGGCTGTAACCGTCGAACATTTTGATGGCACGTTTCATGTCATCGTAAGTGGCGAATTCAACCTCGGCTTCGTTTACGTAAGGTCTGTGTGCATCGGCGTATGTAACCTCACCGGCTTCTCTCATGTGATCCTTCAGATCCTGCCAGCTTATCCTGGACGACAGATTGTCGATCAACACTCTGTAATTGGTACGAAGTGGTTTCTTACCACGACCACGGTTCCCACTCGAGGTGCCGACTGTTCTGTCTCTCCCTCTCGGTTTACCCTTGGCCATCTCAACAGTGACTCTCTTACCAAGCAGTTTTTTACCATCCAAGTCGTAAACTGCGTCCTCAGCATCACGTGGATCGTCGAACTCAATGAAACCATAACCGTTCTTCAGAAGTATCTCTTCGATGCGTCCGTAGCCTTTGAAAAAGCTCTCCAAGTCACGCTTCGTTGTGTCGTAAGGCAGATTACCCAAGTACAATCTGGTTCCTGTCATGATTCAGATTTGTTGTTCAAATTATATAAAAAGAAAGTAAAAGCAAAATATACTGTTTTGTACTAGTTACTTCAAGTGGCTGGTGTTGTTTTCATTCAATGCAATCGAGTAACACCATTTTATGCTTCAAATTATACCTAGAAAGTAAAACATTTAACAGGTAGGTAAAATTAAAGAATTAATGTTGTGTACTAACAGGTAAATTTCCAGAAAATATGATGAGACTGAGATTAAACAGAAAATACATCAAATTTATGGAATTTTATGGCGATTCTAATCTTTAGGAAGTAATTTAGTACCATATTTGAAAATGAAATGAACAAAAATAACCAATTGAGGCGTTAACAATGTAAATGTGTTAAAAAAGACAAAACTGCACATACCTTAGGAAGCATTTTAACACACCAAAATTACAAAAAACGTAGGATAAATGATTATATTATTGCAAATATAATTAACGTGATGCTACTCAATTATAATGCATAGTTTTTAACAAATATTATTGAAATTGTTTTTTGTATTTGACACGTGTAAAGAGTGATTTTGTGTCAAGTGTACAGTACGTTCAATAATCGGTTGATTTGATATGAAAATATTATACAGTTATGATAATATATCATAATTAATGGCAGAATATTTGTAATTTTTGAATTTGTGGAATACAATATTAATATAAATATTTTAAAATAACAAATATTCATTTTACATTGGAAATCATAAACCATTTTGTAATTCAATTTACAAACATTTTAAAATTAAGTTTTGTAAACATAATATTTAAATTTCTTGCCACAGTAAATCAACATTTATATAATTTAACTGAATTATTATAAATTAGTCTAGGGGAAACACAATAAATGATGAAATTCAACGAAAAATTTGTCAAATTAAGTACTTGTGATAAAACAAATATCATTTAGCGTGTTCTGTATTAGGTCACATTTTTATTATATTAAAGATTTGCAAGGATTTGTGCAGCTTCGACAAAATTAGAGGCGGACCCGCTAGGGTGGTGTATTTCCCGACCAGTAATATTAACAACTGCAGAATAAAATTTTTACAATGCATTAGAAACAAAGCATTACCCGAACAATTTACCCCATTTCTTCGGCCATGTTCACTTTATAGTCTCCGTTAAAGGATAAACGCCAATAATTGAGAATAAAAAGTGCATGTATCATAAAAGCGTGTTCTTTACAGGCTTAAATTAAATTTAACCGTTTTGCATTTAACTAAAATGCTTTTAGGCATTACATGACTTTTAAAAGCAGCATAGAATAAATTAAAATTCGCCGGATTAATAGCGCAGTTTTGGGTTATTTATTGTGCGAAATTGCTGCGTACAGCAGAGTTCACTCTTCCGTTAATTGCTAACAATTATTTGCGCAAAATATTTAAATTCCTAATGATCATAAAGCAATTTATTGCCTTAATAATGAAAACGTTGTTGGCAAATGCATGTACATCTTTCTACGTGCCCACCTCCGGCAATAATTCATTATATCTGCAACGTTTCTCCACCGCAAACATATATTTTCCACACCGGTCCATTTGTAAAATACTTTTAAACCCTGATACAAAACATCACCACTATCTTCCCTCTTCCAACTTAAATAAATGCACGAGCGGATCGTCCCTAATATATTGCGTCTGTGTTCCCGTGTAACGTGTCAAAAATCCCACAATTCCGCCAGGAAAAACAATCGAACGATGAGTGATAAATCATAATTTCATCCCGTAGGTGTGAGTGCGTCTTGAATTATTGCCCCAATTATATGGGGTCTGGCTTTTTTCGAATTACTTGGGCTATTAGGAGGCGCAGTGCGCCACACAAATTGGTCGGCACTTCTATTCTTTTAAGTAATTAATGTCCGGTTTCATCAGAATAAATTAGATTAGGCCCTAATCACTTTCGACTCGCACATCCGTCTTACTTCTATGAATTAAATAATGTAAATAATAAAGAACACAAATATTAATAATATCATTTATTGATAAAGACAATCATTACAAAAATCAATATGTACAATCTGTTCAATTAAAAAACATAATCTCAAGTACATTCGTCTGACCATTCAGTCTTTTTGGTTTGTCCGAGTCTCATCTAGACTTGGACCTTGACCTGGAGTAAGATTTCGAATAGCTTTTGGTGTACGATCGCCTGGAGCTTCTCGAATGAGATCTGGACCTCGTCCTCCTACTGCTCCTCGACCTGGACCGCGATCTATCACTGTAGTCGCTCCTCTCGCTCTTCGACCTGTAACTCCTCGACCTCGTCCGACTCCTTGAGCTTCTCCTCGACCTAGACCTGGACCTCGAGTACGATTTACTGTAACTCCTCGACCTAGACCGAGAACGTGACTTGCTACTGGACCGACTCCTGGACCGGTAACTGGACGATCTGGTGGAGGACCGTCGCCGCTTCGGCTTCGTGTCTTCGTCCTCCGTGAGGTAGATTTTTTTGCCGTTGATAACCGTTTCGTTGAAACGTTCCAACGCTCGTTTCATATCGCTGTACGTCGCGAACTCCACCACGCCCTCGTGCAAATAGTATCTGTGCGCGTCCGCGTACGTCACTTCCGCCACTTCCCGCATCTGTTCCTTCAGGTCCCGCCAACTGACACTAGACGCCAAGTTTTCTACGTACAACCGGTACTTAGTCCTAATCGGTTTTTTACTGCGATACGTGGAACTACTGCTGGCCGCCGACGAGGTGGACGGTTCGCCCCGGGGGACGCCGCGCGCCCTCTCCACTGTTATGCGTTTGCCCAGCAACTTTTTACCGTCTAGCTCGTAGGCGGCGTCGTCCGCATCTCTGCCGTCCTCGAACTCGACGAAGCCGTAGCCCTTTTTTAGCGAGATGTCGTCAATCTTGCCGAACGTCTTGAAGAAGTCTTCCAGGTCGCGTTTCGTTGTGTCCGAGGGCAAATTTCCCACATATAATCTCGTGCCTGGCATTTTTCTTCAATTTAATACCACTCTGTAATAATAAATTAAGTTAATAATAATGTACTTATTAAATAATTAATTATGCCAAAGTTTGACTCGAACAAGCCAGTTTCAAACAGTGTTTATCTGTCTAAATTCATAAATTAATAAATTAATTCAAAATATTCTGTGTGCTTCTAATATTGAGTATTTCAGAATATTTCTAATATGCTTAGGTCAAAGATATTAAACATAATTCTATTTTAATATATACTTTATTTAGTGCTGCCAAGGTATACTTACTTTAGCATATACTAATTTATTATACAACAATATCAATACAGATAAGAATTAGGTTGCAGTATTGTATTTTTATTTTTAGCACAGTTAATATTTTGCAATGTGTAACATAAGTACCAACAATTGAAAGCCTAAAACAGAAAAAACTGTATATGAACAACCAATAATCTTTAGTTTGACATACATAGCCCAAGTGACTTAGGTTATAACTTATTGTTATGACATGTGACAATTGTAAAAAAAATAATTTCTGAAACATAATAATTATCTAGATACTTATGCTTTAAGTTTGTGTAAATTTTATGTGTATTTGTACACACATATTTCTCAATTGATTCTTTCATTTATGTATATTTGGCTTTTGGCACAACTGTGGCCTTAAGTCTCTCGTGCTTAGCTCATCGACACAAGATATGTACACATTACTTCAAAGGTGCAACATAAATCTGACAAAAGATAAAAATACAACACATAAATAAATACAATTCATTCAATTTCAACTGTTTTCACTCACCCAAATTCGTTTTTAATCACATCGAATAGCAAAACGATCATCATTAATAATAGTTTAAAGTCTAAGTCATTTTTTAAAGTTCAATCAATAGTTTGTGGTTATATTTCCATTTTGAAGTCGTGTGGCAAACGTCGACATCGCATTTTTATGTGAAATATCCGAAATACAACAAATATGAGGACAACAAACACTTGACAATTCGCAGCACGGACATAACCTCAAACACAAACGAGTGCCGCCAATCCATAGAAACAACAAACCCTAGATCACCACAGACATCGACAAATATAGACGTCCATTTAAATTGAGTTTTTATTAAAATATTTATAGACTTTATTAATTAAAATAATAGATAATAAATGTTATACTAAAAGGCATAAGTTTATTAATATAAATTGTATTGATTGTACTTCTTTAAGATCAACGAACTGGTGCAATTAAATAGATTATGCATAGACAAAAATAGAAGTAGATTGTACCATAATAAATAAAATGAAACGTAAACTCGTAAATCTGGATTCAGTGACCGAATTAAGGGCGGAAAGTAATAAATTGTCGTTCTCCGTGCATTCAAAATGCATAATATATCATGTCGTGGATACACTTGAGGTGTATAATTTAAAATCCGATGATATTGGCATTGGTTTATTCAAGACAAAACTGCAACAATAATGTAAACTTGTCATTAAATACAGTTTTACAACACGCGAACCCGCGATTTAGGATATTTTCTGTGCAATATCAACTACATTGTGTAGCGGTTTGCCATGATTACGATCGGGGAATTTTATCAAGTTTGCACTTTAGCAGGACTTGCTGAAAGAATGATGTGAGAATGTTATGAATGCTCGGATTTCGATCTAGCATTTATTCAGGCATTTTTCAAACCGGATTCAATTAAACCGGACTTGGTTAATTAATTTTAATCACTCCCCTAAATGATAAATCTTTTTTTAAATATTTCCTGTATGCATATATTGGTTTTCGTAGACTTTTTTTGCGTGTTGGTAAAATTTGCCGCAACGTAACAATATTAATAACGTCGTTAAAAGTTTAGAGCGCATTCATGCTTACTTTCAAATCCGTAAATTGATATAACACCCACTTATAAAATTCCATTTCCTGCTACGTAACTTTTTCATGTTCTATTCATGTTTATTTTTATTTTGCTGAAATTTTGTTTGCGTTGCCTCTTGATCTCACTTAAATATAAACGCAAATATAGGGCCATAATTATGGCAAGTTATTTAAATTTACTAAAAATGCTACCTTTTACTTTGTAGTGCAGCTCATATTTTTAATATATTTTAATAAGGTGCTAAAATTAGGGCCACTACTGTATATGTCATATTCGCTGCTGAGAAACGCAATAAAGTTAAAATTAGAAACGAATTAATTCCTGCAAATATCCAGCAGTAGTGATCCCCACCTATGGTCTATTAAAATAAATAAAGTCACAAAAGGAATCGCGGCCATAAATCACAAACAAAGTGGAAGTTTAGCTCATGCAATGTCGTTTTTTTGTCGGGCACAAGGTTACTGGCTTTGTGACAAATCGATAAATGAAATTAATATTCAATTTCGTACTGGAGCACGTGTGTTGTACTTTTTTCCCAGGTTCAAGTCGTAAAATCGAAAACAATCCAATCGATCTCAGTTAATGGCTGAAGATAAAATGTAGCCCTTGATGACATTTTAATGTCGTTTACATCCATTAAATTTTGATGTATCCGTCCCAGTTCCAGGACATCCAATATCCTTCTGCAGTAATTTTAATTGGGACTCGATAAAATTTGCGAATATCGGTTTATTGAATGTATATTACAACATAATGTTCCTGCCCGGTGTAATTATAACCCGGGGACATTGGGATGACAAATTGGACATTGCATAAATTTAGCAGGCCGTGTAATCGCGGATATGAGAGTAGTTACATATAAACAGGATGTGGGACGTTTTCTGCTTAATGCGAATATACCTGTCACAGGACTCGTTTTAAGCTCAAAAGACTCTAATTGAATTTATTAGATGTGCTCGTCCGGAAAGTAATTGATTAATCTAGAATTTCTATTCGATTATTGTCGTTTTGATACGCGTGACAGCAAAATTCGATTTATTTTATTTTCTTTTTTTCAATTTCTATTATCTTGTACGAAGCTTTTTAGTTGTCAAGTTCCTAATTTAATATAAAAATCTTCGCCTCAGGAACTTTGTATCCAACAACAATTCGTATATGTGACACGAAACTTCATAAGCTCGTACTCAACATAATAAATAAATAATTTACAGTAATAATATCAAGTGACACACACACACTAGTCCATATTTTATCAGACTTGTCCTATCGTTTGTAAACTTTCATATCGACACGAAATATCCGAGTCATCGTCAATAATTACAATGTAAATCGACTAGTTTTGTACTTCAGCTTTATTTTTGTTTTGCCCAAGTTTAATGGGTTGTTTTGCATGTGCATGGAAATACTTTCAGGGTCGGGCAAATAAATACAACAATCCGAACAGACCGAAAAATGTACATGCAACACTCAAGTCTTATCGGAATTTTTCAGTAGCATGCACAAACATGCACAAAAAAACTCCGATAACTTCTCTCGCCGTCCAAAACAAAAACAGGACAAATTGAGTAATTGAACTCAATTTAATTAAAGCGCCTCGAATCTCAGTCTATACAAGTTAAATGAAACATCAAATGTCTAGCGTCTGTCAGGAGGAGACAATTTACAAAACATCTTGCCAAGTTTTAGTTTGGCGCTAATTTGATTTAGTTTTGAAAGTTTAAAACGCCCAGACACTCCCCAGGGTTGTAAATCCATGTGTTCGAAACGCTGTTTTAATTCGGGGTTTGTTTCAGTTTCATCAAGTTAAAGGGCCGGTTCAGTAACCTCAAAAAGTTGAAATTAATTGAATTAATTAACATTACCCTTATCTTATCACGTTATGTTACAAAAAAAATGACAGGATATGGTTTATTGTTTGTAAAAAGAAGCCAAGGTTCGTGCTTGTGGTTTTTTTGTCGTGCATTGACCTAAGTTAGAAGTTACGTAACAATTCGCAGGAACTGTTTAATTTTAGTGTCTGAAATTAATTAGAGCCTCGTTTTGGAAAAAAATGGCTTGTCGAGTATTTTTCCTGTTCGCACAGGCCGCGTATTTAGCGAAGTCTGGAACTCATTCGTTCGACTTCCTCGTGCTAATTGTCGGCGGGTCAAAGCAATTTGCGAAAAAATTAGGAAAATTCTATTTTAATATGGTCCAAATTGGACGATCGCGTGCTGTTTGCTTCGCCGTTATTAAGGGTGGAATATTTCATATTATCAAAAGTGTTCTATGATATTTGCAAGCATATCTTTAGAGGTTTTTAAGGCGGATATGGCGAATTGGGGGCAATAAATCAGGACGTTTATTAGATAAACATTAGAAAAAGCAAGCAATTAAGTCATACATTAACACATTTTGCATAATATTAATAATAAATTAAGTACAAAATATTTTCACAGTTAACAAATTTACAAATTGAGTCAAAACATTAAACTTGTTTTCAAAATAGTATATAATGTTATATATCATCTAATAAAATTAAATTATTTAATTGACATCGAATACAATTTGCTATAAAATTTTAAGGGAGCATTTCATTACATTATTTATTTTTTATTAATACAAAAACATTGATATTTATTGTAAAACTATTCCATAATTTTAAACAGTTGAAAAACTAAATATAAAGAATTACATATGATTTCTTAGTCTTTAGTCCTTGCATTTACATACATTATATAAATAGACATCCATTAATCTGATAAAAGATTTCAACTCAACAATTTAAACAGTTATAAAACTTCATATTGTATTTGTGAATACAATTCAAACAGTGATTAATTTTGTATTCATTTTAGAAAGCTGTAAAACTTGCCTAAATTGTAAGCATTCATTTATACAATTTAGTGAATTAATTATATATAAATTGTAATTAATTTTATACAAAATTTAAGCAGCTCTAAAACTACTTAAGTAATTAATTTAGATCCTGATGGAATTCCATAATCGATGGCGTACACATATTAGACATTGATAGAACTTCTTGAGCAATTTCATATACAATTTATAAAAGTTATAAATAATTTTATACACAATTTAAACACTGACAAAAATTTTGAAACAAATTTGGGTACATTTTAGACTGCTATAAAACTCCTTAAGTAATTGGATATATAAGTCTATATACTGATAAAATTTCATAAGCACTTCTCTTTACAATTTAGAAAATACAAAATTTAGGTAGTTCTAAAATTTTAGTAATTGGGTATATAATTAAAACAGTGATAAATTTCGTAAGTGAATGCGTATACAATTTAGACAATGATGAAACTTTTTAAGCAATTTTATATACAATTTAGACAGTGATAAATTTTATAAGTGACTTCGAATGCAATTTAAACAATGATTTCTTAAGTAATTTTGTAAACATTTTAGACAGTTATCGAAACTTCATAGAATTTTGGACACTGACAATATTTCATAAGCAATTTTGTTTACAATTTAGTCAATTAAGAAACATCATAAACAATTTTATACAAAATTTATACAGTTCTAAAAGTTCATAAGTAATTGTCTATAACATTAAGATAATGATAAATTTCATAATTGATTGTGTATACAATTAAGATAATGATAATACTGATAAAGCAATTTTGTATACAATTTATACACTGATAAAATATATTAAGCAATTTTTTATACATTTTAGATAGTTATAAAACTGCATAAGCATTGTATATAGTATAGACTGTGATAATATTTCTTAAGCAATTTTGTGTACATTTTAGACAATGATGAAAATATATAAACAATTTTGTGTTTTGAAAATATTTCATAAGCAATTTTGTTTATAATTTAGTCAATTATGAAACATCATAAAAATTTTATACAAAATTTAGACAGTTTTAAAACCTCATAATTAATTACAATTTAATTGTTGAAATTTACTAAAAAAAAGCATATAAAATTTAGATAATGATGAAGCTTCTTAAGAAATGTCATATACAATTTAGATAGTGATGAAACAGTATAAGCAATTTTGTACATAATTTATACAGTGATGTAACTTCTTAAGCAATTGTGTGTACAGTTTTCACAGTTATAAAACCTTATAATGGAATACAATTTAGAATACTGTCAACAGTTTTTAGATAATTTTGAAAAATAAACAATTTTTACAAAATTTAATTTGGTTTTAAAACTTATAACGTAAGTAATTGAGTATACAATTGTAATAGTGATAAACTTTATAAATGGCTGCAATTTAGATAACAATGAAACTCCTTAAGAATAATTATACAATTTAAACAGTAATGAAACTGTATACGCATTTTAGATAGTGACAAAATTTTTTAAAAAATTTTGTATACCATAATGAAACTTCCTAAGCAATTTTGTGTATAACTTAGACAGTGACGAAACTGTATAAGTAATTTTGTGTACAACTTAGACAGTGACAAATTTCTTAACCAATTTTATAGAGAGTTTAGAAAACTTTATAAGCTTTTTGTATAGAATTTAGACAATTCTAAGTAATTCTATACTAAACTATATGTTTAAATAACTGCAAACCTTTAATTTTTGTATATTTGTTTGACTCCTCGTGTTTGTATCAAGTGTCTTGTGCCTTTCTTACCAAAAAATTCCTAAACATAAATGTTAAAATAATTTACTTAACTTATTATTGAATAAAACTCAAAGATTTCCTTTAACTTGTTGTCCTATGAAACTCCGAGACCTAACTCAAAGACAATAATGACCGAAAGCACAGCTAGCTGCAACTGTTTTGCATGAATTGGGGTGCCGCCCACGGGCGGCCTTTTGTCGTGAGGTAAACCAGGAGTATAATTGTGAATCGAGGTTTAGACGGTCTTAGGACGTTGATTTGCATGCGAACGCCAGACTTGTTGTTTTATCATTTCGACAGGGAATGCGAAGAAAATTCACTTGGATCACCACCGAGAACCTTCTATAATACCACCGCATTACCGTGTTAACGTTCTCCCTTTCCATGAGTAGTTCGCAAATTTACTTTAGTTTTATGCAAAAGTGATTTCTTGCTGAGCTGAAAATAATGAGCTGGCTACATTAGAATATTATTACTAGATGTGCAGTAAAATGTAATTTTAATTAAATTTATTCACTAATTATTTTTATAATCATTTATAAAAGCTTTTGTAATCTGTGTGTGTCTACAGTTTTACATTTTATTCAAAATGTTTTATATTTTGATAAAATTAATATAATTGTGGTACATTTATACGTACAAACTCACTGATTTCGGTGGTGATAATTTATCATTTAATTAGTATTAGGCAGTGGAACGTAGACCTCTTCCAACCAGCAATAAATCATTTATTCTGGTCACCTTTAATGAACGAGTAAAGTAGAATTCGGCGTATGCGTTTTCATTAAGGAAATGAAAGGCAAACACAACATTATGATGCCGTGCATCGATTTTGTGTCTTGTGCACCGTAAATACTCATACGTAGACGTCGTGATGTCACGCATTTTTACCCCTAACGCCGTGAATAACATTTGCACCGATTAATATTTATAAGGCCGGCGTTGTTGAATTCGTAAAATTGCAAATCAGACAACTAACGAACGTTGCATCATTCAAAACAATTTCTTTTCAACCACTCGAATTTTGATACGTTAAAACCGCCCTTGAACATTACAAAATAATGATCGGCGGTTCGCCTGGGGGGCGGTACGTTTGATAATTCAGGGGACAGACGGGGCGTCATATTGACGTCGTGAACGTATCGGTGTTCCGGAATCAACCTCCCCCGATTCAATTGCGAGTGAGTCAAGGTCGGCCTCGGAATCGACCTGACCTCCGCCAGATAGCCGAAGATGCTCCCGCACCAACGAGCCCGGACCGCACCATTTTTAAATCCGGATTAAGCGAAACGTCCCGTCCGTACGACGTTCGACGGAGGCGGATGATTTATATGCAAAAGAATTGGGTGCAACTGGTTGTGACCGGGGCATTGCGGGTGTGTTTAATGGGGGGAACCAGGTCTTTTCGGGCGGTTCAATTTATTCGACCGTCGATGTTCGACGGAAAATCAGGGACGAATGTCGACGGCGGGTCGTGATCTGTCCGGTGCGAAGACGAAAATCGACGCTGGTAGCGTCGTCTGTTGTAGACGTCGACTTTTAAGAATTTTTTAAAACGTTAAATCCTTCCTGATTTTCTTCTAATTGTTGTTTTTCTCTTTCTTGTATTTACTGTTGTACTGAATTTTTAAATGTTTGTCTATACTTAATGTTTTAAACAGTTCTATTAAAATTTAAATTGAACATTAAGAATGTAGTAACTTCTTTCTCATAAAAAAGTTTTCATATATATAATCTAGACTCTATATATACATATAAAACTTACGAAATAATCCATACAATCTATAAACTTATTAAGCTCTACAAACAATTTCTTATATAATTTAGATATTTGTAAAAATTTATAAACAATTCTGTATATACAATTTAGATATTTTTAAAATTTTATAAGCATTTCTCCATATATTTCAGATAACTTAGAAATTTTGTAAATAATTTACAAAATTGTGAAATTTAGTAAACAAGTTTCTATACAATTTATATAGTTGTGACGTTTCATAAGCATTTTTGAATATTAATAAGAGTAAGATAGTTGTGAAAATTCATAAATAATTTTGCATATAAATCAAACAATCCTGAATTTGTATAAGCATTTCTCCACATATTCTAGATAATTCTGAAAGTTCTTACGAAATTTTGTATATAATTTATACAGTTGTGAAATTTAATAAGCAATTCTCTATACAATTTATAAGTTGCGAGGTTTTATAAGCAATTTGGAATATTAATAAGAGTGTATTAATGTATGTTGTATATGTCTAAATATTTATAACAAATTATTTATCAATTGTAAAAATTCGTTAAGAAATTTTGTATATATAATATTAATACACTTTTAAAATTTTGTAAGCAATTGTCTATATAATTTACATAGTTGTAAAAATTCATAAATAATTTTGAATATAAATCATAGTCCTGAAATTTTATAAGCATTTTTCCACATATTTTGGATAACTGTGAAACTGCATAAGAAATTTTGTATATAATTTGTACAGTTGTGAAATTTAAAAAGCAATTCTCTATACAATTTATAAGTTGTTAGGTTTTATAAGCAATTTTGAATATTAATAATAATGTGATAAAAATTGATGTGAAATATATTACACTTGTCTAAAACTTTATAACAAATTATTTATCAATTGTAAAAATTCGTTAAGAAATTTTGTATATATAATATTAATACACTTTTAAAACTTTGTAAGCAATTGTCTATATAATTTACATAGTTGTAAAATTTCATGAATAATTTTGTATATAAATAATAAAAAAATAAATAAAAATAAAAATAAAATTCTGCAATAAGCATTTTTTAATATTAATGAGAGTGTGATAAAAGTTTATGTAAAATATATACACATGTCTAAAACTAAAAAAAGAAATAATATATGGAATCTAGCCACATGTAAAACTATAATTGTTCTGAGTATTTTTTAGACGGTTATAAAAATTTATAAACAATTTTGTATATACATACATCTTAGACATTTTTAAAACTTTATAAGTTCTATATAATTTAGACAGTTCTGAATATTCATAAATAAGTTTGTATATAAATCAGATAGTCCTGACATTGTATAAGCATTTTGTTACATATTTTAGAAAACTGCGAAGTGAGTTTTCTATACAATTTATATAGTTGCGAGGTTTTATAAGCAATTTTGAATATTAAGAAGAGTGTGATAAAAGTTGGTGCGAAATATATTACATATGTCTAAAATATTATAACAAATTATTTATAGAATAGTTGTACAAATTCATAAGCAATTTTGTATATACAATTTAGACACTCTAAAAACTTTGTAAGTAATTCTCTATACAATTTAGATAGTTGTGAAAATTCCTAAATATTTTTGTATATAAATCAGACAGTAAGTAGGATTTCTTTATATATTTTAGATAACTATAAAATTTCAAAATTCACTTCATAAATCGTCAGTTCTAAAATTGTAAAAGCAATTCACCAAATATTTTGGATAACTGTGAAATTCTGAATTATTTAGACTCCGATAGAAGTGAAGTGATATATATTGCATATATCTAAAAGTGTAAAAGAAATACTTTATAGAATTAAACAGTACTAATGAAAAAGTACAATTTAGACAATTGTGAAACCTATAAATAATTTTTTACATACTCCTAAAATTTTATAAGCATTTTTCCACATATCTTCATAACAGTGAAAATTATAAGAAATTGTATACAGTATTTTGTAATAGTGCAAGTTGATATGAAATTTATTATATACATTTAAGTTCATACGAAATTCTCTATAAAATCTATACACTCTATAACTGTTTCTGCAACTACGAGTTCAATTTAGACAGTCCCAAAAATTCATAAACAATTTTATATATACAATATGGATACATTTAAACAATTTTCTATATAATTTAGATACATATTCCAAATAGGCAGCTTTAAAATTTCATAAGTAATTCTCTAAAAAATTTACCTACCCGTAATAATTTTATATACAATTTAGACAGTTCTTAAACATTTACATACGAAATGCTCTATACAATCTAGAAACTTATTAAGCTTAATTAAATATAAGCCATTCTAGAATTCTATATAAGCGATTCAATTTAGACTGTTATAAAAATTCATGAACAGTTCTGTATATACAATTAAGTCACATTATAAGCAATTTCCATATAATTGGGATAATTGTGAAATAAATTTTGCACACAATTTAGATAATTGTGCTACAGAACTTTGAAGTTAAAGTAAAGTTTAAATTCTCGTAGTTGAATTATATAAACAATAGTATTTTATACTAATAATCATTCTAGTTAGAAATAAAGTTCATAATGATTAGAGTTCATTACATGAAAAACAATTATTTTTATGAGTGTTCCCATTTTATTCTGTTACTTTCACTAGTACAGCAATCGCAAAAGTTCTGTGTTTTATCATGTCAAGAGTTAAATCATAAATAGAAATTTATTTTTGAGTAAAAAATCGATTTTTTATTTTTTTCAATGTGACGTACCGTTTTAAAAAGTTTCCGAAGCTCATAATTTCGTCAAAAATTGAATGAAAAATTCAAAAAAAAAAAAAAAATACTTTCATATTTTTATCGTTATCATAATATGGTTAACCATTAAAATTTAAAAAATAACCTCGTTTTTTAAGGTTCTTACTTTTTTCCTAGAAGCTACCATCATGCCCCAAAACATATCTAGTATTTAGATCAATCGATTCACAAGGTGCTGAGAATAACAATTTTTACTAATTTTCAGTATTTTTTGATTTGTTCAGAAACGGTAACAGCTAAAGATCTGAAACTTGCAGCATCGAAGTGTCTTATGAGTATCAACATTTTCTGAAATTATGAGTCTGATATCTTTCAGGGGCCGATGCGGTATTCTTATCGTCCCATGGCATTTTTAAATAATTTTCTACATATTTTAGACAATTATAAAACTTACTAATTCTATATATGTGATGTTAAATAATTTTGTATGTAATTTATTATTATATTATTAATTACCGATTAAAAGTATATAAACGGGTTTAAACAATATGACAGTGAACGTTTTATATAGAATTTTCAATCGAAATATTTTCCACAAGACTAAAACAGAAAGTGGAAGACAGGAAAGTTCGCCTGTCGAATTTCAAGATCAAGCAAACGTCGCATTTGTGTGGATGCTCTTATCGAAAGGGGAAGCAAAATCGAAGTGTTGTTCTTATCGTGCGCTGCTTTATTGTCCATGTTTTCCCCCTTTTGTGGTTTATTGTGCAGTTGGATTTATGTCACTTGAATGTTTTGTAATTTTTACTTTTTCTTTTGCAGGGTTTGTCTTCCATTTGTATACTACGAAGTTTGTGTGTTGGTAAGACGCATTAAATTAATTAACAGTGAGGTTTAATAGTGTTTACTTTCCAAATGGGAAGTGGAAAATTGGAAACAGACAGGTGTCTTTGATAAGTCTCACTTCTCGAGTAGCTGTTGTATTCTAATTACATACCTGTCAGGATGGTTACGTGTCATACTTGATATGTTACCGCAAACATGCAATTACCAACTTGTCTTACATGCGTGATAAGTTGGAGGACGAACTGAAATATTAAGGGTGTATATAACGATTTTCTTTGTTTTAGCATATTGAATTTATACCGTTCAAAATTGTGCTGACGAAAATTGCACAAAATAGATGCGCATGCAACCTTAAACTGTCACATTCCCAACTTGTGCTCGCTGCGTTCAAATATTTAAAACGTTTGTTCATTCCTAGATAATATCGTGTTCCACTGTAGATTGTGTACATGTGCTTTTTAAAAATACAAACTCGGTAAAAATCCACATGAATATCAGACGCGATTTTAACTTTAAAACGTGACGGTTTTTAAATAAGACATTGGCTTTTTGCGCCACCGAGCCGCAGATTGTGTTGGAAAGTAAGACAGTGGATTTTAATGAAAGCCGGCTTAAAAATAAATGTTTAAAGTCACAATCTTGCCGTTTTAAAATGTAGACGTCGAGACGTTTCATTCGAAATGTAAAAATAGTACTCAAACCACCCGACTCTATTCTATTTTATTGAGCGGGGGTGCATTACATATGTATACCCCGCCAAATCTCATACACAATTCACATTTTATGTCGGTCATGGTATAAAGATAAATGTAAAACCAATAATGGCATTAGCATAATCACAAATATATTTTCAAGATTGTTCTGCGTCTCCCAACTTTCCAAATCGAATGGAAATGTCGCAGATCCTTTATGACGGATCATTGATCCACAACTGTTTCAATTCAAATTGATTTTTGTCCTCTGTTTTTACAAATAATGGACATTAGGGAAATTCTCAAATTATCTACTTCGTTTTTATTCGGTATATACGCAGGTATTTATGTTAGATGGTCTATCCGATTGGCAACAACATCATTACAATTATGTTTGTTATGTTCAAATGTTCAGACCAACTGTAGAATGATTAGACAAAAACAGAAGAGTGTATTGTCTATAAACTTGATGTAATTCTGTCAGAAAAGCTTCTAGAATAGAAATGAAGTCAATAACATTTTGAAATTATATAATAATCCGTTGGATCCATCAAATCAGGGCTTCAATTTTACTTAACAATAAAATAATGTAATGGAGTTCATATATAAAGTTGAAATGGATACGAAACTTGATTCTCTGGAAAATGTAATGGCCAATTTAGCAAACTATTGTTTAAACCACAAATAATACCCGCAAATTTCCTTTAGAGTGGAATCTACTCTACATACCTGATTCCTTGATGGAGAGGTTTGTGTAGTACAACTTCATTGTCCTACGTTTACGTAAGAATTTTAACTATTCTAATTTCATTGGCTGAAATTGAAAAACGATTTAGCTCTTTTTAATTTAAACATAATAAAGACTTATCAACAATTAAATGAGCTCGAAGATAACGATTAGTTCAATTTTGGGAAAAATCAAAAATATCGGTGCAACAACCAACTACAGTCTTTAAAGTTGTGATCACATCTACTTAACGGTAAGCTATAGGTGAACTAAAAGAATCTATTTTACTTTTCTAATTTCTTTATGGAGAGAATTGTCTGGTACAACAAATTTTAACTGTTTTAGTTTTGTTGGCAGAAAACGAAAGTTTATTTAACATTCTTCATTTATATATAAATATAAAATATAATCTTTTAATTTTAATAAAAAGGCACTCCTCATCTCAATTTTTCATTTTTTCTTCAGTCCTCTATGGCAAAATCCATAGCTCGCCATTCCATGACTGTATAGAAAATTTTTATTTATATTTGTTAAAGGAAATTGAATGCTCTATAAAAAGGTATATTTAATTTTTTTTTTATTTCTAAATTTTATAACTCGTTGGTAAGTAAATATTATAAAATGCCCCACATATATTTTTATAGTAAATTAAACGTTCTACCAAAAAGGTCTCCTGTGGTTAATCGATTACTCTAAGCATTTAGAAAATATTCGTATTCGAATCTCAATGCCTACAGATTTTAATAGTTTTTTTATAAATATTTTAAATCTTTTAAATGGTTAGAGTAATGGATCTTTTTTGTAAAACATTTAAATTTCTACAAATATATATGTTGTGAATTTTATAATATTTAATTTATTTATGAGTTATAAAATTTAGAAGTAAAAAAGAAATTTTTGTTAAATTCTTTAAACTTTGACTTCCTATATCTTTCAAATGATAAGAGTTATGAAAAAATGGAAATATACCATTTGTGTAGTGTTTCATTTTTTACAAAAAATATGAATAGAAATTTGGAAATGGAAAACTGATATAAAGAGGACCTTTCTATTAAAATCATATATATACATATATAAATAAAGAAATAAAGAAATAAAGAAATATGTTAAACAATAAAGGAACTTGAAAGATTCAATATATGGCAACAACAATCATTACAGAAGAATACTACTTTTGGAGTAATTAACAAAGGTAAAGGTGAACCAGAAATACACTGAAATTAATTATGTTGTTACAATAAACATAGATCCATTAAATCAGAGTTCACATCTTAATCATTAACAACATATTGATGATGTACAATTCATATTTAAAGTAACAACAGATAAGAAAGTTGATTCTGTGAAAAATCTAATGCCCATTTTATCAAACTACTAAATAAATAATGGGATAAAAACTTACTTTGGAGTGACGTCCACTCTACTTCTCCAGTGTCTTGGTAGAGAAGATTGTGTGGTACAACCTCATCATTTGATGTTGCTATAGGAAGTTTAACTGTTGTAGTTTCGTCGGCAGTGATCGAGAAATTTAAGTAATTCTTCATTTATACATAGTAAAGGACAAACAATTATAGAAAAGTAAGAGTTTAAGAAATTACACATATATCTCACAATTGGAATGCTAATTTCGGGTCCAATAATTGCACACTTCCACATTTGATGTAAATAAGATTGTGTGGTTCAATCTTATCATTTGACGTTGCCATAAGAATTTTAACTCTTCTAGTTAACATTTTTACATTGGAACATTAATTTCTGGTTCATAATAATAAATGATAACGTTATATCAATGGATATAGATACAAAATCATATTCTGATTTAATTAAGTTATTATCTATTACCTACTTAAGATTCAGAACTAGGTCAGAAGTTCAATAATTAAATTAATTGCAGTACAATAGTACAATGAATCATTAGTAGAGAATATTTTGAATTACATATTTACGGTTAGAATTTAGGATTAAATTATTTTGTTAGCATAAGATCTATATCACTATTATTGTTTAAAATGTTTTTAGATATATTCATTATTGTATTGTTTATTTATCGACATATCACATAAGATAAGTTTATTCAATTACAATTTGTTAGAGTATAAATTACCAAAATAGTAATATTGCGATTATATATCTGTACTTAGGTATATTCAAATTTCAGTATTCACAATCCATCACGAATTCTTACTATATCCACTATTTATTTTTTTATTTAGGGTAGTTATTGTGTGCCCAATTTATATAACAATAATAATAGTAATAAGTTGAAAGACACTATTCTTAACATGAATAGGACGAAGCAATTACCCCCAAAGTAAAAATTACCAGTTAACAATAATTCCTCCCGTCACGAATCATTTTGATTAGTCTACTGAAACAGTCAATTTCGGCCTTGTAAAACAGTTAACACAATCCGATGAGAACAACGTTGGGCGGACTCGCACAGAACTTCGTAGTAATTCCAAAATTAGACCGTGCAATAAAACCGAACCGTCGGTTTAATAAATAAAGCCCAATAAATTATGTAGTGCAAATCCGTGCTTTACGACCTCGACGTTCGTGTCAGGGTCAGAGCGGCTCAATTTTATTCCAATTTAACCGGTGGATTATTTCCTATCATGAACATATTCAATTGTGTTCAAACTAGCCGAACAATTCACTCTTGATAAAACTGCGGAAAAAAGACACCTAGGAAAAAATCAGACTAGAGAAACTTTGACAGTCATTTCCAGTTCAATTAGGCAAGTAAAAAGTTGCGACAATGGGAAAGCAATTCCTTTGTCTCGAACCGCTGATTTTCCTGGCCAAAAAGCGAAGACTTCAATAAAACGTACATGAAGAAGTATTTAGGTTAATTGTCTCCATTATTGTTCGACGACGCAATTATCGAATCGAATTAAACACAAATAAAAGTGCAGCTTGCAAAAAATTAATGCCACCGAATTCGGTAAGGTTTTAATTAAGCTCGAAGGTTCTCAATTCGTCTTGTAGATCAGATACGAAGTCTTTGGAAAACGTAATTATTATTCTTGAATTGTCGTTTATCTTGTTTAATTAAAATTTTCTGGAAAAATGCTAATTATTGTAAGGGGGTTGATTTAATTAAATATTTTTACAGACGTGCATGTCTAAGTTTATTTTATTTAAAGGAAATCGACCTGGATATAAATCAATAATGTCTATTTTTTTAAAGAATTAAATGGGGGATTCAATTTCACGGCTTCAACAAAGTTTAACAATTAGTAAATTTAATTACAAAAAATTGTCATTTATAATTTATTTATTAATTATGTTATAATATTAATTTTTATTTTTTGTTATTTGTTTAATATTATTTTAAATAATTTTAATAAATAGTGGTAGTTTTAGTAAGTAGTGCATTTTATATATAATAATAATAATAATAATTTTGTAAATCTTAAAAAATTTTAACTTTTTTTTTTGTTTGGGTGACAAAGAGGAGAAAGTTTAAAAACCCCTCTCCGGGCACCGATCCGAAGATCATGGCCATAGTGTTTACCATGTATGATAAATCATACATGGGCGAAAGGAACGTATATTTGCATATACGGGGTATGCTGAACCAGAAGACGTGGGACTGACAAAGATGCCAGCCGCCTGTCAACTGGGTTCGGAAGAACAAGTCCAATCTGAGGAAGATCCGAAGATCTTCCTGGGGATGGATTGGACTTGCAGGTGTTGGATCCGTTAGCCCCCCACTACAACTGGCTTGTGGAGCGGTACTGAGCCCCAGGACCACGACAAGGTGGATCCATCCTGGGGAAAAATTTTAACATTTTTTGTAAATTTAATAACAATACTGAAAATTTAAATATTATACTATCTTTAATTATTTCAATAATTTTATTGTTAAATTAATAAAATTAGTGTTAATAATATAATAAATAAATAATTGTTTAAGTATTAATTGTAACATTGATTATAAAATATGATTGAATTTCATTCAATCATTTGATTTTTATTTTTTGTAAATTTAATAAATAAATAAACAAAAAATTTAATAACTTATCATTAATTATCATTTGATTAATTTGAAAATTTTAATTATTTTATATTTTAATATTTAAATGATTTTATAAATTTTAATTGCAGGATTATTTTTTTTTAATAGTACATTATTTTCAATGAATTCAATGAATTTAACAATTTTCAATAATTTTAAGAATTTTTTGTAACTATTTTTAGATTATTAAATAACAATTATAAAAATTTCAATAATTCTATATTGTTATTTTTATTCCACGGATTTTAATAACTCTATTGATTTTAACAATTTGGATATTTCAGTTATTTTATAAATCTTAATAATTTGAATTAATTAATTGTTTTTATTAACTTTACTATTAACTACACTTTAAACATAGTAAACTCAATATTTTAATAATTTTGATAATTCTATTAATTGTTTTTTTATTATTTATAATAATTATAAATTTTTTTAGTAACAATTTAATAAATAGTAATAATAAAAAAATAATTTCTATAATTTTATTGTTAATAAATAATAATAATAATTTTATTGTTACAATATCAATTTTTATTTGATTAATTTTAACAATTTGGATATTTCAGTTATTTTATAAATCTTAATAATTTGAATTAATTAATTGTTTTTATTAACTTTACTATTAACTACACTTTAAACATAGTAAACTCAATATTTTAATAATTTTGATAATTCTATTAATTGTTTTTTTATTATTTTTAATAATTATAAATTTTTTTAGTAACAATTTAATAAACAGTAATAATAAAAAAATAATTTCTATAATTTTATTGTTAATAAATAATAATAATAATTTTATTGTTACAATATCAATTTTTATTTGATTAATTTTAACAATTTGGATATTTCAGTTATTTTATAAATCTTAATAATTTGAATTAATTAATTGTTTTTATTAACTTTACTATTAACTACACTTTAAACATAGTAAACTCAATATTTTAATAATTTTGATAATTCTATTAATTGTTTTTTTATTATTTTTAATAATTATAATTTTTTTTAGTAACAATTTAATAAATAGTAATAATAAAAAAATAATTTCTATAATTTTATTGTTAATAAATAATAATAATAATTTTATTGTTACAATATCAATTTTTATTTGATTAATTTTAATAATATTGTTAATTTTATTGACAGTTTTGAAAAATTAATAAATTTCATCATTAGAATATTTTTCATTTTCATTATAAATCTTAATAATTTGAATATTTGAATGATTTCATAAATTTTAAATCTTAATTGTTGGATTATTTATTTTAAATTTTATTATTTTCGATAGATTCAATAATTTTAACAAATTTTAGTAACTGTCTATAGTTTATTTAATAACAATTATAAAAATTTCTATAATTTAATATAATTTAAATTGTAAACTCAATATTTTAAGTGATTTTATAAAATATAAAAAAATAATAGCAGGATTATTTTTTTAAAAGTTTATGATTTTCTATAGATTCAAATTTTTGGTAACTATTTTTAGATTATAAAATTATATATTATGAAAAAATATACAATTATAAAAATTTCAATAATTTAATATAATTTAGTGGTTTCAATAATTTTATTAATATGTTAATAATTTATTAATTAAGAATTTGAATATTTCAATGATTTTATAAATATTAATAATTTGAATAAATTAATTGTCTCTAATAACTTACCTATTAACTATATTTTTAGTAACAATTTTTTAAAAATAGTAATAATAAAAAAATAATTTCTATATTTTTATTTATTAACTGTTATAAAATTAATTTTTATTTGATTAATTTTAATAAAATTGACAACTTTATTGGTTTCAACAGTTAATATTTTAATAATTTTCATGATTATTTTCATTTTCTTTATAAAACTTAACAATTTGAATATTTCAATAATTTTATAAATCTTAAGAAATGTATTGCGGAATTGGTTTTTTTTTAATTTATTATATTTCATGAATTCAATAATTTCTGAATAATTTAGTTCTTTTACTAACAATATTTTAATAATTAATACAAAACATTTAACGTTATTAAATTTTTTATTATCTTTGATAATTTCAATAATTCATTTTATTATTTTTATAGTTTTAATATTTTAATAATTTTAATAATTTTAAAAATTTTAAAAATTATTAAGAAATAATTTCAATATCTTAATTTTTGATCTTCAACATTTATAACGTCTAAAATTTTGGTAATTTAAGTATTATTTGTTTTCCGAGTAATTTGTAATATTATTACAGTAATTCCAGGAAATTAGTCTCGAGATTAAGTTAATAATTGGAAAATCAAAATAAACCTTAGCAGTGATAACACATATTAATCCGCGTTTAGTTCGACACGTTGCCAGTGTTTAGTCTGGAGCTTAATAGGTTAAGTTGGGGTTTAGCATGGTCGTGCATTAGTAATAAATTGGACGGGCGTATGCATTTTAATTCCATTAAGTATACAAATCTATTATTACACGTCGCATGACAGGGGGTTCGTACAAGAAAGGTTATTATATCGATTAATAAGTACGTGGAATTTTGTTCATTGAAACCTTCGTTTTTATCGCCCTCAATTATAATTTTACTACGCGATACATAAATTCCTGTCGGTTTTTCCGCAACGTATTGATCCCCCGCGTTTCGCATAAGGATGCTAAAACAGGAACAAGGCGAGGAATTAATTAGCCCCGTTTTTTGTTTGGTCACCTTGAACTTCATTTTCACTCTTTTATGTGTGCAACCCACTACACAAATACCACACATTATTAACGGCCCACTAATAATTACCAAATTACGCCGTGTAATTAACGCTCGCGTTATATTTTCCTCCCTTATCCATCACAATTAGGACATGACGTCCGAACGACCACGTTTCAAATTGATTTTAAATTGTCCTTAAGGTTGATATGCAATTATGTGGCGCCGCATAGATCCATAGAACACGCCACCGCGGAAAAGTCACGATTTAATGAATAAACAAATCGACTTCCACCGTCAATACCGGAAAAACGGCCTCCACTGTTATTATTTTCGAAGGTTAAACCTGCTGTTCGATAACTCAACCTTCACCAACGTTCAACCACTGAAAGAACTAGTTTCCGTGGTGTGTTGGGGGTTGAGGTTTCCGTCTTGAAAACACGTGCATTTACAACCGAAATTGTACTAATGGGCATTTGGATACTCGAGTATTCGTATATTCAAAAAATCCAATATATTAATACACTTTTTTTAAGTATTTTTTAAAATTCTTTCATATTTTAAGGTACTCATAAAAATGTTTCTGAATATTTATTCGGATATTCAAATATTATTATTAATATTTCATTCATTGAAATAAATATTCGAATATTCTATTCATATTTGAATTTGAAAAATAATGACATATTAAATGAATGAATAAATATTCGATTATTTGACAGCGATTTATTTTTATTTTCGAAAATTAGAATTATCACATACACATTTCACTCCTCTTACATTCATGTATTCAAATATTATTGTTTAAATTTACCACATATTTGATAATATCTTTATAAAACTAAAGTATACTTTAAGGTAAGCATATGAATATTTTTAAATATTTGAATATTCATTCATTCAAATAAATATTCGAATATTTTATCCATATTTGAATTTCTAACATATTGATATAGTAAATGGATGAATAAAATTTCGAATTCTTGATTATTCATAATTCGAAATTTAATAAATGCGATGTATTCGTATTTTCAAAAATTAGAAATATCGAATACAGATTTGACTCTTCACATATTCAGATATTCAAATATTATATTATTATTTATATTAAGCACATGTTTGACACTATTTTTTAAAATTAAAGTATACTTTAAGGTAAGCATATAAATATTTTTAAATATTTAATTCATTCAAATTAATATTCGAATATTCTATCCATATTTGAATTTCTAAAATATTGATATATTAAATGAATCAATAAATATTCGAATACTTGAATATTCATAATTTAAAATTTAATAAAAGCGATCTATTCATATTTTCAAAAATTAGAATTATCAAATACATATTTGACTATTTACACATCCGAATATTCAAATAATATTATTTATATTAAACACATGTTCAATTATATATTCGAATATTGAATTTCTAAAATATTAATATATTAAATGGATGAATACTTGAATATTCATAACTCGAAATTTAATAAAAGTGACTTTTTTGTATTTTCTAAAATTAAAATTATCGAATACATATTTGGCTCTTCACATATTCGGATATTCAAATATTATTATTTATATTAAGCACACATTTGATAACATTTTTTAAAACTAAAATATACTTTAAGGTAAGCATGTAAATATTTTTAAATATTCGATACATTCAAATAAATATTCGGATATTCCATCCATATTTGAATTTCTAAAATATTGATATATTAAATGGATGAATAAATATTCGAATATAATATTTAAATATATTTAATTCTTTCAAATAAATATTCGAATACTTGAATTTCTAAATTATTGATATGTTAAATGGATGCATAAATAATCGAAAACTGAATATTCATAATTAGGAATTTAATATAAGCGATTTATTCATATTTATATTATTATATTATATAAATTAAATTTATGGAATACGTATTAGACTCTTCACACATTTGATAATATTTTTTAAGACTAAAGTATAATTTAACGTAAACATATAAATATTTTTATATATTTGATTATTCATTCATTCAAATAAATCTTCGAATATTCTATCCATATCGAATTTCTAAAATATAAATATATAAATGGCTATAAATAGAATATTTGTATATAACAAAATATTTTGATTTTGATATTCAAAATTAGTATTTTCAAGTAAAATAATATTTAAATATTAGATGTATATTCGAATACGTAAAAAAGTATTTGAATATTATATAACTATTTAAATATTTTGATAAAAAAACAAATTATATCCAGAAAAATCAAATGTATATTTGTATATCTTATACTAATTTGGATGCTCTAAAATATCTTTTAATGTTCAAATAAATATTTAACTGTTTAACTCAAATACTCGAGAATACCTTAGTCTTTGAAGATTACGTGGGTGTTATATCCGAAATGATCCTAATTATGCTAGTACATTTTATGGCATATAATTTGAATATTTAAATACACATTTGGCTGTACTTTTAGTTACTAACATAAGTGCTGAAACAAATTGAATAGAAGTGTCGTTGTTTCATCATAAGTATTTTAGTAATATTAATATATATGAAAATAATTAGAATATTCAAAAGTTAATATTATAATATTTAATATACAATATTTTATTGTATTTTTAAAAACTAAGCAATACATTAACTTTAAATATTTAAATATGCGAATAAATGTTTGATTCTTTGCATATTAAATGAATTATTTCATTTTGGTACGCTAATTTAAATATTAATGCATTTTCAAGTAAAATATGAATATTTGAATATTCTATATAAATTCGAATATGCATATTTCGAATAAATTCTTTGGCTTTTTGGATTCGGACATCACATTAAGTAAATTGCTGAAAATATTGTTTTCCACAGTTCATACAAGTTGACAGTTGGACTTTGAGTGGCACATGCGCATTATTATCAAAATGATATTAATGAGCACTTTGTGGGCGTGGTTTGATTCTTTAGTTCGGTTCTCTTCCCAGTTATAATTATTATAATTCTCCTATACGTAATAATTGTTTCCATTCAGGTCGGAATACGAAATAAGATCGTTAAAAAATTAACGACTTTAACTATCATTAACGACCATTAATATTCATTTCAGCGTCGAATTTCAGAAGTGTTCGTTACGAAATGACCGCATCGCACCCGAAAGAGCACTTATGTCGTTTTAACTCTGCACGTTTAAATGGTGCGGACGAAAATGGGCGCCATTAACCGCAAATTTCATTTGCAATTCCTCATAAAAGTCATATTTTGATAAATTGCAAAGGTATTGTTTCACTGGTGCAATTAGAGGGTTTTTATTCGAACAATGCAGAGTGGAACGGTCCGGTTATCGCTCATTGTGCCCGTACTAATTAATATAAATGCTCGTCTCGTCCGGAGCAGTTTTAATTAATAAATATCCGACGTAATTTTATAAACTGTGACAAATCCATCGAAAACTGCCGGGACAAATTGCGAACGCGGTTCGACCGGTTCGCGAAACATATTTGACTTGAAAAACAGTCCGGAATTACAATTTATTCCGGTAATATTTCGCGTAATTCAATTAAAATGCGAAACGAGGCGTTTGCGAACATAAATTTACGTATTACATCTGCAAAATTTTAAACGGAATGTACCGAACACGTTTCCGGTATCAAAACCGACCGAGCTGCAACCGAATATGCTGAATTTGAGATCGATAGGTTCAGGTATAAAGTTTTTTAAAATTTACGATCCCGTTATATTCATTCACCCATCGACAAAAGGGGAGAATGTTAGATTTACACGGGCTAACGGGACGCTACCTATTTTCCACACATCCCCCGTTTTAAGCCCGATTTCAGATTTCCTTGTTCGACGACCGATTTTTATTATTTACCGGACCAAACCGTGTCAAATTGTCCGATAAAAACGGTGAATAATAAACGGCACCTTTTTGTTTAATATTCAAAGGGCGTCCGGGATATAATAAAACCAACTGAAATCTATAAATAAGAGGTTTAAAAAGTCGTCGCAATCTGATTTCGAAACTATGTATAGAATCTTGCGATTTGCATAAACCGCTCATGCGACTGGAAAAGTTACGTCCGGACAAAATAATTCGAGGCATTGACTTGGAATTTAAAAGAATCTTGAATTATTTAAAATGCGGTGTGGAACACATCAAATGAATTTCTTTTGTAAACTGGAGACTGCAAGAAGTTTTAACTTCATTAATTCATTCTATTCAGAATTATGTATGATATCGTTATTTTATTAAATTAATTTCAGAATAATTTACGTCAATTAAACTGACCTAATGTGGAAAAATGGTGAATGCAACTTAAATTAACGTTGACGCATTCGCCATTATTTTAAATAGTATTTGTAGTATAAATTAATTATATATAATATCGTTATTTTATTAAATTAATTTCAAAATTATTTACGTCAATTAAACTGAACTAATGTGAAAAAATGGCGAATGCAACGTAAATTAACGTGGGTGCATTCGCCATTATTTTAAATAGTATTTGTATTATAAATTAAAATATTCATATAAATATGGTATATTTTATGGTATAATTAATTATTTGAATGCCCATTTATTCAAATGAAATGACAATTGAACGAATGAATATTCAAATAGTCGAATATTCATAATATTAAATATAATAAAAGCGATTTATTCATACGTTGAACAATATTTTAATAGTTATTTATTGTAATAATACAATTAATTTACTTTTCGAATATTCAAATATTAGAGAGAATATTAAAATATTTTAATTAATACATTTTAGTATAAAAATTATACAAATATTCATTATTTTAATCAAAAAAATATATTAGAATATTTAAATGAATATTCGAATATTTGAGAGAATATTAAAATATTTTAATTAATACATTTTTGAATAAAAATTATCCAAATATTTATTTTAAACAAAAAATATATTAGAATATTCGTTCGTTGAATCAAAGAATATTAAAGAAAGAATTTTAATATTATTTGATTTTTATATAATATTTAAATACAATTTTAATACTAATATTATGTTGGAAATATTCGAAAATATATTTACTTAAAATATTCGGTTATTCATTTAATTCCAATATTTATGTTCGAATATTTGAATATTATTTCATAATTCTCGAATATTGATAGCTGAATTAATGAATATGAATGAAATAATTTTTATATATTTTCAGTTTTTCATTTTTATTAATTTATGTACTCATTCATTTTCAAAAATATTTAAGTTATTATTCAATTAAATGATTTAAAATGTTGGTTATTAAATGATTATTTGAATATTCATTAATTCATTTAACTGAATAATTATAAAAAGTTGATTTCATTAATTTTAATTAGAAAATATATTCCAATATTTATGTTTTAATATTCATTCATTATTGTCGAATATTGATAGCTGAATTAATGACTATTAATGAAAGAATTTTTATATATTTCAGTTTTTCATTTTTGTTAATTTATATATTCATTCATTTTCAAAAATATTTGTTTTCATTCAATTAAATGAATATTTAAATATTTCAATATTCAGTATTTGAATATTCATTCATTTAAATTAATATTCGAATATTAAAATAAAGAACTGAATAATAAAAAAATTAAATATGATTGAATATTCATTCTTTTAAACCAGAAAAATTTTTGAATTTTCGTAGATTAGTAAATTTTAAGTAATTAGTTAAATTTTCCAAAATATATTTTAAATGAATCAGCATATATAAATTAAATATTTAATCAGAAAATGTATTTAAGTATTTGAATTTTCTTATATTCGTAAATTAAAAAACTTTCACTATTAAATAATTTTAATTTTTACTAACTTAAATATTGATACGTTTTTAAATAAAAAATATTTATTCATTTAAATGAATATTTATATATTTCAAAATATATTTTTTTATTTCAATATTTAAAATCATAGAATCAAATATTCTATACTCGAAAAGATATTCGAATATTACAATATTTTATTTTTTAAAACTCTTTAGTTAACGTTAAAAAACTTTTTATCATAAAAATTGGTGACTTTACATGTGTTTAAGGTAAAATATATATTTTTTTCTTCAAATATTTCTTGAATAATTTTGTTGTTTTATGACTAAACTTGAATAAATCTTGTTATAAACTTTACCATGTGAAGACTTGAATAAGTATATTTAGATAACTACTTGTTTTGTATTTATTTATTTAAATATATTTTAAGGTAAACATATAAAATAAATTAAATTTGAATATTCATTCATTTAATAATATACAAACATCCAAAATGTTTTGGAATGTTCGAATAAATGAACCAACACATATTTAAATGTTTTTAGTATTCAGATATCGGAAGCACTGAATATTAATAATAATAATACAGTTTCAAATAAAAAA
This sequence comes from Aethina tumida, assembly GCF_024364675.1. Classification (NCBI taxonomy): domain Eukaryota; kingdom Metazoa; phylum Arthropoda; class Insecta; order Coleoptera; family Nitidulidae; genus Aethina; species Aethina tumida. Next base: position 12,440,864 of record NC_065439.1, read on the forward strand.
TATTCAGATAAGGATATATATTAATTTAAATAAACAAATGAATATTCAATTAACTAATATAATAATTTTCATTCATTTAAATTAAAAAATGTTTTCGAATAATTGAATATCTGAATATTAATATAATCATATATTTATAAATTATATTTTGTAATATTATAATTTAATATATTTTGATTATTATCATCAAATGAATATTTGAAATTGGAAAATATAGTCGAATAACTTCAGTATTCAGTTGAATGAACAAATGAATTTATAAATACCTTCCAGGTCCTGATAAATTACAATTAACTATTTTAAACTTAGTCTTTTAACCGCATTCAGTGACTGAAATAAAATTCTACAGTTACACTTCAGTTTTGAATTATTTATCAGCTGTACAAAAATGTGCTTTGAACTTCTTGAAAAAGCAATATATCGAGGGATCAAGTCAAAATTGAAACAGCAACAACGGATCAAGATTTATTTAATTTCTCAACCGTGTCAAAGTGTTAAGGGATTAGAGTCGATCGTGACACACAACCAGATCTGCGTCACGTTTCACTCCCGTTCCATGCATTGTTTTGCTACTCCTTTACGTATCATTAAATATGAATTATTGTTGGCCTAATAACGAAATGTCAATATCGAATGCATTTTTTATTGATTGACGTTACAAACTTTCCTGGAGCCATGACCTACACTCCGATAAATTACCGTACTTTATTTGATGAATAGGTTTTCTAATATTACCGCTGGAGCAATGCGGTCGTTCATGTAACAAATTACCAAAAGGAAAAAAAATAATCAATTCGTGTGTTCCACAACTCCCCTATTCATTCGGCTTCTCTCAGAAATGCATTTTTTAAAACCCGGTTAAAACTGTTGTATATTTATAAATTTCCATGTTGTGATTTTGAATAATTCATGTGTCGGAGAAAATCCCCCTCGTTCACCTGCACTGAAAATGCAACGTAATGCAATTCTAATAACATTGGAGGTTTAATATTCAACACGAAAACGTGTTACATGACGTTAGTTAAATTGTGTGCCACTCGAACATTATCTGATTAACTGAACGCTGTTTAAATATTTTAGGTGGACAAAAAACGACACACGAATTTTAAACGAGGCTAAACCATTTTTTCCTACCCCCAAAAGCATCTGAAAAGTCTGATGAAGTAATTAGGTTTCTATTTTAATTGTGTCACAACATTATTGAGGCGTAACGTTTCTTAGGTTTGTTTTTGTAAACACTTGGTACAAGAAATAGGTAATTACATAATTGTGACCGACTCACTGCAATAAAATATTCAGTACCTGAAAAACTAATTTACGTTTTTGGTTCGTGTATATTATTTGAGAGCTTTTTTATGCTTTTTTATTTTTTCTTATATTATATTTAACAGCATTTAAAAGAGTGTACTGAATATTTAATTTGTCAACGAAGCTGGGTTGCTTTCATTAGTTATCCCCACCAATTAAAAAATAAATTGTCCGTAACAGTGTTTTTGACAAACAACAAGTTAGATTCGGTCGGCCAATTAATCAACGCCAAACGCGTCCGTCCAACCCTTAAATCAAACACCGGTAGCAGCTGATTTCCGTATCGTACTGTTCGAACTAGACTCTTACACAATGCGATAAAATCGCTGCGATTAATTGATCCCGTTTCTGTTTCTGGCTCGGAAGATGTACGCAGCGAGATACAGGGATTGTGCCAATTAAAACCGGTTTCGGGGTCGATATGGTGGAGTACTCTACTACGGACGGACGCCGCCGTCCCGACGACCCTGAACGTGACGTCACGCGGCGTCGACTACCTGACGCTTCCATAAATTATCAATCGGTCGGACGGTGCACACGACGTGACGCCGCGACTGAGTATGGAATTTTCGATTCTGGCTATCGAACTGTTTCTCTATATTCGTGACTGACATATTCATATTTTATGGGTTTTCAGATAAAAGGTAGTTTATTATGTAATATAAATTGATTTCTGTAATTTGTAACAGAACTCTAGTTTGTATATATAAAAACTTAAATAACTTAAACTGATACTGAGATACTTTAGATAAAATTTATAATATTTATGGTTATTTAAACGTTTCCAGGATATATAAAAATATTGAATTATTTATTATTTAACTGGATAAAGTGTAAGAAGTCACAAAAATGTGGTCTGTATATTACCAGCAGTAGCAAAGAAAACTGAAAGAAAAATTAAACCTAGCCATACTCTCAAATCATCGGGCTTAGTTTATTTAAAACCATGTCCTAATTACATTTAGACCTCTGGGTCTGTTTGAATCTGTAAGAATCATTCTGGTCACAAATTGAGAAGGATTCATCTGAATACTGAATATTATTTAAATATGATATTTTCAAATGGAAGAAAAAACTAATATTTTTTCAAAAAGAATACTTTAATAATACATTTACAAAAAAAAAAAACATATTAAAATACGTAAATTAAATTAAGTGTTTTATTATAAGAAGAGGAAAAAAATCGTAATTTTCACATTGAAGAAAAACATACTTTAATAATATTTATTCTTTAAAATATATGAATATATAAACAAATATCAAGTGTATTTTTTAATTAATTTTATTATGTATGAAAATTATGAATTTTTTTTATTTTACTGTATACTATTAATGTAGAAATATTATTTAAATATGATTTTTTTAAACAAATATTTTCCGAAAATGATGCTTTAATAATATTTACTTACTACAAATAATTAAGAAAATAAATGATATTAAGTATATTTCATCATAAGACGAAAATTATAAATTTATTATTATTATTAATTAGTTTTATGCTTTTAATTTAATGTTATTATATATATATATATATATATATATATATATATATATATATATATATTCTTTTTTCCAAATGGAAGAAAAATATCATAATTTTCAAGTGGGAGAAAAACATACTTTAGTAAATATTTATTATTTAATATATGTGAATACATAAAAAAATATATCAAGTGCATTTTTTTAATTAATTATTTATTAACATATGTACAAGATGAAAACTATTCTATTTTTATTATTTTGTTGTATAAGTTTAATGTGGAAATATTATTTGAATGTGATTTTTTCAAATTGATACTTTAATAATATTTATTTACTACAAGTACATAACAAAATACATAAATGAATTTAAGTATATTTTATTATAAAATAAAAATTATAAATTTATTATTTATTATACTTTTAATTTAAAATTATTATATAAAAATGATTTTTTCCAAATGATGACAAAAAAAATCATAATTTTCAATTGAGAGAAAATCATACTTAAATGATATTTATTCTTTAAAATATACAAATATATAAATAAATGAAATCAGGTGTATTTTTTTAATTAATTATTATGTATAAGATGAGTACCATGAAATTTTTATTGTTTTGATGGATTCTTTTAGTGTAGAAATATTATTTAAATACAATTTATTCAAATTAAGGAAAAAACAAATATTTTTCAAAAATGATATTTTAATAATATTTATTTGCTATAAATACATAACAAAATACATAAATGAAATTAAGTATATTATAAGATGAAATTTATAAATTCATTATTATTATTTAGTGTTATACTTTTAATTTAAAATTTTTATATAAATATGATATTTTTTCCAAATGGAAGAAAAAAATCATAATTTCCAAATGGGAGAAAAACATACTTTAATAATATTTATTTTTTATAATATACAAATATATAAATAAATAAAATCGAGTGTACTTTTTTAATTAATTATTACGTACAAGATGAGTACTATCAAATTTTTATTATTTTGATGGATTCTTTTAATCTAGAAATATTATTTAAATATGATTTATTCAAATTGAACAAAAAACTAATATTTTTCAAAAAGATACTTTAATAATATTTATTATTATGCATTTTATTATTTCTTTACATATGTATAAGATGAAAACTATTCTATTTTTATTATTTTGTTGTATACTTTTGTTGAAATATTATTTAAATATGTTTTTTTCAAACTGACGAAAAAATTAATATTTTTCAAAAACGATTCTTTAATAATATTTTTTTACTACAAATACATAACAAAATATATAAATACTTAGTAAATATTTATTATTTAATATATGTGAATATATAAAAAAATTATGTCAAGTGCATTTTTTTAATTAATTATTTATTAACATATGTACAATATGAAAACTATTCTATTTTTATTATTTTGTTGTATAATTTTAATGTGGAAATATGAAAAAAAATATGATTTTTTCAAATTGAAGAAAAAACTAATATTTTTAAAAAATGATACTTGTTAATGATAATAGTTTTATGCTTTTAATTTAAGATTATTATATAAATAATATATTTCTTCATTTTCAAGCGTATTTTAATAATATTTATTTACTAAAATATATGGATATATAAATAAATGGTATCAAATGTATGTTTTCTAAAAAATATAATTATTATTCTGTATAAGATTAAAATTATGAGATTTTTATTATTTTTTATACTTTCATAAATATAAAATATATTTATTTAATACGATTTTTTCAAATGGAGAAACAGAATAATATTTTATACTTTAATATTATTTATCCAAAATATGCAGCAAAGTACATATGTAAATGAAATAAATGTATTCTTTTATAAAATGAAAATTATGAATTGATTATTTTTATTATTTAGTTTTATACTTTTTGGAAGTGGAGGAAAATCATAATTTAATAATTGTATACATCAACAAATAAATAAATAAATAAATAAAATCAAACTATTTTTTTGTATAAAATGAATATTATATAATTATTATTATTATTCTTTGGTCGTTTACTTTTAATGAATGAATATAATTTAATAACGAATTTTATTAAATTATTATTTTATCACTTATTTTAATTCACGAATATTTATAGAATTTTTTCAAATAGAAGAAGTCCTAGTTTCTAACTAGAGAATGTTTTGTTTAACATGAATATTATGAAGTTTTTATTTGGTCATTAATTTTTAATGGACAAATATTATTTAAATGTTATTATATACATAAAACTTTTGTTAATATTTGTTCATTAATAATAGATGACAAATAAATGAATAAAATCAAGACTTTATTTTTTATATGATATGACTATTATGAAATTATTATTATTTTATCATTTATTTTTTCAAGTGAAAAAAAATCATAATTTAATAATATTGAATCAATAATAAAATATATGACAAAATAAATAAATGAAATCACGTGTATTTTTATTTATTATTTATTGGCCAAATAAACAATTTTATTTTACGTTCATACGGATACAGGTCCCGCTTTTATATTTTACGTATAATAATTTTTGTAAACAACAAATATTTATTTAACGTTTGGGTTGAAATATTAAAAAACACAAAACGGCTTTTTTTCTGTCGAAACACAGAAATTGAAATGGAGATGATAAGGGAGGGGATGTGGCCGAGATGTAATTATTTAGAGTTCGCCAATCGGTAAATTACGTAGTTGGGACTTAATGCAGGCAATAATGCAGCAATCATATTAGCTTAGTTAAAATCGCCGGAACACCGACAATTATTGTGATGAACGCCCTCGCAGCTGAATTAACGGTCGGGCGGGTCGTGCAAAACCGCACAACGGAAATTACACACGCCGATTTACATTATGCAGTGAAACGGATTCGCATAAACCGACGTCCACGAAATTCCACCAACTTATCACCGGCGTCGCACCGTTGTCCTCTCCCCCCGCGGATCCAACTGTTGCCCCGGAGAAAAACCGCCCCGACTAATTTAAATTCCCGCGAAGCACTGCAGGAAAACGCGATTAAAGCGGACGAAAGAAAAAAAGCAAGACAGTGTGATGTCCGCATTGTAGTTCCTGTATAATGCAGCGAATAGAGAAAATCCACCGTCGACACGTTCGATAATTGAGAGAGGTGTAATAGAGTGGGAAAATTACGACCCCAGATTTACGAAGGAATCTTTTGTTTGTTGCCGACGTTTCCATCAATTCATGCCCGGATTATCGATTCGGAATGCTCCTTTTATTGTCCTCTTTGATGCGGAGTTTTGCATACGGGTAATTAATTAAAAATATGACGGTGCTTTAATTTTATGATACGCCAGTCCGTTTTGTGTGCTTTGCCGTTGCTGTGTCTGGAAATGTTTGAGATAAAATAATTATTTACGGTTTTGTTGCCATTGTTTTATTATTCCAAGCTACTGTTTATGTTATTTAATAAAATAATGTAACATTTACTTATGTGAATGTAAATTTATTATGATTATTTTGTATACGATGTATGTATGTATTTATAATTTTCGTCTAATTAAAATTATGGAAAATAAAATAAATAAGAAAAATATTATTCTGTCATATATTTTCAATAGAAAATGTAAATGTGAAGTGGAGCTAATAATTCTATATATTAATATTCATCAATTAAAAATACATGAATTTTTTTTTATAAGATAAATAGTATGAGATTATTACTTCTACTTTCAGTGCAAAAATATTATTTAAATACGATTTTTGCCAAGTGGAGAAAATATATAATTGAACTCATGTGTTTTTTTTTGTACAAGATGAATACCATAACGTTGTCACATTGTCATGTATTTTCAATGGAAGAAAATTATTTAAATATTATTATATTAATAATAGTATGAGATTATTACCTTGTCCTCCACTTTCAGTTAACAAAAAATATTATTTAAATACGATTTTTGCATATATTATAATTGTCTATCAAAAATAGATGTTAAATTAAATAAATAAAATAGTATGTTTCATTTGTATAGGATAAATATTATGAGATTATTATTTTGTAAATTAATTTCATTGGAAGAATTTCATTTAAATACGATTTTTGCTAAGTGAATGAAAAAGATTCTATTTAGGAATATTCATCCACTAAAATCAGTGAAATTATGTGTATTTTTTGTGTAAGATGAATACCATGAGGTTATCATGTTATCATCTATTTTCAATGGAAGAAAATTATTTAAATATTATTTTTCTCAAGTGGTGGATAAAAGTTATATATAATAATATTCGTCCATTAAAAATAGATGACAAAATAAATAAACGAAATCATGTGTATTTTTCCTGTGAGATAAATAGTACTTTGTCTTCCACTTTCAGTGAAAATTATTATTTAAATACGATTTTTCTGTATTATAATTGTCCATCAACGATATATGTTAAATTAAATAAATAAAATCATGTGTTTTCTTTGTATAGGATAAATATTATGAGATTATTATTTTGTCAGTTATTTTCATTGGAAGAATATTATTTAAATACGATTTTTTCCAAGTTGATAAAAAAAATTATTTATGAATATTCATCCACTAAAAATTGATGAGAAAATATATAAATCATGTGTATTTTTTGTATAAGATGAATACTATGAGGTTATTATATTGTCTTCTATAGAAGGAAATTATTTAAATATTATTTTTTCCAAGTGGTGGATAAAAGTTATATATAATATATTCGTCCATTAAAAATAGACGAGAAAATAAATAAATGAAATCATCTGTATTTTTTCTATAAGATAAATAGTTTGAGATTAATGCATTTTCTTCTGCTTTCAGTGGAAAAATATTATTTAAATACGATTTTTTCCATATATAATAATTGTCCATCAAAAATAGATGTCAAATTAAATAAATAAAATCATGTGTTTCATTTCTATGGTATAATTCTTATGAGATTATTATTTTGTCAATTATTTTCATTGGAAGAATATTATTTAAATATGATTTTTGCCAAATGTGGGAAAAAGATTCCATTTAATAAAATTTTTTGTATAAGATGAATACCATGAGATTATCATATTATCATCCATTTTCAATAGAATAGAATAATTTATATATTATTTTTCCAAGTAGTGGATAAAAGTCCTATATAATAATATTCATCCATTAAAAATATGTGACAATATATATGTGTATTTTTTCTATAGGATATATAGTAAAAGATTATTACTTTGGCATCTATTTTCAGTGAAAGAATATTTTTTAAATACGATTTTTCCATATAAAATATTTACCCATCATAAATAGATGTTAAATTAAATAAATGACATCATGTGTTTCATTTGTATCGGATAAATATTATTAGATTATTATTTTATCAATTATTTTCCTTAAAGGAATATTATTTAAATACTATACTCAATTTTATATTTTTGAATTAGATGAATATTGTGAAATTATTATTTTGTCGTGTATTTTTCTGTGTTAAAGAAATCCTATTTAGTAATATTTTTCCATTAAAATAGATAAAAAATAAAATAATATACTCAGTTGTATATTTTTGAATAAGATGAATATTGTGAAATTATTATTTTGTTGTCTATTTTTCTGTATTAAAATAAATCACAGTTTATAATAAAAAATATTCTACATAAAGTAATTATTTACCCTTGTATTACCATTGTTTTATTGCCCCAAGCTATTGTTTATAAATGAGACGCAATTTAATTAAATAATGTAACATTTATTATCAGGAAGGAATGTGCAGCGTTAATCCAGGCGAATGTGCCGCCGGTGCATTAATAATGGTGAAGGCGCCAGTTTTAATTATGAATTCCCTAATTGAGATAATGGGGGATTCTAAAAATACTTACACCGTTATTAAAAAAAATGTCTGCTTAGGACATATAAAAATTAACCTCAGACATTGATCCCCCTTCGTAAATGCAAATTCCGTCGTCCTCAGCGTTAAAAATTCAATATTCCGCAGTCAATTGAAATTGTGCATCCCTCCCACCCGTAAAATTTAATGAGCCGACTTAATAAAAGTGAAATTTCCCAATTAAATTATGAAGTAAGCAAACAATGTAACAAGATTAAACATTCTTTGCCGTCATAATACTGAAATTTACTTCCTTCGCAAATTCAAATTTCATTTAATGAGGTGCTTTAATTACGCGAATTAGTCGAGCCGACGGTTTTTGCGTTTCGCCCTACCCCTCAGCGTTCGAATCTGAATTTTCTGATGCATCTAAAATCGTGTTTGCTCTTTTAACCGATTTGTTAATTTGGCTGAAACAATTTACGCGGCAAAATATTTATTAAATACGTCTATCGACTGCTGAATAAATATTACCAGACAGTGTTTTCCTCGGGCAAACAGTTTGATGTTATTGAACACACTAAGAATATTTGTCGATGTTTCGGCATAAACGCAAACAGAAGTAAACATTACTGTTGGCAAAGGAAATCGGAATTTTCTCCCAATTTGCAACCGAAACTTGTTTTGGTACCATCAGAAACATTCGCATGATTTGCGTCCGTATAAAACCGGACGACCTTTGACTAATTGTAATTAACAATTTGTTAAAGAATACCCATTGTTTGTTTCAGGATTTTATTTGATCTAAAATGGAGGACGACACAAGCCGAATAATAAAATGAGTCCTACAAAGGGTGAAACCAAAAGAGGATGTGTGCGTCCGCCTCACTTCGACATACTGTAAGTCAATCTTTGTATTCATCTTTTAATTAACTGCGTAACTTCAAAGTCGGGTTGTTTAAATGGTGTTTTCATTCGCTTAATTAATTGTACAAAAGTCAGGTCGAGCTTGTGTTTGACTTTAAATTAAATCAAAGCGTGGGAAGGAAATGGTACAAATTTTTGACATTTTCTATATAAAAATAAATATTTAAATTAAATTTATGTATAATATTGGATATTTGGCATTATGTATTTAATACACAATATTCAATATTTAATTTTCAAAAATCGATATTCGATATTCAAATATGTATCATATTTTTCTAAAATACTGTGATAATCTTTTAATTAACTGTTTAAATGATGTTTTCATTCGTTTAATTTACTGTTTAAATGTCAAGACAAGTTTACAGATTCACTTTAGGTGAAATCAAAGCGTAAGAATATCCAATTCTCAATATTCTCAATATTCTCAATATTTTCAATATTCCTAATATTCCCAATAGTGCCAGTACTCGTATTATCCCAGATATTCTCATTCTTAATATTCCCACTATCCCAAATATTCTCAATATTCTAAATATTCCCAATATTCTCAACATTCCAATTTTCCAATATTCCCAATATTCTTAATATTCCCAATATCCCAAGATTTCTCATTCTTTCCAATATTTCAAAATAACAGTATCCCAATATCCCAATACACCCAATATTCTTATTATTTCCAATATTCCAATATTCCAACATTCCAACATTCCAACATTCCAACATTCCAACATTCCAACATTCCAACATTCCAACATTCCAACATTCCAACATTCCAACATTCCAACATTCCAACATTCCAACATTCCAACATTCCAACATTCCAACATTCCAACATTCCAACATTCCAACATTCCAACATTCCAACATTCCAACATTCCAACATTCCAACATTCCAACATTCCAACATTCCAACATTCCAACATTCCAACATTCCAACATTCCAACATTCCAACATTCCAACATTCCAATATTCCAACATTCCAACATTCCAACATTCCAACATTCCAACATTCCAACATTCCAACATTCCAACATTCCAACATTCCAACATTCCAACATTCCAACATTCCAACATTCCAACATTCCAACATTCCAACATTCCAACATTCCAACATTCCAACATTCCAACATTCCAACATTCCAACATTCCAACATTCCAACATTCCAACATTCCAACATTCCAACATTCCAACATTCCAACATTCCAACATTCCAAAATTCCAAAATTCCAATATTCCAATATTCCAATATTCCAATATTCCAATATTCCAATATTCCAATATTCCAATATTCCAATATTCCAATATTCCAATATTCCAATATTCCAATATTCCAATATTCCAATATTCCAATATTCCAATATTCCAATATTCCAATATTCCAATATTCCAATATTCCAATATTCCAATATTCCAATATTCCAATATTCCAATATTCCAATATTCCAATATTCCAATATTCCAATATTCCAATATTCCAATATTCCAATATTCCAATATTCCAATATTCCAATATTCCAATATTCCAATATTCCAATATTCCAATATTCCAATATTCCAATATTCCAATATTCCAATATTCCCATATTCCAATATTCCAATATTCCAATATTCCAATATTCCAATATTCCAATATTCCAATATTCCAATATTCCAATATTCCAATATTCCAATATTCCAATATTCCAATATTCCAATATTCCAATATTCCAATATTCCAATATTCCAATATTCCAATATTCCAATATTCCAATATTTCAATATTCCAATATTCCAATATTCCAATATTCCAATATTCCAATATTCCAATATTCCAATATTCCAATATTCCAATATTCCAATATTCCAATATTCCAATATTCCAATATTCCAATATTCCAATATTCCAATATTCCAATATTCCAATATTCCAATATTCCAATATTCCAATATTCCAATATTCCAATATTCCAATATTCCAATATTCCAATATTCCAATATTCCAATATTCCAATATTCCAATATTCCAATATTCCAATATTCCAATATTCCAATATTCCAATATTCCAATATTCCAATATTCCAATATTCCAATATTCCAATATTCCAATATTCCAATATTCCAATATTCCAATATTCCAATATTCCAATATTCCAATATTCCAATATTCCAATATTCCAATATTCCAATATTCCAATATTCCAATATTCCAATATTCCAATATTCCAATATTCCAATATTCCAATATTCCAATATTCCAATATTCCAATATTCCAATATTCCAATATTCCAATATTCCAATATTCCAATATTCCAATATTCCAATATTCCAATATTCCAATATTCCAATATTCCAATATTCCAATATTCCAATATTCCAATATTCCAATATTCCAATATTCCAATATTCCAATATTCCAATATTCCAATATTCCAATATTCCAATATTCCAATATTCCAATATTCCAATATTCCAATATTCCCATATTCCAATATTCCAATATTCCAATAGTCCAATACTCCAATACTCCCAATATTTCTAATATTCCCAATATTCTCAATATTCCCAATATACCCAATGTTCTCAATATTCTAATATCCCAATATTCTCAATAAATATTCCCAATATTTCAAATATTCTCAATATTCAACATTTTGAATATCCAATTTAAGATATTCAAAAATATTTAATATTCAATATGCAATATTCGAAACATGATACTCAAAATTCAAAATTCAAAATTCAAAATTCAAAATTCAAAATTCAAAATTCAAAATTCAAAATTCAAAATTCAAAATTCAAAATTCAAAATTCAAAATTCAAAATTCAAAATTCAAAATTCAAAATTCAAAATTCAAAATTCAAAATTCAAAATTCAAAATTCAAAATTCAAAATTCAAAATTCAAAATTCAAAATTCAAAATTCAAAATTCAAAATTCAAAATTCAAAATTCAAAATTCAAAATTCAAAATTCAAAATTCAAAATTCAAAATTCAAAATTCAAAATTCAAAATTCAAAATTCAAAATTCAAAATTCAAAATTCAAAATTCAAAATTCAAAATTCAAAATTCAAAATTCAAAATTATAAATATTTGTTATTGGATTATTTTCAGGTCTTTGAAGGTTCACTAAGTATTTCAATATTTATGAAATAAAGAATAATTAAATTATAAAGAAGTGACTTCATCATCAACGGCACCTCGTATTTCCATCCCTATTTTGTAAATTATCAATAAATTCTTAAAATATGATCTCATTCCACCACTGAAGCCTGTAGGAGTTCTGAAATACTCTCCTGATTTTGTTCTAAAAAAGAACAATTGACCATTGAGGCTGAATACAATTTTGTTGGGCTTGAGCCTATTTCACCCTTGATTTTCTGTGTCTAAGTGAAAGCCTAGGTATTTTTAAATGTCTTTTAGGTCGTAATCGACTAGCAACTATCCATCTTATGGCGGTTGTATTAGAAATGAGTTGGTCACCTATTTCTCGTAAATATATGGAAAATGTTCTTGTTTAGACGTCAGTATGTGACAAACCGTCCTCGTCAACAAAGATTATTCGTAAACAAATTTCGTTTATGAATAACTTATCATTTTTATGATCGGTAATTTCATTAAAGTGATACACAACTTTTTTTTATTAAAATTTATGATAAAAATGAAGTCATATACTTTTCTGCTGCGTTTTAATTTTTTTACACAAAAGTATGATTCAAGATTTTTAAACTAATTTTAGTTTAATCACTGAAACTCTATTAGTCTCTTCAGAATAAATTGTACAAGCAGACAACCTTTTGTAACCACTGAAAGTATAAATGATTTTTTTTGCCCGCATTAAATATTACAGTCAGACATATTCACATAAAGTTGGTAAAAATAAATTGTTGACGTAAACAGAAAACAAATATAATTTTATAGTGAACTCGCGATACCTTCCGATGTTATCGTAAAGTGTTTAATTTTTTCCATCCACATTTTCAAGATTGCCGTGTTATAAACACGAATATTTCCTTGGCGATGTTTCCGAAGTCAAGCAAAAATGTCGGATTTATTCAGCAATAAAATGTACTTAGAAATACGGCACGCAAAATATAGTTTTTTGGGTTTATTTATAGTAACCTCAGACTACTTTAAAACTTTAACAGTTTTTAAGGTAATAAATTGTCCAATTCTGTGTTTAATTTCGTGCAACTTACAATATCCGTTTTGTTGCTTTTAAATTGAGAATTTTCTGCATTTGCTGCAGTGTGAATATTTAATTATGCTTGTCATAAAATAGTAAAAGTTGCGGGGACGAAAATTGTATTATTTATTTAAAGTAATTCAGAAGTCGAGATAACCAAGAACTAACTAGTCTATTTATTTCTTTGTGCCGCGGAAGTTTTGCCGCAAACTTGTAGTTCCCCTAAATGTATATGTAAGAACTTGACTCCAAGTTAAAACTTATTGTAACACAAACTTTAGTCTAATGAGAACATTTGCCCCGAACAACCCTGTCATTTGGCTTTAATAAGAACGATAACATTTTAATTAAAATTCTGTTTGATTTCGGCATAGTACACGTGTACTTAACCGATTATATAAAAACGGCATGGAACAAAACGTGGGCAATAATTCAACCCAACAAACACGACATTTAATACTTATTGTGCACGTGTCGGGATGAAATGACTAATCCGATACGGACACAGCGTCCGATTTATTAATTTATGTAGAAAAACGAGGCCATAAATAAACGGACACAAAAGCCGCGCGTCCGATTCATCTTATTGACATTGAGAGATGGAAATAGATCACAGACTCTGCAAACCACCGTAAAAAACAAAACAGCCCCGCCGTTCGAATCGATGAGGCAAATTAGCGCGCGAATCGGTCGCAATTTAATATCGAGCCGGAGTGGTGTAGACGGACCTGAAAAAACTTGTTATCTACGCCAATTGACGGGGGATAAAGCGATTTATTTCATATTTCCAGGCGAGGTTGCGTATCGTGATTCGGGGCCTTTGGGTTCGTTTAATTAAGATGGACTTTTTGCCACATTTCCAGAGTTGTACTAAACTCTGTTGCTTATGGGGATTAACCGAATTTCGGCCAGACTGAAACAATTTTTTTTAATGTACCCTAACCAACATTAACAGATTCAACTAACTGTTATGGTGTTCCACAAAAGAATTTTGATGGCTCACTATGCTTTAAGCAAACTCTATTGCTTACATTATTAATAAATACAATTTCGCCCAGACAAAATCACTATTTCTTGATCTCTATAATCTAACCAGCAATAATGCGCCCAACTTATTCTTATTAGTCTATTTTGTTCAATCAACTACAAAGCTAAAATAATAAGCCACAAGTATTTATATTTACCAGATTATTCCATTTACACCACCAAACATTATTTCTTATAAGGATTAATTCAATATTGTTCAAACTAAATCATAATCTCTTGATCACTGAAAATAATATTTTAATTATAATCTATTATTATATTTTGTTCAAATAGTGTGTGAATAGTGTGAAACAAAATTTTCTTGAATTAGTAAATTATTAAGTTTGATTAAACTCTATTTCTGAAAGGTATTAACTCAATTTTGTTCGGACCAAATCAGTATTTCTTGATCTCAGAAAATAATATTTTTATTTTAAATTTATTTAATTAGCAATAACACGTTCAACTTTTTGCTGTTTTTTTATTAATTGCACAGTATAAATAGTGTGAAACAAAAGCTTTTCGAATTAGCAGATTATTCTTTTTCCTGCAACTTCAAAGTTTGACTAAATTCGATTTCTTAAAGATATTAACTCAATTTTGTTCAAACCAAGTCAGTAATTTTTTATCTATAACACCAATATTTTAATTTATTCTAACCAGCAATAACACGTCCAATTAATTGCTAATGGTTTAATTTGTTTAAATGCAGAGAATAAATAGTGTGTATTAAACGTTTTTTCAATGTGTAGATTATTCTTTTCGCTGCACCTTCAAAGTTTGACTAAACTCTATTTCTTAATGGTGTTAACTCAATTTTGTTCAAACCAAATCAGTATTTCTTGATCTCAGAAACCAATATTTTATTTTTAATCTTATTTAGTTAGCAATAACACGTTCAACTAATTGCTTTTGGTTTATTTTGTTCAATTAACTATACAGTATAAATAATGTGAAATAAAATCTTTTCAAATTAGCAGATTATTCTTTTCCCTGCAACTTCAAATTTTGACTAAACTCGATTTCTTACAGATATTAACTCAATTTTGTTCAAACCAAATCAGTATTTCTTGATCTAAGAGAACAATATTTTGATTTTAATCTAACCAGCAATAACACGTTCAATTAACTGCTAATGCTTTAATTTGTTTAATCAACTGCGGAGAAAATACAGTGTGAATTAAAAGCTTGTTTCAATGGGTAGATTATTCTTTTCACTGCACCTTCAAAGTTTGACTAAACTCGGTTTCCTAAAGGTATTAACTCAGTTTTGTTGAAATTAAATCAGTGTTTTTTAATCTCTGAAAATAACATTTTAATTTTAATCTAAATTAACTCAGTAATGCGTTCTATTAATTGCTAAATGTAAAACAGAAGATTTTGAATTAGTAAATTATTCTTTTTGTTCCACCTTCAAAGTTTGAAGTTCTGTTTCTTAAAGGTATTAGCTCAATTTTGTCCAGACCAAATCAGTGTTTCCTGATCTCTGAAAAAATATTTTATTTTTAATCTAATCTAACCAGTAATAATACGTTTTCATTTAATTACTAATGGTTTATTTATTTTTAATTAACAGCATAGAATGAATATTGTGAAATAAAAACTTTTTGAATTAATTGATTATTCTTTTCATTGCGTTCCAAAATTTGACTAAACTCTCTTTTTTAAGGGTATTTCGTGATCAAATAATATTTTAATTTTAATCTAATCTAACCAGAAGTAACACGTTCTATTAATTGCTAATGCTTTATTTTGTTTAATTAACTGAAGAGTTTAAACAGTGTGAAACGAAAGGATTTTGAATTAGTAGATTATTCCTTTCACTGCACATTGAAAGTTTAACTAAACTCCTAAAAGGATTAGCTCAATTTTGTCTAGACGAAATCAGTATTTCTTGATATCTGATAATAATGTTTTAATTCTAATCTAATCTAAACATCAACAACAATAACTTAATTCTTATTTATTTAATTTGTCCAATCACGTACAGAAATCAAAAAGTACTTTTACAAGATTTGACTTAACAACGCTGAAAAAAAAATACAAATAAATAATTTAATTAAAAGAAAATAAACTAAATTGTTCATTTAAATCTATAAAATTTAAAATATTATGTCTAAAAGAAAATTAAAAATAATAATTTTCATCAAATGAAACTAAAATTATTTTAAATTTTACAAATTTAATTTGCTAAGCTTTAAAACAAAAATATTAAAATAAGATATAAAAAATAAAATTCTTATTTTAAATTTATAAAATTTGAAATATTAAGCTTAAAAAATATTAATAGACAATTAATTAAAAAATAAAATTGATATCTTAAATTTATAAAATTATTTATAAAATTTAAAATAAATACTTAAATTTAGTATTTAAAAACTAAACAATTAATTAAAAACTAATAATTTAGGCCTTGAAGCTTAAAAAATTACAACTATTTATACTAAAAAATAAATAAATAAAATTACATTTTATATTTAAAATATTAAACTTTAAAAATTAGAAACAAATAGTTAATTTATAAAATTTAGAATATTTATCTTAAATCATTAAAAATAATTGTTCAAATTATAATAAAACAAAAATTGTTACTTTATACTTATTTTTTTTAAGCTTAAAAAATTAAACATAAATAATTAAATTTAACAAAATTAAAATGTGTGAAAATTTGAAAGCAATTTGATTTCATAGATTATTACTATCTGTACACATTCAAATGTATACTAAAATAAAAGACCTATAGGGATTATTACAATTCACAAGATTAAAGAACTACTTATATTCATTGATATAATATTTTAATATAATTGCACGAAATCAACCAATTATTATTTTAGTTCCCCCATTCAACATAGTTAATTTCTATTTTACAGATGGCTCCCGAAAGCAGCCCTCCGTTCCGTAGAGGGCGACCCGTCAGACTGCGTGCTCGTGGTGGGCGTATCGCGTCCGAAAATGGCCCTGGCCATCCTGACGGTGATGCTGCTTTCGCTCTTCCTCACCTTCCACATGATTTATGACAGCGCCCTTAACAGCCTCCACACCAAGTCCGTGGAGCACACCAGGCCCCCAATCCTGCTGTTGAGCAGGAGACTCTATCCGGCGGCGGCGCGTCGTCTGCCCCAGGCCATTATTATGGGTGTAAGAAAGTGCGGAACCCGCGCCTTGCTCGAGATGCTGTATCTGCATCCGATGGTGCAGAAGGCGGCGGGCGAGGTGCACTTTTTCGACCGAGACGAGAACTATAACAAGGGGTTGGAGTGGTACAGGATGCAGATGCCGCACTCGTATCACGGTCAGATAACTATCGAGAAGAGTCCCAGCTACTTTGTTACGCCCGAGGTATTACTGTCTTACTGTTTCTACTTTTGTTGTTGTTTATTAGTTTACTTCGCAACATTTTTGCATATCCCCATCCAAAAAGAAAAGGATTCAATTTAAAAAGGGGACGCCATGAACACAAGAACAGAGTATCTTGGTGAATTATAACTGCAGGTAATCTGATAGGAGGTTTGCTGCGACGCAAGATAAGCAAAAGTTCCAAGGCGTTGTTCCCGTCAATCCAGATTATCTTCCCCGCCCATAAAAAACTCATTCCGGACCGGCGCTTAACCCCGAATTAACTTATTCATAAGACAAATAAACTCGTTCTGTTTCATTTTGTCCCGTCGGATTTATTTCAGTCGTTAATCTGGCAATTTCCAGGTCCCGGAAAGAATACGAGCAATGAACGCGAGCGTCAAATTACTTTTGATAGTGCGCGAGCCAGTGACGAGGGCCATTTCTGATTACACCCAGCTGAGGGCGAACGCCGCAACTGCACCACCAACCCTACCGACTCCTCCGCCTAAAAGCTTCGAACAACTAGCCCTTTACCCCAACGGTTCCATCAACGAAGCCTACAGACCCTTGGCGATCTCCATTTATCACAACTACCTCCACAGGTAACTCTTGAAGGTGATCAACTATTGGATTATTCATTATTATTTTTTAGATGGTTGGAAGTATTCCCTCGGGAACAGATCCTGATTGTGAACGGAGACCTGCTGATTGAAGACCCAGTCCCTCAGATCCAAAAGATCGAGAAGTTTCTAGGGCTGGAGCCGAGGATAGGCACCCACAACTTCTACTTTAACGAGACGAAAGGTTTCTACTGCCTGCGCAACGAGACCTCAGATAGATGTCTGAGGGAGACCAAGGGACGACGTCATCCACGTGTAGAGCCACGTGTCGTCTCGAAATTGAGGAAGTACTTCCTCGAGCACAACCAGAAGTTCTACGAACTGATGGGGGAGGATATGGGGTGGCCGGAAGAATAAGTTTTTCGCGGTTTTCGGTTGTCTTTTGTGTTTTGGTGTCTTGGTACAAGGGTGTTTCTGTCGATGTGATAACAGTTAACATACATATCATGTTAGAATACTACTGTTTTAGTAAGGGAAACTATACATATCATAGTTAAGGGTTAAACGGCCAAACATATATTGAACACGATTTATACAAGTTTACACGAATTAGATATTAAATTATTGTATTTTACTATTGTGAGAATTTTCAAATTATATAAGTGTTACTGTATTAACAAAAATATATATTTATACATAAGGGGTTAAAAAATCAACAACAAAACAACGTTTCCAATAGCATGGGATAACAGAAAGTCAACTTAAACGTTTCAAAACAGTAAATTACAATTGTTGAAATTGAAATATCGTAATTTACACCCACAGAACTTCGCAGGCATCCTGAAAGAGCAACTCCAATAATTTTCCACATAAAAGGGTGGTTGGTTTATTTTGAGGAGTATCGAAAAAGTGCGCAGGCGTGCACAAACCGCAGCCTCATTATTTTAATCACAGACATTTGAAAAGTCACAGTTTCTTCGTTCCCGTCGGACAGAAAGTGCTCGAGAGCTCGTTCAACTTTGAAAAGCGCCCGCGGTGCGAGAAACGCTAAAAAAACCGCCATAACAAAATCATTCCATCATTCAAGTTTTTCAACTACTTGAAGGCACGTTAATTACTGTGGATTTTCACTGCACATGCGAGAATAAACTGTAAAACCGGGGAGTATAATTTATACAAGCTGAAGTTTGTGGAGTCGCAGGAGTTACTTCATAATCGCGGACTATTTTCGAACGGGGAGTTTTCTGGGACGTTGTTTTTTTTTTGGCGGCGGGACGAGTGGCGGTTAAGGAAGTTTTAAGGCCATTATTCACTGCGCAAATTGTTCTACTGTTGCGTTTTTAGTCTTTTAATTAACGGAGCAGTGCAGTTTAATAACCGATATTAAATGTGGCGAAAAAATTAAAACGCGACACGAGTATTTTCGAACTGCAACTTTCTGGAAAGTTTCTTGGTATTTTCGTCCGGCTTTATTTATTAAAAGGTGAAGTCATAAACCATAAAAGTTTTGTACACGAAATAAGAACAACATCAATACAGAATTTAATCCATAACGGGTATTTTTAAAGCTATTTACAAAAGTAATAATCGACTATTTTTATGTATACTAATTACTATGAAAGAACACTTTGTACCAAGACACTCGATTAGGAAAGAAGCACAATTGTGTACAATTTTGCTCAATTATTAGATACCAATTATTAATTATAGCAATTAAACCAGACATGACTAGAAAGCAATTGTACATTTTCACCAACTTTAATTAAAGAATTGTCTGGTTTAAATAAATACATATCAAAAACAAATACTTTATATACACACACACATAGAGTGTTTCATAAGAATCCGTGATAATTGCTTCTTTCAGTTTAGAAGTTTTTATGAAACACAATAGATAAAAAACGAATTACTTTACCTGCATTCTACACTTCAAACAAATTATTTGTGGACCTGGTTTTTAAGTTGGATCATATTGATCAGTGCCTTATTTACTTTTAAAATTGCGTATTCCACATTGGAGTACCAGGTTAATTGATATTTTCCTAAAAACTACTACAACCTCTACAAGTCTCCATCTCAATTGATATTTTTCGGTAGATAAATTAGATGATTGAAGGTATCAATTAAACATCCCAAAGTTACAATTAAGTTCCCACAATTTAGATATTTGTAAAAAGCAATAGTATTTCCTTTCCAATGCCCCATAGGTTAATCGTTTTTTATTAATCAAACGAAACTAATGCATATCAGAACATGCCATACCACCTTAGATTGTAAGTTAGTTAATAAACTAGATCTAGAATAAAAACACACTGAAAACAATTCTGAATTGAACGGTTTTCGGGTGGGTTTTTGAAGAGGCTGCGTTAGAAAATGAATACATATCAAAGTTAAAAACACATATCAAAATGTGATGTCATTTACAGAGAGTATGTATATATAAATATATAGAATAATGTTTTTTAAGTTGAATTGACGTTTTAGAAAACGATTTATTTGTAATATAATGTTACATGTTTGTGTATGTGAGAGTTTTGGAAGTTTCTAAAGGTGTAAAAAATCTGTAAATAACTAGCACCACAAATATCCAGTTTAGAAACGTTCCCAGGAAAAAGGTCCCTTAGCATAATTAAAGATATTTACAGATTTTAATAATTGCTTGTTATTTTCTAGTTTATTTTTTCATACAGTTTCTAGATTAATGTATCTATATTTCGAAACTATTTCTTGTATATCTGTCGAGTCCGCTATCTTGCAATATTCTATAAACTTATACTATAGTCTGTCACTTTTTAAATGTTGTAGTGTCTAGTGGATTTAGAGAAGTTTTGATTTTACGATGTCCCAAAAATTAACTTTCAAATTTTGCCGATTTAGCCAAAGAATGGTGTTTCCTTGGCTGGATTCATTTCTCCTACCAATTCTCTAAATATATTAAACGAGGATCTTTAAAATGCATTATTAATTTGCAAAATTGGTAGAGGATATATTTGTGTACAAATTAATATGAAGACTGCTATTTAAAAATTGAACCAATTTTATTAACAATGCATTTCTTCGTCTAATTATTACCAAAAAATAAATAAATAGAAGCTTTATTAAACTTAGCATATTGTTATTTTCATTACATTTTTTAAATGTAGTAGAGTATACACTGTTAAATATACGCACGACGAAAAATGGGTATCATAATAAATAAAAAAATATTTGTTTTTTTATACAAGTGAAGTTTAGCTGAAATATTGAATTTTATATGTGACGTATACACATACATATTTTAAAGAATTTATTAGTGAATTAAAACCATATCAAATGCAATAAGTATTTCGTATTCAAATATGTATGTGAAGTACAAATTTTTAAATTATTTCTACCTGAAATCCATGTATCTGTGGGTAAATAAATGTGATCAGAACACTTGTTGCTTTCAATGTCCCATCCGTAATAAAACAAATTTTTCAATTGAAAATTTATTCAATAAACAAAATGTGAAAATCTTTACAACAAATATATAAAATATAGCTTATATAGCGTTTGTTATTGTTATTATTTTTTGTTTTAATAAATATTACCCTAAAATTATATAATTACAGACACTATTAGTTAAACAATATACACAAAACATGTATTTAAACTAAATATAATATAAAAAATGCAAATGCAACTCAAAATTGAGTTTAAATCACTTTTTGTAAATAGTGAATAACTATTTATTGATACAGATATGCTTCGATGCTGCGGCATTCGATGTAAGTTTTCAAGCACAACAAGCATATCCTCTCTGAGATTCTACGCGTAGGAACAATTTAATAACCTAATTATTTTTCAAGTTACATTTTATTAGGTGTACATCGAGATCTTTTAACATTATTTAAAATATTAACTGGGATACTAAAACGTATGTACAAAATAACTGCTTAATAATTAAACAATTAACAATAATAATAATAATATTAATAATAATAATAAGAAGAAATCTTCTTGAAGTACAAGTACATAAATGTCTTTGGTACAGAATATTGTAATTTTTTTTTAAATCATAGATTCGGAATGAATATTTTATAAATAAGGTACCGTACAAAAGTAAAAACAAAATAATAAATATTTATTGTCATGTAGTGCGGCGAACGAATTTCAGACATTTAAAAAGTAATTTTACAACACTCATTTAGTACATGGGCATCACTCTATTGTAACCCAAGTGATGGAAATTCCTCAATATATACAATCATGGTAGCCTTATACTGAACACGTCATGGAAAAGAGCACGAAATCCGCGACGATTAATATTGCGCCACCCAAGCAAAAAACGGTAAAAGCTTGTCATCTTTCATATTAAAAAAAAGTCAAGATAATACTTCAATCATATATACACAGTTAAACTCTATTTCCCCTCTGGTAAATACTGAAAATGACTAGTTATCTCGTTTTTAAACGTCTAATGCAATGGAATGGGTCGCCTCGTCCGGTTAAACTTCCTATTAATCGTCCCGTTAAACGGGAAGAATGTGTTCGAAACTATAACCTTCCTATAATCTAAACTCCTCTTAGCATCGCACGAGGCCTTCGTCTTCCAATTCACGGGCACCTTGGCCCCCAATCTCTCGCACTCCCTGGCGTAAGCCATGAAACTTTCACAATGGCATTTCTCCTCCCTGCAGTTGCAGGTGTCCCACATGCAGGCTTTGTGGTAGTTGTTGAAGTTCAATTTCGATTCGCAGGCTTCGAAAATCTGACTATTACTCAAGGAGTTGCATTTCGATTTAGTCATGCGATGTTTGTTGCAGGATTTGGTGGGTCTTATACGGACGCATTCGTTCTTCTTGCCCACGCACCAAGAGGCTGCGAAAACTGAGGTGTCGTTCACGATTTTGTTCTGTCTGGTTTCCATGTCGTCGAGGACGTTTCCGTTGAAGTTGCCGCACAGGCCGCAAAGCTTGTTTTTGTACGAAGATGGGACGCTGACTTCCAGGAAGCTCCGACCGTTCCACAGCAGTTTAACGCCGTTTTCCAAAATCACCTCCACTCCCTCGATGTCCTTGTTCTTGCTGATTTTAATTTTGCCGTCCTTCTTGAACGGCAGACGTATTAATTCACCGTTTACCTTAATTCGGTTTCTGTGCTGGAGATTTATTCTGATGTCGCCAAACCGTATGGCCACCCTTTTGGTACGAGCCGACAGGTATTGTTTGGCGTTGGCAACTCGGACGTAGAAGCTGCGGTTTTTGCAATCAGCTACCAACTGATACTTTCCGCTGGCTTTGAAGCTATAAAACTTGCCGTCGAAGGTTTTATAATGTGGGTCACCAAACACCCTACACACTCCGTCATCTAAAATACAAGAATCGTGTTATTGATTGTATCGGACGGAATTTTTATGGGTTGCTTTACCTTCTTCACATCTGGGACAACACTCTCCTTTGACCTTCTTCTCTTTGGTACCGGGCGGACAGTTGGAGGTGGTGCACTTCGTCCGTGCACAACTAGCCTTACCTTGATGGCACTTGCAGGAGCTGCAGTCGTTTAACTTCCACGAATCACCTTCCTGCCTAGCAAAGTTTAAACATGTTATATCTGCAAGAAATTTACTTAAATCTAGTAAAAGAACAATACTTGCCTCGTACACTTTGCCGTCGTTCATGCACTGGGAGCGCACCTCCTCGAACTCGAAGATGCACTGCTTGCAACAGCTGCCCGGAATCGGTTTCTGCATGTCGGGCGGACACTCCAAAATGGGGCAGGCGTCCCTCGTGCACACGGACGTTTCGTTGACGCACGTGCAATTGGTGCACCTATCGATGTTGAAGGAATGTCCCTCGCGGAAGAACGATCTTTGGATCGTACAGGAGCTCTCGATGCGCAACATCATTCTGGTGCCGCGGCATTTCGGACAGCATTCCTTGTCCGGTACGTACTGGTTGGCGACGGGACACTGCAGAACGGGACATGCCTTTTTCGCGCACGTCATCCGTCCGTTGGCGCAGCTGCACTTCAAGCACGGGTCGTCGGAGATCACCTCGCGGTCTTCCGAGGCGATTTGGCCGTTGATCTTACACTCTTGAAAAGGAATTTGTGGTTTAATTAACACGTTTGTGGATCGATTTGTGGGAATGCACGGACACAAAGGAAACGGGATGAATTTACCCTAATTATTGTTATTTAAATTGATGTGAATGTCGGTCTAATCAGTGAGACTGTATGATTATCGAATGTGGTCATTAAAATCGTTTTGTCCGGAGTGAATGGTCGAATTAGATTTCATTTCTCATCGGTTTTTGATACGTGGAAAGTTAACAATGATTGAAAATTAGTCGTACAAGACAGAACCGGACTTCATACTAATTAGTAACCAGGCACAATCAATGAAAATTCAATCTAAAACTTTCTACTTCAGCACAACAAAGAAAATATTTGAATTTCATAAATCAGCATAGTTAGAATTGACTTGGTCAAACATATATATATATATAAGAATGGGACTGTCCCATTTTATTTATTTATGTATCCTTCAAACAACAAAAGGTTTATGGATTAACTTTCAAAGTTGCACGTCGTAAAAAACAACTAATAAAAACACACTAATAATGTCATCTGAAGAAGTAAATAAATGTGATTTATTTGGATCAAGATGTGGGGCATTTCTCGGTAACATAAAACATGATAATCACAAAAATTACTAGGAAATTATGCGCACAAGTAACACTAATGAATGAATTGTGCAACGTAGTGGTAACATGAATAATCAGCAGTGACATTGTAAAAATCAATTCACGGAAAACTCATATTTTCAATGCAAAGATCAGATGTCAAGTAAAAATTTGCATGTCGTTAGCGCATAATTTGTCTTGGTGCACAATTGTTACATCAAAACATTTTGTTTGTGTATCGAAAATGTTTTTGTTGTATGTATGTTGTGTATGAATTTTTTCGATATTTCAGGTGTGTTGAAAACAGTTAGTAACGTAACGTATATCGATCTTGGGTGAAAGTTTCGTATCTTAATTTACATTGGCGTACTCAACAGATTTTCTTATTAATAAGAGACTTAAAAATTGGATAATATTCATTTTAAATATAGAATAGAGTATACAGTTAAAAAGAGAATACAACAGACATAGGTAAACAAAGACAAAATAAACAGATAAAAAATAGAATACATAGATAATAACAAAGAGAATGGATAAAAAAGAGATAAAAAAGCATTTTCGCATCAAGAAATTATACAGATAAAAAATAGAATATACAGGTTATAATATTATTATAAATTGTCACAGATAATATTAAAATAATCAGATAAAAAGATATTTTTATTACACAGAAAAAAAGTATAAAATATATAAAGAATAAAAATTATAAAATGGTATAAAATATACAAATAAAAAGAAGTTTTGCACCACATACTAATTTTTTTGTATTCTATAATTCAAAAAAAAAGAAATAAGAAAAATTATACAGATAATAAGGAATAAATCTCTGATAAAATGTATAAAATATAAAGAGAAGAGATTTTTTATTATATAGATAAAAAGGAATAAAATATACAGATAAAAAAACAATTTTGCACCAAATACTAATTTGAAAATAATATTAATTATATTAGAACATTTCTTTTGAACTAGTACATTATTTTTACTTCATATTAAAAAAATATATTAGAGGATAAAATATATAGATAACAAATAGTATAAAATGGTAACAAATCACATACTAATTTCAAATTAATATTAATAACTTTAAAACATTTAATTCGAAGTAATTCATGATTTTTGTGTATGTTATAATTCAAAAACTATAATAAGAAAAATTATACAGATAAAATTATATTTATATACAGATAATAGGGAAAAAATTAATATGTATAAAATATACAGAAAAAAGAGCATTAGAAAATAATTATCTGTATAGATATAAATAAAAAGGAATAAAATATACATATAAAAAAACATTTTTTGTGTCAAATACTAATTTGAAAATAATGTTAATTATATTAGAACGTTTCTTTAGAACCAGTACATTACATTTACTTCATATTAAAAAATATATTAGAGACAAATTATACAGATATATAGAAAATAATATGACATTATCTATATTTATTACCTAATAAAGAATAGATCCACGGATAAAAAAACAAAATATAGAGAAAAGGAGTTTTGCATAAAATATTAAATTAAAATTAATAACTGTCGAATGTTGTTTTCCAAAAATAAATGAGAGTTTCTGTCATACTTCAAAAATAAAAATTAGTAGCAAATTATAGAAAAAAATATAACTCACAAAAAAAAAAATAGATCAAAGATAAAAAGAATAAAATATAAAGTTGAAAAAGTAATTGTATTATACAGATATAATAAATATAGAGATAAAAAAGAATTTTACGTCAAATACTAATTTCAAATTAATATTAATAAGCTTAGAACATAGAGAACAGATCATAGATAAAAAATATAAAATATAGAAATAAAATACACTTTTATTAAACATATGAAATAGGAAAAAATGTATAGATAAAAAAGCATTCTTGAATTAAATACTAAAATTAAATGTTTATTATTTATACAGATCATATAGATAAAAAATAATATGTAGATCATAGAGAACATATTTCAGTTAAAAAGAATTAAATAATGAGACAAAAAAGTAAATATACAGATAATATAGAGCATAAATGATATAGACGAAAATGAATAATATATACAGATATCAAATCCAAGAATAAAATAATTTTTAATAACATTAGAATATTTATTTCTAAATAATACATGATTTTTCTAAATTTTATTCAACAAAAGAATTATATTGAAGTGAAATTATACAGATAAAAACAGGATCTACAGATAATAAATAGCAGATCACAGTTAAAAAATATAAAATATAGAGAAAAAAGATATATACAGATTAATAGAGAAAATAATTTATGTAGATAAAAAAATAAAATATACTAATAATATTAGAACGTTTTTTTCCAAATAATAAATAATTTTTCTGAATTTTCTTTATACTACAAAAAAATTAACAGTGAAATTATGCAAATAAAAAAGAAGATCTACAGTAGATCACAGTCAAAAAGTTTAAAATATAGAGGCAATTTAGAAGAGTAGAATGTAAAGATAGTAGAGAATATAATTGATGCAGTTAAAAATGAATAAAATATACAGATAAAAAATCACTTTTGCTCTAAATTCTACTTTAAAATTAATATTAATAACATTAGAACGTTTCTTCCTAAACAGTAAATGAGTTTTCTGAATTTTCTTTATACTACAAAAAATTATGTTAGAGTGAAATTGTTCAGATAAAAAACGGGATCTACAGGTAATAGACAGTAGATCACAGTCAAAAAGTTTAAAATATAGAGACAAAAAGAGTAGAATATGAAGATAGAGAATATGCAGATAAAAATGAATAAAATATAAAAAACAATTTTTTCTCTAAATCCTACTTTAAAATTAATATTAATAACATTAGAACGTTTCTTTCCAAACTGTAAATGATTTTTCTGAATTTTTTCATACTACAAAAGAATTATATTAGAGTAAAATTATACAGATAAAAAAGCAAGATATATAAGTAATATTGAGCAGATCATAGATAAAAGATAAAACATACAAATAAAAAAAAGAGTAGAATATACAGATAATACAGTAGTTAAGTGATATGATAAAAATTAATAAAATATACAGATAAAAAATCACTTTTGCACTAAATCATGGTTTCAAAGTAATATTAATAACATCAGAACGTTTCTTCTCAAATAACAGATGATTTGTGTGTTTTCTTTATACTACAAAAATATATTTGAGACAACTTAAGTAAGAAATTTTTTAAACTATGATTTTAAAGATTTCATTTTACAATGTCAGTACTGATTCTAACGGTTTTTGAGCGAAACCTCCGTCACTGATGCGGACACGACAAGACAGAAGAGGCATGATCGGACACGCGAACAAGTTTCGATATCCAAATGAGGTTATTTAACTTGCTTTAATTTACGAGCAATGTTTTATATTTTATAGATGAAGGTCGTTTAAATACGCTCGCACGTCTGCCCGATCAGCACACCTGCCCGATTGCAATTTCTCGACGGTACTCACCGGGACACGTGGGACAGCATTTTCCCGGCTCGGGGGGCAGCGGGTTGACGCAGGGCATGTGGCAGATCGTGTTCGATTCCGTCACGACGCCTGCCTCGCAGTGCAGCGTTTTGCAGGGCTCGTCGGGATCGTTCCACTCCGTGTGGCTGTGGTGGTACTCCCCTTTGTAGATGCAACCTAAAAAATTTTTTTGGGGGACGTTAGATTGGGGAGTTTACTGGGGAGGTGGGACTTACCTTTGCACTTTTTGCAGCATCCTCCGTCCTCGATGATGAAGTAGCAGTCGTCGATTTTGGGACATATTCCGCAATCCACGTATCCGTTCTGAAAGAAAACGGTTTGGTTGTGGTTAATGTTAAATCATGGGTGTGAATTGGGTTTTAAAACCACTTAAAAGTTAAACTAGGCGTTTTTGAGGGTTGACTAATTGTTTGAGTAAATATTTACATGTGCATTCAGGAGCGATTTGAACAAGTCACAGTCAATATTTGTATAATGTTTTAACAATTATTAACTTGCTGATGCACCAAAGTATTTTTTCCAAATGATTTTACCGCGAATCGTTGCGAGTATCTATTATGTTACTAAGATAAAAAAAAATAGTTGGAGTGTTTGTTTCCCGTTAGTTCCCAGAATTTAAGAGAGTATTTCCAACACATTGTTTTAGATAACCAGCTTCTAGAAGTGTTATCAAAGCTTTGCAAAAAAATTATAATACCAGGAATTTTACATCCTGCCCGTCTGATAAACAGTATTTTTTCGTGTTGAGCAAATTATTTTTTTACAGACTTCAGGGAACTTATATTTTTTTCACAGTAAAAATAAATCTATGTTATAGGTATGATGTCATCGCAAACTTGTTTTTGTTGTAGAAATTCAAATTTGTATTATATGAATTTCCATCGGCAGCAAATTTTTTACGTTACAGCATCAAACAAAATAATTTCTGCACTGACATATCGAACGAAATTATTTTAAATGGGATCGTTGACTTTCTTTTTTGAGGTACATATGTAGATTTTGATAATTTAATCACGTCCGAAATATCAAAAAATGTGCCCAAGATTCTGCGATCAGGTTTAATGTATTCAAGGAACATTATATGTATTTTTGATGTTTAATAAAAATTATGTGACTGAAATGCACAAAAAATCACGACGACAGTCGTCGTTATTTTAATTTAACAAGACTGAGATCTCCTTTAAACAATATTTGTTGGATAACAAAAGCAGTAATTGTGTAATAAGCCAAAACATAAATTCCTGTCATCAAAACAAGACAAACAAAATTCGAACCATCTCAAATATGTCTGGGCAGTTCCGTTTCAGCTTCCTTCAGTAAAACATTCCAGGAACTTTTTCATCGTAACTTTTGCGTTATAAATTATGATTTCCAATATTCGAAGGAGCACAAAAACAGTGCTGAAACAGTCGTCCGTACACTATCCAATGTGTGTATGTGTGTGTGTATCGGAGGCTGCGGTTGGCGAGTTATTTGTGACGCAATGTTGTCGAGTATTTGGCCGCGGGCTGGACGGCATACGAGAGGCCTTGCCGCGGGCCACAATCCGTGGACTTGGACTTTTGCAGGGCCGCACCGGCCCCAATTCACAACCCGAATTATGTTGGTCAAGACGAAACGAAAGCCCGAAGCCAATCTGGGTTCGATGTACTTGAACTGGAAAGATTTGTACGTCAGCAATTGAAAGCTTCGGGTTGTTGTCCAGTGGTGCGTTCGGTCCTGCTAGTTTGCAGGACCTAGAAGCGTGCCAGTTTTTCTAGATTTATTTAAAGTTCTTCTCTGTCAAAGAGCCTGATAACCAGTTAACATAAAACGTACAATCTAGAAATCATAATTTACGACCACAATAAAAATACAGTTGCATTTCTATATGTATAAAATTATGGTCTCTAAATGTGCCATAAATTTAATCATGATTATCGCCATTGTAATTTGATACAGTGCTCAAAAAGTGAAAGCTACCTGTTTTAAAAATAGGTTAGTGCCAGCTTTAACCCAATTAAAATTTCAAAATCCTTGAACTTGTTAACCAGAAACGAATTTTCATCTCAACACTCTTTTACAATTTTATAAACAGTCAGATACATGAACATTAACAGCATCGGACCTCTTAATATTTGTACAAAAAAATCTTTTGAAGTCGCTACTTAACTTATAATTTAGGGTGTTATTTATGGACATTAAAAAAAATAAAACGGATATATTGCGGCCATTAAATAAATACCCCGCAGGAGATCCATTAATTATTATCCCGATGGTTTACACGTTTCCATAAGATTGGAAATAGAAAAACACTGTTGTCCAAACAAACATACATAATGTGCACTCATAAGATTTATGTCAGGATGTTCAAAGTTACCACATTAATTGTTACAAGATCAAAATAAATAAACTTTTTTTTCCTAGTATTTTATCGAAATCAAAGTTCCACGAAGGTTCCACGAGTGTTTTTTAAAAACAATGGGGGAAATGGCGTTTCAGCCCTTGAAAAAGATGAGCCGGAGACAAAGAGAGTGTCGAAGAAAGTCTCGACTTTCCACATTCATCTACCTGCTAACCTAAAAAGCAAAAAGCCAAAGTATCTACCAAGAGAAACACTTAAAATTGTCAAGATGTCAATCAACATCATTTGTATGTCATCGATTCTCGACTCGTTAAAATATTTGTCCGTAAACCGTAAACACATGACAACTTGTCGTTCTCTCTCTTCGAATTCCAATTATGTAATCGCTGTTTAATTTATAAATTAATCGGGCTTGTTTATTTACACATGCAAATAGTGGGATTTCTATATTTGACTTTCTGGCACCGCATTCCTTATGCTGTTATTTTAAATTACAATCTGTTGATTTAGCCACTCGTAAATAATAAAAAAAAAATCTCCTGCGAAACGAAACCTTGAGCTTTTATCACGCACACTGAGATCGACACGAAATTACAACTCTTACGATCCGATTCGACTGTTCCGACACCGGAAACCAACCTACTGGACCCGGAAGCCGTTTTGATTTGTGCCGTTCTATTATTTATCTAGTCGAACGGTGATTGTTTACATTTCAGCGTTCGCTAATGAACATTATCACATCTGAAACAGACAGGCAATATCTACAACAAAGTGACAACAAAACAACTCCTTTGTTTCGTTGCCAAAACTGCACCAAAAAAGTACTACGGAAGAAGGCTCGAAGGGGAAGTACCCGAAGACACCTGAATGAAAGCAACAGGAAAAAAGATCCGTATCGAAAAAAATCCATATGGAAAAAAAGGTGGCTGCTCCTGTGTAAATTCTTGATCGAGTACAAGCGAATAACTCCTGGTGGCATTCTCGAAATGCCTCACATATCATCGGAGTAATTCTACACCGTCCGCTTTTATAAGAGATATTAATTTTGTTTACAAATTCTGCAACTGGTTTTACGAGTAATAGCCTAGATGCTGGGTTCCGAATCTTTTATTCGAAATGCCACTTTAATTACACCTTAATAACGTATTCGGTTTGATTTCGCGATGGTATCGTAAATAATATTAATTGGCCGAATAGGTCAGGGAATTTTTGGCATTTTTATCATTGTCTATTTTTAAAACCAGCCGGATTTTTTGCGCTCACCTTGCAGACGCATTTGAAGCAGCCCGTGTCCAAATTGGGAAGTGTCACTATCTCCCCTTCGATGTCGCATTTCATCTTGGTACCCTCTGCAATAGAAAACCAGTTATTAGAACCAACACCACCGTAAAATTCAATTTAATTAAAAAAAAAACATAATTGGCTGTATCCTAGTAAAATTTCCATCGTTACGTTCGAAAGGTTCAGGAATGATTTCAAGTTAAATCTTATCTTAATTGGCCTGGTAATTGATTGACCATTAAGTTGCAGAAAATTTCACAATAATTGATTATCAATGTCTCTAAATTAACGTGTATTTAATGTCTCGAATCCATCATAGCCAGGCCGGCGTAAATCGTAATTATTCCAGCTTGATCGACACTCCTAGATGGTCGCACATAACTAAATCTAAGCTGCGCCTTAAACACCTGTTTTTCTAATTGCCGCTCTTAAATTTGATCAATGCTGATACTTTCGATTTATTACAATTATACCCGGTTTTGTTAATATGTATTTATGAGGAATTTTGTAATGTAACAGGCACATTCCCCAGTACCTACGCAGATTTCCAAGTAATCGAGATTGTTTACATGCATTTCAATATTTAATGCGTGCGTGATGCAAAATATCATAGTTTTATTAGGAGCTGTTGCTCCGGTCATAATCACGCACCATTTTCACATCATGTCTTCACAAGATCAAAACCAATTAACTTCTGGAAAAGAAGAATGACTAACCTCAAAGAAAGTAAAACAAAACAAGTATTTTGTTTGCACAATTTGAATAATATCTTCATAAGGATAATAATAATATTTACAAAAGATGAAGAGTAAACTAAATAAGTAGCTAGAAGAGATAAAGAAAAAAAATCGTCGTTTTACGAATTGTACAATATTTATTGATGAAAAAGTTATCTCAGAATGGCAAGGTACAAGGTTTTTTTAAAATAACTGTAGATAAAGAAAAATTCTAAAGTTATACTAACTAGTACATCCTTAGCTGCATATTTGAATTAAATTAGGAGATATATGTTAATAGTTTAAAATAAAATAAATTTGATATTAAAAATTAGTCAATATAGAAAATATATAGAAAATAAGAAAAAACATTTTTAAGTTGTTCTATGACTTGTATAACTACAGATAAAGAATTATTCTTTGCAATAAGAATCATAAGTAAAAGTGAAGAACGACTAACTTCAAATTTGAACAATTTTAAAAAGACAAATATATTCCCAAAGTAAATAAATAAGTAAAAGGGAAGAAGATTCACTCTAATGTTGTTCTACGTATTATAAAATAATTATAGATGAAGAATAATTCTTCCCAATAATTAAAATAGAAGAAAAAGCATTTTTAAGTTCTACGACTTGTAGAATAAAGAACTATGCTTCACAATAATAATAATAATAATAATAAGTGAAAGAGGAGAAATACTAACTTCAAATTTAAACAGTTTTAAAAAGACAAATATATTCTCAAAATAAATATGTATTAAAGTAAGTAAAAGAGAAGAAGACGCATTTTAATGTTATTCTACGTACTATAAAATAATTATAGATGAAGAAACATTCTTGACAATAAAAAGACTCATCTAATTATGCTAATTAAAAGAAAAGTAAAACAATAGTTTAAAATAGAGTGTCTTATCTCAAAAATAAGTTAAATAAACATACAGAAAGGATGAAAATACATTTTTAAATTGTTCTACGACTTGTATAACTACAGATAAAGAACTATTCTTTGCAATAACAATCTTAAGTAAAAGTGAAGAAAGACTAACTTCAAATTTGAACAGTTTTAAAAAGGCAATATATATTCTAAAAATAAATAAATAAGTAAGTAAAAGAGAAGAAGAAATATTATTCACAATAAAGACTCACCTAATCACGATAATTAAAAGAAAATTAAAATAATAGTTTAAAATAAAATAAGTCTGACCTCAAAAATAAGTCAATTAAACAGATAGAAAAAAAGAAAAAATATTTTTAAATTTCTCTACGACTTTTAGAATAAGTACGGATGAAGAACTATTCTTCGCAATAATAATAATAAATAAATGAGAAGAAAGACTAGATTCAAATTTGAACAGTTTTGGAAAAACAAAATATATACTCAAAATAAAGAAATAAATAATTAAAAAAGAGGAAGACGCATTTTAATGTTGTTCTATGTATTACAACAAAATTATAGATGAAGAAACATACATAACAATAAGAAGACTCATCTAATCACAATAATTAAAAGAGAAGTAGCACAATTGTTTAAAATAGAATGTCTTATCTCAAGAAGTCAAATAAACAAATAAAAAAGAAGAAAAAATAAATTTATTGTTCTAAGACTTGTAGAATAAATACAGATCAAGAAATATTTTTCGCAATAACAATTATAAGTAAAAGAGAATAAATAAATAAATTTGAACAGATTTAAAAAGGCAAAATATATTCTCAAAATAAATAAATAAATAAATAAAAGAGAAGAAGAGAATAATTATAGATGAAGAAATATTCTTCACAATAAAAAGACTCATCTAATCACAATAATTAAAAGTGAAATGGATCAATGGTTTAAAATAGATTAGGTCTCAGCTTAAAAATAAGTTAAATAAGCAACTAAAAAAGAAAAAAAAAGCATTTTTATTCTACAACTTGTAGAATAAATGTAGATAAAGAAATATTCTTCATAATAAGTAAAAGAGGAGAAAGGCTAACTTCAAAGTTGAACAGTTTTAAACAGACAAATATATATTCTCAAAATAAATAAAATAATTCTAGATGAAGAAACTTTCTTATAATAAAAAGACTAATGCCAATCAGAATAAATTTAGATAAAGAAATATTTTTCGTAATAAATATAATAACTAAAGGAAGGGAAAAGCTAACTTCTTCTCACTAGAAAGACTAATAATAATCAGAATAATTAAAAGAGAAAGACTAATAATAATCAGAATAATTAAAAGAGAAGTTTAAAGTTAAATAAGCAGATAGAAAGGAAAAAAAGCATTTTTATTCTACGACTTGTAGAATAATTGTAGATAAAGACTGTATACGTTCAACGAATTTTAGAATAATTCTAGATGAAGAAACTTTCTTCTTTAGAAAGACTAATACTAATCATAATAATTAAAAGAGAAGTAGGGCAACAGTTTAAAATAGAATTAGTCTGATCTCAAAAATAAGTCAAATGAGCTGGTAGAAAAGAAAAAAGCATTTTTATGTTGTTCTACGACTTGTAGAACAATTTAGATAAAGAAATCTTCTTCCTAATAACCATAATAAGTAAAAGAGAAGAAAAACCAACGTCAAATTTGAACAGTAAAACTAATAATAATTGAAATGAATAATAAAATTAATAACAACGATTTATAAATTTATAGTAGACGAAGATACATTTTTCATAATAATAAAAGTAATTATAACTATAATAATTATAAGAGAAGAAGACTCATTTAAAATTTAAAGTTTAAAATAGAAAGAAATAAAATAAGTAAGTAGAAGAAAAGGTGATTTTGTTCCTGATGTTGTTCTATTAATTGTAGAATATTTATAGATGAATAAATAAATATTCTTCACTAAAACAAGAGTAATAAACATAATAAGTAGAAGAGAAAAAACTAACCACAAATTTTAACTTGTTTCTTACACGTTTTATGGAATATTTATACAAAAGAAGAAACGTTCTCCATAGGAAACTACCCAACCAAATTATGTAGAAATAAAATGAAATTAAACAATTTCTAAATTTTTTTTATTCTTCGACGTTTCATGGAATATTTATAGATTAAAAAAAAAACAATAAAACGTAAGAACAATTTAAAATAGAAGAAATGTAATCCCGAAACAAGTACATAAATTAGAGTAGGAGGCATTTTACTATTAGTAGTAGATTTGTAGATGAAGAAACATTCTTGTGGCGCCCGACAAAAAACCGTAGACGAACAATTTACGTAAGAACACTGCTGGTGAGATTTGGTGTCACCGATTGTAATAGAAAAAAAACCTTTGGGCGAAACATTTGGCAATGGCGAATGGAATTTCGACTCGCAACAGCGTTCGCCTTAAGTCAGGTTATCGTCGATAATTTTCGTAGCCTAGGTCATGAAAGTGGATGTAGCGAAACCGCGCACCGGCTCCAGGATAAATCGCCCAAGGTTTCCGAACTGTGTCTTTTTGTGGGTCGCGCTGCGTTTTTTTTTTATTAAACACGAAATCCATTTTTAAGGTGTGTTTCGAAAACAGTGTTTAATTACACGAAAACTAGCCACTAGCCACTAGCCACCGGCCGCGGCCTATCGCGCCGCTAATCTAGAACATGATTTATTGAGGAAAATCTACGAACGCGCACATAAAAAGACACCACACGTCATAAATTATATTTTGGGACTGGTGAAAAAATTAATAGCTTTCTGGCTGGTAATTTTTTGATAAGATGAATTATATTTGTTGTTTTAATAACCCGGTCGTCATTGGATGTGGACCATTACATAAGAATTCCACGTCGAATTCTACGGCGAATTATCGCATTCTTCGCCACTATTAACAACTGCTTTTTTGCAACCAAAACAGTTACGGTAATCGTCAGTTGTCCGTTTATTTATTAATAGATTATCGCGTAGCAACCGGACAATCATAAATTATGCACCAATCCCAAAAATGCATCGAATTCTAACCTTTAATACAATTTTGCTTATTGATATTTATAGAAATTTCATGTGAAATCTGCAAAGAAGACTATAAGTATTTGTTCCTAGATCAAAATTTCTTCTAATTTTGGAAAAATAAACAAAGGGGAAAGGAATAATAAATTATGCACTAATTCCAAAACTGCATCGATATTTAACCTTTCATACAATTATGTCTCCTTATATATTTGAAGGTTGAAATGAAATCTAGAAGGAAAATTATAATCACTATTTAATACAATTCTTTCTCTTGATATATTTGAAGGTTGATATGAAATCTAGAAGGAAGACTTTAACTACTATTTCTCTATTTTAGGAACTGTAAGCAAAGAAGAAATGTATCATAATTTACACACAATTCTAAAATTATATCGTACTTTAACCTTTAATATAGTTCCTTCTCCTGATATATTTGAAGATTGATATGGAGTCTATGAGAAAAATTGTAATTACTGTTTCTCCCATTCTATTTTAGGAAAAGTGCGTAAAGAAAAAAATCATAAATTATACACCATTTCCAAAAATATACAATACTCCAACTTTTACTACAATTTTGCCTTTTGATATATTTGAGGGTTGAGATGAAATTTAGATGAAACTACTATTTCCTCCATTTAGTTTTTTTTATTATTTTAGGAAAAGTAAGCAAAAAAGAAAGGCATCATCATACCAATTCAAAAAATAAAACGAACTCTAGCTTTTAGTATATTTCTTTTTCTTGATATATTCTTCTTCTATATTAGGAAAAGTAAACAAAGAAGAAATGTATCATACATCAACTATACACAACTCCCAAAATATATCGTACTGCATCGTCTGTAATACAATTCCGCCTCTTCATATATTTGAAGATTGATATGAAATTTAGAAGGAAGACAATAACCAATGGTTTTTCCATTTAGTTTTCTATTTTAGGAAATGTAAACAAAGAAGAAAAGTATCATAAATTTTATACCAATTCAAAAAATAAATCATACTCTAGTCTTTAATACAATTCTACCTCTTGATATATTTGAATATTGATATGAAATCTGTAATACAATGCTGCCTCTTGATATATTTGTTAGTTGATATAAAATCTAGAAGGAAGATAATAACTACTGTTTTTTCCATCTAATCTTCTATTAGGAAAAGTAAGCACAGAAGAAATATATTATAAATTATGTACCAATTCAAAAAATATATCCGTACTCTAATCTTGAATATAATTCTGCCTCTTGATATATTTGAAGGTTGATATAAAATCTAGAAGGAAGACAATAACCACTGTTTTTCACTTTTAGTCTTTTTCTATTTTACGAAAAGTAAGCAAAGAAGAAATGTATCATATATTAAACACAACTCCCAAAATTTATCGTACTCTAATCTTTAATATAATTTTTCCTCTTAATATATTTGAAGGTGGATATAAAATCTAGAAGGAAGACAATAGCCACTATTTCTCCCATTTAGTCTTCTTCTATTTTAGGAAAACTATTCTATTTTAGGAAAACTAATCAAAGCAGAAGAGCATCATAAATTATCCACAACTTTCAAAATATATCGTACTCTAATCTTTAATACAATTCTGCCTCTGGATATTGATATATTTGAAGGTTGATATGAAATCTAGAAGGAAGACAAACACACTGTTTCTCCCATTTAGTCTATTCTTTCTTCTATTCTATTTTATAAAAAATAAGCAAAGAAGAAGTATATCATAAATTAACTCCCAAAATATATTGTACCCGAATATTTAACACAATTCTGCCACTTCATATATTTGAAGGTTGATTCTTCCCATTTAGTCTTCTTCTATTTTAGGAAAAATAAACAACTCTCAAAATATATCGTACTCTATTGATTGCTGTGAATTCTAGAAGGAAGGCAATAAATTCTCCATTTAATTTTCTTTTGTTTTAGAAAAATATATATTGTATATCCCCATTCAAAAAATATCTCATACTCCGACCTTTAATACAATTCTTTCCTTTAATGAATCTGAAGGTTGATATGAAATATAGAAGGAATATTATAACTCCTGTTTCCCCTATTTAGTTTTCTTCTATTTTAGGAAAAGTAAACAAAAAAGAATAATTTAAAAAATATATCGTACTTTTAATACAGTTTTGTTTGTTGATATATTTAGAAGACTGATATGAAATCTAGAAGGAAAACGGTGACTATTCTTTCAGTCATTTAGTCTTCTATTTTAAAAAAAATTAAATAAAGAAGAAAAGCATAAAAAATTACAAAGTTCTCTGGCTAGATAAAATCACGAAAGAAAATGTTGTCCTATTTAAAATTCTTGTCTTTTAAGAATAAAAAACAAATAGGGAAAGTACCAATAGAAAAGTCAGTTTTACTTGGTCGAAGACAAAAATAACAATAATTGACGGAGCTAACGAACGAAGCAAGTTGGATGGTATTTTTCCAAGTGTTATTGAACCGTTGTCTAGAACGTTCGATCGTTTCGACCCATTAAATAGAACCAATCTCATCACTTAAATACCTTCGACTGGTTTTTTTTTCTATCGGACCAATTAATTGAAAGTCGATTTCAGCACGCACACCACTAAATTAGAACCGATTAGCAATTGACACAAGTCGTTCGATGTGCGTGCGGATAAGACCTTAATCCGATCCGAATCTTCCGCATTGCTCGCCTGTTTCGAAATGGAAAAATCGCGCATTTCTTTTCATCGATGGGTTCGGATTTCACTCCGTTCCACCGGACAGACTGTGGGGAACAACAACGCGCGTGCATTTTAATGAAGCGTCGTTAAAGAAACGGCGCAACGGAAGGCCAAGGTCGCAGATGCACGTTTTCTGCGTGATGCAGGTGGACGAAGATTCTTCGAGATGTTTAAATCTCCATCAGCGTTTCGGTGGACGTTTTACACTTTCGAATCTCGTTTCTATCATTACGATCCGAAACGATTTTTGAGAAAAAATAATATAATTATTATCAAAATACGAAATTATATTTTCGAACCTTAATCAGTACCTTGCTACAAAGAATCTTTAAGATAATTTGATAATTATTACAGTTATAAATAGTCTTTAAAAGTGTTTAGGACTACAACAATTTAATGTATTTTTAAACAAAAAATATCAGTAACATTGTTCTAGTTACAAAGAGTTTAAGATACAAACTAAAAATTTTTGATGTGCTTTACTGAATTTTAAAAAAAACAAATCTTATACAGTGATTCAGAATTATAATTTTAACTTGCTACATTATTAAATATTTTTTAAAATAATTTAAGTATATAAAAATTTAAAATTATGTGATGGTTTAATATATTTTAAAACCATAATGATTGTAATAAACAATTATAATTATAATCAATTACCTTGCCAGAGTCATAAATAATCTTTATTATAATTTAAGACCACAAAATAAACATTTTTATTGTGGTTTATAGGATTTTAGAAAAATAAAACTTAAATGAAGATTCAAAATTACAATTTTAACCTGTTAATTTGATACATTATTTATTATTTTATAAAATAATTTAAGTACCCAAAAATATAAAATTATGTGATGGTTTAGTATATTTTAAATCAACAATAATTGTAATAAATTATAATTACATTCAATTACCTTATTAGTCATAAATAATCTTTATCAGAAGACTACAAAATAAACAGTTGTGATGTGGTTGATTGGATTTTTTAAAGACAAAACTTACATGAAGATTTATAATTATAATTTTAACCTGTTAATTTGTTACATTATTAATTATTTTTTAAAATAATTTGAGGACATAATTTAAAATTATGAGGTGGTTTAATAGATTTTAAAACAACAATGAATGTAACAAAATAAAATATAATTACAATCAATTACCTTATTACTGTCAAAAATAATCTCTTTCAGAATTTAAGGCTACAAAATAAACAATTTTGATGTGGTTTATTAGATTTTCTAAAGACATAACTTACATGAAGATTTAGAATTATAATTTTAACCTGTTAATTTGCTATATTAGAAATTATTTTTTAAAATAATTTAAGGACATAATAATTTAAAATTATTGGTGGTGTAATAGATTTTAAAACAACAATGATTGCAATAAAATAAAATATAATTACAATCAATTACCTTATTACAGTCATAAATAATCTTTATCATAATTTAAGACTACAAAATAAAAAGTTTTGATGTGGTTTATTGGAATTGATAAATACAAATGTTACATGAAGATTTAGAATTAAAATTTTAACCTGTTATTTTGCTACATTATTAATTATTTTTTAAAATAATTTAAGGACATAATCTAAAATTGTATGGTGGTTTAATAGATTTTAAAACAACAATAATTGTAATGAAATAGAATATAATTATAATCAATTATCTTACTACAGTCGTAAATAATATTTATAAGAATTTAAGACTACAAAATAAACAATTTTGATTGGATTTTATAAAGACAAAACTTAAATGAAAACTCAAAATTATAATTTTATCCTGTTACTTTGCTACATTACTAAATATTTTTAAAATAATATGGAAAAACAAAAATTTTAAATTACGTGGTGGTTTAATAGATTTTAAAACAACAATGATTGTAATAAAATGAATTATAATTACAATCAATTACCTTGTTACAGTCATAAATAATCTTTATCAGAATTTAAGAACACAAAATAAACAGTTTTGATTGGATTTTATAAATAAAAAACTTAAATGAAAACTCAAAATTATTAAATATTTTTAAAATAAATTAAGAATACACAAATTTAAAATTATGAGGTGGTTTAATAGATTTCAAAATAACAATGATTATAATAAACAATTATAATTACATCAAATTGCCTTGCTAAAATCATAAAAAGGTTTGAAATAAATATTCTCGATTATAATTTAAATGAATTGCATTGCTGCAGTTATAATTAATCTTCAACAAAAGGCTACATAAAGCTAAATTTCAAAAGTAATTAATTAAGTTGAATAAAATATAATGTAAAAAATGTCGTAACAGAAGTTCAAAAATATTTATTTATTACTTAATTACATAATGCAAATTAAATGTTCAATTAACTTTTATTATTAGTAAAGTGAAACTAAGAAACGATATGTTGAAATACACAGTGATTTAACACTTTAACAAGTAACAAAACCTCAAAATTACCATTTCAATTATTGTGCATCAGTTGCAACACTACTATTTGAATGAATTGGCACTGCACGATAATTATTTTATAATTTAGTTGAAGGTATTCATTTATTCTTATTTAATTATCGTTGGAAAAAATGATATGTAATGAAATATGTTAAGTGGGACATCTCAGTTGTATAAATAACATAAATATTCCTTCGGCCAATTGACTAGGTCAATTGTGCGATCTTGGGAGTTTATTTATGTGTTTCCCACAACACGATCAGCATCGAAAGCATTATTTCCTTGTTCTTGAGCAGGAACAAGCGATAAAAAATGGTTGGTGTTAATTACGAAAACGCCTCGTTCCAAATAAGCGGCCGCTCGGTGCGTTTTTTAATCAGGAATTCCATCTGTCAGGATTTGATAAGTGCACGGCTATTGAGTCAATTTATACTTTCTGTATTTGGCAATCCGCGTTGGTCAATCCGATATTGTATGCAAAAAGTGCATTATATAATAACGGCTAAACATCGTCGTGTCCTTGATCACACACGAAATTAGGACGAATGTAATTGCGAGGCGTTTAAATTGCAATTATTTATTATTTTTTTGTTGCAACGATCGAGGTAACGAATCCCACAAATTGGATTAAGTTCGTTAAATCGACAACGCCTCAAAATTGAGCTCGACCGTAATTATGACAATTTGTGGACCGAAATCAAGTTCTAAGGGAGATGTTTTTTAATAAAAAATTATACGGATTTATTATAATTTTCCAATTATAGCATAATAAGCGGTTTTAAAAAAATAATTACGAAAAAACGTTTCAGTATTAATAATTGTAAAGTAGATTCATATATCTTACACCTGCATATTAGTGCAAAACGATTTACATATACATTTACATGCATAACATTAAATTGATTTATTTTTATTGGAATCATGCATATTTATTCTAATTGTATTTTATTACAGAATTACATAACTAAACTGCCAGATAGCAGCTTAGTTGTAAAATGAAATGCACAAAAAGAATTATAGGCCATAAATTGTTTTTATCAGTTTTTACATTAATTAAGTGTGCGGTTGTGCAGTAAAATTTTATTGCAAGTTTATAAGCTCATTATTTTCTTCATATTCAAACAAAGGTTTATTTGAGTAACAAAAAATTCTTTTTTTTTAATAATTGATTTGCGTCTAGAAAGTTTAATTTGGAATTATGAAAAGGTTGAAATAAATAACTTCTGAAAATTTTAATTGTTTTAGTCATTTTTTTAATGTGATTCTGTTGAATATAACTTGATCTTAGAATGAATCTCGCAATTTTTTTCAATTCAAATTTTAACACCAAGAAAATAATGACTAATTAAGGAATTTTCCAAAATAATAACTTTAACATTTTTTAATTGAAAATCTAGTTAAAAATGAAGTTAAAACATCTAGTTTCTCAAAACAACCTTTAAATTTTTTAAAATAAAACTCGTCTTTGACATTTTGAAAACAAGACTTTTTACTAGTGCTGAA
This sequence comes from Aethina tumida, assembly GCF_024364675.1. Classification (NCBI taxonomy): domain Eukaryota; kingdom Metazoa; phylum Arthropoda; class Insecta; order Coleoptera; family Nitidulidae; genus Aethina; species Aethina tumida. The sequence goes on from NC_065439.1 coordinate 12,484,466, forward strand.
ACTCTGTTTGAGTCCTGAAATTTTGACATTTTCTACCCGAGAAACTTGAAAAGGTTGTAACATTGTTAAAATTAATTTAGAGAGGAAATCATAAATGTGAGGATTAAATACTCGACTCCGGAGTATGGAAACAATATTTGACTTTTTTTTTACAGAAAATTATGATAAAATTACCTTAAAAAAAGAAGCTTGAATTTTCTAGTTAATAAAAAATTGTCAGAGTTAGAAAGGTCTAATTTATCAATTATTCAAGACTTGTTTTTATATTATAAAATAATGAATAAATGCAAACAATAATTTCAGAAAATTGATATCATAGAAAATTAAAAACTCAATTTTGGAGTTTGAAAACAAATTTCAATTTACTTTGACTTTTGAAGAGAACATCGATTACTTTAAAATTTGAATTTTCTATACTTAAAAAAATTAAATAAATAATTGGAAAAAATCTTAAAAATAAGGCTCGTTTTTTATACTATAAAAAATAATAAATAAACGCGGACAATAATTTCAGAAAAGTGGGATAATCAAGATTTTAAATTTTGACAAAACATGAAACATTTTTGACTCCTGCAATATTGGGAATTTTTGAGTTAATTATAGAAAATTTCATAAGTGTGATAATTAAATATGAACAAGTCTTTTAAGTTTCCTTTTCATTTCTGCTTAAAATCCTTTTAAAATTACTTGAAAATGAAGGAGACTGAATGTTCTATAGTTAAAAAAGAAGTTAGTTCTTTTCGGCCTTGAAGTTTTAAAATTAATTAATATAAAAAAATCATAAATGTGATTATTAAGAACTCAATTCTAGAGTCTGAAAACAAATATTTCAATTTTCCTTATCATTTCAAGACATAAATATTCTAAAATTACTATACTTTTGAAATCAGTAAATTGCAATATTGGGAGTTCAGTTAATTTACGAAGTAAATCATAAATATGAGAATTAAATATCTAACTTTGAGTCTAAAAGTCTAAAGTTTCCTTTTCATTTCTATAGAAAATCGTTCTGAAATTACTTGAAAATGGAAGACAGAATTTTCTATAATTAAAAATGAAGTTAGTACTTAATTACTGAAATATTACCATTTTTAAAACAAGAAACTTTTGGCAGTAATAATGAAAATTTTAAAATTAAATTATACAAATGTGAAGATTAAATACTCTATTCTACAGTCTGAATACAAATTTTTCAATTTTTTGTTCTTGTCATTTCTCAATTTTTTTGACATGTTGAAACCAAGTCGAATAGATTGCCAAATATGAGAATTTATCTTACTTTGAGTCTAAAACCTGTTTTTTAAATTTCCTTTTCATTTCTGTTTCTTCCAAAATTATTTGAAAATGGAGAAAACTGAATTTTCTATAGTTAAAAATGAAGTTAATGCTAAAACTTTTTTTGATTTTTGAAATCTTTACATTTTTAAAACAAGAAACTTGAATTGTAATATTAGAAGTTTTAAAATAAATTAATACAAATGTAGATTAAATAGTCAAGAAATCTTCGAAATCAAGAAACTTGAATTCATTGAACCAAGAAACATTAATTTAGGACTAATTATATAAAAAATCGATTACGATTATTAAATAATTTAAAGCATAGAAATAAGTTTGTCAGCTAATGCATTTTTCTCTAAAGAAATTTTGGTCCCAAATTTTAAAAATTTAAAGTTAAGAAACTTTATCTTCTATCATTGAAACAGGGAAAGTTAGTTAAAACTAAAAGTATAGCAAGACTTCTCTTTTTATATGCCACAGAAAATTATCATTAAAGACGAATAAAAATTTCACAGAATTTCCACGTAAATAGAATGTCGCCCAAGGCGATCGCTTCGTCGCATCACCAGGTTCATTTTCGATTCCCCGGAGATCCGCACGCAACTGCAAACGAGTAAACCTTAATCGCACTTTTTATTTATGCCGCGACACTTGTTTTGAGAATTGCTAAATGAAAAACCGGGCCCGTCCAATTCGTAATTGTATCAAGAGGTGCGAGCCTGTCCCACCGGAGATGCCGGACCGGCCGCTGGCCGAGTCGAAGCCTCCTCCTGAGAGTGGATCGTTATGGAAGCTGGCATCGACTGGTACGGATAAAGGACATATTCGATTAGTCGATTTCTCGCAAAAACGTAATTTTACTGTTATTGAGTTCATTAAGACATTATTCCTTACGCGTTCAGCGGACCGCTTCCTTTTTCAGACGCCGATTATATCATTCAGCTTGGCTTTTTATTTATAAAAATTTATGGGGAAATGTGTCTAATGATTTAAAGTAAGATAAAATGACCGGCGATCATTTACCGGGGAATTAATGAAATGTTTTCAGCGTGGATAATTTAATTTATTGCATTTAGCGAAACCAGTATTAGTTGCTGAAGTGCTCGACGATCTCTCTCGTGGGGACGAATCCATCTGAAACGTCCGTCAATTTAAATGCAATGTAAACAACATTTAATGCTGCCTCGAACAATAAAATACAATCATTTTTTTTTTTTTGATGGCGGCGTTAAAGCATCATAAAACCGACGCGCATTTTTAAACCTTAATTGCAATCATCCGTTAATTGCATTTTTCCTTAATTAAACCCATTTCTGGGAATCGATCGTTGCATTGTCTCCGGGCAAAACTAATTAATAATTGTTAAAAAAGTCACGACGTTATTAAATAATAACAATAAAAAAAATGCTTCAGACCACCGTGAAAACTGTTTGAACGTAGTACTATGATAAACTTCACACACGCCTTAAAAAAATGACATTGCATTGATTATAGCAGGAACCGATAAACACTATGGTAGTATAATTAGCAGTAATAATATTTGAATTAGTTTTTTATGCTCTATAATTAGGATTTATGTGTTTACAAACAATGGATTTGCGTAGTTGCGTTTTGGTTTAGTTTAACTCACGTTTTTTGTAAGACAGACCGATTTGGACATACCTAGAACAAAAATGTGATAAATAATCACCGTTGCATAATCAAACTGATTTAATATGTCAAAACATTAATGCAATATGCTCTATTTAAACATTTAGATTACATTTTTACAATTCAAATTGACCATAATTAATCTGCATAATCCTACGTTTGCTGATGATTAATGTTCGAAAAATTATAAATAAACTAATTGCCATATAAAAAAACTGAGTTTATACTCTATGTGTGCGTTGTTATTTTAGTGCAATAAATTACTGGTAATTACCAGGAAAGTTTAATCAAGAAATATTATTTTTTTAATCTCAAATTGTTTAAAATATGAAAAATATTTGTTTTTTACTGTACTTAACTATTTAAATTACCAATAAAAAAATAGTGAAAAAATATTATTAAGAAAATCTATTAATTTTAATAATATATAAAAAAAGTTAGGCTGTTGTGAAGACAATAAAAATATATTTTATATTAAATTTTGTCAGAATTAATTCGTATAAACTTCATTTTAATGTTAATTAATGTATTTATATTTAAAAAGTAATCACACCTATTGCTTGTCTTGTAGAAAAATAGTGTCTTGTGGATTAAAATATATTTTTAGTTAAATTTGACAAAATTTGTTGTAAAAATATTTTATTGTTAATTAGTATTACTATTCTGTGAAATTCATGGTTTAATTATTGTATTTAAGAAGACACTAGAAAAAAATGGAGATGAAATATTATTAAGAATTCCTACTAATTTTAACAATATTTTGTAAAAACTGGGGTATTGTCAACAAAATAAATAATATATTTTTTATTCAATTTTACAAAATTTTTGATAAAAATATTATTTTAATGTTAATTAATGTTAATATTTTGAGAAAAATATGTTATTCTTGATTTAATCATTGTATTTAAAACGAGCCTAGAAAAAATGGAGATGAAATATTATTAAGAAATCCTACTAATTTTAACAATATTTTGGAAAAACTGAGGTGTTTGTCACAATAAACAACATATTTTTTATCAAATTTTACAAAATTAGTTGTAAAAATATTATTTTAATGTTAATTAATATTTTGAAAAAAATATTAATATTTATATTATATATATAAGACACAATATTATTAAGAAAACCTACTAATTTTAACGATATATTTAAAATATAGGGTGTTGTTTATTAAATTTGACAGAATTTGTTGTAAAAATTTCATTTTAATGTTAATTAATGCTAATATTTCAAGAAAAATATTATTATTAATATTTATATTTAAAAAGTAATTATACTTACTAATTTTAATATCTAGAACACCTACTAATTTTAACAATATTTTGCAAAAACTATAAATAATATATTTTTTATTTAATTTTACAAAATTTGTTGTAAAAATATTATTTTAATGTTAATTAATGTTAATATTTTGAGAAAAATATGAATATTAATATTTATTAATATTTAAAACTACTTTATTTAAAAAGTGATCAGAAAAAATGAAAAAAAAAAATATTATTATGAGAATCTGCCAAATTTAACATATTGTAAAAAATAGTGTCTTGTAGATAAAAATATATTTTTAGTCAAATTTCACAAAATCTGTTGTAAAAATATTATTTTATTGTTAATTGATATAAATATTTAATGAAATATATGAAAAATATGCCTATATATTAAGAAAACTTACTAATTTTAATAAGATTTTGTAAAAATAGGGTGTTGTCAACACAATAACATATTTTTATTTAATTTTACAGAATTTGTTTTAAAATATTATTTTAATGTTAACTAATGTTAATATTTTGAGAAAAATATGAATATTAATATTTATATTTAAAACTGCTTTATTTTAAAAGTATGAAAACCTACTAATTCTAACATATTGCAAAAAATAGTGGTGTCATGTGAATAAAAATATATTTTTAGTCAAATTTCACAAAATGTGTTGTAAAATATTATTTTATTGTTAATTGATATTAATATTTTGTGAAAAATATGAAACATATTCCTGTTTTAATTACTTTATATAGAAAGGGTCAAGGATAATGGAGATGAAAAATTATTAAGAAAACTTAACAAAATAAAAAATATTTTTTATTTAATTTGTCAAAATTTGTTTAGATTAAATATTTATTATTATGTTATTTAAGTTAATATTTTGAGAAAAATATAATGGATAAAATGAAGGGAAATATTATTACGAAAACCTGTAAATTTTAAATTTTAGTTAAAATTGACAAAATTAACAAAATTTGCGTAAAAATATTATTTTATTGTTTTAAGACCCCAGAAAAAATAGAGAAATATTATCCTTAATTCTGAAAGTCTATAATTTTAAGAATATTTTGTAAAAAGCTGAAAACAAAACACAATTAAAACCATATTTTTTATTTAATTTGACAAAATTGGTTGTATAAATATCATTTTAATGTTAATTAATGTTAACATTTTAAGAAAAGTATGAAAAATATTTGTATTTTAATGAACAATAAATATTGTTAGGAAAATATACTAATTTTAACAATCTTTTGTAAAATAATTGTGACGTTAAAAAACTGTGTTGACGTGATCATCATGTTGTTATTAATTAATGTTAATATATGTATAGAAAATATACGAAAAATTATTATTGTTATTAATATTGTATTTAAAAATACTCAGGAAAATGAACAAAAAAAATTAGGAAAATTTATGTACTATAGAAAAATTTAATTTAAGATTTTAAAACATAAAAAGGCTAAGAATTTTGTTATTAAAATTTTATTTATTGATAATTAATACCAATATTAATATTATGAAAATATGTTTTTATTATTGTATTTATTACCAAAAAATATAAGAGAAAAAAATTTAAAAGAAAGTTTATTATTGTACACTAATCAAAGGATCTTAAAAAAAATTACATAATAATACATAATGAAATAAAACGAAAGAGCATTAATTAAAAATTTCTCACAATAAATTATAAAAGAAAATCAACATGCCAGTGTCACATTTTATATGGGAACAAGGAAAATGGATCTTGCTAATAGACCCCATAAATATTTATAACGTATTGTTATTATTTTTGATTTTTTTTATCATGTTTATTTATCTTAAATGCAAAGTAAGTAATTGTTTACTAAACATTCGTTTCTATTGACTTGCAATCAGTTATTAAGGATAATGTATGTGACATTCAATACAGCCTTATCTTCCTGGTTGTCACTTTCGCACCGTACAATAAATGCGACAATTTGGAAAATGCACTGCATAATATTAATAATTAATTAATGACTGCAAAACGGCAATAAATAATCGCCATTCATTTACGTTTAGATAACTAACTTGTTAACAGTAATTTGTCTTGGTAAAACTAGTCGCAACAATATCGTTGTAATAAACTTAAAAGATTAATTAATTCCATGGAATTATTATACGTCGATAAATTGCGGAGGCATCCCGTTTTGCATGCAACAATTTCAAGTCGCACAAAAACGTCCGGCCAACGTTACGCATACAGAATACGAAAAAGGCCGAAATAAAAATAAACCAAACCACCTCCTTTGCCTGTGATTTATTTATTAGGAATACGCATATCGAACGCAATAAATCAAAGTTTCACCTCGATATGTTATTAGCGGACCGAAAGAAGTCGCAGTGAACATATAATGCCAGACAAGACGGCAATTATGTAAATACGCTTACATTTTCTCATTACTCGAAGACAAGCGTGTATTATTACCGGCTCATATCTGTGTCCGGGGAAAATATTTCATATCACGCCGCCATACCATGATTGGGATACAATTTGCCTCGTGTTTCAGACTGATACAATCGCTAAATGTCGATCGACATTAGATGGAAACTTAAAAGTGCATGATGAGTTGGATTTTGAGACAAATCCCATGTTTCAGTGAGGGACTCTTCTAAAAATTCACATCTAAAGAGAAGTTTTTGAATCAGGATGGAAAAGAATGACTAACTTTTGAAGAAAAAAACAGCCAAAGCTACACCAAAAGAAATAAAAAATAGAGAGGCATCCAACTCTAAGAAGTAGTATTATCCACTAGAACCCCTAAATTAACCTAGGGAGAACGCTACAAACAACTACAAAAAGCTTTAAGTTTAAAACATCTAATTTGAAAGCTATTTTAACCTTCATCACCTAAACTAACCTACTGGACCAATAGAGATAATGCTACACCAAATAAAAGCTACACCAAAATGTGAGCAAAAAGGCAAAGTAACATCGTACATCAACGACAATTGCTTACCGAGTGACACTGTTTGTCGCGAGTAACTCCCAAAGTCGTAATATGCGTTTCTCTTAATCGCACCTGAAAACCAACAACAGAACATGATCAACTTGCTGCAAAAGTACTCGCGGCTGTGCCGGAAGCTATGCATTATTTCGCTTGCGTTCATGACCAACATAGGTTCGCGTTTTCGATCGACGATTTGGGTCACAAGCCGTCCCCAAAAAATAAACAACTCGTAATTGAAGTCAAGTGCCACAATTAGAATTATTTGGGGGCTATCTTGTTTAGGTCTAAGAATTTTTTTAGATTGCAATTCTTCGAGGCGTGGTTTCGGCGTTTCGGTGGCATTGACTTTTATGTCGTTTTGCATGCAAATTAATGCACGTTGAAGATACAAGGTTACGTTGGGAAAAAAACGCGGTTATAATGAGATTTAAGATGAAAATTATAGTAAATAATTATTAGGCGGATAAACAAAACATTATGGCTTTTGTATTCAATTCCCTTGAATTTATTCCAACACGTGTTTAAATTATAATAAGGTGCAATAACTTATGGCGTTTCGAAAAAATGTCAACAACACTGTCACTTATTTCGCAAAAAACTTTAAAATTATGCAAATACATTCATTAAAAAAGTTTTTAGTGAAAAAAATAACAAAATTAATAAGCTTATAAACTGGTTAAGATTTTTTCAAGACCTTTTAAATTAATACGTTATCGTTAACTATCAAATGAGATTAAAAGTTACTTTTGTTAAAGTTCTGAACTATGATTAATCTTCTGTATCATTAAACAATAAATGAGGTAAATCTAACATGGTAACATGTTTTAATTTTTTAAATCTGAAATTCACAAAAAATAGCCATATTAATGAGGCTAGTTAAGACTTACTTTATTCTTAACTATTGAAAAATATTAAATAAAGTGACAAAAAATCTTGTTAGTGTTTTGAAAGATGATTAATCGTCTGTCTCATTAAATAAATTTCATAGTTATAACTATTTAACACAAATATCAATGTTGACAAAACAAGTTTTGATAACTTACAAAGTATTAAAAAATTTAACAAAAAAAATCTTGCTTTTAACACAAATATCGATGATAACCAATAAGGTTTGAAAACCTGTATCTCACAAAAATAAGTTATATTAATAAATTTATAAATTAGTTAAGACTTTTAACATACTACTTTATTAAAATATATTAAAAAATTAACTAAAAAAATCTTACTCGATTTTTGAATTATGATTAATGTTCTATGCCATTAAATAAATTTCCTAGATAAATTTATACACCAATATCGATGACTATTAAAACAGTTTTCCATACTTAAATCTCACAAAAAATAATCATATTAATGAGTTTATAAATTGGGTAAGACTTTAAACTTATTATTTTATGGTTAACTGTTTATTAAAAGGTAATAAAAAACTGAACAACAAAAATCTTGTTAGAGTTTTGAAAGATGATTAATTAATCTTCTGTCATTAAACAATTTCCTAGTTAAACAGTTTTAACACAAATATGGATGACTACAAAAAAGTTTTGAAAACCTGAATTTCACAAAAAATATCCATGTTTATAAATTTATAAATTAATTAAAATTTTAAACACATTACTTTACGGTTAACTATTTATTAAAGAGTATTAATAAAACTAAACAATAAAAATCTTGTTTGAGCTTCGAAAGATTATTAATTTTTTATGTCATTAAACTAATTTAATAGTCAAAACTTTTTATTAGATATCGATGATTACAAAAAAGTTTTGGAAACTGTAACAAAAAATAACAATATTAATATGTTTATAAATTAGTTAAGACTTTTTACATATTTCTTTATGGATAACTATTTATTAAAAGAAATTAAAAGAATTGAACAATAAAGATCTTAGTGAAGTTTTCTATGGTATTCAACAAATTTGCCAATTAAAATTTTTTAACACAAATATCGATGACTACAAAAAAGTTTGAATATCACAAAAAATAATCATATTTATAAATTAGTTAAGATTTTAAACATATTACTTTATGGATAATTATTTATTAAAATGTATTAATAAAACTGAACAACAAAAATCTTGTTGCTCTTTTACGCCATTAAAGAAATTTTCTAGTTAAAACTTTTTAATACAAATTCCGATGATTACAAAATAGTTTTGAAAACCTGAATGTCACAAAAAATAACTATATTAATAAGTTCATAAATTGGTTAAGATTTTTTACATATTTCTTTATTTAGTTACTATCGATGACTACAAAAAATTTTTGAAAACCTGAATATCACAAAAATTAATCTTATTTATAAATTTCAACAAACCAGTTAAAATTTTTTAACACAAATATCGATAACTACAAAATTTATATATTAGTTAAGATTTTAAACACATTAATTTATGGTTAACTATTTATTAAAAAGTATTAATAAAACTGAACAACAAAAATCTTGTTGGAGTTTTGAAAGATATTCCATGTCATTAAACAAATTTCATAGTTAACTCTTTTTAACACAAATATCGATGATTACAAAAGAGTTTTGAAAATGTGAATGTCACAAAAAATAACCATATTCAAATGTTAAGTTAAGACGTTTTACATTTTTCTTTATGGATAAATTATTAAAAATCTAACCGGACCTGAATCTCACAAAATATCACCATTTTCATTTTTTTCATTTTCAGTCTACAAATAAGCTAAGATTACTTTTAACTAAACAAATTACTATGTGATCAACTATTTATTAAACTATAACTGAAAACTGAACAAAAAAATCTTACTGAAGTTTTATAACACCGATTCATAATAAAAAAATTGAAAACCTAAATGTCAAATCAGTTAACGAGTTATTTTGTAGTTACTTATTGAAAATGTTTAGAGAGCTCTCAAAATAAACTAAACTAAAAAAACGTTTGTGAATTATAATTAACCTTCTATACCATTTCCGACCATACATTCATTTGATTTATGACATTTTCATCAAGTGGGCGAATCGTGCTTCCATAAATATTCAATAATTATCAATTAATGCATTATTAATTATCACAAACGAACAATAAAATGTTGGAGCTATGTACGGTTATAAAACCAGGGAATAATTTTATTTAAACATACACATACCGGATTTTTTGTGGCTCTTTTTTTTATACGAAACCGATTCCAATAAATAAATATTACATTAAATAGGATTATTATGCAGCTCTTTGAATTCCATGTATGATAATGGAATGTGATTAATGATTTTCATAATCAATTTAAATAAAACGTTCTCGAATCAATAATTAATGATTATGCGATTATTGCTTTATCACCTGATACACGTTCGGCTTGAAAATGTTCTTGATTTTCGTCTACAATAAATCGAGTTAATCTTGTTGATATAAAAGGCCGGCTTCAAAAACGCCCCACAGATAAATTATTTATAACTGTTTGCATTTAATGGCCTTATTAAAAAGTAATTGAAAGCGAGTGAACACATTTTATATGGTAAATAAAGATGTAGAAAAACTCTCTTCAATGTATAATAGGACATTCTCGGATTATAATTTGATACTGGCTGATAAAAGTTTTTTTCGTATGAATAAATTTATTAGCCAATTTAAATTGGAATGTTTTTTTTTGTTGTAATATTAGCGCACGACATAATCGAATGTGCCAAAACGTTGCCAGCCAGTATTTTTCCCAAAACAAATCGAAAATATGATACACAATTAGCACATGGACATGTCGTTCAACTCGATGAAGAAATCGTTGTTAATCCCGACAAGCCTCTAATTTTAGAGCACGGTAAATCAGTCGTGATCATACTTTTACCTTGATTTTGTGCATATGGGACGATACGGATTTATAACTGGTACAAGCGTCTGGAGTGTGTTCTCATAAAGCGTAACATTCATTAATCACATCGCCGTTTAATTGGACGGTTTGCTGAAAGGGCCCCTTTTTGATCTGGACCGCGGGAAATCGTACGTTTAAATTCCCCTCGGGGTCAAACTGTTTTTTGTCTTCTTTCGATAGAATATCCAAGAAGAAATTTTGTGTGAAAAAGAACAAGTTTGGAATTCCACTCGGCGGAGTTCGAAGCTGTCGCTAATCTTTATTGCCACGTGAATCAATTAAACGAAATTTATTATGCCAATACGAGTTGTCCATTAAAATAAAATAATAATATCTTAGATTTAACTGCCACGTCTCCATTTTAGAAACGGCAATAACACAACTGGCAATAAACAAGTCCTAGTAACTATAACAATAAATACACGTGTACGAGATGTAATTTTTCTTCTTTCTATTTGGCTCAGCCATTCAGACTCTATAAAGTTATAAATACACTGTCAATTATGTTTTATTGCGGAATGTGTGTAAAATGTGGTTTAATTTACATCGAGTCAATATTAATTGCTTTCTTCGGCTTCTCACCATTGCGGTTATTAAACAGCTATAAATATAGCACTGTATCGTGGTCATTTTTATTGGTTTATCGGAGTTATTGGTGTTGAATGTTATGGTTTGTTTTGTAACATTCGATATTGCAGGGCGAAGAACATAAATTAAAAATAGTTTTTGTTCTAAATATTATTGTTTGTTTTCTAACATTAGAAATTATATGGAGGTGAATATATGAATATATACTAAAACACATAAGAAATACAATTTTATTTAATACAATTCATATTTAAAATTAAGGTTCAAAGATTAATATCAAAAGTATTTTAAGAAATTTATAATATAAAATTAATTTAAGTCAAGTTATTGGTGTTAAATATTATCGTGAGTTTTTTTACTTTCGAAATTACATAAAGAACATAAATTAAAAAAATTTAACATAATTTATGTATAAAATCAGGTTTCAATGATAATTATCACTGATAACATTAAATGATTTGAAAAAAATTGTATATTTATCATCATATCATTCGAAATTATACGAAGAAGAATATACATTTAAAAAATTAGAAATATATTTTTCTTTAATATAATTTATATATAAAATCAGGGTTTCATGATAATTGCCAGATATTTTTAAAAATTCTGTATTAGAGAATTAATTTAAGTCTAGTTATTGGTATTAAATATTACCGTATTTTTTTTTAACTTTTGAAATTACGTATGTATAAAATCAGATATATCACAGATAATATGAAATTTTTTGAAGAAATTCAAAAATTAATTTATGTCAAGTTATTGCTATTATTATTATTATTATGTGTTTTTAATTTTCGAAATTACATGAAGAATATATATATATAAAAAAATTAGAAATATTTATTTTTTTAATATAATTTATGTATAAATTCTGAGTTCAGTGATAATTATCACTGATAATATGAAAATGTTTAACTTTCCAAATTACATGAAGAAGAATATATATTTAAATAATTAAAAGTATATTTTTCTTTAATAAAATTTATGTATAAAATTAAGGTTCAATGATAATATGAAAAATTTTGAAGAAATTCTATATTATTAGAGTTAAATATTATCGTATGTTTTTAATTTTCGAAATTAAATAAGGAAGAATATATATTTTAAAAATTAGAAATATATATTTCTTTAATATAATTTATGTATAAAATCAGGGTTCAATGATAATTATCACTAATAATATGAAAATATTTGAAAAATTTCTATATTAGAGAACTAATTTAAGTCAAGTAGTTAATGTTAAATATTATCGTCAATTTTTAACTTTCGAAATTACATGAAGAAGAATATATATTAAAAATATTACTAATATATTTTTCTTTAATATAATTTATGTCTAAAATCAGAATTCAATGATAATTATCACAAATAATGTGAAAATTTTTGAAGAAGAATATATATTAAAAAAATTATAAATATATATTTCTTTAATATAATTTATGTATAAAAGGATTCAATGATAATTATCACAGATATTATGAAAATATTTGAAGAATTCATACATTAGAGAATTAATTTAAGTAAAGTTATTGGTGTTAAATATTATGGTGTGTTTTTAACTTTCGAAATTACATGAAGAAGAATATATATTAAAAATATTGTGAATATATATTTCCTTATTATTATTATTTATGAATAAAATCAGAGTTCAATGATAATATAAAAATTTTTGAAGAATTTATATATTGGAGAATTAATTTAAGTCAAGTTGTTGGTGTTAAATATTATCGTGTTTTTAACTTTCGAAATTAATGGAGTATAGTATATATTAAGAAGCATTAAAAATATATTTTCCTTTTATAAAATTTATATAAACAATTAGAATTCAATGACAATTACCACTAATAGGATGAACATATTCGAGGAAATTGTACAGAAAAATATTAATTTAATCAAGTTATTGGTGTTAAACATTATTGTATATTTTTTAACTTTCGAAATGGAGAAAAACATATAGTAAAAAATATTAGAAACATATTTTTCTGTAATATAATTCATATATAAAATCAGAATTTAGTCATTATTATCATTTATAATATGAAAATATTTGCAGAAATTCTAAATTAGGAATCAAATTTATTCAACACATTATGCAATAAATAAAAATAAACTGTCATTAAGGCTCTCATTTCAAATTAGTAATGTTTTTCTAAATTTGTCGTTTATAAAGTTCATTCTAATATTAAAAAAAAACTTTAAAGGTTGTTTTCATTGATTTTTAAATTCTTCGTTTTAATTAATGACATTGATTATAATTTTTAATAAAGAAAATTTGATAATTATTTAAATTAATTTCACTATTATTTATTAATTTAATAATCAAATGTATATTAATAGAAATATTTTTAATTGCCATTTCCGTGCGAGTGTAACTTTCATCTCGTAAATGACACATCAAAACAAAATCGACAGCGTCAAACGAGAGGCCGAATTTAATGAAGCGGAAAAAAATTGAGCTGTCTCGGCCCAACGATAAGAATCCGGACTCGCCAAAAGGGCAGGAGGATTCCTTTGTGGCGCACCGTCCAATCCGACGGGGACTCACCTACGACAACCGGGTGGTCTTGACTGGCTGACGTGGTCCACGAAACCTCCGGTGTCCCGCCCATTCGCCTCTATGATTTACTGACCACTCCGGTGGGTTACCGTCATAATTTTTTTGTTCCCTTTTTGTTTTTTACCTGTACCAAATCCACCTTGTGTTTGTTTTATCGATCGTGATTATGCCATTATCGTCGTTCCCACAGGTTCCGTTCCGAGTGGAGGACACCCCGCAACTGTTACGCGGCCGCTTGATTGATGGAGGGAAGTAGCGCGACTTGCGGACGGGTGGGTTAAATATAGAAAGGCGAGTGTGTCATTGGGGAAGATAAGTGAGACATCGGACGAAAGCTTAATTTAAAACATTAATGAGCTGCCGTTGAGTTTCTCAGGCCCGTCGTTTCGGAAATAGCTCTTCTCGGCCTCATGGGGCATTTCTACCTGTCATCGCTTCGATCGTCATCAAATGTTTCTTAGTTCGTTCTTTCTCTTTTTTTCTTTCTGACCGCGGGAATAATGGAAACATAATACTTGTGACAGTGTGTTTACAAAACATTCACCCGGTGTTTCTTTTTCAACGCATAATAGATTCGTGAACTGATCGCTTACAAGACTTGAAATATGTCGAAAGTGTCGTGCTTAGATATGAAAGCCGTACAAGCCAGATAAGTGTAATTATCTAGTTTGACCATGTAATTGCGGGTAACTCAATTAAATACTTTTGCGAACGTCTGGTTTACGGCCGTTTCGAATTAATTAACTTATATTATTAATTTCTTGTCACTTGGGTTCTATTTGCAATCAAGGCTGGTGCTATATCTTGTCATGTATTTAAAATCAGTTAGTCGGATTAATATTTATATTTGTGCCACATTTATCATGTAATTGCCATTTTTACAAACGTTTCACAGCAATTTGTTGTACCGCGATGTGGGTTCAACGAAGGTGAAACCCTACATTTTCATAAAAATTACTCTGTTTATAATTTATGGCTTGGAAGAAATAAAATTTTATAACATATTAGGCTCCGATTACGATTATTTTTTTATTATTTAACATTTAAATAACAACTTTATTTAAAATCTAAGTAATCCCCATTATAATCAATTAAATCTGGGTTCTTGGAATAGATGATGATGAACCTTAAACTGTTACGTTATAGAGAAATATCTCAGCCACATGGTGGATAAAGTAATACTCCTCCTCTCCTACTCCTTTATTCATTTAACATTTTGAAGCTACTTTTTGGTCTTTAATGCGGCGTGTGGTCTTGAATTGACATGAAGAACCACCATAGTTTTTTCAACAACATTTACATTGCAGTACTCCACACAGACATCAAAATCTTCCTTGGGTTAAAAATGGTATTATTCCATCAAGTTTATTTATTAGTTCTTTATCAGGATAGACTTGATTCTGTTGGGCAAACACTTTTTCCGGTACCTAATAAATTCTTAAATACACAGAAAATTTAAATAAAAAAAAATTCAGTGCAACAATAAATATTGAATAAATTTCAAAATTATACAAGAAGCACGACTTAGATAATTTCCTAAAATTAGCCCCTCCAAAAAAATTCGAATAAACATATACCAAAATACTAAAAAAATAAAGTGCCTCAACAAAATCAAATATGTTTGTTAATAATTCAATAATAAAAAACTGAGTTTGTTGTTGCTGGCTGTTAAGACAATATTTCATAAAAACAATAAATAACAGTTAATAATTATTCATAGTTTTACTTTCTACAAAACACGTTTTTACTTTTAGGTAGTAAATATTTTATAGGTCATTATTTCTGTAATTGCTTTCCATAATGTTTTGTTGAATATTCATCGACTCCGTTTTAATATATTCCTAATTATTCCATATACGTTTTTTCATTGCGATTTTAACACACTTAAATTAGCAATTAGGTTTTTTAATTGCATATCAGGTGCAAAAAACTTTAGAAATTTACATTTGATTTTTCAGTGTAAATTTAAATAATAAAAATTTAATTTGTATAAACAGTAATAATAAACGTAATTTTATGGTTCTTGAAAATATGAAGTGTATTAAAATTTCGAATATATATTTAAAAAATGTATAATCTAATATATTGTTCCTAACTAACAAATTTAATACTAATTAATACATTAAAAATTTTAAATTTGTTTGAAACATCTTTTATAAATTTGATTTAATTAATATATTTAAAATAAGGTACTATGAAATATCTAACAATTTTATGGTCCTTAAAAAATGATTTGTCTTTTTGGTTCACAATATATTTTCATAATATATTTTAGGTTTTTTGTATTAAACTATTAAAGTCAGTTATTAACTGTGCATTCATACAAAGAATTTCGTTAAAAAGTTATTAGGCATTTGACAATTACCAATTCTTCCCTTGCACGCAACGCAAACGAACCTTTATTAAGTGATCGTATAATTACATGCAACTAAAAATTAGGTGATTACGATAATTCTTAATTAAGACAACAGGTTGAAGCTGGCAGACCTAGTGAAACAGTATTTGATAAAAGTGTTAACCCGAGAAAGATTTTCATAACTGTATACGTGTGGAATTTTACATATTGGCTAACAACCAAGAGGCCAACAATCAATATAACTGTCTCCTGGTCATAATCTGATCAATTTTCTCAAAAACTTACTTAAGTTTCTTTTGTCAATAGAAAAGGCATTCTGCTTCTTCATGTCAACAGAAACGCACTCAGCAGTCACATTAGAGACTTAAAAATATTAAATTAGAAATTCTATTTCATCCTCTATCTAGCCCAGACATTTCTCCATGTAACTATTATTTATTTTTATCATCGTAGAATTTTTTTCGTCATAAACAATTTAATTCTAAAGAGAAGGTCAAAATCGAGATTGATCTTTCCTTCAGTTCTAAGAACCTATAATTTTTTCTCGGGGCATCAATTTACTTGTTTGCTGATTATATTGGTGTTGTTTTACTTTGTTAAAAGTTATTTTAAAAAAAGTTACACTTTACTTTGTCCCTAACATACCAAATTTTATTATTTTTCTTTTCTTTTTTTTCGAATACATAATATACACAGCGCACAAAAATTAACCAAATATTTTTGTATTAATAATGGGCCGATTAAATCCAATTTACCTAAGGGAGATACAACCTTTAAAGGTTGGTTACTGAATGTAGTTATCATGATATATCTCAGGAACTAAGAAAGACAGAAGGACCAAATTTTGTACAGTTACATAACTTTTTAAGTCTAAGAATATAGATTTGAAATGATTTAAAAACTTTACTACAGAGGTGTTGAAGGGGGTGAGGGGGATCTTAAAGGTCTCATAACTTTTTTGTATGTAAGTTTATTTTAACTATGACATTACAATATGAAATTTTTAACTGGCCCTATTGTTGAATTCTGATAGCATGCACCGTTTCCAAGAAAATAAGTTTTGAAGATTCATCTAATAAATTCTAGGAGATCGAATATTCTAATACAATAATAAATATGTTTAATTCAAACACCCTGTAAAAGAATATTAAAAATATGGGCCTATTTTGAGGTCGAGAATAAGTGATCAATTTCTGTGCACTCTATTTAGAAATAACTAATAAAATAAATAAATAAATTTAAATTACATTTAAATGCCTTTAAATTTAAATTTAAAATAAAAAATGTATTTACTTTCGTTTTTATTAAACAATAAATTATACTTCCATAAAAAATGACACACGTGGATTTTAAGAGCGGTCTTCGTACCAATTTAGATCACATCTCGATTTTCTACCAGATTCCGCATTTTACGATTTTTTAAAACACCAGTTTTTCGTGACTCCTCACCATAACTTATAAATAATTCATGGGCTTTTGTTTCCAGGAATATGTAGCAATTCGATGTCGTAAAGCTCTTCGAATTGACCTATATTAATTCTTTTATTATTATTTCTTTGAATAGGTAATACGGATGACAGCATTTAAGTACGTCATTCACCGTAAGCATTACGAGATAATTAATCTTGTTGTGTGTGGGTTCGTTTATACTTCCACACGGGTTTTTATTATTGATTTTAATTTATTGCTGCAACAATAGCAAATCAATAAAAATATTAATATTTATAACTAAATTAACGATTTATCGTGAATTTATTACGATTATGATGCAAATTAAGTTATTTGTTGAGTTTTATTGGATTCTATGAGTCTAAATTAATAAATAAGGATTTAATGTTTTATATTGGCTAATATTACTTGTAAATGTATTCGCACCGCCATATTTATCGGTTTTACATTGGTGTTAACAATTATTTACAATACTAATGTTCATTTTCTCAGAATATTGACACTTGACTGTAACACACGGCTTAAATATTTATCGACTTTTGTCGTAAACAGGATCTGGTGAAAATCGATGTTTATTTTTTCCTTCAGCCTTCCCAATCACAAAATACCAACCTTCAAAAACTAAGACTTGTAAATTTTGATTTTTCACAATCGCATTGTGTAATCATCCGTTTTTATGGGTTTTTTATTATCTTAATATTCAAACGATTGGGAACGCAATCGTTCAGGAATTTATTGTGAAAAGGGCAAAAATATTTCGACAGTCATCGGTTTCTTCTTCTTTTTTTCAAGGGCCGGACTGAATATTTCATCGCAGTGTCTGCGTGTTCATTCAATGGACACATCCATAAATTTTGTACAGTAGCTATTTTATAAATCAACGAGGAAATTGGACATAAAAACCGATGGCGTGTAAAAAGTCGAAATCATCTTTGGACCGGGCCCAAATGAAACTGATGGCACTTTTTAATTTCCGTCGCAGGCTCCGTAACGTAATACCAACATGATTTGGATTCCTATGTAAATTTCACGACATTTACATGTTGTGTTTTTTATTATTAAGGCCCCACCTAATTTAGATCTATCGGCCTTAAACCGCACGCACAATGGCTCGGATTTAAATTTTAAAATCGGTCCGTAGGCAGTCATATAAATTTTAATGCTGGAAATAAATAGCGAATCTCTATTCATAATTTTTGTTCGGTGGACACTTGTTTACCGGCTACAAATTGTACCATAACAATTAACTATTATTTATTAAACGTTTAAAAAGATTAAACTGAAATATTACTTAAATATTTATAGAAAAAATACATCAAATATACAGCTTAAAAAAAATTCATTTTAACATGTTTAAATCGTTTAGTATTAATTTTCTAATTTTTTTAAAATTTTATGTTCCAAAAACTGTTTTAAAACCCCAAACCCTGTTTTCCCTTTATGATATCAGAATTTTAATTTTCAGAAATAATATATTAATTTTATACATTAAGACTCTTGTTTTATTATTCTTGAATTGTTTTAAAATTCTTGTTAACATTTAAAAATCTTTTGATTAAATTTACAATTCAAAAATTTTAATTTTCAGAATCTACATTATGTATTTAAGCAAACAATAATGTCTTAAATTATTTGAATAATTTGAATAGTCATGTTATTATTTAAATTACTTTTTTCAGAATTTTAATTTTCTGAAACAATAAACATATGAATTAAATATATATATTTTCATAAACACTAAAATTAAAGCGAAAATATTTAAAAAAATTTACATGGTTCGAAATTAGTATTAATTTATAAAAGTAACTTTTTTCTGTTTATATAAACCTACAAGTTTAATTTTCAGAAGAACTACACTAAATATACAAGTTAAAGCTCATATATTTTTTTAAAACTTTACATTCCCATGATTTTCTTATTTTAAAAATTAAATTTTCATAAATCACCCCAAAATTTTAAGGAAATTATAAAATTTTAAACAACTTGAATTTATTTAATTAATCCTTTTTTTATAATTTCAGTAAGTTAATTTTTAGAAAGTGTACATATTTACCATGATAATTATTTATTTAAAAACAAATTAACAACTGTCGATATTTAAATTCATTTTATTAATATATACACCTCAATAAAAATATTTTTGAGAATCAGTTATAAAAATATAGACATATAGACTGTAGACAATTAGAGTATTATAATTTTTGAAATTTTCTTTTTTATTTATTATAATTACAGAATTTTAATTTTCTGAAACTCTATATTGAATATATAAAATAAATAATATTTAAAAAAGGTCGAATTGTTTAAAACTCATGTTAATATTTGAATATATATAAATTTTTAAAATAAAGTATAACTTTTTGTTTTTCAAAATAATTTCAATTGATTTTAATATTTAAAAATTAAAAGACTTTAAAACGTTTTAATCTTTTTAAACAAATATTAATATTTAAAATAGAATAGTTCAAAACTCTTATTATTTTTTTAAATATTCCTTATTCTATTAACAATTCGAGAACTTTAATTTTCAAAAACAATATTTAAAATTATACATACATTCAAATATTTTAATTTCAAGGAATAGCACTAAAATGGAAGTAAAAATAAATATGTTCAAATAAATTGAGTAGTTTTAGAAATCTTTTTGTGTTTATAATTTTAGAATTTTAAAACTTTTAACATATAAACTACAATATTATTTTAAAAAATTTAAATAGTTAAATTCATAGTTAAAGAACTTCTGTTTATACTTAAAATTTAAAATTTTCAGAAAAATTAGAAAAAGCGAAACAAAAAATAATATTTTATATACATAAAATTATTTAAAATTCTTTTCTGTTAGAAAAAATGTTTCATTTAAAAGTTAAAATATAAATTTTCAGGAACAACACTAAAAATTGAAGGAAAAATTAAAGTTCAAAACAATTGGAAGATTCAAATTCATTTATTTTCAAATCTTTTCAATCGTTTAATACTTATATTTATAACAGTTTAAAAAATTTAATTTTCAGAAACGACATTAAAAACTCAATAAATTTAAACAATTTATATGATTCAATTCATTTTAATCTTTAGAAACATTATTTTACTGCTCATAATTTCAGAATTTCAATTTCCAGAAGTAATATATAACTAAAATATATAAATTAAAAATTTAATTTTATAAAAATTCAATCGTTTCAAATTGTGTTAACATTCTATTTATATAAACATGATACGTGTGAATTTCCAGAAACACTAAAAACTGTAAAATATTATATTTTAAACAATTTTAATTACTTAAAATTCAAATTAATTTTTAGAAACCTTCTTTCCTCTCCATAGTTCCAAAAGCAATATTTTAAAGAATTTGAATAAACAAAGGATATTTTTTCAGTAAATGTATAAATTAAATATATTTTAAAAAATTTGAGTCATTAGAAATTTAATTAAAAATATTCACAGTTTAAAAAATTTAATTTTCTGCAAGTATTTTAAGAATAAAAGCAAAAAATTACGGGTACAGATAGTTCAGAAGTCCTGTTAATATTTAAATGAAATAATACAGCGAAACTTTTTCATACTACGTTATTGAGTGCAAAGAAGAATATTTTAAAATCACCCACACAAAATAAGTAAGTCACACTCGGAAAAATACATTTACAAAAATTCTCAATTTAAAAACTGCGTCGTTCCGTCTCCCCAGTGCCATGTATCGCATTAACTGTAAATTTATAACGTTTTCAGCCGTTTCAGATAGAAAGGAGGGACGTCGCGCCGTTTGTCAGGGCGAATTATCATTTTTAATGGAAAAATGCACTTGTTCCGGAGACCGTCGGACCGAATAAATTCGCTTTAGTGCCCCGCGACGCAAGGCTCTTTCGTCGGAAATTTACCGATCCACCCGAAAAACAATCAATATAGTTGAAACAAGAACTATTCGAACGGCAACGATTTGTCCACTGTCAAATGACGTGACAGTGCACACTGCAAAAAATCCTAGAGATTAATTATATTGTTGTTAGTCGTCGATTTGTTCGAGGGAACAAAAGAAATACAAATGCGGAATCGGTTTATTTGCATCCGTCTCGAAATTATTTGTGGACCGCGCCGGCGGCCCAATCATCAATCAATTTACGTTTTATTTAATGTCTTCATTATGCGCGGGCCCTTTCTGGTCCGGCCGTAGAGCGGGGGAGCCCGCTTTCCGGCGGTACACAAAATTATTAACTGATTGTTAATAATAGACCTTGTATACACAATGGGACGTAAAAAGGCAGAAAAAAGGATGCGGACTATGTAATAAAACCGTCAAAATAAAAGGCCGTAGTGGAAAAAAAAGAGGAGCCCCGAGCTATTGGAGTGCCCATTAGACAGCATGTTAAGTAGTGACCACCTGTGAGCCAAGTCCACCTCACAAAAAAATCTCAAAATTCCTTTTTGCTCGCCAATTAACATCAAGCGCTCACAAAGAGATATACAGTCGCGGCCAAAAGCCGCACCGTCCCACTACTAAACTTTTGTTTACCCTTTTCGTTAGTTTTTGACGCAGTTACATTTGTTTGTGCTTTTTATGAAACTGTCATTTGTTTTGTCACAAAGAGAATCATGGGAAAAATGTTATCCTGGATAAAAAATGTTAATAACAACTTTCCTTGAATGATCCTTGAATCCTGTCTAAATAATTATTTTAGCCTTAAACAATTTGATCACTTCATAATTCATTTCATTTAAATACACAAATTAAAAACCTCATTTCGATACACTTTAATATTTTAAAATTCATGTTAATATTTGTAAAATGTCCTTTTTTTCTTTGAATACTTTATAATTATATTAGTTTTAAAAAACCTTCAATTCCCGTTCATTTGTCAATAGCTTTAATTTTTAAAAACAATATATTAGATATCTTCTATCTCTAATTTTACTTTAAAAAGTTTAAATAATTAAATTTCCGAAAAAAAAAAACATAAAAATTGAAGCAAAAAATTATATTTTAAACATTTTGAATACTTCAAAATTCATAGAAATTTTTAAATAATCTTATTTACATGTTCATTTTTCCAGAAACAATATATTACATATATAAATTAAAAATATGATTTTTAAAAATTTCATTCGTTTAAATTAATGTTAATATTTAAAACCCTTCAATTTGTACTTATAGTTTAAATATTTAAATTATATATTGAATCAAAAATTTAGGTTTTCAGATATTAATTTTTAAATACCTTTCTTTCCTGCTCTTTTTGTTGTTCAATCGTTTAAAACTATGTTAACATTTAAAAACCTTTAATTTATACTTACAATTTAAATGTTTAAATTTTTAGAGACAACATTATAATTCAAAACAAAAAATTATGTTTTAAATAATTTGAATACTTCAAAATTCATATTAATTTTTAAATACCTTCCTCTCCTGATTTTGTTCCAAAAATTTTAATTTTCAGAAAGATTATAATTAATCTATATATTAAATATCTTATTTTAAAATGTTTCAATCGTTTAAAACTGATGTTAATATTTAAAAACCTTTAATTTATACTTCAAATATTTAAACTTTCAGAAACAACAAAACAAAATATTACATTTAAAATAATACTTCAAAATTCGTACCAATTTTTAAAAAACTTTCTTTTCCTAATAATTTTTTGATTTTCAGAAATAATATGTTAAATATATAAACTAAAAATCTTATTTTAATAAATTTCTTTCGTTCAAAACACATGTTAATATTTAAAAACCTTCAGTTAATCATATTTTATAAAGTTTTAATCATTTTAAATCTCATGTTAAAATTAAATTAAATTGTTTAAATATTTAAACTTTCAGAAAAACTTTCAAGAACAACGAAGCAAAATATTATATTTTAAATAATTTGAATACTTCAAAATTCATATTAATTTTTAAAAACTTTCTTTTCCTAATCACTTTTCTTGAATTTTAATTTTCAGAACCAATATATTAAATATATAAATAAAACATCTTATTTTAAAAAGTTTCAGTCGATTAAAACTCATGTTAATATTTAACCTTCAATTTAAACTTACAGTTTAAATATTTAAATTTTGAGAAACAACATTTAAAATCGGTGCAAAAAATTATGTTTTAAACAACTTGTTTTCTTCAAAATTTATATTAATTTTTACAAATCTCTGTTTCTTACTCATTTTCCCAGAATTATAATTATCAGAAACAATATATTAAATATATAAATTAAAAAATTTATTTTAAAAAGTTTCAATCGATTAAAATTCATGTTAATATTTAAAAACCCTGAATTTATACTTATACAGTTTAAATGTTTAAGCTTTCAGAAAAACTTTCAAGAACAACGAAGCAGAATATTATATTTTAAAATTTAGAATAGTTCAAAATTCATAATAATTTTTAAAAAACTTCTTTTATTAATAATTTTTCCAGAATTTTAATTTTCATAAACAATATGTTAAATATATATTAATATTAAAAACCATCAATTCACACTTACAGTTTAAGCATTAAAAATCGAAGTAAAAAATGTATGTTTTAAACAATTTGAATTATTCAAGATTCATATTAATTTTCAAAAATCTTCTTTTCTTACTTATTTTCTTCGAATTATAATTTTCAGAAACAATATATTAAATATACAAATTAAAAATTTTATTTTAAAAAGTACAATCGTTGAAAACACATGTTAATATATAAAAACTTTCAATTTATACAGCTTAGAAATTTAAATTTTCAGAGACAACATTGAAAATTGGATCAAAAAAATTATGTTTTAAACAATTTGAAGACTTCATAATTTATCTAACTTTTTAAAATCACTCTTTCTCGCTCATTTCAAAATGTCAGTATATCAAAAATCGTATTTTTTTAAAAAACATTCCTTTTCTGCTCGTTATTCCAGAATTTTAATTGTGGGGAACAACACTATCACAGGATCCTAAACTTTCATTTAGTTTTTCACATCATTAACATTTAATTTTCTACTGTTTTGAAACATCAATTTATTTTATTACTGGGAAAGGCATAGAATTAGATGGTATAAACGTGGATAAAAATCACTGATTAACAGAACTTTCCCCTAGCGATCCTTTAAAACTTGATTGAATAATCTTTTTTACCTTCCACTTTACCGCACACAATAAACATTAATAATTAATTGTGCGCTAATAATAACCTACCTGTAAATGCAATGTTTGTTTTAAAATATAACATTCACCTTAACATTTAATAACAATTTACTTCACGTCGCTCGCCACAAAGTAGCACTCGCATTAACTGGCAGTTATAAATAAGACCTCGTTAAATTCCCCGCGGAAAAATTATCTTTTCCTTCGCGTTCAACATTTACCAAACAGATATTTATTAATTTATTGCGCACTGGTAAAAATTTTTTTCAGCACCTCTGTTACATTTCCATACGGCATTAATTTATCACAGGTGTGATACTTAAGAATCATGTTTAATTTAAATTTATTATCCTATGTATATTTGATACTATTATGGTAATTACAGTGCATACATTATCGGGGCACCAGTTCGTAAAATGTGGAAATTCCTCCGATCATGTGATCAGGTCAGTTGTCAACAGCTGCTGCGACTTGAACTGTGTTTCAATCATTTATTTAAACAAAAAACGGTTAATCTAGGAATTAATAATGTTCTCGATCAGTTGTTTGCGCACGAATATTTCTAGACCACCCCGATTTCCTTTTGTTACGTTCATTTCAAAATCAAATATTAACATATCGTCGGACCGTGAAATGTTACTGCCGACTCCGTAAGGTAGAAATTGATGAATCTCATTTGTCATTGGAACCAGAAATTAGAAAGGACAACCGCAAAAAAGGTTATTAAAAACTTTTTTTATGTTAAAATATTATTTACATAAACCACAGATGTTTAAATTTGTGTCAATTACAATAAAATCGTTTCAATATAAATAATATTAATAATAGTTTTATTGAATTATTAATTGTATTTTTTCCAGGAAAAAACGATATTCAAAAACTTTAAATTGTTTATTTTTTTATAATTATATATTTATTTATAAATTTTTTTATTTCCATTTTTATTGTAAATTAAAGTATTATATAATCTAAAGAAAATAATTAATATTACTTAAATAATATAAATAGTTTTATCGAATATTTTGTTAAATTTTATAAATTTATTTTAATTATATTTTATCCAAATAAAAGTAGTATATATAAAATAAAATACGAGGAAATTTTCAAGGAACAAATTATTCTAGAAAATCTACTTTTTCATTTTTTTATAATATTTAATGCTGATTAAAATAAAACATGCAATTCCATTCAATTTTCCTTCATTTCTCAAGAACAATATTAATATATCTTAATACACAAATAAAATCATTGTTTTATATTGAAGAAGATTCCAAGAAAAAAAAAATTCTCGAAAATCTGCTCTTTCGTTTTTTATAAAATTTTTTGTTAATTAGTTTCTATTTAATGCTAATTAAAGTAAAACATGTAATTTCATTCAATTTTCGTTCTTTTCTAAAGAAATATTAATATACCTGAATACAATATAAAATGGAATATTTAGTTAAATTATAAAAATTTATTTTATATAATTATATTTTATTTATTCAAATAAATGTAGTATCTACAAAATAAAATCATGGCTTTATGTTGAAGAAATTTCCAATGAAAAATGGATTCCATAAATTTTGCTTTTTCGTTTTTTATAATATATTTTGTTAATTTATTAACAAAATATATTGTTATTAAATGCTAATTAAAATACAACATGTAATTCCATTCAATTTTCGATAGTTTCTAAAGAAAAATATTAATATTTTTAAATTTATTAACTTAGTACAATATAATTTTTTTTATGGAATATACTGTCAAATTATATAAATTTATTTTAATTATATTTTATTTATTCAAGGAAAAGTAGTATGTATGTACAAAATAAAATTATGGCTTTATGGCTTTATGTAGAAGAAATTTCCAACGAAAACAGGGATTCTAGAAAATTTGCTTTTTCGTTTTTTATATTTTTGTTAATTTGAACAAAAAATGATTCTAGTAAATCTGTTTTTTTATTTTATAATATTTTTATTAATTTAATAAATTAATATTAATTAAAGTAAAACATTCATTGAATTTTTGTTCATTTATAAAGAAAAACATTAATATAACTTAACACAATATAAATTATTTTATGAGATATTTTATTAAATTATACAAATTCATTTTATTTATTCAAATAAAAGTAGCAAGTACAAAATAAATTCATGGCTTTTTGTTGAAGAAATTTCTAAGGAAAAAAAGGATTCTAAAAAATCTGTTTTTTTTTATTTTTTATTAATTTGTTTCCATTTATTATTAATTAATATAAAATACGTAATTCCATTCAATTTTCGTTCATTAAAAAGAAATATTAATATAATTTAATACAATATAAATTATTTTATAGAATATTTTATTAAATTATATAAGTTTATTTGAATTATATTTTATGTATTCAATTAATATGTTAAGGAAATCCTCAAGGAAAAAAGTTGTTTTACTTCTAAAGACAAATATTAATATAACTTAATACAATATAATTTGTTTTATGGAATATTTTGTTTAATTATATAATTTTATTTTACGTATTCAAATAAAAATAGTATGTAGAAAATAAAATCAAGGGTATATGTTGAAGAACTTTGCGAAGAAAAATAGGATTATTGAAAATCTGGTTTTTTATTTTTTTAGCATTTTTTTTTGTTAATTTGTTTCTATTTAATATTAATTAAAATAAAACATGTAAATCCATTCGAATTTCTTTTATTTTTAAATATATTGATTTACTGATATAACTTAATACAATATACATTATATTATGGAATATTTGGTTAAATTACATAAATTTATTTGAATTATATTTTATTTATTCAAATAAAAGTAGTATGTACAAAATAAAATCAAGGGTGTATGTTGAGTAAATTTTCAAAGAAAAAAGGATTCTAGAAAATCTTTTTTTTTAATTTTATATATTTTTCGTTATTTTGTTTTCATTTAATATTAATTTAAATAAAACATGTAATTCTTAACTTTCTTTCATTTCTAAAGTCAATATAAATTGTATTATGGAATATTTTATTACATTACATAAATTTATTTGACTTATATTTTATTTATTAAAACAAATGTAGAATGTATAAAATAAAATTAAGGGTATAAGTTGAGGAAATTTTCAATTCTGGAAAATATCAAATAAAAGTAGTATGTAAAAAATAAAATCATATGTGGAGGATATTTTCAACAAAAAAAGCATATTAGAAAACTAACTTTTTCATTTTTTATAATATTTTGTTTGTTTATTTCTATTTACATTTATATACTATTTCTAAAGAACAATAAACAAAAAATGGATAATAATAATTTTGCTATCTCATTTTTTTATAATAATTTTTATATATTTAATACAATATTAATCATATCATATATTTTATTTATATTTATTAAAGTAATATCTTGAAAGTAAATGGGTGACTCAAAAAATCAATGTTTTACAAACTTCTTTTTAATTTTTCTATATATATTTTTTATATTTTTCAACAACAGTTGTTATTAAATTGAATTTTTTAATTGAATTGAAATTTGTCAGTATAAACTTAGCCTAAACCATCCAAACTTAAATAGTTTTATAAAATAATTTGTTAATATAAATAAATTGAAATTAATTGCACTTTATTCATTTACATAAAAGTAATCTCCACAACATCAAATCGTGGGTGGGTACGCTAGCCGTTTTTTTGCCGACGACAAAGAGAAGATCGTGAGTGTCGATTCTCTTCGGAGACTTAAAAACAAAACAGCAAAGAGAAAAAAAAAACAAGAAGCGATAATGTAAACAGTCTTACAAGTTGAATATTGTTTATATCGTCCAGGTGCTCGAAACGGCGTTTCGAAAACACTCTCGACCGCACTCGACTCCGCCGTACCCGTGGAAACAACAGGTCCTTTAGATCGAAAGGATAATCGTTACACGGATTTTACATTTGAGTGCCCGTTTTCGGCATACCGCGTCCGAACAAACGACCGGCGACGCCGCGATGAGATACACCGATCAACAATTTTTATTGGCCGCATAAAACCCAACTTTGTCGCGTATTAAGTCGTAAAATTATTAATTAGGCGATAAATAACGCTATAAAAATTTTGTCGGGCACGGAAAAACGCGCACCGATTGAACTTTCGAATCCGTCCGTCGGCGGAGACGGTGGTACACGTGTTCGAGAACAGTAAATGCTACGATTTGACGTTAATATCGTCCTGTTATGCAAAACGTTCAGCTTTTATTAACTTTATCACCGAATTTAAATATCTAATATTTTATGGTGGTTTTATCATTTTCTATACGTAACGAAAAGTGATTCGTTCGGGGGGGCCACGTGTTTTCTGCCGTTCTCGTCGGCTTAAAGAGCGGATTTATTAATATGCTAATGGGTGGTACTGAAACGAAGTCAAATGTTTGATTAAATATTAATTAAACGACCAACTATAAATTTTAATGTTATGCAGCGTTTAATGGATTTATTATTTATTTTAATGGTAATTCGAAATTTGTTGTTTTCTGATGCAAATTATGCCTTTTGATCGAATCAATCAATGTTTGCCACCACTGATTTAACAAACCATATTTTTCTGAATTAATTTGATTAACATTATATAATAATTTTGTCCAGAATTACGGTTGTATTTGTTTAAATTATTAATACAAACTGTGCTTAATTATCTCATAAAACTCACATTAAGATAATGTTAATAGTCTTATAGATAACTAACTAAACAAAAAGAAGTCAAAATGTCACTTTGATTTATCACAAATTAAGATTAACAAAAAATCTAATTTTTAATTTATTTCAGCAATTTATTTAATTAAGTACAGATAAACATTTGAAATTTTTTGTAATCAATCTATTATAATTTAGTTTACATTCAAATAAATAATTTTAATTGGACCTCAATGGAATAACACTGATTTTTTTAAAAATCCTTAAAATCAAAGAAATTTTTTGTTAACGAGTTTGTAAAGAGTTAATTTGATTTATCATAAAAAAATTTTCTTAATTTATATGGGTAATTTATTATTTTTTTTTAATCAATTTATTATAATTTAATTTACATTAAAATACATAATTTTAATTGTAACCTTCAATGGAATATTACTGTTCTTTGTTTAAACAATACTTATGTGTTGAAATATTTTAATACAATGATTAACGTGTTCTTTTTTTGTATATTTAACAAATGATTTTAATTTATTTTTCACTGAATATTCATTACAAATACACGAATTTTTAATTTATTTTAATATATTTTATTTAATCATGGACTGATAAATATTTAAGATTTTTTTATAATTAATTCATTTTAAGCATTAAAATTAATTAAATGATTTTAAGTTGCTACTGAATTTTTCTTTAGAACTCATGAACAATTAAATAATTTCTATAATTAATAGTTTATATATATATTTAATAAAATATTAAACATAAAATATTTATGGTATTTTGTGCTTAGAAATTTTTAAAAGATGGTTTTATTTTATATCTTGTCCAAAATTAGTATTTATCATATAAATGATGGATAAAAAAGTGTTTACTAATTTTTGAAGTCAATTTGTTACTAATAAAGTGAATCAAACTATAATAAATTTAAATTAAATGACTTTCCCAATGTGATAATAAATAATCTTAAAAAACAGTGTAATTTACATATCTATTTTTAAATTTATTAATAAAATATAATTTCACCAACAATTCACAATTTAATTATTAAATTAATATTTTTTAAAAAGTTTCAGTATAATAATATAACATATATGTTTTCTTTAATATATTAAACCATATACGAGGTGTTCCTAAAATATATGTTCAAAACTTGAAAGTAAAGAGTCTCTTGTGGCCCTCAATTTTAAATTTAAAAAAAATATTTCCGTCTTTAAGCCAATCGTATTTAAATTTGGTAAGTATAATCCTAAAATACATATTTACGAACCAATGTAATAAACTTTTTCTATAATAATACAGAAGCGTGGATTCTGGGCTTCTCTTTTGGTCATCCTGTTTCCTAAACAATTAAATATTTTTTAAAATTATTAAGTTTTTCATATTCTTTGCACAATTTAGAAGGAAAAGATACCCTTGATTAATTTTGATTATTTCAGTTTTTTAAAGCTTCTCTTGAAACCGTCAGGTTTAAATTTAAAAAAAAAAAAAAACATTTTTTCTCATATTTCCGTAAGCTTTAAGCCAGTTGTATTTAAATTTGGTAAGTATTATCCTTAAACACATACTTACAAACTAATGTAATAAACTTTTTCTATAATAATACAGTAGCGTAGATTCTTGGGTTTTCCCTCTTTTTGTCGTCCTGTTTCCTACGGCACTGAATATTTTTTAAAACTATTAAGCTTTTCATATTCTTTGCACAATTTACAATTTAGAAGAAAAAGATACCCTTGATTAATTTTGATTATCTCAGCCACTTCTGAAATATTTCAGTTTTAATGTTTTAAGCTAAGTTTAAGTTTAAGTTTCTTTGATGTAAATGTTCTTTGTTATTGG
Source organism: Aethina tumida (assembly GCF_024364675.1). Lineage (NCBI taxonomy): Eukaryota > Metazoa > Arthropoda > Insecta > Coleoptera > Nitidulidae > Aethina > Aethina tumida. The sequence goes on from NC_065439.1 coordinate 12,515,968, forward strand.
CAGAGCATAGATCCTCTCAATAGAAAAGAAGTCCTGCTTCTTCAGGACAATACAAAATCATTTGTCATATTTGTCTCAAATGGAAGCTTCAAAATTTTAAATGGGATGTTTTATCTCATCCACCATATATTTCCTAATGTGTATATTGTTTATTTTTCATATTGTTCAATTTTTTATATTTTTAACCTTTTTTGTTGCTTTTCTTCAGCTTCAAGAGAGAAACTTGCAAATTATTGACGATGGTGATTATTTTGTTGAATAAAAAAGATGTTATTTTAATATTAAACATTAAAAACGTAAATCGCAGTAAACCGTCTTTGCAAATGTTTATATTAAATTTAAATTTTAGATCAATGAATAAACAATAACTTATTAGCTTAGATGGTTTCAGATATGTCCAGACATTTATATGAATTTCACAATAGAAAATTTACGTTTCCACCATCAAACAACTCGCAAACCCACAATTGACAACATTCCAGCATTGCCCGCAATTTATTATTTAATAAATAATTTATTTTTTATTATTTATATCGTCGTACGTAACAGCGACTTTCACCGTTTTAGGAGCACGTGCACTTAAATCACAGGTGTTTAAGACCGTGTATAAATTAAGCAGATAATCAACACCGATTGTAAAGTATTATTTAAAAAAAACAATCATAAAACTACTGTGTAGCAAGCCAGTTTTCGAAAGTGACGCTTCGTACTCACCTACTCTTTGTGCTGTAGCTTCAGATAGACAAACGAGAAGCATCAACAATCCTAATAAAAGATCCATGGCGTCTGTAACAAACAAAAAAACGACAAAGATAAATTAGGGTTTTCCAAAATTCGACAATTAAAACCGTAATCTTTCATAACCATCGCCAGTGGCGCCCGAAACTAGATCCGGCATTCCTCGAATTCCAACTAATACCGTACAAGTGAGATCCATCCATATTTAACAACATTCAATTTACATATCTGTTTATTTGTATCTATGACATTTACAACCGGTGTCAAAAATTCATTAGACATGTCAAGCATGGAGGCATTGCTGGCGAAGCGAAAAATCAATCTGACGTCCAGCTCGGGCTTCATAACCGAAACCGAAGCGGCGGCCACGCGACAAAGACGCCAACAAGAATGGGAACGCGTCCGCAAAGCAACCGACCCTTTGAGTAAGTCGAACCGTTTATTTATCTGTCCGTCCCAATTTTAATTCAATTCAATGCAGAACGGCCGGAAGACAGCGACGGCCGCTCGCTGTACCAAAAGCTGCAGGACCAAAAACGCAAACGCGAATTCGAATTTTACGAATCACGTCGGCTCAGTAAGAACAGTTTGTATTTTAGCCAAAACATTTACGAGGATACATTTCTAGAGAACATGATCAAGGGACTCGACGACGACGAGATCGAGTTCCTCGATCTGGTCGACAGGTCGAAAATGGAGGCCGACCGGAAAAAAGAGCTGGAGGAGGAGCAAGAGCTGAACGATTACCGTAATCGTGTGGCCATCCTCCACGAGAAAAACTTTGTCGATCGGCTCAAGCCCAAGGTTGTTGCGACAGAGCGGAAGTCTCTGAGCAACCGGGCATCCCAACAAAAATTGCTCCGCGGAGCTGTTGTCAAGAGGAAGGTGGAGGAGCCCGAGCCAAAGGCTAAGATGCCAAAAATTGATAAGGAAATAAAGAAGAGAAATGATGAGCCCGGTGATTGTGTTTTGCCCGGTTTGGGGGACTATTTGGACACCTCGAGTGGCGAAGAAACCAGTTGAACCAGTCCTTACTGTAATCCGAACAATAATTGTACAAAAAATTTTCGTGAACCTTCACAATAATTAAGAAAAATACAAAATAAACAATTATTGATTTGAACGCGAAGATTTTATATTGCGATTTTGTTGTGCAACATTATAAATACGAGTGCGAGTGATTTATATGCCTAATTTAATTTGCATTTACGACCGCTGTCGACTTTTGTGATATCATCTAAATTTCTTTTGCGATTACAAAATAATTCGTTATTATGGTTACAAAACTGCACGATTATATTTAGAGTGCGTTTTTAACTATGACCACGAATTGATAAGATTGATATTCGACTTCCGTACTTCAAGATTAGTTTTAATTCAGTTTTTTTTTCAAGGTCCTTATGAATTAGGCAGATTATTTTTGTTTGCTTATTATAGAAACTTGACGCAATATTTCCGAACAAAGATGTTTAGATAGTGGACAATAATTATGTGGTTATTATTTGAATAATTTAGCAGGTTTCGTGTATAATGTCGTTTTGGAATTTACGGATTGGAATTGTAGATTTTTGAAATCTTAAAAATGTATTTTGTTTAAAAATGATTGTTTTTGAATAACAAATATTGGAAATGTCAAATGTAATAAATTGTAATAGAAATATATTGATTAAAACTGATCAAAACGGGTTTATAAAAATGGCGAATGCGCAGGTGATAAACACCCTTTTAAATATGTCGAGGATATTTAAAATTTTTTTCTTAGATATTCTTTATACAAAAAATAGTTTTACTTATATTTAATAATTACGTATATTGGAAGGTTTAATTTTTGTTATTATAAATTAAGTTGTTCTTTCTTCATAAATTTTTTATACTTTATTTTTACTTTTCATTTCTATAATTAATTTAATAATAATTTTAAAAAATAATTTATGACTTTTTAATAGTATAAGTTTATTTATATTTTCTAGATTTGAAAACATAAAAAATGTTAATTAATTAATTTTAAAATATTAAATATATTTTAGTCTATTATGTCATTTAAAAAAGCCGTAAATCTTATTAGATGAAAATAATAATAGCAAACCATATATCAATTAATATTTATAATTAAATAAATACTTTTGTGTTTTGCCAAGTTTTATACGTTTATTTTCACAAAAAAAAAAACAAATTTTAAGTGTTGTAAAAGATAAATTTTATGATATATTATATACAATTTAAAACAGGCTTTATTTTCGATTATACATAAATAGTGATTAATTTTGAAATTTAAATATATTAGATATATTTTTAATTAATTATTTTAATTCATATTATATAAAATCTTATTTGATATTTTTAGAGTCACTACATTAAATATTACATAAGAAATGTAAATTTTATTAGATAAATAAATAAAAGCTTACTATAACTCCATACATATAGAATTAAATAAATATATTTCCATTGACTGAATTTTTCTAATTATTATATATTTATGCATATAAAAATCAATTTTTAATTATAAAAATTATAAATTTTATGGTATTATACTATTTTTTTAATTTGAAAAGGTTTATATTTTATTTCAATTTTGAAGTTTTATTTAAACATAAAGTTTAATCAAACTTGAAATTTGAAATTATTATAATATTTATATTAATACATATAGAATTAAATAAATATATTTTCATTAACTGAATTTTTATAGTTTTTATATATTTTATGCATAAAAACATGTTTAAATATAAATAAATTTTTTAATATTATAATTATTATACTATTTTTTTTTTAATTTTAAAAGCTTGATTTTTATTCACAATTTAAAGACTTTTTTATTTTATATATAGTTAAAAATTAATGAAATTTAAAATTTGATATATTAATTTTTTTTATTTCTAACAATATAA